>NC_133132.1:128309093-129559093 GCF_048418815.1 Hemitrygon akajei
CACCCAGTAATTTGACATACCACAGGCTCTCTCTCTCCCTAATCAACGAAGAAGACGTGTCCCTGTTCACAGCGAGAGGGGACACATAACAAACTGAGTCTGCTGCGTCGCTTTTTCCGAGCTCTGTGCCCAAAGAATTCGGGTCTCTGGGCACATAGCCAGCTCGCTGTTTCTGATCTTCCATGTATTCCCGCAACACATCGGGCAGGGGCACCGGCCGCGAATCAGCCCGTCTCCGGAGCCACGAAAATCCAGCACATTGAAAGCGCGCTCATCTCCCAGGTTGCATTTTCAAGCGCATCCTTGAATCTTTTCCTCTGACCTTTGGGCAATCCCTTCCCATAACAGAACTGAGAATAGAGAGAGTGATAAGTGCTTGAAACACACTCCCTGGGCTGTTACATTTAAGAGACTCTTAGATAGGCACGTGGATGAAAGAAGCATGGAGGGTTGGAGGGAAGGATTAGATTGATCTTGGAGTAGGCTAAAAGGTCGGCAGAACATTGTGTGCCGAACAGCCCATACTGTGCTGCACTGTTCTATGTTCTGTAGCACTTGTTTCAGGAGTCGGGCATGCAAGTGATACGTCCTGCCCAAAGCAGGTGAATCAATGTAACCATTGCCTCAGTGCTGGGGATATTGTTCAGGCAGAGGACATTTACACTTGTTCGCTAACCCAGTAAACTTAGAGAAGTTTGTAGAGATAGCACTTGGGGTGGGAGGGGTTGTTAACTTTCAAATTCTTTCAGAAGCACATAGGAAGACAGGGGTTATTGATGTGTGGTCTTATGCCAGGCCTCAAATCCAGATCTTCAAACGTACTTATCAGTAATTGACCAAAGGTTGTACTGGTACACTGGGGGTGATAATGAGTTCATCATTGATATTTGCCATTGTTGAGTAGTGGCTCTCAATCTATGGAATGGAAAGTTGCAATGTATGTGTGTGTATATATATAAAATATATTGTTAGCAGAAGATCTTGTATATCCTGTGCACTGTAACTTCAGCAAATTGGTGTACCTTGATGTATCAGATTGACCGTGCAACATGATATATGTTATATTCACAACAAACACCTACAGTAAAATTTGCCAGAACCTTAATTTTTTCACTGAGGTGAAATGATCTTACTAATTATATATCACAAATCACAAATTTTCCTTTTTCATAGGAGATCCCTTGGCTCCACTGATGACATTTTTTCACTACATTTTTGTGGGATCTAGGGCCACTATGGAACTGCGGGATCTGTTACAGTTGCTGGCAAGCAGTTGAATCACCAAGTTATAGAAGGCTATGGAACAAAATATGGGGTTAGTTCAGATACGTACCTGATGATCAACATGGATGGAGTGGGTTGAAGGGCCAGTATCGATGCTGTATGAGGTCACAGAGAGCTGGGAGGTGATTGGAACAAGGTGTACTCCATCCATGGTGTACACTGGATCTTTTACTGCTCCTGGTGCGTGACCCTGAGGTTCTCAATATTAGCCTGAATGTTTCTGTTCCACTTTGAGGAATCACAGGCCAGGACTTCCCATGTTGTAGTTTTCAAAGATTTTCTGAGATTCTGAATCTTTTCCTTCATCCACCTGATACTCTTTTACCAAGATGGAGATTGGAACAGACCACTTCCTTTGGGCATGTGATCTCAGGCAAGCAAACGGCATGACTTGCCTGAGTGCAATTGGAAGCTCAGTGTTGATGATGAGCAGACATTGATCTTGAATCGCTAGTCTATAAAAATGATGTGGAAAGAATGCTGCGGTATTTTTCCTATGTTTTGAGGTAGTCTAGGTCTCAGAAATCAATAGGAAGACATGGTTTTGGTTTTTCCATGTTTTCAAATGATTCGACATATCAGAGATCTTCTGAAACATGAAGGTGTGCATCTCTTCCTCTTAATGCCAGAGACAGAAGCAAGAACAAATGTTATTTTCCCCATAAATTTGAACTCTGTAATCAGATACTTTCAGATCATGATGAGTTTCATAATATCTGAGAAGTAATAGTTCAGTCCATTTACAATTTTAATATCATGATGTTGTCGTATTAATTCATCTGTTCCTGCAAATGAAATAATTGTTTAAGCCAAGTTGATAAACAAGTGGTCTCCCAAAAGACTACTGCCTATCTCCTTACTAATGCAAAATCTCATTTACCTATGCTGACTAGAAAGGCTCATCAAGCAATGACTTCATTTAAAACTTTGCACTCTTGTATTCAAATGATAATGGTTTCATTTGTTTCCATGTTCTATAATCTCCTATAACTTTCTGAGATATCTGGTCTCCTCTTACTCAGCCCTGACATCACAGATGACCGCTTTTGCTGTCAAGCCCCATGTTCTGATACATCTTCCTTAAACCACTGGGAAGTTACTGAGACAGCATACTCCCCCATTGTTTGTAATGGGCTTCTGTATATCAACTGGAGGTTTTAATACCATCTGCGATGCTCCTTCTACGATTGAGCAGTCTTGGGCAAGAAATTCCCAAGAGTCAGCAAGAATCTTACATTTCCTTGAACCTTTCCCCTTGTTAATCTACTGAGTGGCAAATATACCCTTCTGCATAGTAATGTTAACACTAATACTAAATCTCCATATGTCCTTAAAGCCAAACTCTTTGATCAGTCTTAAATTTTGTTTTATGATACTATTGCAAAACATCTTCGAAATTTTGGGATGTCAAAGGCACTATGTTAAAATATGTTTTGGTTGAATGTAATATACACATTTTAAATAAATAAATTATATTGCAAAAAAATTAGATTTTATAGAAACGTGTCAACTATATATTATGCTAAATTGAAAATTAATACCAATTTAATTGGTACAAATCAGTGACTCTTCAGATGTCCAGAATCACAGTGAGTAAAAGATCATACATCCTGATGGGCGCATTGGCAGTTCAAATGAGGCTGGTGTTGAAAGTGAACACTACTTCAAAGGATTTGTTTCTCACCAGTTACTTTCATCTTCACTTGCAAATGCAGCAATAAAGCTAAGGTGGCAAAAGAAATCTTCTCATGTATTTTGTACTAACTAATTGTTGAAGTAAAAATAGCAACAACATTTATATCTAACATTTAAAATGACACTTATCAATATGATAACAATATCCAACAGTAGATTAAAATAGGACTATAAGTTCAAAGGTCAAACAACGTGATTAGTTGTCTTGGTGAAGTTCTCTTTGAACCTTGAGATGAAGCTAAAGTTGAATTCATTCTAAGCATTATACTAAATTTACTTGAAATTAGATGCAGGTAGCTTTCTATATTCAGTAATTTAGAGTTCTGGTCAGTCAGGGTAATGACTTGATGCATTAGGGGAGCATATATCTTGAATGTACAGGCAGCTATTACGAAGACTGTACTGTTCCAATTTGGAACAGTCATCCTGTAAAAATGAACGCAATTTCCACTAAAAGGTCAGGGAGCTGGAACTTGCTGGGATGAACTATTTTAGTTCCATCTACCGCCCAAAATTGTGAACCCTGTACATTCATGAAGTCTCACATTTTCTTGACTGTGTCTCAGACAGGCAAATGTGAACTTTTTAAATTCTCCAGCAGTTACAGAGGAATCTTTTCATTGATCCCATACAAAATTAGAATTGTCACAGGAGCACTGAGATAATTCGTTGAAGGAGGCAGAAACAGTTAATGTGGAAAAGGATATATATAAGATAATGTACAATTTTTTAAAATCTAATGTGCTTTTCTTTAATATTTTAATTGTTTATGTCATTAAAGTATCCCATGTATATTTAGACTTTCAGAAGGCCTTTGACAAGATGCCACACATGAGGATGCTTATCAAGTTAAGAGCCCATGCTATTACAGGAAAGTTACTGACATGGTTAGAGCATTGGCTGATTAGTAGGAGGCAGTGAGTAGGAATAAAAGGATCCTTTTCTGGTTGGCTGCCAGTGACTAGTGGTGTTTTGCAGGGGTCGGTGTTGGGACCACTTCTTTGTATGCTGTATATAAATGATTTAGATGATGGAATAGATGGCTTTGTTCCCAAGTTTGCAAATGATATGAAGATTGGTGGAGGGGCAGGTAGTGTTGAGGAAACAGGTAGGATGCAGAAGGGCTTAGACAGATTAGGACAATGGGCAAGGGAATGGAAAATGAAATAAATGTGCAGACTATTTTCTAAATGGGGAGAAAATCCAAAAATCTGAGATGCAAAGTGACTTGGGAGTCCGTGGAGAACATTCTGCCAGGCTGCATCACTGTCTGGTATAGGGGTAGGGGATGCTATTGCACAGGACCAAAATAAGCTGCAAAAGGTTGTAAGTCTAGTCAGCTCCATCTTGGGAGCTAAGATAGGTACTACAAAGTACCCAGGACATCTTTAGGGAGTGGTGTCTCAGAAAGGCAGCCTCCATTATTAAGGACCTCCAACACACAGGGCATGCCCTTTTCTCACTGTTACCATCAGGTAGGAGATACAGAAGCCTGAAGGCACACACTCAGCGATTCAGGAACAGCTTCTTCCCCTCTGCCATCTGATTCCTAAATGGGCATTGAAGCTTTGGACACTACCTCACTTTTTTTAATACAGTATTTCTGTTTTTGCATATTTTTAATATCTATTCAATATATGTAATTGATTTAATTGTTTATTTATTATTATGTTTTATTTTATTTATTATTATTTTTTCTCTCTCTGCTAGATTATGTATTGCATTGAACTGCTGCCACTAAGTTAACAAATTTCACGTCGCATGTCAGTGATAATAAACCTGATTTTGATTCTGATTAATTTGCTGTTAGAGTCGGTGGTGAGGAAGGCAAATGCCATGTTAACATTCATTTCAAGAGGTCTTGAATACAAGAGCAGGGATGTGATGCTGAGGCTTTATAAGGCACTGATGAGGCCTCACCTTTAGTATTGTGAACAGTTTTGGGCTCCTCATCTAAGAAAATATGTGCTGGCATTGGAGAGGGTTCAGAAGAGGCTCATAAGGATGATTCTGGGAATGAAGGAATGAAGGAGTTATCATATGAGGAACATTTGATAGCTCTGGGCCTGTACTAGCTGGAATTTTGAAAGATGAGGGAGAATCTCATTGAAACCTGTCGAATGTTGAATGGCCTAGTCAGAGCAGATGTGGAAAGGATATTTCCCATGGTGGGGGAATCGAGGTCAACAGGGCACAGACTCAGAATAGAGGGGTGTCCATTTAAAACAGAGATGTGGAAAAATGTCTTTAGCCAAAGGGTGGCGTATTTGTGGAATTTATTACCACAGGCAGCTGTGGAGGCCAGGTTATTGGGTGTATTTAAGGTGGAGCTTGATAGTTTCTAGATTGGACATGGCATCAGAGGTTAAGGGGAGAAGGCTGGGCAGTGGAGCTGAGAAGGGGAAAAAATGATCAGCCATTATTGAATGGTGGAGCAGACTAGATGGGCAAATGGCCTAATTCTGCTCCTATGTCTTATGGTCTTATTATGTGACTTGTTTGCTTACATAACACTTAATACCACTGAGCTAATACAAAGCCAAGTACACTTATTTTTGTTTCACAACCACACTCGTATTTTAATCAAAATACAGTACCAGCTCTATACATGTGCCTAATAGGTTTGCACAGTATTGTATTTAAATTTTATTTTAAAATCAAGGACCTTCAGAAACAATTATTGTTCTTGGCAGTTTTGAAAGCAGGCAGTGCAATGTGGGCACAGATCGCCAGTTGCCATGGCTTCTCCTACCTGTTTTGTAGAGCATTTAGTTCTGACTGTTTTACTGATCTCATCATTTTGGATCTACACCTATATGAATCAAGTTATCATTGGAAGATGCAGTAAAGGTAAGCACAAACTCTAATATATATACTGTATAAATTCTGTAATATATAATTTAGAGAGTTATATAAAATTATATGCCCCTTGTGTTGATTTGGTACTAAAGAATGCCTTCAAAAAGTCAGCATAGTACCTGAAATTTTCTGTGATGATGTCAGCAGGAGAAATTTTGCTTCTGACTGTGGTTCAAGTCCTGAATCAAACATCTGAGTGCTCAGTTTAAACTGAGTGTTCAATGCAGTTCTGGAAAAATATTGCATTATCAGAGATGTTGCCTTGGAGCTAACACTCCACCTGTTCTGAGATGTGGATGTAAAAGTAATTACAAAGAAGAACAAAGTTCTCTATGTCTTGGTTAAGTTTCATCCTTCAACCATTGTCAATGTTTCGGGTCAAAACCCTACAGCAGATTGTTTGTTGTTCCAGGTTCTAGCCCCAGCAATCTCTTATGTTTGCATTTTAGCAAGATAATATGTCCATTTATTTCATTGCATGGAAATTGCTTGTGATGTCTTCTTCATTATAACAATACCGCAGATAGTTATAAGAGCATTGAACTTTTGTTGTTTTCTTCTTTTGTTATTGCCCATTTAAACCACTTTGGGGATTTGTGTTGTTCAAAACAAAGCATTATAAAGCAATTTTCAAGATCAAAATGCGTTGTAACTCAATCAGGACCAGCAGATGAGTATTCTTTGATGCAAAATATTCAGTATGGTTTATATTATAAACCTAAAAGATACGAATGTAAGTGTAGAAGTGACGTCCCGCTATTAGAAATCTGAATAGTGCAGTGAAAAGTGAATAATTATATCACTAATGAACCTGAAAAGCTTGAATTTCAATATAATCATCAGTGAATGTGTTTTTCTTTATGCTACATATTGAAAAATAGATTGGAAAAGGGGAAATCCTCCTCGTGCAAAAGGGTCCTTCCAGGTTATGATTGCCTGACCTATGGACCTGCAAACAAGTGTTTGGGCAGCAGGATGAATGGGGATGCATTTACCTGCAGTTTTGGGCTGCAGACATCTTCTGCCAGTCAAGAATAGTACTTTTCCTTGTGCTTTCTTTCCCCGCCTGACAAATTGCAATGATCTAGAGCTGGGTTGAACCGAGTAGATCCGGGAGTGCTGAGCATTCTCATTCACACACTCTGTAAGTCAATGAAGTCGATTGGCGGTTCCTCTTCCTGTACCTGCTTACTCTCCCATGACAACTACTCCTGTGGACAGTTCAGGTTGCAAACAATTCCCAGGAGCGGAACCCTGCCATAACCTGGGAATTGTCTGTAGTAGAATATTCAGAAATGCTTGCTCCAAGTAATTAGGTTTTCGATCAAAACAAAAGGATCAAGGGTAACATATTATCTGAAAATACTGAAATAAAAGAAAATTACAAAGAAATAAATAGGGTTGAACTAAATTTGTGAAATGGCAAATGAAATGATTCAGAAACAGGTAAATGCTAACGCGGGAAGACATGGAGTGCCAAGTATATTCCAGTAAGAAAAAGAAATGTGATGCCTTGAAGATGGTGGCACGACGCAGCTTGCAGCAGCAGCCACTCTGGAGCTGATTTGTTAAGCGGGGGTGCCGTGCGCAATCCTAAACTGATGAAAAACAGACGTGGGAGCTCGGAGCACCATCTGGAAATCTCCAGGAAGGCCCTCTTTGTTGCTGCTGCTGCTGTGAGGTCCGGGTCTCTGCTGAGAAGAACAAGCCCCCACTCCTCGGGGTCACATTGCCGATGGCTGTTGGCGGGGCCGTCTTAATACGCTCGGCAGAGGATGGTGCTCAGAGAAGCTGTGCCAGAGGGGATGGTCGGAGGCTCAGAGGTTCGACGGACTCGGAGTCTGCTGTGGTCAGGTCGCTTTCATTGTGCGCTGCGTCTGCGAGGTTGAGTCGGGTGGTGCCGTGGAAATCCATAGTGGGGGTATTCCCTTCTGCTGCCGGCGTGGGATGGTGAGTCTATAGGGACCCTGAAGACTTGTGGAAACTGTGTGGTGGTTTCTTTCGAACATCTTTTAACATCTTTGGACTATTTTTCCTGTGCCCATGGTCTGTTATTTTTATCAATTATGCTATTGTTTGCACTGTTGTAACTATGTGGTTTTGTGCAGGTCTTGTAGCTTTAGTTTTTGGTCTTGTTTTGTCTGGTGGAGTTGGAGCTCCTTTCCGGGGAACGCGCTAGATGGTAGCGCGATATTAATACGCAGCAGCCTCTCCGGACTCTGGATTGGGGATTGCCAAACGTTATGTGGATTTTCTGGTGTAGTCTGTTTTGTCATGTGCCTTTGTGATATCATTCTGGGGGAACGTTGTCTCATTTTTTAACTGCATTGCAGTCGTGGTTTCTAAATGACAATAAACTGAATCTGAATCTGAAGGCTGAAACTTCATGACTGAGAGGTCAATTTATTCAATTTGAAGCTAACACTTTATAGGACAGAATATAAAGGAAAACATGTCAATAATACTATTATAAAGGAAATAGCTAGATTGGCTAAGCACAAGTATATAAGAAACATAAGCAAGACTGAGCCAATTGGCCTTTTGAGTATGATCACTATTCAGTAAAATGTTACTGATCAGACTTGTCCTCAACATGATTTTCCCACCCCTTCCCCATGTTCCCTGAACTATGGTAGTTGAAACGTCTGTGCATCTTCTCACTGAATATATACAACTTGCTGGGGTAAGAAAATTCCAGAGAATTTATTATTTTTTCAGAAAAGAAATTCCTCTTCATCTCTAAAAGGGGAACACCTTCTGATAGCATTCAATCAACCTGCTCGACTTCTCTTCATACATCACCCCATCGTCCCCCAAAACACTTCATGAGCTTTGCTACATTCTCCCCAATACAAGCACATCTCTCTGCAAATATTGAGACCCAAATAGTGTGCAGCACTCTAGATTTCAACAGTTTTATTAAAACCATACTTTTAAATTCCATAAACCTTGAAATAAAGTCCTATATTTCATTACCTCCCTAATTACTTTCTGTACCTACATACTAGCTCTTTGTGATCCATGCACAAGTATCCACTTCCCTTTGTACCACAACACTTATGCTGCATCCTTCCTTCCTTATATTTTTCCACATTATATTCCATTGCCCCCTGATTTGACCTATCCATGCTCCTTTAAAGCCTCTTAATACTCTTAAACTGCTGCTAAGTTAACATATTTCATGTCACATGCTGGTGATAATAAACCTGATTCTGATTCTGATCAAATGAAAGAAAATGTAAAGTTAGTAAGTGATTTTGAAGGTCTGCTGGTAGTGGAAACCAGAGTGACAGTGGAAAAATATTGTTTATTTGCAATAAAATTTTATGATTATAATTTGGATGACAGGGTGCAGAGTTAAAATTGCCTTTCATGCTTCTTTCAAAAGCTTTGCTTCTTAGCATAGATGAATATTAAAAGCTACTGAGAATAAGAAATTCAAAGAATAACAAGTTAAGACTAGTTGCTGAAATAAAGAAAGCAGGCAATAGAAATGTGAAACACCAAATGTCCTGTCTTTGTGTTGTACATTTCTTTGTCTGTTTAAGGTTGTAAGTAGTCAAATTACATTTAGGATTTTGACTGCAGTAGAATGTGAGGTTTAATACAAATGACATACAATTCTGTAGTGGTGATTTAAATAGGTATAACAGAGGTAGTAAGGAAATCTCTGGCATTGGTCTGTTTAAATTAATATAATAGAAACTTCAGGAAGGAATGGTAAAACAACAAGACTGGATCTTTAAAACTCCTTGATAGGCAATATTGATAAATATATTACTATTGGTTGTTAACATGGAAGTATTAGAATATCAGAGGGTTGGGCTTCGCTGAGCAGAAAGGTTTTCTTTCATCTCAGCTTTCCTTTTGTTCTGACTGAGATGGCAAGAGTGAACAAAAATTGAATAGCATTTTTATCATGATGAAGTTTCAGAGTATGCTTCATATTTATGTGTTTGCTATGAATAACCTTTTTGGAGAAATGCTATACAAGGTTTCTAGACAAAATATTTAACTTTCCAAGTTAATGTGAGAAGAAAGAATGCTAATAGTGAAGTCTATATTATCCAGTTCAGACATATTTATTGCCTGGCCTGCTGAGTTCCTCCAGCATTTTGTTTGCGTTGCTTGGATTTTCAGCATCTGCAGATTTTCTCCTGTTTGAGATTGAAATATGTGATCCTTGTTTTTTTATATTATTGATGTCAACATAATCTATGCTTCCTTATAAATACATATTATTTCTTAAATAGTAGTTTTGATCTTCAACAAATTACTCAAACATGTTAGGCATGTTATTGAGAGGTGAGAATAGATTGTGTGCTAAGTGAAGAGCCTGAAGTTATTCTGCATTTTAAAACCCAACACTTTCACTCTTTGAACTTGCCTTCTCAGCTGTGAATCCACAAGCTGTCACTTCTCCACTCACTATATAAAACCTTCTACTGATGCTTTTGGTCATTTATTCTGCAAACTCAAACGAGAGGCTACAGTCTTCAGAATCTACAATGGACAATCTTCTGAAAACTCTGCTGGAATTGGATGATGGTGTGGGACTCATTAATATGGATACGATTTCTGACATCAGCTGGAAATTTGAAGAGGACAAGTTTGAACCTAACCAGGTTCCATCACATCACAGTTTCTTACCAGCATCATCCTTTGAATTATTCTCTCCTACTCCATCTCATCGCCCAGAGACGAAAAACGGTGTACCTGTGGGCGCTCACTTCATGCAGTCCTCGCCACAAATATGGGCCACTGATTCGAAGGGAACACCATCCCGGAGGCTCCAAGAACTGCCCAAAGCAAAGATGTCAGGTAAACGCCGGATGAAAGCGAGCGAGAGAGAAAAACTGAGAATGAGGAGGCTTGCTCATGCTCTTCACACACTGCGGAGTTTTCTGCCACCCATTTACAGCCAAGGAGGCCAAACTCTCACCAAAATCCAGACTTTACACTGTGCCATCCAGTACATTTCTGAGCTTTCCATGTTACTAGCACAAGGAAGACATAATAATCCAGGACATGGCATGTGAAATGACTGAGTTATAAGAAGTGCTTTTTATACAAATGGACTAAGAATGATTATTTACTGTAAATTTTCACTAGTTTTGTTCTAAATTTATCTGTAACTGGCTAACTTGTATGAATCCTTGAGTATTAATAGAGCACACTTAATAATGTGCTCTTCTCTTTGTGTGTACATAGATTTCATAATTATAGCAAGAGAGACAAATGTATTTTCCAAAAATTTTAAGATTTTTAAAACAAATTCTAACTGACTATAGTTTATGATTGCAATGCTTATTTTTTCATGGCATAAGCAATAAATGCTGAAGCGAAGGACTTTGTCGTGTCTTTTATATTCACTGAAAGATCTATT
Organism: Hemitrygon akajei; assembly: GCF_048418815.1. NCBI lineage: Eukaryota > Metazoa > Chordata > Chondrichthyes > Myliobatiformes > Dasyatidae > Hemitrygon > Hemitrygon akajei. The sequence goes on from NC_133132.1 coordinate 128,320,318, forward strand.
TTTCAGTTTTGTAATATAATATGAGATTACAATTTCAAAGGGAATCCAGTAACTAACAAGCCTGTTATATGTGCCCATAACTCTTTGGAAGTGTAAAAGAAAATGAGGGATTGAGAAAAGCTTACTGGATGCTCAGTTTCTTAAATAGAGGCATTAAGTTTTGCAAGTTACAGTTCCCAAGGAGAAATTGGATTGTGTAGAAGGAGAGAGAGTTTAAAAGAGGCAAGCAGGGGCAGTCTACATATTTTGTGTGCCATGGTCCCCAAGGGGACATCAGATTGCATAGAGGGAGAGAAAGTTTTAAAAAAGTGAATGGGCATTTGGCATATTTTATGTACCACAGTTTCCGAGCAGACATCGCATTATGTAGAGGGAGAGAGAGTTTAAGGGAAGCAAGCAGGGGCAGTCGGCACATTTTTCACACCACAGTTCCCAAGGAGAGATCGGATTGTGCATATTAATGCACCTAACAAGGGCCAATAAAAAGAAGTTAGTTTTAAGCGAAGTGGCCATTGTGTGAATGGGCCAGTGTTAGAATGGGAAGTTGAGGCTTTGGCTCATCAAGGCTTCACAAGGCTGTAGGTAGATATTTTTCCTGCTAATTATTCTTTCTTTCATTCTTTGTGCACATTTAGAGCAGTGACAAAGCCAGACAAGATACTGAAAAGCTCCTCCTGTGGGTTGTGGGATTGCAAAGAGACTGCCAGTGTGCCTGAAAACTGAACCGGTAGGAAGGGCATCCAGCTGCAGCTTTTAACAGAGTTGGAGCTGGAAATGAATGAGCTCTGGATCGTTCAGGATGCTGCTGGGTTGATAGACAGGACAAACAGGGAGGTAAGACAGGACACCAAGGTGCGGATTTAGGTAACTGGGTGATCGTCAAGAGGGGAAAGGGGATTGGTAGCCAGTGCAGAGTAACGCCGTGGCCATTTCCCTCAACTGCTTTGGATATTGTTGGGGGAATGACCCAGCATAGGAAAGCCACAATGGTCAGGTCTCTGCCACTGAGTCTGGCTCTGTGGCTCAGAGGGGAAGCGGACAGAAGAAGATTCATTGGTTAGGGGAACAGAAAGGAAATTCTGTGGATAAGAATCACAGATTCCCGGATGGTATGTTGCATCTTGGGGGCCAGGGTCAGGGACATCTTGGATCAAGTCCACAGCATTCTCAACTGGGAGGGTGAGCAACCAGAGGTTGAGGTGCACGTCGGCACCAATGGCATGTGTCGGAGAGGAAACAAGGTCCTGAAAAGTGAGTTCAGGGAGTTAGGTGCTAAGTCAAGGGACAGGACCTCCAGGGTTGTAATCGCAGGATTGTTACTTGTGCCACGTGCTAGTGAGGCCAGAAATAGAAATATCATACAGTTTAGCACGTGGTTAAGGAGATGGTGGAGGAGGGAGAGTTTCCTCAATGCTACCTGCCCCTTCATCTATCTTCATATCATTTGCAAACTCGGCTATAAAGCCACCAATACCATCATTCAAATTGCTGACATATAACATGAAAAGAAGTGGTCCTAACACTGACCACTATGAAACACTGCTATTCACTAGCAGCCAACCAGAAAAGGCTCCCTTTATTCCCATTCTTTGACTCCTGCCATTCAGTCAATCCATTATCCATGCTATGGTATTCCTGTAATATCATAGGCTCTTATCTTGTTAAGCAGTCTCATGTGTGGCATCTTTGAAAAGCCTTCTAAAAATCTAAGTACACAACATCCACCAATGCTCATTTGTCTATCCTGCTTATTATTTCTTCATATAATTCAGAGGTCAGGTCAATTTCCTTTCTTTTGCCTCTGTCCCCATTTCAAGAATGGAGCAAATTTTTAGCCTCCAGAACTATGACAGAATCTAGTGATTCTTGAAAGATCTGCCACAACCAAGGGTTCTTCTGTGGGGTCTACTCACCTGTGTAGGTGGGCTGCAGAACAGGTTCAACAAAAAAATATGGTAGTCTTCTTTCCTGGGTAAGGACAAAGGTAAGCAGGGAGAAATATTGACAAGACCATAAGACAGGAGCAGAAATAGGCCATTTGGCCCATCGAGAGTGTTCTGCAATTCGATCATGTCTGATCCTTTTTCCCCCTCCTCAGCCCCATTCTCCAGCCTTCTCCCTGTAACCTTTGATGCTGTGTTCAGTCAAGAACATATCAATCTTTGCCTTAAATACACCCAATGAACTGGTCTCCACAGCTGCCTACGGTAACAAATTCCATAAATTTGCCACCCTCTGGCTAAAGAAATTTCTCTATATCTCTGTTTTGAAAGGGTGCCTCTCTATCCTGAGGCTGTGCACTCTTGTTCTAGACTTCCCTATCATGGGAAGCATCCTTTCCACATCTACTCTGTCTAGGACTTTGAAAATTCAAAAGGTTTCAGTGAGATCCCCCCTCATCCTTTTAAATTTCGGCGAGTACAGACACAGAGACATCAAACTTTCCTTTCATTCCCGGAATCATCCTTGTGAACTTCCACTAGAGCTTCTCCAATGCCAACACAACTTTTCTTAGATGAGGAGCCTAAAACTGTCCACAATACTCAAGGTGAGGCCTCATGAGTGCCTTATAAAGCCTCAAAATCACGTCCTTACTCTTGTACTGAATGCTAACATGGCATTTGCCTTCCTCAAAACTGGCTCAACCTGCAAGTTAACCTTTAGAGTGTTCTGCACAAGGACTCCCAAGTCCCTTTGTATCACAGATTTTTGGATTTTTTCCCACTTAGAAAATAGTCTGCACATTTATTTCTTCTGCCAAACTGCATGACCATGCATTTTCCAACATTGTATTTCATTTGCCACTTGCCCATTACTAATCTGTCTAAGTCCTTCTGCATCATACCATTTCCTGAGTATTACCTGCCCCTCCACCAATCATCGTATCATCTGCAAACTTGGCAGTAAAGCCATCTGTTCCATAAACAAAGCTATTGATATACAGCATAAAAAAAAGCGGTCCCAATACCAACCCCCATGGAACACCATTAGTCACTGGCAGCCAACCAGAAAGGGTCCTTTTATTCCCATTCACTGCCTCCTACCAATCAGCCAATGCTCTAATCATGTTAGTAAATGTTCTATAATACCATGGGCTCTTAACTTGGTAAGCAGCCTCATGTGTGGCACTTTGTCAAAGTCCAAATATACAACATCAACTACATCCCCTTTATCTATCATACTTATAATCTCCTCAAAGAATTCCAACAGGTTCATCAGGCAAGATTTTCTCTTAAGGAAACCATGCTGATTTTGTCCTATCTTTTACTGTGTCACTAAGTACTCCATAACCTCATCCTTAACAATTGACTCCAACATCTTCCCAACCACTGAGATCAGGCTAACTGGTCTATAATTTCCTTTCTGCTACCTTACTCTTTTCATAAACAGTGAAGTGACATTTGCAATTTTCCAGTCCTCTGGCACCAGAGTCCAAGGATTTTTGATAGTTCATTACTAATGCCTCCACAATCTCTACCACTTCCTCTTTCAGAACCCGAGTGTGCAGTTCATCTAGTTCACGTGACTCTTAGGTCTTTCAGTTTTTTTTAGCAACTTCTCTATCGTAATAGTAACTGCACTCACATCTCTGTCTTCACACATTACAACGTCTGGCACACTGCTGATGTCTTCCACAGTGAAGACTGATGAAAAGTACTCATTTAGTTCATCTGCCATCTCCTTGTTCCCCATTATTATTACTCGAGCCTCATTTTCTAATGATTGTATACACCTCTTGTATTTTTTTTATTTTTTACATACTTGAAAAAGTTTTTACTATCCTTTTTGATGTTGTTTGCAAACTTGCTTTCATATTTCATCTTTTCCTTCCTAATAATTATTTATTTGCTCTCTGTAAGTCTTTAAAAGCTTCCCAATCCTCCATTTCCCCCCGCTGATTTTTGCATTGTTGTATACCCTCTCTTTAGCTTTTATCTTAACCTTGACTTCCCTTGTCAGCCATAGTTGTACTATTTTGCCATTTCAATATTTCTTTGAAATACATCTGTCCTGCATCTTCCTCATTTTTCCCAGAAACTCACACCATTGCAGCTCTACTGCCATTCCTGCTAGCATCTCCTTCCAATTTACTTTGGTCAACTCTTCTCTCATACTACTATAATTTCCTTACTCCACTGAAATCCTACTATGTCAGATTTCACTTTCTCCCTATCAGATCTCAAGTTCAACTCAATCATATTATGATCACTACCGAAGGGTTCTTTTACCTTAAATTCTCTCATCGTCGCCAGTTCATTACATAACACTCAGTCCAGTATAGCTGACCCCCAGTAGGCTCAATGACAAGCTGCTCAAAAAAAAAATCTCATAGGAATTCAATAAACTCACTCCTTTGAGATCTATTACTAACCTGATTTTCCCAATTGATCTGCATGTTAAAATCTCCCATGACCATAATAACATTGCCTTTTTGACATGCCTTTTCTATTTCCTGTTGTAATTTGTGGTCCACATCCCAGCTACAGTTGGGAGGGCTGTATATAACTGCTATCAGGGTCCTTTTACCCTTGCAGTTTCATAACTCAACCCCCAAGGATTCAACATCTTCCGATCCTATGTCACACCTTTCTACCGATTTGATGCCATTTTTTTGCCAGTAGAGACAGACTATCCCCTCTACCTACCTTTTTATCCCTCCAATACAGCGTGTAACCTTGGATATTCAGCTCTCAACTACAACCATCCTTCAGCCATGATTCAGTGATGGCCACAATATCATACCCAACTATCTGTAAAAGTGCAACAAGATCATCCATCATATTTCCTATAATCCATATATTGAGATGTAACGTTTTCAGCACTGTTTTTTCTACCCTTTTTGATTCTGCATCCCTAACGCACTAATACTCACTCAACTGGTTGCAATTTAATCTTATCCTCTGTCTGCTCCTCCTGACACTCTGACTGCATGCTATCTTTGCTTTTTTACCATTGTCCTATCTAGAGTCCCTTCACTCCAATTCCCACCCCCCGCCAAATTAGTTTATACCCTCCCCAACAGCTCTAACAAACCTGCCTGCAAGAATATTGGTCCCCCTTGGGTTCATGTGCAACCTATCACTTTTGTACAGGTCATACCTGCCCCAGCAGAGATCACAATGCTCCAAGATCTTGAAGCCCTGCCCTCTGCATCAGTTTCTCAGACACGCATTTATCTGCCAAATCATCCTGTTTCTATCCTCACTGGCACCTAGCACAGGTAGCAATCCAGAAATTACTGCCCTGGAGGACCAGCTTCTCAGCTTTCTGCCTAACTCTCTAAATTCTCTCTTCACAACCTCTTCACTTTTCCTTCCTATGTCATTGGTACTAGTACGTACCAAGACATCTGGCTGCTTTCCTTCCCCCTTGAAAAAGCTGTGGACGCAATCCAAGACATCCCCGACTCTGGCTATACCATCTGGGTGTGCCCTTCACATCCACAGAATCTCCTGTCTGTTCCTCTGACTATTGAGTCCCCTATCACTACTGCTCCTCTTCTCCCTCTTTCCCTTCTGTACCACTGACCTATGCCAGTAACCTGGTCTGGTCTCCATGGCATTCCCCTGGGTGGTCATCCCCCACAACAGTATCCAGAACGGTATACTCATTATTGAGGGGAATGGTGACAAGGGTATTTGGCATCCTCTTTGATATTCATGGCTAGCTTACCTTCATATTTATCTTTTCCCTCCTTGTTGCATTTTCAAGTTGCTTTCTATTTGTTTTCTCAATCCTCTAACTTCCCATGACTTTTTTTACTCTATTATATGCCCTCTCATTTGCTTTTGTGTTGTCTTTAACTTCCCTTGTCAGCTACAATTGCATCATTCTGCCTTGAGAATACCTCTTCAAGGCAGAATGACACAATTCTCATTTGCTCGCCTGAAACTCCAGCCATTGCTGTTCTGCCATCATCCCTGCTAGTGTACCCTTCCAATCAACTTTGGCCAGTTCCTCTCTCGAGCCTCTGTGATTCCCTTTACTCCAATGTAATACTGATACATCTGACTTTAGCTTCTCCCTCTCAAATTGCAGGATGAATTCCATCATCTTATGGTCATTGTCTCCTAATGTTCCTTTACCTTAAGCTTTCTAATCCAATTTGGTTCAATACTCAACCTAATCCAGAATAGTCTTTACCCCAGTGGGCTCAACCACATGCTGCTCTAAAAAACCATCTGAGACATTCTATGTATGCTCTCCCTTGGGATCCAGTACCAACCTGATTTTCCCAATCTACCTGCATATTGAAATCCCTCATGCCTATTGTAACTTCGCCCTTTTGACATGCCTTTTCTATCTCCTGTTGTAATTTGTAAACCACATTTGGCTACTTACGTAACTCCCATCAGGATCTTCATACCCTTGCAGTTTCTTGTCTCTTCCCACAAGGATTTTGCATCATCCAATCTTATGTCGCCTTTTTTCAAAGATTTGATTTCACTTTTTTACCAACAGATACACACCACCCCCTCTGCCTGCCTATATTTTTGATACAATGTGTATCCTTGGATGTTAAGCTCCCAACTATAATCTTCTTTCAGCCATGACTCAGTGATGCCTGCCATACCCGACCACTACAAGATAATCTATCTTATTCCGTATATTGTGTGCATTCAAATATAACACCCTCAGTTCTGTATTCATCACCCTTTTCACTTGTGTTCCCCCTGTTACACTGCAACTCATCCCACCAGCTACAGTTTTGGCCTAACATTTACCTATCCATCCTGACAGTCTCACTAGTATACACTGCTTTTGCTTGTATACCAACTGCTCCACCCTTAGCAATGTCATTCAGGTTCCTAACCCACTGCCAAATTAGGTTGAACCCTCCCCAACAGCTCTAGCAAATGTGCCAACATTGCGGCCTCTCTCCCAGATGAGCTCAATCGCTTTTACGCTCAGTTCAGTGTCGCTAACTCTGAGCCTCCGCGGAAAGCCACCGCTACAACCTGCAACCTGGTCGTCTCTGAGGCTGAGGTACGCAGATGTTTCCAGCGAGTGGACAGTCGCAAGGCTGCGGGACCCGACGGCATCCCAAGGCGAGTACTCAGGATGTGCGCAGCCCAAGTAGCTCTCCCTCTCCCAGTGTAGAGTGCCCTCCTGTTTCAAATTATCCACCATTGTCCCTGTACCAAGAAAGACAAAGGAAATGTGCCTGAACGGCTGGTGTCCTGTCGCACTCACCTCAATAATAAGCAAATGCTTTGAGAGACTGGTCAAGGATTACATCTGCAGCTTGCTACCCAAACTGGACCCCCACAATTCGCCTACCGGCACGACTGATCAACAGATGACACAATAGCCACTGCTCTACAACAGTGCCTCTTTCACCTCAAACGGTTGAGGAAATTTGGTATGCGCCCAAATCCCAAGAACCTTCTACGGGGGCACAAATGAGAGCATCCTGACTGGCTGCGTCACTGCCTGGTGAGGGAACTGTACCTCCCTTAATCGCAGGACTCTGCAGAGAGTGGTGTGAACAGCCCAGCGCATCTGTAGTTGTGAACTTCCCATGTTACAAGGACAGGTGTGTAAAAAGGGCCCGTAGGTTCATTGGGGACCCAAACCATCTCAACCACAATTTATTCCAGCTGCTACCATCTGGGAAGCGGTACCACAGCATAAAAACCAGGACCAACAGGCTCCGGGACAGCTTCTTCCACCAGGCCATCAGACTGATGAACTCACACTGATTTGAGTGTACTCTATATTACATTGACTGTTCTATTTATTATAAATTATTCTAAATTACTATGATTGCACATTGCACATTTAGACTGAGACGTAATGTAAAGATTTTTATTCCTCATCTATGTGAAGGATGTAAGAAATACAGTCCATTCAATTCAAGCAACACACACAAAATGCTGGTGGAACACAGCAGACCAGGCAGCATCTATAGGGAGAAGCACTGTCGATGTTTCGGGCCAAGACCCTTCATCAGGACTAACTGAAAGGAAAAATACTAAGAGATTTGAAAGTAGGAGGGGGAGGGGAAATGCGAACTGATAGGAGTAGACCGGAGGGTGTGGGATGAAGCTAAGAGCTGGAAGGTGATTGGCAAAAGTGATACAGAGCTGGAGAAGGGAAAGGATCATGGGACGGGAGGCCTAGGGAGAAAGAAAGGAAGGGGGGAGCACCAGAGGGAGATGGAGAACAAGCAGAGTGATGGGCAGAGAGAGAGAAAAAAAAACAAACAACTAAGTATGTCAGGGATGGGGTAAGAAGGGGAGGAGGCATTAACGGAAGTTAGAGAAGTCAATTCAATTCAGTTGGTCTCCCTCAGGTTCAGATGTAACCGATCCCTTTTGTACAGGTCATACCTTCCCAAGAAGAGACCTCAATGATCCAGAATCTGTAGCCTTGCCCCCTGGACCAGTTCCTCTGCCATGCATCCTTCTGTCAAATTGTCATATTCTTACCCTCATTGGCACATGGCACAGACAGCAATCTAAAGATTACTGCAATAGAGGTTTTGCTTTTCAGCTTTCTAAATTAGCTTTTTTAAATTCTCTCTTCATGACCTCCTCCCTTTTCCTATGTCATTGGTGCTATTATATACTAAGACTTCTGGCTGCTCACCCTCACCCTTTAGAATGCCATGGACCCAATCCAAGATGAGCCTGACCCTGGAACCTGGGAGGCCACATCTCATCAGGTTGTCTAATACACGTCCACTCCTCTAACTATGCAATCCCTTATAACTCTTCTCTTCTTCTCCCCTTCCCTTCTGAGCCTCAGCACTAGATTCGATGCCAGAGCCCAGGTTGCTGTGGCTCCCCCTGGTAGGCCATTCCACTTAACATTCCAAATAAGCATTATACTTATTATAGAGGGGAACGTCCACAAGGGTACTCCAAACTGGCATCCCATTTCCTTTCCATCTCCTGGCAGTCACCAGGTACCTGCCTCCAGTAACTTAGGGGAAACTACATCCCTGTAGCTCCTACGCATCACAACCTCGTTTTCCCGTATGAGCCGAAGGTCATTTCCAGTTCCTTAGCACATTCTCTGAGAAGCTGCAGCTCGGTGCACCTGGTACAGATGTGGTTATCCAGGAGGCAGAAGGTCTCCCAGAATTCCCACACCTCACACAAAGGACATAACACAGCCCCTGGAGTATGCACTAACAGATGAAGAATGAAGAAGAATCTTTCCTTGCCCAAGCCTGTTGAGCCAAAACCTCTCTACTCTAACAGAGGTCCATTCCAACAATGGCCAAAAGCCTGTGAACACTACTTTTTAAATTGATTGCCCTTACCTGTGTGAGGTCTACTCCGTCAATTTGATTGGGCAGCTGGAAAAGCCAAAAGCCTGTGACTGCTACTTTTTAAATCGCTTGCCCCTAACTATGCAGAGTACATGTTCTTCATGTTAACTTATTTGTTATTTACTTATTTCCCCAGTTTAAAGAAGCTCAAGTTTCCACCTTGGTCTGAAGCTGGAAATCAAACCAGAATTATTACAATTGAAACTGAAGCTTACTGTTAAATTCCAATAATTCAGCAAATTTGGGACATTAGTGGTTCCAGACTGACAGATTTTCTATATTTTTGGATATTGCATTTATTAATACACCCACACATTTTAGTTCACTTGTTTAGATGTTACAGGATAGTATAATAAAATTCCAGTGAACCAGGTTGGTTTAAAGGGCATGCAGAAAGTAGGCCTCAGGTCAGTTTTAAAGGAACGTAGCAAATGGGATGCCAGTGAGTTTAAAAGGAGTGCAGTGTACTCCAGTTTGGAAAATATCCAGAAACAGAAGAAGGAGAGCCAGGTGGTAATAGTCAAGTCAACTTTTATTGTCACTTCTACCATAACTGCTGGTACAGTACATAGTAAAAATGAGACAATGTTTTTCAGGACCATGGTGTTACATGACACAGTACAAAAAACTAGACTGAACTACGTAATTAAAAAAAACACAGAGAAAGCTATACTAGACTACAGATCTACTCAGGACTGCATAAAGTGCACAAAACAGTGCAGACATTACAATAAATAATAAACAGAACAATAGGGCAAGGTGTCAGTCCAGGCTTCGGGTATTGAGGAGTCTGATAGCTTGGGGGAAGGAACTGTTACATAGTCTGGTCGTAAGAGCCCAAATGCTTCAGAGCCTTTTCGCAGATGGCAGGAGGGAGAAGAGATAGTATGAGGGGTGCATGGGGTCCTTCATAATGATGTTTCCTTTGCGGATGCAACGTGTAGTGTAAATGTCCGTGATGGCGAGAAGAGAGACCCCGATGATCTTCTCAGCTGACCTCACTATCCGCTGCAGGGTCTTGCGATCAGAGATGGTGCAATTTCTGAACCAGGCGGTGATGCAGCTGCTCAGGATGCTCTCGATACAACCCCTGTAGAATGTGATGAGGATGGGGGGTGGGAGATGGACTTTCCTCAGCCTTCACAAAAAGTAGAGACGCTACTGGGCTTTCTTTGCTATGGAGCTGGTGTTGAGGGACCAGGTGAGATTCTCCATCAGGTGAACACCAAGAAATTTGGTGCTCTTAACGAACTCTACCAAGGAGCCGTCAGTGTTCAGCGGGGAGTGGTCGCTCCATGTCCTCCTGAAGTCAACAACCATCTCTTTTGTTTTGTTCACATTAAGAGACAGGTTGTTGGCTCTGCACCAGTCTGTTAGCCGCTGCACCTCCTCTCTGTAAGCTGACTCGTCGTTCTTGCTGATGAGACTCACCATGGTGGTGTCATCGCGAACTTGATGATGTGGTTCGAGCTGTGTGTTGCAGCACAGTTGTGGGTCAGCAGAGTGAACAGCAGTGGACTGAGCACGCAACCCTTGGGAGCCCCCATGCTCAGTGTGATGGTTTTGGAGATGCTGCTCCCGATCCGGACTGACTGAGATCTCCCAGTCAGGAAGTCTAGGATCCAGTTGCAGAGGGAGGTGTTCAGCCCAATAGGCTCAGCTTTCCAATCAGTTTCTGAGGGATGATTGTGTTGAATGCTGAACTAAAATCTATGAACAGCATCCGAACGTATGTGTCTTTTTTGTCCAGGTGGGTTAGGGCCAGGTGGAGAGTGGTGGCAATGGCATCATCTGTTGAGCGGTTGGGACGGTACGCAAACTGCAGGGGGTCCAGTGAGGGGGGCAGCAGGGTCTAGATATGCCTCATGACGAGCCTCTCGAAACACTTCATGATGATGGATGTAAGTGCAATGGGACGGTAGTCATTTAGGCAGGACACTGAAGATTTCTTCGGCATGGGTATGATGGTGGTGGCCTTGAAGCACATTGGAACGATGGCGCTGCTCAGGGAGATGTTGAAGATGTCAGTGAGAACATCTGCTAGCTGGTCTGCACATCCTCTGAGCACTCTACCAGGGATGTTGTCTGGTCTAGCAGCTTTCCGTGGGTTGACCCTGCACAGGGTTCTTCTCACATTGGCCACAGAGAGACACAGCACCTGGTCATTCGCAGGAGGGGTGGACTTCCTCGCCGCCACGTCATTTTCTGCCTCAAATATGAAATTTCTCCACCCTCAAGGCTTTTTTATAACACCTAAAGCATGGCACTTTAGTTTGCTGAAACACAAAACTTAGTGGAAGTATTAATTACAAAATACCTGCAAGAAAGTATGCAGTTTGGATTTCTTCAGTTATCTAAAATTGCTGGGTCAATAATCATCGTAACAGTGAGTCGGTGCTGACCACCAGTAGTGCTGCTATGACTACACTGTTAATTCCCTAATGGAGCATTCACTACACAGGGGTGGCAGTGGTGAGTGCAGACATTATCATGTTAATGAAACTTCTAACTTATGGCTCCAGAACAGTTTCAGCAATGGTAGCAGTGTGAAATGTATATGAAGAAAAGAAAAATAAAATTAATATATAACATAGAAACGTAGAAAACCTACAGCACAATACAGGCCTTTTGGCCCACAAAGCTGTGCCAAACATGCCCTTACCTTAGATATTACCTAGGCTTACCCATAGCCCTCTATTTTTCTAAGCTCCATGTACCTATGCAGGAGCCTCTTAAAAGACCCTATCGTACCTGCCTCCACCACCGCCGCTGGCAGCCCATTCCACGCACTCACCACTCTCTGTGTAAAAGAATTACCCCTGACATCTCCTCTGTACCTACTTCCAAGCACCTTAAACCTGTGTCTTCTTGTGGCAACCATTTCAGACCTGGGAAAAAGTCTCTGATTATCCACATGCTCAATGCCTCTCATCATCTTATACACCTCTATCAGGTCACCTCTCATCCTCCGTCGTTCCAAGGAGAAAAGGCTGAGTTTACTCAACCTATTCTCATAAGGCATGCTCCCCAATCCAGGCAACATCCTTGTAAATCCTCTCTGCACCCTTTCTATGGATTCCACATCCTTCCTGTAGTGGGGCATCCAGAACTGAGCACAGTACTCCAAGTGGGGCCCGACCAGGGTCCTATATAGCTGCAACATTACCTCTCGGCTCCTAAATTCAATCCCACGATTGATGAAGGCCAATACACCGCATACCTTCTTAACCACAAAGTCAACCTGTGCAGCAGCTTTGGGAGTCCTATGGACTCAGACCCCAAGATCCCTCTGATCCTCCACACTATCAAGAGTCTTACCATTAATACTATATTCTGCCATCATATTTGATCTACCAAAATGAACCACCTCACACTTATCTAGGTTGTCTGCCACTTCTCAGCCCAGTTCTCATACTATCAATGTCTTGCTGTAACCTCTGACAGCCCTCCACACTATCCACAACACCACCAACCTTTGTGTCATCAGCAAACTAACTAACCCATCCCTCCACTTCCTCATCCAGGTCATTTATAAAAATCACGAAGAGTAGGGGTCCCAGAACAGATCCCTGAGGCACCCCACTGGTCACTGACCTCCATGCAGAATATGACCCATCTACAACCACTCTTTGCCTTCTGTGGGCAAGCCAGTTCTGGATCCACAAAGCAATGTCCCCTTGGATCCCATGCCTCCTTACTTTCTCAATAAGCCTTGCATGGGGTACCTTATCAAATGCCTTGCTGAAATCCATATACACTACATATACTGCTCTTCCTTCATCAATGTGTTTAGTCACATCCTCAAAGAGTACAATCAGGCATGACCTGCCTTTGACAAAGGCATACTGACTATTCCTAACCATAATATGCTGCTTCAAATGTTCATAAATCCTGCCTCTCAGGATCTTCTCCATCAATTTACCAACCACCGAAGTAAGACTCACTGGTCCATAACTTCCTTGGCTATTTCTACTCCCTTTCTTGAATACGGGAACAACATCCGCAGCTCTCCAATCCTCCGGAACCTCTTCCGTCCCCATTGACGATGCAAAGATCATCACCAGAGGCTCAGCAATCTCCTCTCTCGCCTCCTACAGTGGCATGGGGTACATCTCATCCAGTCCCAGTGACTTATCCAACTGGATGCTTTCCAAAAGCTACAGCACATCCTCTCTCATAATATCTACATGCTCAAGCTTTTCTGTCTGTGGTAAGTCATCCCTATAATTGCCAAGATCCTTTTCTGTAGTGAATACTGAAGCAAAGTATTCACTAAGTACCTCTGCTATCTCATTTGGTTCCATACACACTTTTCCACTGTCACACTTGATTGGTCCTATTCTCTCACGTCTTATTCTCTTGCTCTTCACATACTTGTAAAATGCCTTGGGGTTTTCCTTAATCCTGTCCACCAAGGACTTCTCATGGCCCCTTCTGGCTCTCCTAATTTCATTCTTAAGCTCCTTCCTGCAAGCCTTATAATCTTCTAGATCTCTATCATTACCTAGTTTTTTTGAACCTTTTGTAAGCTTTTCTTTTCTTCTTGACTAGAATTACAAAAGCCTTTGTACACTACGATTCCTGTATCCTACCATCCTTTCCCTGTCTCATTGGAATGTACCTATGCAGAACCCCACACAAATATCCCCTGAACATTTGCCACATTTCTTCTGGACCTTTCCCTGAGAACATCTGTTTCCAATTTATGCTTCCAAGTTCTTACCTGATAGCCTCATATTTCCACTTACCTCAATTAAATGCTTTTCTAACTTGTCCATTCCTGTCCCTCTCCAATGCTACGGTAAAGGAGAAAGAATTGTGATCACTTTCTCCAAAATGCTCTCCCACTGAGAGATCTGACACCTGACCATTTCCCAATACCAGATCAAGTACAGCCTCTCCTCTTGTAGGCTTATCAACACATTGTGTCAAGAAATCTTCCTGAACACATCCGACAAACTCCACCCCATCTAAACCCCTTGCTCTAGGGAGATGCCAATCGATATTTGGGGGAATTAAAATCTCCCACAACAACCACCCTGTTATTGTTACTCCTTTCCAGAATCTGTCTCCCTATCTGCTCCTCGATGTCCCTGTTACTATTGGGTAGTCTATTAAACTATTACCCATTAGAGTTATTGACCCCTTCCTGTTTCTAACTTCCACCCACAGAAACTCCATAGACAATCCCTCCATGTCTTCCTCCTTTTCTGCAGCTGTGACACTATCTCTGATCAACAGTGCCACGCTCCCACCTCTTTTGCCTCCCTCCCTGTCCTTTCTGAAACATCTAAAGCCTGGCACTCGAAGTAACCATTCCTGCCCCTGAGCCATCCAAGTCTCTGTAATGGCCACAACATCATAGGTCCAAGTACTGATCCACGCTCTACGCTCATCTGCTTTGTTCATGATGCTTCTCGCATTAAAATAGACACATCTCAAACCATCGGTCTGAGCGCCCTTTCTCTAACAGCTCCCTCTCACACTGTGTACAAGGTTTCTCTATTTTTGAGCCAATCGCCTCTTCCTCCGTCTCTTCAGTTCAGTTCCCACCCCCCAGCAATTCTAGTTTAAACTCTCCCCAATTGCCTTAACAATCCTCTCCGCCAGGATATTGGTCTCCCTGGGATTCAAGTGCAACCAGTCCTTTTTGTACAGGTCACACCTGCCCCAAAAGAGGTCCCAATGATCCAAAAATCTGAATTCCTGCCCCCTGCTCCAATCCCTCAGCTACACATTTATCCTCCACCTCACTCTATTCCTATACTCACTATCACGTGGCACAGACAGTAATCCCAAGGTTACTGCCTTTGTGGTCCTGCTTCTCAATTTCCTTCCTAACTCCTTGTAGTCTGCTTTCAGGACCTCCTCCCTTTTCCTGTCTATATTGTTGGTACCAATATGTACCACGATCTCTGGCTGTTCACCTTCCCACTTCAGGATATTGTGGACGCAATCAGAAACATCCCTGGTGCCTGGGAAGCAAATTACTATTTGTGTTTCTTTCTTGTGTCCACAGAATCTTCTATCTGACCCCCAGTGAAATATAGTGAAACTTAATGTTTATGGATTGATATTCAAATATAAATTTGCATACAATCCTTATAGAACTTTACTTCCTTGAATTGGCTGTCATCATAAACATCACAGAATCCCAGATATAATCTATGAATATGATACATTTCCTTCTTTCAAATAAAGCATGATAGCCTGGAAACTATTTATAAAACTGTTGTAATTGGCTCCCAGTTTAACTAAGAAAATATAATAAACAAAAGAAATTCTACAGATGTTGAAATCCTGAGTAATACACTCAAAATACTGGTGAAACTTAAGCAGGCCAGGCAGCATCAATGGAGAGCAATAAACAGTTGATGTTTGAGCTGAGACTCTTCATCATGGCTTGAACTCATAACTGATTTGGTCCAATAGGTAATTATTTAGCTGGCCGGTGGTGTAGTGGCATCAGCAACGGACTTCGAGGTCGATGGTCCTGGGGTCGAATCTGGCTGGGTTCTAGCACACTTTCCATCTGTACTGGGTTGAGCATCGAGCTAGCAACTTGGCCTCATAAAAAACAGACAAATGCAAATGAAATGCAAAAAAACCCACTCAATCTGCCATAAGGCATAAAAAGGAAACATGATAAATAGGCAATTCTGGTCATTCAGGTGGAAAGATACACAGATTTCCTAATAGAGCCATATGAGATATAATGATGTAATAAAGTTTGAATCCAGACCTCAACCTGCCTTTAACTCATTCAGTTCCCATCTAAACAGAGATGGGATGAGTTGGCATTCAGTGGATGTCCAGAAAAAGATTTGCTGTTTAAGTATTATGATGCAATTACTTGTCTCATATTTGCCCACCATTTTAAATGTAACTCTGACTCTATGAACAGCTTTGGCAATGATGTATAAGGAGAGGCAAGGAATGCTGGATTTAGGTCAAGACCAAAGTACCACTCACTGTGTTCTTGGATCAAACCCAGCACTCAAATCTTCTGTTCTCTCACTCTAATTCCTTCCATCTCAGATTTAATTTTGACCATTCCACTCAGAATGGTACTGGTTGGAATCCTTGAGTCGAGCAATACACTGCTATAAGCCAGCAAAATTGCCGTTGCTAGCTTTGAATAGGAATGAAAGCAGATAGCCAAAATTAGAGTAAATGAAACTTTCAATCAATTAACTACTTTGCAAAGGTTATTGAAGAATATAAACTTGAGATAGTTAACTTTAAATGAATTATTTTATGCCTTATTTTAAATGAATAGTGGAATGGACTCAAAGAGCTGAGCCGACTGGTCATTTCGATATTCCAGTGTAGATCACATTATATACAGTATGTGTCCTTCTTTCACCATCAGGATTCAGCCCTTCAACCTTGCCCTTGTCAGCTCTGCATGCCTGTTACTGGAATAGGGAGGTGTCTATTTATATATCCCAGATAATACACTTTGCTAGCCCCACTGTAACTGAATGTAGCAGCAACTGTGTACCAAGCAATTCCAAGCTGGGTGATGTGCACGGTTCTCCAGTACAATGCAATTAATTACAAATGGAACTTCAAGAATCATTGCTAGAACTTCAACAAGCTAAGGTCATAAACAGCCGTAAACATCAGTGAGAATATCAAACATAGTCACTCATTAAAAGACAGTTGTAATCAAAGACATAATCCAGTGAAAAGCAAGCTACACAGATAATGCTGTACGGATTTCATTTTCGGGGGAAGGATCTGTGGTTAAAAAGACTGAAAGAGGTGAATGTAATAAGTGATTCACCTATCTCATCAGTCTCTCTTACATGTATCTTTCTGCACAAGATATTTCTGAGAATCTATACATCTGATTAAGCTAACGACAAGATTGCTTGTAACCTCAATGGCGGGCCAGCTAGACATCCTTTGCCATAATCCTGTCAGGTGTACACAGAACAAGTCCCTTCCAACAAAGAACTTTGACAGCTACATAAACCCTCAGTTTATCTGGCTATAAACATTGTCAAAATACCGTTAACTATTTGTGACATTGAGGAATCAGAATCAGGTTTATTATCACCGGCATGTGACGTGAAATTTGTTAACTCAGCAGCAGCAGTTCAATCCAATACATGATAATATAGAAAGAATAAATAAATGAATTACAGTAAGTATATATATACATGTGTATGTGTATTGAATAGATTCAAAATAGTACAAAAATAGGAATAATATATATTTTTAAAAAGTGAGGTAGTTTTCAATGTCCATTTAGGAATCGGATGGCAGAGGGGAAGAAGCTGTTACTGAATCACTGAGTGTGTGCCTTCAGGCTTCTGTTCCTCCTTCCTGATGGTGCCAGTGAGAAGAGGGCTTACCCTGGGTGATGGAGGTCCTTAACAATGCATGACAACTTTCTCAGGCACCGCTCCTTGAAGAGGCTAGTATCCATGACGGAGCTGACTAATTTTACGACTCAAACTTGAGGAAATCTGCAGAGGCTGGAAATTCAAGCAACACACACAAAATGCTGGTGGAACGCAGCAGGCCAGGCCGCATCTATAGGAAGAAGTACAGTCAACGTTTTGGGACTAACTGAAAGAAAAGCCAGTAAGAGACTTGAAAGTGGGAGAGGGAGGGGGAGATCCGTAATGATAGGAGAAGACAGGAGGGGAGGGGGTGAAGCTAAGAGCTAGAAAGTTGATTGGCAAAAGGACTACACAGCTGGAGAAGGGAAAGGATCATGGGACAGGAGGCCTAGGGAGAAAGAAAGAGGAGCACCAGAGGGAGATAGAGAGTAGGCAAGGAGTGATTGTGAGAGGGGCACAGAGAGAAAAAAGAGTAAAGAAAAAAAAGGGGAAATATAATAAATAAATAAGGGATGGGGTAAGAAGGAGAGGGGGTGTTAATGGAAGTTAGAAAAATCAGTGATAGAAACATTGATTTTTCTTACTTCTGTTAATGCCCCCTCCCCTTCTTACCCTATCCCTTATTAATTAATTAATTAATTAATTAATTCATCCATTTATCTATCTATCTATTTATTATTTCCCCTTTTTTTCTTTACCCTCTGTTTTCTGTCTCTGCCTCTCTCACAATCACTCCTTACCTGCTCTCCATCTCCCTCTGCTGCTCCCCTCCCCCTTTCTTTCTCCCTAGGCCCCTGTCCCATGATCCTTTCCTTTCTCCAGCTCTGTATCCCTTTTGCCAATCAACTTTCTAACTCTTAGCTTCACCCCACCCCCTCCTGTCTTCTCCTATCATTTTGGATTTCCCCCTTCCCCTCTACTTTCAAATCTCTTACTATCTTTTCTTTCAGTTAGTCCTGACGAAGGGTCTCGGCCCGAAACGTCGACAGTGCTTCTTCCTATAGATGCTGCCTGGCCTGCTGCGCTCCACCAGCATTTTGTGTGCATAATTTTACGACTTTCTGTAGCTTCTTTCGGTCCTGTCCAGTGGCGCCTCCCCTCATACCAGTCAGTGATGTAGCCTGTCAGAATGCTCTCCACAGTATATCTATAAAAGTTTTCAAGCAACACACCCAAAATGATGGTGGAATGCAGCAGGCCAGGCAGCATCTAAAGGAAGAAGTACAGTCGACGTTTCAGGCCGAGACCCTTCATCAGGACTAACGCTTTCGAATGTTTTTGAAAGTTTTCGAGTGTTTTAGTTGACAAAGCAGATCTCTTCAAATTTCTTCAGTAAAAAAGGTTTAAAATGAAAAATTATTAGTTTTACACTATAAAGTAGAATAAGACACTTTAAAACTTTGAAATGATGGCAAACCATTTAAAATCTAAAATTACCAATTTACTTTAATTTCCCTCAACCATCCCCCTCCACTTTCTTGGAGCCAGGTATAATGTGGCCCAGTGCAGCTTAAATACTGGGGGCTGCAGAAATTTTTGCCTTTGCAGTTGGACACTGATGAACCCAGCATTAAAGATCCCTGGGAAACCACCAGAGAAGAGGTTATAACAAGTTAAAAACATAAAGCATGTGGTGAAACCAAAGCTAGTGTGTGTTAAATTAGCACCTTGCGCTGGATAATAGGTGTGAGGCAGTAAATCCACAATTTGCAGCATTGCCTTGAAACTCTGACAGATGTGTCTGCACCTACTGCCTGTAATGAGCGGTGGCTGAAAGTTCAGCAGTAGCTGGTGTCAAGGGGATACTCTCAGTCAACATTACGCTCCAGGGACAGAGGCACAGACTTCCCACGGATAATAACGACGTGGATAACATCAAGGCTCTCTTTTATATAAAAGTATAGACTTGAGTGATTTTTTTGCATCGAAATAACAACCATGAAAACTCTAAACGTTCTTTGGTTGTAGTGATGGAGGAGAGGTGCCTTATCGAGGTTCACTCTCATCTCCACAACAACTGATCGCTTTAAACCAGAGACCTCTCGAATCCCACAGGCCCAAATTATACTGGTGACACACTGCCACGGCTTTTTATCTTTGGAGCCTGGCTGTTGTTTTGTGTGAAGCAGATAAAACGGGGAGGATTTGAAGACTTTGCACCTGTTATCACAGCCACTCCATATAATTAAGTATTACTCAGATTAAAAGTGTTTGGATAGATCCACTTGTCCTCAGGCAGACATCGCCCAACACAGAGCTGCTTATACGCTGGAGATTGCACAGTGCTTACTGACACACCCAGTATTCCATTACCAATCATGAAAGTGCATTGATATAGGAATGGAAAATAATGAGGACTTAGTGTGCTTCAAAAGATTTGTTTCTCTCCAATGAGCCTATTTGCATCGCCTGGGACAGAGTTGTCAGGCTATTTATTATCTGGCACATTTCTTCCCTCACCACCATCCCAGGCCCCAGACAGTCCTTTCAGGTAAGGCACCACTTCACCTGCGAGTCAGCTGGGGTGATATACTGTATCCGGTGCTCCCGATGTGGCCATTTATACATTGGGGAGACCCACCGCAGACTGGGAGACCGTTTCGCCGAACACCGGCACTCAGTCCTCCAGCAGTGGCGGGATCTCCCTGTGGCCACACACTTCAATTCCACAGACCACTCCCACTCCGACATGTCTGTCCATGGCCTCCTCTACCGTCAAGATGAGGCCACACGCAGGTCAATGGAGCAATACCTTATCTCTCGCCTAGGTAGCCTCCTTCCTGCCGTCATGAACATCCAACTCACTGACCTCTGTTGATACCCCTGCCCCCCCCACCCTTACCCCCATCCCTATCTATTATTTTAGTCTGGTTCTCTTTCTCTCTCTTTATCCCCCCTCACAATAATCTCTCCCCCCAGCCCCACCTTTCTCTCTCTTTTATTTCCCATAATTCTCCACCTTCCCCCTAGCCCATTTCCCTCCAGCCTATCACTTCCCAGCTCTCTACTTCATCCGTCCCCCCACTTCTTATACCCCCTCGATCATCCCATGTTACTTCACTCCTGATGAAGGGTTTCGGCCCAAAACGTCGTCACTACCTCCTCCCATAGATGCTGTCTGGCCTGCTGAGTTCTGCCAGCTTTTTTGTGTTTTTTATTTATTATCTGGCTTTGTTCACTGTACTGATGGGCAGCTGGAAAAGTAACAGTCCCCTTAAAAATCAGTTGTATGACACTAGCTCATGTTTTTAAAACCCATCTTTACTGGCAATCATTTTGCCCAGTTCTTTGAACATTAAATCTAGCTTATCTCTTTTTAGTTTCAGTTGAATTCTTTCATTTGCCAGCCCTCACCCGGAGAGACCTTCAGTATTGCTGCTTATCAAGTTGAAGGTACAGCTATCAGCAAGCCATATTTTATGGAAGGAAAGGATTGCGGAGCTGACAGCAGTGCCTGATACAACAATCAAAGCACATGGTATCCTCGTTCTTAAAGAAGCACTTACACGTCCAATAATTATTTTCAAATCAAAACATAAGCTGCATGAAGAATGTGTTCCAAGCAACATCTGTGGAGCCATAGGGATGATTGACATGTCAGATCAAGACCCAGAACGTTGAATATTCCTTTGCATCCACAGATGCAGCTTGATGTGTTGAATTCTTCCAGCAGCTTAATTATTTTTGGCATCAGATTTCAGTATCTGCATTCTTTTGGGTCTCCATTCTTTCAGATCCCCCTAGATTATCCCGGGTTCACGTCAGTCTAGGTTCAGATAATTTTCCTTCATCTTTTTAAATATATATACTTTATTCATAAAATCCACAATTATACGATGTAAGATTTTACTGTGCCATTATTTTTTGTACATAGCACATCTAGTTACATTATTTTCATTCTATTAACAACATTATTTCCCAAATGTTCTATCAGCAATAAGTATCTAGAAGTTTGTGGCTGTCCCCCTGAACAATAAGTACTCCTGTTTGAGTACTGTTGAGTGGGACAGCCTACCTGGGGGAAGCAACAGTGGCCGTGCCTCTGGCACAGAGTCTGGCCCTGTGGCTCAGGATGGTAGGGAAAGGAAGAGAAAGGCAGTAGTGATAGGGAGCTCTATAGTTAGGGGGTCAGACGGGCGATTCTGTGGACGCAGGTAAGAAACTCAGATGATAAAAACACAAAATGCTGGCAGAACTCAGCAGGCCAGACAGCATCTATGGGAGGAGGTAGTGACGACATTTCGGGCCAAAACCCTTCATCTCACTCCTGATGAAGGGTTTCGGCCTGAAACGTCGTCACTACCTCCTCCCATAGATGCTGTCTGGCCTGTTGAGTTCTGCCAGCATTTTATGTTTTTATTTATTTCCAGCATCTGCAGATTCACTCGTGTTGCCTTTAAACTCAGATGGTAGTTTGCCTCCCAGATGCCAGGGTCCGGGATGTTTCAGATCGTGTCCAAGATATCCTGCAGTGGGAGGGAGAACAGCCAGAGATTGTGGTACATATTGGTACCAATGACATAGGTAGCAAAAGGGAAGAGATCCTGAAAACAGACTACAGAGAGTCAGGAAGAAAGTTGAGAAGCGGGACCGCAAAGGTAGTAATCTCGAGATTACTGCCTGTGCCACGTGACAGTGAGTATAGGAATAGAATGAGGTGGAGGATAAATGCGTGGCTGAGGGATTGGAGCAGGGGGCAGGGAGTCAGATTTCTGGATCATTGGGACCTCTTTTGGGGCAAGTGTGACCTGTAAAATAAGGACGGGTTGCACTTGAATCCCAGGAGGACCAACATCCTGGCGGGGAGGTTTGCTAAGGCTACTGGGGAGAGTTTAAACTAGAATTGCTGGGGAGTGGAACCGAACTGAAGAGACTAGGGAAGAGGCGGTTGGCTCACAAACAGAGAATGCTTGGAGACAGTGTGAGAGGGAGGATAGGCAGGTGATAGAGAAGGGATGCGCTCAGATTGACAGTTTGAGATGTGTCTATTTTAACGCAAGGAGTATTGTGAACAAAGCGGATGAGCTTAGAGCATGGATCAGTACTTGCAGCTATGATAAGGTGGCCATTACAGAGACTTGGATGGCTCAGGGACAGGAATCGTTACTTCAAGTGCCGGGTTTTAGATGTTTCAGAAAGGACAGGGATGGCTGCCCAATAGTAACAGGGATATTGAGGAGCAGATAGGGAAACAGATCCTGGAATGGTGTAATAATAACAGAGTTGTCGTGATCGGAGATTTTAATTTCCCAAATATCGATTGGTATCTCCCTAGGGCAAGGGGTTTAGATGGGGTGCCGTTTGTTAGGTGTGCTCAGGAAGGTTTCTTGACACAATATGTAGATAAGCCTACAATAGGATAGAACATAGAACACAGAATAGTACAGCACATTACAGGCCTTTTGGCCCACAATGTTGTGCCGCCCCTCAAACCCTGCCTCCCATATAACCCCCCACCTTAAATTCCTCCATATACCTGTCAGTATAGAGACAGTACTTGATTTGGTATTGGGAAATGAACCTGGTCAGACGTCAGATCTCTAAATGATTGAGCATTTTGGAGATAGTGATCACAATTCTATCTCCTTTACAATAGCATTGGAGAGAGATAGGAACTGACAAGTTAGAAAACCGTTTAAATGGAGTAAGGGGAATTATGAGGCTATCAGGCAGGAACTTGGAAGCTTAATTTGGAAACAGATGTTCTCAGGGAAAACTACGGAAGAAATGTGGCAAATGTTCAGGGGATATTTGTGTGGAGTTCTGCATCGGTACGTTCCATTGAGACAGGGAAGTTATGTTAGGGTACAGGAACCGTGGTGTACAAAGGCTGTAGTAATCTAGACAAGAAGAAAAGAAAAGCTTAATAAAGGTACAGTGAGCTAGGTAATGTTCGAGATCTAGAAGATTATAAGGCTAACAGGAAGGAGCTTAAGAAGGAAATTAGGAGAGCCAGAAGGGGCCATGAGAAGGCCTTGGCAGGCAGGATTAAGGAAAACCCCAAGGAATTCTACAAGTATGTGAAGAGCAAGAGGATAAGACGTGAAAGAACAGGACCTATCAAGTGTGATAGTGGGAAAATGTGTATAGAACCGGAGGAAATAGCAGAAGTACTTAATGAATACTTCACTTCAGTATTCACTATGGAAAAGGATCTTGGTGATTGTAGTGATGACTTGCAGTGGACTGAAAAGCCTGAGTATGTAGATATTAAGGAAGAGGATGTGCTAAAGCTTTTGGAAAGCATCAAGTTGGATAAGTCGCCAGGACCAGATAAGATGTACTCCAGGATACTGTGGGAGGCGAGGGAGGAGATTGCTGAGTCTCTGGCGATGATCTTTGCATCATCAATGAGGACTGGAGAGGTTCTGGAGGATTGGAGGTTTTCAGATATTGTTCTCTTATTCAAGAAAGGGAGTAGAGATAGCCCAGGAAATTATAGACCAGTGAGGCTTACCTCAGTGGTTGGTAAATGGATGGAGAAGATCCTGAGAGTCAGGATTTATGAACATTTGGAGAGGTATAATATGATTAGGAATAGTCAGCACGGCTTTGTCAAGGGCAGGTCATGCCTTACGAGCCTGATTGAATTTTTTGAGGATGTGACTAAACACATTGATGAAGGAAGAGCAGTAGATGTAGTGTACATGGATTTCAGCAAGGCATTTGATAAGGTACCCCATGGAAGGTATATTGAGAAAGTAAGGAGGCATCAGATACAAGAGGATATTGCTTTTTGGATCCAGAACTGGCCTGCCCACAGAAGGCAAACAGTGGTTGTAGACAGGTCAGATCGGTGACCAGTGGTGAGCCTCAGGGATCTGTTCTGGGACCCCTACTCTTTGTGATTTTTATAAATGACCTGGATGAAGAAGTGGAGGGATGGGTTAGTAAGCTTGCTGATGACACAAAGGCTGGGGGTGTTGTGGATAGTGTGGAGGGCTGTCAGAGGTTACAGTGGGACATTGATAGGATGCAAAACTGGGCTGAGAAGTGGTAGATGGAGTTCAACCCAGATAAGTGTGAAGTGGTTCATTTTGGTAGGTCAAATATGATGGCAGAATATAGTATTAATGGTAAGATTCTTGGCAGTCTGGAGAATCAGAGGGATCTTGGGGTTCGAGTCTATAGGGCACTCAAAGCTGCTATGCAGGTTGACTCTGTGGTTAAGAAGGCGTATGGTGTATTGTCCTTCATCAATCATGGAATTGAATTTAGGAGTTGAGAGGTAATGTTACAGCTATATAGGACCCTGTCAGACCCCACTTGAAGTACTGTTCTCAGTTTTGTCGCCTCACTACAAGAAGGATGTAGAAACCATAAAAAGAGTGCAGAGGAGATTTACAAGGATTTTGCCTGGATTCGGGAGCATGCCTTATGAAAACAGATTGAGTGAACTTGGCCTTTTCTCCTTGGAGCTACTGAGGATGAGAGGTGTCCTGACAGAGATGTGTAAGATGATAAGAGGCATTGATTGTGTGGATAGTCGGAGAGTTTTTCCCAGGGCTGAAATGGTTTCCACAAAAGGACACAGATTTAAGGTGCTGGGAAGTAGGTACAGAGAAGATGTCAGGGTTAAGCTTTTTACTACAGAGTGGTGAGTGCGTGGAATGGGCTGTCGGCAACGGTGGTGGAGGCAGATGCGATAGGGTCTTTTAAAAGTCTTTTGGATAGGTACATGGAGCTTAGAAAAACAGAGGGCTATGGGTAAACCTGGTAATTTCTAAGGTAGGGACACGATCGGCACCACTTTGTGGGCCGCAGGGCCTGTTTTGTGCTGTAGGTTTTCTATGTTTCTATGTTTTTACAAGGGAGACCAGCCTTTTAGTATCCAGGGATAGAAAGGCCCAACACTGTGGTTTTGCCATGCTGAGCCTTTAATAGATTTCATGAAGCTGAAGATTTTCCAGAAGCAGTTAACATTTGTCACAATGTGTGTGCCAGGGAACAGTTCATATAGCAGAGTCCTGTGTTATGGAACTGCTCAGCATGACCCTTGACAAAGAGCACTGTATCCCTTTCTAGGTTTTCTCAGCAAACATTCAGATAGAGAGGGATGGTGGTCTCAGCTAACTTGCAGTCACTTCAGGGGCAGTGTCTTGTGGGTTCGAGCATCACAAGACCTCTGATGACCCATAGGGTGGAGGGCTGCTCGGTTTCTCAAGCACCTGTGTTTACCCATCATAGCCTTAACTCGAGCCGTTAAGCCCTTGTGTTTTCTGATTAATCTCAACAAGTTCATTGTGACTGGCACAGGTTTTCCACATTCTGTAATTATTTAATGCGGACCCTGTTCGACACTTATTGGAGGGTCCTTGCGTGAAGAATGATTTGTCTTGTGGTGTTGCTTGTTTGTATCACCAATGCTCCATTGGAATTCCTATGTCTAACCTTTTGTTTTCATCTCTACATTGGAGTCTGCCATTTTTCACTGTGCTCTCATCGTACCTCTGAGACTCTGGCCCTGAAGAATCTGAGGGTGAGGGTCCTGATCACCACCAGTCAAGTGAGATCATGGTGCCAGTTTGAAGGCTTTGGTGACAAGCCATTCTGCCAAATGAATTTTGACAATCTACTCAAGGAGCCAGTCAACACCTGGTATCAGGTAATCTGAGCCGCTGCTTTTAAACTTAACACCCAGATGAAAATATTGTGAAAGGTTATTTATGATCTTCTGATATCTATGGGAAGTGCTAGCTTCTTTAATCCAAATTAATGCAAATGTAGTTTGACCGCATACAGTAGTCTTTGTTGTGCTAATTACTTCCCTAGTCAAATGTAAATAACTCCTAATGCATAGTCATTAATGTTAAATATGCACATCATTGTTCCAAAATTCTGATATCCATATTTTACAGGTTTCAGAGGTGCAAGTACTATGTATATTAGTCAGCTTCTGATGTAAACTCTGTTCTGCATGCTTAACCTTTTCAGTCATGCAACTTTGCACTAGGAGTAATCTGGAGAATTTTCTGCTGTACCTGGCACCCAGGAGGCAAGCGGCAACATATTATCCCAGCATCTCCTCTGTAGTTACAGAATCTCATGCCAGTTCCCCTCGAGCCTCCTTTCACTAGCTGACCACCCTTTCCTTCTGAGCCTCACAGCCAGTCACAGGTCTGACTACTGATGCTAGTTCCTGAAAGAACCTCCCCCTCAACTACATCCAAGGAAGTATCCCTATTAGTATCATTAGTAGGTTGTATTGAGAGCATCCTGAGCAGCTGCATCACTGCCTGGTTTGGAAATTGCATCATCTCGGATTGCAAGACCCTGCAGTGGATAGTGAGGTCAGCTGAGATGATTATTGGGGTCTCTCTTCCCGCCATTACAGACATTTACACTACACATGGCATCAGCAAAGCAAACAGCATTATGAAGGACCCCACACACCCCTCATACAAACTCTTCTCCCTCCTGCCGTCCGGGAAAAGGCACTGAAGCACAGTAACAGTTTCTTCCCCCAAGCTATCAGACTCCTTACTGCCCTATTGTCTTGTTTATTATTTATTGTAATGCCTGCACTGTTTTGTGCACTTTATGCAGTCCTAGGTAGGTCTGTAGTCTAGTGTAGTTTTTTTTTTCTGTGTTGTTTTACATAGTTCAGTCTAGTTTTTGTACTGTGTCATGTAACACCAAGGTCCTGGAAAAAAAAGTTCTCATTTTTACTATGTACTGTACCAGCAGTTATAGTCGAAATGACAATATAAGTGACTTGACTTGACTAGTGAGTGGAATGGCCACATGGAGACCCTGAACTGACTGCCCACAGGCCACTGCTGTCCGATAATCCTGGTGACATCCAATCCAGCTCCAGTTCTTTTACCCACTTTGTCAGGTGCTGCACCTAGGTACACTTCCCACATTAACTATGTTGTGGTCCTTGTGAATTATTTGTTGCTTCTATTACAAATGAGTCTTTTTGATCAATGCCATGATCTCCCTTACCCCACCATTTAGTTTCTCATGGCACCTGCTTTTTTTTGTCCCTTAGCACAGTTTGAGGCCTGTGACCCTCCTCAACAAATGCCACTGTGAGAGGTGTTGACTGCATTGGACAAGATCATGGCAGTCCCTCCTTTAGGACTGACAGTCATCTAGACTTCACACATTTTCATAATTCTATACTACTCCATTTGTAAGGTTACCAGCCTTCCTCCTCATTCTGTTCTGATCAACTCTGTCCTTTGGCAATTTTGACTTGCAATTGGCCTCCTCTGGCCCTCTATCTTCAGATTTATTATCCTCACCTGATTTAGAATGACATTAAATCTCACCGTCCACAAATGCAGCAGCCACTCTGCCTTGTCATCTCTTTTAGTCTCCCCATATCCAGATTTCAATGACTATTACTGTGGTTCCATTTTTATAGATCTCTTCTAGCTTTCCCAACTTCTACACCTTTGGAATTAATTCTGCAAAGATCTGCTCCAAGACTCCCAAACAAGTTCATTATTAAACTCCTGTCTTTTGTAAGGCACCTGAGACTCTACTGGCTACAAACAGCATTGGAATTATTTTAGCCAATATCATGATTGGTCAAAATAACACTATTGATATTTTAATACCAATCTGACATTCTCTGTGACCTTGATCACAATGCACTTTCTCACTCTATCTTCAACTAAAGTCAGATGTAACAGTATTACAGTGGAGTAAAGGGAATTACAAAGCCATGAGAGAGGAGTTGGCCAGAATTGATTGGGAAAAGAACACTGGCAGGGATGATGGTAGAGCAGCAATGGCTGGAATTTCTGGAAGCAATTGAGAAGACACAGTATATATACATCCCAAAGAGGAAAAGGTATACTAAAGGAAAGAAGAGACAACTGTGGCTAACAAGAGAAATCAAAGCCAACATAAAAGCTAAAGAGAGGGCATATAATAGAGCAACATTTGGTGGGAAGTTATAGGATTGGGAATCTTTTTAAAAACCAACAGAAGGCAACTAAAAAAAGTCATTAAGAAGGTAAAGATGGAATACAAAGGAAAGCCAGTCAATAATATTAAAGAGGATACCAGAAGTTTCACAGATACCAGACCTGGGAATAGATGCTGGAGTTAGTCATGGGGGACAATGAAATAGTGGACTTACTGAATAAATATTTTGCATCAGACTTCACTATGGAAGACACTAGTAATGATCTTTCAAGAACCACTAGATTCTGGAATGGTTCCTGAAGACTGGAAAATTGCAAATGTCATTCCACTCTTCAAGAAGGGAGAGAGGCAGAAGAAAGAAAACTATAGGCCAATTAGTCTGATCTCCCTGGTTGGGAAGATGTTGGAGTCAATTATTAATGATGAGGTCTCGGGGTACTTGGAGGTACATAGTAAAATAGGCTGTAGTCAGCATGATTTCCTCAAGGGAATATTTTGACTGACAAACCTACTGGAATTCTTTGAAGAAGTAACAAGCAAGATAGACAAAGGAGAATCAGTTAACATTGTGTACTTGGATTGTCAGAAGGACTTTGACAAAGCGCCATACATGAGGCTGCTTAACAAACTACAAGCCCATGATATTACAGGAAAGATTCTAGCATGGATAAAACAGTGGCCGATTGGTAGGAGGCAAAGAGTGGAAATAAAAAGAGCCTTTTCTAACTGGCTGTCAGTGACTACTGGTGTTCCATTTTCAATCTTTTTATTGATTTTCCAGTAAAAAATGTACAAATCAGAGGAGAAGTTTGGCAAACAGATGATACAAAAGACGTATGAACAGCAGTTTTAAAAAAAGTATACATTGTCAAAATCAGATAGGTAAAATGATACGCTGTTATATAAACAATATAATCAAGAAACCACAACTACTCTTAACAAATAGTTTTAAAAAATTGGAAATTTTATTTAATAAAAGGGGAAAAAAACCACTAAACTAAACTGGAACAAAAAAAAGAAAAGAAAAGAAAGATTAGGCAGTCCATTTGAGGATAAAATTTGAAGAAAAAGAAAAAGAAAACATCCTTCCAGTCACCTCCGAACCTTCACGGATAAGGATTTTTCCTAAAAAGAATAAAGAAAAATAAATTAAATTAAGTCATATGAAAATATTGAATAAAGGGTCGCCAGACTTGCTCAAAATTAAAAAACGTATCAAATGTCTGGCTTCTAATTTTCTCCAAACTTAGACATGACATAATGGAGGAGAGCCAATAAAAAACCGTATGTGGATTAGAGTCTTTCCAGTATAACAAGCTCTAGAGTGAATAAACTTTTATTACAAAAATCAAAAAAAGATGGCGGACTGGTCTTACCAAACTTTAGATTTTATTATTGGGCAATTAATATTTGTTGCATTACTTCTTGGATTTATGATATCGATAAACAGGATCACCCTTCGTGGTTACAGTTGGAGGAAAATTCGGTAACGGGGTGTTCTTTAGCTTCTTTATTAGGAGCTCCTCTTTCGTTTTCGCTCTCCAGAATAGGCAGACAAGCTCTCAACCCTATTGTTAAACATATTTTAAATATCTGGTTTCAGTTTCGTGGATTTTTTTTGAATTAAATAATTTTCTACTCTCTAGTAATATATATTCTAATTTTTTTTAAACCATCAACTCTGGATAAGGCTTTTTAACATAGAAAATTAAGGGAATAAAAACTTTTTAGATTTGTTCTTACAGGATTGTTTGTCTTTTTCACAGTTAATGGATAAATATGACATCTCTAATATATTTTTTAGATGCTTGCAGGTTAGGAATTTTTTATGTGATTTTTTTTTACCGAATTATCCCTTGGCCTACTCTTCAAATTTGGCTTATGCTATTTTTCAGCTTAAACCATTTCTAAAATGATTAATAGCTATCATTTATAAACAATTAATGAACGCTCGCATGTTGCCTAATGATAGGGTTCAACGCACTTAGGAAATAGAACTTCAACATTCACTTTCAGATGATCAATGGAGTAAAATTTATTATCTAGTCAATAATTCATCTATCTGTGCACACCATACCTTAATTCAGTTTAAGGTAGTACACAGGGCCCATAAGTCCAAAGATAAATTGGTGCTTATTTTTCCTAATATAACCCCTATTTGTGACAGATGTAATGCAGAGGTGGCTACTCTAATTCGTATGTTTTGCTCCTGTGTAGGCTTAAATAATTTTTGGAGGGCTGTGTTTGGAATGCTATCTAAAGTTATAGATGTGGATGTTCAACCCAATTCACTTTTGGCAATTTTTGGGATTATTCCAGAGGAAACAGGCAGAGTGTCTGCTTCCGCTCAACATGTGATAGCCTTTTCAACTTTACTGGCTAGGAGAGCTATCTTGTTATACTGGAAAGACTCTAATCTGACTACTGGTGTTCCATTTCTGCCAAGAGTTTGAATCAAATAATACCCTCTGCCAGAGAAACTGCAGTCAAATATTGAAATGTGTACCTGCATGAATTGAGCTAGACCAGATCTATTCAGTTTTATGATCTGCAGCTGAAGTTAACAAAAATAATGCTTGCACTCACCAGAGGTATCATCTGTAAACATTTTTAGCTTCTATTTATATACTGATCAGAACCAGCTTGAGCTTTCCCCCATTTCTATGAAGTTAAAATGTCTTTTCAAAATATTTGGCAGAATCATGCCAGATTGGGACAGTTCCTTGTGTACAAGGGAAAACCAAGACCTTGAACAACAAC
Source organism: Hemitrygon akajei (assembly GCF_048418815.1). Classification (NCBI taxonomy): domain Eukaryota; kingdom Metazoa; phylum Chordata; class Chondrichthyes; order Myliobatiformes; family Dasyatidae; genus Hemitrygon; species Hemitrygon akajei. The sequence continues at coordinate 128,351,593 of NC_133132.1, forward strand.
TGCTACCCTCTAGGTCAGATCAGACTCCAGGCTTGGATGCCACAGTAAGGCTGTGAAGCAGCGAGACCCATGAGTACCAATTAAACTCCAGGTTTGGATTTTCATAATAATGACACATAGGAAGATGAGTTTTCAATGTTATGCGATGAGCACTAGGGAGTGTCTCTGTTACGGCACTACAGGGAAGTTAAGAGAGGGAAGTAGGATTGTTTTGCTGGGCATTAGTATGGACCCAATGGACCGAGTGGCCTCTTGTTGTAGTGCAGTAAGATAATCAGAAGAGCAGCAAGATAACCCTGGCACATCCCCCATCCTTTCCTATTGCTTTTTCTATCTGCAGCTATCCTTCAGTCGAAGTAGTCAAGGGGGAAAGAACGATCCAAAGGTGGGGATTTGAAATTTCCTAGAACTTGCAATTTCAGTTTATCTGGTGTCTGGAAATGTAGAGGAGGTTTGATCCAAAAACAGAGCAGTGAAGATGACTCAGCAATGAAATTTAATATTAAGCTGTGAAACTAACAAGACACGAGGATCCACAAAATCGGAGAGAGCAGATACTAAACACCACAGCCAACAAGGTAATTGGAAGCTAGGAGCAACTGGTTGAGGCTGGCTGGTTTGATGGTGAATGAAGATTGTAGATGAGAGCTGGGTTTAGATAGGCTTCAGGTGATGAGTAGGAAATAAGAGGTGGTGATTCCTGTTAGCTGGGTGGCGACTAGGAGGTGCCTTCCTGTGCTGGCATGACAGGAACCCCACCCCCACCCAAGGCCAGCACCTGATGACCCAGGACAAACCAAATGGGTCCAGTGGAACTCCTCAATGAGCAATTGATCCAAGATGAAACTGGATGGCACACAAGACCATTTCTCTGGGCTGTAGCCTTTCCAGTTGACACACCCCATCCATGATGGTATGAATCCATCAACCAAAGAACCGTGTACATTGGACCTCCTTTCGCTATTCTATGTTCCAGAGGTGCAGGCTCAGGTAGGGTGAGTGGTCCATAGACTATGGGCTTGAGGCAGAACATGTGGAAGGTAGGTGTGATCCTGAGGGATGGTGGCAAATGGAGGTGGTAAGTGACTGAATTGATGTGATGCGTGATCTTGAAACAACCAATGAACTGAGGTGGGAGCTTGTGGGATTTAATGTGCACGGGCAGATTTCAGGTTGACAGCCAGACACATCCCCAGGCTGCAGTAGTCCAGCTGGGAGCCACTGGCGGTTGGCCTGGTTGTGGGACCTCCACAGTTGGCTCCTCCATGGGAAATACTTGGGGTTGGTAACCATGAAGCACTTCAAATGGTGACATACAGTATCCGTGAAAAAGGAGGTGTGTGGATTGTGGGACAGCTCAGTCCAGAACAGATACAACTTCCACGTGGAAAGGTTAGCAGTGGTGGAGTGCCACAGAAACATCTCACTTTCTGATTAGATCATAAGACCGGAATAGGAGCAGAATTAGGCCATTTAGCCCATCGAATCTGCTCTGCCATTCCATCATGGCTGATCCCAGATCCCATTCAACCCCATACACCTGCCTATTTGTCATATCTTTTGATGCACTGGCCAATCAGGAAACTAACAACTTTCGCTTTAAGTATACCCAAGAAATTGACCTCCACCAGGGTCTGTGGCAGAGCATTTATCAGATTCACTGCTCTCTGGCTAAAAAAGTTCCTCCTTACCTCTGCTCTAAAAGGTCACCATGACCTTTCTGCATCTTAATGACTGACTGTTGGTCTGTGGATGATAACCAGAGGACAAGTTCACTGAGGTGCAGAAGAGGCTCGTCAAAAGCCTGAGATGAATTGTGGTCCCCGGTCTGATGGAGATTCCTGAGCCAAACTACATATTGGAGAACTAGGTCTGTCATCTCTGCAGCTGACAGAAGTCTGGGGAGGGCAATAAAGTGGGCCACCTTGGATAACCGGTCTACCACTGTCATGATCACCACGGCCCTGTCCAATAGTGGCAAACCAACAATGAAATCCACGGCGATGTGAGACCATGGATGTTGGGGGACCAGTAGGGGCCCAGGGGGTTGTGGGCTGGAGGTAATGGTCTGAGCACATTGAGGGCAAGCAGCAATAAACTGAGGTACACCTGCCATCATGGTAGGCCACCAGAACTGGCATCACAGAAAATTCAAGGTCCATCATGCATCTATATCATTCCTATCAGCCAAAGTCTCCATTCGTCTAAGGCCCGTTCAATGGTGAATAGCTCTCTGTCTTCTACTCCATAGTGGCACTGAGTAGGGTTGAACTTGAGTGGGAAGAAGGCACAAGGTGTGTCTTCCCTCCTGGTCCTCGTTGGGAGAGGATGGCCCCGGCATCCACATCAGATGAGTCCACCTCTAGCACGAAAGGTTTGGAAGAGTTCTGATGACAATGAATGGGAGCAGTGGTGAAGCATCCCTGGAGCTCCTTGAAAGCATGGCCTGTGGCAGAAGACCAGGTTATCCATGCAGTAGGTGATTTAGTGAGGGGGGTGAGAGGAGCAGCAATTTGGCTGTAGTTCCTGATGAAATGGCGGCAGAAGTTGGAGAAGCACAAGAAGTGCTATCGGTGTATGAGGGAACGTGGTTGGAAACATTTAATGATGGCACACACTTTTTCTGAGTTCATGGTTGTACCTTGAGGTGAAAGGACACAATCCAGGAAGAAACCGACCGGTTAATATCAACAACTGATTAAATTACTATTCTTTAATATTTCTTAATGGTACGCGTGATTTTTTTAAATCAGCAGTGAATCATCTGATTAGCCTATCAGAGTACTCTTTGAGAACTAGTTGACTTAATCAGCATTTCTGATCTGACTATCATTTACGACTGCACTTAATTAAAAATAAATGAATTGATTACGGAACTGGCATTTCTCTAATTGCAGTACAGTTGGTTTTCAAGGAGACATTAAAAGTCTGAATGGACATGACAGATGTGGTCTTGGGGATCCTTTGAGGAGATGAAGATGTCATCGAGGTAGATGAACACATACCTGAGTAGCATGTCTCGGGGATCTTGTTAATGACGGCTTGGAAAATACCTGGACTGTTGGAATGACCAAAATGCATCATCAAGTATCCATAGTGGCCAGTGCTTGTTATGCACGCCATTGTCCACTCATCTCCCTAGCAGATGCAGATCAGGTTGTTGCATTCCGTTGATCCAGTTTGATGAAAATCTGAGCCTCAGAGTGTTTCAGCTGCATTGTCCATCAAAGGGAGAGGGTTGAGGTTCTCAGTGGTGATTTTGTTGAATCCATGCAGTGTTGGAGACCCCTATCTTCCTTTTTGACATTTTCTACAGGCTGGAGACTGGGATGATCAACTGAAGCTGTACTGTTGTGCTTCGATGATGTAGTCACTCATGGCTTGAATCTCATGAGGGGAGAAGGTGAACAAAAGACCTCAGGGAGCAGTATTGCCTGGGAGGAGGTCGATCTCACAGTTGTCTGCTCTGTGACGTGGCAGAGTGCTGGCTTTCCCTTTGCTGAAGGTGACGGTAAGTCATGGTATTCCAGTGGGAGTTTGGTGATGTTAAGGGTTTCCTCTATCTTCATGGATTTACATGGCGAGGTCCACAGAGGTTGCAGATAGGTGGTCCTGCATGTGCGTTCCCGGTGGAGCAGTGAACCGGATGACCAGGTGAAGTGAAAGTTGTGAGTGGAGAGGCAAGGGTAAACCAAGATGAGAGGAGTGTTGAGTGAGTTGATCAGGAGGAACTGGATGAAGTTGAGAAGCTCTCCACTGCTCATGTGCACAGGTTGTCTGCATGCTTTGACCATCTCAGACCCTGAGGGATGTTAGTCAATAGCCATGATGTAGAAGGGCTGAGAGATGGGCTCAGTAGGGAGTCCAAGCTGCATGCACACAGTCTGGTGCAGAAAGTTGCTTGATACACTGGAATCCATTAGAGTCTCCTGTGTGCGGAGAGGCACTGGAGTGTAGAGGAGGACAGAGAGTGAGTGAGGGTATGGCACTGGAATGAGGGGCTGGGGGGAGTTTACCAGATGGAAGACCCCTCGTCTGTATCCAGTGGTGCCACTTCTCGGGTGCAGTGGGCATTTGATGGGTGGGTGGTCAGCTGCCCTGTAGTAAGCACACAAGTTGTTTCTCCACTGATGATCACATACTTGGGTGGGGGGGGGGAGGGGAGGGGAGTGAGGTAAGGGAGTCTCTCTAAATGCATGGGCTTTGGAAGAGTTGCTGATGAGAGTCCTGCAGCCTGAAATGCTTTTGTGAATGGAACTGGGTTTCCAGCTGGTGATCTGGAGAATCTATCCATAAGATGCTTGTCAATACAAAGGGCCAGAGTGATGAGACAAGGTCAGTGGGCATCTCCCAGGTAGACAGCTCATCTTTCAACTGCTCTGAGAGGCCGTGATCATAATGGGCCAACAATGCTTCTGCATTCCAGCCGTACTCCATTGCCTGGGTCCTGAATCCCATTGTGCAATCCAGCAGAGCATGAGCCTTGACACAATTTTCTGCTCCCTTCCGCTTCCCAGATAGTTGAAAATCCACCGCATCTTAGTAGTGAATTCCTCATATTTTGCAAATGGTGGTTTTATTGTACGAGTTAGTGACAGCACAGGTCAGAGCTCGCCCAGTCAAGAAAGAGATGAGGAAAAAGATCTTGGCTCAGTCCATAGAGTACAGAGTTGGCTGGAGCTAGAAGTGTAAGACACACTGGGCCAGAAAGTTGTGGAATCAGGTCAGGGATCTGTCAAAACATCCGGGCACTGGAGACCAGGGCCCAGAGAGGAGGTTGACTGCTGTGGGTTGCTGTATGGAGACAGGAAATTGGAAATGAGAGGCAAACAGATGGTCAGTGGATTCCTGTTGCTTCTGGATCAAGTACATGCGTCAACAGACAGCTTCCTTTAGGCAAGCAAGCAAGCTCTGCTGGGTCGATCGCTGGTTTAACCCGTCCTGTCGGGAAAGGTAGAGGAGGCTTGACCCAAAAGCAGAGCAGCAGAGACTATTCAGCAATGAATAACTTTAATATTAGTCTGCAAAAATAAGAAGCCATGAGGGGCCACAAAACAAGAGAGAGAACAAATGCTAAGCACCACAGCCAACAAGGTAACTGAGGCTAGGAGAAACTGGTTGAGGCTGGGTGAACAAGGACTGTGGATGAGAACTGGGTTTAAATAGGTTGCTGGTGATGAGTTGGGAATGAGTGGCAGGTGACTCCTGTTAGCTGAGTGGAGATTGGGAGGTGCCTCCCTGTGCAGGTCTGACACCTGGTGTCCTGCTCATAAAAGAAAAGTGTTGAGTGATGGCAGAGCTCAAAAGGGAAGGGGAATGAGGATCATTTTATTGAATTTCAGGTAGATGGCAGGGATGATGGTCTAATGTCCACTGTCTAGGGTTCCACTCTCAGGTAAATCATCAGTGGAATTGGCCAAGTAATGGCTGGCCCCAATATCGGAACCTTTCCTCTCTAAAAGACCCGATGGTGCAAACTGAATAGTAACTTTGATAGTTACTGCTTGGAGACCACGAAGCCTATTACAGTTGTGGCACAAAGCTGCTTGTTCTGAAGTCAAACTTTTTTTTAAACAGTTTTTAACAACCGGAAGATATGCTTGCAATCTGAAATAAAAAGTGAAAATGCTGGAAATATTTAGCAGGTAAGGCAGAATCAACTAATGTATTATGTCTGAGACCCTTCATTGACTAGATTTCTTTCCTTTTTGATGAGCTCCTGTTCTTCCAATTTTTTTTTTTTAAGTGATATTTAGAAAAATCCACAGTGAGTGTGGAAGTTCCCATCACAGAAGGGTGAGAAGTCTGCTTGAAGTTATGTCAGCAGTATTCGTCTCCCAACGATTCTCCACTGTGCAGCATGAGATGTGGCAGTGAAAAATAGTTTAGACATTGGCCGTAGGTTGTGTCATTAGTCAAGCTCAGAGTAAGTGCCACTGACTCTGGTAAACAGACCAATCTGAAGGAGATTCTAGGATGCACTTGTGGATGGTAGATACTAGGATGGTGTGAACAACTCATGATGGAGAATGGTATCCTTCCTCAAGACTCAATATTCTATTTGGTTCACCATCGTGTATCGGTTACTTCCATAAGAGAGACCTCGAGATTTCTAAAACATCTTCAAGACCACTAGTGCTGAACAAAGTTATAAAGATGATCATGCTCATTCACAAATCTGCATTCTTTACATTGCATTACAGAACAAAAAGGAGTTCTATTTTAAGGGATTATCATATGTACCGATATTGGCTGATTCATTTCTTCAGACGCTTGCCCTATATGACTTAAATATTTTGCATAACATTTTTGAGTTCCAAAGGTCTAAAGTTTGATCATTCAGGATTGGTGGAGGTTAATGATATGTGACGTATATTTTTTATCTGCTAATTGAGTGAACCTACTAAAAAGAAGGATCATAGGGCACCCCAGACGATGGGATGCACATTCTAAGCCACATGGCGTCTTCAGGACAGTGTGACTTGTACAATTACAGGTGGATGAGCTTGAGTTCTGGATTTTGGAGCTGGAGCAACAGCCAATGGCACTATATGCCAACTATGAGTCTAAACATTTTGTGGATGAGATGCTTTAGGAGCTGGTCTCTCCATAACTCAATAGAGTGCAAGCAGAGAGTAAACATGTGACTACAAGACAGGCTGAAGAAAAGTGAATGGGTGCTTCAGGGAACCACTAAGGGTATCTTGCTCTCTACTCAGTGCCGACAATCTCCTATTTACACCAGGGTTCCATTCCTAAGAACTGTTTGCAACCTGAAATATTCATATCTTGAGTCGAGGACAAGAGGGCATGTCTTCAGCATTGAAGGATGTCCATTTAGAACAGAGAGGTGGAGAAATTACTTCAGTCAGAGGGTGGTAAACCTGTGGAATTTGTTGCCACGAGCGGCTGTGGAGGCCAAGTCATTGGGTGCATTTAAGACAATGATGGATAAGTTCTTTAGCCAGGGCATCAAAGGGTATGGGGGAGGGCAGGGGTGTGGACTGACTGGAAGAATTTGATCAGAATCAGGTTTATTATCACTGGCATGTGACGTGAAATTTGTTAACTTAGCAGCAGCAGTTCAATGCAAAACATGATCTATTCAGAGAGAGAACCATAGAACATTACAGCATAGAAACAGGCCCTTTGGCCCTTCTTGGCTGTGCCAAACCATTTTTCTGCCTAGTCCCACTGACTTGCACCTGGACCATATCCCTCCATACCCCTCTCGTCCATGTACCTGTCCAAGTTTTTCTTAAATGTTAAAAGTGAGCCTAAATTTATCACTTCATCTGGCAGCTCATTCCACACTCCCACCACTCTCTGTGTGAAGAAGCACCCCCTAATGTTCCCTTTAAACTTTTCCCCCTTCACCCTTAACCCATGTCCTCTGGTTTTTTTCTCCCCTAGCTTCAGTGGAAAAAGCCTGCTTGCATTCACTCTTTCTATACCCATCACAATTATATATACAGCTATCAAATCTCCCCTCATTCTTCTACGCTCCAGGGAATAAAGTCCTAACTTATTCAACCTTTCTCTGTAACTCAGTTTCTCAAGTCCCAGCAACATCCTTGTAAACCTTCTCTGCAATCTTTCAACTTTATTGATCTCCTTCCTGTAATTAAGTGACCAAAACTGCAAACAATACTCCAAATTCGGCCTCACCAATGTCTTGTACAACCTCACCAATACATTCCAACTCTTGTACTCAATACTTTGATTTATAAAGGCCAATGTACCAAAAGCTCTCTTTACTACCCTATCTACTTGTGACACTTTTTAGGGAATTATGTATCTGTATTTCCAGATCCCTCTGTTCTACTGCACTCTTCAGTGCCCGACCATTTACCTCGTATGTTCTACCTTGGTTTGTCCTTTAGCAAAAAAAAACATAATAATAAATAAACAAGTATATCAATTATGTATATTGAATAGATTTTTTTAAATGTGCAAAAACAGAAATACTGTATATTAAAAAAAGTGAGGTAGTGTCCAAAGGTTCAATGTCCATTTAGGAATCGGATGGCAGGGGGGAAGAAGCTGTTCCTGAATCGCTGAGTGTGTGCCTTCAGGCTTCTGTACTTCCTACCTGATGGTAAGAGTGAGAAAAGGGCATGCCGTGGGTGCTCGAGGTCCCTAATAATGGACGCTGCCTTTCTGAGACACCGATCCCTGAAGATGTCCTGAGTACTTTATGGGCTCGTACCCAAGATGGAGCTGACTAGATTAACAAACTTCTGCAGCTTCTGTTGGTTCTGTGCAATAGCCCCTTCCCCCCCCCCCATACCAGACAGTGATGCAGCCTGTCAGAATGCTGTACATGGTACAACTATAGAAGTGTTTGAGTGTATTTGTTGACATGCCAAATCTCTTCAAACTCCTCATAAAGTATAGCCACTGTCTTGCTGCTTTACTTCAGTGGTTGGTAAATTGATGGAGAAGATCCCGAGAGGCAGGATTTATGAACATTTGGAGAGGCATAATATGATTTGGAATAGTCAGCAAGGCTTTGTCAAGGGGAGGTCATGCCTCACGAGCCTGATTGAATTTTTTGAGGATGTGACTAAACGCATTGATGAAGGTAGAGCTGTAGATGTAGTGTATATGGATTTCAGCAAGGCATTTGATGTTACCCCATGCAAGACAGATTGAGAAAGTAAGGTGGAATGAGATCCAAGGGGACATTACTTTGTGGATTCAGAAGTGGCTTGCCCACAGAAGGCAAAGAGTGGTTGTAGACGGGTCATATTCTGCATGGAGGTTGGTGACAAGTGGTGTGCTTCAGGGATCTGTTCTGAGACCCCTACTCTTTGTGATTTTTATAAATGACCTGGATGAGGAAGCAGAGGGATGGATTCGTAAGTTTGCTGATGACACAAAGGTTGGGAGTGTTGTGAATAGTGTAGAGGGCAGTCAGAGGTTACAGCGGGACATTGATAGGATGCAAAACTGGGCTGAGAAGTGGCAGAGGGAGTTCAACCCAGAGAAGTGTGAGGTGGTTCATTTTGGTAGGTCAAATATGATGGCAGAATATAATATTAATGGTAAGACTCTTGGCAGTGTGGAGGATCAGAGGGATCTTGGGGTCTGAGTCCATAGGACACTCAAAGCTGCAGCGCAATTTGACTCTGTGGTTAAGAAAGCGTACGGTGCATTGGACTTCATCTATTGTGGGATTGAGTTTAAGAGCCGAGAGGTAATATTACAGCTATATAGGACCCTGGTCAGACCCCACTTGGAGTACTGTGCTTGATTTTGATTGCCTCACTACAAAAAGGATGTGGAAGCCATAGAAAGGGTGCAGAGGAGATTTACAAAGATATTGCCTGGATTGGGGCGTATGCCTTATGAGAAAAGGTTGAGTGAACTCAGCCTTTTCTCCTTGGAGTGACAGAGGATGAGAGGTGACTTGAGGGAGGTGTACAAGATAATGAGAGGCATTGATCGTGTGGATAGTCAGAGGCTTTTCCCAGGGCTGAAATGGCTAGCACGAGAGGGCACAGTATTAAGGTGCTTGGAGGTAGGTACAGAGGAGATGTCAGGGGTAAGTTTTTTTTACACAGAGTGATGAGTGCGTGGAAAGGGCTGCCAGCGGTTGTGTCAAGGCAGAAACGATGTGGTCTTTTAAGAGACTCCTGGATGGGTACATGGAGCTTAGAAAAATACAGGGCTATGGGTAAAGCCTAGATAGTTGTAAGGTAGGGACATGTTCGGCACAGCTTGTGGTGCATGTTTTCTATGATTACAGGTTAGATCCTCAGAAATCTTGACACCCAGGAACTTGAAGTTGCTCACTCTCTCCACTTTTGATCCCTCCTGAGGATTAGTATGTGCTCCTTCGTCTTACCCTTCCTGAAGTCCACAATCAGCTCTTTTGTCTTGCTCACATTGAGTGCCAGGTTGTTGCTGCGGTACCATTCCACTAGTTGGCATATCTCACTCCTGTACGCCCTCTTGTCACCACCTGAGATTCTACCAACAATTGTTGTATTGTCAGCAGATTTTTAGATGGTCTTTGACCTATGCCTAGCCACAGTCATGTGTGTGTATATAGAGAGTAGGGCCATGGGCTAAGCACACACAGAAGGTGCACCAGTGTTGATCCTCAGCGAGTAGAATATGTTATCATCAATCTGCACAGACTGTGGTCTTCTGGTTAGGAAGTCGAGGTGTGGAGAGCCATTGAGATTGCGTCTGCCATTGACCTATTGTGGCGATAGGCAAGTTACAATGGGTCCAGATTGAATGGCGGCGCAGACTCAATGGGCCAAATGGCCTACTTCTGCCCTTATATCATACGGAAAAGAACAAAATCAGTGGATGGAAGAGGGCCACAGAAACCAGTGTGATGGGAAAGTGAGCAGCCACAGGAAGACAGTTGATCAGCTGGCCTCACTGAGCGAGGTGAGTCTGCTCAACACTCTCAGCTGTCCTCGACTTAACCCAGCCCCAGTTGTTGTGGCTTAGTTGGGGTGCAGGATGGGCAGATACTGTCCTCCTCCCATTTGGAAGAAGAAGCCTACAATTGCATGGGTAAATTCACCCCCCCCATTCTACTGCACTTCCAAGTGCTCCCTCATATGTACAGGGTCTCCCTGAGTCGACCATTCTTAACTCAGCGGGGATATTGTAGGAGTGTTGCCAAAGATCGACACGAGTGTAATTACTTCTAACGTACATTGTATTTACCCCGCAAACAAATGGTTGTGTGTGTGTGTAACAAACAAACACAGCGAACTTAACCCTTAACAGTCTGGGGGACTTCTGCCTAATGAAATTAAGGAGTCCCTACAATATAACAACACACACAAAATGCTGGTGGAACACAGCAGGCCAGGCAGCATCTATAGGGAGAAGCTTTGTTGATGTTTTGGGCCGAGACCCTTCATCAGGACTAACCGAAAGGAAAGATAGTAAGAGATTTGAAAGTAGTGAGGGGAGGGGGAAGTGCGAAATGATAGGAGAAGACCGGAGGGGGTGGGATGAAGCTAAGAGCTGGAAAGGTGATTGGCAAAAGTGATACAGAGCTGGAGAAGGGAAAGGATCATAGGACGGGAGGCCTCAGGAGAAAGAAAGGGGGGGGGTGGAGCACCAGAGGGAGATGGAGAACAGGCAAACAGCTAAATATGTGAGGGATGGGGTAAGAAGGGGAGGAGGGGCATTAACAGAAGTTAGAGAAGTCAATGTTCATGCCATCAGGTTGGAGGCTACCCAAACAGAATGAGGTGTTGCTCCTCCAATTCATCACATCAGTGGAGGAGGCCATGTACTGACATGTCAGAATGGGAATTGGAAGTTGAATTAAAATAGGTGGTCGGTAGAAGATCCCAGATTTTCTGGTGGATGGAGTGTAGGTGCTCGGGGAAGATGTCTCCCAGTCTATGTCAATCTGCTCCAATATACAGGAGGCCACACCAGGAGCACCATATACAGTAGATGACCTCCAACCGTTCCCTTCACTCTAGATCCCGTGTGGTCCTGACTAGACAGGGTGGGGACATGCACAGTCCCATTGGTTGGGACCGGCTTGTCTGTACTTGACGGCAGGGCTAGATCTCCAGAAGGCCTCAGGTTACCTTGCACAGAAGGCCTCCTTGTTGTTGGTCTTGGGAGAGGCTGGGTGTCGGACACCATGTCGTGTACAAACCCTCTTACAATGACTGGACCAAGCAATGGTTCTTCCCCCTTCCTGTCCATGGATGGGTTATGCTGGGAAAGCTAAGGGTACCTGAGGATCAGGGGTATGAGTGGAGAGTCAATAATGTCTTCCACATGATCCCCTATCCTGATCTGCAATTTCACAGTCTGTTGCTGGATCTGCCTGGAACCTAGTGGGTGGCCATGCAAGACATTTGCAAGATGACCTGCTCAACACTTAGTGCTACATTGAGCTGGCGGGTGGTTCCTAAGTCCGGAAAATTACCCACTGCTCCAATGTCCACAAAAGCCTTCACCTACCTCGGTTTTTAACCCAGGTGAACTCTACCTTTGCACAAAACCAGAATCCGTGGGTTTGGGAGTAGTGACTGCTACCGTCATAGTCCTCCTGACACTGGACAGTCTTAGCAGTTATCCCGACAGTTGCAGCCTGTGACATTCACCTCTCAGCTGCCTGGGTGCCCATAATGAAAGCAGCTGCCCTGTCTCCGGAGCCAGAACTTCTCACCAGTGGAGAGTCTAATGCAGCTGGCCCTACAGGATCTGAGCGGGAGACAGGCTGCTCATGGTCCAAATGCGATGCTTTGGAACCCAGCTCGGACCAGCTCTCTTCGATCTCCTGAAGTAGTTCCACTTGCGCTCTGCCGGACGATTATTGAGACAAGTGGACTGGTTGACCAGAGCCTCTAAGTTCTCTGCAGGCTCTCCCAAGGCAGGGGCATCCATCAGTCCATCTCAGAGTCTATGGCAGAATAGAGTGGTCAAGGCCTCCCCGTTCCAGCCACTCTCTTGGGCTAAGGTCCGAAATCCGATTGCATAGTGGGCCGCTGACCGTCCACCCTATCAAATCCTCATCAGGTGATCCCAGGCACAGCAGGCCCTGGTGGAGAGACAGAATGTAGAAACATAGAAAACCTACAGCACAATACAGGCCCTTTGGTCCACAAAGTTGTGCCGAACATGTCCCTACCTCAGAAATTACTAGGCGTACCTATAGCCCTCTATTTTTCTAAGCTCCATGTACCTATCCAAAAATCTCTTAAAAGACCCTATTGTATTCGTCTCCACCACTGTTGCCAGCAGCCCATTCCATGCACTCACCACTTTCTGCATAAAAAACTTACCTGACATCTCCTCTGTACCTACTCCCCAGCAACTTAAACAGACAGACATTCTTTATTGATCCCGAGGGAAATTGGGTTTTGTTACAGTTGCACAAATGAAGAATCGTGTCCTCTTGTGGCAACCATTTCAGCCCTGGGAAAAAGCCTCTGACTATCTGTGGTAAACTATGTATACCTGTCTGGACACGCCCCTCTGCTGACTGCTCCTGTGGCTCCTCCCACAGACCCCTGTATAAAGGCGATTGGGGCACTGCTGCTCCCTCAGTCTTCGAGATATCGTACTCCTTTTTGCTGTTAATAAAAGCCTATCGTTCACTCCCAATCTCTGAGAGTTATTGATGGTGCATCATTATCCACATGATCAATGCCTGTCACCATCTTATACATACCTTCCTCACGGTGAACATGAATTCCTCTGAATCCAAGCGAATCTTTGACCTGCGTTAACAATGTGGGGTGGCCCAGGCCAGGGCTCTCCCAGTCAGGAGAAAGATAATGAAGTTCACCTTCCTCTGGTCTGAACAGAACAAGATGGCTGGAGTTCAAACACTAATGAGCATTAGATGAGAAAGCTGTGGAAAAGTCCAGGGTCACTGTCCAATCTCGCTGGGATTGGAATATTTACTGGCTCTGCAGAGTGACCAATTGCCTCTCCCTAGTGTCTCTGTTTTCCTTCTTATGAAAGTTGACCAAAGGTTACCTGGAGATTGTGTATCTGCAGGCTCTGTCTGGAAATCCTGTCACTGTGGTTGGCCACAGTAGAAGGAAGACTCTGATAGCCTGCTGGGTCCAAACTGGCTCAAACGTACTGTGATGGGAATTGTTGATAAAGATGTTTTGGACCTAAATGCTGGAGTATCTGAAGCAAAGATCGAGGCACGTTATCAAACTGGATCCAGCATTTGAGGAAAAAGCAAACGCTAGATGATTTTGCTAGTAGGGCTTATGATTCAGCACCGGTCTTCAGTTCAGGTGCTCTTTAAATACTCAAATTGGCACCTAAAACATGTTTGGAATGAGCAGGACCATCCTGAACCCAGCTGTCCATACTCCGGAGAGCTTGAGCATCAGAATCCTAGCGGCTGGCGCAGTTGGGAGCTTCTTGTAACATATAACACATATAAAATATAAAATACAGGTGCACAAAAAAGAAGTCCAACACCCTGAGTCCATGAATGTTGCACAATCTGCAATTGAACACAGTCTTCTGCTGAGAGAATACATGGGGACAACACCAACTCCAGTTTGGATGCCGCATGACCCTACCTCCAGCTGTCTCCAGGGCAGCTGTAAATAGGCGACACCAAGGCTTGAGGCCTAGCCCTTGTTATGACCAAAGCCACGCATCTTTTCCACCATCCAGCCCTGCTGTCCGCCAATAAATCAGTGAGTCAGACTCACTGCATTCCACATTAACTATCCCCAACAGGGTCTCGCAATCACAAGAAAAGTGACTAAGATGATCATATTGCCTTCATGCAGCGACTCCTTCAATGCCTCTCTGATGCAAGCCACAGCAAGATCTGCACCAAGTCCAGCCCCTTCAAATTCCCTGCCGGTGAGTAACTTACAGATGGGATAGACCTGCAATACTTTAAGGTCTTAATGCCCAGCTGGGTCTCATGATTTAAAAAAAATAAGTTTAAAAAAAGACAACAACATCTTTGGTTGATCCCGTAGAAGCCACTTCAACCAAGTGTGTCACCATCTTTCCAGAAGTCTGGAACAGGTTGGGCAGTTTTCTACTTTGCAGCTCATGGAGTAAGTCGCATTCTTAGCGGCTCCCTTTTTAATATATTTTATAACCCACTGACAGATCCCTTTTAGCTTTGGTGATTTATTACTTATTACTTATACTGAAGGATTTATGGCGGCTGATAAAAGTCGTTCTGGTATTGAACTGAAAAACAGCAAGACTTTTCCTGAAACAGAGCAAACGGAACAAACCAAGGAAACGGAGGAACCTGTTACTTTAGCAGGAATATTTTCTTCAATACAAGACATGAAGTTGGAATTCGGGTCGCTTAACACTAAGATTGATAAGCTGACAGGTTCAAACGGGAAGTTTGAAAAAGCCAACTCTACGGTTCAAGACTCTCAGAAACAGCTGGACTTTCAGCTTCAAACACTTCAGCAGACTACAACCTGAATTGAGAATGAACATGATCTATTCAAGCAAACTATTAAAGAGCAAGGAACGAAGATATCTTCGATGGAAAAGAAAATCAATGAAATTACCTTGGAACTATCTAAAACAAAGAAAAAAAATAGTTGATTTAGATAGTAGATGGCATTGGAGGAACTTGCGTATTCTGGGACTGCCTGAAAATACTGAAGCTGGTGATCTGTTAAAATTCTTCTCAGATATGTTGTACTCACTTTTCAATGAGACCCTTGAAGCTAGCCCCTTAATTGACAGAGCCCACAGAATTCCATTTTCTCAGTGTTCATCTGAATTACATCTTCGATTAATTCTACTTTCTCTGCATTATTATACAACTGAAGAAGCCATATTTTGAGAAGCCAGAAAGAAGCGAAAGCTAATCTTTAAATCAGCAGAAATTTGTATAGTCGAAGACTATCCCCCTGAAATCTTTGCCGAAAGAAGGAAATACCGAGAAGTTATGAGTGAAATGTATAAATTAGATTTATAACCCTCCCTTCGCTTCCCAGCAAGGCTGATAATCTTTCCTGAAAAGTTTCAGTCATTGAGAATCTACTCTCCCCTGGAGGGATGGGAGTACATTAAAAATCTTAAAGTTAAGCCTACTGAATAAAATCTTAAAGTTAACCCGATTACTCAATAGGTAATTTCGTGGCTTGTATTAATTCTTTTTTATTAGAATATGGCCCGGTCGATATCTGGAGATATAAACACCTCAGCGATAAAGATTTCTCTTTTTTCTCACACGTTCATCATAAATATTGAATTAATTACATTTTTTTAGACACACGTTTGCTATATTCCGTTGTTGAGTGTGCGTATGACATCATTGCGCTGTTAGATCACGCACCTTTAAAGTTAACCCTGAAGCTTTTGGATAACATTTTTAAAATGTCATAGTGGAGATTGAATCCCGTATTGTTACATGATCCAGCTTTCCTTAATTTTATTAAGGAGCAAATTTCTATATTTTTTGAATTTAATACAACCAGAATGTCAAATCTGGTTATATGGGACACGTTGTAATCTTTTCTTAGGGGATAGATAATCTCATATTCAGCAGCTTTGAGAAAGAAAACTAAAGCGGAATTGTCAGTGCTTATTAATAAAATTAAACAGATAGATAAAGCGTATTCAGTTAAACCTACTGAAGACTTATATAAAGCAAGGGTCGAACTTCAATCACAGTATGATTTGCTTCTGACCTTTCCCATTGAACAGCAAATTTAAATTTTTAAATCTAAAAGTTTGTTTTATATACATGGAGAAAAATCTGCTAAACTTTTGGTGGGTCAGTTGAAGACTGGGATGGTCAGAAGACAGATTTTAAAAATTCTTAGACCAGATAGAACTGAAAATTTAGATCCTTATGAAATTAGTAAGATATTTATGGATTTTTATTCTAATCTTTGTAAATCTGAATTCTCTGATAATACTATTAT
The DNA here is from genome assembly GCF_048418815.1 of Hemitrygon akajei. Lineage (NCBI taxonomy): Eukaryota > Metazoa > Chordata > Chondrichthyes > Myliobatiformes > Dasyatidae > Hemitrygon > Hemitrygon akajei. Next base: position 128,367,984 of record NC_133132.1, read on the forward strand.
TATGAATAGATTTTTGCAAAGGTTAAATAAACTTCAATTTTGACTCAAGATGTTGATATATTAGATGCACCTATTAAACAAGAGGAGATAGCCAAGGCTATATCCTCTGTGCAATTAGGGAAAGCTCCGGGACCTGATGGTTATACGGTAGAATTTTACAAGACTTTTCATCAAACATTTACCAATTCTATATCCTCTGGGAACCTTCCAAAAACTTTTTATGAGGAATTAATTTCATTGATTCCTAAAAAAGGAAAAGACCCTCTGGAATGTGCATCCTATAAACCTACTTCTTTATTGAATGTAGATTTTAAAATCCTCTCTAAGATTCTAGCTAATAGACGAGAATATTTTGCCGAATGTTATCTCAAATTATTAAACAGGATTTATTAAAAATAGGTACTCACATTTTAATATTCGAAGATTGTTAAATATTATTTATTCCCCCTCAGTCAAAGAATATTAATGTATTGTATCTCTGGATGCAGAGAAAGCCTTTGACAGGGTGGAGTGGTGTTATTTATTTCAGGTTTTGATGAGGTTTAATTTTGGCCCGGGATTTATTTCCTGGATTAAATTGATTTACCATGCCCCGATGGCTGCAGTTATAACTAATAATCAAAAGTCTCCTTATTTTAGATTACATAGAGGAACCCGTCAGGGTTGTCCCCTTAGTCCTTTATTATTTAATCTGGTTTTAGAACAACTTGCTATTGCTCTTAGGGGTTTCTGATTCTGTGCAGGGTATTAAGAGAGGGGATAAATTAAGGTTTTGTTATATGCAGATAATTTATTAGTTTACATTTCAAAGGGGATAAATTAAGGTTTTGTTATATGCAGATAATTTATTAGTTTACATTTCAAAGGGGATAAATTAAGGTTTTGTTATATGCAGATAATTTATTAGTTTACATTTCAAACCCTAGGAAATCTATTCCTTTTATGCTATCTATATTTACGGAATTTAGTATTTTCTCTGGATATAAACTTAATTTACATAAAAGTGAATTATTTCCTATTTATAATTATTCTGATTATTATGATCAAATACCTTTTAATATTGCTAAAAACCATTTCACTTGGTATCAAAATTACTAAAAATTTTAAAGACCTATACAAGTATAATTTCTCCCCTCTAATTGAATATATTCAACAAACGCTTTCAAAGTGGTCGCCTATGTCAATGTTATTGATAGGTCGAATAAATGCTATAAAAATGATTATTTTACCGAAATTCTTATATATATTTCAAGCAGTTCCTTCTTTTGTTCCAAAAACAGTTTTTGATAAAATAGATTCTGTGATTTTGTCTTACGTTTGGAATAATAAAAGCTCTAGAGTGAACAAACTTTTATTGCAAAAATCAAAAAAAGATGTAGGACTTGTCTTACCAAACTTTAGATTTTATTATTGGGCAATTAATATTTGTTGCATTACTTTTTGGATTTATGATATCGATAAACAGGATCACCCTTCGTGGTTACAGTTGGAGGAAAATTCGGTAACGGGGTGTTCTTTAGCTTCTTTATTAGGAGCTCCTCTTCTGTTTTCGTTCTCCAGAATAGGCAGACAAGCTCTCAACCCTACTGTTAAACATACATTAAAAATCTGGTTTCAGTTTCGTAGATTTTTTGAATTAAATAATTTTCTACTCTCTGGTAATATTTATTCTAATTTTTTTTAAACCATCAACTCTGGATAAGGCTTTTTCAACATGGAAAATTAAGGGAATAAAAACTTTTTTAGATTTGTTCTTACAGGATTGTTTGTCTTTTTCGCAGTTAATGGATAAATATGACATCTCTAATGCACATTTTTTAGATACTTACAGGTTAGGAATTCTTTACGTGATTTTTTTTACCGAATTATCCCTTGGCTTACTACTCTTCAAATTTGGCTTATGCTATTTTTCAGCTTAAACCATTTCAAAAACGATTAATAGCTATCATTTATAAACAGTTAATGAATGCTCGCATGTCACCTAATGATAGGGTTCAACGCACTTGGGGAACAGAAATTCAACATTCACTTTCAGATGATCGATGGTGTAAAATTTATTATCTAGTCAATAATTCATCTACCTGTGCACACTATTCCTTAATTCAGTTTAAGGTAGTACACAGGATCCATATGTCCAAAGATAAATTGGCGCATATTTTTCCTAATATAACCCTTATTTGTGACAGATGTAATGCAGATGTGGCTACTCTAACTCATATGTTTTGGTCCTGTGTAGGCTTAAATAATTTTTAGAGGGATGTGTTTAGAATATTATCTAAAGTTATAGATGTGGATGTTCAACCCAATTCATTTACAGCAATTTTTGGGATCATTCCAGAGGAAACAGGCAGAGTGTCTGCTTCCGCTCAACATGTGATAGCCTTTTTAACTTTACTGGTAAGGACAGCTATCTTGTTATATTGGAAAGACTCTAACCCACCTACGGTTTTTTATTGGTTCTCCTCCATTATGTCATGTCTAAGTTTGGAGAAAATTAGAAGCCGGACGTTTGATACATCTTTTAATTTTGAGCAAGTCTGGCGACCCTTTATTCAATATTTTCATATGATTTAATTTATTTTTATTTTTCTTTATTTTCTTTAGGGAAAATCCTTATCCGTGAAGGTTCAGAGGTGACTGGAAGGATGTTTTCTCTCTTTTTCTTCAAATTTTATCCTCAAATGGACTGCCCAATCTTTCTTTTCTTTTTTTTGTTCCAGTTTAGTTTAGTGGGGTTTTTTGGTTCCTTTTATTAAAAAAAAAACAGGTTGGGCAAGGATTTATGACATGGGGGTGTGGGGGCAACATCAGGAAATTATAATTACATAAGGCTTACAAAAGCTGTGGGGAAAATGTAGAATTACTCAATGTAGACTGGCTTTTTGGAAACAGACTTCCCCAGACAAAATTCATTTTCACTCAGCATCAATCACTGTCAAAATCTGACTCACTATCAGCAAAACCCAAGCTCTGAAGATTTGACTACAGGAGGAAGAAATCGGAGGTTCATCAGCCAGTCCTCATTAGTGGATCATAGGTGGAGAGGGTCAGTAACTGTGAATTCCTTTGTGTTATCATATCAGAGGATCTGTCCTGGAACAAGGGGAGAAGATCCTAAAATCTGAGATGCAAAGGAGCTTTGGAATCCTTGTCCAAAACACCCTAAAGTTGGACTTGCAGGTTGAATCTGTGGTGAGGAAAGCAAAGGCAATGTTAACATTCATTTAAAGAGGCCTAGAATACAAGAGCAGGGGTGTGATGCTGAGGCACTGGTGAGGTCTCACCTTTGGTTTTATGAACAGGTTTGGGCTCCTTATCGAAGAGAAGATATGCTGGCTTTGGAGAGGGTTCAAAGGAAGTTCACAAGGATAATTCTGGGGTTGAAAGGATTATCATATGAGGATGTTTGATGGCTCTGGGTTGGTACTTGCAGGAACTTAGAAGAATGAGGGGTGATTCTCATTGAAACCTTTCAAATGTTGAAAGGCCTAGACAGAGTAGATGTGGAAAGGATGTTTCTCATGGTGGGGGAAATCTAGGATAAGAGGGCACAAGCTCAGGATAGAGGGACATCCATTTAAAACAGAGATATGGAGAAAGTTCTTTAGCCAGAGGGTGGTAGATTTGTGGAATTTATTTCCACAGGCAGCTGTGGAGGCCAGGTTGTGGGTGTATTTAAGACAGTGATTGATAGGTTCTTGATCACCCTGAAAGTTATGGGATAATGCCAGGGAGTGGAGCTGAGGAGGGGAAACAAAAGGATCAGCCATAATTGAATGGCGGAGCAGATTTGATGGGCCAAATGACCTAATTCTTCTCCTTTGCCTTAAGATCTGATGAACCAGCACGTAAGTGCCATTACAAAGAAGGCACCTCTACCTTCTTAGAAGTTTGCACAAGTTCGGTATGCCATCTAAAACTTTGACAAACTTCTGTAGAGGCACAGTGGAAAGTATCCTTACTGGTTGCATCATAGCCTGGTTTGGAAACACCAATGCCCTTGAATGGAGAAGCCTACAAAATGTTGTGGATACAGCTCAGCCCAATGCAGAAAAATCCCACCCCTCCATTGTGCACATCTATAAGGAGCATGGTCAAAAGAAAGAGGTATCCATCATCGAGGACCTCCACCATCTAGGCCATTATCTCTTCTCCCGGCTGACATTGGAAACAAGATATAGGAGCCTTAGGCCTCACACCAACAGGCTCAGGAGCAGTTATTTCCCCTCAACCACCAGGCTCCTGAACAAGTGTGGATAATTTCACTCACCTCAACTCTGAACTGATTCCACAACCAATGGATTCACTTTCTAGCACTCTGCAACTCATGTTCTCAGAATTATTTATTTTCTGATCTATTTATTCTAATTATTAGTTGTATTTACACATTGGTAGTTTGTCGGCCATTGTGTATAACTTCTCACTGATTCTATTGTATTTCTTGATTCTATTGTGTATGCATGCAAGAAAATGAATCTCAGGGCAGTAAATAGTGACATACTGTTTATGTACTTTAATAATAAATTTACTTTGAACTTTGAAAATTCTAATTGAACAAGTTGAGGCCTCTAAGATGGTTCAGCTACAGACCAAGGCAAGGAGGAAACCAGACCAAGAGAAAGCAGAGCATGTGGCGTATGGAAATCAAAAGAAAGTGCAGATGCTGGAAAACAAATAAAAACTTTAAAAGTTATGAAAAACTCAACTGGTGAGGCAGCATCTGTGAGAAAGAGAAACAGTTAGTTTGCATTTCAGTTCAAAGACCTTAGAAACATTTGGTTAGAAACATTCCAGTTCAAAGACCTTTCAGCAAAGCATTTGACAGATTCCAGTTTGATATCAAGTCCTACCAAAATCTTACAGTAATCTCTATTTTTTCTCAGCTTGCATTATGATTACTATCTCCTTGATGATACCACACAGATCACTAAAATCAAAATAGAAATAAGGAAAGCAAAGAAGGACAGAGACTGAAAGCAAACATAAACGAGAACACAGAAATATCCTATTGGCCGGTGGATGAGAAAAAGGATTGTGAAGTGAAATTGGGCAGAGACCAAGGGAGAAATCTACTCATGGAGCCAGAGTTCATGACTTACATATTAAATAGTTAAATTGCTTAAGTCTTCAACAAGGAAATAAGGTGTTGTTGGAGTCTCAGCAAAGGAAGATGTAGTCGAGATTCTGCATCAGCAAAAAATTGATAAAGTGAATGAAATATAAAAGCAAAACATCAATAGAAAATACTGGAACAGCTCAGCTGATTCTGATGAAAGATAACTCTATTTTTCTTTCCATAGATGGTAACTCGTATGGTTCAAGAAGAACCTGATCTCCTGAGTTCCCCCGGCATTTTGTGGGTGTTGGGGTGGGTCATAGATTTCTAAGGTAACTAAGGGAGGACTGCAATTTTGCAAGTATGCCTTTATTTGAAAACAGATGTGGTGATAAGCTGGATAGCTACAAACCAATCAGCTTAACCTTGATGGTGCAGGAAGTTCCTGGAATAATATATTTAATAATTACTTGGATAAGACCATAAGACATAGGAGCAGAATTAGGTCATTTGGCCCGTCAAGTATGCTCTGCCATTCAATCATGGCTTGATCCTTTCTTCACCTCTTCAGCCCCGTTCCCTGGCCTTCCCCTCATAACTTTTGATGCTGTGGCTAATCCAGAACCTTTCAATCTCTGCCTTAAATACACCCAACAACCTGGCCTCCACAGCTGCCTGTGGTAACAAATTCACCACCCTGCAGTCTAACTAACGTCTTATAACATCTCAGCAGTGCATCTTGCTTTTGTATTCCATTCCTCTTGAAATGAATGCTAACATGCCCTCTTCTCATTACTACCATCAGGGAGGAAGTACACGCAGCCAGCAGTTCAGAAACAGATTCTTTACCTCCCCCATCAGATTTCTGTACAGTCCGTATGCCTTTTGTATGCCTTTTATTTGCATTATTTATTTGTTTTGTAATTTTAATTTTAGTGTCATTACACTGTATTGCTGCCACAAAACAACAAATTTCTCATTACAGTGATAATAAACCTGTTTCATTTTCCTTCTTTACAACTGACTGAACCTGCAAGTTAACCGTGAGGGAATTCTGAACTTAGACTGCTAAGTTTCTTCGCACCTCTGATTACTGAATTTTCTCATGATTAAAAACAAATAGTCTACATCTTTATTCTTCCTCCAAAGTGTGTAACTCCACACTTCCTTACTTTGTATTCCATCTGCCATTTCTTTGACCTCTCCCCCAACCCAGCTAAATCATTCTGCAGGCTCCCAGCCTCTGCAACTCAACTTGTTAGTCCACCCATTTTGGAAGTATGTGCAAACTTGGCTACAATGCCATCAATCCCTTCATCCATACAATTAACGTGTAAAGTGAAAAACTGTGGTCCCAGCACTGACCCTTGTGGAACTCAGTTTTCACAAGAGTTACTCTGATGCATAAATATACTCGTGCACATGACAATAAATTTGACTTTGATACTTTGAAGGAAGCATATTTCATTAGGCAGGGCATAGAATTTAAGGGCAGAGAAGATATGATACAGTTTAATTTAACATTGACAAGACCACATATGGAAAACTGTGTGCAGCTTTGGCCACCTTAGTGCAGAAAGGAAGTGAATTCTCTGGAGAGGACAGAGGAGATTGATGAGCATGTTGGTTGGGATGAAATGTTTCAATTATGAGAAGACACTGCATACACTGGGTTTAATTCCCTTGGAACTGAGGGGACACCAGATAAAAAGGGTACATAGTAGAAAACTATTGCCCACAGCAGAGCTGGCCATAACCAGAGAGCACTGGTTAAAGTAAGGAGTATGATATTTAGAAGGGATCTAAGGAGAACTTTTTTCACTCAGAGAATGGTTGGAAGGTAGAAATGGCAGGGGAGTTAGATACACATAGCATTAAAGAAATATTCGGACAACCACTTGAACCAAATGCATTATGAATAAATAAACAAATGGTAGAGTCATAGCAAAGTGGAGCACAGAACGAGGCTCTTTGGACCATCAGCTTGATAGCTGCCGTGGATAGTCTGGACGAAGGGTCTATTTTTGAGCTGTTTGACTCTGCGACAAATTGGCTTGCAATCAAGACTGAAGGAATGAATAAAAGGCGCTGGAGAAGCATGTTTGAAATTTTACTAAGTAACAGGAAACAGAGAATAGCAATGTGAGTATTTTTTGCATAGAGAAAGATGTACATTAGCTTTTCCCAAGATTACTGCAAAGCCCGTTGCTGGTCTGAATATATATTAATGATTCAAACTTGGACATTATTTGCAAATTATACAAACGATATAAAATGCAGAGGCATGATGAACTGACAGAGTGAGTGGTTCAATGGAAGATGAAATTTATTACTAAGAAATGTGAAGTGTGTATTTTGGTAGAGAGAATGTGAAGAGGGACCATCTAAAAGTTGTACAAGAACAGAGAGATCAGGATTTATATAAGACCATAAGACATAGGAGCATAATTAGGCCATTTGGCCCATTGAGTCTTCTCCGCTATTCAATCATGTCTCATCCTTTTTTCCCCTTCTCAGCCTCACTCCCTGGCCTTCTCACTGTAACCGTTGATGCTATATCCAATCCAGAACTTATCAAGCTCTGCCTTAAAAACACCCAATGATCTGGCCTCCACATCTGCCTGTGGTAATAAATTCCACAAATTCACCACCCTCCAGCTAAAGAAATTTCTCTGCATCTCTGTTTTAAATGGACACCCCTCAATCCTGAGGCTGTGCCCTCTTGTCCTCGGATCCCCCGCCATGGAAAACATCATTTCCCCACCTACTCTGTCTAGGCCTTTCAACATTCGAAAAGTTTCAATGTCATCCTCCCTTGTCCTTCTAAGTTCCAGTAAGTACAGACCCAGAGCCATCAAAAATTCTTCGTATGATAACCCTTTCATTCCTGGAATCATCTTTATGAACCTCTTCTGAACCATCTCCAATGCCAGCACATCTTTTCTTAGATGAGGAGACCAATACGATTCGCAATACTCAAGGTGAGGCCTCACCAGTGCCTGTGAAAGTTCAGCATCACATCACTGCTCTTGTATTCAAGACCTCTTGAAACGAATGCCAACATTGCATTTGCCTTCCTAACAATCAATTCAACCTGCAAGTTAACCTTTAGGGTCTTCTGCACAAAAGCTTCAAAAGTCCCTTTGCATCTCAGATTTCTGGACTCCCACCCCCCGTTTAGAAAATAGTCTGCACATTTATTTCTTCTTCTGAAGTACATGACCATGCATTTTGACCTTTTGACCTTTTGACATGCCCTTTCTATTTCCTGTTGTAATCTGTGGTCCACCTCCCAGCCACTATTGGGAGGCCTGTATGTAACTGTCATCAACGTCCTTTTACCTTTTGTTAGGGTTAATGTTAGGGTTAATTCGAGACTGCCATTACAGGTCAGGAGTGGCTCATGTAATAGTAGGAGGCCGGAATGCGAGGGAGGGGGGAGCGAAACTGGGGACCCCGCTACACCGAAACTACTAGTGTCACGCGATTCAGTAAACAAAAGAAACAGGTAACTCGTGAGTATATGGCTGCGGGTCAATAAGATGGACACAAGTGCCCGATATTACCTAATATGTAGCGGGGGGTTGTGCTGGGGGGAAAAAGGGATATAAATAAGAGCAGATTGTAAGGGGAAGTCGGAAAGCGCGCCTTCTCCAGCGACTCCGTCGATTCGCTGTGCCAGTTACGATTCTGCCAATAAAGCCACGTTTTGCTATATTCCGATGTTGGTTGTCTCTCTTCCAAATGAACACAGGGCATAACTTGAGCCCAACACTTTGCAGTTGCTTAACTCAATCCAGAAGGATTCAAAATCTTCCGATCCTATGTCTCAACTTTCTACTGATTTGATAGCATTTTTTACTAGTCAAACCACACCAACTCTTCTGCTTACCTTCCCATCTCTCCAATTCAACGTGTAACCTTGGACATTCAGCTCCCAACTACAACCATCCTTCAGCCATGATTCAGTGATGGCTATAACATACCTGGTAATCTGTAGTGGTAGAACAAGATCATCCACCTTATTTCTTATACTACGTGCATTTAGATATAACACTTTGAGCACCATATTTGATTCTGCATCCCTAATATTTTGATACTCTGCCTGTTGGCTGCAACTAAGTCTCATCACCTGCCTGCCCTTCCTGAGAGTTTGACTGCACCCTATTTTTACTTTTTTACCATCTGTCCTATCCTGAGTCCCTTCACTCCAGTTCCCACCCACCTCCCAACAACTCTAACAAACCTGCCTGCAAGAATATTGGTGCCCCTTGGGTTCAGGTGCAGCCCGTCACTTTTGAACGGGTCATATCTCCCCCAGAGAAGATCCCAGTGATCCAAGAACCTGAAGCCCTGCCCCCTACACCAGCATCTCAGCCAGGCATCTATCTGCTAAATCATCCTGTTTGTACCCTCATTGGCGCGTGGCACAAGCTGCAATCCAGCAATTATTATGCGGGAGGCCCTGCTTCTCAGCTTTCTACCTAGCCCTCTAAATCCTCTCTTCAGGACTTCTTTGCTTTTCCTTCCTATCCAATATGTACCAAGACATCTGGCTGCTCCCCCTCCCTCTCCAAAATGTTGTGGACCTATCAAGCTCTGCCTTAAATATATCCAACAACCTGGCCTCCACAGCTGTCTGTGGTAATAAATTCCACAAACTTACCACCATGCGGATAAGGAAATATTTCCACATTTCTAGTCTAAATGGACGCCCCTCTTGCCTAAGGCTATGCCCTCTTGTCCTAGACTCTACCGCCATGGGAAAAATCCTTATCTCATCTACTCTGTCTAGGCCTTGTAACGTATGAAAGGTTTCAAAGAGATCCCTCCTTATCCTTTTAAATTCCAGCAACTACAGACCCAGAGCTATCAAACGTTCCTCGTATGATAACCCTTTCATTCTCAGAATTATCCTTGTAAACCTCCTCTGAATCATCTCCAATGTCAGCTCATCTTTTCTTAGATGAGGAGCCTAAAACTGTTCACAATTCTCAAGGTGAGACCTCTCCAGCCTCAGCATCACATCCCTGCTCTTGTATTCAAGACCTCTTGAAATGAATGGTAACATTGCATTTGCCTTCCTCACCACCGACTCTACCTGCAAGTTAACCTTTAGAGTGTTCTGCACAAGGATTTCCAAGTACCTTTGCATCTCAGATTTTTGGATTTTCTCCTGTTTAGAAAATAGTCTGCACATTTATTTCATCTACCAAAGTACATGACCATGCATTTTCCAATATTGTATTTCATTTGCCACATTCTTGTTCAATCTACTAATCTGTCTAAATCCTTCTGCAGCCTACCTGTTTCCTCAACACTAACTGTCCCTCCACCAATCTTTGTATCATCTACAAACTTGGCAACAAAGCCATCTATTCCATCATCTAAGTCATTGATATAGAGCATAAAGTGAAGTGGTCCCAACACCGACCCCTGTGGAACACCAATAGTCACTGGCAGCCAACCAGAAAAGGATTCTTTTATTCCCACTCGCTGCCTCCAATCAATCAGCCAATGCTCTAACCATGTTAGTAACTTTCCTGTAATAATATGAGTTTTTAACTTGGTAAGCAGCATTGTGTGTGGCACCTTGTCAAAGGCCTTCTGAAAGTTCAAAGATACAACATCTGCTGCATCCCCTTTGTAATCTCCTCAAAGAATTCCAACGGGATTGACATGAAACAATAATCCATAAGGAAACCATACTGACTTTGTCCTATCTTGTAATGTGTCATGAAGTACTCCAAAACCGCATCCTTAACAATTGACTCCAACATCTTCCCAACCACTGAGATCAGGCTAACTGATCTCTAATTTTCTTTTTCCTGCCTTCCTCCTTTCTTAAAGAGTGCAGTGACATTTGCAATTTTCCAGTCCTCTGGCACCATGCCAGAGTCCAGTGATTTTTGAAAGATTATTACTAATGCCTCCACAATCTCTGCTGCTACCTCTTTCAGAAACCTAGGGTGCAGTTCATCTGGTCCAGGTAACTTATGTACCTTTAGGTCTTTCAGCTTTTTGAGCACCTTCTCCCTTGTAATAGTAACTGCACTCAGTTCTCTTCCCTCACACTCTACAACATCTGACACACTGAGTTATTGTGAGAGGGACAGAGAGAGAAAAATATGAGAGAGAGCGAGAGAGAGATATGGGATGGGGTAAGAAGGGGAAGAGGGTCATTAACGGAAGTTTGAGAAATCAATGTTCATGCAATCAGGTTGGAAGCTACCCAGATAGAATATAAGGTGTTATTCCTCCAACCTGAGTGTAGCTTCTTCTTGACAGTAGAAGAGGCCGTGGATTGACATATCAGAATGGGAATGGGACATGGAATTAAAATGTGTGGCCACTGGGAGATCCTGCTTCCTATGGCAGACAGAGCATAGGTGTTCAGCGAAACAGTCTCCCAGTCTGCGTCGGGTCTCACCAATATATAAAAGGCCACACCAGGAGCACTGGACGCAGTATACCATACCAGCTGACTCACAAGTGAAGTGTCACCTCACCTGGAAGGACTGTCCGGGGCCCTGAATGATGGTGAGGGAGGAAGTATAAGGGCAGGTGTAGCACTTGTTCCGCTTACAAGGATAAGTGCCAGGAGGGAGATCGGTGGGAAGGGATTGGGGGGGGGGGGGGGGGAACGAGTGGACAAGGGAGTCATGTAGGGAGCAATCCCTGTGGAAAGCAGAAAGGTGGGGGAGGGAAAGATGTGTTTGGTGGTGGGATCTCGTTGGAGGTGGTGGAAGTCACGGAGAATTATTTGTTGGACCCAGGGGCTGGTGGGGTGGTAGGTGAGGACAAGGGGAACACTATCCCAAGTGGGGTGGCGGGTGGATGGGGTGAGGGCAGATGTGCGGGAAATGGGAGAGATGCATTTGAGAGCAGAGTTGATGGTGGAGAAAGGGAAGCCCCTTTGTTTAAAAAAGGAAGACATCTCCTTTGTCCTGGAATGAAAAGCCTCATCCTGAGAGCAGAAGTTGTGGAGATGGAGGAATTGCGAAAAGGAGATGGCATTTTTGCAAGCGACAGGGTGGGAAAAGGAATAGTCAAGGTAGCTGTGAGAGGCCGTAGGCTTATAGTAGACATCAGTAGATAAGCTGTCTCCAGAGATAGAGACAGAAAGATCAGGAAAGGGGAGGGAGATGTTGGAAATGGACCAGGTAAATTTGAAGGCAGGGTGAAAGTTGGAGGCAAAGTTAATGAAGTCAACGAGCTCAGCACGCGTGCAGGAAGCAGCACCAATCCAGTCGTCGATGTAGCGAAGGGAAAGAGGGGGACGGATATCCATATAGGCTTGAAACATGGACTGTTCCACAAAGCCAACAAAAAGGCAGGCATAACTGGGACCCATACGGGTGCCCATGGCTACACCTTTAGTTTGGAGAAAGTGGGAGGAGCCAAAGGAGAAATTATTAAGAGTAAGGACTAATTCTGCTAGACAGAGGAGAGTGGTGGTAGAGGGGAACTGGTTAGGTCTGGACTCCTTGCCTGCTCTCCATCTCCCTCTGGTTCTCCCCTCCCCCTTTTTCCCGATGCCTCCTGTCCCATGATCCTCTCTCTTCAGCTCTGTATCCCTTTTGCCAATCAACTTTCCAGCTCTTAGCTTCATCCCTCCCCCTCCTGTCTTCTCTTATCATTTCAGATCTCCCTTTCCCCTCTCACTTTCAAATCTCTTACCACCTCTTTTTTCAGTTAGTCCTGACGAAGGGTCTCAAAATGTCGACTGTCCTTCCTATAGATGCTGCCTGGCCTGCTGCGTTCCACCAGCATTGTGTGTGTGCTGCTGTCTATGAGAATATTGATATTCGTTTTTGAACAGGTCATACCTCCCCCCAGAAGAGATCCCAATGACCCAAGAATCTGAAGCCCTGCGTCCAGCACCAGCTTGGCAGCCACTCATTAATTTGCCAGTTCATCCTGTTTCTACCCTCAATGGTGCGTGGCATAGGCAGCAGTTCAGACTTAACTACCTGGGGATCAAGCTTCTCAGCTTTCTACCTAGCTCTTTAAATTCTCTTTTTAGGTCCTCTTTGCTTTTCCTTCCCATGTCATTGGTACCAACATGTACTAAGATATCTGGCTTATACATGCTTACTTGATTGGAAATAGCAGGGGAAGTGGAGAAATGCTTACGTGACCCTGATGTTTACAATTCAGCCATAGATTACACAAACCAGGAAGTTATAATGAGCCTTTACGACATAATGAAAGTACTTAGTCTTGTTTTGGAAAGATCTAAGGGATTTAGAGAGAGTTCAGAAATGGTTCATTGGAACAATTTTTAGATGAGGGACTTCAATTAAGGGAACAAACTGGAGAATTGAGGTTGGGTGAGACTACAATGAGAAGCCATAGGTTAAGTGCAATATTTAAAGGGGTCTGAGTGGAAAGTACTTCACCCAGAGCGTGGTTGAGGTGTGGAACGAGCTGCCAGAGAAAGTGATGGATGTGGGAAATTTAGATCTGATGGGAGAGGTATGAAGGGCTATGGTGAGGGTGCAGGTCAATGGGACTATGTAGAATAAGAGTTTGGCAGTGGCAAGGTGAGCCAAAGGGCCCGTTTATGTGCTTTTGTGCTCTATGACTCTATGGTGCTAAACTGTAGATGATCTTTTTGAACCACAGAAAGTCACAAGGAGGTGCGATGGAAGAGTTTAAAATCATGAAACTACGGTCAAGAAAAACTGCTTATTGGCATAAGAGTCAGGAATTAAGAGAGTCAGGATGTAAATGTTTAACAGAAGAGCCGGAAGTGAAGGCAGAAGATCTTTATGCAGCAAGCGGTTAGGTGCTTGAATCCGCTGTGAGGCAGACTTAATTGTATCATTCTAGTGAGTGCTGAATAAATAACTGAAAGGAAAGAATTTGCAGAGGATAAGTCAAGATTATTGCTGTTTAACTATATACATGTATATTGTCAAATGAGATGTTTCTCCAGACCAGAGTATAAAGCACAACAGTACACATAACACACATATAACACACAATAACTTAGGAAAATAAGGATGATATCTACAAATGAATTATGCATAAATAAACAAAGTATAGTGTAAAATTTAAATATTGTAGGGGATAAAACAAATTAACTGGCGACACATTGAATGAGATGCGGCAGGGAGTTCAGAAGCCTAGCACCACACACAAAATGCCGGATGAGCTCAACAGGTCATGCAGCATCGATGGAAAAGAGTAAACAGTTGTTGCTTCAGGCCAAGACCCTTTATCAGTGTTGGGAAGTGTATGGTTATGCACTTTGGTAGAAGACATGAAAGGGTTGATTATTTTCTAAATAAAGAGAAAATACAAAAAACAGAGGTATAAAGAGACTTGGGAGTCCTTGTGCAGGATTCCCTAAAGATTAATTTGCAGGTTGAGTCTGTGATGAAGAAGGCAAATGCAATGTTAGCATTCATTTCAAGAGAACTAGAATGTAAAAGTAAGGATGTGATGGTGAGACTTTATAAGGCACTGGTGAGGCCCCACTTGCTATTGTGAGCAGTTTTGGGTCCCTTTTCTTGGAAAAGATGTGCTGAAACTGGAGAGGGTTCAAAGGAGGCTAATGAAAATTACTCTAGGATTGAATGGCTTGCCACAAATGAAGAGCATTTGATGGCTTTACTGAAATTCAGAAAAATGAGGAGTGACCTCATTGAAACCTATCGAATAGTGAAAGGCCTTGGTAGTATGGATGTGGAGAGGATGTTACCTATGGTGGGAGAGTCTAAGAACGAGGTCACAGCCTCAGAATAGAGGGGTGTCCTTTTAGAACAGAGATGAGGAGAAATTCCTTTAGCCAGAGAGTGTTGAATCTGTGGAATTCTTAGCCATGGGTAGCTTTGGAGGCCAAGTCTTTATGTATATTTAAGACAGAGGGTGATGGATTTTTGATTGGTCAGGGCATGAAGGGATACTTTGAGAGGGCAGGAGATTGGGGCTGAGAGGCAAATTGGAACAGCCATGATGAAATGGTGGAGCAAACTCAATGGGTCAAAGGGCCTAATTCTGCTCCTATATCTTATTTTCTTATGGTTGTATTGTCTTAAATCATAAATAATCAGCTGTTGGCCTTACAGCTGAGGGCAAGTTGAGAAGGCTTAACGTGACTCACTGCTACACCAAAAACTTCCTGACTGCTCCCACAGAATATGTGATAAGACAGGTATTTACTCAAAAAAAAATCTCAAGGGCTGCAGGGCAAAAGAAAAGGCTTCTTTCTGCACTCTGTGTTTGATAGACAAATCCGATTGATTTATATGTTAGACAAATCTGATTGATTTATATGTTAATGTTTCAGCATTAAAGTAACTGTATTTGCAAATTATATTAAAAAAGAAAAACTGGTTGCACCATTTACCTGTGTTTTTGGCTGTTGAAGTCCATAGGATAATTTAAATAGCTACTCACATGGTCTTGTTGCCTGCAATGAAAATTACCTTTATATCTTGTGCATACGTCACTATTTTGGGAAGTAGTTTACATTGCAACACCTTTCTCTCATTCAGTAAACTCAGTCAACAAGGAAGCATTGTTCGTAACAACTGTAACAACTAATAGAAGAGAGAATGGGGAAAAATGTGAGTACACTTTATTCTATCAGTTTTTTCAATTGTACATTTATTTCTATGATGATAGTACATAAAATTACAATCCAAAATAGACTATCTTCAATTTGTGATAGGCAAAGTTCGTAAATGGATATCTTTTTATAATAAAATATGTGATTTTATTTCCCAAATATGCACATTGGCTTTAAGAAGAGAACTACCCATCTGATAAGTGATCTGGTTTGGGAAGGGCAGTGTAGATGCATATTTCCACTATTCATTTCAGCATTTTAGTTTACTTTTCAACTTTCTTCCAGGTGAACCTCAGAAATAAGGATTTGCGGTTTCTCATGATTCTCACTTGCACTCTTTTGATATCAATTTCAACTGTGAGTAGACATTCTTTGTACTTTGTGTCAAGCAAATATTGCTGGTATCCTTATCGTTTAGTTTTAATAATGAATTAAAATAATATAACAGCTGGTGTGGTCTGTTATGAACGGTACATTACTTTTATTAACAGAAGGAAATAATCCTCCACATACATGCAATAATTTTGATTTGAATAACATTGCTTCAAATTTCATGCCTTTATAATGATGACATACCAAACATATTTAGTAGTAACTGGTGAACAAAATCCACCAATGGCAAATCTGCAAACTAATGCCCATCATGAAAATCCACAAAATAACAAATTGCAACTTAATAAATTACTCTAAATGCATTCAAAACTTCTCACACTATATATTTAGAAAATATTATATGTGTATGTGTGTGTGTGTGTATGCATGTGTGTATATATATATATATATATATATATAGATATATACATATATACATATATACATACACACACTGATGTTGTGTGAGACTATAACTAGAGGTCATGGGTTAAGGGTAAAAGATAAAATGTTTAAGGAGAACATGAGGGTGGTGAGAGACTGCAATGAGTTGCCAAACTGAAGGATGATTTCAACATTCAAGAGAAATTTTGATAGGTGCATGGATAGGAAGGGAATGGAGGGCTATGGTCCAGGCACATGTTGATGCAACTAGGCAGATTAATAGTTTGTCATGGACTAGATGGGCTGAAGGGCCAGTTTCTGTGTTGTAGTGTCCTATGATTCTACAACTCTATTACACTTAACACCTAAAAATTATTTTCAATATGGATTGAAGAAATTTTCTTTAATACTTTATGACATACATTGGGACTGATTTTCTGAGATTGGTGAATGGGATTAGTTTAAGAAACACTATTTTAGAGTGCAGGTGTGCTATTTTTGAGTGTAAATGGAGAAATCATCTTTGCCCAGAAACACTCAAGGAATCTCACTGATATCAATAGCTTGCATGAATTGGCGGTACCAGCCCTTCTGTTCCAAAACATTTCTGAAAGAGCAGCAGAGAAACAGCACAACACATCAGGTGGGCAATGCTGCTGTAATTGTGCTTTGGAATTGCCTTATCAATTGCTTCAAACTTCATATCTTTATGTCAATGATATATCAGAACTGTATCACAGTGACTGGTGAACAAAATCTATCAATGAGACAAGTATGAACTGACGGATATAAGGAAAATTCAAATAACAAAGACAACTCAATAAATACCTATCATCTGAGGTGGACAGAACCTCCAATAATTGACCAGGGAAGCTAAATGGCTTATAGTTCTCTGATTTTGAAAACCTTGGACAAAATGCAACATTGTCCATTTTGACTGAATGCCTTGGGCGACATTTAGAACATGGACCAGTAGAGTACAATAATGTTGCCCTAACTTTGCCCTATAATGTTGTGCTGATCTTTTAACCTACTCCAAGATCAATCTAATCCTTCGCTCCCACATTTTCCTCTCATTCATGTGTCTATCTAGGAGTCTCTTAAATTGCCCCAATTCATCTGTCTCAACCACTGCCCTATCATTCTGTTCCATGTACCCACTACTCTTCGTGTGAAAAATGTTCCTCTGACAATTCCCCCACCCCCATACTTTCTTCCAGTTATATTAAAATTATACAAATTTTCTTTGAGGACCTGGGAGGAAATGCACTGGCTACCCACTCTATCATCTTGTACACCTCTATTAATTCACCCCTCATCCTCCTTCACTCCAAAGAGAAAAACTCACTCAACCCATCTTCAGAAGACATTCTGTAATCCAAGCAGCATCTTGGTAAATCTCCTCTGCACCCTCTCTAAAGTTCTTACATTCCTCTTATAATAAGGCAACCAGAACTGAACTCAATACTCCAAATGTGATCTAATCAGAGTTTTAGAATAGAGCTGCAATGTTAGGTCGCAGCTCTTGAACTCATTCTCCCAGCTAATAAAAGATAACATACCTTATGCCTTTTGTAATGGGCTGGGTTGATCAAACCCAACATTTTGAATGTCCGGAAGTTGTGGTAATAAGTGTACAAGCATAATAAAGTAACTTAAACCTAATCCATTATCATAAAATAGGAAACATAAATAAACCACACTAAATACTACATAGCAAGTCACAAAGATTTCCAAAGAGATTTCAGGGCTTATGATTCTTAGTCACTAATTGATTGTTGTTACTGGGGCAACTCTGAATTCTGACTCATTTGTGAAACCATCCCTAGGTCACAGGTACTGTTTGCAATGTCTGGCCCTCAGCTGACATCTAACAAAGCCAGAAAAGGCATCCTGATAAATGTGAGCAACCATGAGACAAACAAACTCCTTGGTCTTTTGTCTCAACATGGCCTGTCTTTTTTTTTATCAAACACGCCTGTGTCCATTAACACAGTGTTCAGAATGCCCTTAGATATATATTGGACACTGTAATGGTCACTTCCTGAGATCTTGTCACACACAATATTCCATTTGGACTTACAAAAGACCATTAATATTACATATAATCAATAAACCTGAATCCAAAAAACAATCTACCAAGCTATCTTTCATTTTAAGGGTGCTGAGACTAAGAAAGAATCCAGCTACAGACATTAAAAGACCTCATGTGCTAAGGTTCAAAAAGAGTTGAATTGTCATTTCACGAGGCCTTACTCAGTACAGTTCAGTACACAGACCTCGAACAGAAAGGTTATCAGCCGAACAGAAAAGGCAAAAAAAAAAAAGATTCTAAGCCGTAAGAAAGTGTAAAGGAATAAGCAGACAATTATAACTAAACCTGGGGTGGCACGGTAGCATAGTAGTTAGCACAATACAGTGCAGATAACCTGGGTTCAATTCCCAACACTGCCTGTAAGGAGTTTGTACGTACTCCCCATGACAGCGTGAGTTTCCTCCAGGTGCTCCGGTTTTCTCCCACAGTGCAAAGACGTACCGGCTGGGAGGTTAGTTGGTCACTGTAAAATTTCCTGTGATTGGTCTAGGGTTAAATCAGGCGATTGTTGGTTGGTGTGGCTCAGAGTGCCAGAAGGGCCTATTCCGCACTCTATGATAAATAAATAATCAGAATTCCTTGTCAATGTATAGGTAGGAAAATCTGAAGAGAAATATCGAGAAGAAAACTAAATGAAAAGAAAAAAATAGCATGAAATTTATATCTCCAATGAGGTCACTTTGCATTAGAGCTGAATCAAAAAGCAGTGGTCAATTAAATTTTTTTGTAAGGTGTCTAAATGTTATTGTATCTATAATTAAGTTGATTACAGGAGTTATGAAAGAAGATCAATAAATTGCAGATTCTCAGTTTTACCTGATACTTGTGAAGCAATTATCTGTACTTTCATTTCATTGTAGTAATCCTGGTTTCAAATATGTCCTATATGCCTGTGGTTTTATAGGCATCACCTCTTTCAGATCATCTTTTCATCGTTTTAAAAGCTTATGAGACTGCAGAGAATTAATACATTTGAATTAGACCATAAGACCATAAGATATAGGAGCAGAAGTAGGCCATTCAGCCCGTTGAGTCTGCTCCGCCATTCAGTCTTGGGCTGATCCAATTCTTCCAGTCATCCCTCCTCTCTTGCTTTCTCCCCATACCCTTTGATGCCCTGGCAAATCAGGATCCTATCTATCTCTGCCTTAAATACACCCAATGACTTGGCCTCCACAGCTGCTCATGGCAACAAATTCCTCAGATTTCCCACCCTCAGACTAGAGTAATTTCTCTGCACCTCAGTTCTAAAAGGACGTCATTCAATCTTGAAGTTGTGCTCTCTTGTCCTAGAAGCCCCTACTATGAGAAATAACATTTGCCACTTCTAATCAGTTCATGCCTTTTAACATTCAGAGTGTTTCTATGAGATCCCCACTCATTTTCTTGAACTCCAGGGAATACAGCCCAAGAGCTGCCAGATGTCCCTCATATGGTAATCATTTCATTCCTGGAATCATTCTCATGAATCTTCTCTGAACCCTCTCCAATGTTAGTATATCCTTTCCAAAATAATGAGCCCAAAACTGCACACAATACTCCAAGTGTGGTCTCACAAGTGCCTTATAGAGCCTCAGTATCACATCCCTGTTCTTGTATTTTATACCTCTAGAAATGAATGCCAACATTGCATTCGCCTTCTTCACAACTGACTCAATCTAGAGGTTAACCATTAGGTTATCTTGCACAAGGACTCCCAAGTCCCTTTGCATCTCTGCATTTTGAATTCACTCCCCATCTAAATAATAGTCTGCCCATTTATTTCTTCCACCAAAGTGCAGGGCCATGCACTTTCCAACAGTGTTTTTAATTTGCCACTTCTTTGCCCATTCTCCTAAACTATCTAAGTCTCTCTGCAGGCTCTCTGTTTCTTCAACGCTACCTGCTCCTCCACCCATCTTTGTATCATCAGCAAATTTAGCCACAAAACCATTAATACCATAGTCCAAATCATTGACATACATCATTATAAGCAGCAGTCCCAACACTGACCCCTGTGGAACTCCACTGGTAACCGGCAGCCAGCCAGAATAGGATCCCTTTATTCCCACTCTCTGTTTTCTACCAATCAGCCAATGCTCCACCCAAGCTAGTAACTTCCCTGTAATTCCATGGGCTCTTATCTTGCTGAGCTGCTTCACCTTATCAAGCGCCTTCTGAAAATCCAGGTACACCATGTCTACTGTCTCTGCTTTGTCTACCCTGCTTGTAATTTCCTCAAGAAATTGCTGTAGGTTAGTCAGGCAGGATTTTCCTTTCAGGTGACCATGCTGGCTTTGGCCTATCTTGTCATTTGCCTCCAGGTGCTCCGTAATCTCTTCCCTAACAATCAATTCCAACATCTTCCCAACCACCGATGTCAGGCTAACAGGTCTATAGTTTCCTTTCTGCTGCCTCCCACCCTTCTTAAATAGCAGAGTAACATTTGCAATTTTCCAGTCATCCGGTTCAATGCCAGAATCTATCAATTCTTGGATGATCATTGTTAATGCCTCCACAGTCTCTCCAGCTACTTCCTTCAGAACCCGAGGGTGCGTTCCATCAGGTCCAGGAGATTTATCCACCTCAGACCATTAGGCTTCCTGAGCACCTTCTCAGTCGTAATTTTCACTGCACAAACTTCACTTCCCCAGCACTCTTGAATGTTCGGTACACTGCAGACATCTTCCTCTGTGAAGACTGATGCAAAACACACATTCAGTTCCTCTGCCATCTCTGCATCTCTCATTACAATATCTCCAGCATCATTTTGTTTTGGACCTATATCTACCCTCGGCTCTCTTTTACACTTTATATACTTAAAGAAGTTTTTAGTATCTGGTAATTGGTGATTGGTGATTGGTAACATGGATTTATCAAAGAGCCTGCTACTAAATGGCAGATCAAAGAATTTAACAGTAAGTCAAGTTGGTTAAATTAAACAGGAAGAAACTCCATAAATTTTCACCTAGAAATCTATATACAATCAGAAGGTTTGAAACTGTATCCTTTATTCATAAGTGTCACTTTTTTTTTCAAAATTTGTAGGAAAGTGCGGGAGGAACATCTGATAGTGGTAAGCAGTATGATGTATTTGCATTTTTTGTATCATCAGACGATCAAAGGATTATAATCAATGTACTAAAACACCCTTTTTCAGTGTTAATATATTGATATTCTTATACACCTCAGTATAGCTCATTCAAGAAACTGCTTCCAGTTGTCCTTCCAAACAGTGCATTTCGTGTAATCAACAAAAATTTACAATGACTATACAATAGAATGCAAGTACTAAGAGAAAGCTGTGGGAGAAATGATGACATGCAGAAAGTCTTTGTAAACCTTTACAAACACGCTGGAGGAACTCAGCAGGACTGACGAAGTGTCTCAGCCCGTAACAAGAGCAAGGATATTCTTTTGCATTTGTACAGGGCCCTGGTGAGACCACACCTGGAGTATTGTGTACAGTTTTGGTCTCCAGGGTTAAGGAAGGACATCCTGGCTGTTGAGGAAGTGCAGCGTAGATTCACGAGGTTAATTCCTGGGATGTCCGGACTGTCTTACGCAGAGAGGTTAGAGAGACTGGGCTTGTACACGCTGGAATTAAGGAGATTGAGAGGGGATCTGATTGCAACATATAAGATTATTAAGGGATTGGACAAGATAGAGGCAGGAAATATGTTCCAGATGCTGGGAGAGTCCAGTACCAGAGGGCATGGTTTGAGAATAAGGGGTAGGTCATTTAGGACAGAGTTAAGGAAAAACCTCTTCTCCCAGAGAGTTGTGGGGGTCTGGAATGCACTGCCTCGGAAGGCAGTGGAGGCCAATTCTCTGGATGTTTTCAAGAAGGAGCTAGATAGGTATCTTATGGATAGGGGAATCAAGGGATATGGGGACAAGGCAGGAACCGGGTACTGATAGTAGATGATCAGCCATGATCTCAGAATGGCGGTGCAGGCTTGAAGGGCCGAATGGTCTACTTCTGCACCAATTGTCTATTGTCTATTGTAATGTTGACTGCTCGTTTCCACGGATGCTGCCCGACCTGCTGAGTTCTTCCAGCGTGTTTGTACGTGTTGATTTGACCACAGCATCTGCAGTGTACTTTGTGTTTACTTTGTAAACATTCATTGGCTGAAGATGAAGATCACTTAGACCTTACGTAAAATTCTGAACTGAATGTTGTTTCATCTGCATGCCAGTGTTCAATTCTTTGTAATATCTATAAATATATTCTTTATAGATTTCAATATTTCACATTAAAGTCATGTTCAACTGGAATACAATGCTAACCTTGGCAATGCAGCATTTGTTTTATTTGTGAAAGGAAAATTACGTTTGACAAACCTAAAGGGTTTTTGAAGATGTAAATAACCAAGTAGATAAGATTTTCAAAAGACTTTAAATAAGTTACCAGATAACAGTCTATTACTATAAAAAAAATCTCACATGGATTTGAGGTACCACATTACTAAGAAAAGAACATTATAAATAAACAAACATTTGATCATTCAAAGCTGGAACAAAAGTTAGCCAATAGGCTCCTTGAACCTGTTTTGCATTCAGTAAGATAATGGCCAATCGGTCTTTGCCTCATAGGCACTTGCCCTTTCTCTCCCCAAAAACCTTAAATCCCCTGCAATTCAATTGTCCTCACTCTGCCTTAGGTAAGAAACTTCCAAAACTATGTCTCTGGTATTAAAAGCCCGAGCAAGAGGAAGATCCTCAACCACTGCCCCCCCAAACCCCATTGATTCTTCTGCATTTCAATATCCTCTCATTATCTAAATTCAAATGACTTCAGGTCAATTGAGCTCAGTTTTTCCTCCCCTGTTAACTTCATCCCTGGAGTCAACCTGGTGAACCTTGTCTGCACTGTTTCCAATCAAAGCATATCCTTCCTTAAATCTGGAAATAAAAATTTATGCATTACTCACATACAGTTTCACCAATGCCCTGTAAAATAATCAAAAATTTCTACTTCTGTACTTCTCAGCCCTTGAAATAAAGGCCATTTCATTTGCCTTCCCAATTCTTTGTTGGATCTACATACTCCATACACCTTGGTGTTTATGCATGAAGATTCCAGATCTTTTTATATCATAACATTATGTAGTTTTACCTTGTTGAAATAATAATTTTCTCTCTCATTTTTAATCATAATTTGATTTTCTTAAAACCATAAGATATGGGAGCAGAAGTAGGCCATTCAGCCCATCAAGTCTGCTCCACCATTCAAACATGGGCTTATCCAATTCTTCCAGTCATCCCCACTCACCCGCCTTCTCCCCATACTCTTTGAATCCCTGGCTAATCAAGAACCTGTCTATCTCTGTCTTAAATGCACCCAATGACTTGGCCTCCACAGCTGCTCATGGCAACAAATTCCACAGATTTACCACCCTCTGACTAAAGTAATTTCTCCACATCTCTGTTCTAAATGAATGTCCTTCAATACTGAAGTCGTGCCCTCTTGTCCTAGACTCCCCTACCATGGGAAATCTTACCTAGTTAGTCGATGATAAAAAAAAAAGAGTAGAAATAAACAGGTGTATAAACAGGTCTCTCAGTAATAGAATGCCACAGGGAACAGTACGGGTCCTTAGCTACTCACTATTTATAATAATAAAACAAAAACATGGTATCCGTGTTTTCTGATAACATGAAGCTAGCTGAGAAAGTGACTTGTGAGATAGACATGACCATCAGATTTTTGTCTGGTTGATTGTAAATAAATAAATATGCTGTCTTAGCAGCAACAGTGCATTGTACTCCACATCTGATGCTTATTTCATTGAAAATTGAATTCTTGTGGTAGAGTATAACTTATTGACTGAAATATAGTGGGATTACCTCTATGGCAGGGGTTCCTGACTTTTTTTATACCATGGAGTCTTAACATTAACTGAGGGGTCTATGGACCCTAGGTTATAAACCCCTTCTCTATCAATTGGCATGCTTCATTTAGTAAAGAATGCATTGTGATTGTATCTCATTTCTCTAAATTCTATTGAGTACAGACCAGTCTTGTTGAATTTTACCTCACAAGACAAACCTTTTGTCCTAGGAAACAATATAGCAAATCTAAACTACACTACTTCTGAAGAAAATACACTAGCAGCAGCCAATCTGCGCACAGCGCTCAACATCTGGTTTCACACAAAGCATTACAATGTTAATGCTGGACATTATGACCTGGGACTTTATCTGAGTACAGGCAGGGGAAGGTATTAACTGTATTTAGGTCATTAATTTGACATACAGGACATTCATTTCTCTGACTCTTGAATCCAATTTGTTATCTATTTGTAATGATAGATAGAAAGGTAGGTAGATCGATACTTTATTGATCCCAAAGGAAATTACAGTGTCACAGTATCATTACAAGTGCACAGATATAAATATTAGAAGAGAAGTAGAAAGAACAAAAAATAAGTTACCACAAACAGTCTAATAAGATATCAATTCCCCAGCAATATGGCAGATGGAGAGTGGAAAAATCTTTGAGCAAGCTAACTGCTCTGTTGTGCACAAAGGCATGGCCATACAGCAGTCAGCTATTGAACAAAAAATGTTTCCATGCCACGTGACCTGGTTTCTCCCCCATAATTGGTTGATTCATCTCTCAAGTGGTTTTTCAACCAGAACACAGTCTTTCCATACACCAACATATACTACACTCACACTACTTTAAAAATATTCTTTTTCACAACTATTCCACAAAATCAATAATTTATATGTTTGAACAATTTTAGAACAGCTAGCTGAAGTTGATTTTATCTTTGTAAGATATTTAGAATTTGAATTAATATTATTTTTTGTACACTGTACTATTTCAGGTCAATTGAGAATTTACCATTATAAATACAAATGTAAACCGACATGTTCTCGCTCTGGTAAGTTATATTGCTATATAAATGTAAATTTGAATAACTGCTCTGATTTATTGTTTTATTAACTTCACATCTTACAACAGGGTAAAGTGCAATCAAAATGAAAATAACATTCTTTTAAAAAGACAGTGAATT
The DNA here is from genome assembly GCF_048418815.1 of Hemitrygon akajei. Classification (NCBI taxonomy): domain Eukaryota; kingdom Metazoa; phylum Chordata; class Chondrichthyes; order Myliobatiformes; family Dasyatidae; genus Hemitrygon; species Hemitrygon akajei. The sequence continues at coordinate 128,393,477 of NC_133132.1, forward strand.
GAATTGAAATGAATTGAAATTGAATTGAATTGACTTTATTTCTTACATCCTTCACATACAGGAAGAGTAAAAATCTTTATGTTATGTCTCTGCATGAATGTGCAATGTGCAAATTATAGTAATTTGTAATAAATAGTATGTAGAGTAAGATATACAACAGAACCATCAAGATAGCTTAGAAATACAGTTATGTCAGTGTGAATTAATCAGTTTGATGGCCTGGTGGAAGAAGCTGACCTAGCTTTAATGCTGCAGCACCATTTCCCTGATGGTAGCAGCTGGAACAGTTTGTGGTTGGGGTGACTCGGGTCCCCAATGATCCTTTGGGCCCTTTTTACACACCTGTCTTTGGAAGTGCCCTGAATACTGGGAAGCTTACATCTCCAGATGAGCTGGGCTGTCTGCACCACTCTCTGCAGAGTCCTGCGATTTGAAGGAAGTACAGTTCCCATACCAGGCAGTGATACAGCCAGTCAGGATGTTCTCAATTGTGCCCATGTAGAAAGTTCTTAGCGTTTGGGGACCCATGCTGAATTTTGAGATGAAACGTTATTTCAGGCTAAGAGTTAATGTTTAGATCAGAATCACAGCCATATTTCATATTTTGGATTGTGTAGCAAGACAGAGAGTTCGAAAGAAGGGAGCGATGGTTTGCCTAGTGGGAAATAGAGTTCAAAAGAAATGAACGGGGCAGCCGGGACAATCTGCACACCACAGTTCCTGAAGAGATGTTGGATTGTGCATAATTAGGCACTTGGCAAGGGCCAATAAAAAGAAGGTAGGTTAAGTGGAGCAGTAATTATGCGAATGGGCCAGTGTCAGAGTGGGGAGTTAAGACTTTAGCTCACAGAGACTTTGGCGAGGGGACGCCGAGGCTGTAGGTAGAATTTTTTTGGTTAAGTTTTCTTTCTTTAGTTAGAGCAGTGGGGTGCTCAGCGGGAAAGTGGAATGCTCTTCTCGCAGGATTTGGGGGGGCAGGGAGACCTCCAGTGTCACTGATTACTACACCTGCAAGAAGTGCATCCCACTGCAGCTTCTAACAGACTGTGTTAAGGAATTGGATCTGAAAGTGGATGAACTTCAGACCATTTGTGAAGCTGAGGGGTTGATCAACAGGACATACAGGGAGGTAGTTACACACAAGGTACTGGACACAGGTAACTGGGTGACCATCAGGAGGGGGAAAGGGAATAGCCAGCCAGTGCAGAGTACTCCTGTGGTTGTTCCTCTCAACAACAGGTATACTGCTTTGGACAGTGCTGGGGGGATGACTCTGCTGAAGAAAGCCACAGTGGTCAGTTCTCTGGCACTGTCTGACCCTATGGCTTGGAAGGGAAGGGGGAGGGTGGAAGAAGCATTCACTAGTGACAGGAGGTTCTATAGATGGGAACAATATTCCCAGATTGTTTGTTGCCTCTCAAGTGCCAGGGTCAGAGACATCTCAGACTGAGTCCACAGCATTTGTAAGTGGAAGAGTGAGCGGCCAGAGGCCGTGGCCCATGTTGGTACCAATGACATGGGTAGGATGAATGACAAGGTCTTGCAAAGTGAATTCAGGGAGTTAGGTGCTAGGTTAAAGAACAGCACCTCCAGGGTTGTGATATCAGGATTGCTACCCATGCCATGTACTAGTGAGGCCAGAAGTAGGAAGCTCATACGGTTTAATATATGGCTAAGAAGGTGGTGCAGGAGGGTGGGCTTCAGATTCTTGGATCATTGAGCTCTCTTCCAGGGAAGGCGGGACCAGTACAGAAGGAATAGTTTGAACCTGAACTGGAGGGGGACCTAATATCCTAGCAGGAAGGTTTGCTGGTGTAAAGGAGGTTTAAACTAGAATTGCAGGACAACCAGAACACCAGAGCAGATAGTAGAGTGGTTATGGGGAAAGATGTTGTTAAGCTTATGTACAAAGTCAGGAATTGAAAGGTTGACATGGTGGGACTAATGTTTTGAGTTGTGTATATTTCAATGTATTGAGTACTGGAGGAAAGATGGATAAGCTTAGGGCACTGAACAGCATATGGAACCATGATATTGTAGCCACTAGTGAGACCTAATGCATGAGAGGCAGAACTGGCAGCTCAGTAATCCAGGGTTCTGTTGTTTTAGACATGGTAAAGCAGGAGGAATTAAAGGGGGTGGGATGGCATTACTGTCAGGGAAAAATGTCACGGCAGTGCTCATATACCAGAACTCTGTAAGACCATAAGAGTTAGAAGCAGAATTAGACCATTTGGCCCATATGGGTGGAACTGAGGAATAAGAAAGGGATGACCACATTTATGGGATTATATTATAGGATTTAGAGGAGCAAATTTGTAGAGAGATCGCAGATTGTTGTGAGAAACATAAGTTGTGATAGTAGGTGATTTTAACTTCCCAAGTGTTGACGGGGACCCCCATACTGTAAAAGGGCTGGATGGAATAGAGTTTGTCAAATGTGTTCAGGAAAGTTTGTTTAGTCAGTACATAGAAGTCCAAACTAGGGAAAGCGCGACAGTAGATCTCCTATTAGGGATTGAGACACAGCAGGTGACAGAAGTCTCTGTAGGGGAACTCTTTGCATCCAGTGTTCATAATACCATTAGTTTCAAGATAGTTATGGAAAAGGATAGATTTGGTCCTCGGGTTGAGATTCTGAATTGGAGAAAGGCCAACTTTGACGGTATCAGAAAGGATCATGCAAGTATGAATTGAGACAGGTTGTTTTCTGGCAAAGGTGTACTTGGTAAGTGGAAAGCCTTCTACAGTGAAATTTTGAGAGTATGGAGTTGGATTGTCCCTGTAAGAATAAAAAGTAAAGATAAAAGGTTCAGGCACCTAAGTTTTTGAGTGATATTCAGGCCCTAGATAGGAAAAAGAAGGAGGTGCAAAGCAGGTACAGGTAGGCAGGAACAACTGAGGTACCTAAGCAGAATGATAAGTGCAAGAGAAAGAAATCAGGAGGGTTAAAAGAAGATATGACATTGTTCTAGAAGATAAGGTGAAGGAGAGTTCCAAAGGGATTTCGAGACATATATTAAGAACAAAAGGGACAAAACTGGTCCTCCGGAAGGTCAGAGTAGTCATTTATAGGTAGATTCAGAGATCTTGAATGGATTTTGTGCATCTGTCTTTATTTGGGAGATGGAAAGAAAGTCCATAGAAGTGAGGCAAAGCAGCAGTGAGGTCATGGACTGTATACAGAGGTGTCGGCTGTCTTGGGGCAGATGAGGGTAGATACATTCCCAGGGCTTGACAGGGTGTTCCCACAATCCCCGTCGGAGGCTAGTGAAAGATTGTTGTGAGTCCCAGCAGAGAGATTTCTTCCTGTAGATGCTGCCTGGCCTGCTGCGTTCCACCAGCATCTTGTGTGTGTTGCTTGAATTTCCGGCATCTGCAGATTTCCTCGTATTTGCGAGAGAAATATAAAACATCCTTAGCCAAGGGTGAGGTGCTGGAGGATTGGAGGATAGCTAATGTTGTTCTGTTGTTGTGAAAGGTTCTAAGAATAAGCCTGAAAATTATAGGCCAGTGAGCCTGATATCAGAAGAAGATATTCTGAAGGACTGGATACACTGAATAAGTACTTGGATAGAGAGGGGCTGATTAATAATTGTCAACATAGCTTTATGTGTGGTAGGTCGTGTCTAACTATCTTATAGAACCCTTTGAAGAAGTTACCAGGAAAGTTGATGTCTACGTGGACTTAAGGCATTTGACATGGTCCCTCATAGGAGGCTGGTCAAGAAGTTTCAATCACTTGGCATTCAAGATGAGGTAGTAAATTGGATTAGACATCAGCTTCACAGGAGAAGCCAGAGAGTGGAAGTAGATTCTTAATTCTAGGACTGGAAACCTGCGACTAGTGGAGTGTTGCAGAGAATGGAGCTGGGTCCATTGTAGTTTGTCATCAATATCAATAGTCTGGATGATAATATGGTAATCTGGATCAGCAAATTTACAGATGATACCAAGATTGGGGATGCAGTGGACAGTGAGGAAGACTACCAAAGCTTGCAGCAGGATCTGGACCAGCTGGAGAAATGGACTGATAAATGGCAGATGGAACTTAATGCAAATAAATGTGAAGTGTTGCACTTTGGAAGGAGAAACTAAGGAAGGACTCACACAGTGAGTTGAAGGGCACTGATGAGTGCAGTAGAACAGAGGGATATGGGAATCCAGATGCATAATTTCTTGAAAGTGGTGTCACAGGTAGATAAGGTTGGAAAGAAAGACTACAACTAGAGATCGTAGGTTAAGGTGAAAGATGAAATATGAAGAGGGATCATGAAATGGCACATCTTCAAAAAGTGGATGGTGAGAGTGTGAAATGAGCTGCCAGCCAAAATGGTGAATGGAGGTTTGATTTTATCATTAAAGAGAAATTTCTATAGGTACACGGATGGGAGAGGCACGGAGGGCTATGGTCCAGGTGCATGTAACTGGAAGTAGGTAGGTTAATGGTTTGTCATGGACTAGATGGGCTGAAGGACCTGTTTCTGTGTTGTAGAGTCCTATGATTCTACAACTTTATTACACTTAACCCCTAAAAATTATTTTCAATATGAACTGAAGAAATTTATGCCTTGCTTTGAGACTAATTTTCTGAGACTTGTGATCGGGATTATCTTGAGAAACACTGTTCTAGAGCGCAGGTGTGCTGTTACACTAAAAATGGAGAAACCACCTTTGCCCAAAAACATGCAAGTAATCTTACTGTTATCAATAGCTTCTATGAATTGGTGGTACCAGCCCTTCTCCTGTTCCAAAACATTTCTGAAAAAGCAGCAGAGAAACAACACAACACATCAGGTGGGCAATGCTGCTGTAATTGTGCTTTGGAATTGCCTTATCAATTGCTTCAAACTTTTTATCTTTATATTGATGATATATCAGAACTGTGTCACAGTGACTGGCAAACAAAATCCATCAATGAGACAAGTATGAACTGACGGATATCAAGAAAATTCAAATAACAAATACAACTCAATAAATTGCTCCAAGCAGCACTTGAAATTGTTCACAATTTTGGTGAGAGTGTACAACAATCTGCCAGAGGATGTGGTGGATGCAGGTTCAATTTCAACATTTATTAGAAATTTAGATAGGTACAGTTCATAGACGCGAAGGGTATGGAGGGTGATGGTCTGGGTACAGTCCGATTCAACTGGACAGATTAATATTTATTTGAGATTAATATTTCAGCACAGAGTATGTGGGCCGAAGGATCCGTTCCTGTGCTGTAGTGTTAGGCTATAAGAGCATAAGATATTGGAACAGAATTAGGCCATTTGGCCCATCAAGTCAGCTCCACCATTTTGTCTTGGCTGCTCCAATTTTCCTCTCAGCCCTAATCTCCTGCCTTCTCCCCATATTCCTCCATGCCCTGACCAATTATGAACATGCCAATCTCTGCTTAAAATATACATAATATTACATACCCCGTAACTGGGTGTCTGACCAGCAGAGAAAGAAGAATCCGTTGGAGTCTGGTGGTACCAAACTAAAGGTGTTTATTAGTAAACTACACAATACAATATCAAATACAAAATGCAAATATACATATAAAACAAGTTAGCAGTAATAAACCTAAAAGTGTAGGAATAATAATAATCAATAATAAACAAGCTCTATTGATGTCTAGGGGTAAATGAATTGTCATAGAAAAGTATAAAGTTCAGTTCATAAATGCTGAAGTAGTTATGGTTGTTTTATTGAAATCATTGGAGAGAGAGAGAGCGAGCGAGATGTAACAGCAACAGTTGCGGTAGGCAAACCTTTTTGTGGCTTTCTTAATCCATCGTGTCGTTGTGGCCATTCAGTTATGACCCCTCTGATCTTCAGCTAGACCATTCTTCTGTGGTGGACTCATCACTCTGGCATGAGTGGACACACACACAAGTCCCCACCGGCCCTGCTGTAACACTGTGAGCTTTACTGACCGATCTCCTGATTCGGTCTTCGAAGCCCCCACCTTTCTGTGGGTTCCCGACACTCAGCCAGTGTCCACTGGTGTGTCTGAAGGGTGTCTCTCCAGACCTGTCTTTTATCCCCACTCATGGGGTCTCAGCTATCCATCAACTCTGAATGACCGTGTCCATCAAATCAGGCCACTCCTGCTGTCTCCCGAGGAATGTTAATGAGCAAAGTAAAGTCCTTGTAGTGAAAGGTAAATAATCCAGGAAGAGTCAAAATACAGTAAATCAACAGTCTCTCTCCCCTCTCTTATCTGTAGCAGATGTTCTTGCCTGGGCTTTATCTCTCTCTCTCTCAATAGTAGCATAACTACAGCAATAGTTCGTAGTTCTCGGGGGGACGAATGGTTAACTCTGCACTCCATTGTCCATCACTCATAACAATAAAAACCTGGCCTCCACAGCTTCCTGCGGTAAAGAATTCCACTGATTCACCACTCACTCACCACAGACTCAACATGCAAAATAACCTTTAGTGAATATTGCACAAGGACATCCAAGTCCCTTTGCTCCTCAGTTTTTTAATATACTTAAATAGTCAACCCTTTCATTTCTTCTCCCAAAGTGAATAACCGTACACTTCCGGACACTGCATTCCATCTGCCATTTCTTTGCCATTCTCCAAATCTGTTGAAGTCCTTCTGTTGCCTCTCTACTTCCTCAAAACTACCCGCCCCCCCCACCTATCTTTACATCATCTGCAAACATTGCAACAAAGTCACCTATTCCATCATCCCTATCATTGACAGATAACTTAAAAAGAATCAGTCCTGTTATGAAACCGGTAACTGGTTTCACTTACCAGCAAAGATAGATATGTCAGTTGAAGTCCAATGGTACTATTTTCAAAAGTTTTATTAATAAAGGGGCACAAAAATTAAGGTTAATACAAACATTCAGATAACATGCGTCAATACTCAATCTAAACCGCAGGTACATTAATAATCACTCAGAAATAAGCTCTTTCGTTGTCTAGGGTATAATACTGAGTCTAATTGGAAATATAAAGAGTCACTCTGAAGTCTGCAGGCTTTTCCCTTTTGGTTTCACGTGTTGGAGAGAGAGAGAGAGATTGTTAGGAAAAGAGAACACTTGCCGTTGTCTTTATGAATCAAATCCTCAGCCTCAGAGAATTTGGCTTCCCTGGTGTTAAATAAAAGCGGTTTTCCGTTGGTTCTAGCCACAAACTCCGCATTCGGAATTTAACGCACGTGGCTTCCTTCAAAATGGCTTCCCGTTCCCACGGGAAGCGGTATCGTGCTTCTCGGTGTCTCCTTGGTGCGTCTGAGGGTCGTCCTCTTTCAGACCCTTCTTTATACTGCCTCACGGGATCTCAGGTGTCAATCAGGTTGCAGGTGATGCAATCTCTCTCTCAACCAGCCCACTTTGCCCGAGGCTTTACAATGTCCCTGCGAGTTGGCACGTCTGCAGTTCCCAGGTGTCTCCTGAGAACAATGCCACAGTCGCCAGCTTTTGTCCCAGTGGAATGCGGTATCCAGCACGTCGCTGTCTTTCCATTTCCTGTGTCCATTCGGCATGTCTCTCTCTTGCTCTCTCTCGGGTCATTGACCCCCCCTTTCACTAGGGCTCTTGCAATTCTCACAAAGGAGGGGGCTGGTATCATAACAGTCCCAACACAGACCCCTGAGAAAAACCACTACTCACCGGCAGCCAACCAGAAAAGTTTCCTTTTATTCCAACTCTGCTTCCTGCCAATTATTGACTACTTTATCCATGCTAGATTCTTTCCTGTAATACCATGGGCTCATAGCCTGTTAAGCAGCCTTATCAGTGGCACCTTGTCAAAGGCCTTCTGAAAAACCAAACACACAACCACAACCAATTCTTCTTTGTCTATCCTGCTTGTTATTTTTTTTTCCAAAGCATTCCAACAGATTTGTTAGGCAAGATTTTCCCTTGAGCTGACTGCAGCCTATTTTATCATGTGACTCCAAGTACCCTGAGACCTCATCATTATAATTGACTTCAACATCTTCCCAACCACTAAGATCAGACTAACTGGCCTATAGTTTCCTTTCTTCTGCCTCTCTCCTTTCTTGAAGAGTGGAGTGATATTAGCAATTTTCCAGTTGTCTAGAACCATTCCAGAAACTAATGATTCTTGAAAGATCATTACCAATGCCTTCATAATCTCTTCAGCCATTACATTCAGAGCCCTGGGGTATACACCATCTAGTCCAGGTGACTTATTTACCTTCAGACCTTTCAGTTTCCCAAGGACCTTTTCTCTGGTTAGGGTAACTTCACACACATGCTTCATGCTCCCTGACACCTAGAACTTCCACCAAACTGCTGGTGACTTCCGTAGTGAAGACTGATGCAAAATATTTATTCAGTTCATCGGCTTTTTCATTGTCCCCCATTACTACCTCTCCAGCATCATTTTCCAGTGGTCCAATATCCACTCTCACCCCTCTTTTACACTTTATATGTCTGAAGAAACTTTTGGGATCTGTTTAATATTATTGGCTGGCTTACTTTCATATTCCATCTTTACTTTCTTAATGACTTTTTTACATCTCTTCTGTTGGTTTTTAAAAGCTTCTGACTAACTTCCCACTAATTTTTGCTCTATTAAATGCCCTCTCTTAGGCTTTTATGTTGGCTTTGACTTCTCTTGTCAGCCACGATTGTGTCATCATGCCTTTAGAATACCTTTTCCTCTTTGGGATGTATATATCCCGTGCCTCCCAACTAGCTTCCAGAAATTCCAGTCATTGCTGCTCTGCCATCATCCCTGCCAGTGTTCTTTTCCAATCAATTCTGGCCAATTCCTCTCTCAGGTCTCTGTAATTCTCTTTATTCCACTGTATTACTGATACTTTAGCATCAGAGTACTGTATCAGTACTTTAGTGAACTGAAGACTTTAGCTTCTTCTCAAATTTCAGACTGAACTTGATCATATTATGATCACTTGCCCCAAAGGATTCTTTTATCTTAAGCTCTCTAATCAACTCGGGTTCGTTGCAAACAGCCAATCCAGAATAGTTGATCCTCTAGTGGGCTCAAGTATGAGCTTCTCTAAAAAGCCGTTTCATAGGTATTCTAGAAATACCCATCCTGTAATCCAGCACCAACCTATTTTCCCAATCTACATGCATATTGAAATCCCCCATGACAATTGTAAAATTGCCCTTTTGGCATGCATTTTTTATCCTTCATTGTAGTTTGTAGACCACATTTTTGCTACCTCTTGGGGATCTGTATACATCTCCCATCAATGTCTTTTTGCCTTTCTAGATCCTTAGCTCTATCCTCAATGATTCATCACCTTTCGAACCCATGTCATCTTTTTCTAATGATTTGATTTAGTTTTTTACCAACAAAGTAACAACACTATCCCCCCCCCCCCCCCCGCCTTCCTGCCTGTCCTTTCAATACAAAGTGTATCCTTGGACATTATGTTCCCATCTATAATCTTCTTTCAGCCATGATTCAGTAATGCCCACAATGTCATACCAGCCAATCCGCAACTGTGCTATGAGTTCATCTACCTTATTCCATATACATGCATTCAAGTATAACATCTTGAGTCCTGTATTCACCTTCTGCAATTTTGTCCAGCTTTAATGTTGCAAGTCATCCTTTTGTCTGCATTTTTCTCTATCAACAACCTTTCCTCACTACACAATCATCTACCTCATATACAGCACTATTATCTGCCTTTTCTATGATACTTCTTGCATTGAAATATGTGCAGCTCACCAGTCACACCATGCTTTTGATTCCTAGCTTCGAGCTCTTACTAACATCTACCTCCACAACCTCCTGAATGATTCAGAGTTCATCCAGTTCCAGCTCCAACTCCATAACATGGATTGTTAGAAGCTGCGGCCGGTGCACTTCTTGCAGTCGTAGTCGTCAGGGACACTGGAGGTCTCCCTGCCTTCCTACATCCCTCAGAGGATCATTCTGCTATCCTGCCCAACATCTCTCCTGTCTTAGCTGAGCAGATATAAAGAAAGAAAGGGGAAAAAATCTCCACTTTGAGCTTTTCTTCCCTTTCTTTTCTCTGACTGAAGCCTCTCTTTGCAGAAGTCTCGTAGAGCTAAAGCCTCAAGGTCACCATTCTGATTCTGTCCACTCAAACAATGGCCACTGCGCTCGCCCCTGCCTTCCTTTAATTTGCTCTTGCTAATCAATCCCAAATGCCGATTGGTCACTGGTCAAAGCTCTTTCTCACTGTAGCAACCTGCTGCTGCCTTTTGTACTTGGGCAGTGGACCTGATTGAAATCCCCTCTAGGTCCTATGTTCTTTGACTTTTACCCCAAATCCTTGGAGCATTATTTCCCCATAAGGTCTGTATACCTAACTGAAAATCTACATCTTGGGGAATACATGGTTTAAGTTGGCCAGTCATGCTTTTCCAAGACATTAAATCAAGATTCTGCCTACTTAATGTAGAAACAAGGGTCCTGACATTTGCCCCAATTGATGGACATTGTTTCCTAAGTTAATTAAGAAAAAAAGAGACCTTTAGAAGAACAGGTGAAGCATAATATTGAACTTGAAAGTTGATAAAGATTGTCACACCTTGCTCTGATACTTTAGAACCAGCATCTCTGTGGAAGATATTTTGACATTCTGCAAGTTACTATATGATTGCTATTCTCTTGAACCAGGTGACCTCATAATTTGCGCTGATGCTGTCTATAGATTTGCTGAGTTAGGTACATCAGCACGTATAAATTGCTCAGATGGTCTGACTGGAATGAAAAAAAGAACGTGTAATAGAAATGGAAGGTTTGGAGAAGTGGAAGACTTTTGTGTTTCAGCTGAAGTCAACAATATCCTGCAGGTAACGTTGTAATTCAATCATTTATTTTCCCAGCAAGAAATAATCAACATGACCCCTGCAAGCTTTTTACTTAGGCAGAAAATACACAGGAACTCATAATTTTGCCGGTGCAGTTTCTGTATTGGGCTAATTTACCGACCCAAAATGAAATTACAATAACAAATAAAAGTCAAAATACATTTACTATCAAAATATGTATGCAGTATACAACCCTGAGATTCCACTTCCGGCAGGCAGCCAGGAAACAAAGTTTGAATTCCCTGGAAGTTAAGAAGCAATTATTTTGATGTCTTCAAAGTACACTGGGAAACTGGTCAGTCTAATTGGGAGGGAAAAACTTTCTCAGCCAGATGAAGATTTTAAGGAAAAGAGATATTGTCTGAATATTTGAGACAGTCTAATAGAAAACATTTCAACACACAATGGGTGATAGAAGTTTGTAACAATCTTCCACACATGCCAGGTGCTGCCAAATCCAACTGTGACAGTACTCAGGAGATGAGAAGATATTTTATAGGGAAGTACACAACCAAGAGACAATTAAAGTAAATATAAATGATTGTCCCATAATTTGAAGAGTTAAAGAGCCAAGGACACTGAAAGACTTGAAGAACACAGGAATATAGGAGCAGGGGTAGACCATCAGGTCAATCAACCCACTCCAGCATTTAACATGATCATAAACATAAGGAAATCGACAGATCCCCGAAATCCAACCACTACACATAAAATGCTGGAGGAATTCAGCAGGCCTGGCCTCCTGAGCTAAACCATTGACGTTTTGGGACAAGACCCTTCATCAGGACTGGAAAAAAAAGAGAAATCGGAGTAAGAAGGTGAGGGGAGGGGAACAAAAAAGTACGCGATAGTAGGTGATAGGTGAGAGAGGGAGGGGGTGAAGTAAAGAGACGGTAGGTCGGTTGGTGAAAGAGATGGAGAAGGGGGAATCTGATAGGAAAGGATAGAAGTCCATGAGAGAAAGGGAATGGGGAGGAGTACCAGAGGGAGGCGATGGGCAGGTAAGGAGATAAGGTGAGAGAGGGAAATTGGAATGGGGAATGGTCAATGAGCGGGAAGGGCCATTACCAGATGTTTCAGAAATCGATGTTCAGGACATCAGGAAGGAGGCTACCCAGACGGAATATAAGGTGTTGTTCCTCCAACCTGAGTGCGGCAGTAGAGGAGGCCATGGACTAGTACAGTCTTGACTGGCCTTCACTCCTCTCTATGCCAGTTCTCTATACCTAACAACTCCTTGATCTATCAAATACTGATACACTTCTGTTCTAAACACTTCAGTGACACACTCCCTGCTGTGGCAGAGAACAATCCTGAAAATTCATCATCCCCTGAACAAAGAAATTACAATATATCTCAGTTTAAAATGATCAGCCCCTTTCCTTCTAAACTCCTATCCCTCTATTTTCTATGACATTGCCGGTTTTTTAATCCACTCTAACACACTTCCTCTGATATCATGGGCTTTTAATTTACAAACCAACCTCCCAAATTAAATTTTGTCAAGTGCCTTGCTCATTTCCAAATCCCTTTTAACAATGGAGGTGAATAAATGTTTGAAAATCTGGGGATGGAAAACTTTTTTACACAGCTTTGCTCTGAAATGCATTGCCAGGAGGCGAGGAGAACTCAGATTTAGTTCCGGCTTTCAAAGAGGAATGGAGTAAGTATTTGAAGGTAAAAAAATTACAAAACAGAGGCGAAAGAGGAGATGGGAAAGCCTGGATTGCTGTAAAATGAACCAATGTAGTTTGATTAGGAGGGATGGTCATCTTCTGAGGTCCAATAATTGCCAGCTGTTACCCATTTAACTGAACAGAAGCGAGGGACTTACTGATTACAGTTTGGTTATCAATAATCCTCTTGGATAGGGAGTCAAAACTTCCTTAGATTTTCCAGCACTTAGTCTGGGAAATCCATTTGATAGTACAAAGGAGCCCGATAAGGCATTTCCTCACTTCCTGGTCACTGTAATTTAGAAAGGATGCGTAGGAAAGATCAATTAAAAGATTTCCAGAGGCAACATTTCTAGCCTGTCAACCTCTCTCCACTATGAATGGCTTAAGAAAATCACCTCATAATTTTCTGACCTCTGTAAGCCTATTTTATTCAATCTTACCTCATATGGGCAACTGTCTCATCCCACAAAGCATATTATGTGGCACTGACTTCAAGGCAAGTGCATCGTCCCTTGGCTGTAAAGACAAAAATTGCAAAAGGATCTCCAGATATGATTTCACCAAAATCCAGAAAATTGCAGTAAGACTTCCCAATGTTTGCATTCCAATTACACCACAATAATGCACAGTATACATGCAATATCTGCCACTCACGTTTTGCATTTCATACCAACACAACAGAATCCCTTTGAATACAAACATTCTCTGTTAATGTTTCAGGTCCAGAACCTCCAGAGGTGCTGCTTGAAATGCTGAGCATCTCCGGCACTATCTGTCTTAAATCAGATTTACATTCTCTGCATTTCATTTTTTTGTTTCCTAGCTTTTCACTGTTTATGTGCTGACTTTTTCAGTTCTTTCTAAAAGCACGCATAACCTGATATTTTCACATTATAGTCTTTCTGCCAACTTCTGATGTGAATTGATACTGATATGAATTGTGAATAGTTGAGGATACAAACAAATGCATTTCATCAGTAATAACCTGAAGAAGATGAACTTATTTCTGCATTTTGTCCCTTAGCAATTCTCTATGTTTCTGTTAGCCCATGTGAGTTTTTTGAAACCTTACTTTATGTATAGCACATTGCCATATAGCTTTTGAAAATTCATGCAAATTACACAAGAATACCCTGAAAATAGGAGCTGGACTAGGTATCTCAACCCCACAAGCCAGCTTTGATATTTAATATGATCATAGCAGATCTGCCTCTGTGCCAATTTCACATAAACTCAAATTACACAACTTTTCAAAGTGTATCAATTCCCTCTTTAAATGCTTCAGTAAAGTTGACTTCACAGCCCTCCAGAGTAGAGACTTATGGAGATTTACCAGTTCCAGCAAGATGAAACTACTACACATTTCAGTTTTAAATGGCATCCTCTTATTTGCAACTATGTACTCTTGTACTAAACTCTCTACATGGTGGAATATCCACCCTGCCATGTTTCTGAATGCCAAAGAATGCAGATCCAACTTCTTTAAATGCTCGCAAACTGACAACCCTCTCATTCTGTAACATCCTCTGTTTCCCACATCTATTCTGCTAGTTTTATCCCTAAAAACTGCTGATAAATTTGCCAAACAAGAATTCTCTTCATTAAGTCATGCTTGTACTGCCTCATCACATTACAATTATCTAGATGCCCTGTTAATGCACCTGTAAGTAAAGAATCTACAAGCAGGAACAGAAATAGTAATGTTGCATTTACAAAACAAACTGTCTAAATGTGATCCATAATGCGGTGTTATGGGCTGAGATTCCTTTCAGAGTTTTCCAATTACTCTGATTTCTCCTAAGTATTTTGCAATTTCAACACAACAGGTATGGCCAATGAGCTGGAAAAGCATATGTTTACCACAGTTACAGTTTTTAAAACTTTCAATTTTCTGCCATAATGTGACATTGTTGTCCTTCTAAATGTTTTTTTTGTGTATTCTAGTTAGCTCAAAATGCAACAGAAGTTGCAAAGCAGCTTCCCACGTTGGTGAAATCGTTAGCCGACATTACAGAGAATGCAAACAATACAACACCTGGAAACCTTGCAGCCTCAATTAATATCCTCAACCTCTTTTCATCAGCCACTATAAAAAATGTGTCTGAATCTACAGTGGAGGTGAGAACTATGCATGGTAGAATTTAAGACAATAGACAAATGTAATCCAATTACTACAAAAACTTGCTAAAAAATGAAATAAGAATGGGTAAATGTCAAACTAATATGGAATATCCAAGTTTAAAAGAAAAATGTATAAACTACCATTATCTCTGCATATTACTTAGTCTGTTTCTGCAGTAACGAACTTCAAATATTAGCATTTGTAATTAATAATAGACAATAGGTGCAGGAGTAGACCATTCAGCCCTTCTAGCCAGCACTGCCATTCACTGTGATCATGGCTAATCATACACAATCAGTACCCCGTTCCTGCCCTCTCCCCATATCCCTTGACCCCACTATTTATAAGAGCTCTATCTAACTCTCTCTTGAATGTATCCAGAGACTTGGCCTCCACTGCCTTCTGGGGCAGAGCATTCCACATATCCACCACTCTCTGGGTGAAAAAGTTTTTCCGCATCTCTGTTCTAAATGGCCTACCCCTTATTCTTAAACTGTGGCCTCTAGTTCTGGACTCACCCATCAGCGGGAACATGCTTCCTGCCTCCAGTGTGTCCAATCCCTTAATAATCTTATATGTTTCAATCAGATCCCCTCTCATCCTTCTAAATTCCAGTGTATACAAGCCCAGTCGCTCCAATCTTTCAACATATGACAGTCCCGCCATTCCGGGAATTAACCTTGTGAACCTACGCTGCACTCCCTCAATAGCAAGAATGTCCTTCCTCAAATTTGGAGACCAAAACTGCACACAATACTCCAGGTGGGGTCTCACCAGGGCCCTGTACAGCTGCAGAAGGACCTCTTTACTCCTATACTCAATTCCTTTTGTTATAAAGGCCAGCATGCCATTAGCTTTCTTCACTGCCTGCTGTACCTGCATGCTTGCTTTCATTGACTGATGTACAAGAACACCTAGATCTCGTTGTACTTCCCCTTTTCCTAACTTGACTCCATTTAGATAGTAATCTGCCTTCCTGTTCTTGCCACCAAAGTGGATAACCTCACATTTATCCACATTAAACTGCATCTGCCATACATTTGCCCACTCACCCAACCTGTCCAAGTCACCCTGCATTCTCATAACATCTTCCTGACATTTCACACTGCCACCCAGCTTTGTGTCATCAGCAAATTTGCTAATGTTACTTTTAATCCCTTCATCTAAATCATTAATGCATATTGTAAACAGCTGCGGTCCCAGCACCGAACCTTGCAGTACCCCACTGGTCACAGCCTGCCATTCCGAAAGGGACCCGTTAATCGCTACTTTTTGTTTCCTGTCAGCCAGCCAATTTTCAATCCATGTCAGTACTCTGCCCCCAATACCATGTGCCCTAATTTTGCCCACTAGTCTCCTATGTGAGACTTTATCAAAAGCTTTCTGGAAGTCCAGGTACACTACATCCACTGGTTCTCCCTTGTCCATTTTCATAGTTACATCCTCAAAAAACTCCAGAAGATTAGTCAAGCATGATTTTCCCTTCATAAATCCATGCTGACTCGAACTGATCCTTCTACTACTATCCAAATGTGTCGTAATTTCCTCTTTTATAATTGATTCCAGCATCTTTCCCACCACTGAGGTTGGTCTATAATTCCCTGTTTTCTCTCTCCCTCCTTTCTTGAAAAGTGGGACAACATTAGCCACCCTCCAATCAGCAGGAACTGTTCCTGAATCTATAGAACATTGGAAAATGATTACCAATGCATCCACGATTTCTAGAGCCACCTCTTTAAGTACCCTGGGATGCAGACCATCAGGTCCCGGGGACTTATCAGCCTTCAGACTCAACAGTCTATCCAACACCATTTCTTGCCTAATATAAATTTCCTTCAGTTCATCCTTTACCCTAGTTCCTTTGACCACTATTACATCTGGGATATTGTTTGTGTCTTCTCTAGTGAAGACAGATCCAAAGTACTTGTTCAACTCGTCTGCCATTTCCTTGTTCCCCATAATAAATTCACCCGTTTCTGTCTTCAATGTCTTCAATAAAGAGAAATCAAAACAAAATGGCAGCTGGAAATATTTCACCTCATTCATGTGCTTTTTAATCAATGCTCAGTGAGGTGGAAGTGGAAGTCAGTAAATTAGGATTACTGAAAAATACACATTCAGAATTTTTGGCCATTGAAGTTCCTTACAACTGTCACTGAAGCAGAATGGCATGGTCTTGTTGGGATGAAGGGTCTTTTTCTATGCTGTAGTGCTTTTTGACTCTAGGGATAGCATGGTTTGTTGAAAGGGGAATTCTTTAAATAAGTAAAATGGGAGGACAGTTCTATTTGTCTTTCACATCTGGGAAGTAATTTGGGAAAATGGCTGACTTCTCTCATGTGCAATGCATGAAGAAACAATTCCGAAAACATTCAGAGCAGGATTCCTACGGATATACTAGGGTTACAACTAAAAGTGGCACGAAGTATGCAAAGATATGTGAAGGATGAAAAATGAGGAAAGGAGCACCTGATACACAGATGCCTAACCCATAAAAGCTGCATCCCTGACAATCACCTTCTTCACTGAAACCAAAGGGTTCAAAGTGATTGGTGTCATGACCTACGCCTGACATACAGCCTCTTTCTGCACCCCTTTATAAAGATGGCTCAAATGAACTTCTTAGATACACAGTCTACCATTCTCCAGACTTATTCAAGGCCCTATATAGGTGAAAGCAATAGTCAATATCATCATCTGGAAACTCTACATTTTACTTCAATTCTTCCATCTAATTTAAGGAATGGATGATGCCATACTATGTTGTGATCATGGTATAATGATTCAGACTTTACTTCAAGCCATTCTGCCACATCTCCAGTAGACTTGTAGTTGGCCTAATGGCATAGATTTCTACACATCATTTATATCTCTATTTAACACAAGTGGAATGGCAGTGGGGTAAGTAAATGTTAAGCCTATCTCCAAAGAGAGAAACCGCATTAGCGGTGGACTAATCAATTCGAAGAGTGAAAGAGCTTTGCATAGGTTGGGAAGTAGGGTTTAAAAAATGAATATCTTGCAGGGCTTGGCTCATTAGAATAGTGGGTATGACTGCGAGGCGTTTTCTGTACTGGGTGTCAGATGTGGGATGTCCGGGAGACTTCCAGCCTCCCTGTTGGCCACACCTGCGCCAGGTACATCGAGCTGCAGCTCCTTACAGACCAAGTTGGGGAACTAGAGCTGCAGTTCAATGACCTTCAGTTTGTAAGGGAGAGGGAGAATGAGAGTGAAGAGGTGATAGACAGGAGCTGTAGGCAGGTAGTCACCCCGGGGCCACAGGAGACAGATAAGTGAGTGACCGTCAGGAGAGGGAAGGGAGGGTGTCAGGTAGTGGAGAGCACTCCTGTGGCTGTCCCCCTTAACAATAAGTACTCCATTTTGGGTGCTGATGGGGGTGGATGACCTACCTGGGAGGAGCAATACTAGCTCTGAGTCAGGCTCTGTGGCTCAGAAGGGTAGGGAACAGAAGAGGAGGGCAGCAAAAACAAGAGACTCTATAGTTAGGGGAACAGATAGGTGATTCTGTGGACATGAAAAAGAAACAAGGATGGTAGATGCCTCCCAGGTGGCAGGGTTTGTGATGTTTCTGAGCGCCTCCACAATATCCTGAAATGGGAGGGTGAGCAGCCAGAAGTCATGGTACATATTGCTACCAACGACATAGGTAGAAAAAGGGTGGATGTCCTGAAAACAGAATACAAGGAGTTAGGAAGGAAGCTGAGAAGTAGGATGTCAAAGGTTAGTAATTTTGGGTTTACTGCCTGTGCACACAACAGTGAGTACAGGAATAGAATGAGGTGGAGGATAAATGCATAACTGAGGGATTGGTGCAGGGGGCAAGGATTCAGATTTTTGTAACATTGGGACCTCTTCTGGGGCAGGTGTGACCCGTACAAAAAGGATGGGTTGCGCTTGAATCTGAGGGGGACCAATATCCTGGCGAGGAGGTTTCCTAATGCTATTGGGGAGAGTTTAAACTAGATTTGCAGGAGATTGAGAACCGGAGTGAAGAGGCATTGGATGCCGAGGTTGGAGCACAAGTACAGATGGCTTGTAGGGAATTTGTGAGGAAGGATAGGCAGATGTTACAGCAAAGATGCACTTAATCTGATGGTTTGAGATGTGCCTATTTTAATGCAAGGAATATCATAAACAAGGGAGATGAACTTAGAGCGTGGATCAATATGTGGAACTGTGACATTGTGGCCATTACAGAGCCTTGGATGTCTCAGGAGCAGGAATGGCTGCTGAGTGTGCCAGGCTTTAGATCTTTCAAAAAAAAAAACAGAGAGGGATGCAAAAGAGGTGGGGGCATGGCATTGATAATTAGGGGTAGTGTCATGTCTGCAGAAAAGGAGGAAGTCATGGAGAGATTGTCTACTGAGTCAGTGTGGGTTGAAGTCAGAAACAGGAAAGGGGCAATAGATCTGCTGGGTGTTTTTTATAGACCCCCCTCCCCCAATAGTAACAGAGATAATGAGGAACAGATAGGGAGACAGATTCTGGAATGGTGCAATAATAACAGGGTTGTTGTGATGGGAGATTTTAACTTTCCTAACATTGATTTGCATCTCCTTAGCGAAAGACATTTAGATGGGGTGGAGTTTCTCTGGTGTGTTCAGGAAGGTTTCCTGATATAATACATAGATAAGCCAACTAGAGGAAAGGCTGTACTTGATCTGGTATTGGGAAATGAACCTGGTCAGGTGTCAGATCTCTTAGTGGGAGAGCATTTTGGAAATAATGATCACAATTCTGTCTCCTTCACCATAGCACTAGAGAGGGATAGGAGTGGACAATTTGGGAAAACATTTAATTGGGGTAGGGGGAAATAGGATGCTATTAGGCAGAAATGTGGGAGCATAAATAGGGAAATGCATGGCAGAAATGTGGCAAATGTCCTGGGAACGTTTGCATGGAATTTTGCATAGGTATGTTCCGTTGAGGCAGGAAAAGGATGATAGGGTAAAAGAACCATGGTGTACAAAGGATGTAGAAAATCTAGTTAAGAAGAAAAGAAAAGCTTATGAAAGGTTCAAGAAACTAGGTACTGTTAGAGCTCTACAAAATTACAAGGTTACTAGGAAGGAGTTTAAGAATGGAATTAGGAGAGCCAGAAGGGGCCATAAGAAGGCCTTGGTCAAGAGGATTAAGGAAAACCCCAAGGCATTCTACAAGAATGTGAAGAGCAAGAGGATGAGCTATATGACGATAGGACCAATCAGGTGGGATAATGGAAATGTGTGCAAGGAATCAGAGGAGGTAGTGGAGGTACTTAATGAATACTTTGCTTCAGTATTCACCAGGGAAAAAGACTTTGGCAATTGTAGGGATGACTTACAGCAGACTGAAACGCTTGAGCATATAGACATTAAGAAAGAGGATGTTCAGGAGTTTTTGAAAAGCATTAACTTAGATAAGTCACTAGGATTGAATGAGCTATACCCCAGGCTACTGTCGGATCAAGGGAGGAGATTGCTGAGTCTCTTGTGATGATCTTTGCATCATCAATAGGGATGGGAGAAGTACCGGAGGATTGAAGGGTTGCAAATGTCGTTCCCTCGTTCAAGAAAGGGAGTAGAGATAACCCAGGGAATTATAGACCAGTGAGTCTGATTCAGTGGTGGGCAAGTTGTTGGAGAAGATCCTGAGAGGCAGGATTTATGAACATTTGGAGAGAAGTAATCTGATTAGGGATAATCAGCATGGCTTTGTCAAGGGCAGATCATGCCTTACAAGCTTGATTGAATTCTTAGAGGAATTAACAAAACACATTTATGAAGGTAGAGCAGTGGATGTGGTGTGTATGAATTTCAGTAAGGCATTTGATAAGGTTCCCCATGAGAGTCTCCTTCAGAAATTAATGAGGCATGGGATCGAAGGAAAGCTTGCTTTGTGGATCCAGAATTCGCTTGCCCACAGAAGTCAAAAGGTGGTTGTAGATGGCTCATATTCTGCATAGAGATCAGTGACTAGTGGTGTTCCACAGGGATCTGTTCTGGGATCCCTCTCTGTGATTTTTATAAATGACCTGGATGAAGAAGTAGAAGGGTGGGTTAGTGAGTTTGCTGATGACACAAAGGTTGGGGGTGTTGTGGATAGTCTGGAGGGTTGTCCGAGGTTACAGCGGGACATCAAAAGGATGCAGAACTGGGCTGAGAAGTGGCAGATGGAGTTAAACCCAGATAACTGTGAAATGGTTCATTTTGGTAGGTCAAATTGGTAGAAGTATGTTAAGATTTAACATGACATCTAAAACTTTGACAAACTTCTACAGATATGTGGTGGAGAGTATATTGATTGACTGCATCACAATCTGATATGAAAACACCAATTCCCTTGAATGGAAAATCCTACAAAAAGTATTGAGTATGGACCAGTCCATCACGGGTAAAGCCCTCCCCACTACATCTGCATGGAGCACTGCTCCAGTACAGGAGAATCCATCATTAGAGATCTCCAGCACCCGGTCATGCTTTCTCCTCGTGATGCTATCAGGAAGAAGGTATAAGA
Organism: Hemitrygon akajei; assembly: GCF_048418815.1. NCBI lineage: Eukaryota > Metazoa > Chordata > Chondrichthyes > Myliobatiformes > Dasyatidae > Hemitrygon > Hemitrygon akajei. The sequence continues at coordinate 128,414,593 of NC_133132.1, forward strand.
GCCTTAGGACTCACACCACCAGGTTCAGTAACAGTTAATACCCCTCAACCATCAGGCTCCTGAACCAAAGGGTATAATTTCACTCATCTTCACTTGCCCCATTATTGAAATGTTTCCACAACCTAGGGACTCACTTTTAAGCACTCTTCAACTCATGTTCTCAATAATTATCACTTTTATTTTTTTATTATTATTTCTTCCTTTTTGTATTTGAACAGCTTGTTCCAGTACAGTTTGTTGTCTTTTGCATTCTGGTTGAATACACAATTTGGTCTGGTCTTTTATTGATTGTTATTCTATTATGGATTTAATGCCTTCTCTCCATAATCTTTGATGTCTTGACTAATTAAGAAGCTATCAACCTCCGCTTTAAATGTGCTCAATGACTTGCCCTCCAAACCACCTGTGGCAATGAATTTTGCAGATTCATCACCCGCTGGCAAAGGAAATTCCTCATCTCTCTTCTAAATGGACATCCCTCTATTTAGAGGCTGTGCCTTCTGATCCTAGACTCACCCATTATGGGAAACATCCTCTCCACATCCACTCTATCCAGATCTTTCTATATTAGATAGCTTTCAATGAGATTCCTCACCCCCATTGTTCTAAAATCCTGTGAGTGCAGGCCCAGAGCTAGAAAAGTCCCCATTTATTTCCACTCTTTGCCTCTCACCAATTGTCCAATCTTTCATCCATGCTAGTATCTGTCCTGTAATACCATGAGCACTTGTTAAGCAGTCTCATGTGTTGCACCCTTTCAAAGGCCACCTGAAAATTCAAGTACACAACTTCCAACAATTCTCCTTCATCTATCCTGTCTGCTTTTCCTCAAGGAATTTCAACAGATCTGTCAAACAAGATTTCCCCTTAAGAAAATAATGCTGACTTTGGTCCATTTTATCATGTGCCTTCAAGTCCCCCAAAACTTCATCCTTAATAATGGACACCACTATCTTCCCAACCACTGAATTCAGGCTAACTGATCTTTAAATTGCTTTCTTCTGTCTCCCTTTCTTCTTAAAGAGTGAAATAATATTCACAATTTTCCATTCCTCCAGAACTATTCCAGAGGTAGTCCATCTACCTTCTGATCTTTCAGCTTCCCAAGCACTTTCTACTTAGTTATAGAAAGTACACTCATTTCTGCCCCTGATGCTCTCAAATTTCTGGAATACTGCTAGTTTCTTCCACAGTGAAGACATGTAAAATACTTAATAAGTTCATTTGCCATTTCTTTGTTCCCACATTACTACCTCCAGCATCATTTTCCTGAAGTCCAATATCCACTCTTGCCTCTCATTTACAATTTATAGTGTATTTGGGAAAAAAACCCTTTGGTATCCTCTTTTATATTATTTACCAGCTTATCTTCATATTTCATCTTTTCTCTCATTTGCCTTGTGTCAGGTTTTAAAAGCTTTTCAATCCTTTGACTTTAGTTTTATTAATTGCCCTCTCTTTTGCTTTTATACTCTCTTTGACTCCCCTTGTCACCCATGGTTGCTGCATCGTCCCTTTAGAATACTTATTCTTCTTTGAGATGTATCTATCCTGTGCCTCCAAGTTGATGCCTGAAACTCCAGCTACTTCTGTTCTACCATCAATCCTGCTAGTGTCCCCTTCAAATCAGCTTTGGCCAGCTCCTCTCTCACGCCTCTGTAATTCCCTTTACTCCATCGTAATACCGATACATCTGATTTTAGCTCCTCCTTCTCAAACTGCAGGGTGAATTCTATCAAAAGGTTCCTTTACCTTAAGCTCCCAAATGAAACCTATGTCATTACATAACACCCAATCCAGAATTATTCTTCACCTGGTGGGCTCAACCACTAGCTGCTCTAAATAGCTAACTCATAGGCATTCCACAAATTCCATCTGTTTGGATCTAGCATCAACGTGATTTTCTCAATCTACCTGCATATTGAAATTACCCACAGTTATCACAACATTGTCCTTTTTACATGCCTTTTCTATTTATATCCCACAGCCTGGCTACTTTTCAGAGGCCTATATATAACTCCCATCAGAGTCTTTGTACCTTTGCAATTTCTTAATCCTACCCACAAGATTTCTGCATCTTCCAATCCTATGCTATCTCTTTCTAAGCATTTGATTCCATTTTGCATCAACAGAGCCACTGCACCCCCTCTGCCACCTGCCTGTCCTTCCAAAATAACGTGTATCCTTGGATGTTCAGCTCCCAACTACAATCCTCTTTCAGCTACAACTCAGCAATGCTCTTAACATCATACCTGCCAATTTCTAATTGCACTACGGGATCATCTACCTTATTCTGTATACTGTGTGCATTGATATATAACACCTTCAGTCCGGCATTCATCAACCTTTTTGATTCTGTTCCTCTATTACACATCAATTCATCCCACCAACTCTCCCTATCATCCGCTTGTCCTTCCTCACAGTCTCACTACACATCACATCTACTTGTATACCGAACTCCCCCCATCTTCAGCCCTATCATTTCATTTCATATCCTCCTGCCACATTAGTTTAAATCTTCCCTGACAGCTCCAACAAACCTACCTGCAAGGATATTCATCTCCTTTGAGTTCAGGTGTAACCTATCCTATTTGTATAGGTCATACCTTCCTCAAAAGAGATCCCAGTGATCCAGAAATCTGAAACCCTGCCTCCTGATCCTCAGCAGTAAAATTATTTGTACTACCATCTTATTCCTGCCGTGACTAGCAAGTGGCACCTGGAGCCATCCAAAGATTGCTACCTTGGAGGTCCTGCTCTTCAGCTGCTTCTATAACTTGCTATTTTCACTGCACAGGATTATTCCCCTTTTCTACCTATGTCCATAAGACCACAAGATATAGGAGCAGAATTAGGCCATTTGACCCATCGACACTACTCCACCATTTCATCATGGCTGATCCAATTTTCCTCTCAGCGCCAATCTCCTACCATCTCCCTGCATCCCTTCATGCCCTGACCAATCAAGAATCTATCAACCTCTGCCTTAAATATACAAAAAGACCTGGCCTCCACAGCTGCCTGTGGCTAAGAATTCCACAAATTCATCACTCTCTGACAGAAGAAATTCCTCCTCATCTCCATTCTAAAAAGGACAACCCTCTATTCTGAGGCCGTGTCCTCTGGTCTTCAACCATAGGAAATATCCTTACCTCATCCACTCTATCGAGGCCTTGCACTATTCAAAAAGTTTCACTGAGGTCACCCCTCATTTTTCCAAATTCCAGTGAATACAGGCCCAGAGCCATCAAACACTCTTCATATGACAAGCCATTCAATCTTGGAATAATTTTTTTGAGCCTCCTTTGAGCCCCCTCCAGTTTCAGCACATTCTTTCAAAGATAGGAGGCCCAAAACTGCTCACGATACTCCAAGTGAGGCCTTACCAGTGCTTTATAAAGTCTCAATGTTACATCCTTGCTTTTACATAATAGTCCTCTTGCAGAGAATTATAGCATTGCATTTGCCTTCCTCAGCACAGACTCAATCTGCAAAATCACTAGGGAATCCTTAACACGGACTCCTAAGTCCCTTTGCACCTCAGGTTTTTGTATTTTGTCTCCATTTAGAAAATAGCTAACCCTTCCATTTCTTCTGCTGAAGTGCATGACCATACACTTCCTGACATTGTACTCCATCTGTAATTTCTTTGCCCAATCTCCTAATCTGTCTGTCCTTTTATAGCCTCTCTACTTCCTTAAAACTTGCTTATTTGCTCCTCCACCAATTTTTACTTTATTGTCACCAAACAATTGATACTAGAGCATACAATCATCACAGCGATATTTGATTTTCACATCATCTACAAACTTCACAACAAAGCCATAAATTTCACCATCCAAATCATTAATATATAATGTAAAAAGAATCGGTACCAACACAGACCCCTGTGGATCAGCACTAGTCACCAGCAGCCAACTAGAAAAGGTTCCCTTTATTCCCACACTTTGCCTCTTGCCAATCAGCCACTGCTTCATAAATACTAGAATATTTCCTGAAATACCATGGGTTCGTAGCTTGTTAAGCAGCCACATGTGCAGCAACTTATCAAAGGCCTTCTTAAAATACAAGTACACAACATCAACCAATTCTCCTTTATCTATCCTGCTTGTTATTTCTTCAAATAATCCCTCCAGATTTGTCAGACAAGATTTTTCCTTAAAGAAACCATGCTGACTATGGACTATTTTATCACGTGCCTTCAAGTACTCTGAGACATCATCCTTAATAATCAACTCCCACATCTTCCCAGCCATTGAGTTCTCTCCCTTCTTGAAGAGTGGAGTGACATTTGTCATTTTCCAGTCTTCAGGAACCATACCAGAATCTAGTGATTCTTGAAAGATCATTACTAATGCCTCTCCCATTACTTCAGCCACCTCCTTCAGAACCCTGGGGTGTACACCATCTGGTCCAGGTGATTTATCCACCCTCAGACCTTTCAGTTATCCAAGAACCTTCTCTCTAGTAATGGTAACTTCAAACACTTCATGACCCCTGACTCATGGAACTTCCATCATACTGCTGGTGTCTTCCACAGTGAAGACTGATGCAAAATACTTGTTCAGTTCATGCATCATTTCACTGCCCCCATTACTACCTCTCCAGCATCATTTTCCAATGGTCTGATATCTACTCTAGCTGCTCTTTTACACTTTATGTATCTGTAGAAACTTTTGGTATCCTCTTTAATATTATTGGTTAGTTACTGTTGTATTCCACCTTTACCTTCTTAATGACTTTTTTAGTTGTCTTCCGTTGGTTTTCAAATACTTCCCAATTACAAAACTTCCCACTAATATTTGCTCTATCATATGTCCCATTTTTAGCTTTTATGTTAGCTTTGACTTCTCATGTTAACCAAGGTTGTGTCATCTTGCATAGAAATATAGAAAACATAGAAAACCTACAGCACAATACAGGCCTTTCAGCCCACAAAGCTGTGCCGAATGTGTCCTTACCTTAGAACTACCTAGGCTTACCCATAGCCCTCTATTTTTCTAAGCTCCGTTTACAAATCCAGGAGTCTCTTAAAAGACCCTATCATTTCCACCTCCATCACGGCTGCTGGCAGCCCATTCCACGCACTCACCATTGCGTAAAAAACTTACCTCTGACATCTTCTCTGTACCTACTTCCAAGCACCTTAAAACTATGTCCTCTCATGCTGACCATTTCAGCCCTGAAAAAAAGCCTATGACTATCCACATGATCAATGCCTCTCATTATCTTGTACACCTCTATCAGGTCACCTCTCATCCTCTGTCACTCCCAGGAGAAAAGGCCGAGTTCATTCAACCTATTCTCATAAGGCATGCTTCCCAATCCAGGCATCCTTGTAAATCTCCTCTGCACCCTTTCCATGGTTTCCACTTCCTTCTTGTAGTGAGGTGACCAGAATTGAGCACAGTACTCCAAGTGGGGTCTGACCAGGGTCCTAAATAGCTGCAACATTACCTCTTGGCTCTTAAACTCAATCCCACGATTGATGAAGGCCAGTGCACCGTATGCCTTCTTAACCACAGAGAAAACCTACGTAGCAGCCCTGAGTGTCCTATGGACTCGGGCCCCAAGATCCCTCTGATCCTCCACACTGCCAAGAGTCTTACCATTAATACTATATTCTGCCATCATATTTGACCTACCAAAATGAACCACCTCACACATATCTGGGTTGAACTCCATCTGCCACTTCTCAGCCCAGGTTTGCATCTTATCAGTGTCCTGCTGTAACCTCTGACAGCCCTCCACACTACCTACAACACCTCCAGCCTTTGTGTTATCAACAAATTTACTAACCCAACTCTCCACTTCCTCATCCAGGTCATTTATAAAAATCACGAAGAGTAGGGGTCCCAGAACAGATTCCTGAGGCACACCACTGGTCACTGAACTCCATGCAGAGTATAACCCGTCTACAACCACACTTCGCCTTCTGTAGGCAAGCCAGTTCTGGATCCACAAAGCAATGTCCCCTTGGATCCCTTGCCTCCTTACTTTCTCAATAAGCCTTGCATGGGGTACCTTATCAAATGCCTTGCTGAAATCCATGCCCTCCTTCCTATATCAACTCCTTAGCCATGTATTAAGCTTATAATCTTCTAGTTCTGGCCTCACTAGCACATGGCATGGGTAGCAATCTTCAGATCAAATTCTGGAAGTCCTGCCTTTTAACTTAGCACCTAACTCCCTGAACTCCTAATGCAAAATCTCATCACTCGCCCTACTCATCCTAGACTCAGTGCTAGAGACCCGACCATTGTGATTTTCCTCTGATAAATCAACCCCCCCCCCCCAACAGTATCCAAAGTGATATACCGGTTGTTGAAGTGAATGGCCACAGTGATACTCTGCACTGGCTCCTTCACCCCTTTCCACTTCTTGACTATCACCCAGTTTCCTGTGTCCTGCACCTTGGGTGTAACTACCTCTCTGTATGCCCTATCTATCACCCCCTCAGCCTCCCGAATGATCCAGAGTTCATCCAGTTCCAGCTCCAACTCCTTAACGCGTTGAGGAGCTGGATGAATTTCCTGCAGTTATAGTCATCAGGGACACTGGAGTTCTCCTTGTCTTCCCACATCCCACAAGAGGAGCATTCAGCTATCCTGCCTGGTATCTCTACTGTCCTGGCTGAGCAGATATAAAGAAGGGAAGGAGAAAACAAAAACTTAATTCTGAGCTTATCCCTTCATTTGCTTTCCTTGACTGAAACCTCTATCCACTGGAGCCTCAAAGAGCGAAAGACTCAGGATCACCACTTTGACTCTGCCCATTCAGATGACAGCTACTACAATGAAGGCTGCTGTCCTTCACCCTGCCCTCCTTTAATTTGCTGTTGTTTATCAACCCCAAATGCTGACTGGTCACTGCTCAAAGCTCTTGTTCGCTGTAGCGACCTTTTTCTACTTGGGCAGTTGACCTGAGTGAAATCACCTCCTCTCAAAACTTCTGATGTCCAGACTGGCCGCTGGTCAAGGCTCTTCTTGTCATTGACATTGTCAGTGGTGCAACACACTATCCTGGCATCTTGCTCGTGCTTCCTAGCTATCGAATTTCTGATCATTACCGCACCACCTCTTCCCTGCTGAGCCACAGTGCCACTGGCCTGGCTGCTGCTGCTGTGCCCTGATAGGTCATCCTCCCAGCAGTATCTAAAGGGTACATTTGTTGCTGAGTGAAATAGAATAGAAGGACGTACCTTTAGAACAGAGATGAGGAAGAGTTTCTTTAGCCAGAGTGGTCTGAATCTGTAGAATTCATTGCCACAGCTGTGGAGGCCAAGTCATTGGGTATATTTGAAGTGGACGTTGATAGGTTTTTGATTAGTAAGGGTATCAAAGGTTGTGAGGAGAATGGAATGGCAGAGCTGACCCAATTGGGCAAATGATCTTATACTTCTCTTATGTTTTATGGTCTTATGATCATCCAAAACTGCATAGATTCTGGATAAAATCTGAGTACATGGTGATAGATGCCATTAGCAAAGAAGCTGGAATCCATCATTTAGGAGTTTTAAAAAAGCAGATATTTAACCTTAGTACAATTAAACAGAATTGAAGTATTTTGTGAAAAGGGATTATGTTTGACTAATTCATTAGAGTACTTGGAGGATGAAAATAGCAGGAGGAATAGGCTAACTTGGGCAATACTGCAATTGGATATCCATTAAGCATTGACTGAGGTACAAAAGCTCCCCAGCACAAAATAGAGTTGGGGATAATACAATATCATGTTTTGTGTACCAAAGTGGATATCAACCTCCCTCTGGTGCTCCTTCTGCTTTCCATTCTCCCATGGTCCAATCTCCTCTCCTATCAGATCCCTTCTTCTTCTTCAGCTCTTTATTTCTTCCACTTAAGAGCACCCAACATATCACTTCATCCTCCCTCCCCCCACCCACCCACCTTTCCCCCATCTGGTTTCATGTATTACCAGTCAGCTCGTACTCATTTCCCACTATTCTCCTTCTTATTCTGGCTTCTTCACACTTACAAGGTTCCACACAATAAATTATTCAGAAGGTCAGAAGGCATGGGATCCAGGGAAGTTTGGCCAGGTGGATTCAGAATTGGCTTGCCTGCAGAAGGCAGAGGGTCATGGTGGAGGGAGTACATTCAGATTGGAGGGTTGTGACTAGTGGTGTCCCACAAGGATTGGTTCTGGGACCTCTACTTTTCGTGATTTTTATTAACGACCTGGATGTGGGGGTAGAAGGGTGGGTTGGCAAGTTTGCAGACAACACAAAGGTTGGTGGTGTTGTGGATAGTGTAGAGGATTGTCAAAGGTTGCAGAGAGACATTGATAGGATGCAGAAGTGGGCTGAGAAGTGGCAGATGGAGTTCAACCCAGAGAAGTGTGAGGTGGTACACTTTGGAAGGACAAACTCCAAGGCAGAGTACAAAGTAAATGGCAGGATACTTGGTAGTGTGGAGGAGCAGAGAGACCTGGGGGTACATGTCCGCAGATCCCTGAAAGTTGCCTCACAGGTAGATAGGGTAGTTAAGAAAGCTTATGGGGTGTTAGCTTTCATAAGTCAAGGGATAGAGGTTAAGAGTCACGATGTAATGATGCAGCTCTATAAAACTCTAGTTAGGCCACACTTGGAGTACTGTGTCCAGTTCTGGTCGCCTCACTATAGGAAGAATGTGGAAGCATTGGAAAAGGTATACAGGAGATTTACCAGGATGCTGCCTGGTTTAGAGAGTATGCATTATGATCAGAGAATAAGGGAGCTAGGGCTTTTCTCTCTGGAGAGAAGGAGGATGAGAGGAGATATGATAGAGGTAGTATACAAGATATTAAGAGGAATAGATAGAGTGGACAGCCAGCAACTCTTCCCCAGGGCATCACAGCTCACTACAAGAGGACATGGCTTTAAGATAAGGGGTGGGAAGTTCAAGGGGGATATTAGAGGAAGGTTTTTCACTCAGAGAGTGGTTGGTGTGTGGAATGCACTGCCTGAGTCAGTGGTGGAGGCAGATACACTAGTGAAGTTTAAGAGACTACTGGACAGGTATATGGAGGAATTTCAGGTGGAGGGTTATATGGGAGGCAGGGTTTAAGGGTCTACACAACATTGTGGGCCGAAGGGCCTGTACTGTTCTATGTTCTTACTTTCCATTCCCGATGAAGGGTCTCAGGCTGAAACAGTGACTGTGTTCCCCTCCGTAGTTGCTGCCTGACCTGCTGAATTCATCCAGAATTTTGTGTGTGTTGCTCTCGATATATCAGCTCCTAAGACTACTTTGCCATTACAATGATGTAGATCATTCTTGTTTAACTGCAGTAATCTTTCACCACCTTGCTTATCAAGAATCTATCAACTTCTGCCTTAAAATATTCAAAGATTCTGCTTCCACTATCTGCCGAGGCAGAGAACTCTGAAGACAGATGACCCTCTGAAACAAAATGATGCCTTTTGTCTGTCTTGATAGGGTGATCCCCGACCCTTGGTTCCAGTTTCTCCCACAAGAACAACTAATCTCTCTGATGCACCATCAATAACTCTCGGAGACGGGAGGTGAACAATAGGCTTCTATTAGCAACAAAAGGGAGCATGGCATCTCAGAGACTGAGGGAGGAGCAATGCCTCCAATCGCCTTTATACAGGGGTCTGTAGGAGGAGCCACAGGAGCAGTCAGCAGAGGGGCGTGTCCAGACAGGTATACATAGTTTACCACATTCACCATCCCCTTTGTTTTAAAAGAGAGTCCCCACGGGGCAAAGTTTCTTACAAGTATATTTACAGGTCAAGTCTATCAGGTGGTCGAGTCTGTCGCTGCGATCTACATAGCACCGGCGGTAATTGCACCGGTGACGGTGGTTGTGCTGGTTCCGGCCTGACTTGAGGTGCCAGCCCGTTAGGCGTCAGTAACCCCTCATGCGTGTGTGTGGTGCCCGGTATGGGAGTGTCGTGAGGAGTCTGTGTAGGGCTTGGTGTGCGCGGTGTCTCGTGGGTATATACATCGGTGGGTACGGGGTTCATAGTCACCGTGGAGTGTTCGGGGTAGGGGTCTGGTGCTCCTGCGGGTGCCAGGTCATGGACAGAGTCCGTGTCCTCCCGCCCATCAGGTAAGACCACGTAGGCATACTGGGGGTTCACATGAAGTAGGTGAACCCTCTCAACCATCGGGGAGTATTTATTGTTCTTCGCATGTTTCCGGAGCAGCACTGGCCCTGGGGACGTCAGCCAAGCCGGTAGGGTGGTCCCAGTGGCAGACTTCCTGGGAAAAGAAAAGAGTCGTTCATGAGGGGTGGCATTGGTGGACGTGCATAACAGAGAGCGGATGGAGTGGAGTGCCTCGGGGAGGACCTCCTGCCAGCGAGAGACCGGCAACCCCTTTGACCTAAGGGCTAAGAGTGTGGCCTTCCACACTGTAGCATTCTCCCTCTCCACCTGTCCATTCCCCCATTGATTATAGCTCGTGGTCCTACTAGCAGCAATACCCCTAGCCAGCAGGTACTGGGCAGCTCATCACTTATAAAGGAGGACCCTCTATCACTGTGGATATAGCAGGGATATCCGAACAGAGTGAAGAGCTGGCGCAGGGCTTTTATGACGGATGTGGCAGTGGTATCGGGGCAGGGGATGGCAAAGGGGAACCGCGAGTACTTGTCGATTATGTTGACAAAGTAGACATCGCGGTCGGTGGAGGGAAGGGGGCCCTTAAAGTCGACACTCAGTCGCTCAAAGGGGAAGGTGGCCTTGATAAGTTGTGCCTTTTCAGGACGGTAGAAGTGCGGTTTGCACTCAGCGCAGACTTGACAGTCCCTGGTCATCGTCCTGATTTCCTCAAGGGAGTAAGGCAGGTTCCAGGCTTTCACGAAATGGAAAAGTCGGGTGACCCCCAGGTGGCAAAGATCTGCATGGAGGGTGTATAGACGGTCGAGCTGTGTGCTGGCACATGCTCCCCGGGATAGGGCATCAGGGGGCTCATTGAACCTTCCAGGCTGGTACAGGATGTCATAGTTGTAGGTGGAGAGTTCTATTCTTCACCTCAAAATTTTATCATTTTTGATTTTGCCCCGCTGTTGGTTGCTAAACATGAACGCAACGGAGCGCTGGTTAGTCAGCAAGGTGAACCATTTGCCAGCGAGATACTGCCTCCAGTGCCTAATAGCTTCCACTATGGCCTGGGCTTCTTTCTCCACTACGGAGTGCCAAATTTCAGGGCCTTGAAGGTTATGAGAGAAGAATGCCACCGGCCTTCCTGCCTGATTGAGGGTAGCAGCCGACGTGAAGTCAGTGGTGTCACTCTCTACTTGGAAGGGAATGGCCTCGTCCACCGCATGCATCGTTGCTTTGGCAATGTCCCCTTTAATGCGGCTGAAGGCCGCGCGGGCCTCGGCTGAGAGGGGAAATGTGGTAGACTTGACCAGGAGGTGGGCCTTGTCTGCGTAGTGAGGGACCCATTGGGCATAATAGGAAAAGAAGCCCAGGCACTGGTTGAGGGCTCTGAGGGTGGTGGGAAGAGGAAGTTCCAACAGGGGGCGCATATGGTCGGGATCAAGGCCAATGACGCCGTTCTCCACGACATACCCAAGGATAGCAAGTCGGGTGGTTCCAAACACACACTTGTCCCTGTTATACGTAAGGTTAAGAGCTTTGGCCGCTTGGAAAAATCATTGGAGGTTGGTATCATGATCCTGCCAGTTGTGACCACAGATGGTGATGTTATCCAAATATGGGAACGTGGCCTTCAGTTGGCACTGGTCCACCATCCGGTCCATTTGGAACCCGCCTGCAACCCGATTCACAGGCGGGTTGCGGGGTCTGCAGCATCCATGAGGCCGGGGGGGGATCGTGCGGCTGGACAGCGTCAGCGTTGTGCAGAGCAGCCTCCAGTGTGTCGGCCAGCTCGATCGCCGAGCGTAAGGTAAGATCGGCGTGTTCCAGCAGCCACTGGCGCACGTACACTGACCTGATCCCCGTAATGAAGGTGTCTCGTACCAGGAGATCCGCATGCTGCTCCGCTGTCAGTCCCCTGCAGTCGCAGGCCCGCACGAGTGTCTGTAGGGCCCGGACAAACTCAGCGCTCGACTCTCCAGCCCGCTGCCGCTGTGTCGCTAAGCAATGTCTTGCGTAGACGGTGTTCACCGGCCGCTGGTATTGTCTTTTGAGAGTATCCATCGCACCCTGGTAGTCCGTTTGGTCTCTGATCATGGAGTAGACCCTTGCACTGACTCTGGAGAGGAGAACCCTGCGCTTTGTGGCAGGGTCGGTCACATGAATCTCCTCCAGGTACGATTCGAAGCATGCTAGCCAGAGTTCGAAAGCGTCCCCGGCTTCCTGGGATTGAGGGTTTAGATCCAATCTGTTGGGTCGTAAAATACTCTCCTTGTTTTAAAATTGATGCACCATCAATAACTCTCGGAGATGGGAGGTGAACAATAGTCTTTCATTAGCAGCAAAAGGGAGCACGGCATCTCGGAGACTGAGGGAGGAGCAGTGCCTCCAATCGCCTTTATACAGGGGTCTGTGGGAGGAGCCACAGGAGCAGTCAGCAGAGGGGCATGTCCAGACTGATATACATGGTTTACCACACTCTCCTAAAATATTTCAAACCCCTTGAGTTTGTAAAGGTACTTCCAAATTTCTGCAGATGTACTGTGGAGAGCATTGTAATTGGCTCCATCACCATCTGGTATGGCTGGGGGTTGCGGGGGGGTGGTGTTGATGTTGGGTAAGCTGCACAGGATTGAACTAAGCTTCAGTAAGTTGTAAACTCAGTCAGTTCCATCATGGCACTAACCTGCCCAGCATCCAGGACATCTTCAAGGATCAATGACCCAGAAAGGCAGTATCCATTGTTCGGGATCTCCATCACACAAGACATGCAGCTTACCTGTTATTCAACACTCCCAAGATCCTATCATTTACTGTACATGACCTACCTTTGGTTGCTCTCCTAAAATGGAATAGCTGAGAAACCATGGATTTGCTGTCATTAATTGATGGCTGTAAGCGTTAGCTCAGAAGATTAAGTGTCTTCTTCATTGAAAACCAACAAATGCAGATACTGGAAATCTGAAGTATTAACATAAAACCCTGGAAGTACTCAACAAGCCAGGTAGCATCTGTGGGAAGAGATCGGAGCTGATGAAAGGTCTTTGATCTGAAGAATCAACATCTGCACTTTTTTTGATTTTCATCAGAGCCAATTTGCCATCTTGCAATTGCTCCTGATTTGCTCACATCTTATTTTGATACCTAGTAGTCTAGGGGTTAGAATGGAAAGAGTTACCTCTTCCAATCATCAAGTGGAAGGAAGACATGGGGAGTGGGTTACCCCAGTATTATTAAAGGTCAGCTATTCATTGGAATTAAATTGCCTGGCATGACAGTAACAAGTACTCATTCTTCTGAAGTTCTGTTCATAATTTAAATAAACTCACAAGCACATTTAAAAGAGTGGAACAAAGAAACTTAAGTAAAAGCATATAGATCATTACTAATAATTCACAGGTGCACATCTAACTAATAGATGTCCATTATTGAATGAAAGTACCAAAACACTTTGTATTTCGTTTCCTTTGAATGCAATGCCTTCACATATCAAAGTTGCTATTAAATTTATTGATTTCATTCCAGCTGTACTATCTGAAGAATTATGTAAAGTCATTCAGCAGTCAAGGTGGTAGTGGAATCTTTTATAAGTTCCATGAGAAAATTTACAGATACTGGAAATCCAAAGCAACACACACACAAACTGCTGGAGGAACTCAACAGGCCAGGCAGCATCTGTGGAAAAGAGTAAACCTTCAACATTTTGGCCAAGAAGACATCATCAGTCCTGAAACATCGACAGTTTACTCATTTCCATAGATGCTGACTGACCTGCTGAGTTCCCCGTCATTTTGTGTGTGTTGCTTTTTGTCATACTCAAACTGTTTCTATTTAGTTCCAAGAAGAATATAATTCACCTAATCAAATGTTCTCTTACATTTTCAGAACTTTCTTTCAACAGTAAGTTCTCTGGTTGATGATTCTACATTGACAACCTGGACCTCAGTACAAAATGAAAAGAACGATTCCAGCTCTAAATTATTAAAGTCAGTAGAAGACTTTACCAGATTATTGTCACCAAAAAATCAAACGTTCAACATCATAAAACCAAATATTCAGCTGAAAGGCATCAAGGTTGCACCTAGCAAGAATTATGATATAGAATTTAGTGATATCAAAATCAAAAATAAGTCAACAACAAATGCTGTGTACATTGATAAAAATGATCTGGAGAAATTAACAAAGGACTCTCTTGTCATGAGCATTGCATTACCAACAATGAATGAGATCCTAAAAGAACCTACAGATAACCTCATATTGAATAGTCTTGTGATGTCAACAACTGCAGAAAATAAAGACATTACTATAAAGATGTACCTCATGCCATTAGATACCACGCTTAATCTATCAAGTGCGCAATGTGTGTTTTGGACAATGCAAGCTGGAAAATGGGATTCATATGGATGCAATCATGAATTAAATGGAAGCTCTGTTATATGCACTTGTAACCATCTGACATCCTTTTCTCTCCTGATGTCCAAAAATATGAACCAACTGAAGAGTACCAAAAGTTTTAACACTATAACCAAGATTGCTCTTGGCGTATCTGTGGCAAGTTTGATAATTGGCATTCTTATAGAAGCAATTGTATGGATGGATGTCACAAAAAATAAAACCTCACTTGCCCGACATATTGCAATTCTGAATATTGCGCTGTCTCTACTTGCTCTGGATATACTTTTTATTGCACATGACTTTCTGAAACCAAAGAGCTTGAAATGTACGGCAGTCATTTTTTGCCTACACTTCTCCTTTCTTGCCTTGTTTTTTTGGATGTTCACTCTCGGCCTGCTACTTCTTTACCATTTAGTTTTTCTTTTCAAAGATTTCAGCAGATCATCTATGATGATAATCTCATTTAGCCTGGGCTATGCATGCCCACTTGTAATTTCTGTCAGTGCGTTTGTTTATGCCCATATAAGGAAGGAATATACTGCAATGAACTTGTGCTGGATCAATAAAAAGGTTTTCTACCTTGAGTTAATTTTTACATATTTGCCATTGGCCATTGTTGGAATCAACTTCTTCATTACGTTATTTGCCATAGTTAAGATATTGCGACCAGACATTGGAGAGAAGACAGGAAGCAACATAAATGAGAGAAGTTCAGTCAAAAAAATTTTAAGATGCATTATAATTCTAACTCCACTCCTGGGACTTGGCTGGGTACTTGGATTCATGCTTCTGAATAAATTTCCTCATGATGCTTTACGTTATTTATTTGATATTGTCAATGGGCTTCAGGTACGTATAATTTAATGTCTGTAACTCTTTTATGTTGCTGGTCAGATTTATGTAAGTTATGCTTGTAAAACATCACCAAGCAAACATGCTTTTCAGATGTAAAATATTGCAAGGCACTGGCTATGGGCGAAGCACAGGTAGATAGGACTAACTCACTGAGCAATAGGAAGTGTGGATGATTTGGGCTGAAAGGCCTGTTTTCATGCTGTATGACTCAATTACACTTTCCGTCATTCATTCCTTGGGGTATTTCTCCTGTTTGGAGGATGTCTGCAGAAAGTAAGAATTTCAGGTTGTATATTGTATACATTTCATGATATTAAATGGAACCATTAAACGGAGAGAATGGACAAGAACCTACCCAAGATACCTGCACAGGAGACATAGGATATTGCTTGCTCAAGAGAGCACTCCTTGAAACTAATCCCATAGACATTTTACCCAATAGATAAAATGATAGATAAATAGATAAATTTTACCCAATTTCATTTTTAAAAAAGATTCTCGCTGTAAAGGAGTGAGTTAATAACTAAATCTTGCCTTGGAAAGATTCTTCTAGTTGATTGATGTAATGTGAAGAGGGACAGGAGATGGGCGAGTACAGGGAATGCTAGGTGCTCACGGAAAGCCACAGTATAGCTAAAGGCTCAACATTTCTATTTGAAAATGGAAGAGCAGGTTGGAACAATCAATTTATTCAAAAGGCCTGGACGTAAGAAGTGAACATTTTCAATCAGATTTGAAAAAATAATGTTCACTACACAGCAGAAATTATTTCCTTTAAGCTATAGAACAGAGATAATCAATTAACTATCCTTCGGATGGAGATATTTCTGTTGCTAAGTCATCCTTGTATGCAATGCACTCTAGTCCAAGGCAAGGCCTTGCAGAATTCAGTTCAGGTTGGGGATTGTGAATGGTGGGTGTGAAGAGGTGATGTATACCCTGGGGATATTCAGAAGTATAGAGTGAGTGGCTTCACCATAGGATTTTACTGTAAATTAAGTGCTTCTCAGAGCAGTATTCTCATGAAAATATCGTTGTACTTAGAAAGAATGGATATTCAATAAAAGGAGCTAATTGATCTAATTAGATCACACATAAGACATCTCCAGCATCATCCAGTGTTCCACATGTAGGAACCTACAACAGCGATTAACTTATAGCAAGGTTGGGGGACTCAGTTATTCAAAGCATTTGGGAATTAGATAGATAGATAGATAGATAGATACTTTATTCATCCCCATGGGGAAATTCAACATTTTTTCCAATGTCCCATACACTTATTGTAGCAAAACTAATTACATACAATACTTAACTCAGTAAAAATATGATATGCATCTAAAATCACCCTCTCAAAAAGCATTAATAATAGCTTTTAAAAAGTTCTTAAGTAGTTTACTTAAATACATTGAGTCCTAACCCCGGCACTTTAACATATCTTACTCCTGGCGGTTGAATTGTAAAGCCGAATGGCATTGGGGAGTATTGATCTCTTCATCCTGTCTGAGGAGCATTGCATCGATAGCAACCTGTCGCTGAAACTGCTTCTCTGTCTCTGGATGGTGCTATGTAGAGGATGTTCAGGGTTTTCCATAATTGACCGTAGCCTACTCAGCGTCCTCCGCTCAGCCACCGATGTTAAACTCTCCAGTACTTTGCCCACGACAGAGCCCGCCTTCCTTACCAGCTTATTCAGCCTTCTTTTCCTTGTGGTGGTACTATTGGGTCTTTATGGTGCATCAAATGCCATCAGATCCACCCCATGGATCATAGAATGATGGAACACTTATGGCGTACAGAACAAGTCATATCTGTCCTGGTCAAAAAACCCAATCCCACCTTTCAGCAATTGCTGAAGAATCCTGCAAATTATGGCAGTTCAGATACACATCCAAATCCCTTTCTCAGGGGATGATGGTTCCTGCCACTACTACCTTTTCAGGCAGTGAGCTCCAGATTTCCACTACCCATTTCCCCATCAATCCTTCTACTTATATGATTTTAAATCAATGCCCCTGGTCTTTCCTATTTATTCCACCTAGCTCCTCTTGATGTAAAGAGTATTATGCACTGGGCCTCCTCACATGGTGAGAACTCCATTGACAGTATGCAAGTTGGTTGCATTATTTTTAATGTAATCTTTATCAGATTCAAAAACCTTCTTGGTTGGGATTTACAGTAACTTGTACTTTTCATTCAATTTGGAAAGAAATATTGAGGGAAATGGTGCTCATGGTTTTAAAAGTTCAAAGATTGCATGTGTTTTAAATGTGAGATATCCATTTTGGGTATTAAAGAAAGGACTGAAACTTTAAAAACTGATTTTCAAACACTTTCATTGTCCCTGAGAAAGTGGTGATGAGCTATCTACTTGAATCAGATTTTCACGTGATAAACTCACATTTATTAGATTCCTTCAAGGAGGCCACTTTTCTTATTCAGCCAACGTCAGCTCAGAGAGCATTCTCAGTGGTTCCATTCCCACATACATTGTTCTCACACCTATTCTTTCTAACCCGCCCATCAACTTTCCCAAGATTCTTCTGCTATTGACCTGGCCCATGGGCAATGTACAGTGAATAGTTGACCTACCCATCAGTATGCCTTTAGGATGTGGGAAGAAATCTGGAGGAAATTCATGTGGTCAAAGACAGCCTTGGTCTTGTTGCATGCTGATATGGCCTGCTTCATTCTCTGAGAGTTTACGGATGGAGCACCCACATTTCTGATCTTATGATTAAGCTGATTAAGTGCCATTGATTAAACAGCTGAAGATGACTCAATATGTGACATTTCCATGAAGTCCTCCAGTGATATGCATGGACTGGGATGATTGATGTCCTAAAACCACAATCATCTCTCTCTTTGTGTGAGCTATGACTCTGTCACATGGGATGTTTTTCACTCAATGCTCAATGGTTTCATTTTTGCTATGGCTCCTTGATGTCACATCAGCTCAAATGCTCTCTTGACGTTGAAGTTATTCATTGTTACCTCAGGTTCTTAGACCAAGCCTGTTTTGATACCCGTAAACTATGAGTCCTGGTGAGAACTAAATTGAGCATTGGATGAACGTAGCTGCACACAAGAAGTTTGACAGGACATAACAGCTCATTAATTTGACATCTCATTGGCCTCTCTGACATTTATTCCACTTGAATATTTTGACTTAAGTGTGCACCATTTAAGAACAGAACCAGAGTACTTTGCCTTTGGCTAGATCCAAGTTGTATCCCATCCCAACATATCACTACTCCTTTGCCATTGCTGAATCAAAATCTTCGAACTGTCTACCCAACAACCCTTTCATTACCTTCCCCAGAACCACAGAGGTTCAAGAAAGCATCTCAAGATCAATTAGGGATAAGCAATAGTGACAACCTTATCTTGAAAAATAACTTGAAGAAAGCAAACAGTACAAGCATTTTAATTCTGTCCGATATATTATGTGTTTGTTTATTTGTCTGAGCTCATGTTTCCTTTTTGTTTTGTCAGGGATTTTTTGTATTGCTTTTTGGGATAATCACGGATGAAAAGGTAAACTACATTCATCACTTTAGCCAATTGTATCTGTTCGTCATATCACTTTAATGTTTTTGTTCTGTTGTTCTGTTAGGTACAAGAAGCTATGAAAAAACAAGCACTGTCAAAAACTCCCTCACAAAGGATGGTAAGATACTGTTTGATTTCCATCAATATAATACTCCTTACATTCTAAAATCAATAGGTCAGGTCCTACTGGGCATAACCACTAGACTGGGTCTACAGCAGGTGGTGAGGGAAAAACACACTTGACTTCAATCTCACCAACTGCCTGCGCTGGAAGCATCTGTCCATGACAGCATTGGTTGAAGTGCCCACTGCACAGTATTTGTGGGGACTAAATCTCGCCTCTACATTGAAGAAACCCTCCACCATGTTGTGTGGCACTACCACTGTGCTAAATGGGATAGACTTCGAACAGATCTAGCAGCCCAAGACTGGGCATCTATGAGGCTCTGAGGGCCATCAGCAGCAGCATGAATTGTACTCAACTACAATCTGTAACCTCATGGCCCAGCATAACATTCTAACATTACAACCAGGCCAGGGGATCAACCCTGGTTCAATGAAGAGTGCAGGAGGCCATACTGAGAACAACACCAGGCATACCTCAATATAAGGCGTCACCCTGGTAAAGCCACAATACACGACTACTTGCATGCCAAACACCATAAGCAGCAAGTAATAGACAGAGCTAAGTTGTCCCACAACCAACGGATCAGATCTAAGATCTGTAATCCTGCCACATCCAGCCGTGAATGGTGGTGGACAATCAAACATCTTACTGGAGGAGGAGGCTTCATAAATATCCCCATCCTCAATGATAGAGGAGCCCAGAACTCCTGTCCAAAAGCTAAGGCTGATGCATTTGCAACAATCTTCAGTCAGAAGTGCTAAGTAGATGATCCAACTCAGCCTCCTCCAGAAGTCCCCAGCATCCCAAATGTCAGTATGCAGCCAATCCGATTCACCCCATGTGATATCAAGTAATGGCTGAGCACGGGAAACTGCGAAGACTTTGGGCCCAGACAAGATCCCGGCCATAGTTCTGAAGGTTTACATTCCAGAACTTGCCGTGCCACAAGCCAAGCTGTTCCAGTACAGCTAGAACACTGGCAATGTGGAAAATTGCCCAGGTATGTCCAGTACACAAGAAACAGGACAAGTCCAACCCATCCAGTTACTGCCTTCTCAGCCAACTCTCGATAATCAGCAAAGTAATGAAAGGGGTCATCACCAGTTCTATCATGCAGCGCCTACTTGGCAATAACTTGCTTATGGATGTCAAGTTTAAATTCCGTCAAGGCCACTCCGCTCCTGACTGCATCATCCCCTTGGTGCAAACATGGACCAAAGAGCTAAATACCAGAGGTGAAGTGAGAGTGATAGCCCTTGACTTCCAGACAGCATTCGACCAAGTATGGCTCAAGGTCCCTAGCTAAAATGGAGTCAAAACCCTATGCTGGTTGGAATCATACCTGACACAAAGGAAGATGGTTGTAGTGGTTGGAGGTTAATCATCTTATCCTCAGGACATCATTGCAGGAGTTCCTCAGGGAAGTCTCCTAGGACCAACCATCTTCAGCTGCTTCTTCAATGACCTTCCTTCCATCATAAGGTCAGAAGCAGGGATGTTCGCAGATGTCTGCAAAATGTTCTGCACTATTCGTGACTCCTCAGATAGTGAAGCAGTTCATTCCCAAATGCAGCAGGACCTGGACAATATCCAGGTTTGGGCTGACAAGTGGCAAGTAACATTCGAGTCATGCAAGTGCCAGGTAATGACCATCTCCAACAAGAGAGGCTTTAACCATTGTCCCTTGACATTCAGTGGCATCACCATCACTGAATACCCTACTGTCAGCATCCTGGGGGTTACTGTTGACAGGAACCTGAACCTGAGACCCTTCATCAGGACTGAAGAAGGAGGGGACAGGGGCCCCATAAAGAAGGTGGGGGGAGCATGGAAAACCAATCAGAGGAAAGATTGGGGTGGGGGAGGGGAAGCAGGGAGGGCATAGGCAGGAGAGGTGAAGAAGGAATGTAAGGGGAAAACATTATGGGTAGTAGAAGAAGGCAGAATCATGAGAGAGTTGATAGGCAGCTAGAAGAGAAGGCAGAGAAAAAGTGGGATGGTGGAAGGGAGAGGGAGGGAATTACCGGAAGTTGGAGAATTCGATGTTCATACCAAGGGGCTGGAGATTACCCAGACGGTATATGAGGTGTTGCTCTTCCAACCTGAGTTTGGCCTCATCATGGCAGTAGAGGACATATCCAAATGGGAATGTGAAGCAGAGTTGAAGTGGGTGGCAACTGGGAGATCCTGTCTGTTGTGGCGGACGGAGCGGAGGTGCTCGATGAAGCAGTCCCCCAATCTGCATTGGGTCTCACCGAGGAGGCCGCACCGGGAGCACCGGATGCAATAGATGACCCCAACAGACTCACAAGTGAAGTGTTCCCTCATCTGGAAGGACTGTTTGGGGCCCTGAATGGTAGTAAGAGAGGAGGTATAGGGATAGGTATAGCACTTACGCTTGCAGGGGTAAGTACCAGGTGGGAGCCACAACTGCCTGGTCCACATGTCCCTCCCCACAGATCTCCCACCTGGTACTTATCCCTAAGTTACAGAGAAAGGTTGAACAAGTTAGGTCTTTATTCTTTGGAGCGTAGAAAGTTGAGGGGGGACTTGATAGAGGTATTTAAAATTATGAGGGGGATAGATAGAGTTGACGTGGATAGGCTTTTTCCATTGAGAGTAGGGGAGATTCAAATGAAAGGACATGAGTTGAGTGTTAAGGAGCAAAAGTTTAGGGGTAACACAAGGGGAAATTTCTTTACTCAGAGAGTGGTAGCTGTGTGGAATGAGCTTCCAGTAGAAGTGGTAGAGGCAGGTTCAATATTTTCATTTAAAAAAAATTGGATAGGTATATAGACAGGAAAGGAATGGAGGGTTATGGGTTGAGTGCAGGTAGGTGGAACTAGATGAGTGTAAGCGTTCGGCACTGACTAGAAGGGCCGAGATGGCCTGTTTCAGTGCTGTTATTGTTATATGGTTATATTAGAAAAAATCAATACAGTATTGAAATCAATACGTTTTTGAAAAGGGAAGTCCCATTTGACCAACGTGTTAGAGATTTTTAAAGGAGTAATGTGTACTCTGAATAAAGGTGTTGGATGTAACATACTGATGTGGATTGAAGATTAGCAGAGAGCAAACAGAAAACACTCAATCATAGATCTTTCTCTATGCTTCTCAAGATGTAATGTATAGGGTACCATGGTAATTGGTACTGAAGCATTAAATCTTTGCAATTTATGGAGGTTTATTGGATGAAGGGATTGAAAAATAGTCAATGTATTGCTGACACATAGAAAGTTAGGGAAGTAAATAATGAAGAGGACATAAGGAGTCTACAAAAGGACCTAGGTTGATTTTTAATCGTTCTAGAAATTTTGAGAAGGAAAAGAAGCAGAAAAATGCAGGCAATCTCTGGCATTATGAAGGATTACATTTCTAGAAAACTGTCCATGTCATGATTTTCCAGTATTCAAAGCCACATCTTCTGAGCATGTGTCAAAAAAAGAAACTGAGTTTGTGCTTATCCATTTGTGTTCTTCCATAAATTCCAGAAAGGAAAAATTCAGTTACCCAAAGTGGAAGTTGCATGTATCATAAATAAAGGAGGAAATAAATAGTTATACTTGCTAAGAGCCAATTTCACCTCTATTGTTTTGCTTTTTAGCTTTTTACAACGAATAGTTCAACTTCAAGTTCAAATACTTACTGAGCATCTAGTCTGAGATATTGTCAAATAAAAGGTGAGTACAATGATATCAGCACACAACAGATTCGAATGTGGCAATGAAGAGAAAAACTAAGGAAAAGAAACATAAATTTGCCACTGGTATTTATTACATCCAGATGATTGTTTCCATAGATGGTCAGCACTTTTGAGAGAAGTCAGTCTTAATCTAATTATTCAGATTTAAAATCTATGTACAAAGTCAATGATAATGTACACAAATAATTCCTAACATCTGCTCTAAGCAAATATGCAAATTATACTTGCCTGTGCTAAATTGAGGAATTGATATCATCAGGTACTGAAAATTTCTTGGATGATTTCAGAAAGGATTTTGAAATAAAATTAAATATTTGTAATGATACAACAAAATGCACTGTGCAAGATTGTATGTGCCACAAAGGTGCCTTGACTTTTCTCCCAAAGCCATTTTCTGCTTTCTTAAAGTTCCATTTGCTATTTTGCTATCCAATGTATCAGCAATAAATGCAAAGGAGCATCAAAAGAGGAAGATGATTAATGTTCTCTCCAGTCAACTGTTGTGTCTGATGGTGCTTCAAGCAAGTCATCAGATGCTGCACAACAAAATGCTGGAAGCACTCAGCCAGTTGGGTATTGTGCAGAAAAACAGTTTTAACTCATCACCCTTCATCAAAATTAGAGAAGGTTAGAGACAATAAAGATTTCAAGATGAAGGAAAAAGGGCTAGTGGTAGAAAACACCAATGGGAGGAAGTAAAGTCTAGGTTGTTGTGGGAGATTGTGGGCTTACAGCAGACTGCTAACAACACTTTCTTCCATCCTGCTTACCATGAATATTCTGTTCAGTTCTCTCAACTCCTCCATTTCTGCGGCTATCACTTTCTACACCATTGCTTCTGGTACATCTTCCTTTTTCTCAACCATAGTTCCTTCCCAATCACAGCTGACAGAGGTCTCATCTGGATCAGAGCGACTTCCAGCTCTTCTGCTATCAAACCATCCATTCCCTTCTGTTTTCTCTAACCCTTACACAAATCTCTCCAGCTTTAAACCTTAAGAATAGTTACTTCGAGTGCCAGGCTTCAGATGTTTCAGAAAGGACAGGGAGGGAGGCAAAACAGGTGGAGGCATGGCACTGCTGATCAGAGATAATGTCATGGCTGCAGAAAAGGAGGAAGACATGGAGGGATTGTCTATGGAGTCTCTGTGGGAGGAAGGAGTCAATACTTCTACTGGGTGTTTTTATAGACCACCCAATAGTAGCAGGGACATTGAGGAACAGATAAGGAGACAGATTCTGAAAAGGTGTAATTTCTGGATTGGAGAGCATGCCTTAAGAGAATGTATTGAGTGAACTTGGGCTTTTCTCCTTGGAGCGGTGAAGGATGAGGGATGACCTGATAGAGGTGTATATGATGATGAGAGGCATTGATCATGTGGATAGTCAGAGGCTTTTTCCCCAGGGCTGAAATGGTTGCCACAAGAGGACACAGGTTTAAGGTGTTTGGAAGTAGGTACAGAGGAGCTGTTAGGGGTCAGATTTTTTTTTATTATATGAACGCAGAGACTGGTGAGTGCTTGGAATGGGCTGCCAGCAACAGTGGTGGAGGCGGATACGATAGGGTCTTTTAAGAGACTTCCGGATAGGTACATGGAGCTTAGGAAAGTAGAGGGCTATGGGTAAGCCTAGTAATTCCTAAGGTAGGGGCATATTCGGCACAGCTTTATGGGCCGAAGGGCCTGTATTGTTTTGAAGATTTTCTATGTTTTCTATGTTTCTAATAATAACAGGGTTGTTGTGCTGGGAGATTTTAATTTCCCAAATATCAATTGGCATGTCCCTAGAGCAAGGGGTTTAGATGGGGTGGAGTTTGTTTGGGTGCTCAGGAAGGTTTTTTGACACAATATGTAGATACGCCTACAAGAGGAGAGGCTGTACTTGATCTGGTATTGGGAAATGAACCTGGTCAGGTGTCAGATCTCTTAGTGGGAGAGCATTTTGGAGATAGTGATCACAATTCTATCTCCTTTCCCATAGCATTGGAGAGGGATAGGAACAGACAAGTTAGGAAAGTGTTTAATTGGAGTAAGGGGAAATATGAGGCTATCAAGCAGGAACGTGGAAGAATAAATTGGGAACAGATGTTCCCAGGGAAATGTATGGAAGAAATGTGGCAAATGTTCAGGGGATACTTGTGTGGAGTTCTGCATAGATACATTCCAATGAGACCGGGAAGTTATGGTAGGGTACAGGAACCATGGTGTACAAAGGCTGTTGTAAATCTAGTCAAAAAGAAGAGCATACAAAAGATTCAAAAAACAAGGTAATGATAGAGATCTAGAAGATTATAAGGCTAGCAGGAAGGAGCTTAAGAAAGAAATTAGGAGAGCAAGAAGGGGTCATGAGAAGGCCTTGGCAGACAGGATTAAGGAAAACCCCAAGGCATTCTACAAGTATGTGAAGAGCAAGAGGATAAGACGTAAGAGAATAGGACCAATCAAGTGTGACAGTGGAAAAGTGTGTATGGAACAGGAGGAGATAGCAGAGGTAATTAATAGGTACTTTGCTTCAGTACTTACTATGGAAAAGGATCTTGGCAATTGTAGGGATGACTTACAGTGGACCAAAAAGTTTGAGCAGGTAGGTATTACCAAAGGGGATGTGCTGGAACTTTTGGAAAGCATTAAGTTAGATAAGTCACCAGGATCAGATGAGATGTACCCCAGTCTACTGTGGGAGGTGAGGGAGAAGATTGCTGAGCCTCTGGTGATGAACTTTGCATCATGAATGGGGTGGGGACAGGTTCCAGAGGACTGGAGAGGTGCGGATATTGTTCCATTATTCAAGAAACGGAGTAGAGATAGCCCAGGAAATTATAGACCAGTGAATCTTACTTCAGTGGTTGGTAAGTTCATGGAGAAGATCCCGAGAGGCAGGATTTATGAACATTGGAGCAGCATAATATGATTAGGAATAGTCAGTATGTCTTTGTGAAAGGCAGGTCATGCCTAACGAGCCTGATTGAATTTTTTGAAGATGTGTCTAAACACATTGATGAAGGAAGAGCAGTAGATGTAGTGTATATGGATTTCAGCAAGGCATTTGATAAGGTACCCCATGCAAGGCTTATTGAGAAAATAAGGAGGCATGGGATCCAAGGGGACATTGCTTTGTGGATCCAGAGCTGGCTTGCCCACAAAAGGCAAAGAGTGGTTGTAGATGGGTCATATTCTGCATGGAGGTCGGTGACCAGTGGAGTGCCTCAGGGAATTGTTCTGGGACCCCTACTCTTTGTGATTTTTACAAATGACCTGGATGAGGAAGTGGAGAGATGAGTTAGTAAATTTGCTGATGACACAAAGGTTGGGGGTGTTGTGAATAGTGTGGAGGGCTGTCAGAGGTTACAGCAGGACATTGATAAGATGCAAAACTGGGCTGAGAAGTGGCAGATGGAGTTCAACCTAGATATGTGTGAGGTGGTTCATTTTGGTAGGTCAAATATGATGGCAGAATATAGTATTAATGGTAAGACTCTTGGTAGTGTGGAGTATCAGAGGGATCTTGGGGTCTGAGTTCATAGGACACTCAAAGCTGCTGCTCAGGTTGACTTTGTGGTTAAGAAAGCATATGGTGCATTGGCCTTCATCAATCATGGGATTGAGTTTAGGAACCGAGAGGTAATTTTGCAGCTATATAGGACCCTGGTCAGACTCAACTTGGAGTACTGTGATCATTTCTGGTCACCTCACTATAGGAAGGATGTGGAAACCATAGAAAGGGTGCAGAGGAGATTTACAAGGATGTTGCCTAGATTGGGGAGCATGCCTTATGAGAAAAGGTTGAGTGAACTCTGCCTTTTTTCCCTGGAGTGACAAAGGATGAGAGGTGACCTGATAGAGGTGTATAAGATGATGAGAGGCATTGATCGTGTGGATAGTCAGAGGCTTTTTCCCTGTGCTGAAATGGCTAGCATGAGAGGGCACAGTTTTAAGGTGCTGGGGTGTAGGTACAGAGGAGATGTCAGGGGTAAGTATTTTACACAGAGAGTGGTGAGTGCGTGGAATGGGCTGCCGGCAACGGTGGTGGAGGCGGATGCGATAGGGTCTTTTAAATGGCTCCTGGATAAGTACATGGAGCTTAGAGAAATAGAGTGCTATGAGTAACCCTCTGTGTTTTAATTTCTAGGTCTGGTGAAGGAACATTCACCTAAACTGTTAATTAATTTCCTACCCACGGATGCCATCTAACCTCTTCAATATTTCCAGAAGCCATATTGAGCCTTTTTTTTTAAAGGGATACAAAGAGAAAAGAGCTGGAAATACTCAACAAGTCAGGTAGCATCCATGGAATTAGAAATGGAGCCAATATGTTAGGCTGTCAATATAAGTTTTATTGCATATTTTCAACATCTACAATTTATTTGCTCTCTCTTTTATTTAGTTGTTGGCAGAGGACAGGCAACAGGTTCCTGAAGGACTTTCGGGAGTGTTGGGTTGGATGGATTAAACACAAGGATGAGCCAAATTCAGACAATGCTGCAGAGGCCTGTGATATATTTTTTCAGAAGCCAATGGAATCACTTCTGCTCATTTCTGCTCTGAAATATATCACATTTCAGATGTAATTCTAGATATTTCTGACCTGATCTGAACTGAACTGACCTTATCTGACTGGAACTTTGGTTCAAAGAACAATCATGTTCCCATTAATTACTAATAGTGTGACTTTAGGAAGAATCTTCCTGCTTACTTCAAACTGGGGCTTTGGCCATTCAAGGATATGTCTCCTTGGATGCCACAGTTGTCCCACCGTCACATTACAAAAGTAACATTTGGTGTTTTAGGTCCTTACAAACTTATTGAAGAACTTAAGGAATAAATTAGTGTTGAATATTATAAACCTGCTCCACCAATGAATAAAAACACATTGACAGTTGTATTAGTCCAAAAGAAGACGCAAAACTGGAAATTGAATCACATTGTTAAACACTTTAGGATTGAAACTTCTAAGTTCAGATATCTAATACTGCACTGTTCTACTCGACTACTAATTGTTCTCTGCTTCTGTTTCCCACCAAACTTACAGGATTGCTTAAGAAATCACTTAATATTTACACCTTGGAGTTCAAAGTACATTGCAGGATCAGAATCAAGAAACAAACATATATTTTTGGTGAAGTCGCTCAGCTCTCTGAATGCAATAGCATCACTATTTCAGGGGAGAATGGAGATAATTGGACAGCCCACCACTATCTTCTTTTCACGGTTTCTGAGTGTCTTCTACTATCATTCTTTTGAAAAGTTCTTATTTTGAATTTTTGCAAATACAAAATATTCAATTGTATACATAAGCAGGTAGATGAAAATGCAAATAAAAACTAAGGATATAAAAAAATTGAGTTAATTTCAATTTCAATTCCATGAAATATTAAAGCTGTATTTGCTACCATGGCAATGTGTTCTGCAATGGATTTGATGAATTTCTATTTAAAAGATCACAGATTTCTGCTACTGAATTTTGCTATTATGTTATTGACCAGTTGCTTTAGTTTAAATATAATACTGCTTTAATTAATATATTAGTTTTGATATTTTTCAGCTTATCTGTGTTTTGGAATCAAAGATCACTTTGTGTATTTTTCTGAAGCTGACCTCTCCATAGTGAAGAAACTAGTAATTGCAGAAGGGGGAGGGAATTGGATGTACAGTCAATATTATGAATAGTGAATAGCATAGAGATAGGACTTCAATTCTGAATGTAACCTTCTGTCAAATTTAGCATGTGATTTCAATATCATTTTCATTGTAACTTTTCTGACATAATACAAGCAAGTGGGGATTCTGTAATTAAAATAAACTGAAGTTGGTTAAGTTAATGACCAGAAAAGTATATATTTTGCTTAAATGAGTTGATTAATATATTCTTATGTTTCATTATGTTCAATCCATTTGTAATGATTGTGCTCTATTCATGAACTAATGTTACTTTAATGGATTAAAAATCAAATTCATTTTCACCATCCTTATGTCAGTGTAAATGAAAGAGAACAATTGACTACAAGACAAAATATTGCAACAGGAATTCAGATATTGCACTTGACAGCTGCAAAGTTTTGCTCAGTTTCTAATTCAAGCTGCAGCAATTGAAACTCAGCATTAACTGAAGCCAGTTCAATTAATCTAAATATTAATAGAAACAAAGCTTTTAGAACTCACAAGAGTTCTGACCAGCAGAAACCAGCTGGAAGACAGAGACAGTAACAAGCAAGTACATTGATGTCAATGTCTGGAGCTGGTCATGGGAGTGTACCAGCTAAAATGTGAAGTGTGCTCCTATGAAGCCCCATTCTGGTCTGTGGGGGTGCGATCTTACACCACAGAGACACCAACCAGCAAAATCCAGCTTGGTTGAAGAAGATCCCATTCATCTTCAATTCACAGGAGAGGGGCCAAGCATTACAAAAGATTTCTATGCTCCAAAATGTCACCCCTGGAATCTAATCTGAAAGAACCTGGAACCCATTGTTCAGGAGGGAAAATATTAGGAAATATAATCTGAGAGATGCAAACATATTTAAAACACATGCAAATTAGGGGTAGCTGGTACAATTTTCAAATGCATGAAGTAATATTTTTCACTTTTATTTCCTGATGTAACAACTGGTTTTAAACTTTATTAAAATAACTTTGTAAATGAAACTTAAACTCTCATCGCATTATGTTAAATGCACAAGCCACTTCTCCTCGTGATTCCTAGTTTTTCAAAATTGCAGGATGAAGTGATTTATTTGCTGAGTGGATTTCTGTGGATTTTAGATAAAGTTTCTCAAGAAATAGTAAACAGAAACAACAGAATCACCATGGCAACATAAAATGTAACTTTGGAGGGGGGGGATGGTGTTCCTAACAGCCTGAGAAGAAGTATTGAGATGAACCCCATTTTCTAACTCTCACTTTATGATTCTGCCACTGTCAATTACGAGCTCTCCCAGGTACTTTTTCAAAATGATGAGGTTTTCTGCCTTAAGTCCCTTTCAGGCTCTGAGTTCCAAACTTGCTCCATCCTTTTGGTAAAAAAATAGATTTTTCTCAGCTCCTCTGCAACATTTCTGCAAATTGTTCAAAAGAAAGTAAGAGTTGATTTAATTGCATAGTACTGGTTTATTATTGTCATAAGTAGTGACATAACAGTGCAAAGCTTTTATTAGTGTACTATCCAGACAGATTATAGAACAGTACAACACAGTACAGGCTCTTCAGTCCCTCATGTTGTGATCGTCTCTTAACTTATTCCAAGATCAATCTATCCCTTCCCTCCCACACCACCTTCCATTTTTCTTTCATCCACATGCCTCAGAGCTTTTTTAATACCCCTAATGCATCTACCTTTGCCAGTACCCCTGGTAGTGCATTCCAAGTGCTCACCACACTCTGACATCCCCACTATACTTTCCTCCAATCACCATAGAATTATGCCCTCTCATCTTAGCCATTTCCACCCTGGCAAAAATATACTGATTGCCCACTTTATCAATGCCTCCTACAATCTTATACACCTCGATCAAGTCATCTTTCATCCTCCTTTTTTCCAGGGGAAAGCCCAAGTTTGGTCAACCTTTCTTCGTAAGACATGCTCTCTAATCCAGGCGCCATCCTCATAAATCTCCTCTGCACCCTCTCCAAAGCATTCACATCCTTCCTATACAGTAATGAGATGACCAGAATTGAACACGATACTCCAAATGTGGTCTAAGCAGAGTTTTATAGACTTGTAACATTATCTTATGGCTCTTAAAGTCAGTCCTCCAACTAATGAAGGCCAACGCGCCATATACCTTCGTAATCAACCAATCATCTTGCATGACAACTTGGAGCGATCAATGGAAATGAACATCAAGATTCCTCTGTTCCTCCACACTGCTAAGAATCCTGCCATTAACCCTGCAATCTACCTTTAAGTTATTGTACTCTCATGCTTACATATGTAAGTGCCTATATTGAGGTAGTGAAAAGAAAAACCGAATGAATAATATAGTGTTGTAGTTACTGAGGAAGTACAGCACAGGCAGTATAGGTAGACAAATAAAGTGCACACAACATGAAGGGATAGAATGGAAGAACAAATTTCATTTTTTTGCATATGAGAGCTCCATACAAGGTTATGATAACAGTGCAGTGGAGGAAGATCTTGAGTCTGATAAAGTTCACAAAGTTCAAAGTAAATTTATTATCAAAGTACTTATGTGTCACCATATAGAACCCTGAGATTCATTTTGTTGCAAGCATACTCAAATACATTCATAATAGAATAATAACCACAATGGAATCAATGGAAGATCCCACCAACTTGGGCATTCAGACACTGTGCAAAAGGCAACAAATTGTGCAAATACAAAAGAAAGAAATAACAAATAAATACACAAACAAATAAGCAATAAATATCGAGAACATGAAATCGAGAGTCCTTGAAGATGAGTTCATAGGTTGTGGGAACATTTCAATGATGGGGCAAGTGAATATGAGTGAAGTTATCCCCATTGGTTCAAGGCCCTGATGGTTCAAGGGTAATAACTGTTCCTAAACCTGGTGGTATGAGCTCAGTGCCTTCTTCCTGATGGCATCAACAAGAAGACAGCATGACCCGGGTGGTGGGGATCCCTGATGATGGATGCTGCTTTCCTGCAACAATGCTTTGTGTTGATAAGCTCAATGGTGGGGAGGCCTTTACCCATGATGGAATAGGCCATATCCACTACTTTTTGTGGGATTTTCCATTCAACAGAATTGGTGTTTCCATACTAGGCTGTGATTCAATATACTCTCCACTACACTTCCATAGAAGTTCATCAAAGTTTTAAGATGTCATGCGTTAATCTTTGCAAAATCCTAAGAAAATAAAGGTGCTGCCATGCTTTCTTTGTAAATCCACTAATGTGCTGGGCCCAGTGGAGGTTCTCGTAAATGATAACACCGAGGAATTTTAAATTACTCTCTCCGCCTCTGATCCTCTGATGAAGACTGAGTCATGGACCTTTGGTTTCCTCCTTGTGAAGTCAATAATCAGCTCCTTGGCCTTGCTGAGTAAGAGACTGTTGTTGTGGCACCACTCAGCCAGATTTTCAATCTCCACCTTGCATCACCACCTTCGATTCGGCCTACAACAGTGTTGTTGTAAGCAAACCTGGCGCAGTGCTTAGTCACACAGTGTAAAGTGAGGTAAGCAGGGGGCAATAAGCACACAGCCTCATGGGGCGTCTGTGCTGATGGATTCTGATAGTACATGATTTCAAGCATTTGTATCTCCTCCCTGATGGGAAAGCTGAGAAGAGAGAATGACAACAGTCAGAGGGATCTTTGATTACGTTGGATGATTTCTTGGGGCAGTGGGAAGTGGAGGGCAGGCTGCATTCACAAGCCTCAGTAGTCCGTATGTCATGGGTTGTGGTGCCTTTGGATAGAATGTCATTGCTTCCCATAATTGAATCTTCCTTCACCATCCCTTGTTCCTTTGAAAACAAAATCCCAAAATAGCCATTCTGATTACTAACTTTTTCTACCTGTCCTTTGAAACCGGGCCGGTGCTATCACTTCTCTCCTAGAATATGGCGACTCCCCTCAGTCAGTTGTAAGTGGTCAATTCCTGGAACTCCCTATCCAGGATCACCACTACCTTCAGATCTGGAGGTAGACAATAAAAGCTGCCCACACCTGCAAAAGCTGCATCCTTGAAATGAACAAATATAAGTACCATACAAATTACATTTGCTGTGGCCTTAATGATATTTATAAATTTAGAACCATAGAACACTACAGCACAGAAAACAGGCCATTTGGCCCTTCCAGTCTGTGCTGAAACTTTATTCCACTAGTCCCATTGACCTGCACCCAGTCCATAACCCTCCAGACCTCTCCCATCCATGTATCTATCCAATTTATTCTTAAAACTTAAGAGTAAGCCTGCATTTACCAAGTTGGATGGTAGCTCGTTCCACACTCCCATCACTCTCTGAGTGAAGTTCTCACTAATGTTCCCCCAAACCTTTCCCCTTTTGCCCTAAAGCCATGTCCTCTTATATTTCTCTCTCCTAATCCAAGTGGAAAGAGCCTACTTGCATTTACTCTATCTATACCCCTCATAATTTTGTAAATCTCTATCAACTCCTCCCTCATTCTTCTACACTCCAAGGAATAAAGTCCTAACCCATTCAATCTTTCCCTGTAACTCAACTCCTGAAGACCCAGCAACATCCTAGTAAATCTTCTCTGCACTCTTTCAATCTTACTGATATCCTTCTATAGTTAGGTGACCAGAACTGTACACAATACTCCAAATTTGGCCTCACCAATGTCTTATACAACCTCACCATAACATCCCAACTCCTATACTCAATACTTTGATTTATGAATGCCAGGATGCCAAAAGCCTTCTTTACAACCCTGTCTACCTGTGATGCCACTTTCAGGGAATTACGAATCTGAACTCCCAGATCCCTTTGTTCTTCTGCACTCCTCAGTGCCCTACCATTTACTGCGTATGTCCTACCTTGATTTGTCCTTCCAAAATGCAACACCTCATACTTGTCTGCATTAAATTCCATCTGCCATTTTCTGGCCCATTTTTCCATTTGGTTCAGATCCCTCTGCAAGCTTTGAAAGCCTTCCTCACTGTCCACAACACCTCCAATCTTGGTGTCATCAGCAAACTTGCTGATCCTATTTACCACATTATCATCTAGATCACTGATATAGACAACAAACAACAATGGTCCCAGCACAGATCCCTGAGGCACACCACTAGTCACAGGCCTCCAGTCTGAGAAGCAATCATCCACTACCACTCTCTGTCTTCTCCCACACAGCCAATTTCAAATCCAGTTTACAACCTCTCCATGGATACCTAGTGTTTGAACCTTCTGAACTAACCTCCCATGTGGGATCTTGTCAAATGCCTTAATAAAGTCCATGTATTCAACATCCACGGACTTTCCTTCATCTGCTTTCTTGGTAACATCCTCGAAAAACTCTACAAGATTTGTTAAATATAATCTACCATGCACAAAGCCATGCTGACTATCCTTAGTCAGCCCTTGGCTATCCAAATACTTGTATATCCGATCTCTCAGAACACCTTCCAATAATTTACCTACTACTGATGTCAGGCTCACTGGCCTATAATTACCTGGTTTACCTTTGGAGACTTTTTTAAACAACAGAACAACATGAGCTATCCTCCAATCCTCCGGCACCGCACCCATGGCTAAGGACATTTTAAATATTTCTACCAGGGCCCCTGCAATTTCTACACTAGTCTCTCTCAAGGTCTGAGGAAATATCATGTCAGGCCTGGGGGATTTATCTACCTTTATTTGCAGTAAGGCAGCAAGCACCTCCTCCTCTTTAATCTCTATATGTTCCATGACACTACTGCTTGTTTCCCTTCCTTCTCATGTATGCTATGCCAGTTTCCTGAGTAAATACTGATGCAAAGAAATAGTTTAAGATCTCCCCCATCTCGTGAGGCTCCATACATAGACAACCACTCTGATCTTCTAGGGGACCAATTTTGTCCCTTACTATCCTTTTACTCTTAATATACTTGTAGAAACCCTTCGGGTTTACCTTCACATTATCTGTCAAAGCAACCTCATGTCTTCTTTTTGCCTTCCTGATTTCCTTCTTTAGTATTTTCTTACATTTTCTATACTTTTCAAGTACCTCATTTGTTCCTTGTTGTCCATACCTGCTATACACCTCTCTCTTTTTCTTAACCAGATCACCAATATCCCTTGAAAACCAAGGTTCCCTATGCCTGTCAACTTTGCCTTTAATCCTGGCAGGAACATGCAAACTCTGCACTCTCAAAATTTTGCCTTTGAAGGTCTTCCACTTACTGAACACATCCTTGCCAGAAAACAACTTATCCCAATCCACTCTTCCTAGTTCCTTTCTCATTTCCACAAAATTGGCCCTTCACCAATTTAGGACATCAGCTCGAGGACCAGACCAATCCTTATCCATAATTAACTTGAAACTAATGACATTATGGTTACTGGGCCCAAAATGTTTGCCTACACATAATTCTGTCGTCTGACCGGTCTGGTTCCCTAATAGGAGATCAAGTATTGCATCCTCTCTCATAGATACCTCTATATATTGATTTAGAAAACTTTCCTGAACACATTTGACAAACTCCAAGCCATCTAACCCTTTCACAGTGTGGGAGTCCCAGTCAATATGTGGAAAGTTAAAATCCCCTACTATTACAACTTTCTGTTTCTTACACTGGTCTGCTATCTCTCTACAGATTTGCTCCTCCAGTTCTCTCTGACTTTGGGGTGGTCTATAATACAACGTTGTTAGTGTGGTCACACCTTTCCTGTTCTTCAGTTCCACCCGTATGGTCTCTGTAGACAAGCCTTCTGGGCTGTCCTGTCTACGCACAGCTGTGATATTTTCCCTGACTAGTAATGCCACTCCTCCCCCTTTCATATCTCCTCCTCTATCACGTCTGCAACAGCAGAACCCCGGAACATTAAGCTGCCAGTCCTGCCCCTCCTGCAACCAAGTCTCACTAATTGAAATAATGTCGTAATCCCACGTGCCAATGCACACCCTAAGCTCATTTGCCTTAGTTTACAATACTCCTTGCATTGAAATAGATGCACCTGAGAACATTTCTATCACATACAAACCTTTGAATTCTGTCTATACATGCAGTCCTCGCATGACCTTTATCCTCCTCCACCTCACTACTTGCTCTAACACTCTGGTTCCCCTCCCCCTGCAAATCCAGTTTAAACCCCCCCGGAGCAGCACTAGCAAATCTACCCGCAAAGACGTTAGTGTCCCTCCAGTTCAGGTGCAAACTGTCCCGTCAGAACAGGTCCCACTTTCCCTGGAACAAAGCCCAATTGTCCAGAAACATGAAGCCCTCCCTCCTGCACCATTTCCTTAGCCACGTATTTAGCTGCATTATCTTCTTATTTCTAGCCTCACTAGCACGTGGCACGAGTAGCAATCCTGAGATTGCAACCCTGGAGGTCCTGTCTTTCAACTTGGCACCTAATTCCCTAAACTCTCTTTGCAGGACCTCCTCCTCCTTCCTATCCATGCCATTGGTCCCTATATGGACCATGACATCCGGCTGCTCACCCTCCCTCTTGAGAATACTGAGAATCCGAGATATCTCAGACCCTGGCACCAGGGAGGCAACAGATCATCCGGGATTCTCGATTGCTCCCACAGAACCTTTTATCTGTCCCTGTAAATATCGAATCCCCTATCACTACTGCTCTCCTCTTTTCCCACACTCAAACGCATCTCTCCCATTTCCCGCACATCTGCCCTCACCCCATCCACCCGCCACCCCACTCGGGATAGGGTTCCCCTTGTCCTTACCTACCACCCCACCAGCCTCCAGGTCCAACGTATAATTCTCCGTAACTTCTGCCACCTCCAACGGGATCCCACTACCAAGCACATCTTTCCCTCCCCCCACCTTTCTGCTTTTTGCAGGGATCGCTCCCTATGTGACTCCCTTGTCCACTCGTACCCCCCATCCCTTCCCACTGATCTCCCTCCTGGCACTTATCCTTGAAAATGGAACAAGTGCTACACCTGCCCTTACACTTCCTCCCTCACCACCATTCAGGGCCCCAGACAGTCCTTCCAGGTGAGGCGACACTTCACCTGTGAGTCGGCTGGTGTGGTATACTGTGTCCGGTGCTCCCGGTGTGGCCTTTTATATATTGGTGAGACCCGATGCAGACTGGGAGACCGTTTCGCAGAACACCTACGCTCGGTCTGCCAGAAAAAGCAGGATCTCCCAGTGGCCACACATTTTAATTCCACATCCCATTCCCATTCTGATCTGTCTATCCATGGCCTCCTCTTCTGTTAAGATGAAGCCACACTCAGGTTGGAGGAACAACACCTTATATACCGGCTGGGTAGTCTCCAACCTGATGGCATGAACATTGACTTCTCTAACTTCTGTTAATGCCCCTCCTCCCCTTCTTACCCCATCCCTGACATATCTAGTTGTTTGCCTGTTTTCCATCTCCCTCTGGTGCTCCCCCCCTTTCTTTCTCCTGAGGCCTCCCATCCCATGATCCTTTCCCTTCTCCAGCTCTGTATCACTTTTGCCAATCACCTTTCCAGCTCTTAGCTTCATCCCACCCCCTCCGGTCTTCTCCTATCATTTCGCACTTCCCCCTCCCCCCACTACTTTCAAATCTCTTACTATCTTTCCTTTCGGTTAGTCCTGATGAAGGGTCTCGGCCTGAGATGTCGACAGCACTTCCCCCTATAGATGCTACCTGGCCTGCTGTGTTCCACCAGCATTTTGTGTGTGCTGTTGTTTGAATTTCCAGCATCTGCAGATTTCCTCGTGTTTGCTCTCCTCTTTTCCCTCCTTCTTTTCTGAGCTGAGAGTCCAGTCTTGGTGCCAGAGACACGACCACTGCAATTTGTCCCTGGTAGGTCGTCCCCACCAACAGTATCCAAAACGGTATACTTATTGTTGATGGGAATGGCTACAAGGGTGCTCTGCCCTTCCTGTCTATTCCCCTTCCCTCTCCTGACAGTCACCCAGCTACCTGCCTCCTGACTTTTAGGGGTGACTATCTCCCTGAAACTCCTGTCTGTTTCTGCCTCTGCCTCCCGAATGATCCGGTTCATCCAGCTCCAGCTCCCTAACTCAGTTTGTTTGGAGCTGCAGCTGGATGCACCTTTTGCAGGTGTAGTTATCAGGGACAATTATGCTGTCCCTGACTTCCCACATACTGCAAACGGAGCACTCAACTGCCCTAACTGCTGCCTCCATTACCTACTCCTAAGTTAATTAAATTAATTAAAGGAACTTACCCAGCCTTACCTCACTGGGAGCAAGCTCGTCCTCAGCCTCTGCTCACCGAAGCCTCTCGAGCCAAAGCCTCAAAACTCCACTCTTACCCTGAGCCACTCACACACTGGCCACTCTTCTTCAGTTACCCCTCCTTTATTTGTCCCTCCCAATTATCTCAAGTACTCACTCCCTCTAATAAACTAATCAACACTCTGTTTAACCCTTCAGTTGCTCCCCACACTCCTTTTAAAGCACTCTCATCTCAGCTCCTCGGCTGCTTCCCAGCGCTCAGCGCTCTCCCGAGCCCCTGGCTCCTCCTCCGGATACAATGTGGAACAAGCCCTTCTGGCCCAATGAACCACACTACTCCGTAACCCGAGCTTAATCATGGGATAATTTACAATGACTAATTACCTACTAACTAGTATGTCTTTGTACTGTGGGAGGAAACCAGAGCACTCGGATGAAACCCACATTCTCATGGGGAAAACATACCAACTCCTTACAGATGGCACCAGAATTGAACTCAGAACTCCAGAACACCCAAACTATAATAGCATTTAAACTTCGTTTCAAACTTATTAACCTTATTAATCATGTTCAATAAATTAATTCTTCTTGATTGCTTTAAATTCTAGAGAGCATCGACCCCATCCATTAACCTTTCCTCAAATAATGCAGGGATCAATCTGGTGAACTTTTGCTGCATGCCCTCAGCAACCTCCACCTCCAAAATACCAGGATAAATTTCCTCAGGTATCCTGATATGCTATAACAATCTCTTTGACCCCGTACCACCAGGCAGGAAGTACCATAGCATCAGGACAAGGACATGGGAAACAGTTTCTTCCTCCATGAAACTACGAAACTACTGAACTCTTCCCGTCGCCACCCAGCTCTCACCACATTTCAAATGCCAGTAGCATTATACTGTTTACTTTTTTTAATGCACCTTACTACCAGTTAGTTTATTTGTGGTAATATTACCGTATGTGTTGTGTGTGAGTTATATGTATTTCCTCAGTCTCATTTGCCAGTACTGTATACATGTACGCAGTTGAAATGTCAATAAGCTTGAACTTGAACTTGGGTCTGGTATGGCATTTTGAATGTAAGAAGCTGCAGTGGAGAGTGGATTCTGCCCAGTAAATCATAGACACTTCCCCCCCCCCACCCCCACCAGGAGGTGCTACCTGAAGAAGTCAACATTTATTAGCAAAGATTGCCATCATCCAGGCCAGGCCAGCTTTCCTCAGCTAGCACTGGGCAAGAGGCCTAGAAACCTGAAGACCTGCACAACCATATTCAAGAACAGTTACTTCCCTTCAATTATTTAGTGCTTGAACCAACCGGCAAAACCCTAATCGCCATATTTTAGCAATGCCATGACCACTTTAATTACCATGCTCTAAAACAGACTGTTTCTGTTCTAATGGTATGATTCATTTTATAATTTTCCTGTGAATGACACTGTGTGCCTAGAAGTCAAGTCTCTTTGAATGTTTAAATCCAAGCCTTGAACATTTATCAACGATGCAACATACTGGTTAGATAGATAGATAGATAGATAGATAGATACTTTATTCATCCCCATGGGGAAATTCAACTTTTTTTCCCAATGTCCCATACACTTGTTGTAGCAAAACTAATTACATACAATACTTAACTCAGTAAAAAAAATATGATATGCATCTAAATCACTATCTCAAAAAGCATTAATAATAGCTTTTAAAAAGTTCTTAAGTCCTGGCGGTAGAATTGTAAAGCCTAATGGCATTGGGGAGTATTGACCTCTTCATCCTGTCTGAGGAGCATTGCATCGATAGTAACCTGTCGCTGAAACTGCTTTTCTGTCTCTGGATGGTGCTATGTAGAGGATGTTCAGAGTTATCCATAATTGACCGTAGCCTACTCAGCACCCTTCGCTCTG
Organism: Hemitrygon akajei; assembly: GCF_048418815.1. Classification (NCBI taxonomy): domain Eukaryota; kingdom Metazoa; phylum Chordata; class Chondrichthyes; order Myliobatiformes; family Dasyatidae; genus Hemitrygon; species Hemitrygon akajei. The sequence continues at coordinate 128,454,011 of NC_133132.1, forward strand.
CTACCGATGTTAAACCCTCCAGTACTTTGCCCACGACAGAGCCCGCCTTCCTTACCAGCTTATTAAGACGTGAGGCGTCCCTCTTCTTAATGCTTCCTCCCCAACACGCCACCACAAAGAAGAGGGCGCTCTCCACAACTGACCTATAGAACATCTTCAGCATCTCACTACAGACATTGAATGACGCCAACCTTCTTAGGAAGTACAGTCGACTCTGTGCCTTCCTGCACAAGGCATCTGTGTTGGCAGTCCAGTCTAGCTTCTCGTCTAACTGTACTCCCAGATACTTGTAGGTCTTAACCTGCTCCACACATTCTCCATTAATGATCACTGGCTCCATATGAGGCCTAGATCTCCTAAAGTCCACCACCATCTCCTTGGTCTTGGTGATATTGAGACGCAGGTAGTTTGAGTTGCACCATATCACAATCTATCTATCTATCTATCTATCTCTGTGGCTGTACTCAGCAAAGCATTACTTCAATATCCATAAGGCTGTACATCTCAAAAGGGAAGTTATGCATCAGTTACATAGGGCATGGGTGAGAGTGCATCTGGAGTATAGTGTACAGTGTTTGTCACCTCCTTTCAGGAAGGGTGACAATCCAGTGGAACCAGTTCAGAGTGGATTTACTCGACAAGTACCTGGAATGCGGGTTCCTCATCAGGAAGGCATGTAACCACTGAAGTTTAAGACAGTGAAAGGGGATATGAATAAAATAGGAATGCAATTTCAGGTTACAATCAGACAAATTGCAACTAACAGCAGAAATTGTTGGTTCTGATACCAAGAGGGCGAGGTTATCTGACATTATGATATTCTGATATTCAATTATGAAGGCTATCCACCTGTAATATTAATGTTTTTTTTATCTCCACAGAACTTTCCAAAGTTCTTTCTTTAAGGTTCAGGGTCACCTACATCCCTGATCTAACATGCCTTTTTGTTGGTTTTCTCTCTCACTATCTTTCTTCATTAGGCAATTAGACAGATTGCTTCATAAATATAGAAAACATATTGACAACCTTGACCATACTCTATCAAATATATTCTATTTGGTTTATCCTATTCCCCCAATTTTTGCAACTTAAAACTAGCTTGTGTTCTCTTTACCCTATTGAGAAGAAACTTTAACTCTGTTTTTCCTCTTCACAGAGTCTGTCTGTCTGACCTGAATTTTTTTTTTAATTTGTAAGACCTGTGGTCAGCCAGACCACTGGGTTAAGAGAAAAAAAGTGAATTTAAAACCACCCCACCAGATTCTGATCTGTGAACTAGAGTAAAGATAACGCTGTTTGGGAGTTTGTATGAATTCTCACACACACACACACACACACACACACACAATGTAATCTTTCCTTCCCTCTTTTTTTTCTCTTATTATTTATCTAAGTTGATTCCAATACTTCTTCATAATTCTGCAAAACTTTGGTTGGTATGACTGATATTCAGTCCCATCATTTTCCAGGCTCCAATTTTTCAGTTTATCCTCTTTGCACTACCATCAGCTTCCTCTTCTAGATACTGTACTAAAGGGCAAAGGAATAAAGTACTGAAGAATGATGGAGAGGATAAGAACCAGGTTTATCGGAGTTTTATCCACAGTTTCCCACAAGGAAACTATGCATATTCCCCAGCCCTTACAAACAATTGCAGATGAGAGTAAATCATGTTAAAAAAATTTAAAAATTGGTACTTTCTTTTAGGTGTTTAATTATTTGTGTCTGTAGTAAGTGTTTGTAAGGTAATTGTTTAATAAAGAATTAAATATAATGTATCTTTTTTAGTTTAAAAATATTTTCTAAATTTCACTGCGAATAGATTTTAACTGCTTTGAATATCATAGATGGTGTTGTCCAGTTTGTCACAGTTTGCTAAAAGGTGTCGTGCATAGGGATACAGTATTCATATTACGGAATTGCATCACATCACATTAATGAATATATGCCATTCTTCCACATGCAAATAAGTTTTTTTCTAATATCCTGCTGAACACGACCCACAGAGGTTCTATTGTAAAATTCAAGGTTACAGTCCACAGATGATCAAGTAAACCGGTAGATTGTTTAAATCTGTACTTGTTTAGTACATCTATTGTGAGGGGAATGGTGAAGGATTGAGCACAGCAAAGCAGAACCTACAGTCCTTACAGAAATTGTAAGTAAAAATTATTGGTTTTTAAATAACATTAAGAAATTAAGGCACTTAATTGACGAGGAGGCATAATTTTAAGGTGATTACAGGATATGATCGGGGAGAGGTCAAAAGCATGTTTTTTTTTGATAGATATCGGTGGGTGTGTGAAACGTTTTACCAGGGATGGTGGTAAATAGCATTAAAAGATTGACAGATGGGTGGGTAGATAATAGAAAAATGGAGGGCCAAATGGGGGTGAAGAGTTAGGTTGATCTTAGAGTAGGTCTGATAATTCTGTTGAAAAGTTCAGAGTTAAATTATTTTATTCTTGGACAGAAGGAATGTTCATGTATATTTTCCTAAAATCTCAATCTTTAAATAAAAATCCTCACCACAGCATACCCTGCATTGGAATATAATCTTATTACTCATAAAAATGGGTGAATTATAGAGTTGTAAAAACATTATGGTCTTGCAGCCCAGTAGAATTGTGGTTAGCACAACACTTCACGGTACAGGTGACCCAGGTCCAATTCCCGCTGCTGCCTTTTGTATATTCTTTCTGTGATCACGTGGGTTTTGTCCAGGTGCACTGGTTTCCTCTCACAGTCCAAAGACATACCGGTCTATCGGTCATTGTAAATTGTCCTGTGAGTAGGTGAGCGGTGAGTTGGGGGATTGCTAGGAGGTGCGGCTCGAAGGGACAGCAGGACTTGCTCCGCACTGAATCTCAATCAACCAATCAATAAATAGCAGCCTATAACATCTATGTTGGCTGAGTAGAAGTTTTCCAGGCTAATCCCACCTTTAAGCACTATTTGTAAGCCTGCTGGTCACAGGTTAAGTATAGACCCGGAGATCACATACCATCTTTACCATCCTTTCATGCTTTGCATCTGGACACATAACATTCCCTGAATCCATCCTTCTAGTCCTTCTACCAGTTACTTTAAATCAATGCCTCCTATTGTTTTTACACCATTGCCAAGGGAAAGGAGTCTTCCCATTTTACTTTAAACCCTACGTAATATTATAGATAGATAGATAGATACTTTATTCATCCCCATGGGGAAATTCAACTTTTTTTCCAATGTCCACTCACTCAGAACCAACCCTGCCCACAAAGAATTTTATACAATTATTATTAAGATCTAAGCATTTCTAGCAAAACCTTTATTTATTTACTTATTTTCCATGTGAAGCTGATACAAGAATTATCTCTTATTTTGAAGATGGAGTATCAAATGCTACAGATAGAAGCACTGAGCAATTGTTCAGGTACACTATAGTGAAGTTCCTTCTATTCTGCTCAAGTAATATCTGACTCTACAAGAACATCTCACATCACTGCACTATAATATGATTTTTGCCTCCAACTCTAAATATCAGTTGGCTTTTCTAAATGATTGTTAATTTGTGGGAGTTCATTTTGCCAAGGTCCTATGACAACCTCGATTTTTCAGACTTGGCAGTATTTGTTCAGGCTACGGTTAATACTTCCACACAGTTGCGATGGGTTCCAGGCAAGCTGGGACTAAATGAGACAGAATCAGAGGAGAGAATCGAAAAGGATCTCTGTAAGACGGTGGAAAATGTAAAGCAGTCAGTAATAATCCAAAATAGTTGAATTCAACATTGCATGGAGTGCTGTAAAATGCAGCAACATTTCTCCAAGCATCAGTGAGCTAAATTGAAGCAGGTCTGCAGGCCAAGCATGGGCTGTGGATGGGACGGTCAGGGCTCAGAGATTAGATGAGGTGACAGTGTGGCACGGTGAGTAGAGCCTCACACAGTTATGATCAGTCTTAACTCCTGGTGCTGTGACTGTGCTATTCTTACTGTTATCATCTTAGGTCCCAAAGGGACACCAATTTCCTTTCACTTTCCAATTCTGCACTAGCCTGTAGGTTTTGGGTTCTCGTTAAAATTACTGCTGGTTAGGTGGATCGTAGGAAAATTGGGAAGAGTTCATGGGAATGGATTGACATTGATGAAGCAGCAGTTTAGATCTAGGCCACTGCACTGAGAAATGTGGTGGCATCCAGTCCAGTATAATCATGTTTCTTTGTGAGTGGTATGACTCTAAACTTTGGAGAATTATTCCTTTGAACTCTATTAACCTCAGTGGTGTTCTTGGGATAACTCTCAATAGGTTTGTTAATTCCACAATCAGTGAGGTCCTGCCTGGGTGTCAATAGTAGCCATTTTTGCCTCTTTCCTGCATTTGGGACATGGCCCTAATGAGGTCTGAGACCAAGTAGACCAGGCAGAACCTCATCTAAACATTTGTAACCAGATTATTGGTGAGTAACTTCAGTTTCTGTTTGATAGCAGGGTAGATGGAAATTTCCAGCAGATGGTGGAATAGATGACTTTGTTACTAAGTTTGCAGATGTTATGAAGATTGGTGGAGGGGCAGGTAGTGTTGAGGAAACAGGTAGGCTGCAGAACATAGAACGTAGAAATCTGCAGCATATTACAGGCCCTCCAGCCCACTATGTTGTGCTGACCATGTAACCTACTCTAGAAACTGCCTAGAATTACTCTACTGCATAGCCCTCTATTTTGCTAAGCTCCATGTACTTATCTAAGAGTCTATCCTCCTCCACCACTGTTGCTGATGGTGCATTCTACACACCCACCACTCCCTGTGTGAAAAAACTTATCCCTGACATGCCCCCTGTACCTACTTCCAAGCACCTCAAAACTGTGCTCCCTTGTGTTAGCCATTCAGCCAAAAGCCTCTGGCTATCCACACGATCAATGCCTCTCATCATCTAATACACCACTATCAGGTCACCTCTCATCTTCCATTTCTCCAAGGAAAAAAGGCCAAGTTCACTCAACCTATTCTCATAAGGCATGCTCTCCAATCCAGGCAATATCCACGTAAATCTCCACTGCACCCTTTCTATAGTATCCACATCCTTTCTGTAGTGAGGTGACCACAGTACTTCAAGTGGAGTCTAACCGAGGTTTTATCTAGCTGTCATATTACCTCATGGCTCCTGGACATAAGGACTTTACCTCAAGGACAGACAGATTAGGAGAATCGGCAAGAGCGTGGCAAATGAAATACGATATTGGAAAATGCATGGTCATGCACTTTGGTAGTAGAAATAAATGTGCAGACTATTTTCTAAATGGGGAGAAAATCCAAACATCTGAGATGCAAAGGGACTTGGGAGTCCTTGTGCAGAACACCCTAAAAGGTTAACTTGCAGTTAAAGTTGGTGGTGAGGAAGGCAAATGCAATGTTAGCATTCATTTTGAGAGGTCTGGAAAACAAGAGCAGGAATGTAAAGCTGAGGCTTTATAAGGCACTGGTGAGGCTTCACCTTGAGTATTGTGAGCAGTTTTGGGCTCCTCATCTAAGAAGAGATGTGCTGGCATTGAAGAGGGTTCAGAGAAGATTCACAAGGATGATTTCAGGAATGAAAGGATTATCATACGAGGAATGTTTGATAGCTCTGGGTCTGTTTTCACTGGAATTTAGAACAATGGGGGGGGGGGATCTCATTGAAACCTTTCGAATGTTGAAAGGCCTGGACAAAGTAGATGTAGAAAGGATGTTTCCCATGGTGGGAGAGTCTAGGACAAGCGGGCACAGCCTGAAGATAGAGGGACATCCATTTAAAGCAGAAATGTGAAGAAATTTCCTTAGCCACAGGGTTGAGGAATTTATTACCACAGGCAGCTGTGGAGGCCAGATCATTGGGTGTATTTAACACAGAGCTTGATCAGTTCTTGATTGGACATGGTTATGGGGAGAAGACCGGGAGTGGGGCTGAGGAGGGAAAAAAAGGATCAGCCATGATCGAATGGCGGAGAAGACTCGACGGTCTGATACTGCTCCTATGTCTTATGACCTTATGTTGTCAGAGAGATGATAGACAGAGTTTATTCCAGGCAAGTGTGTGATGTTGCACTTTCAGAGATTAAGTGTAAAAGGATAGCACACAATTAGTGACAGGACCCTTAATCATCAACACAGTTGCTGTACAGCGGGAATTTCAGGTCCAAGTCCATAGCTTCATGAAAGTGGCTGCACAAGTCAATAGGGTGGTGTGATAGCCTTTATTGGTTGAGCCGTTGAGTTCAAGTATCAAGAAATGTTGTTGCAGCTTTATAAATCTCTGGTTAGGATGCATCTGCAGTATTGCATCCATTTCTGGTCTCCACTTTACAGAAAGAATGTGTAGACTGTAAAGGATGCAGGAGAAGTTTACTGGGATGCTGCCTGGATTAGAGAGCAGGTGCTATAAGGAAAGGATGGTAAACTGGGGTTGTTTCCTCTGGAGTGGCAAAGGCTGAAGTGAGACCTGATAGGTTTATAAAGTATTTATTATGATCCAGGCATTTCTAGCAAACCATTGCTTAGTGATAACAGTAGGGCAGAAGCTGTATTGAGTTCTGTGGTTTGTGTTCTCCGGCTTTTGTATTTTCTGCCTGATGAGAGAGGAGAGAAGAGAGAATAACCAGAGTAGGAGGAGTTCGTGATTATGTTGGCTGCTTTCCCAAGACAGCAGCAAGAGGAGATGGAGTCACTGGAGGGGAGGTCAGTTCATCAAGTTCAAGTTAACCATTCAGCCATACATGAATAAGCCGAATAAAACAGTGCTCCTTCGGGGCCAAGGTGCAAAACATACACAGCACAATATAGTACATACAAGACAGCAAGCAAGCATACAGTGATGCAAAAAAATGTATGTATAGCCCAAGTCCCTGAGTGACATGTCCCACAAACTAATGGTGCATGGGTGTCACCAGTAAGAAAAAACAGACACCAGCAGTCAACAGATGATTGCACGCGTGCGCACGCACGCACACACACACACACACACACACACACACACACGTGCACGTGCAATCCAGCTTGTCACTCCATTGATCAAACACTGGAGGGCAGCACCGAGGGAGAGGCCAACCCCAACTGAGTATGAAAGCCCTGCTACATTGCCTTTCCTGGACTGCAGCAACAGGCAAGCCCACAGCATGGGGCGCAGTCCCCACTACGACCAAGGCCATACAGCTCCCCTCCTGTCTGTTGCACCAACAAATACAGGAAACAGGCCTGACGTATCTTACATTATCAAAGTCCAACAGAGTCTTGTGATGACAAGGGAAATGTCTGAGACAATCACTCGCCATTCTACTGCATGCCACCTTCACGCACCAACTCTGATGCCTTCAATACCTTCCTGTAGCAGGCCACAACAGGCCGCAGGCGGATTGGACAGGCTAGATGCAGGAAGATTGTTTCCGATGTTGGGGAAGTCCAGAACGAGGGGTCACAGTTTAAGGATAAAGGGGAAGCCTTTTAGGACCGAGATGAGGAAAAACTTCTTCACATAGAGAGTGGTGAATCTGTGGAATTCTCTGCCACAGGAAACAGTTGAGGCCAGTTCATTGGCTATATTTAAGAGGGAGTTAGATATGGCCCTTGTGGCTAAAGGGATCGGGGGTATGGAGAGAAAACAGGTACAGGGTTCTGAGTTGGATGATCAGCCATGATCATACTGAATGGCGGTGCAGGCTCAAAGGGCCGAATGGCCTACTCCTGCACCTATTTTCTATGTTTCTATGTAACATGGCCTATGCCAAGTACAGCTCATCTGCCAAGGAGCAGCTCACTGAAGGGGTAGACCTGCAGTACAAAAAAATTCTTAAAGTCCAGCATTGTCTTGCGATTGTAAATAAAGACAAAAACACCTTTGGTTGGCCTGCAGGAGGTCATGGCGTCTGAGCGCACCACCATCCATGTTTATATTGAATGGTGGAGAACATGAGGGCAATGAATAGCTCATTTCTGTTTCTATATTCTTTCAATGTTCCTTTCTGAGAAGATAAATTTTAATCCCAAGGTCTACAATGAAGTTATCATACCCTGCATGTATTTCCGCAGTCTTACTCATCTGGACTTAATACGCTGATTAATTTCCACATTGCATACATTTGAGGAACTCGTCTGTTTTGGAAAAGCTATTCAATGTATGTTTCAGATAATTTTAGCATTGGTGGTGATGAAGGAGTGAGGGAATTTTTGCATCTGAAATGCCAAATGTCTACAATATTCAATTCTGCACACAACAGCTCATGGATCCCAAGTTTTAAACTGCAAGCTCTATTTTCACAGTGATCATAGAGTCATAGAATGGTACAGCAGAGAAAAAGGCCCTTGTGTTCCAGCTCATCCAAAATGATCTCACGATCCAATTTTTTTAGCATGAATCCATATCCCCTTGAAGTCTCCCTTTCTAAGTACCTGTCTAATTAGACATATTAATTGTACCTGCCTTTGCTCACTCTTCTGGCCCCTCGGATATTCTCCACCCACCGTGTGGAAAGTTTACTCTCGGACTTCTTTCAGATTTCTCCCTTTTCACTTTAAGCCTGTGCCCTCTGGCTTTAGACTTGTCTGCCTTGAGAAAAGCATTCTGACCATCCAATCCATTCCCCTCATACTATAAAACTCCCTAAGTTTACCCATCGTCCTCTATATCCCACTAAGAATAAACTTAGTCTATTCAATCTCTCCTCATAACTACAGTCCTCCATTCCTGGCAATATCCAAATGAACTTCTTCTGCACTCGTGCACTCAAAATAAAGACAAAACTTTATTTCGATAATATTTATGTGACAGTCACACCTATCAACAACGGCATGATTAACTACATTTGTGAGAGTCGGCAATGTAAAGACTAGATGAAGAAAGCTATATCCTTGTGTTGGTTACTTCCATGCAGCCAAGTCTAGAGGTCAGGCAGAACAGTCACTGGTGGTACAACTGAGCCACTTTTGGTAATGGATAACAAAGATTTCTCAGAATGATACACAAAGCGGAAGGAGCAATGATGCACCCCAGGTTTCTTTGCACTTTAAAACCAAAAGACCCTGCAGTTCAGGGATTCCCAAGAGACCATACGCCTTCTTAACAACATTGCCAACCTGCACAGCAGCTTTGAGTGTCCTATGGACTCAGACCCCAAGATCTCTTTGATCCTCCAAACTGCCAAGAGTCTTACCATTAATACTATATTCTGCCATCATATTTGACCTACCAAAATGAACCACTTCACACATCTGGATTGAACTCCATCTGCCACTTCTCAGCCCAGTTTTACATCCTATCAATGTCCCGCTGTAACCTCTGACAGCCCGCCATACTATCCACAACACCCCCAACTTTTGTGTCATCAGCAAACTTACAAACCCACCCTTCTACTTCCTCATCCAGGTCATTTATAAAAACCACGGGGGGAGGGGGTGGTCCCAGAACAAATCCCTGTGGAACACCACTGGTCACCGACCTCCATGCAGAATATGAACCATCTACTGCCACTCTTTGCCTTCTGTGGGCAAGTCAATTATCTGACTATCCTGCTGACTATCCCTCTCTAAATGCTCATAAATCTTGCCTCTTAGGAGCTTCTCCAACAACTTGCCCACCACTGATGTAAGACTTTCTGGTTTATAATTTCTTGAATGGTTCCAGAAGACTGGAAAATTGCTAATGTTACTCCACTCCAAGAAGGGAGAGAGGCAGAAGAAAGGAAACTATAGGCCAGTTAGTCTGACCTCAGTGGCTGGCAAGATGTTGGAGTTAATTATAATGATAACGATTACTGTATAAAGACTTCTATAATTTCCTGGGTTATCTCTTCTCCCTTTCTTGAACAAGGGAACAACATCCGCAATCCTCCAATCCTCCGGCACCTCTCCCATCCTCATTGATGATGCAAAGATCATCTCCAGAGGCACAGCAATTTCCTCCCTTGCTTCCCACAGAAGCCTGGGTTACATCCCGTCTGGTCACGGGGACTTATCCAACTTGACACTTTCCAAAAGCTCCAGCATATCCTCTTCCTTAATATCTACATGCTCAAGCTTTTCAGTCTGCTGCAAGTCATCACTACGACTACCAAGATTATTTTCCATAGTGAATACTGAAGTAAGGTATTCATTATGTACCTCTGCTATCTCATCTGGTTCCACACACTTTTCCAATGTCACACTTGATTGATCCTATTCTCTCACGTCTTATCCTCTTGCTCTTCACATACTTGTAGAATGCCTTGGGGTTTTCCTTAATCCTGTCCACCAAAGCCTTCTCATGGCCCCTTCTGGCTCTCCTAATTTCTTTCTTAAGCTCCTTCCTAGTAGCCTTATGACATTCTAGATCTCTATCATTACCTAGTTTTTTTAAACCTTCTGTAAGCACTTCTTTTCTTCTTGACTAGATTTACAACAGCCTTTGCATAACATGGTTCCTGTACCCTACCATCCTTTCCCTGTCTCATTGGAATGTACCTATGCAGAATCCCATGTAAATATCCCCTGAACATTTGCCACATTTCTTCCGTACATTCCCGAGAACATCAGTTTCCAATTTATGCTTCCAAGTTCCTGCCTGATAGCCTCATATTTCCCCCTACTCCAATTGAACGTTTACCTAACTTGTCTGTCCCTATCCCTCTCCAATGCTATGGTAAAGGAGATAGAATTGTGATCACTACCTCCAAAATGCTCTCCCACTAAGAGATTTGACACCTGACCAGGTTCATTTCCCAATACCAGATCAAGTACAGTCTCTCCTCTTGTAGGATTATCTACATATTGTGTCAAGAAACCTTCCTGACCACACCTAACAAACTCCATCTCATCCAAACCTCTTGCTCTAAGGAGATGCCAGTCAATATTAGGAAAGTTCAAATCACCCATTGCACCATTCCAGAATCTGCCTCCCTATCTGTTCCTCGATGTCCTTGTTACTATTGTGGGATCTATAAAAACACCCAGTAGAGTTATTGCCCCTTTCTGTATCTGATCTCGACCCACACTGACTCAGTGGACCATGCCTCCATGACTTCATCCTTTTCTGCAGCCTTGACATTATCCCTGATTAGCAAAACCATGCCCCATCTCATTTGCCTCCCCTGAGGTCCTCTTTAAAACATCTAAAGCCTGGCACACTCAGCAGCAATTCCTGCACCTGAGATATCCAAGTCTCTGTCTCACTTCTACAGGCCACCCCTTCCTCAGAAAAGGTTCTAATGATCCAAGAATTTGAAACCCTGCCCTCTGCACCATCTCCTCAGCCACTCATTCATCTGTGCTATCTTCCTGTTCTGTCCTTCCCCAGCTTGTTGCACCTGGATTAATCCAGAGATTACCACTTTGGAGATCCTGCTCCTTAGCCTCTTCCTAACTCCCTACACCTACTGCACAGGACCTCTACACCCCCACCACCCCCTGTGCCTATGTCACTGGTACCAACATGTACCACAACCTTTGGCTGCCCACCCTCCCCTTCAAGAATATTCTACAACCCCTCAGAGATATCCTGGCTCCTAGCACCTGGGAGGCAAAACACTATTCTGGTGTTCCTTTTACGGCCACAGAATCTCCTCTCTGTCCCCCTAACTATCGAGTCCCCTATGACTATTGCTCCGCCTGGTTTCACCCTACCCTTCTGAGGCTCAGAGCCGACCACAGTGCTGCTGCTGCCTTGCCCAGAGAGGTCATCCCCCTCAGCAGTATCCGAAGGGGTTTACCTGTTGCTGAGGGGAATGGCCCCGGGGGCCCTGCCCTGACTTCCTTCTCCCTTTACCTCTCACGGTGTTCACCCATTTCCTCCATGAATTCTGCACTCTGGGTGTAACCAACTGCTCAAAAGTCTTAGCTATCAATTGCTCTGCCTCCTGAATGATCCTAAGTTCATCCAGCTCCAGCTCCTTAAAGCCCTCTTTCAGGGGCTGGAGTTGGCTGCACTCCTCACAGGTGTAGACATCAGGGAGACATCAGGTTCCATGAGTTCCATAATCGTACGGGAGGAGCATTCCACTGCCATATCTGTTGTTCTGCCTGCACTGTACTACGGTCAACCAAGACCAAATCAGCAATAACAAAAGGAAAAACCTACCCTTCTTACCTGTTTCTTTGGCCTCAGCCTCTTCTCGTCAGAGCCTCTTGAGTCAAAGCCTCCAAGTTCCCACTCTGACTCTAGCCCCCACTCTGATGATGGCCACTCCACTAGACCCTATCTGACTTTTATGGTTTAAAAAAATCAGAAAAACCCCTACACAAGGAGAAAGAACACACTGCGTTTGGTGGTGCTCCCCCTTCCTTCCACTGCCACCGATGTCTCTGACACTTCCCGCGCCTGCGCACTGGCTACTGTTCTTAAGAAAAACCGCCACGCAAGGAGAAAGAACTCAGTGCATTTGGTGGTGTTCGATCTGCCTTCCGTTGTCATCAACATTTGACGGATTCACAATCCACATCATTATAACCTTGCACCTTATTGTCGATTTGCACTGCACGCTTTCTGTAGCTATTACACTCTATTCTGAATTCTGTTACTGTTTATCCCTGAATGTACTGTGAAATGAATTGATCTGTATGAATATGAGGCAATATAAGCTTTTCATTGTACTTCAAAACATATGACAAAAATAAACAGTGCCAATTGCTAGCTTAATTTGTTCAGTGGAAAATCGCAGGTGATATTAAACAAGAGGATATGCTGGAGATTTCGGAAAATGTCAATTTGGATAAATTACTGGGACCGGACGGGATGTACCCCAGGCTACTGTAGGAGGCAAGTGAGGAGATTGCTGAGCCTCTGGCGATGATCTTTGCATCATCAATGGGGATGGGAGAGATTCCGGAGGATTGGAGGGTTGCGGATATTGTTCTATTATTCAAGAAAGGGAGTAGAGATAGCCCACAAAATTATAGACCAGTGAGTCTTACTTCAGTGGTTGGTAAGTTGATGGAGAAGATCTTGAGAGGCAGGATTTATGAATATTTGCAGAGGCATAATATGATTAGGATAAGTCAGTATGGCTTTGTCAAAGGCAGGTCACCTTACTAGCCTGATTGAATTTTTTGAAGATGTGACTAAACACATTGATGATGGTAGAGCAGTAGATGTAGTGTATATGGATTTCAGCAAGGCATTTGACAAGATCCCCCATGTAAGGCTTATTGAGTAAGTAAAGAGGCTGGGATCCAAGGGGACATTGCTTTGTGGATCCAAAATTGGCTTGCCCACAGAAGGCAAAGAGTGGTTGTAGACGGGTCATATTCTGCATGGAGGTCAGTGACCAGTGGTGTGCCTCAGGGATCTGTTCTGGGACCCCCACTCTTCGTGATTTTTATAAATGACCTGGATGAAGAAGTGGAGGGATGGGTTAGTAAATTTGCTGATGACACAAAGGTTGTAGGTGTTGTGGATAGTGTGGAGGGCTGTCAGAGGTTACAGCGGGACATTGATAGGATGCAAAAATGGGCTGAGAAGTGGCAGATAGAGTTCAACCCAGATAAGTGTGAGGTGGTTCATTTTGGTAGGTCAAATATGATGACAGAATATAGTATTAATGGTAAGACTCTTAGCAGTGTGGAGGATCAGAGGGATCTTGGGGTCTGAGTCCATAGGACACTCAAGTCTGCTGCGCAGGTTGACTCTGTGGTTAAGAAAGCGTACGGTGCATTGGCCTTCATCAATCATGGGATTGAGTTTAAGAGCCAAGAGGTAATGTTGCTGCTATATAGGATGCTGGTCAAACCCCACTTGGAGTACTGTCTTCAGTTCTGGTCACCTCACTACAAGAAGGATGTGGAAATCATAGAAAGGGTGCAGAGATTTACAAAAATGTAACCCGGATTGGGAAGCATGCCTTATGATAATAGGTTGAGTGAAGTCAGGTTCTTTTCCTTGGAGTGATGGAGGATGAGAGATGACTTGATAGAGGTGTATAAGATGATGAGAGGCATTGATCGTGTGGATAGTCAGAGGCTTTTTCCCAGGGCTGAAATGGCTAGCACGAGGAGACACAGTTTTAGGGTGCTTGGAAGTAAGTACAGAGGAGATATTGGGGTAAGTTTTTTACTCAGGGAGTGATGAGTGCGTGGAATGGGCTGCCGACGATGGTGGGGGAGGCGGATATGATAGGGTCTTTAAAGAGACTCCTGGACAGGTACATGGAGCTCAGAAAAATAGAGGGCTATGGGTAACCCTAGGTAGTTCTAAGGTAAGGACATGTTCGGCACAGCTTTGTGGGCTGAAGGGCCTGTATTGTGCTGTAGGTTTTTCTATGTTTCTATGAACAGTGTGTTCCTATGCTGTATTATTCTGTGATCTGTGTTCTTAGAGAAGATGCAGTTCTTTCAAGGAAATGCAAATAAAAGATCTGCTGTTTTACATTTGTTGCTGAATTTACTGTCACTCTGCTTCCAGGGCACTCAATTTCAGGATAAGAAGATCCACAGTCAGTTTACCTCGGGGCTTGTTCTGTATTCCAACCACTGTGCCGCCCACACCACCTTTGCCTTCTTCTCTAATTTTCTCTTTATCTCCAGGTGATTAGAAACATCTAACGGAATAAAATAAGGATGTCTTAACACTTATAAATTATAGCACTAATAATTTGCAATGAACAGCTAAAGGAACATCATTAACTCCATATTAACTTAGTCCCCTTAATGTTTTTCTTTACTCTAGACAAAGGCTGAAGTGCTGGAAATGATGCTCCATATAATCTTTGCCTTTTGGCTTTTGCTGCCCTTTTCTGATTCAATGGCAGAAGCAAATCAATGTTCTTCAGCTCAACCATCAATGGTAAGATATCACAGTTTTTAATATAGATTTCGGTGAAACTCAGTGAAGATTAAGGGTTGCTTTATCCAGCATCCTTGCTCCAACTGCCAGATCAACCAGGATCTCTCAGTGGCCAAGCATTTTAATTTGATTTCCAATTCCTATACCAGCATATCTGTCTTCAGCCTCCTCTACTTCCACGTTGAGGTTAGACACAGACGAGAGGAACAGCATCTCATATTCCACCTTTGTAGTCACCAACCTGATAGCATGAGCATTGATTCCTCCGAGCTCCCTTAATCTCATTCCACTCTGTCCCTTTTTCACTCTTATCTCACTGTCCTCATTACTGCATTTCTTTAGTCTCCACTGCCCTCTCACAGATTCTCCCACCAATCTTCCCCTTTACCTTCTTCCCTTTATTCCACAGTCCAATGTCCTCTCCTTCTGCTCTGTCACTTCCACCTATCACTTGCCAGCTTCTAACTGCATTCTTACTTTAACGCTTCCCTCACCTGCCTATCATATTCTAACCTGGATCCACCCATTACCCACCAGCTCCTAATCCACCCTCCACCACCTTTTTTCTACTGTCTATCTCGTCTTTGTTTTTCTCCAGTCCAGATGAACAGTCTTGACCCAAAATGTTGACTGGACATTCTCTCCAAAGGTGCTGCCTGACCTGTTGAGTTCCTCCAGCACTTTGTGTGCTTCTTCTTTAGCAGTTAAACAGCAGCATTTGTTGTAAAATACTCTCCAATACTTCTACCTCTAAATTTGTGGTCTGCTGTCTCTTGGGCCAATGACTGTATTCAAGTGTTGGACCAGGAAGCGGAAAGCTGTGGACTATAGGGACATGAATTACAGAGAGGATAGTAGAGGTGAATCTAGCCCACTTTCGATTAGAATAACTAATTTATATACAAATTTATTGATAATCCCAGAAATAGACAGCTAATAATATTAGCTCCTAACAGCAATGAAGATCCACCTTTACCACTTTTTGGATATCGTCCTTGTGACCTTCCTTCCCTGAGCACTAACCATTATTGGTCTGATCAAAGCAGCACTGTCAAATATCCATATTTAACAGTGCAAGGGCACATTTTGAATATCAGAGATACGTCAGAGGTTCCAGAGATGTTTCATAGATGACACTAGTTCTGGTCTAACTATCGCTGCCCACTATGTTGGTTAAGGCTAACCAGATTGAAGCATTTGATATACATAGATTCTAGTCTAACCACCTCTCCTCACTATGTTAGTCAATGCTCCATCAGTGTTAGGTGTTTGCCACACTTAGATGTTATAATATGACTGATTCTAGTCTAATTACTACTCCTCAATAACCATGAGGTATCACAAATGGAACTTCCCGGTGCCCAAACATTTTAATTCTAATGCTCGTTCCCTTTCTGGCATGTTGGTCCACGGCCTCCTCTTATGTCTAGATGAGGCCATACTCAAAGTGGAGGAGCAACACTTAAATTCCATTTGGGTAGACTCCAACCTGATGGCATGAATATCAATTTCTCCTTCAGGTAAAAAAAAATTTCTCTCCCCCTCCCCTCCTCCTCTATTCCCCACTCTGGCTTTAACCTCTTCTCACCTGCCTATCACTTCCCAGTGGGTCCCCTCCCCTTCCCTTTCTTCTATGGTCCTCTCTCCTCTCCTATCAGATTCTTCCTTCTCCAGCCCTTTATCTTTTCCACCCAACTGGCTTCACCTATCACCTTCTAGAAATACTCCTTCCCTACCCGTCTTTTTATTCTGGTGTCTTCCCTCTTCCTTTTCAGTCCTGAAGAAGAGTTTCAGCCCAAAATGTTGACTGTTTATTCATTTCCGTAGATGCTGCCTGACCTGCTGAGCTCTCCCAGCATTTTGTGTGTGTTCCTACCCATTATGTTGGTCAAGAGTTATTTCAGTAATGCACCTATTGCCGCAGGTTAGCCTTTGTCTTCATCATAGTGATCTGTCTTTGTCCTTGGTGTCTATCGAAACCTCTTGCTAAACAGGAACCTCCTCCAGATTCTACTTGTGTTTCCATATTTGCCTCGCTCCGTAACTCTTAAGCACAGATTATTGTAAGTACATTTATGGCTGCTGAATCAGCAGCAAAGACACAATACAGTGAATACTGTTTCATCAACTATGATATCATTATCTATCTCATTTGCAGGACCAATTCAATTCATTTTTTCAACTGTTTGATGGACATCAGTTCCAAGTCAATGGTAAGAAATAAAAAATACAAAGAAATCATATTACCCAGAGACTTAGACATTTTGTTTCTGAAATATTGCAAGATCATAAGCAACAAGTGTAATAACGGACATTTCAAAAGAATCAGTTCCACAAATATAAAAGTGCTTTTTTTCCCCCCACATTGTATTTTAGTGTTAAAATCTCAGACAAATCAGTAAGAAAAATTGGTGATAGAACCTTGAAAACTGTTAATTGCAACAAGGAGATTTCGCTTATTTGCTTTTCTTATCTTGTCAAAGAGTTGTCAATTACATAATCCATGACAAATTATTAGACAATACATTTTAGAAGTTTTGCTTAAAAAGACTGTAAATATCAGTCAGTAAATTGCTATAATTTTTCTTCACTTTAGTTGAGTAACAGGTAATGTCTTGGTTGAAATTTCATGTAAAGGATGCCATTTGACAGTATGTAACACTTACTCCTGAATCAGTCATGAACTGACCTTTATTCAATGAAAACAAAATAGGATGAATATTATGCAGCTTATTCTGTACTGCTTCCCTCAATAAATAACTTTCTTTTCCTTTATCTGGTTGCTCATATTCCAGTTATACGAAACTCAAAAAGATCTTACCATTCTAACATGAATTTTGAAAAAGTTCATTTTGACTTGGTCACTGAATACATGAAGAGACTGATTTTCCCTCTGAATGTTTCAATCAGTGGAAGGGATGCTTATCTTATCATCCTTAATATTAGCACCAAAATCGGTAAGTTATATATGCTACTGAACCAAGATGCTAATATGTATGTAAAATATTGGTACTTTACTTTTGGAAGGATGGCAAATCTACCCAGGAGCTGAAATTGCTCAGATTATAACTTCTTCTTCTTAGGCAGTCCCTCGGGACTGGAGATGCTTTCACTCAAGTATTGTGGGTTCTAAGGGTAATGTGGGAACCGAGAACTCTTCCGAGGACAAGCCAAAAGGTGGCTGGTGGAGCAGGCTGGGGGAAGGAAGGAGGGGCTCCATCTGCCGCTTTCTCAGGGCTTCTGTGTACACCTGATGCATGTCCTGGAGGTTCCCAATACCATCCTTCTCCATTCTGAGCAGTCATGAGCCTGGAATTCCCAGAATGCACCTTTTCAGGAAACATTGAGCACATCTATGCATCTTCTTTGAGGCCCTGACTGATCAGGAAACTGCCAACTTCCACGGATCCACGGATTTCACCTCCACCACAGTCTGTGGCAAAGCATTCCACAGATTCACTACTCTCTGGCTAAAATAATTCCTGCTTACCTCTGTTCCAAAAGGTTACCCCTCAGTTTTGAGGCTGTGCCCTCTAGTTCTGGATGCCAAAACCATAGGAATCACCCTCTCCACATCCATCCTATCTACTCCTTTCAACATTCAGCATTCAATAGGTTTCAAAGAGATTTCCCCACATTCTTCTAAATTCCAGCGAGTAAGTCCAAAGTTGCCCAACACTCCTCATGTGTTAACCTCTTCATTCCTGGAATCATCCTTGTAAACCTCCTCTGAACTCTCTCCAATGACAACACATCCTTTCTGAGATATGAGGCCCAAAACTGTCGACAATACTCAAGTTCGACCTGGTTAGTGTCTTATAAAGGCTCAGCATTATCTCCTTGCTTTTATATTTGATTTCCTTTGAAATAAATGCTAACATTGCATTTGCCTTCTTCACCACAGACTCAACATGTAAATTAATCTTCTGGGAGTCTTGCACGAGGATTTCTAAATCCCTCTGCTCTCGGATGATTGAACCTTCTCCTTATTTAGATAAATGTCCGCACTATTGTTCCTTTTACCAAAATGCATTATCATACATTTCCCAATACTGTATTCCATCTGCCACTTTGTACCCACTCTTCCAATTTGTCTATGTCCTGCTACAATCACATTGCTTCTTCAACAATACTAACCCCTCTACCTATCTTCGTATCATCCACAAACTTTGCCACAAAGCCATCAATTCCATTATCCAAATCACTGACAAACAATGTGGAAAGTAGCAGTCCCAATACTGACCCCTGAGGAACACCACTAGTCCCTGGCAGCCAACAAGAAAATGCCCCCTTTATTTCCACTCAATGCCTCCAGCTTGTCAGCCATTCCTCTATCCATGCCAATATCTTTCTTGTAAAGCCATAGGATTTTATGTTGTTAAGCAGCCTCACGTGTGGCACATTATCAGATGTCTTCTGAAAATCCAAGTAAGTGACATCCACTGTCTCTCCTTTGTCCACCCTGCTGGTTACTTCCTCGAAGAACTCTAACAGGTCTGTCAGGCAAGTTTTCCCTTCACACAAACCATGCTGACTTTGACTTATTTTGTCATTCCAGTTTCTAAGCACCCTGAAACATTACCCTTAATAACACTTTCCTAACCACTGAGGTTAGGCTAACTGGTCTATAATTTCCTTTCTTTTTGCTTACTCCCTTCTTAAAGAGGAGAATGACATTTGCAGTCTTCCAGTCCTCTGGGAACATGCCATCATCAAATGATTCTTGAAAGATCATGACCAATGAATCCGTTGTCTCTTCAGCAACCTCTCTCAGGATTCCGGGATGCAGTTCGTCTGGTCAAGGTGACTTATATACCTTAAGATCTCTGAGTTTACCTAGCACTTTTTCCTTACACAGACCTCTGGCACACTGCTAGTGTCTTCCACAGTGAAGACTGATGCAAGGTGCATATTAAGGTCATCTGCCATTTCTTTGTCCCCCATTACTACCTCACTCACCAGCATCATTTTCCAATGGTCCAACATTAACTCTTACCTCCCTTTTTTTCTTTTATAACCAAAAAAACTTTTAGTATTCTGCTTTAATTTATTGACTAGTTTGCCTTCATATTTCATCTTTTCCCTTCTTATAGCTTTTTAGTTCAATTTGTTGGATTTTAAAATCTTCTTACTCAGCGAACTTCCCACTCACTTTTGTTATCTTATATGCCCTTTCTTTGGCTTTTATACAGTCTTTTCTTCCTTTGTCAACCACAGTTACCGACCCCTGCCATTTAAGAACTTCTTCTATCCTGTGCCTTGGGAACTATTCTCAGGAACTTCAGCCATCTCTGCTCTGCCATCATCCCTGCCGGTATCCTCCTCCAATCCACTGGGGCAAGCTCCTCTCTCATGCCTCTGTAATTTCCTTTATGCCATTGTGATACTGATACATGTGACCTATGCTTCTCCCTCTCAAACTGCAGTCTGAATTCAATCATATTATAATCACTGTCTCCTAAGGGTTCCTTTACATTAAGCTCCATAATAAGATGTAGTACACAACACCCAATCTAAGACAGCCTTTCCCTGAGTAGGCTCAAGCACAAGCTGCTCTAAAAAGCTATCTCCTAGGCATTCAACAAAATCCCTCTATTGTGATCCGACACCAACCTGATTTTCCCAACCCCCTTGCATATTGAAGTCCCCATTACAATCGTGTCATTACATGCCTTTTCCAGCTCCCTTTGCAATCTCAACCCCACATCTTGCTTACTATTTGATGGCCTATATATGATTCCCATAATAGAATTTTACTCTCACAGTTTCTTAACTCCACCCTCAAAGATTCAACATTCTCTGACCCTATGTCACCTCTTTCTAAAGACGTAATTCCATCTCTTACCAACAGAGCCACGCCACCACCTCTGCCTTCCTGCCAGGCCTTTCAATACAAAGTATATCCTTTGATGTTAGACTCCCAACTATGGCCTTCTTTCAGCCACGACTCAGTGATGCCCACAATGTCAAACCAATCAATCTCTAATTGTGCCACGAGTTTGTCCCCCTTTTTCCAAATGCTACATGCATTTAAATACAGCACTTCAGTCCTCCGTTCTTTGCCCTTTTGAATTTTACCTCTGTGGTACAATTTAACTTTTTGCTCTGTCTGCACTTGTACTCAATTATTGGCTTGTCCTTCTTTACTTTCTTGTACACCCATCATTTACTTGTAAACCTGCTGGCTGATCCTCAACTCTATCATCTCGGTCGCCATTCCTCTGCCATATAAGTCTAAACTGCTCCCGACAGCTCTAGCAAACCTGCCCGCAAGAATATTGCCCCCCCCCCCCCAGATAGCTATTAAATATAGAAAGACCAAGGGTGCTGGTGAAAGAAAAAGGTTTTAACTCCACCCCCATGAAAAAGAAAAGAAACAAAACTTACAGACCCCAATATTTACCCCTCCCCTGCAGCAAAAAACAGCCACAATAACTATCACTGACCCTCTACACAAACAAACCCTGACACCCTCACTCACAGAAAAATACAACGGTAGAAGCTAAACACCCAACCACAACCGCCCCCCCCCCCGCACACACACACACACGCACAAACAGATCACCGACCCGCCAATTGGCCACAAGAAATAAAACACCGAAAAACTGAAGGAAACTCAAGTACAGTCCAAAAATCAGGTAAATCTCAGAATAGGGGAAACGTCTTTTCATCTGCATACAGGGGAGAGCGGCCCACTGCTCCTGAACCTGACAGTGACAAGCCAAGAGCCCTGCACCTCCCACCCGACAGCTACAGTGAGAAGTAGTCCAGTCGAAAGCAGGCAGATGGTGCTGAACACCTGTACGTTTTCCACTCTCATCCTCAACAATTTTAACCTTGCTGGACACTTTAACTGGTGCACAGTAATGGAACCGACCACTGGTTCCAGTTCTGACATCAGGAATCGTTGCAGCCGCGGTCACCAATGGCCATGCCTGCACTCTCCGCACTCATCCTCACCGAATGCCCCAGGGGATCGCAAAAGCACCAGATCGTTCAGTCCGCCCAAAAAGAAATCCTTAAGAGGGACCTTACAGGCTGCAATCGATCACAGTTCTGAAGAATTACATCTAGAAGTAGAAGTGTATCTAGCTGTTTAGTGAGCCGTCTGCAACGCCATCAGTGATCGCTAGACCCATTTTGTCTCCTCACGTTTGCCTCTTGTTTCCTCATTTGTACTCAAATTGGCCTTGCAAGTAGGCAAACTGGAACTATGAATCTAATTGTCTCTCTAGTTGAACATATTTGCTTGGATCCAGGTGCCAATTTAATTGCAATCTGATAAAATGCAACTGTTTTAGAGTAACACTCTTCTCCAACTCAGAGCCAAAGAAATGAAGCTACATCCGGCTTCTGAATCATTGCCCCTTGCTTTGTCAGTCAAAATCTAGAATTTTGGGGTTAAAGAATGTGGGTGTTGCTGGGATTGATGGCAGGAACAGTCATGTTCACACGGGGTGAACTGGAAGGGCTTATTCCCGAGGTTAAAAGGTTCTGTTGCCAAATAATAAATGGATTGGACTCCATGGATTTGGGATAAAACATTTAAACACATTAGACTTTAAAATGGTACACACTTCATACAAAGATGCTGCTAGACTTTTTGTAAACAGCCATTAAGCTCCTAAAGAATTTGTGGAAGTAAAATGACTGATAATACTCTGCAAGGTCATAGCTGCAGGAAGAAGTGCAGTTAACATTAGAAAAATGCCGTGCATACTGCAAGAATATTTATTATGTTTTAAAGCATTATTTTACAATTTTAACAATGCTTATCTATTTACTGTATTTTTTTTTAGAATGCAAGTACATAGGGAATGGATCAAAGTGCTTTTTCTGGAATGAAACTATCCAGGAATATAATACATCTGATTTGCCAGAATGCTCAAAATCTTCCAAGTGTAATTGCAGTTACTCAATGATTAATGGAGTAGGATTCTGCCGTCAAAATGCAACAAATCTACTTAATTCAGGTAATTCAATCATCATTTTGAATATATCGGGCTTCACTTTTTAAATTTTCTTGCAGAATTCAGTAGACTTGAACTTTTCTTTTTTGTTTTCTCAATGAAAGCTCAATGTTCAACTTGTGCATTTTTTTATAAACACTTGATAAAAATAATTTAGAAAAGGAAAACATACTAAAAACTTAAATTATTGAATGAAGATATTTTTAAAGACTGTTGCATTTTTCAATGTGTGCACAGTAATAAAATATAGTGGGAGCTTCCACTTTGGATACAATTTGCAAAATAGTCACAAGTAGTACTCAAAATTGAATTTGCTTTGAACAAGCTTAGTTGCATTATCAAACACGTTTCCTGAAAATTCTAATTGTGCAAACATTTTTAGAGTCATTTATCATTTAATGTAAGCTTCAATTTGAAACCAAGTTATGATGCTTAAGAGCAACACACACAAACTGTTGGAGGAGCTTAGCAGGTAAGACAGCATCTATGAAATAATTAAACAGTCGATGTTTCGGGCCAAGACCCTTCTTTAAGAACGGAAAGGAAGAGGGAAAATGCCAGAATAAAATGCTGGGGGAAGGGAAGGAGGACTACTGAGAAGGTGAGAGGTGAAGGTGTGTGGATTGGAATGGTAAAGGGCTGGAGAAGAAGGTGTATGTTTGTAAATGAAATGGCGGAGGCATTTTAACTTTAAAGGAAACCGTAATAACTCCTTCTTTGTCCTCCAAACACAGACCATAAAGACCATAAGATAAAGGAGCAGGAGTAGGCTGTTCAGCCCAGTGAGTCTCCTCCACCATTCAATCGTGGGCTGATAAAGCGCGATAAAACTTCATGTCATTACATCATCATGTAGACCAACCTCTTAACGTGAACCCCAACTCAACGCTGGTGGTTGTGAATTATGCATAACATCTCTACCCATTACATTACCTTATAAAAGAGTCTGAAAGGAGAGGAGAGGGGACTATGGCAAAAATGGAAGAAGCAGGGGCACCAAGGGGAGATAATAGGCAGGTGAGGAGAAGAGGTAAGAGGCCAGAGTGGGGACTAGAAGAAGGAAGGCAGATAAAAAAATAATTACACCAAGGAGAAATAAATATTCACACCATTAGGTTGGAGGCTACCTAGACAGAGTATGAGGTATTGCTCCTCTACCTTGAGAGTGGCCTCATTGTTGCAAAAGAGGAGGCCATGGACCAACATGTTGGAAGTGGAATGTGGTTTGGAATTAAAATGGTTGGTCATGGGGAAGTGTCGTTTTTGGCGGATGGAGCAGAGGTGCTCAACAAAGCCGTCCCCCAGTTTACATTCGGTCTCACCTGTTATGTATTTAATAATTCAGTTAAATTTGAGAAATATTGTAAAATATTGTTTGATTAAGCATTCTTTGTTGTTTGTGTTTTTCATTATGGTTTACATGTAAGAAGTACATGAATGGCATCTGTCATTAAACTATCATTTCATAAGTGTGTGCTTCAGTACGTGAAAATGAAGTACACACGTAATCCTGGACTCCTGTGTTTTTAAGAAGGCCTAAGGTTGCCCTAGCAGATAAGGTGAAGGAGAATCCTAAGAGATTCTACAGATATATTAAGAACAAAAGGACTGCAAGGGACAAAATTGGTCCTCTGGAATATCAGAATGATAATCCATGTGTGCAGCCAAAGTTGGGGGAGATCTTCATGGATCTTCATTGTGCGGCGGTAACTGAGCTCGATGAAGGAGTGCTTCTCGCAGGTCAGAGGTGGTTATTTAAAACAAGAGCTTCGTGGGCGTAAGTCCATTGTACATGGCCCATCAGCAGCGGCAACTGAGTTCAACCAACTAAATAAAAGTACAGAAGGGCTAAGCGGAGCGGCAATTGTCAGGAGTAGGCCAGTGGCCAGAGTAGAAACGACAGACTTTGGTTCATTCAGGCTTCGGTGAGGTAAGTGGGAAGGTGGACTTCTTTTTTGGTTTTTCTTGAGGAATAGAGAGCATGTCAGTAGGGTTAGTATTTTGCTCTGAGTGTCGGATGTGGGAATCCTGGGAATCTTCCAGTCACCCAGATGGCCACATATGCGCCAGGTGCACCGAGATGCAGCTCCCGAGAGACCATGTTAGGGATCTGGAGCTGTGGCTCAATGACCTACAGCTTATGAGGGAGAGCGAACAGGAGATAGACAGCAGCTACAGAGAGTTAGTCACCTGAAGGCTGCAGGAGTTGGATAATTGGGTGATGGTCAGGGAAGCGAAATGAAGAGCTCAGACAGTAGAGAGCACCTCTGTGACCATCCTCCTCAGTAATCATGAACTTGTTTTGGATGCAGTTGAGGGGTGTGACCTGACAGAAGACGACCACAGCTCTTGGGTCTCTGGCACTGAGCCTTGTTCCGTGGTGCAGAAGGGAAAGAGGAAGATGAGGAATGCGGTAGACATAAGGGATTCCATAGTGAAGGGGACAGACAGGAGGTTCTGTCAGCCGGATAGAGATACCTGCATGGTGTGTTGCGTTCCAGGTGCCAGGGTACGGGATGACTCGGATCAGGTGCAGAGTATTCTAAAGGGAGAGGGTGAACAGCCAAAAGTCTTGGTACACTTTGGTACCAATGACATAGGTAGAAAAAGGGAGGAGGTCCTGAAGAGAGAATTCAGGGAGTTAGGTAGGAAGTTGAAAAGCAGGACCTCTAGGGTAGTAATCTCAGGATTGCTGCCTGTGCCACATGCTAGCAAGTGCAAGAACAGCATGATCAGGTGTGTTAATGTGTGGCTGACAGACTGGTGTAGGGGGCAGGGCTTCAGATCCTGGATCACTAGGACCTCTTCTGGGAGAGGTACAGCCTGTACAAAAAGGATGGGCTACACCTGAACCCAAAGGGGTCCAATATCCCAGCGTGCACAGTTAATAGAGCTGTTAGGGAGGGTTTAAATTAATCTGGTAGGGGGTGGGAACTGGAGTGATCGGGTTGAGGAAGGGGACAGCAGAAATAAATCAAAGATAGGGTGCAACAGAGATTATAGAAAGAACAGGCAGGAGATGAGTTACAGGGCAATAGAGGTGTGGTTCAGTTAAAACAGAAAGCTACAAAAACTGGACTGAAAGTGTTATACTTGAATGCATGCAGCGTAAGGAATAAAATGGATGTTCTTGAAAGTCGGCTACAGATTGGCAAATATGACACTGTGGCCATCTCTGAAACTTGGGTAAAGGATGGCTGTCATTGGGAGCTGAATGTCCAAGGATATACAGTGTATCGGAAAGATAAGTTATTAGGCAGAGGGGGTGGTGTGGCTCTGTGTACAAGAAGTAATATTAAACATTAGGAAGAAATGACATAGGATTGGAAGGTGTAGAGTCTCTACAGGTTGAGTTAAGAAATGACAAGGGTAAGAGGACCCTAATGGCAGTTATACACGCCTCCAAACAGCAGCCGGGATGTGGATTACAAATTACAGCAGGAGATAGAAAAGGTGTGTCAGAAAGGCAATGTCATGATAATCATTGGAGATTTTAACATGAAAGCGGATTGGGAAAACCAGGTCAGTACTGGACCTCAAGAGAGAGAATTTGTAGAATGTCTAAGGCATAGCTTTTTAGAACAACTTGTTGTTGAGCCCAGTAGGGGATTGGCTGTGCTGGATTGCAATGATCCAAAAGTGATAAGAGAGCTTAAGGTTAAGGAACCCTTAGTGAACGGTGATCACAGTATGACTGAGTTCACATTGAAATTTGAGAGGAAAAAAAATAATATCCAATGTGTCAGTATTTCAGTGGAATAAAGGAAATTACAATGGCATGAGAGAGGAACTGGCCAAAGTTGACTGGAAAGGGACAACAGAGCAGCAATGGCTGGAGATTCTGCAAAAAATGAGGGAAGTGCAAGACAGATATATTCCAAATAAGAAGAAATTATCAAATGGAAAAAGGACACTACCATGGCTCAAAAGTGAAGTCAGAGCCAAAGTAAAAGCAAAAGAGAGGGCATACAAGGAAGCCAGAGCTAGTGAGAAGATAGAGGATTGGGAATCTCCTGGACCTGATGGAATGCACCCTTGGGTTCTGAAAGAAGTAGCTGGAAAGATTGCGGAGGCATTAACAATGATCTTTCAAGAATGATCTTTCAAGAATTGATAGATTCTGGCATTGTACCGGATGTCTGGAAAATTGCAAATGTTACTCAACTATTTAAGAAGGCTGGGAGGCAGCAGAAAGAAAACTATAGACCTGTTAGCCTGACATCAATGGTTGGAAATTTGTTGGATTTGATTGTTAGGAATGAGATTACAGAGTACTTGGAGGCACATGACAAGATAGGCCAAAGCCAGCATGGTTTCCTGAAAGGAAAATCCTACCTACTGTAATTCTTTGAGGAAATTGCAAGCAGAGTAGACAAAGGAGATGTAGTTGACGTGATGTACTTGGATTTTCAGATGGCATTCGACAAGGTGCCACACGAGGCTGCTAAGCAAGATAAGAGCCCACTGAATTACAGGGAAGTTACTAGCATGGGTGGAACATTGACTGATCTGCAGAAAACAGAGAGTGGGAATAAAGGGATCCTATTCTGGCTGGCTGCCGGTTACCAGTGGAGTTCCACAGGGTTTGGTGTTGTGGCACTGCTTTTTATGATGTATGTCAATGATTTGGACCATGGTATTCATGGATTTGTGGCTAAATTTGCCAATGGCACAAAGATAGGTGAAGGGGCAGGTAGTGTTGGAGAAACAGAGAGCCTGCAGAGAGACTTAAATAGTTTAGGGGAATGGGCATAGAAGTGGCAAATGAAATACAAGGTTGGAAAGTGTATGGTCATACATTTTGGTGGAAGAAATAAACGGGCAGACTATTATTTAGATGGGGAGAGAATTCAGAATGCAAAGATGCAAAAGGACTTGAGAATCCTTATGCAAGATACCCTAAAGGTTAACCTACAGGTTGAATTGGTTGTGAAGAAGGCAAATGCAATGTTGGCATTCATTTCTGGAGGTACAGAATATAAGAGCAGGGATGTGATATTGAGGCTCTATAAGGCACTCATGAGACCACACTTGGAGTATTGTGTGCAGTTTTGGGCTCCTTATTTTAGAAAGGATATACTGACATTGGAGAGGGTTCAGAGAAGGTTCACGAGAATGTTCCAGGAATGAGAGGGTTACCATATGAGGAACATCTGGCAGCTCTTGGGCTATATTCCATGGAGTTCAGGAGAATGAGGGGGATCTCACAGAAACATTCCGAATGTTAAAGGCCTGAACAGATTAGATATGGTAAAGTTATTTCTCATGGTAGGGGATTCAATGACAAGAGGGCACGACTTCGGGATTGAAGGACATCCTTTTAGAACTGAGATGCGGAGAAATTACTTTAGTCGGGGGTGGTAAATCTGTGGAATTTGTTGCCACGAGCGGCTGTGGAGGCCAAGTCATTGGGTGTATTTAAGGCAGAGATAGATAGGTTCTTGATTAGCCAGGACATCAAAGGTTATGGGGTGAAGGGAGTGGGGATGACTGGAAGAATTGGATCGGTCCATGATAGAATGGAGGAGCAGACTTGATGGGCCGAATGACCTACTTCTGCTTCTATACCTTATGATCTTTTGGTCTTGTGAATTTTTGCATCTGTATTTACTCAGGAGATGGACACAGAGTCTATAGAAGTGAGGCAAAGTAGCATCAACTTCATGGACCCGAAGGAGATTACAGAGGAAGAGGTGTTTGCTGTCAATTAGCAAATCAGGGTGGATAAATCTCCAGTGTCTGACAAGATGTTCCCTTGGACCCCGTGGGAGACAAGTACAGAAATCGCTGAGGCCTTAGCAGAGATATTTAAATCATATTTTGCAGCAGGAGATCTATTAGAGGATTGGAGGAAGCCAATGTTGTTCTATTGTTCAAGAAAGGCTCTAAAAATAAACCAGAGAAATTATAGGCTGGTGAGCCTGACATCAGTATTGGAAAAGTTAAATTGGAAGGTATTCTAAGGGACCAGATATATAAGTATTTGGATAGACAGGGATAGTCAGCATTACTTCGTGTGTGGTAGCCTTGTCTTACCAATCTCATAGGAAAGTGGACGAAGGAAAGGCAGTGGATGTTGTCTACCCGGACTTTAGCAAGGCATTTAACAAGGTTCCACATGGGAGGTTGTTCAAGAAGGTTCAGTTGCTTGACATTCAATATGAGGTAGTAAATAGGATTAGATATTGGCTGAGGGAGAAGCCAGAGGTTGCCTCTCAGACCAGAAGCCTGCGACAAGTGGAGTACCGCAGGGATCAGTGCTGGGTTCTTTGTAGTTTGTCATTTATATCAATGATTCGGATGATAATGTAGTAAACTGGATCAACAAATTTATGGATGACACCAAGACTGGTGGTGTCATGGACAGTGAGGAGTATCAGAGCTTGCAGCGGGATCTGGACCAGCCAGTAAAGTGGGCTGAAAAAAAAATGGCAGATGGAACAGTGCAAGGTTTTGCATTTCAGTCAGACCATCCAGGGTAGATCTTACACGGTGAACAATAGGGCACAGAGAAGAGTGGTAGAACTAAGGGATTTGGGAATACAGGTCTATATTACATTGAAAGTAGCGTTACAGGTTGATAGGATCATAAGGAAAGCTTTTGGCATGTTGATCTTCATAAATCAATGTATTGAGTACAGGGGACGAGATGTTATGTTGAACTTCTATAAGACGTTGGTGTGCCTTAAGTTGTAGAGTTGTGAAGACAAGAAAATCTGCAGATGCTGGAGGAACTCAGCAGGCCAGGCAGCATCTATGGAAAAGACTATGTTGGTCCAAAACGTTGACTATTTACTCTTGTCCATACATACTGCAAGCCTGTTGATGGCCTCCAGTATTTTGTGTGTGCTGCTTGGAGTACGTGTGCAGCTTTGGTCAGAGGAAAGATGTAAATAAAGTTGAAGGAGTACAGAGAAAATTTACAAGGATGTTACTTGGACTAGAGGACCTGAGTTTTAAGGAAAGATTGAATTAAAGTTAAGGACTTTATTCCTTGGAGCATAGAGATTGAGGGGGAGATTTGATAGAGGTATACAAAATCATGAGGGTATAGTTAGGGTAAATACAAACAGGTTTTTTCTTTTGAGGTTGGGTGGGACTGCAATGAAAGTCATGGGTTAAGAGTGAAAGGTGAAAAGTTTAAGGGAAACATAAGAGTCATGAGAGTGTGGAATGAGGTGCAAATATAAGTGGTGCATGCAAGCTTAATTTCAACATTTAGGAGAAGTTTGGATAGGTTTATGGAGGCTCCTTATCTTAGAAAGAATGTACAGAAATTGGAAAGGGTTCAAAGGAGATCATGAAAATGACTGCAGGATTGAATAGCTTGTTATATGAAGAGTGTCTGATGGCTCCAGGCCTCTATTTGCAGGAATTTAGAAGAATGAGGAGTGACCTAATTGAAACCTATAAAATGCTGAAAGGCCTTGATAGAATGGATGTGGAAATGATGTTTCCTATGCTGGGAGTGTCTAAAACCAGAGGGCATAGCTTCAAAATAGAGGGGAGTCTATTTAGGATGGAGATGAGGAGGAATTTTGTTAGCCAGAGACCGCAAGACCACAGGAGCAGAATTAGGCCATTTGGCTCAATGAGTCTCCTCCGCCATTCAGTCATAGCTGATTCTTTTTCCCTTTCCTCAGCCCCACTCCCCGGCCTTCTCCCCATAACATTTGATGCTGTGTCCAATCAAAAAAGCTCTGCCTTAAATATACCCAACAACCTTGCCTCCAGAGCTGTCTGTGGTAATAAATTCCACAAATTTATCACCCTGTGGCTAAGGAAATATTTTCACATCTCTAGTCTAAATGGACACCCCCTTGCCTGAGGCTGTGCCCTCTTGTCCTAGACTCCAACACCATGGGAAACATCCTTTCCACATCGACTCTGTCTAGGCCTTTCAACATTCGAAAGGTTTCAAAGAGATCCCTCCTTATCCTTTTAAATTCCAGCAACTACAGACCAAGAGCTATCAAATGTTCCCTGTATGATAACCCTTTCATTCCCAGAATTATCCTTGTAAACTTCCTCTGAATCATCTCCAATGTCAGCTCATCTTTTCTTAGATGAGGAGCCTAAAACTGTTCACAATTCTCAAGGCGAGACCTCTCCAGCCTCAGCATCACATACCTGCTCTTGTATTCAAGACCTCTTGAAAGGAATGCTAACATTGCATTTGCCTTCCTCACCACCGACTCTACCTGAAAGCTAACCTTTAGAGTGTTCTGCACAAGGATTTCCAAGTACCTTTGCATCTCAGATTTTTGGATTTTCTCCTGTTTAGAAAATAGTCTGCACATTTATTTCATCTACCAAAGTACATGACCATGCATTTTCCAACATTGCATTTCATTTGCCACATTCTTGCTCAATCTACTAATCTGTCTAAATCCTTTTGCAGCCTACCTGTTTCCTCAACACTATCTGCCCCTCCACCAATCTTTGTATCATCTGTAAACTTGGCAACAAAGTCATCTCCTTTACCTCGTAATGTCCCAGCATATCAACACACTCAGCACTGATCTCCTGATCCTCCACATCCTTCCTCTTGGTAAATACTGATGTAAAGGACCTCACCCACATCCTCTGCATCCAAGTAAATGTTACCCCTTTATCGTTGAGTGGTCCCACCCTCTCCCTAGTTGTCCTCTTGATGTGCAGCATGTATAGAATGTCCTGGAATTCCCTTAAATCCTACTTGCCAACAATTTTTCATGGCCTCACCTGTATTTCCTTATTCCCTTCTTGAGTCAATTTCTTTATAATCCTCAAGGGCCCATTTGATTCTAGTTTCCTAAACGTTATATACTTTTGCTTTTTCTTCTTGACTAAATTCATCACCACTGATGACATCCAAGGTTCTCGTACCTGACCATCCTTGCCCTTCCTTCTGACTGGAACGTATTTATCTTGGCCTCTGTGCCAATGGTCTTTAAACACCCTCCACATATCAGATGTGGACTTGCCCAAAAAACACCTGCTCCCAATGAACTCTCCCTAGTTCCTATCTAATGCTTTAAGGCTCCAATTTAATACTCTCCCGCAAGTTCCATTCTTATCCTTATCTGAAGATATCTTAAAAATTAAGACATAATGATCACTGTCCCCTAACTGTTCACTCACTGAAAGGTCAGTCACCCAGCCAGACTCATTACCAACACCAGTACAGTTTTATTGGACTATCTACATGTTGATTTAAGAATCTCTCCTGGATGCACCTAACAAATTCTGCCCCATAAAAGCCTCTTGCACTAAAAAGGTCCCAGTTTCAGACACCCTGAGCCAATAGGCTGGTCCTGGACTTATTTCCACTTGGCATAATTTACTTATTATTATTAAATTATTTATGGTTTTATATTGCTATATTTCTACACTATTCTTGGTTGGTGCGATTATAACGAAACCCAATTTCCCTCGGGATCAATACAGTATGTCTGTCTGTCTATTCCATCATCTAAATCACTGATATACAGCATAAAAGAAGCAGTCCCAATGCCAACCCCTGTGGAACACCACTAATCACTGACAGCCAACCAGACAAGGATCCTTTTATTTCCACTTGCGGCTCCTACCAATCAGCCAATGCTCTAACCATGCCAGTAACTTCCCTGTAATACCATAGGCTCTTAACATGGTAAACAGTCTCATGTGTGGCACCTTGTCAAAGTCCTTCTGAAAGTCCAAAGATACAATATCCACTGTATCCCCTTTATCTGTCCTTCATGTAATCTCCTCAAAGAATTCCAACAGGTTCGTTAGGCATGATTTTCCCTTAAGGAAACCATGTTGACTTTGTCCTATTTTGTCCTGTGTCACCAAGTACTCCAAAACTTTATCCAGAACAATTGGCTCCAACATCTTCACAACTCCTGAAGTCAAGCTAACTGGTCTATAATTTCCTTTCTGCTGCCTTCCTATTTTCTTAAAGAGTGGAGTGACTTTTGGAATTTTCCAGTCCTCTGACACCATGCCAGAGTCCAATGATTTTTGAAAGAGTAATAGTAATACTATCACAATCTCTAATGCTATCTCTTTCAGAACCCTAGGGTGCAGTTCTTCTGGTCTGGGTGACTTATATATCCTTAGGTCTTCCAGTTTTTTTGAGCACCTTCTCCTTTGTAATAGAAACTGCACTCGCTTCTCTTCTCTTACACTCTTCAGCATCTGGCACACTGCTAGTGTCCTACACAATGAAGACTGATGCAAAATACTCATTTAGTTCATCTGCCATCTCCTTGTCCCCCGTTATTATTTCTCCTGCCTCATTTTCTAGTAGTCCCATATCCACTCTCATCTTTTATTTTTTTTACATAATTGCAAAAGTTTTTACTATCCACTTTGATATTGTTTGTTAGCTTGCTTTCATCTTTTCCCTCCTAATGATTCTTTTAGTTGCTCTTTGTAGGGTTTTAAAAGCTTCCCAATCCTCTGTCTTCCTATTAATTTTTGCTTTGTTGTATGCCCTCTCTTTCACTTTTACATTGGCTTTGACTTCCCTTGTCAGCCACAGTTGTACTATTTTGCCATTTGAGTATTTCTTTGTTTTTGGAATACATCTGTCCTGCACCTTCCTCATTTATTTCCTAGAAACTCAGCCACGCTGCTCTGCTGTCACCCCTGCCAGCATCTCCTTCCAACTTACTTTGGCCAACTCCTCTGTCAAATCACTGCAATTTTCTTTACTCCACTGAAATACTGTTACATCAGACTTTACTTTCTCCCTATTAAATTTCAAGTTGAACTCAGTCATATTGTGATCACTGCCTCCTAAAGGTTCTTTGAGTTCTTTTACATTAAGCTCCTTAATCACCTCCAGTTCATTACATAACACCCAATCCAGTATAACTGATCCCCTCGTCGGCTCAATGACAAACTGCTCTAAAAAGCCATCTCCCTGGCATTCAACAAACTCACTCTCGAGACAAATTCCCAACCTAATTTTCAGAATCGACCTGTATGTTGAAATCTCCCATGACTATCATAACATTGCCCTTTTGACATGCCTTTTCTATTTCCTCTTTTAAATCTGTGGTCCACATCCCAGCTACTTTTGAGAAGCCTGTATATAACTGCCAGCAGGATACTTTTTGCAGTTTCTTAACTCAACACACAAGAATTCAACATCTTCCAATCCTATGTCACATTTTTCTACTGATTTGATGCCATTCTTTACCGGAAGAGCCACGCCACCCCCTCTGCCTACCTTCCTATCCTTCTGATAATAACATGCAGCCTCGGGCATTCAGCTCCCAACTACAACCATCCTTCAGCCACGATTCAGTGATGGCCACAACATCATACCTGATCATCTGTAAAAGTGCAACAAGATCATCCACCTTATTTCTTGTACTCCGTGCATTGAGATACAACTCTTTGAGTACTGTATTTGCTACCCTTTTTGATTCTGCATCCCTAATGCACTGATACTCACCCTGCTGGCTGCAATTATGTCCTATCATCAGCCTGCCCTTCCTGACAGTCTGACTGCACACTATCTTTGCTTTTTAACCACCCATTCTATCCTGAGTCTTCCACTCCAGTTTCCACCCTCCTGCCAAATTAGTTTAAACCCTCTCCAACAGCTCTGACAAACCTGCCCATGAGGATACCATAGGGTCTTTTGGATGCAATAGGGTCTTTTAAGAGACTCTTGGATAGGTGCATGGAGCTTAGAAAAATAGAGGGCTGTGGGTAACTCTAGGTAATTTCTAATGTAAGTTCGGCACAGCATTGTGGGCCGAAGAGCCTGTATTGTGCTGTAGGTTTTCTATGTTTCTGTGTTTCTAATATTGGTTCCCCTCATGTTCAAGTGCAACCCGTCACTTTTGAACAGGTCATACCTCCCCCAGAAGAGATCACAATGATCCAAGAACTTGAAGCCCTGCTCCCTGCACCAGCTTTTCAGCCACGCATTAATTTGCCAAATCATCCTGTTTCTATCCTCACTGGTGTGTGTCACAGGCAATAATCTCAAAATTACAACCCTGAAGGTCTTGCTTCTCAGCTTTCTATTGAGCTCTCTAAATTCTCTTTTCAGGACCACTTTGCTTTTCCTTCCTATGTCATTGGTGCCGATATGTACCAAGACATCTGGCTGCTCTCCATCCCTCTCCAAAATGCTGTGGATGCGATCCTAGACATCTCCAACCCTGGCACCTGGGAGGCAACATACCATTCAGTTGTCCCATTCACATCCACAGGATCTCCTGTCTATTGCTCCGACTATTGAGTCCACTATCACTACAGCTCCCCTCTTTCCCTTCTGCACCGTGGACCCATGCTCAGTGCCAGTAACCTGTTCTCCTTGGCGATCCCCTGTGAAGTCACCCCCCAACAACAGTACCAAAATAGTATACTTATTTTTGAGGGGAATGGCCACAGAGGTGCTCTGCACTAACTGCCTATTCACATTTCCATTTCTCCTGACAGTCACTGGATACTCGCCTCCTGCATCTTCTGGGTGACTACTTCCCTGTAACTCTGATCGATGATCTCCTCACTCTCCTGTACAAGCCGAAGGTCATCCAGCTGCTGCTCCGGATCCCTAACATGGTCTCAAGGAGCTGCAGTCGGATGCACTTCATGCAGTTCTAGTTCCCCGGGATACTCTGGGTCTCCCAGGGCTCCAGCATCCAGCATGAAAAACACACAACAGCCATTTCCTACTCTAGGTACAGTCAGAGAGAGTGAATAAAAGGAACCTTCATAGAAGCTTAGCCAGAGCTAACGCCTCTTTTGAGCTGAAGCCTTATTTGAGCCAAAGCCTGACAATCCTGCACTGACTACTGGCCTACTCCCAACAATGTTATCCACCCTGCTTGTCCCTTCAACACTTTTAAACAAGTGCTGCCCACCTGCGAGAAACCTCGTTGCTGTGGCCTGCTGTTGCTGCTGGCTGAGCTGTCAGTGAGTAACGAATCTGTGGAATTCTTGGCCACAGGCAGCTGAGGAGGCAAAGCCTTTATGAATTTTTAAGGCAGAGGTTGATAGATTCTTGATTGGTTGGGCCATGAAGGGATATGGGGAGAAGGCAGGAGATTGGGGCTGAGAGCAAAAATGGATCAGCCATGATGAAATGATGGAGCAGACTCGAAGGACCAAATTGCCAAATTCAGATCCTATATCTTATGGTCTAATGCGTTTTCTCCAAACTTGCTGTCAGATATTTTCATTATTATAATGAACACAGAGAGGCTTGTTATTATTGTTCTGCATATCAAATTTAGGGCCAATATATTTTAAAGGATTATGGTACCTCTTCATGCTCTCATGCTGAGCTCATCAATTTCATTATCGTTGCCTCCAATTTCCACCCTGCCCTTTCAATTCATTTGGTACATTACTGACATCTCTTTCCCCTTTCTTGATCTCTCTGTTTTCATCTCTGGCGACAAACTGCCAACTGACATTTTTTATAAACCTATGAATTTCCACAGCTATCTTGACAATACCAATTCCCACCCTATTTCCTGTAAATATCACTATTCCCTTTTCTCAGTTCCTTCTTCTCTGCCACATCTGTTCACAAAGATGAGTATTTCCTTTCTAGGACATCAGAGATGTCCTCCTTCTTCAAAGAACAGTGTTTCCCTTCCTCTGTCATTGATCCTGCCCTCAACTGCATCTCCTCCATTTCCCACTCATCCACACTCACCACATCTTCCTACTGCCTAAACAGTGATAGAGTTCCTCTTGTCCTTACCTACCACCTCGTGAGCCTCTGCATCCAACACATCAATCTCTGCAACTTTCACCAGCACCAAAGAGATCCAACCACCAAACACATATTTACCTCTCCCCCACTCTTCACCTTCTGCAGGGATTGTTCCCTCTGTCCTTTCCATTCCTCTCTCTCCACTAACCTCCCTTCAGGAACTTATCCCTGCAAGTGGCTAATGTGCAACACCTGGCCATTCACCTCCTTCATTTCCATTCATGGCCCTTAATAGTCATTCAAGATGAACAAATCACTTCACCTGTGAATCTGCTCCCAATGCAAACTCCTCTATATTGGTGGACCCCATTGTAAATTGGATAATCACTTCCTCTGGCTCCTCCACTCCATTCTCTAAAAGCAGAACTACCCGGTGACTAAACATGTTAATTCTGATTCCCATTCCCTTTCTGACATGTTAGTACATGGCCTCTTCTTGTGCCATTGTAAAGCCACCTTCAGGGTGGAGAGGCAATGCCTTACATTCCAACTGGGTAGCCTCTAACTTGATGGTATGAATATTGTATTCTCTTTCCAATATTTTTCACTCCCTCTCCTTGTATTTCGCACTCTGGCCTCTTACCTCTTTTTACCTGTATATCACCTCTTCCTCGTGTCCCTCCTCCTTTCCTTTCTCCTTTCTAATCCTATTCCTTCCCAGCCCTTTACCTTTCCCACCCACCTGGCTTCACCTTCCTCCTTTCCCTCCCCCTTCCTTTCAGTACTGAAGAAGGATCACAGCTAAAATATCAACTGTTTGTTCATTTCCATAGATGTTGCCACACTTGTTGAATTCCTCGAGCGTTTTACGTGTGTTGCTTTGGATTTCCAACATCTGCAAAATTTATTGTGTTTATATTTTAAAAGATGTTTAAAATTAGAATTTAATTGCATCTGTCTGAAACATGATCATAGGCAATGGACTACAATGAAGTTGCCTACAAGTTTATATTCAACTACCCAATGTTCCACTGGTCAACCCCTCAACATCTAGTTTCCATAAATTTTTGATTTATCCATGACTCCGTGCTCAAGTACATACTCATATCAAATCCTATTCTTCAACCAATGACATGCTTTCTGGTTTGCATTTGCCCTCTGACTGTTCACACAGATGTCAATCCATCCACATTCCTAAAAAGATTGTTTTATGTATATTCCCCTCTTCCTGTTAACTGCATAGGCATTTGCTTTTGGGAATATTAATAGTTGTTCACTGTAGCTTTGATTCCCCTCCAACTTTGAACTCCTGTGAACGCCAAATTTCAACATTCCACGATTGGTCTTCAGTTGCCTAAACTTTAAGCTCTCTGAAAATTACTCTTTACTCTGAAAATCTCTACCTCACAACCGTCTCTTTAAAACCCTCTTGCACGAATATCTTTTTTTCCGGTGCTTTGCTAAGGACCTTTCAGCATTTAATTTTGTCAAAGAAAGGATGGCGGTGATAGAATGGTGGTGAGACTTGAACCCCTAAAATCAAACTCAATGGAGTAATTACGTAAGTGCCTTCAGTATAGAATTCTTCCTGGCACATCAACACAACACTACTGGCAGCTGATGACTTGGGTTTCACTCCCACAGGTTATTATTTCTTCACATCAGTTACAATGCTGGCATTATAACAGCATATTTCCATGCAAAGTACATATGTAAATATAAGGTATTCAATATCCAAGTTGATCACGTAGTACAGATGTGTTATACAAATAATCTAACCTTCTTATCAAAAGGAAAGCTCGTTTGCGCTTTTCCTCACTGTGTTGATTTGCATTTTGTTAAATCACCTAAGCATTGCATTATAAACTGTCTAAATATCCTGATCTGCTTGCTAATAATTTATGGATTTATTAATAATTAATAATGTGTTCATAATACCACACCCCACTTTGATTTGCTTGGCACCCAGATTAATTTAGCTGGAGAAGTATTTGAAATAATGGCAGTACTAGTTTAAACAATACACACAGAATGCTGGTGGAACGCAGCAGGCCAGGCAGCATCTATAGGGAGAAGCGCTGTCGACGTTTTGGGCCGAGACCCTTCGTCAGGAATAACTGAAAGGAAAGATAGTAAGAGATTCGAAAGTAGTGGTTGGAGGGGGAAATGCGAAATGATAGGAGAAGACCGGAGGGGGTGGGATGAAGCTAAGGGCTGGAAAGGTGATTGGCGAAAGTGATACAGAGCTGGAGAAGGGAAAGGATCATGGGACGGGAGATCTCTTGCTATCTTTCCTTTCAGTTATTCTTGACGAAGGGTCTCGGCCTGAAATGTCGACAGTGCTTCTTCCTATAGATGCTGCCTGGCCTGCTGTGTTCCACCAGCATTTTGTGTGTGTTGTTTGAATTTCCAGCATCTGCAGATTTCCTCGTGTTTGCAGTACTAGTTTATACTCTTTACTGCAAATGTTTCAGGAGTTCAGACAACTAAATGCATATCAAATTCTTCTGTTATTGCACTGCCTACTAGACTATGTTCATAAATAAATAAATAAAAATTGATGTCACAAAGAGTTTTAGAGTAGACCGAGTTTGGTCAAGTCGTTTAAAAATTGATCTTCTCATGCATTAAAATTATCAGTGGCTTGTTTGCACTAATCTACAGAAGTTCACATGCAATGAGCTTCCACCATCTACAGCCAGGTCCTAACATCAATGAGTGAACAATGCTGCTATTTTGAATATGAACCTTAATGCCCTCATCATTGAGCCTTAAAGCCAGAGAGTGATACTACACAGAAGCAAGCCTTTATCACACCAGGTCCAAGCTGGCCATCTAGCACCTATCAATAATAAATATCTCATTTATCAGCACTTAGTCCATAATCTTCTTTGGCAATTCAAATACTCATCTGAACAGTTCCTAGTGGTTATGAGAGGGTCTGCCTCCACCCCCAATGCAGATCCAAATTCCAGATACCATGCAGGTTAAAAGGTTTTTCCTCACATCTGCTCTAATCCTCTGACCTCCTACACAATGTCGTCCTTTAGTTTCAGATGTTTGTCTTTTTGGGACAAGTCTCCTACTATCCACTTTATTTAAAACCTCACTTTGACCTCATGGTCCGAGATGCAAGGAGCAATGAAAACCACCTTTCTACAACTCACTTCCTCACTTGCATCATTAGAAGGGATCATCGTGACTATTGGGTTAAAGTTTTTGGCTCTTCCTATAATTACTTCAAGTTGCAGAATTTAATGGAACGTGATTTTCCAAACATTTTTGCATAGGTGTACATTAATAAATAAATAAATAATGATGTCGCAAAGAGTTTTAGAGTAGACCAAGTTTGGTCAAGTTGTTCAAAAATTGATCTTCTCATGCATTAAAATGATCAGTGGCTTGTTTGCACTAATCTACAGAAGTTCACATGCAATGAGCTTCCATATTTACAGTAAATATGTTGTTCAATTTTGCTTGGATTACATTGTAATTGTGCGACCGAACAGAAGGTACACAGAATAGGATAAACCGTTGGCATAGAGACAAGGGGAGTATGATATTTGGGCAAATGGCCGGGGTTATGGATCTCTCAGAGTAGCTACAGAATATTCTAGGGGTGGGGGGGGGGGTTGGGAGTGAGCTGCTAAAAGTTGTGGTGCACTTTGGCACCAATGACATAGGTGGAAAGTGGAATGAACAGTGAGTATAGGGAATTAGGGAAAAAAAACTGAAAAGCAGGATTTCAAAGATAGTACTCTCTGGATTACTCCCACTGCTACATGCTAGTCAGGGCAGGAATAGAAAGGTGGAACATTCAGATGCTTGTCTGAGGAACTGGTGCATGGGGCAGGGGGTCAGGTTTTAGGATCAGTGGAGCTTCCCTCTAGGATAAGGACAGCCTGTGCAAGGAGGACGAGTTGTATCCTGAAAAGGTATCCAGTGCTTTCCCAGCATATATGAAGAATAAATTTATCTCAGGTTTCAACACCAGTACAGGTGTTGGTTTTAACCAATGTTTCGGTGACAAACTCTGCCATCTTCATCAGGGGTCATGCCTGGGCATGCCTGGTCTGGTGGTATCTATGATGCCATTGTCCATCCTTCCAGATTGGTTAGTCCTCATGCAATCAGGTTTCCGCTGTACCACTTGTTTAAAGTGGCCAGGTTGGGGGTTGGCGTTGCACTATTAATAAGGAACAATATCACAACTGCACTCACAGGGAATATAATGGAGGGCTCATGGGTAAAAATCAAAAAAAAGAAAGATGCAAGCACACTAATGGGCTTATACTACAGACACCCCCACTAGCCACTGGGACAATGAGGAACAGATATGCAGACAGATCAAAGAAAGTTATGCAACCCCCTCACTGGACCCATATGCAAATTTGACTCGTTAGCCAGCTCTGCTAACAGCCACAGGACCCAATGGTGAAAAGGCCACCTTTTATAAATGATATACATCTAGGGTCAATATGATTTGAGGCTCAGCCAATCAGGAACATCGTGATGTTCTGATTAAAGACACCTCGATTTGAGCTAATGCTGTGTAAATACTGCCCATACACAATCATCAGTCGGCACAAAATAACAGACTGCGCACCACATAAAATTTTAAAGGAAGTATATTTACAAATTTCAGCTTTATGGAACAGTTAGTTGACAGGAAAAGAAAAACTAAATAAAAGGGCCCATTACAGTTAACCCAGTCCAAATCTGCACATAAATTTGGAGCTCATCTTGAAGTTGTCCTTTCACTCATGTGCTGAACTTGCGGCCTGCGTAAAAGCACACAGCACATTTTGAACGTCGCTCGAAATCCATCTCAAACGAATGGGTGCTCTCATCGGCCTTTCCTCCTTGGAGCCATCTATCTTCACAAAGCACTTTGTGCAGAGGGGACGCTCCTTCCCAATGACATCCTCAGCCAAGTTCCCTCCTGTCCTCTCCGCAGCTCCCATCAAAACCACACTGTCTGTCACCAATCTCTCTGCCCTGCTCTTCGAAACTTGCTCCTGATTCCACCATCATGACTGATGATACATTTTTTAAAAAATTTTCTTTATTAATTTTCTAACAAAAAACTAACAAAAAAAGCACATCCACAAAAACCACAACCATAGCAAAATCAAATTAGAGCAGCAAAAGAAAGAAAGATATAAAGGTGAAAGTGAACATACACAGCAGAGGTGCACCGCACCAAAAACCTCAGTCCTCACCCTGTAAGAAAGTCCAATACTGGGCCCCATATCCTTTCAAAGATGTCCCCTCTGTCCTCATTACATAGTCTCAGTCTCTCCAAATGTAAAGTATTTGCCAGTTCTCTCAGCCACAGATCGTACATAGGCACAGAGTCTATTTTCCACATTTACAGGATTAACTTCTTAGCAACCACCATTCCAAACAATACAGCCATTTTTTCATACTTATTGGCTGAAGATAGGAAGCTTGTTGCTCCAAGGATGGCTATGAGCGGGTCTGTTTCCCACCACTTCCCATAAGCCTCAGAGAAACAGTGAAAAATGCTTTTCCAGTATGCATAAAGCTTACAACATGACCAGAATGAATGTGACAAGTTACTGTTCTCAGATTTACATCTATTACAAACTGGTGAAACATCAGGATAGAAGCTGTGCAACTTTTCTTTGGAATAATGGAGTCTATGTATTGTTTTAAACTGTATAAGTCTGTGTTTGATGTTGACCAAACAATCATGTATACTCTTTAAACACTCATCCCAGACCTCCTCTGTCAGTTCTATACCCAATTCATCCACCCATGCCTGTTTAAGACCTGCAGTATTCACCCGAGCTCCATTATGTAGGATCTGATAAAAGTAGGATATGGCACTACAAGTAACAGGATCAAATTTATTTATTGCCTCCAGGGTCTCATGTTTGTCTAAAACCTCGAAGTTAGGTATATATTTCCTAACATAATCTCAAATTTGTAAATATCTAAAAAAAACTAGATGGAGGAATATTGTAAACTATTTATAACTGGCAAATGTGGCAAAGTTTTCATTAATATATAGGTCAGCTACACTACAGATGCCTCTCTGTTTCCAGGTGGAAAAAAACAGTATCATTCAGGCCAGGCAAAAAGGAATGATTGTCACAGATCAGACTGTCGATACAAGTTTTTTGGGGCCTTAATGTGTAGTTGAATCTGCTTCCAAATTCTTATAGTGCTGCCAACCACAAAGCTGTTACTAAAATGTGACTTATTAACTGCAGTGGGGCTATTAAGGAGAGCTGGTAAGGAAGTCTTCTTACAAAGCACTCGCTCCATGAGTAATCATGCTGGGCACGAGTCGGAGGTAGAGGGTGGGCCTTTTTTTCCACCATGCAAGAATGGATAGG
The DNA here is from genome assembly GCF_048418815.1 of Hemitrygon akajei. Taxonomy (NCBI): domain Eukaryota; kingdom Metazoa; phylum Chordata; class Chondrichthyes; order Myliobatiformes; family Dasyatidae; genus Hemitrygon; species Hemitrygon akajei. The sequence goes on from NC_133132.1 coordinate 128,496,760, forward strand.
TGGGCAGCTCGGTAATACATTTTAACATCCGGTAGGGAAAAACCACTTGCTTTCCTTGGGCTTTGACAAGTGATTTTTAGTAATTCTAAAGGCTTTATAATTCCAAATGAAGGGTATAATAATTAAATCCATTTGCTTAAAATATGGCAGAGGAATAAACCATGGAATTGACTGGAAAAGATGAAGAAATCATGGCAGTAAAATCATCTTGATTGCGTTAACCCTCCCCACCAAAGAAATTGGAAGGGTTTTCCAAAAGTCAATATTGCATTTTACCTGCTCAACTTTGTTTCGCCAATTCACTTGCAAAAGATCAACTGGGTTTTTGTAATAGTAACACCAAGATAGGAAAAATTATCAGAAATTATTTTAAAGGGATGGGACCGTAAATACGCTGTATTGACACGATGCATATCATATTTATACTGAGTTAAGTATTGTATGTAATTAGTTTTGCTACAATAAGTGTATGGGAGATTGGAAAAAATGTTGAATTTCCCCATGGGGATGAATAAAGTATCTATCTATCTATCTATTAACTACTGCTGTGACTGGCACTAGTTCACTCTTATCCCAATTAATAGAGAAACCTGAGAAACTGCCAAAATTATTAATTAGAGTCAGAAGGGCAGGTATTGATGTTTATAGGCTGGAGATGTATAAAAGGACATCATCAGCGTATAATGAAAGGTGATGTTTATGTCCGTGCATATCTGATGCTAACAGCCAGTGGCTCAATGATAACTGCAAACAAAAACGGAGACGGGGCAGCCTTGACAAGTCCCACGATGAATTGCAAAAGGGGAGGAAATATTCTGATTAGTGATTATAGAGGCAGATGGGTGTGAATAAATTATTTCAATCCATTTGATGAAAGATGGTCCAAATCCAAATTTCTTAAGTGCAAACATCATATATGGCCATTCCACTTGATCAAACGCACATTGTGCATCCAATGAGATGACTACATGCTTTGTATATAAAATATTGAACAGAAGGTGCAGATTAAAATACATGTCTACCTGGTATAAAGCCAGTTTGGTCTGGATGAATGATAGAACAAATGTGTTCTTTTAAACTATTGACCAGGACTTTCCCAAGAATTTTGGTTTCAATGGACAGCAGCGAAATGGGGCAATATGATGAAACCACCTTGGGATCACAGCCTGGTTTTGGAATCAGAGAGCCATTGGCATTACACAAAGTGGGTGGAAATCTGGAAGCTAACCTAGAGTGATTCAACATTCATAAGCAGCGACAATTTTGGACCAAATACTTTGAAGAATTCCATGCTAAAACCATCTGGACCCACTGCCTTATTATTGGGGAGGGAGGAGATAACTTCCTTGATCAGCATCAAGTGCCTTTACTGAATCTACTGACAGTGTGGACAGATTCAGATTATCAAAACATGTTTCCATAGCTTCAACGTCCGGATCGCCTTGTGATTGGTGAACATTAGCATAGAACTCCGCAAAACTCATTAATTTTTTCCGGGTCCATCAATAAAAAGCCATCTTTCGCCTTTATACAATGTACGTCCCTGGAGGCCTGCATCTGTCTTAACTGATGGGCTAATAACTTATGGGGCTTTTCACCAAGCTCAAAATACCTCTGTCTGACTTGTGTCAGTAGTTTTGAAACACTCTTGGACATTATAGAATTATACTCATACCATAAGGCAGTAATCTTATTAAGTAATTCTGCTTCAAGGTTTATTTTGTAAGAAACTTCCAGATTTGCCAACTGATCATCTATTTCACTTAACCTTTTCTTGAATCTTCTTTTTTCTGCTGTCTCATATACCTTTATGCAACCTCTAATAACCGTCTTCATGGCCTCCCAGAGAGTGGAATCATCAACATCGCCCACATCATTGGTATAGATCTATCTTATGTGAAAGATAAGAGAAAAAATCCTTATCCTTTAGCAAAGCATTATTTAAACACCAACTATATTCACTTCTTTTGTGATTCAATTTAAATATAAGGGAGACGGGAGTATGATCTAATATACCGTAGATTCCGGATTTTAAGCCGCTACTTTTTTCCCACATTTTGAACAGCTTTGAACTCTGCGGCCTTTAATCCAGAGCGGCTAATGTATTATTTTTTTTCATGCCGCCGAAAATATTTTGCCTCGTAACAGTAGACCAATAAAATTGATGAGTAGTTCACAGAGGTCCAATGAAATTGTACGATAAATCAAGCGCACTTTCACAATTAAATTATTGTAAATCAGTCATTTGTACTCACCCTCATCAACATGGAAAACACTCAAAGAAAAGCATTGTGCTGCCTTTATGGCAGTTATTTAGTTTATAATATTTTCGCTTAGTAATTCATTTTCTAGTTAAAGTTAGAAGAGTTTTAACTATATTTGTTTTCTGTACTACATCGCGGGATGCTATGATGTCACACCCGGTTTCGCCGCGTCTTGTGGGAAAACGCCGGTTTGCGATAAACGGGACGGTGGGGGGGGAGCGGCATTACGCGAGCGGAGCGGCGGAGCGAAAACGCTGCTTTTAAGTTAAAGGCGATCAATAACTTTTCCTGGTAGGCTGCAGTATATATATTTTTTACCAGTCGTTAGGAGATATTGGAATGTTGTTCAGTAAAGAAGTATACGCAACGTATATTTAAAAGTAGCCGCGTTATGGGCACGGTTCGAAAAAAAGCATTTGCAATATGTATTTGTTTTTGTTACCATATGGATTTAATTAAAAGTTAAAAAATCCTCACGTGTAATATCTTTCTGTGTAAATATCTCATATTACAACGTGGGACACCTGCGGCCGAAAATCCGGTGCGGCCTAAAATCCGGTGCGGCCTTTACAAGTAAAAAATTGATTTTATTTCTAAAATTAGAGCCAGCGGCTTTTAATCAGGTGCTCTCTGTAGTCCGGAATCTACAGTAAGTATATTATGGAAGTGAAACCGACTACTGACAAGACCAATTTCGAATCTAACAAAGAATAATCAATCCTAGAGTAGGAATTGTGTACTGTGAAAAAAATACAAAAAATCCTTCTTCATGGGATTAAGAAGCCTCCAAATATCTACTATGTTATACGATTGCTGAGATTATTAAGAGTTACACTATTTTTAAGTGAACAAACTTGGGGATGTTGTCTACCTAGGAGGGAGTTTAAGATGCAATTAAAGTCTCCGCCTGCAATTATGTTAGAGTCAGACAGATTAGGCATGGCCTTAAAGAGGTTCTGAAAAAAAAATTGGATCAAATTTGGGCCCGTACTCATTCACTAGTGTCAATGGTATGGAGTTTAATATTCCACTTACCATTACATATCTGCCCCTCAGGTCAGTGATAGTTTGTGTGTGAATAAACAGCATGCTTTTTTTTATTAGGATTGCAACACCTCTAGTTTTAGTACTAAAGTTCGACTGGTAGACCTGAGATGCCCAAAGCACTTTCGCCACTGTTTTCTTAATGTGCGCTTCTCGGAGAAAACAAACATCAGCTTTGAGTGTACGAAGATGTGCATACACCCTCCCTCTCATCACTGGACTATTCATCCCCTGTACATTCCAGCTGACCAGTTTAATCTCACCAATGCTGTGCATATGTAGATTAGATGTCATGTCTGCTGCTTAACAAAAAAATATGCTGTATGGTCATGACATAACACAAACAGATGTGCTGTAACAACCTCTTGAGAAACACAAAAAATCCTCCCAAAAATAAGAACACACCAGGAGTAGTACTTCCATACCCTTAACCTAGAGTCAAGCTAAATCCAAGAGCCAACACATGGCCCGGAAGAGCAAGGTAACTACCCATTACTCACTAAACACGGGAGAAACGCCTCTTCACAAATGCACTATGAAACAGAAAAATAAACAAAAGCAATCAGCCCTCACCCACATCTCAGTGTGAGCTTATTTTTCAGTTCCTCATGCGCTGAACATACTAAATAGTCTCCAGATGAAGCCGTTAGCGATCAACAACAAAACCAGTATCCCAGTGTTAATCCGTTTTTTGGTTGATATGGTGTCAGAATATCCATTTTTAACTTCTCAGCTCAGGAACTCCTCAGCTATGGCTGCAGTGCTGAATGTACTGGTGGTGTTGTTAACTGAAACCACAAACCTCGCCGGGTACCAGAATCAGCTCCTAATTTTCCTGGCTTTGCATTTCTCCTTGATGTGCTGAAAATCCTGATGTTTCCTCATGGTGGCCGAGGTTAAATCCGGGTATATGAACACCGGGCGCCCGTCATATAGCAGCGGAGCTCGCTCCCTAGATAGCCGTAGCACCAGCCCTTGAAGTGGTGTAGCCTAGCAATAGTAGCTCTTGGCCTGCCATTTTTTGCCGGTGCTAGGCTCCAGTGGGCACGGTCCACTTCAATCAGCTGGTGGAAATGTTCTTCCCCCAGCAACTTCAAAATCAACGTGGCTACAAATTCCGTCGGCTTATTGTTTTCGGCTTTCTCCTGAACCTCGATAATGCAAATGCTTTGACGGCAAGACCGGGCTTCAAGGTCATCCATCTGAGCCTGTAGCTGCGTGTTTTGGGATATTAGGCTATCAAGCCGCCTCTCATATGAATCGACGGTATCCTCCATTAGAGAAACAGGCTTACCGACTTCGGCTAGAGGAGCTGTTAGGTTCATGATTGACTTACCGTGCTCAGCATGTCTCCTGTCTACCAAACTGTACAGCTTGTTTACTGCCACAAGGACTTCTTCAATGGTAGTTGGGACCGGGGCCTAACAGCTTCAGCTTCTCCTGGGCCCACTAACTTCGCGGAGCCCTCACCAGAATCTTCTTCTCCTGCGCCCTTTTCTTGTTTCTTACTGTTACCTGGCTTCGTCATTTCGTTCAGCCCGTTACAACTCACTTCAGTCACTTAAAAAATAGAATTAACTGCTATTTGGGTGAGGGAAAAGGTGAAGGTAGGTGCAGCTCCCGGGACACACGTCTACTCCATTACAAGACCCCACGTGACCCCCCGATACAACATTCTTAAGTTGAACATCATAGCCCCTTATATTTTAGCCAAAAGCAAAATATTCTAAAAGTAGAAGACACTGCTTTTACAGAACTGCTAAAACGAATACCTACAGCTTAGCAGTAAAAATGTTAACTAGGGCATTACAGTTGCAAATACAACAGATTTGTTGTTACAGGTGATTTCAATTTCCCCACTGTAGACTGTTTTCCTTCAAAGATGTACTGTTCAGGGTAGTGAGTTGTGGGCATGCTATTTTGGTGCAGAAAATGTCAACACTTGCAGCCTGCCCAATACAATCCTTGCTAATCTATTTTGACACAAATGACATATCAATATACATGTGGCAAATAAAGGTAATCTTTAATCTTTAAATGAGTAAAACCATAAGAGTAACTCAGGTAATTTTGTTTAACTCTTAACTACAAATCCAATTCAACTTCTAACCATACCAACAAATCTAGTCTAATTCAACTAAGAGAACAAAACACAAACTTTTTTAAGAGCAAACACGAGGAAATCTGCAGATGCTGGAAATTCAAACAACAACACATACAAAATGCTGGTAGAACACAGCAGACCAGGCAGCATCTATAGGGAGAAGCGCTGTCGACGTTTCGGGCCGAGACCCTTCGTCAGCTGCTGCCTGGCCTGCTGTGTTCCACCAGCATTTTGTGTGTGTTGTTGTACAAACTTTTTTATTTGATTCTTCACCAATAAATCAAACTCAAGATTGCATGCAATTCATTGTGATACTTCTCAGCAATAAATACTTAACTGCTTGTATATTCTTAAACACTGTGCTGGGGAGCCCCAACTCTCAGACAAGACATGACGGGGCATCAAGATCACCAGGTATTCGTCACAATCCAGCCCGTGGAGAGGCTAAAAAAAAATCCCTTGAAACAACCTTGCTATTATACTGTTTAGGGTCTCCCTATCTCCCCTACGAGTGAATAACACTTCCATATAAGGCAAGACCACTGGTATGCAATTTACTGGAAAATACCACATGATTTCCAGTGAATCATCTCATACAGCCCTACCTGCGCAACAAAAGCCTAAAACTAATTTGAGTCAATTGTCTTGTCAATATATTCAACAATTTTATAGCTAATGCAACAGAGAAATCATTAATTATGCTTCATCTTACCACAGCATCTTACCAGCATTCTTTTACTATACTCCCACCCCAGTTTCCCATTATGTACACAATGCCACTGGTGTTTAAATTAAGTAGCTCTGCAGTGAATACTAAGAGCAAAGGTTGCTCCACATCATATCCACAGCATTTCAGAAAGTGAATCTTGGGATTTAATTATATCCCAATGTTTGTATTATTTTTGGATGATAGCCAAAGCATTGATCTTTTCCTCTGTTTTTAGTTGCAGCACACGGCATGTTTAAGCTACCGGTAAATGAAAGCCACCATGATGATCTTCAAAATAAATCATCAAATGCTTATAAAAAACTAGAGAATACTTATTCAAATAAGGTATGTACATCATAATAAAATCCAAAAGCAAGGGTAAGCATAACCAATTCCTATGGTTTTTGCATGAGTAATTGTATGTATATACTTTAAATCTCTAATTAATATTCTTATTTCAACATCTCATCTATTGCTTAGTCTCCAATTACGAGATTAAGATTAGATTTAAATGCATTATGAAAAGAAAAACACTCCTGCCAACTGATCTAATAAAAGGTAATGTTCATAGTGATGTTTTATTGTGATATATTTACTTCTTTAAAATACTTTTTTAAAATCTCTATTTTTGAGTTCGGCTCTTGCTCTATTATCCTTGACATGCACTGCTCCTCATCTCTCAGGTTGCAATCGTGGGGTGGGGGGGGGGGGGTAGTTTATTAGCTGCTTTTGCATCCTAAAGTGAAAAACTATGTTTCCGGAGGCTGCAGAGTGATGGGTGGTTGGGTGGTGAAGGAAGAAGCCTCCAACGTTTCATGCTGGCGAGCAGGGGGGAAAATATGGGTTTAGTTTTAATAGATTTTAGGCGTCTTGGCATTCAGAGAATTTTATAAAAATAGTAACACTGAAAAAGATTTAAAACTTAAACAAAAACATTCTATTTTGATGATACACAAACATTTAGTAAAAAAAAACAAAAATCACATAACACTCAAAAGTGATAATTAAAATTATAACCTGTTTTCCTCTGTCCACCCAACCTCTAAAACAGAAAATGCTGGAAGTATTTTGCAGGTCAGGCAATAAACAAAGACACATAGTCAACATTTCAGGTGACTATCAACATTAATACAGCATCTCTCCACAGATGCTGCCTGACCTGCTGACTGTTTACAGCATTTTCTGCTTCTATTTCAGATTTCCATAGAGTTGAAGAGTCATAGAAAAGTACAGCACAGAAACAGGTCCTTCAGCCCATCTTGTCTGTGCCGAACCATTCAAACTGCCTACTCATAGACCGCTGCCCTCCTTACCCCTGCCATCAATATACCTATCCAAGCTTCGCTTAAACGTTGGAAACCAAGCTTGCGAGCACCACTTGCACTGGCAGCTCACTTCACACTCTCACCACCCTCTAAGTGAAGGAGTTTCCACTCTTGTTCCCCTTAAACTTTTCATCTCTCACCCTTAACCGATGATACTAGTAGTAGTCCCACCCAACCTCAGTGGAAAATGTGCATTTACCCTATCTATACCCCTCATAATTTTGTATAGCTCTACCAGATCTCCCCTCAATCTTCTACATTCCAAGGAATGAAGTCCTAACCTATCCAAAGTTTCCCTATAACACAGGTCCTCCAGTCCCAACAACATCTGTGTCAATTTTCTCTGTACTATTTCAAATTTATTTATGTATTTCCTGTAAGTAGGTGACTGGAACTGCACACAATACTCCAAATTAGGCCTCACCAATATCTTATACAACTTCAACATAACATCCCATTTCCTGTACTCAATACTTTGATTTATGAAGGTCAATGTGCCAAAAGATTTCTTTACAACTCTATCTGCCTATGCCACCACTTTTAATGAACTATGGACCTGTATTCCCAGATCCCCTTTTTCTACTATACTCCTCTGAGCTCTACCGTTCACTGTAAGACCTACTCTGGTTGGTCCAATCAAAGTGCAACACCTCGCTCTTATCTGCATTAAATTCCATCTGCCGTTTTGCAGCACATTTTTCCTGATTGTCTTCCTCACTGTCCGTTACACTCCTCGTCGTGGTGTTATCCACAAATTTGCTGATTCAGTTGACCACATTATCGTCCAGATCATCAATATAGATGACAAGCAGCAACAGACCCAGCATTGATCCCTGTGGCATTCCAGTAGTCACGGGCCTCCAGTCAGAGAGGCAACTGCTGCTTGCTGGCTTCTGCTGCTGAGCCAATGTCTGATCCAATTTACTACTCAACTTGAATGCCAAGCGACTGAACCTTCTTGACCAACCTTCAATGTGGGATCTTGTCAAATGCCTTGCTAAAGTCCCTGTAGACAACATTCATTGCCTTGACTTCATCCATTTTCCTGGCAACTTCCTCGAAAAACTCTATAAGATTGGTTAGACATGACCGACCACGCACAAAGTAATGCTGACTATCCCTAATCCGTCCATGTCTATCCAAGTACTCATATATCCGTTCCTTAGAATACCTTCCAATAGCTTTCCCACTACTGATGTGAGGCTCACTGGCCCATAATTTCCTGGTTTATTTTTAGAGCCTTTCTTAAACAGTGGATCAACATTAGCTATCTCCAATCCTCCAGTAACTCACCTGGCACTAAGGATATTTAAATATCTCTGCCAGGGCCCCAGCAATTTGTGCACTAGCCTCCCACAAGGTCCAAGAGAATACTTTATCCAGCCCTGGGGATTTAGCCACCCTAATTTGCATGAAGACAGAAAACATCTCCTCCTCTGTAATCTCTTTAGGGTCGATGACCTCGCTGCTGCTTTACCTCACTTATAAAGTCTCGGTGTCCATCTCCCAAGTAAATATAGATGCAGAAGATCGATTTAAGATCTTCCCCCATCTCCCAGTTTTTTTCAGTTTTATTCTCCAATTTGTTCGCCTAATTGCAATCATTGAAATCAATGGAGCATCAGTTTGGCCAGCACTATTGGACACTTGAAATACAGCAGTGCAACAAGTAAAATTAGCTTTCCAAATCCATCAGGAATTGCCACAGTTCCACGCTTCACAATGCACATATATAAGTCTGTGTCTCACTACAGTCACAATACAGAAACACTGGTGATACAGTTTAAAAAGGTCAGACTATGCTACCAAGATACAACTCTTGTTAAAAGAAAATATGGGACCCATTCTACCCATTTAGGAAAAAACTGTACCCTCCGAAATACATACCTTTCCTCAAGCAAATGCTCAATCTCTTATGAAATGATACAGCACCGAAGGATATTATCCACACTATCTTCCCTATGCCAGTTCAATTCAAGAAACATAGGGACTTACAGATCAGAGATGGTTCCTTATGATCCATATTGTCTATGTTGATTGTGGTGCCCATCTACACCTGTATTCATCAACTCTTTCCAGGTCCAAATTTCTTCTAAAGACTTACATAATTAGACCCACGCCCATGCTATTCCATATAACCTTACAATTATTCCCCTTCAAGTATGCATCCCTTTTGAAAAATACTTTTGAATTTACTTCTCCTAGAAAGTTTATTACAAATTCATTAAATTTAAAACATTACCTTTATCTCCCTCGTGGTTCCTTTACCCATCTTTTTAAACTTGCTCGTTGGCTATTGATCTCTCCAGAGAAACAATTTCTTCCAGTTTAACCTCTTATAATTTTGAACCCACCAATTAAACTTATCTTTAATCCTTTTCTGCTCCGAAAGCAACTTTTCCAGGCACTCTACAATGTCCTTCCTTCCTAACACCATCTTGGTAAGTCGGTTCAGTACCCCCTCTAAGGCTTTGACATCTTTCTAAAATCAAGTTTGCCAAACTGAGCAGATTAATTGACTTGAGGTTCAACCAAAGATTTTGAAAAGTGTAGTTTCTTTTTTTCTCTCTCTGTAAATCTTTGTAACAACAAAATCTTTTTGATTTTTTGTACTTTCTTCTCAGCTTGCTCCATAATATTCAAAGAGTTCAATGCGCCTCTGCATTTTCATCCCTTTCCAGGGAGTATTACATAGTTTAGAAACATAGAAAATCTACAGCACAATACAGGCCCTTCAGCCCACAAAGTTGTGCCAAACATGTCACTACCTTAGAAATTACAAGGCTTACCTATAGCCCTCTATTTTTCTAAGCTCCATGTACTGATCCAAAACTCTCTTAAAAGACCCTATCATATCCGCCTCCACCACCGTCGCCGGCAGCCCATTCCACGCACTCACCACTCTCTGAGTAAAAAACTTACTCCTGACATCTCCTCTGTACCTACTCCCCAGCACTTTAAACCTGTGTCCTCTTGTGGCAACCATTTTAGCCCTGGGAAAAAGCCTCTGACTATCCACATGATCAATGCCTCTCATCATCTTATACACCTCTATCAGGTCACCTCTCATCCTCCTTCGCTCCAAGGAGAAAAGGCCAAGTTCACTCAACCTATTCTCATAAGGCATGCTTTCCAATCCAAGCAACATCCTAGTAAATCTTTTCTGCATCCTTTCTATGGTTTCCACATCCTTCCTGTAGTGAGGTGACCAGACTGAGCACAGTACTCCAAGTGGGGTCTGACCAGGGTCCTATATAGCTGCAACATTACCTTTTGGCTCCTAAATTCAATTCCACGATTAATGAAGGCCAATACACCGTATGCCTTCTTAACCACAGAGTCAACCTGCACAGCTGCTTTGAGTGTCCTATGGACTCGGACCCCCAGATCCCTCTGATCCTCCACATTGCCAAGAGTCTTACCATTAATACTATATTCTGCCATCATATTTGACCTACCAAACTGAACAACCTCACACTTATCTGGGTGAACTCCATCTGCCACTTCTCAGCCCAGTTTTGCATCCTGTTAATGTCCGCTGTAACCTCTGACATCCCTCCACACTATCCACAACACCTCCAGCCTTTGTGTCATCAGCAAACTTACTAACCCATCCCTCCACATCCTCATCCAGGTCATTTATAAAAATCACGAAGAGTAAGGGTCCCAGAACAGATCTCTGAAATACTCCACTTGTCACCAACCTCCATGCAGAATATGACCTGTCTACAACTACTCTTTGCTTTCTGTGGGCAAGCCAGTTCTGGATCCACAAAGCAATGCCCCATTGGATCCCATGCCTCCTTACTTTCTCAATAAGCCTTGCATGGGGTACCTTGTCAAATGCCTTGCTGAAATCCATATACACTACATCTACTGCTCTTCCTTCATCAATGTGTTTAGTCACATCCTCAAAAAATTTCAATCAGGCTCATAATGCACGACCTGCCCTTGACAAAGCCGTACTGACTATTCCTAATCATATGATGCCTCTCCAAATGTTCATAAATCCTGCCTCTCGGGATCTTCTCCATCAACTTACCAACCACTGAAGTAAGACTCACTTTTCTATAATTTCCTGGACTACCTCTACTCCCTTTCTTGAATAAAGGAACAATATCCACAACCCCACAATCCTCTGGAACCCCACTGATGATGACTTAGCAATCCTCATTCTTCTCTCTGCCCTCATTCCAAAACAGCTATATGACATTTTATTTTCAAAAAGCTTAAAAACTGAAGATGCTGGGAAATCTGAAATAAAAGCAGAGAATGCTGGAACTACTCAGCAGTCATCAGTACCTGTGAGGAGAGGAAGAATTGATGTTTCAGATCAATGACTTGTAAACAATTTTATGTCATTGTATGTGCACTTATACTTTACAAGAACTGAATATGATTTTATTTTGAACAATGCATTTATTAGTACAGTCTGCCCTTATCTGCGGGGGATTGGTTCTGGGCCCCTCGCGGTTACCAAAATGCACGGATGTTCAAGTCCCTTATGCAACCTGTCTCAATCCGGCGGATCTTAGGACCCAGAGGAACCCCAGACCTTATTTAACCTGTCTCAGAGCAGTGGACATTAGGACCCAGCGCCAGAGCTCTGACTGCGCAGTGTTTCTGTTCACAAGAATAATCACAATCATGATTGAAAATAAAGTGGAAATAATAAAGCGATCAGAAAGAGGTGAAACACCATCGGTCACTGGAAAAGCGTTAGGCGACGTCGGTCAACGATCAGAACAATTTTAAAGGATAAAGTGAGAAAGGCTCTGCCCCGATGAAAGCTACAATTATTACTAAGCAACGCAGTGGTTAATTATTGGGTTTTGGGTTTTTGGGTTTTTGATCCTCCACATCAACCTGGAGCGATCTGTCCTGAGTCCCGAGAACTTCCGTTCCCAAGCCCGGCGCTGAAACATACGTTCTTAAGTGTTTTATATGCATAGAAAGGTAAAATATATACTATATACTAAGACAAACATTTGACTAACTGACGCTAAATAATACCGGTTGTACCTGTTTCGACTTACCTAGTAAGAGAACTTCCGATTTTTTTCGATCCACGCACATCCTCCCATATACATTAAATCATCTCTAGATTACTTATAATACCTAATACAATGTAAATTATATGTAAAATGGTTGTTATACTGCATTGTTTAGGGAATAATGACAAGAAAAAATGTCTGTACATGCTCAAACAAGAAGTGCTGGAAGAGCACTTCCTGGTTTTCGCGATCCGCGGTTGGTTGAATTCGCGCATGCAAAATCCGCGGATAAGAAGGGCCAACTGTAATTGTCAAAACTCAGTATAGAATTGTATTCCAAAAGATAACCTTTACTTTGTACTTCCAGCTTGCCAGATCCTTCAGCATATTGAATGGGTTCCAGTGTGTCAAAATAACGAATATTAGGTAATCGCTTTTAACTGATCTGATTTAAAGTCCTCTACAGCAAAGAATATATTCTTCCAAATCCATTAACTTTAACAGCGGTGTAACTTTTTAAACCTATGCTGCTTTCACATCTTTTCTATGTTCAATTTGGGATCAAACCTCAGAAATTCTATCATGTGGTGCACCAGTGATATGTTGCCAGACTGCAAAGCACAATTAATTACACTCTATGGCTTTCAGCGTCTGTGACTTCATTTCAAAACCCCTTTTGTGAGTGTTAGTCATTTCAGTAGTGTCTAACAGAGTGCAACAACCATTAGGACTGGATTTCCTTGGGACTCATAGGTACATTTGAGCCCACAGAAGGTGTGGGCCAGGCCTACACAAATTCCCTGAAGCCTGCTTCAGTAAAACTTACTTGAGCAGAATACTGCATAATGGGGCTGCACTAATGGAAAACAATTTTAAATTAAACTCTTGCAGTGTGTTCCAACACCCTTCTTACCCTTGATTGTGACTTCCAGCTGTTGAACTGGATCAAATCCCCTCCAATCTGCTCACACCCTGGGATATGGTGTACAATTTTGGTTGCCATGTTATGAAACTAGAGAGAGAGTGCAGAGAAGATTTATGGGAATGCTGCTAAGGTTCGCAAGTCTGAAATATAGGGAAAGGTTAGTCAGACTAAGGCTTTATTCCTTGGAGCACAGGAGATTGAGAGGTGATCTTACAGTAGCGTATAAAATCAAGAAGAGCCAAATGCAGGAAGTTGTTTGGTTAGCCCCGTGGTCAGCATGGATGAACTAAGCAAGAGGGTCAGTTCCCATGCTGTATCACTCTATGACTGAATGACCTCCCTAACCTCGGATCCTGGCACTGAAGCCATCAATAACCCCCTGGCAGCTAACCATTTCCACTTCTGGTGCCACCACCAATACGGAATTTCTCAAAGCTCATCATATCCCTACCACCTAACTCCACCAAGAAAAAATGAACTCCCCAATCCCTCACCCACCAAGACAAATGAACTCCCCAATCCCTCACCCACCAAGACAAATGAACTCTCCAACCCCTCACCCACCAAGACAAATGAACTCCCCAATCCCTCACTCACCAAGAGAACTGAACTCCCCAATCCCTCATCCACCAAGACAAATGAACTCCCCAATCCCTCACTCACCAAGAGAACTGAACTCCCCAATCACTCACCCACCAAGACAAATGAACTCCCCAATCCCTCACCCACCAAACAGAAATGAACCCCCCAATCCCTCACCCACCAAGAGAACTGAACTCCTCAATCCCTCACCCACCAAGAGGACTGAACTCCCCAATCCCTCACCCACCAAGAGGACTGAACTCCCCAATCCCTCACCCACCAAGACAAATGAACTCCCCAATCTCTCACTCACCAAGAGAACTGAACTCCCCAATCCCTCACCCACCAAGACAAATGAACTCCCCAATCCCTCACTCACCAAGAGAACTGAACTCCCCAATCCCTCACCCACCAAAACAAATGAACTCCCCAATCCCTCACCCACCAAGACAAATGAACTCCCCAATCCCTCACCCACCAAGAGGACTGAACTCCTCAATCCCTCACCCACCAAGACAAATGAACTCCCCAATCCCTCATCCACCAAGAGGACTGAACTCCCCAATCCCTCATCCACCAAGAGGACTGAACTCCTCAATCCCTCTGATTGCTGTTTGGTGACCTCCAACTTGATGGCCTGAACATCGATTTCTCAGATTTATGATAATGCCCCCCAACACCCCACTCCTCTTCTCCATTTCCCATTCCCTTTTCTCTCTCTCTCACCTTATCTCCTTGCCCACCCATTGCTTATCTCTGGGCTCCTTCTCCCTTTTTCTTTCCTCATGGCCTTCTGTCTCTTTAACTAATCAACTTCCCAGCTCTCTACTTCATCCCTCCCGCTCTTGGTTTCACCTATCACCTTGTGTTTCTCCCTCCCCTCCTGCCACCTTTCAAATCTAGTCCTCAGCTTTTTCTCGCCAGTCCTGCCGAAGGGTTTCGGCCCAAAACGTCAACTGTGCATTTTTCCATAGATGCTGCCTGGCCTGCTGAGTTCCTCCAGCATTTTGTCTGTGTTGCTAGGAACTCATGATGTATAGATTCTGCACTGCCTGTTGATTGCATATAGATCAATGATCTGCACAGAATTAATAAAGACATTGAAGTAAAGAAAGATTAACAAAAACTTACCTGTATTTGTATTCATGTACCTGGAGTTCATACAAAACTGAAGGGTCAGATATGAAGTGTATTCACCATCTCTCCTCAACAGCTTACAGAATGATGTTGATCTCAATGGTGAGTTATGGGACAAAAAGAAAATTCAGATGCATATGTGGCCACTGGATCCCTGAATTCCATAAACAAATTGCAGCAGGTTCTGCATTTTGTTAGCTGTTTTCTCAAGTTCAAGTTAATTGTCATAGGCATAAATACACAAGGTATAAAAATCACAAGAATTAACTTCTCGCTACACAGCATAGCACATTATACACATAATAGACATTAAGTTAACATCAACTTATATTAACATAAGTTATTCTTAATTTGCACAACAAAATAAATATAATGAGCGCAACTTAAGAGTTAGAAAAGTGTTTGGCAGTGGGGAAGAAGCTGTTGTTGAACCTTGAGGTGTGGGTCTTCAGGCTTCTATACCTCCTGCTTGATAGCAGCATTAAGAAGAAGGGACGGCCAGAATTGCTGGGGAAGGGGATCCTTAATGATGAACATTGCATTCCTGAGATTTTGCCTTTTGTAGATGTGTTCAATGTTGGAGAGAGCTGTTCAGGTGATAGAAATGGCTTAGTCCACTACTGTCTGGCACCTTTTGCATTCCTGTATATTGGAGAGTTCTGAGCAGCCCGTGATGCAACCATTCAGAATACCTTCCACCCTACATCCATAGAATTTTGTCATAGTCAAATAATGTGCTGAATCTTCTTAAACTTCTAGGAAAGTAGAAGTTGCATCTCTGTGCTGGTCCCATATGAGGAGTGTTTGGCAGCTTTTGTCATGTACTCATTGGAATTTAGAAGAATGTGAGGGAGATCTCATTGAAACCTAACAGATGTTGAAAGGGCTAGATAGGGTGGGTGTGGAGAAGATGTTTCCTGTGGTGGCATTTCCTGAACTAGAGGGCTCAGCCTCTTAGAACAGAGTTAAGGAGGAACTTTTTTAGCCAGAGAGTAGTGAATTTGTGGAATACTCTGCCGCAGATTGCGGTGGACGCCAAGTTCGTGGGAATATTTAAGGCAGAAGTTGATCGTTTCCTGTTCGGTCAGGGCATCAAAAGATATGGTGAAAAGGCAGGTGTATGGGGTTAAGTGGGATCAAGGATCAGCCATGATGGAATTGTGGAGTAGACTCGATGGGTTGAATGGCCTAATTTCATGGTTTTATAGTCTTGTATAACCACCACTCAGTCTCCCCATCCATACATAACTTGTAAAAGATTTTTTTTAATTCTCAAATTGAAATTTAATTCTCTCCATTCCAAAAATTCCTCCTACCCAACCCCCAGCCCTCATGATATGCACCTGTGCTTTCCGTAGGCATTTTCAGAATGAAGCACCTTATCCGTGAATTGACAACATTGATAGGCTACCTTCACTGGAAAGCAGATGACAAGCAGACATTTAGATAGATAGAGATAGATAGATAGATAGATACTTTATTCATCCCCATGGGGAAATTCAACTTTTTTCCAATGTCCCATACACTTGTTGTAGCAAAACTAATTACATACAATACTTAATTGTACTTAATTTGATTTGATCAGCTGTGGAGATAGTGTCAACAGAGTTAGACAACATGGGAGGGATGGTTGTTCATAACCTTCCACTGCTTTGACACACTTAATCAGTCATGCTGCCTAACACATATGCTTCAGATTCATTGTTCTCTCCGAGCAAAGTGGCCTTGAATTGTGTTAATACGGGGTCTACAGAAGCCAAATGGACACTACAGCTCCCCAAGAGTTACATCAGTTCTGCCCTTCTTCCATCAAGTAGAGGGACTTAAAATCCTTTATGGTAAGTTATTACACAGTAGCTCTGAATTTATTTGATTGGAAGCTCATTTTTATTTTATATTTTATATATAATTAGCAATCAAAGCACCATTGTGGAATTTCAACTCAACATCAATGGAGAATTAAAATCTGAACGTTTTCTAAGTCAATCCAAGGATGCAATTTCTCTGATCAATGAAGATGCTATAAATACCTTGAAACTGTCCATTACAGGTATGAGCTTGATGCTGTAAATATTGAAAATCACTGTCAAAACATTGAGTACAGAAGTTGAAATGTTATGTTGGAGCTGTACAAGGCATCAGTGAAGATGCATTTGGCATATTGTGTTCAGTTTTGATCAACCATTAAGCTGGAAAGAGTGCAAAGGAGATTTACCAAGATGTTGCCAGGATTCGAGGGACTGAGTGACTGAGTTATGGAGAGAGATTTTTTACAATCAATTAGTATATTAATTTGTCACTTGGGCAATTAGTAGGTTAATTGGTCGCAAGGGTGTAATTGGGTGGCAAAAGATTGTGTCAATAGTCTTGTGCTGACTAATTACACACATGTGACCAATTAACATACTAACACATGACATCTTTGGAACATGGGAGGAAGTCAGAGTATCAAGAGGAAATCCACATGGTCATGGGGAAATGCTCAAACTCCTTACAGACAGTGGCTGAACTGAACAAGTCATTGGCACTGTAATAGTGTTATGCTACTGTACCACCCCAAATGAGCAGGTTTGGATTTTTCAAAGTAAATATATTATCAAAGTACATAAATGTCACCATATACACACCTGACATTTGTCTTCTTGTGGGCATACTCAGAAAATCCAAGAACCATAGCAGAATCAATGAAAGACCACACCCAATCAGGCAGGCAACCACTCAACATGCAAAAGACAATAAACAGAAATAATAATAACAACAATAAGAAGAATAAATATGCAATCAATATCAGGAACATGAGAGAAAGAGTCCTTGAAAGTGAGTCCATAGGTTGTGGGAACAATGTAGTAATGGGTCAAGTGCAGTTGAATGAAGTTATTCCCATTGGTTCAAGATCCTATGGTTGAGGGGTGACATTGATTCCTGAACCAGGTAGTGTGAATCCTGAGGCTCTTGTACCTTCTTCCTGATGGCAGTAGCAAGAAGAGAGCATGGATGGGTCCCTAATGGTGGATGTTGCTTTCCTGTGACAACATTCTGAGTAGGTGTGTTCAATGGAGGGAGGGCTTTACCCATTATGGACTGGGCCGTATCCACTACTTTCTATAGGATTTCCCATTCAAGGGCATTGGTGTTTCTGTACCAGGCTGTGATGCAACCAGTCAATATACTATCCACTACACATCTATCGAAGTTTGTCAAAGTATTAGATGTCATGCAGAATTTTCGCAAACGTCTGAGGAAGTAGAGGTGCTGCCATGCTTTCTTCATAAATGCACTTGCGTGCTGGGCCCAGGACAGGTCCTCTGAAATGATAACACCAAGAATTTAAAGTTGCTGACCCTGTCCACCTCTGATCCCTGATGAGGACTGGCTCAGGGACCTCTGGTTTCCTCCTGCTGATGTAAACAATCAGCTCCTTGGTCTTGCTGATACTGAGTGAGAGGTCATCGTTCTGGCACCATAGCCAGATTTTCAATCTCCCTCCTATATGCTGACTCATCACCACCTTTGATTCAACCAATGGCAGTGGTGTCATCAGCAGGCTTAAATGGGGCATTGGAGCAGTGCTTAGATACAGAGAGTAAAATAAGTAGAGCAGAGGGCTAAGCACACAACCTTGTGATGAACATGAGCTGATGGAGATCATGGAGGAGATGCTGTTGTCAGTCAAAACTGACTGGGGTCTGCAAGTGAGGAAATCACAGATCCACTTGACAAGGAGGTATTGAGGCCAACTTCTTGAAACTTACTGATTACTTTTGAGGGATGATATTATTGAATGGCAAATTGTAGTTGATAAAGAGCATCCTGAGGTAAGTGTCTTTGTTGTCCAGATGTTCCAGGGTTGAGTGAAGAGCCAATGAAATTACATCTGCTGTGGATCTGTTGCTCTCATATGCAAATTCAGATTAACCCAAGTCACTTCTTGGGCAGGATGTGTTTCATCACCAATCTGTCAAAACACTTCATCACTGTGGATGTAAGTGCTACTAGATGATTGTCATTGAGACAGGTCATCACGTTCTTCTTAGGCGCTGGTATAATTGAAGCTTGCTTGAAGCAGGCGGATAACTCAGATGAGATTAAAGACCTCAGTGAACATTCCAGCCAGTTGATCAGCACAGGTCTTTAATACTCGGCCTGGTATCCCATCTGGGCCAGATGCTTTTTGATGGTTTGCCCTCCAAAAGGATGCTCACACATCAACCTCAGAGACTGAAGTCACCAGGTCATTGGGCACTGTTGGAGTTTGTGAGTATTGACAGTCAAAGTGAGCCTAAAAGGCACTGAGCAGATCTGGAAGTGAAGCCCTGTTGTCACCAATGTGATTTGGTTTCTCTTTGAGAGATGTAATGGCATTCCATCCTGCCACCGATATCAAGCATCCTTCAGTGATTCATGTTTAGTCTGGAATTGTTACTCCGCCCCTGTGAAGGCTTTCCTGAGATCATACCTGGACCTTTTGTATCTAACTGAATGCTTCTGATCTGGCCCTTAGCAGTTTTCTCATTGCTCATTCTGAGCTCCTGGTTAGGGAAGACTCTGAATGATTTTGTCAGGACACACTCGTCTATGACTTTTTATAAATGTGTGATGACTGTGGGGTAATCATTCAGACCCACAGATAAGTCCTTCAACACAGCCCAGTCCACTGACTCAAAGCAAACCCACAGATGTTCCTTTGCCTCCCACAACCACCTCTTCATTGTCCTTATTTCTGGGGCCTTGCTTTTTAGCCTCTGCTTGTATGCAGTTAAAAAGAGGACAGTCAAGTGATCATATTTCCCAAAATGTGGTCTGAGCATGGAATGGTAGGCATACCATATCATAGTATAGCAGTGGTCTAGGACGTTGGAACTTGGTGCTACAGATGATATGCTGACGGTAACTGGGCAGAAAATTTTTCAAACAAGCCTGGTTGAAGTCCTCTACTATAATTTGAAATGAGTTGGGGTGGACTGTTTATGGTTTGGTGCCGGCAGCATGCAGTATCTCAAGCACTTGATTATAATTGGTTGTTTGTGGTATGTTAGCTGTGGTCAGGATCAAGGAAGTTAATTCTCTTGGTAAATAGAATGGTCAGCACTTGATCATTAAGTGTCTCAGATCAGAGGAACACGAGTATGACAAAGCTGCCACATTGGAGCACCACAGACAGTTTATCATGAAACACAGACCCCCACCTTTTACTCAATGTTTTTTACTAAGTAATATATACTACTATTTAAGTCAATGTAATTCAAACAACCCATGGGGCCAAAGAGATACAGCACATGGTGGCCTTTGACCACCATCCACATCAACCATAGAGTCATACAGAGCAGAAATCAGCCCTTCGGCCCTACTGATCCATGCTGAGCACAGGATCATCCTGCTAGTCCCAGTTCCCTATATTCAGCCCATAACTCTCCAAACTCCTCTTCTCCATGAACCTATCCAAATGCCTCTTAAATGTTGTAATGATACCCACCTCGACCACTTTCTCCAGCAGTTCCTTCCAGGTAATCTCTGCTCTCTTTTTGTGTAGAAGTTACCTCTCAGGTTTCTGTTAAATTTTTCCCTTTATATCTTGCACATGTGTCCTCTAGATGTGGATTCTCCAGTCCTGGGGAAAAAGCTATGACTACCCCTCAGGATTTAAGAACTTCTGTGAGGTAACTTCTCACTCTCCTGCACCCCTGGGAATAAAAATCCAATGTGGCCAACCACAAATTTACACTAACTTTGCATTAAACTCAATGCTTTTAGCCTTCCCACATTTTCACCAACAACCCCACCCTCCACCTCACAAGCAGATGCACTTACTATACACTAGTGGCTAACTAACCTACTAGCCTGGTGGGAAACTGCAGCTTCCAAGAGGAACATACAAGGCAATAGGGAGAATATGTAAAACTCCACAATAAGAGGACCCAAGATCAGGATCAAACCCAGGTCTCTGGTGATGTGAGGCCACAGCTCTACTACCTGGGCTAGTTGTGTCACCCAAAATGGCCCACAGGTATAGCCAAGCATGTTAGGCAATTAATTACCCATTAATGTGGGACATATTGAAAATATGGTAAGTTGCAATATAAATACATGTTCTTCTTTATTTTTGTGGAATTATAGTGTGCAATAATCTAATATCCTTTGTTAAAGAGGAAAATAAGAAACAGTTTCTTCCCCCAGGCCATTAAGCTTCTGAGTTTGTATTTGAAGTGGCACTGGTTAATCTGTTCCATGCCTTACAATATTTGATATTAACATGCTTTAGTTTGTTATTTACTGTATGTGTGATTCTTCTGTAGATTTTATCCTTACTTTCATAAGTTATTATGTGCAAAGTGTGCTACTGTGCTTTACACCCTGGTTCGGAGAAACATCTCATTTCTATATACATTATATATGTTATATACATGTACGGTATATACTTTGTAGTTAAATGACAATTAACTTATCTTGACTTGATCAGTATTATTTCAGTGATGCTGAGAAACAGTAATTTCTGAACAGTGTTTCAAATGTAATGCGAAAATACTTACCCTTGTAACAAATGGCAATTTTCCTTTAGGACTTCTGAAGATGGAAGTCACTCCTGCGGTTGTTCATTATAATAAAAAATTTACGGTGAACTGCATCATTAGAGACTTAGCTGAAGAATCAAAGTGGTTCATCAAGGCACCAAAAGATAAAAAAAATGCACCCATTTCTAAACGTCTCTATCAATTTCAGAAAAATGTTGAACAATCTACAAGCAGATTTGAAGTGCATGCAACTTCAATTTGGGAAGGTAAATTGAATTAACAAAAAGTTTGAATAAAGTCTAAGACACTACATAGTAGTTTTCTATGATTGCTCTAGCTTTTGCAGCTTTGGCCAACTGAATGTTATTTTCTTAATAGGGAAGGGTTTTGGCTGTCTTTATTGCAAGATGTTTGCTACAGTATATTTTTCCAGAAACGTAGGAGAAGTCTTATACAAGATAACAAAGTGGCATTCACTGAAGTAGTAAATTGACCAGGTATAAATAATGAAAAGAAATAAAATATCAAAAGCTGAAAATCTTAGAGATAAGCAAAGATAAATATTGAGCAAACTGGGTTTCCTCACTATTTTGGTGAACTTGCAAATATCTGAATGAAGAGCTCAATCAGAGGCAGGATACTTGGGAGTGTGGAGGAGCAGAGGGATCTGGGGGTACATGTCCACAGATCCCTGAAAGTTGCCTCACAGGTAGATAGGGTAGTTAAGAATGCTATGGAGTGTTAGCTTTCATAAGTCGAGGGATAGAGTTTAAGAGTCATGGGGTAATGATGCAGCTCTATAAAACTCTGGTTAGGCCACACTTGGAGTACTGTGTCCAGTTCTGGTCGCCTCACTATAGGAAGGATGTGGAATCATTGGAAAGGGTACAGAGGAGATTTACCAGGATGCTCCCTGGTTTAGAGAGTATGGATTATGATCAGAGATTAAGGGAGCTAGGGCTTTACTCTTTGGAGAGAAGGAGGGTGAGAGGAGACATGATAGAGGTATACAAGATATTAAGAGGAATAGGTAGAGTGGACAGCCAGTGCCTCTTCCCCAGGGCACCACTGCTCACTACAAGAGGGCTTTAAGGTAAGGGGAGGGAAGTTCAAGGGGGATATTAGAGGAAGGTTTTTTACTCAGAGAGTGGTTGGTGCGTGGAATGCACTGCCTGACTCTGTGGTGGAGGCAGATACACTAGTGAAATTTAAGAGACTACTAGACAGGTATATGGAGGAATTTAAGGTGAGGGGTTATATGGGAGGCAGGGTTTAAGGGTTGACACAACATTGTGGGCCGAAGGGCCTGTACTGTGCTGTACTGTCCTATGTTCTATATGTTCATATACATGATCAAAATAATGTTATCAAAAACAGTAAATGAGAATAGTTCTAATGAATATCATAGCCATTACTTCAGGTACTGTATACACAATTTGTTGCTGAGGTGTTATGGAGTTACAGAGTCATAAAAAATTACAGCTCAAAATCAGGGCTTATGGCCCATCCAGTCCATGTCAAGCTACTTAAACTGCCTACTCCCATCCACCTGACTGGGACCATAGCCCTCCATACCCCTACCATCCATGCACCTACCCAAACTTCTCTTAAGCATTGAAATCAAGTTTGCTTGCACCACTTGCGCTGGCAGTTCGTTCCACACCCTCATGACCCTCTGCATGAAGAACCACCCTCCATGTTCCCCTTAAACTTTTCACCTTTCACCCTTAACCCATGACTTCTATTTCTCATCCCACCTAACGTCAGTGGAAAAAGCCTGCTTGCATTTACCCGACTTATGCCCCACATAATTTTGTATACCTCTATCAAATCTTCTCTCAAGCTTCTACGTTCCAAGGAATAAAGTCCTAGCCTATTCAATCTTTCCTTATAACTCAGGTCATCCAGATCTGGCAACATCCTTGAAATTTTTCTCTGCACCCTTTCAAATTTATTTACATCTTTCTTGTGGATAGGTGACCAAAACTGCACACAATACTCCAAATTAGGCAACAATGTCTTATGCAACCTCAACATAACATCTCCTTTACTCAGTACTTCCATTTATGAAGGCCAATATGCCAAAAGCTTTATTTGTGACTCCATCAACCTGTAGCGTCATTTACAATAAATTTTGGAACTGCACTTTGGTGGAAGAAATAAATGGGCAGATTATTATTTAGATGAGGAGAGAATTCAAAATGCAGAGATGCAAAGGGACTTGGGAGACCTTGTGCAAGATACCTGAAAGGTTAACCTCCAGGTTGAGTCAGTTGTGAAGAAGGCAAATGCAATGATGGCATTCATTTCTAGAGGTATAGAATATAAGAGCAGGGATGTGATGTTGAGGCTCTATAAGGCACTTGTGTCACCACACTTGGAGTATTGTGTGCAGTTTTTGGCTGATTATTTTAGAAAGGATATACTGACATTGGAAAGGGTTCAGAGAAGATTTACGAGAATGATTCCAGGAATGAAAGGGTTACAGTATGAGGAACATCTGGCAGCTCTTGGGCTGTATTCCCTGGAGTTCAGGGGAATGGGGGGGGGGGGGGGATCTCATAGAAACATTCAGAATGTTAAAAGGCCTGAACAGTTTAAATATGGCAAAGTTATTTCCCATGGTAGGGGATACTAGGACAAGTGGGCACGACTTCAAGATTGAAGGACATCCATTTAGAACTGAGATGCAAAGAAAATTACTTTAGTCAAAGGGAGGTAAATCTGCGGAATTTGTTGCCACAAGTGGCTGTGGAAGCCAAGTCATTGGGTGTATTTAAGGTAGAGATAGATAGGTTCTTGATTAGCCAGGGAATCAAAAGGTATGAGGTGAAAGCAGGGGAGTGAGGATGACTGGAAAAATTGGATCAGCCCATGATAGAATGGTGGAGCAGACTCGAGGGGCCGAATGGCTTACTCTGCTCCTATATCTTATGGTCTTGTGGTATTCCCAGATCCATTTGTTCTACCATGCTCCTCAGTGCCCAACCATTCACTGTGTAAGACCTACCTTGGTTGGTCCTACTGAAGTGCAACACCTCACTCTTGTCTGCATTAAATTCCATCTACCATTTTTCAGCCCATTGTTCCAGTTGGTCCAGATCCCGCCACAAGTCATGATAATCTTCCTCACTGTCCCCTCCACCATCAAATTTGCTGATCCGGTTAACCACATTATCATCCAGATATACATGACAAACATCAAAGCATCAATTCCTGTGCCACTCTACTAGTCACAGGCCTTCAGCCAAACTCTAATCCAATTTACTAGCTCATTTTGAATGCTCAGTAACTGAACCTTCTTGACCAACCTTCCATGGGGACCCTGTCAAATGCCTTATTAATGTCTGCGTAGACAACATCCATTGCCTTGCCTTCATCAACTTTCCTGGTAAGTTCTTCAAAAAACTCTGTAAGTTTGGTTAGACATGGCCTAACACGCACTAAGCCAGGCAGACTATCTTAAATCAGTCTATGTAGAAACATAGAAACACAGAAAAACTACAGCACAATACAGTCCCTTCAGCCCACAATGCTGTGCCAAACATGTACTCACGTTAGAAATTACCTAGGGTTACTCAGAGCTCTCTATTTTTCTAAGCTCCACGTACCAATCCAGGTGTCTCTTAAAAGACCCTATGATATCGCTTCCACCACTGCTGCTGGCAGCCCATTCCACTCACTCGCCACTCTCCGCGTAAAAAACTTACCCCTGATATCTCTTCTGTACCTACTTCCAAGCACCTTAAAACTGTGCCCTCTTGTGATAGCCATTTCAGCCCTGGGAAAAAGCCTCTGACTATCCACACTATCAATGCCTCTCATCATCTTGTACACTCTATCAGGTCACCTCTCATCCTCTGTCGGTCCAAGGAGAAAAGGCTGAGTTCACTCAACCTATTCTCATAAGGCATGCTCCCCAATCCAAGCAACACCCTTGTAAATCTCCTCTGCGCCCTTTCTATGGTTTCCACGTCCTTCCTGTAGTGAGGTGACCTGTACTGAGCACAGTACTCCAAGTAGAGTCTGACCAGTGTCCTATATAACATTATCTCTCAGCTCTTAAACTCAATCCCATGATTGATGAAGCCCAATGCATCGTATGACTTCTTAACCACAGAGTCAACCTGCGCAGCTGCTTTGAGAGACCTGTGGACTTGGACCCCAAGATCCCTCTGATTCTCCATGCTGCCAAGAGTCTTACCATTAATGCTATATTCTGCCATCATATTTGACCTACCAAAATGAACAACCTCACAATTCTCTGGGTTGAACTCCATCTGCCACTTCTCAATCCAGTTTTGCATCCTATCAATGTCCCGCTATAACCTCTGACTGCCCTCCACACTTACACAACACCTCCAACCCTTGTGTCATCAGCAAACTTAAGAACCCATCCCTCCACTTCCTCATCCAGGTCATTTATAAAAATTATGAAGAGTAGGGGTCCCAGAACAGATCCCTGAGGCACACCACTGGTCACTGGCCTCCACGCAGAATATGACCCATCTACAACCACTTTTTGCCTTTTGTGGGCAAGCCAGTTCTGAGTCCACGAAGCAAGGTCCCCTTGGATCCCATACCTCCTTACTTTCTCAATAAGACTTGCATGAGGTACCTTATCAAATGCCTTGCTGAAATCCATATACACTACATCTACTGCTCTTCCTTCATCAATATAGACTCAATGTGTATGTCTATCCAAATACTCATATACACGGTTCCTTAAGATAACTGCCTATAACTTTCCCAAAAATTATGTCAGGCTCAGTGACCAATAATTTTCTGGTTTAGTTTTAGAGCCTTTATTAAACAGTGAAATAACATTGGCTATCCTCCAGTCCTCCAGCACCTCACCTGTCATTAAGGTTTATTCAAATATCTCTGCTAGGGCTCTGATAATTTCTCCTCTTAAATTCCACAGGGTCCGAGGGAACACCCTGGCATATCATTCGGATTTATCCACCGTAATTTGTCTCAAAACAGCACGCACCTCCTCCGCTGGAACCTGTAGAGTCCATGGAGTTGATGCCATTTTGCCTTACTTCAGTAGACTCGCTGTGTGTCTCCTGACTAAACAAAGATGAAAAAATGCATTAAAGATCTTCCCTATCTTTTTTGACTCTATGCATGGATTACCAATCTGATCCTCCAGATATCCAATCTTGTCCCTTATAATCCTTTTGCTCTTAACATATCTGTAGAAAATCCTTCGGGATTTTCATTCACCTTGTCTGCAAGGGCAACTTAAAGTCTTCTTTTAGACCTCCTGATTTCTTTCATAAGTGTTCCCTTGCAGTTCTTATACTCCATGTAACACTTAACCAACAGGTTGGTATATGTCTAGGGGAAAAGGAGATCCAGCCACACACCAACCCCACCTCCCGTACACACAGGTGCTGTGAGAATCAAGTTTATGCCTCGCGCCCGCACACAGTATCAAACTCACACCAGGTACCGTTATGAAATACACTTTAAAGAGTTTACTAAAACTAAAAGAGTACTAGGCAATACAATATATATGAAAGGAAAGAAAAAAACAAAAGGCGCCAACTTATCAAAGTTCAGTCAGTTTAGTGCACATTGTTGGAGCTCAACCATCGAACCATTCAACCCCTCATCGCTTTCCTCCGACCTCCACGTCTTCGCACCTGGGACCACCCCCGGTGGTCAACCAAGCAGTGCAGCGCACGTCCACCTTCCTCGGCGTCTTCCTCTCGACTCTCCTCAAAAGACCGCGAAACCCCCCCCCCCCCCCCAAGTTCCCAGCCTCACAAGACAAAATAACATTCCCCATTGGTTAACAAATGAATACAATCCCCATGTCAGCAAGTCTAAAGCTAAACAACTGCGAGAGAAACACTTATCAGACAAAGAAGCATTCCTACTCTTAACAAGCCAAAGAAGCCATTTTGAGTAACATACACAGGACATTGTACATCCATAAGCACCTCATTAATTCCTATCTGCCTATACCTGCAATGCACCTCTTATTTTCCTAATCAAGGCCTCAAGATTTCTTGAAAATGAAGGCTCCCTAAACCTGTTATCTTTACCTTTTATTCTGATAGGCACATACTTTATACTCTCAAAATTTTATTTTTAAAGGCTTCCCACTTACCAAGTACAACTTTGCCGAAAAACAGCCTATTCTAATCCACATTTACCAAATCCTTGCTGATACCATCAAATTTAGCATTTCTCTAATTTATAATCTCAACCCGTGGATCAGACCCATCTTTTGCATATTTACTTCAAAACCAATGGCATTGTGATCACTAGTGCAAAGTGTTCCCCTACACAAACTTTTGTTTCCTGCACTGCATCATTCCCTACCAAGCAGAACCAGTATCGCACATTCTGTCTTTGGGACTTCTACTTACTGATAAAAGAAACTTTCCTGAACTCATTTGACAAATTCTATCCCATCTAGTCCTTTTACAATATGGGAGTCCTAGTCAATATGTGAAAAGTTAAAACCACCTACTAAAACAACCTTATGTTTCTGGCAACAGTCTAGGATCTCTCTACAAAACCGTTCCTTTAAATCCCTCGGACTGTTATGTGGTCAGTAATATAGCCCCATTAGTGTGGTCATATCTTTCTTCTAACTCAGTTTCACCCATGACGCCTCACTAAAAAGTTCTCTAGTCTGACTGAGCACTGCCATGACATTTTCCTTGACTAGTAACACCACCCCTCCTCCTTTAATCCCTCTCTTGCTGTCACATCTAAAACAACCCTGGATCACTGAGTTACCAGTCCTGCCCCTCCTGCAACCAAGTCTTACTACTGGCTACAGTATCATAATTCCAAGTGTTGATCCATGCCCTGAGATCATCTTTCTTTCCTGCAATACTCCTTGGATAGAAATATACACAGCCCATGATATTAGCCATACTACACTCAAACTTTTGATTCCTGACTTTGTCCGAGATCTGCCTCCACAACCTCTCCACTATCTGTTTGGGCAATGTTACAAAATTTCTCCCCACACCCTCCTTGACAGTCAAAATATATTACACTCTGAATTCTTAATTTCTTTCCGTTCCTTCACTTTTTTTTGTAATTTATTTTTTATTGAAGTTCATCATCAAACAAACATTTCCATAAGATGTATTTCAGATATTGTACATATATATCATATAGTCATATATGCCACAAATCTCCACATAATATTTATCTGAGTTATACTCTTATAGAAAAAAGAGGAAAGAAAGGACAAGCAAAAGGAGAAAACTGTACAAGTAGGGAGTGATCTTTTTTTTTACAACATATTCATTGATTTGTGAGAATAAAATCAGGCCTATGAGGCATTATGTAGTTAAGCCATTTTTCCCAGTATGAATCAAATTGTTCCAACTTATGATTAACAGATGCTGTTAAC
This sequence comes from Hemitrygon akajei, assembly GCF_048418815.1. Classification (NCBI taxonomy): domain Eukaryota; kingdom Metazoa; phylum Chordata; class Chondrichthyes; order Myliobatiformes; family Dasyatidae; genus Hemitrygon; species Hemitrygon akajei. Next base: position 128,525,740 of record NC_133132.1, read on the forward strand.
TTCTCCATTTTGTAAATGTCCATTGTAATTATCATCCATGCATTTAAGGTTGGGCTCTCCTGTGATAACCATTTCCTAGTAAGAGTCTTTTTACCAGCCACCAGCAGTATATTCATTAAATATTTATCTCTTTTTAACCATTCTTGAGGTATATACCCAAAATATATAGTCTTACTTTCTAAGGGTATTTCACATTTAAAGATGTCTTGTGTGGCATTGTATATCCCCTTCCAATAGTCTTTGATAATGGGGTAGTCCCAGAAAATATGACGGGTTGCATTTTGATTTCCACAATTTCTCCAGCAAACAGGGAGGTTACTATCATAATGGGATTTCTGAGAGGGTGTAAGTTTTCGGAAGACAGCCCTCACCCCCTCCAGAAGGGCCTTCCCTTCAATTTCAATGCCATTGATATCTTCCTTGTCCCTACCTACCATCCCCATCCATACCTTTACAGGAATTAGTCCAATTTCATTGTGTTATCCTTGAAGGACAACAGGACATTGCAGCACAAACTTTACTTATGTAGTGCTTTTAACATAAGAACGTAATCAAAGGTCAGGGAGGAGATTTTAATGTGGACATTCTCCTTGGCGAAACAGGTGCTTTTAATGAAGTTTTACAGAAAGAGAAGGTGGGTGGAGCCAAGAAGCTAAGCAGTAAGGTTATAGCAAATTCAACCTAGGTAGCTGATGACATCGTCAGTAAGAGTGGGATCAAAGAAAACATTAATACTCAAAAGGCTGGAACTGGAGAAGAGCTGTACAGCTTATTGTTTATAGTTTATTAACTTATTTACGGTGAATATTTTGCCTTCTGTGCTGTTGTGTGGACCATATTGTGTATCGTGGGTGGACTGTGGCCAGAGGAAAGTTTTTTCATTTGGTTGTATATATATACAGTCAGAGGACAACAAACTTGAACTTGAAGAGATCCAGAAATAACAAAAACTGTTGATAAGGGACTCAGAAGTAGTCGTGCATATGTACACGTTAATGTGTGTGAGGAATCTGACTGGCACACTTTCAGAAGATGTTGCCATGTAGCAATCAGAGAGCAGAAAATCTTTGCAGGATTTCAGTGTTATGGTGTGGGATAAGGGAAAGAGCAGATATATGCCCGAGCTGTTTTAGTAATGCATAAATGAGTAATGATGGAATTAAACAGGGAAGGTAAGACCATAAGACATAGGAGTAGAATTAGGCCATTCTGGCCATCAAGGCAGCTCTGCCATTCCATCATGGTTGATCCCAGATCCCACTCAATCCCATACACCTGCCTTCTTGCCATATCCTTTGTCGTCCTGACCGATCAGGAAACGATCAAGTTCCACTTTAAATATACGCACTGACTTGGCCTCCACTGCAGTCTGTGGCAGAGCATTCCACAGTTCACTACTCTCTGGCTAAAAAAATTCCTTCTTACCTCTGTTCTAAAAAGGTCACCCCTCAATTTTGAGGCTGTGCCCTCTAGTTCTGGATATGCCCACCATATGAAACATCCTCTCCACTTCCACCCTATCTAGTCCTTTCAACATTTGGTAGGTTTCAATGAGATCCCCGCACAGTCCTCTAAATTCCAGTGAGTACAGGCCCAAAGCTGCCAAATGCTCCTCATTTGTTAACTCCTTCATTCCTGGAAGGTGACTGGAAGGCTTCAGTTTGGAAGAGACGATTTGATGCCATGAAGGGATTTAGAAGAGTCATTATCATCATTATGTACTGTGTCATATGATGTGGACAATCGTGATCTTTGACCTTGATTGTTCTTGGCAAATTATTTTTCAGAAGTTGTTTGCCATTGCCTTCTTCTGGGCAGTGTCTTTACAAGACAGGTGACATCAGCCATGATCAATGCTCTCCCAAGACTGTCTGCCTAACCTCAGTGGTCGCATAACCAGGAATTGTGATATGCACCAACTACTCATTCGAGCATCCTCCACTGGCTCCCATGGCTTCACGTGGCCCTGATTGGGGGGCTAAGCGGGTGCTACACCTTGCTCAAGGGTGACCTGCAATGAATGGAGGGAAGGAGTACCTTACACCTCCTCTGGTGGAGACGTATCTCCACCCCACTACTCAGTTAGAAGACTGGGGGATGTAAAATAGAATAGAGTTCAGGTTTGGAAGCCCAGTGCCAACTGAAAAGTGAATAGTTTTTCTTGACCCCCCCACCCCACCACGTACAACAAGGTTTACTTTTCAAACTTGTTGATGACAGAAAGCCCAGAGGTTTAGCTATGTAGGTGAGAATAAAGTCTTGAATTGAAACATTGTTCGGCCTATGAGGTATCTTAACTATGGGTGGAAAGGAAAATAAATTTTAAAGGGACCCAAAGGGCAAGTCTTCCCTACAGGGGATGATGAGTATATGGAGTGAGGTGCTGGAGGAAGTAGTAGTAGAGACAGTAATAATTACAACATTTAAAAGATATTTGGCCAGGGACATAAAAAGGCAAAATTTAGAGGCATATAGGCCAAATGCAAGCAGATGGGACTGGCTCAGATAGTCACCTTGCCAACGGCACTGTTCCTTGCTCTATGACACTATGATTCTATGACTCTACCCATGTAAGCACCAAACAGTCCTTTATTTTTCCTTCAATTTCCATCAAGGTGGATCAATTAGAAAGATGTTCACATTCCTAACCCTTCACGGACGAAGGGTCTCGGCCCAAAACATCGACAGTGCTTCTTCCTATAGATGCTGCCTGGCCTGCTGTGTTCCACCAGCATTTGTGTCCATTATATTGGAGCCTGCATAAGCCTGTAGCACACTGAAAATGACACTGTAATTCTAAATTTTGAAGCCCTGTCGTTTCCTATTTTAGTTTCACTTTCAACCTCCTTTGCATGGAACTATGAAGCTTATTTGCAGTTTACAAAATGAAGACCAAATTATTCCCATGTTCTAGATATAAATGCACCACTTAGCTTCTAGTCATTCTCAAGTATATTTCTCTTGTGTGTTGTATTATGTAGGAAGTTATACCTGTATTCTGACTTTTGAAAATGGATCAATCACACATGAAGCCAGTTCTAATGTAAAAGTCCATCTTCTCCCTGAGGAAATAGTAGTTAAACCATTAAATTACACAGTGTTGCAAGAAAGAGTTCCTAAAGAATCTATTAAGTTTCAATGCTGCATCAAGAATGACAATGAAAGCTATGTTGTTTCAGTGAAACAAGATGGTGACACTGATGCAAAAGGTAAGTTTTTATTAATATTTCTGTGGAGTTTAAAGTTCAAATTCAAAGTAAATTTATTATCAATGTACATGCATGTTACCATAAACAAACCTGAGATTCATTCTCTTGCAGGCATTCACAGTAAATGCAAGAAACACAATAGAACTAATGAAAGACTGTCCTCAATGGGACAAACTATCAAAGTGCAAAAGGAGTAAAATATAAAGATGATCCATTCCTCTGTAACATTCTGAACTTCCCATAATCCAACCAATTGCATTATTTATACAATTTCCTCATTGACTAATGTGAATTATGGATGCCTTTTGTTACTTACTATTATCTGACACACACCTAGAAGTCCATGTCAGGCTCAGACCCCAAAGAAACTAAAATGTTGCCAGGGTCCGTCCGGTTCAGTTACTCACTCGACGATTCAGGACAGCTTGTTGCCCACTGCTATCAGATTTCTGAATGGGCATTGAACTCATGAGAACTATCTCACTACATTTTTCCCCTATTTTTTGCACTACTTAGTGAATTTAACTATTTAATATAGATAATATACTTACTGTAATTTCGTTTTCTTTTTTCTCTTTATTATTATGTATTGTATTGTACTGCTGCCGCAAATTTAACAAACTTCACAACACACATTGGTGATATTAAACCTGATTCTAAGTCTGATTCATAAATTAGTTTTATTTACCTTTCGCTCATAATAGTTTACAATCAAACTGAGACACTTGACGGAAACAAATGTTGGAGATTTGAAGTGAATTCAACAGAAAATAATACTGTCTATAAATGCACATTTCAAAATGATGCAAATCAGAGCAAAGATGCAAAATTCTCTATATATGTCCTAAAACGTAAGTAACAACTTTATTGCTTAGTTACAATCTAAAGTGATAAGACTAAAAGAAATACTCCAGCACAATTTGTAAGATAATCTGTGCTTTATCTGCTTCAAGTGCATTTATTTTTGCAACGTCTGTGCTCTTTGTTTCAATTTTGTGGATGAGAAATCTCTCAAATGTGGGAACTGCTGGACACATGACTGTTTCTTCTAAAAGTCTCTTCAGATGGATTCAGCAAGTGTTTGTGGATAATTGTTACAACACAAAAAGCAGGTGACGCCGTTTTTAATGAGATAGAAGTGTTAAAGCTAAGGCTTTAGCACTCTTTAACAAGAGTTAAAGTTAACTCTTTTATGGTTATCACTAAATACAATGCATTGCTTGGCCTTTTGAAAAGAACTCACAGATAAACGGCTTTATATATACGTACCTGTGTGTAGGAATCACAGGTCGGTCTCTCTCTCTCTCTCTCTCTCTCTCTCTCTCACACACACACACACACACACACACACACACACACACACACACACACACACACACACACACACACACACGTGCCTAAGGGATCTGTACTGGGACCCCTCCTGTTTGTGATTTTTATAACTGACCTGGATGAAGAAATAGAAGGGTGGGTTAGTAGGTTTGCTGATGACACAAAGGATGGGAGTGTTGTGGATAATCTGGAGGATTGTCAGATGTTACAACGGGACATCGATAGGATGTAGAACTGGGCTGAGAATTGGCAAATGAAGTTCAACCCAGATAAGTGTGAAGTGGTTCATTGCGGTAGGTAAAATTTGAAGACAGTATATAATATTAGCTGTAAGAGTCTTGGCAGCATGGAGGATCAGCGAGATCTTGGGGTCCATATCCGTAGGACACTCAAAGTTGCTGAGCAGATTGACAGTGTTGTTAAGAGGGTATACACTATGTTGGCATTCATCAACTGTGTGATTGAATTCAAGAGCCATGAGGTAATGTTACAACTATATAGGACACTGGTCAGACCCCATTTGGAGTACTGTGCTCAGTTCTGGTCACCTCACTACAGGAAGGATATGGAAACCACAGAAAGGGTGCAGAAGAGGTTTACAAAGATATTGCCTGGATTGGAGAGCATGCCCTAGGAGAATAGGTTGAGTGAACTTGGCCTTTTCTCCTTGGAGCAACAGAGGATGAGAGATGATGAGAGGCATTGATCGTGTGGATAGTCAGAGGCTTTTTCCCAGGGCTGAAATGGCTAACACAAGGGGACATTGTTTTAAGATGCTTGGAAGTAGATACAAAGGGCTTGTCAAGGGTAAGTTTTTCACACAGAGAGTGGTGGGTGTGTGGAATGCACCATCGGTGACAGTGATAGAAGCAGATACAATAGGGTCTTTTAAGAGACTCTTAGATAGGTACATAGAACTTAGAAAAATAGAGGGCTATGTGGTAGGGAAATTCTAGGCGGTTTCTAGAGTAGGTTACTTGGTCGGCAGAACATTGTGGGCCAAAGGGCCTGAAATATGCTGTAGATTTCTATGTTCTATGTTCTGTTTTCCTTTCTTTGTTCATGATCTCCTTCAAACTCAATACTCGTAACAGAAAAACAACTGAAGGATTCAATCAAATACTTCTTCTTCAACTGAACCTTGAGCAAAGCAGGTTTCTTGAAGAACAATATTCACAAGTGGTGCTCTGGGCCTTCCTGATATTGCTTTCAATCTACCTTTGGATTCTATGACTATGCAGTTATTTTTTCCTCATGCACTTGGATGGAGCTTAACCCCTTGTGGGTTTTGTTTCCTTTGGTACCTGTGATTTTCATTGTTACTTTGACTGATTTTATAGATGAGAAATCCTGTGAGTTTCTAGAATTTTTACCTTGTTTCTACAGCTTTTTTCTGTCATGTTCTTGGTGCACCCGTAAGCTTTGCATTTAGGGCTCTTTCCTGCTTTGTTAATTTCCATTAGAGTGTTGTCAATCTTACCAATGGAAAGATCATGATTAGCTTGTCTTGCTGAATCCTATGTCAATATTTTATCCAGGACTTTGCAAATGCAAATTCATTGTTCTCTAGTCATTTTGGATATCCCTGTAACTCTACCCTGTCCCTTTAGCAACCTCAGCAGAGTGAAGGCAAACAATTGCAAATCTTTTGTGGATGATTTCTCAGTATTTTGATTTATGATGCCTCTCTAAGAATATGAGAACAGAGAACTCAGTGCAGTGTGGCACAGGAACAGGCCCCTCAGTGCACAATTTTGTGCCAAAGCAAAAAAAAAAACCAATCAAATGGTCAACTAAAGTAATCTCCTCTGCCTACATATCCTTCCATGTTCATCACATTCATGCCTATCTAAATGTCTCTTCCAAGTCCCTAATGTATCTGCCACTAATCAGGTGGCACTAACACACCACTCTCGGTGTTAAAAAAAACAATTTACCCCCTCTCACTCTAGATGCAGGCCCTCTGATATTAGCCGTTTCAACCCTGGGAAAAAAAAGATTCTTTCCATGCCTCTCATAATTTTATCAACCTCAATGAGGTCTCCCCTCAGTCTACACCGCTCCAGACAAACCAACCAAAGCTTACCCAGCCTTTCATGGTAACACATGCCCTCTAATCCAAACAATATCTTCTGCACACTCTCCAAAGCTTCGACATCCTTCGTATAATGAGGCGACCAGATCCTATACAATACTCCAGATGCAGCCTAATTCGAGTTTGATAAAGCTGCAACATAATTTCCTGACTTTTGAACCCAATGCCTTGACTAATAAAGGCAAACATGCCAAATGCCTTCTTAACCACCCTATCAATCTCTCTAGCCACCCCTAGGGAGCGATGAACTTGGATTCCATGACCCCTCTGTTCATCAACACTGTTAAGGTTCTTGCATCTTGAAGCCTGATATTCTGAAGAAAGATTTCTGCTGATGAACGTACCGGTTGTTTAATACACAAGTATTAATCCCATGTTTACTTCTCCACATTTTACAATAAATAAACTTTTGTTGCCAGCTGAGACAGCAATAATGGACTGAACCTCTTTTGGTTGCAATCTTGTTTCTGAATCATTTTGCTTTCTGATTCAATATACAGGATGCCTTAAAATCCTGGCCCTTTACTAGAAGCATGAAATCTAATATTAATAGCATGTTCAAAAAGTTAGAAACATCAAGGATCAAAGACAACTTCCTTTACCACATATATTTATATATAACCATATAACAATTACAGCATGGAAACAGGCCATCTCGGCCCTTCTAGTCCATGCCAAACACTTACTCTCACCTAGTCCCATCGACCTGCAATCAGCCCGTAACTCTCCATTCCTTTCCTGTCCATATACCTATCCAATTTTACTTTAAATGACAATATTGAACCTGCCTCTACCACTTCTATGGGAAGCTCGTTCCACACAGCTACCGCTCTCTGAGTAAAGAAGTTCCCCCTCATGTTACCCCTAAACTTTTGCCCCCTAACTCTCAACTCATATCCTCTTGTTTAAATCTCCCCTACTCTCTACTCTCAATGGAAAAGCCTATCCATGTCAACTCTATCTATCTCCCTCATAATTTTAAATACCTCTATCAAGTCCCCCCTCAACCTTCTACACTCCAAAGAATAAAGACCTAATATATATATATATATATATATATATATTAGGAATTTTCTGGGTGCGCTGGTCAGGGTGTAACATGGAAAAAAAACAACATTCAACAACAGCACAGAAAGAAGATCTTTACCCTGTTGGATCCATACCAACCCTAAAACATTCACGTTTACACTAATCCCACACTAACCCATTTTATTCTCCCCATATTCCCATTTATAGAAACATAGAAAACCTAGAGCACAACGCAGGCCCTTCGGCCCCACAAAGCTGTGCCGAACATGTCCTTACCTTAGAAATTACCTAGGGTTACCTATAGCCTTCTAGTTATCTAAGCTTCATGTACCGATCCAGAAGTCTCTTAAAAGACCCTTTTGTATCTGCCTTCACCATTGCCGGCAGCCTATTCCACGCACTCACCACTCTCTACGTAAAAAACTTAGCCCTGACATCTCTTCTGTACCTACTTCCAAGCACCGTAAAACTGTGCCCTCTTGTGCTAGCCATTTCAGCCCTGGGAAAAAGCCTCTGACTATCCACATGATCAATGCCTCTCATCATCTTATACACCCAAGAAATATTACATTATATCATAGCCAAGAAATTCCAGGGGTCTGTTCTCCCCCAGCATCGTGGTGTGTCATCACCTTATACACCCCAGATCTTACTAACACACACAGGACAATTTACAGTGGCCACCAACCAATACATTTCAGTTATGTGGCAGGAAACAGGAACAGCCAGAGGAAACCCAGGTAATCAGAATGAGGATGTGCAAACTCTACTGATGCAGTCAGGTTTGAACTCAGTCACTGGAGCTTGTTCAGTAGATATAGTTTGTGTCATCGTGTATCTTTTTTAGAATGTATTTTATTAAATTAGATATATATATTCATTACTCAGTAAAAAAAGGGACTGGATGGAAACATGAGAATATTTATAATAAGCAGAAAGCAGACCAGTGTTGTGATGTAATACATGGGTCAACAGAATCATACAGTACAGAAACAGGCCCTGCAGCCCACCCTCTCTACACTGACCATCAAGTGTACATCTATACTAACCTACCCTAACGGGAAAATAGGGAATTGATCATGGTGATTTAAAAAAAACCGAGCAGACCACCAAGGACAGAAGCTTCCCAGCAGGATGCAGCTCAGATGCAATACAATTTAGAGATGATCACCAAAGAAGGAAATGCATTGTATAAAAATATGATGCAAAGAGAACCGGTCCTTCACAGGTTACTCAACAATGTCTCTTCCCTTCCTTTGAATATCTATCTAGAGAATGCTAAAACATGCAGCGAGGAGATGAAGAGTGAGTACCATTGGGACCGTACCAAACCCAACTCGTATATGGAAGCTAACGCATCCTGTCCAGCAAATACTTCTGGGAAAATATTAAGATTTTGCAAGGAAAATGGCGATTGGGACCAAGTGTTTGAAAATTGCACATCAAAATATTTGCTGAATTTATTGTATATGGCAACGGTATTAGCTTTTAATTCATTTTGATAGAACAGTACTGTTTGTGGGGTTGTCAATAAATTCTGAAAAATTGAATATTATCGTGAAGAAATTCCAGGAGTCTGCTCTCCCCCAGCATTGCAGTGGGTCTCAACTTGTCTCTCTCTGACTCAATTTGTAATTCTGAATATATGTCCAATGAATTGTAGATATGGGAAGCTATGTGACTTCCCCTCCCCCACCCCTTTTCCTCTTTAGAATCCTTGATTATGTTGGAACCATTGAAAACCTCATAATTACTGACAGAGGAGATTTACCAAATGCTGCCTGGATTAGAGAACATGTTTTATGAGGAAAGTTTGAGCAAGGTAGGGCTTTTCTTTATGGAATGGAGGAAGATAAGAGATTCCTTGATATAGGGATGTAAGATTCTAAAAAAGCACAGATAGAGTGGACAGACAAATTCTTTTCCCCAGGTGGCAATGGCTAATACCAGAGGGTATCCTTTGAAGGTGAGTGGAGAAAAGTTTGGAGAAGATGTCAAAGGTTTTTTTTACCATTTCCACATGTGATAGTACAGGTTGATATTTAAGATACTCTTGAATAGGCATATGGATGAAAGAAAAATGGTGGCTTATGGGTTATGTATGAGGGAAGGTTAGATTGTAACCTTAGTGTTTGTAGTAGTGTTAGATTGATTGTGGAGTGGGTTAAAAGGTTAGTACAACATTTTGGTCAAAGACACTATTGTACTGGACTGATCTGTTTTATGTTCTTTTATTTTAATCATCTCCACCTGAGCACTGCAGCAATCATAGAAATAACCTCTACGTCTATAGGTCCATTCTTTTTTAAGTCTGTCTAGAAACATTGATAGAGTTGATCTCACTGTCATCCTCCAAAGCTTCTCCATTGTCACCGCCTGCTTCTATTCAAATCTATCCAGCTGTAGTCCAAGAATTACCTGTAATACCTTCTCTTCCCATTCTCACACTGCTATCTTCAGAGAGGCAAGAACACTTTTGATAGTTACATTGTATTTCTCAAGCATTGATTTTAGAACTATGGGACTATTGCTATTCAGGTTGGAGGAAGGCCCTTTGGTCCACTAGGCTGACAAAGTTAAATACACGGGATCCAAGATGAGAAAGCAACTTGAATATAGAGGGTGGTGCGGGGTCCTATATATAACTAATCCCCTCATCAAAATTAAATACTAATCAGAGTCTTGACACAACATCTACATTTTGTTGGAGCAAAAATTTTTAGATTTCCTTTCTTTTGTGAGAAGTACGTCTTCCTGATTTCTCTTCTAAGTGACCCAAAACTAATTTAAAGGTAATCCCAATGTTTCTGCTATTTTGCAAGAACCAATTTTTAAGTATTTGTGCTATTGCATTCTTTGAAATAGCTAAGCTAGATCACTCCATATTCTTTGAAACATAGAATATAGAAATCTGCAGCACATATAGGCCCTTTGGCCCACAATGTTGTGCCGACCATTTAACCTACTCTAGAAATTGCCTAGAAAATATCCCTACCGCATGCCCCTCTATTTTCTAAGCTCCATGTACATATCTAAGAGACTCTTAAAAGACTCTATTGTACTGTCACTGACAATGCATTCCATGCACCCACCACTCTGTGTGTGAAACTGAGCTCTGACATCCCCCCTGTATCTACTTCCAATTACCTTAAAACTATATCCCCTCATGTTAGCCATTCAGCCCTGGGAAAAAGCCTCTGGCTATCCACACAATCAACGCCACTGGTCATCTCTCATCCTCCATCGCTCCAAAGTGAAAAAGCCAAGTTTGCTCAACTTATTCTCAGAAAACATGCTCTCCAATCCAGGCAACATCCTCGTAAATTTCCTCTGCACCCTTTCTATAGTTTTCACATCCTTCCTGTGGTGAGGTGACCAGAACTGAGGACAGTACTCCAAGTGGGGTCTGACCAAGGTCTTATATAGCTGTAACATTACCTCAAAGCACTTGAACTCAATCCCATGGTCGATGAAGGCCAACACATCATATGTCTTCTTAACTAAACTGACAACCTCCACAGCAGCTTTGAGTGTCCAATGGACACAATGCATTTGATAAGGTCCCACATAGAAGATTGGTGGGTAAAATCAAAGCTCAGGGCATCGGGGGGAAGGCATTGACATGGATAGAAAACTGGTTGGCAGATAGAAAGCAAAGGGTAGCGGTGAATAGGTGTTTCTCGGAATGGCAGGTGATGACTAGTGGGGTGCCACAGGGCTCGGTATTAGGACCACAGCTGTTTACCATTTACATTAACGATTTGGATGAAGGCATAGAAAATAACATCAGCAAATTTGCTGATGATACTAAGCTGGGTGGCAGTGTGACATGTGATGAGGATGTTAGGAGAATTCAGGGTGACTTGGATAGGCTGGGTGAGTGGGCAGAGACTTGGCAGATGGCGTTTAATGTGAATAAGTGTGAGGTTATCCACTTTGGGAGTAAGAACAGGAAGGCAGATTATTATCTGAACGGTGTAGAGTTGGGTAAGGGAGTAATACAAAGAGATCTCGGAGTCCTTGTTCATCAGTCACTGAAGGTGAATGAGCAAGTGCAGCAGGCAGTGAAGAAGGCTAATGGAATGTTGGCCTTTATTACAAAGGGAATTGAGTACAAGAGCAAAGAAATCCTCTTGCATTTGTACAGAGCCCTGGTGAGACCACACCTGGAGTATTGTTTACAGTTTTGGTCTCCAGGGTTAAGGAAGGACATCCTGGTTGTAGAGGAAGTGCAGCGTAGATTCACGAGGTTAATTCCTGGGATGTCTGGACTGTCTTATGCAGAGAGGTTAAAGAGACTGGGCTTGTACACGCTGGAATTAAGGAGATTGAGAGGGGATCTGATTGAAACATATAAGATTATTAAGGGATTGGACAAGATAGAGGCAGGAAATATGTTCCAGATGCTGGGAGAGTCCAGTACCAGAGGGCATGGTTTGAGAATAAGGGGTAGGTCATTTAGGACAGAGTTAAGGAAAAACTTCTTCTCCAGAGAGTTGTGGGGGTCTGGAATGCACTGCCTCGGAAGGTAGTGGAGGTCAATTCTCTGGATACTTTCAAGAAGGAGCTAGATAGGTATCTTATGGATAGGGGAATCAAGGGATATGGGGACAAGGCAGGAACCGGGTATTGATAGGAATTGATCAGCCATGATCTCAAAATGGCGGTGCAGGCTCGAAGGGCCGAATGGTCTACTTCTGCACCTATTGTCTATTGTCTATTGACAAGGACCCCAAGATCTCTCTGATCCTCTACACTGCCATATTATATTCTGTCTTCAAATTTGACCTACCAAAATGAACCTCTTCACACTTATCTGGGTTGAATTCCATCTGCCACTTCTCAGCCCAGTTTTGCATCCTAGTGATGTCCCACTGTAACCTCTGACAACCCTCCAGACTAACCACAACATCCCCAACTTTTGTGTCATCAGTAAAATTACTAACCCACCCTTCTACTTCCTCATCCAGGTCATTTATAAAAATCACAAAGAGGGATCCCAGAACAGATCCCTGTGGAGCACCACTGGTCACTGACCTCCATGCAGAACACGAACCAACTACAACCAACCTTTGCCTTCTATGGGCCAGCCAGTTCTGGATCCAAAAGCAAAGTCTCCTTGAATCCCAAGCCTCCTAACTTTCTGAATGAGACTTGCATGGGGAGCCCTATCAAATGTCTTACTGAACTCCATATACACTGCTCTACCTTCATCAATGTGTTTTGTTACATCCTCAAAGAATTCAATCTGGCTAGTAAGACATGACATGCCCTTGATAAAGCCATGCTGTCTAACCTTAATGAGATAATGCGTCTCCAAATGCTCATAAATCCTGCCTCTCAAGATCTTCTCCAACAACTTGCCCACCATTGAAGTAAGACTCACTAGTCTATAATTTCCCAGGTTATCTTGAATAACCCCTCACAGGTAGATTCCCTTGAATAACCCCAATTAAGAAATATCCCTTTCTTGAATAAGGGAACCACATTTGCAAACCTCCAATCTGCTGGTTCTTCTCCCATCCCTATTGATGATGCAAAGATCATTGCTAGTGGCTTGGTAATCTCCTCCCTCACTTCCCACAGTAGCCTGGGGTATATCTCGTCTGGTCCCAGCAACTTATCTAACTTAATATCTTTCAAAAGCTGCAGCACATTCTGCTTCTTAATGTCTATACACTCAAGCATTTCAGTCCGCTATAAGTCAACCCAACAATGGTGACTACTTCAGCAAAATATTTGCTAAGTACTTCTGCTACCTCCTCCAGCTCCATGCTCATATTTCCATTATCACAACTGATTGGTCCTATTCTCACACGGCTCATCCTCTTGCTCTTCACATACTTGTAGAATGCCTTGGGGTTTTCCTTAATCCTGCTCACTTAAGCCTTCTCATGGCCCCTTCTAACTCTCCTAATTTTATTCTTAAGCTTCTTCCTGACAACCTTGTAATTTTCTAGAGCTTTAATAGTATCTGGTTTCTTGAACCTTTCATAAGCTTTTATTTTCTTCTTAACTAGATTTTCTACATCCTTTGTACACCATGATTCTTTTACCCTACCATCTTTTCCGTCTCAATGGAACATACCTATGCAAAACACCATGCAAACATTCCCTGAACACTTGCTGCATTTCTGCTGTGCATTTCCCTGAGAACATCTGCTCCCAATTTATGCTCCAAATAGCATCATACTCCCCCCTACCCCAATTAAATATTTTCCCAAATTCCCCTCATTTCCCTTTCCAGTGCTATATTAAAGGAGACAATTTTTGTGATCACTACCTCCAAAATGCTCTCCCACCAAGAGATCTGATCTGACATCTGACCAGGTTCATTTCCCAATTCCAGATCAAGTACCACCTCTTCTCCAGTTAGCTTATCTACACATTGCATCAGGAAACCTTCCAGAACACACCTAACAGCTCCTCCCCATCCAAACCCCTTCCCCAAAGGAAATGCCAGTCAATATCAGGTAAGTTAAAATCACCCAATACAACAACCCTATTATTATTACCAACTCTGCCTCTCTATCTGGTCCTCGATGTCTCTGTTACTATTGGGGGATCTATTAAAAATGTCCAGTTGAGTTCCACCAACACAGACTCAGTAGACAATCCCTCCACGACTTCCTCCTTTTCTGCAGCCATGATACTATCCCTGATTAGCAATGCCACTCCCCACCCTGACCTTTTTGAAACATCTAAAGCCCGGCACACCCAGAAGCCATTGCTGCCCCTGAGCCATCCAAGTCTCTGAAATGGTCACGTCATAGTTTCAAAAATTGATCCACGCTGTAAGTTCATCTGCTTTGTTTATGATACTCCTTGCATTAAAATCGACACATCTCAAACCATCATCTCCCTCTCCTTCCTCACAATCACTCACAAACTGCCCCATCATCTGCCTCTTCACTTCAGAGCCCACCCCATTGCAAATGTAGTTTACATAGAACATAGAATAGTACAGCACATTATAGGCCCTTCGGCCCACAATGTTGTGCCGACCCTCAAACCCTGCCTCCCATATAACCCCCCACCTTAAATTCCTCCATAGACCTGTCTAGTAGTCTCTTAAACTTCACTAGTGTTGCTGCCTCCACCACTGACTCAGGCAGTGCATTCCATGCACCAACCACTCTCTGAGTGAAAAACCTTCCTCTAATATCCCCCTTGAACTTCCCTCCCCTTAACTTAAAGCCATGTCCTCTTGTACTGAGCAGTGGTGTCCTGGGGAAGAGGTGCTGGCTGTCCACTCTGTCTATTCCTCTTAATATCTTGTACACCTTTATCATGTTTCCTCTCATCCTCCTTCTCTCCAAAGAGTAAAGCCCTAGCTCCCTTAATCTCTGATCATAATCCATACTCTCTAAACCAGGCAGCATCCTGGTAAATCTCCTCTGTACCCTTTCCAATGCTTCCACATCCTTCCTATAGTGAGGTGACCAGAACTGGACACAGTACTCCAAGTGTGGCCTAACTAGAGATTTATAGAGCTGCATCATTACATCGCATCTCTTAAAATCTATCCCTCAACTTATGAAAGCTAACACCCCATAAGCTTTCTTAACTACCCTATCTACCTGTGAGGCAACTTTCAGGGATCTGTGGACATGTACCCCCAGATCTCTCTGCTCCTCCACACTACCAAGTATCCTGCCATTTACTTTGTACTCTGCCTTGGAATTTGTCCTTCCAAGGTGTACCACCTCACACTTCTCCGGATTGAACTCCATCTGCCACTTCTCAGCCCACTTCTGCATCCTATCAATGTCTCTCTGCAATCTTCAACAATCCTCTACACTATCTACAACACCACCAACCTTTGTGTCGTCTGCAAACTTGCCAACCCACCCTTCTACCCCCACATCCAGGTTGTTAATAAAAATCACAAAAAGTAGAGGTCCCAGAACAGATCCTTGTGGGACACCACTAGTCACAACCCTCCAATCCAAATGTACTCCCTCCACCACGACCCTCTGCCTTCTGCAGGAAAGCCAATTCTGAATCCACCTGGCCAAAAACCTCCGAAAATCTTTAGCAAACCTCTCTCCCAGGATACTTGTGCCTCTCCAGTGCAAGTGCAACCCATCCTACTTGTACAGGTCACCTCTTCCCTAGAAAGCATTCCAATGATCCAAGAACTTGAAACCCTGCTTCCTTCACCATCTCCTCAGCCACTCGCTCGGCTGTGCTATTTTCCCATTCTGACCTTCCCTAGCTCATTGCACCAGGAGTAATCCAGAGATTACCACCTCGAAGGTTCTGCTCTTCGGCCTCCTTCCTAACTCCCTAAACTTACCGCACAGGACCTCTACCCCTCTCCTGCCCATGTCATTGGTACCAAAGTGTAGCATGACCTCTGGCTGCTCAGCTTCTTCTTCAAGAATATTCTGCAACCACTCAGAGACATTCTGGACCCTAGCACCTGGGAGGCAACACACTATCCTGGAGTATCTTTTGCTACCGCAGAATTTCCTATCTGTCCCCCTAACTAACGAGTCCCCTATGACTATTGCTCTGCCTGCCTTCATCCTACCCTTCTGAGACTCAGAGCCGACCACAGTGCTATTGGTCTGGTTGCTGCTGCCTTGCCCAGGTAGATCACCCCCTCATCAGTATCCAAAGGGATCTACCTGTTGCTGAGGGGTTTGGCCCCAGGGGACCCTGCACTGACTTCCTTCTCCCTTTACCTCTCTCAGTATTCACCCATCTACTCCCTGACTTCTGCACTCTGGGTGTAACCACATGCTCAAAGGTCTTATTTATCAATTGCTCTGCCTCCCAGATTATCCTTAGTTCATCCAACTCCAGCTCCTTAATGCGGTCTTTCAGGAGCTGGAGTTGGCTGCATTTCCCACAGGTGTAGACATCAGGGAGACCATCAGACTTAATGATTTCCCACATCCTACAGGAGGAACATACCACTGCCATCCTGCATGTACTGTACTATGAGCAACCAAGACTAATCAGCAATAACGAAAGGAAAAACCTACCTTCCTTATCTCTTTCTTTGGCTTCAGCCTTTTCTCAATGAAGCCCCTTGAGTCAAAGCCTCGAAGTTTCCATTTGACTCTAGCCCCCACTCTAATGATGGCTGCTCCACTTGCCTTCTGCTGCCGCTGATGCCTCTGACATCGAAGTCAAAGAAGTCTAAATCAAGTTCATCTGGCCATTCTCAGGAATTCAACTCTAATCCCATCTAGTATCCTAATGAATCTACAATTTATTGGTTCTGGATGCAATAGCTTTCCCTGATATTTTGTGCCAATAATTAGACAAGATTCTGAATATAATTTCTGCTTCTCTCTACATCTGCACTTCTCATCCAGTTTCCTTCCTCATGCCTGTGTCATTGTTCCTTCATGCTGCTTCTCCTTTTTAATAATTCTTCTTCTCCTAGCCTTGCATCCCTTTGTCACCTCAATTTCTCCATGATCCTTTTTGTTCCTCTCCCGCTTTCCTTATTGTTTCATCTATTCACTTCATTGAGACTAATTATATTTTATCTTTCAACTGGATTATTGTGCTTGGAATTGATGCCAAGGTTGTATACTAGAGGCATCAACTGTATTTTAATACAGACTACTTACTTTCATAGAATATTGGAATTTACTTACCAAAGACATTTTTTTAAATCCATTAAAGAAAATGAAATTTTACTTCATTACTCACAGCAAATCATTGACTTTCTTGTGATCTTGGACATGAAATTCATACTCTAATTGCTTAAAAAAAATCACCCTCAGAAAATCCAAAACAGATCTTCAAACAAGAAGGTATAAACTAGAATGTGGACCAATACAGAATGACTTAAAAAAAATCTAATTTCAGTGGTTTGTGTTATCTCTCAGGAGATCAGGGAAGGACGTGGTAATGTGACAGAAGTGCTGACGGAAGTGCTGACAGATCTAAAGAATGGAATCAAAGATCTGAAATCCAGCAGGTTTGCTAATCCAGACTCTCGAGTTTCTGTTAGCATTCTAGATACACTTTCCGAAGTTTTAAAGAGAGAAGACGTTCGTGTTTCTAACCAAAGTTTTATAGTAAGTAATTTTATTCCATTTTTAAGAATAAAAATTCTAATTAAAAATAAAAATTACAAATAAAAATCCAAATGAAACATTCTGCTGAGTTCATTATTTGAATGTCTGCCTGTGTCCCAGTATAAAAAGATTAGTTCAATATCTCTTTAGAAAATGCAAAGAAATCTGCTGGCAAATACATTATTTGATTGATATTAATAATTTTGATTGAAAAGGATTGGTTACTTTTTGAATTGTTGCAGTCATCCCAGTGAAGATCCCGATTTTAGATGAAAGGTTTGTGAATTAATTCAAGGTCAGGAAGGTGACAAGGAGGGGCAGTGTAAGGCAGTGCTCCCATGTGCTCCCTCGCCTTTCTTTGTGGTAGAGATTTAAGGTATGACAGCTGCTGTCAGATTAAATTGAAAAGTAACTACAGAGGATTTTGTAGAGGGTATACATTGTGGTCACAGTAGTGGAGAAGGGAATGAATGTTTAGACTGTGAATGGTGTTGGAACCAAATACTCTGTTTTGTTCTGATTCTGTTTCCCAGCGGTAGGACTTGCAGTGGAATTGGTATAAAAATCCAAGCAATGTGATTTCCACACATTCCAGTCTGGCTGTAAACCAAACCAATTTCTTGGCTTACTTTTTTTTAAAGTCATCCTTGCTTAGAAACAGGGCACTAAACCATAAGACCATAAGACATAGGAGCAGAATTAGGCCATTCAGCCCAATCGAGTCTGCTCCACCAATCCATCATGGCTGTTCCACAGATTCACTCGGTCTCCACTGCAGTCTATGGTAGAGCATTCCGCAAATTCACTACTTCAAGCTAAAACATTCCTCTTTACCTCTGTTCCAAAGGGTCACCCCTAGTTCTGCCAAGTTTTTGCCCATTCTTCCAATTTGTCTAAGTCCTGCTGCAACTTCCAGCTACACCTACACCTACACCTCCAGCTATCTTCATATCATCTGCAAACTTTGCCACAAAGCCTTCAATTCCATTATCTAAATCAGTAACAAAAAAGTTGAAAAGCTGTGGTTCCAATACTGACCCCTGAGGAACACCACTGGTCACTGGCAACTAAGTAGAAAAGGCCCCTTTTATTCCCACTCACCGCCTCTTGCCTGTCAGTCATTCCACTAAACATGCCAGTATCTTTGCCGTAACACCACTGGATTTTATCTTGTTAAGCAGCATCTTATGTGGCACCTTATCAAACACCTTTTGAAAATCCAAGTAAATGACTTCCACTACCTCTCCTTTGTCCACCCTGCTTGTTACATCCTTGAAGAGCTCTAACAGATTTGTCAAGCAAAATTTTCCTTTATATAGAAACTATGCTGATTTTGACTTATTTTAGCATTAGTCTTCAATTAGCCCGAAACCTTAATCATCATTAATAATAGACTCCAACACTTTCCCAGCCACTGAGGTTAGGCTAACTGGCCTATAATTTCCTTCCTTTGGCATTCCTCCCTTCTTAAAGTGAGTGACATTTGCAATTTTCCAGTCCTCTTGGAGAATGCCGGAAAGATGTGATTCTTGAAAGATCATGACCAATGCATTCGTTATCTCTTCAGCCACCTCTCTCAGGTCTCTGGGATGTAGTCCATCTGGTCCAGGTGACTTATCCACCTTAAGACCTTTGAGTTTGCCTAGCATTTTTTCCTTTGTAACAGCAATGGTACTCACTCCTACACCCTGACACTCACAGACATCTGCTAGTGTCTTCCATAGTGAAGACAGATGCAAAGTATCTATTAAATTCATCTGCCATTTCTTTGTCCTCTATTACTTCCTCACCAGCATCATTTTCCAGTGGTCCAATACCAACTCCCACCTCATTTTACTCTTTATATAATTGAAAAAAAAACTTCTGGTATCCTATTTTACATTATTGGCTTTTCCCTTCTTATAGCTTTTTTAGTTACCTTCTGTTGGATTTTAAAAGCTTCCCATTCACCCAACTTTCCACTCATTTTTGCTACATTATATGTCCTTTCCTTGGCTTTTATGCAGTCCTTTATAAGCCACAGTTATAAGCCCGGCCATTTGAGAACTTCTTCCTCTGTGGACATATTTCTTCTGTGCCTTGTGAACTATTCCCTGAAACTTCCATGATTTCTACTTTGCCGTTATCCCAGCCAATATCTCCAATCCAATCGAGCAAGCTCCTCTCTCATACCTCTGTAATTCCCTTTATCCCATTGCAATACTGATAGACGTGACTTATGCTTCTCCCTCTCAAATTGCAGTATGAATTCAATCATATTATGATCACTGCTTCCCAAGGGTTTCTTTATGTTAAGCTCCCTACACAAAACCTAGTCTAAGATAGCCTTTCCCCGAGTAGGCTCAAGCACAAACTGCTCTAAAAATCCATCTCATAGGCATTCAACAAATTCCCTCTCTTGCAATCTGATACCAGTCTGATTTGCTTAATCCCCTTGCATATTGAAGTCCCCCATTACAATTGTGTCATTACCCTTATTACATGCCTGTTCCAGCTACCTTTGCAATCTCAAACCAACATCCTGGCTACTATTTGGAGGCCTATATATGATTCCCATAATGTTATTTTCACCCTTGCAATTTCTTAACTCTACCCACAAAGATACAACGTTCTCTGACCCTATATTACCTCTTTCTAAAGAGGTAATTCCATCTCTTACCAATTGAACTACACCACCGCCTATGCCTTCCTGCCTGCCCTTTCAATATAAAGTATATTCTTTGGTGTTAAGCTCCCAGCTATGGCTTTCTTTCAGCCACGGCTCAGTGATGCCCACAATGTCAAACCGACCAATCTCTAATTGCTCCATGAGTTAATTCACCTTATTCCAAATGCTACGCGCATTTAAATACAGCACCTTCAGTCCTGCATTCTTCTCCCTTTTGAATTTTGCCTCTGTGGTACAATTTAACTCTTTGTGCTGTCTGCATTTGATTGGCTTGTCCTTCCTTACATTCATGTTACTTGTAACATGTAATATTGATACTTCCATCATCTACTTGTAAATCTGCTGGCTCATCGTCAGCTCTATCACACTGCTTCCCATCCCCCTGTCATATTAGTTTAAACCATTCCCAACAGCTCTAGTAAATCTGCCCGCAAGAATATTGGTCCCCTCGGATTCAAGTGCAACAGATCACACCTGCCCCAGAATAGGTCACAATTATGCCAGTGTGAGCAGTAAGGGATTGTTTCTGAAGAGTAAGGGGCATTGTCTGTGAGGATGATTGTCTCAGGCTGTTTTTTTGATTAATCTGTAGGATGACCCTACCTAGTTGGATACAAGTAAAGTGGACTTTACAAAGTTGACAGTGTGGAGATTGATTTTGCAATGTTGGAGTCCAATGCGTAGACCATTTCTGGGTATAATTATATTGTAGACTTGTAAAAGGAAAAATGCTAGCACACATTAGGTTGGGTCCCTTGAGACAAAGGATCAGCCTTGATCGAATGGGCCAAATTGCCTAATTCTGCTCCGATGTCTTAAGATCTAAAATTAAAACTTTCTGATCCTGGTTGCTCTGTAAAGGCCCTGTCACTACTTCTGTGCTAGTTCCTCACAGCCTTTAATTCCCTGATTATTCAAAAATTTATCTACTTCCTCTTTATATATTTCCAATGATTGAGACTCCACTGCCTACTGAGATAAAAAGAACTAGACATTCAGAAGGAAGTTCTGTCATGCCACAGTTTCAAATGACACAACCTCACCTCCAACCCTGCCCTAATATTGCAACAATATCCCTTTTTTGAGTTTCTCCCACTGGTGAAACCATAGACCGAACCTTGAGAATTTATACTGGGGAATAAAGTGACAGTGAAATTAAACATACCTTTCATTTATGTCTTTACTGGAGTAACAAGCAAGGAAGGTAAGAGGGCAAGTTCCCAGTTAGTTTGACATAGGGAATAAGGAAAATGTAGAAAAATATTATTATGAAAATGATAACAATTCCCTTCTAACATAATAATAGGACTAAGCAGAGCTGATATGGATTTATGGACAGGAAATCTTGTCAGATAAATCTGTTGTCATTTCTAAAGCTTTAACTAGCAGAATGGATAAGTGAAATGAGATCAGGTGTATTTCAGATGATTGTTGATAAGGTGCCACACAAGAAATTATTAAACAAAACTGGATCACACAATATCTGGAGTAATATACTGGCATGGACTAAAAATTAGTCAACAGAAAATCAATAAATGAGTCATTTTTGGATTAGGAGGCCATCATCAGTGAAGAGCCACAGGGATCATTTCTGTGGCTCCGGCTATTCAAACAGTATATCAGAGGTGTGTGACAATGTGACAACTGCAACGTATTCATGCCTGATGATTGACACAAAACTAAGTGAAGGGTGAGCTGTAAGGAATATGCAGAGATGCAGGTGTTGTTAATGGTGGAAAATGTGAAATCAACCATTTTGATGGAATTTCACAGTGAAAGCAGTTCAGGTGAGAAACTAAAAGTCTCAATGAAGACAGTCTGACGCCTTGGTCAGTTGTGATGCCTCTGAAGGTTGTTTTAGAGTAGGCTCTTACAGAAGGCATGCTTTCCCTTCCTGCACTAGTTTCATGTCCTTACCTTCCTGTGACCACAATGATTCATCCAATACTGGAACTCTGCCAATGATATCAGTACTGAGCTCCTCCCAACTTTCCCCATTCAAGCACCTGCCATTTTTCACCACCACCATGGGATGTGTATCTCAGTAACTACATGCTGGAGAAGCACTTCATTAGCTGTGGCCTCAGAAGATACTTGAACAGCATGTAGTCACTTGTGTCATTACAGAGGCAACCGTCCAGCTTTCAACAGACCCTCTCCTTAAAAAGCAAATTAAGCGGCAAATCTGAACAAATATGCTTCAGAGACTAATCAATTGCAGCCAATTTATGTAAGAGTGGATAAAGTGAGTGTGTTAGATGAATAGTAAAGTCATTGAGAAGGTCCCTGATACCTGGTAAACATCGAGGATGCTAATGTAAATAACGCATGGTAGTGCCTGGCTCACTTTCATTGTGACAGCAGTTCTATCTCAAAGTGACTGCCAGCACAATCTATTTCGGATTAATTCAATCTTTACATGAATAGAGATTAAAAGTAGGCTCAGATTGATTCAGATTCTTGTCTTTTATTCACAGTCAAAAGTTAACCATTATAATCCTGATGTGATAGACTTCTCCCTGTGTTCTATTATGATGGCACTTGTGCTTTTTTGTTTTTTTTACAGGATTTAATTGCCATTTCAAACAGCATTCTTCTTCAGAAAACAGGAAGTAATGACACAGATCTGAACTCCAACACATTACTGATGTCCATTGAAACATTTGCTGCAGCTTTACAGCCCGATGCTGATGTCAATAGCACAATGAACCAGATTACAATAAGTACAGAACAGTTTAATACTACTAGTAAGGATTATCACTTCCAGATGATTTCTAACAGCTCTACCTCAATAAATCTGACTGGTTGGACACCACAGGATAATGTCACTTTCCAAGTACTGAGTGTTCTCTATGAAGATTTGGATGAGATTTTAATTCCAGAAGAACAAGAAGCAGAGCAGTCAAAAGAGCAGGTCAAGGCGCAAACCAATATTTTAACAATAACAATGAATGTCGTTCAAAACAGAAGCCTACTGAAAATACCAAACATTACAATTACATTCCCTCCAAAAAATGCGCAAGCTGATCTGAACACTGCAAAGTGTGTATTTTGGAAACAACAAAGCTGGTCAAACGAAGGCTGTGAGTCCAAGAGGATTGGGGATAAAATACGCTGCACGTGTAACCACTTAACATCCTTTGCTGTGCTAATGGCAACAAAGGAAAGAGACATCCCATTTCTTGAAGAATTGACCTACATAGGATTAAGCATTTCCATTCTATCACTATTAATATGGATCAGTATTGAAAAAATAATGTGGCAGACAATCACTAAAACAACCATTGCCTATTCCCGGCACATTACTCAGTTTAACACTGCTATTGCTTTGTTATTTGCCCAGATTTCATTTGTATTTGGTGCAATTGAGCTGGTTAAAAAAGATAAGTCACTTTGTATAACGGCAACCATTTTCACTCATTATTTCTTTCTCTCGATGTTCTTTTGGACATTAAATCAAAGTCTAACTCTCCTCCATCAGATTATCTTCGTTTTCCATCACATTAGAAGGGTACCCTTTCTGTCATTTTGTTTCATCCTCGGCTACGGTTGCCCATTGGTAATAGTAATTTCTGCAGCCTCAATATTCCTGAAGAAAAACAATTATAAGCTTAAAAATAACTGCTGGCTAGCGCTTACTCCATCCTTCTCATTCATCATTCCAGTTGGATGCATTGTTAGCATCAATATGATTATCCTGACAGTAGTCATTCTGAAACTGCTGAGGCCAAAGATTTCGGAAGGATTAATGGAGCAGGACAAAAAAACAATTAAAAAAATCATTAAAGCTGTCCTTATTCTCACTCCATCTTTTGGATTGACCTGGATCATTGGATTTGCCCTGGATGAAGAGTCGCATGATATTCTGCATTATATATTTGTCTTGTTAAACACATTGCAGGTAATGGAGAGCATACCATTTCAGTTATGAAACATTCTGAAACTTGACAAATGTATCCTAATGCATTGTATTCATTTTCTCTTCAAGGGTTTCTTTATGTTAGTAACTGCTGGATTCACAGAGGCGAAGGTGAAGCCTTTGAACAACATTTTGAAATTTTCAGCATTTGTTGCTGCTTTTGTACCCAACTGTTTTTAAAACTTACTTATTTCATTATTTTTAGATGCGGGAAACATTCTTTAAAAATTTCAGGTCAATGGTGAGTACGGTTTCTAAATATAAAGTTACATTGCAGATAATAAGATTTACTTGCAATATTATTGGAGAAAAATATCAATTGAGGTCCCACAAGATCTATCAATAAATAAGCCTGTTATCAGGTAACAGCTGAACTGAGGCCTTCCACTCAACAGGACACTAAACAATGCCCACCACAGTAGCAATGGATGAAATCAAAGTTGGGTTTATTTTCATATTCCTGAATGCAAGTATACTCAGATGTAATGAAAAACTTACCTGCAGCAGCATCACAGAGACATAGCAGCAGATTAGCAGAATCCACAAGAAAATCAGAAATGATACCCATGCACCCCTCATACAATCTCTTCTCCCTCCTGCCGTCTGGGAAAAGGCTCCGAAGCATTCAGGCTCTTACGACCAGACTGTATAACAGTTTCTTCCCCCAAGCTATCAGACTCCTCAATACCCGAAGCCTGGACTGACACCTTGCCCTACTGTCCTGTTTATTATTTATTGTAATGTCTGCACTGTTTTTGTGCACTTTATGCAGTCCAGTGTAGATCTGTATTCTAGTATAGCTTTCTCTGTGTTTTTTAAAATTACGTAGTTCAGTCTAGTTTTTTGTACTGTGTCATGTAAACCATGGTCCTGAAAAACGTTGTCTCATTTTTACTGTGTACTGTACCAGCAGTTATGGTTGAAATAACAATTAAAAATTGACTTGATTTTACAAGAATGATACAAGTGGAGCTCAGCAAGACAAAACAACCTTCTGGAAATTTCACAGCTCTCAAGCAGGGAAATTTGTCTGCTGAACCTGTAACAGATTAAAAAGTGAAGAAAAACATGAATGGAGAGAAATAGAATCAGATTTATTATCACTGACGTGCATGACATGATAGGTGTATAGTGCAAAGCATAAAATTACTCTTAGAAAAGCAAACATAAGTAATA
This sequence comes from Hemitrygon akajei, assembly GCF_048418815.1. Taxonomy (NCBI): domain Eukaryota; kingdom Metazoa; phylum Chordata; class Chondrichthyes; order Myliobatiformes; family Dasyatidae; genus Hemitrygon; species Hemitrygon akajei. The sequence continues at coordinate 128,551,211 of NC_133132.1, forward strand.
GAAATAAATTAAGAACAAGGTAATGTTCCGGAATCTGATGGCAGAGGGGATTCTGAGTTGTTGATTGTAGGCCTTTCAGCTCCTTTACCTCCCTTCTGATGGTAGCAATGAGAAGAGGGTACATCTAGATTGGTGGGGGGGGGGGGGGGGAATCATTAGTGATAGATGCCACAGTCTTGAGGCACCATCTCTTGAGGATGTCCTTGATGGTGATCATAGTTGTGCCCATGAAGAAGCTGACTTCACTTATAACCCTCTGCAGCCTCTTGCCGTCTGTGCGCTGGAGCCTCCACACCGGGCTGTGATGCAACTGGTTGTATTGCTCTCCATTGCATATTTATAGAAAGTTGTAAGTCGTTGATGACATACTGATTCTCCTCCATCTCCTAAAAAAATAACAAGATAAACTGCTGGGAGATAGTTCTGTTAAAATTCCTATTGGATTTAATTAACTTAGTTTCAATGTTAATACTTTAAGTCTATTTGTAGTTTTAGTCTTAAGTTTTTTTAAAATGTTTATTTAACGTATTTGTAAATGAGGTCCCAATAACTTTAAATGCTTATGAACTTCAAAATTTTCCACAAGTATTTTGTATCTACTGTCCGTGTTTCATAGGCTGTCATAATCTGTTGATGGAACCAGCCATTTATGCTGGGAGATTAATTGGCTACAGAGGTAATTTTCTCCAGCCAGTCATGCTACCAGCAAGCTATTAGGATGTGGGAGACACCTGCAGCAGCCACAAGAAACTTGTGCAGTCACAGAGAAAATGGGCAAACTGCCTGCAGACACACCCAAGGTCAGGAAAATAACTAGGTTCAGCAGAAGCATTAAATGCAACATGGCCTTCTCCAATGAGAGGTTTCAAAGAAAATGACACATTTGTACAACTCATAGAATTTTTGAAGCTCTGCTACTTAGCCCCCTGAGTCCATGCCAGATCCTTGCAGAACAATTAATTCTATTTTCTCCAATGCCCTACCAATGACCAAATTGCAATTAGTTTCTGAACATCAATACTTGCACTACTATTTCCACCAGCCTTATAGTATGAGTTTCAGATCATAACTACATCGCACAAAAATGTTTTTCCTTACATTCCCCCTCATTCTAGCTTAGCAATTTTAATTGGTGTTCCCTGCTCCTCAAACAAACCACCTATGGCTTAGCACTTCGCAATTTGCCAAACATAATCAAATACACCTCCATCGTATCCCCTGTCAGTCTTCTTTGCTTGAAGAAGAACAGCTCCAGCTTCTCCAGTCCAGCCACAGATGGAAGGCATCATCCTTAGAAAACACAAAGTACACTGCAGATGCTGTGGTCGAATCATGACGTACAAACAAGCAGGATGAACTCAGCAGGTTGAACTTGTGAGTCCTGACGAAGGGTCTCAGCCCGAAACGTTGACTGCTCCTTTCAACGGATGCTGCCCGACCCTCTGAGTTCATCCAGCTTGTTTGTACGTCTTGATCATCCTTAGAATCTTTCCATTCAATGTCCTGAACATTGTCCAGCATCTCCACAACTTTCATTAGAAGCAATCACCCAATTTACAAGTCTACAATTTTAGCCTATACCACTTTTTTGTTAAGTTGCAATATAACTTCCATGCATTATATTCAATGACTATTTATAGAGTCTATGAACATATTTCTGTATAAGTTTTTCCCTCAACATTCCCTGCAACATATAATGAATTGTAAAAATAGATCAAGGGCCTTCAGTTCCTTTAGAGCTGCTCCCATTTAGTTTATACTGTTCTTGTACTATAATCTTTTCATTCCTTTTGCCAGAATGCATCTCTTCATATTTCTCTGTAGTAAATTACACGTGTTTCTCAACTGTACATTCTTCTCGGCTGAATATGTTCTCCTCAATGACAAATTTCAGTATCTGCATACATTGAAACACCTAATGCATAAGTTTTATCCCATATGCTCTTATCCAATTCACTAAAGCAATTGCCTGCTGCTGAACATGATGCCATCTTGGGTTTTCTGGGATAAAATGTTGGTATAGGAAGTTACCAATATTTTATCCCAGAAAATCTAACAATATCAGCTGTTCAACGCACCAGAGGAGAAGTAATTAAAATCTATTTTGCTGGCAGAGCAATTGTTTTTTTTCTGTTGGTGAGATGTATGCTGTTCATAGTCCTATATTTAAGTTTGAAAGCAAACATTCAGTACCCTCCTGAAGCAGGACCCAAGGAAAAGCTTCAAAATGCCTGCTGCCCAGGCTGGAACATGAAAAAAAACACCTTAGAAAACGAGTACACAAGGCTATAGTCATTAATATTCTCAAAAGTTTACTACAGTTACCTCCCTTTGCCACCTTTTGCTAGTCTTTTTTTAAAGTGATTTTTTAGCTATATCAGCTGGCTTTGTGAATGAGTGGAGAGGCAGCAATCTATTCTTTTTATACTGGAACACAAATCATTGAACATATTCAAAGCAGAGTTTGACAAATGTTTGATCTATAAGGTGATCAAGGGACAAAGAGAGAACACAGTAATCTCATGCTGAAACCAAGTTACATAAGAACATAAGAAATAGGAGCAGGAGTAGGCCATCCGGCCCATCGAGCCTGCTCCACCATTCAATAAAATCATGGCTGATCTGGCCATGGACTCATCTCCACCTACCTGCCTTTTTCCCATAATACTTAACTCCCCTACTATGCAAAAAATCTATCCAACCTTGTCTTAAGTATATTTACTGAGGTAGCCTCCACTGCTTCATTGGACAGAGAATTCCACAGATTCACCTCTCTGGGAAAAGCAGTTTCTCCTCATCTCCTTCCTAGATCTACTCCCCCTAATCTTGAGGCTATGTCCCCTAATTCTAGTCTCACGGACCAGTGAAAACAACTTTCCTGCCTCTATCTTATTTGAAATAGGACTAGGAATTCTTGGCCCTTTCATAATTTTTATTGTTTCTATAAGATCTCTTTTCATTCTTCTGAATTCCAGCGAGTACAGTCCCAGGCGACTGAATCTTTCCTCACAGTCTAACCCCCTCATCTCTGAAATCAACCTGGTCAACCTCCTCTGCACTGCCTCCAAAGCCAGTATATCCTTCCTCAAATAAGGAGACCAGAACTGCACACAGTACTCCAGGTGCGGCCTCACCAGTACCCTGCACAGTTGCAGCATAACCTCCTTGCTCTTAAATTCAATCCCTGTAGCAATGAAAGCCAACATTTGCCTTGTTGATACCTTGCTGCACCTGCAAACCAACCTTTCATGCACAAGCACTCCCAAGTCCTTCTGCACAGCAGCATGCAACAATTTTTTTACTATTTTAATAACAGTAATAATACATCAGACATGACTGGAACTGCATGCTTGAGTGGAAAACTAGCTATCCCTGGTCCTATTTGAAATGCTTTTACGTATGCTCTTAAAAGAACGGAAAATACACTAGAATGTAAAATAGGGAGATAGTGTCTAAGACATGTCCAGAAAATAAACATTATAAATGGATTAGAAACGATGTTGAAGTTTTAAGTCAAGTTGTGTTTATTATCATATGCACAGGTAAGGTACAAGTACAATGAAAAACAGTACCATTATATTTCAGCATCACAGACACATAGATTCAGACAAAATACAGAACATACTGTAAATACTGTGAAACGGAGACATCTCTTTCTCTCTTATTGGGGGGGGGGAGAGAGAGAGAGAGAGAGAGAGAAACTGTTATGTCGAATACCAGGTGAACGAGTAGTCTTTGGGGGACTGCAAGTCTGTGTCTTTGCTGTTGCTTTGCTGCGCAATTGACTGCTCGGTGGTGGGTGCCGATGCTTTTTTTGCTGGTGAGGTGGAGGGGGATCGTTGCTCGCTGCTGCTTATGTGCGGGAGGGAGGGGAGCTGGGCGGGAGCTTTGGGGTTCTTACATTTAACTGTCATTCATTCTTCGGGGGCACTCTTCTGTTTTCATGGATGGTTGCAGATAAAAAGTATTTCAGGATGTATATTATATACATTTCTCTGACATTAAATCTACCTTTGAAACTTTGAAGCCTTTATGCATAAATTATACAAGACAGTTAAGTGCAAAAAAGTCTGTACAGAACAAGATATTTGTGCAAAAAAAATGCTCAGAGACATGTCCATGGTCATGCAAGAGATGGTCTGATGTTTTCTGTTGCTGAAGGAGGATTAGAAACTATATGTTTCACTATAATGAAATCACAAAGTGAGTTCTTAATAATATACAGGGTCTGGAGAAACAAAGCTACAGAAAGGACCTGGTAATCTGCTTTTTAAAAATGACTTTTTAGGACAAACAATAAGATTCTTTTTTTCTTTCAGGTCTCGCGAAGTACATCCGAAGTTGTCACAACAAAGCAATCCTTTCAATCAAGCACAAAGTAAGGCAAGTGAAATTGGTGAGGAAAGGTGCATTGATTAAGAGAAGGTCATTTGTCAGAGTAGTTTCTCAGTTTGTCAATCTACCATATGTACAGCAGCAAACCCATTTGGGGTGAATTCGGCTTTTAATGAAAAATGTAGGTTTGAGTACATTGAATGAAAATGACAGCCAAATTAGCTGGATCAGAAGGAAATAGGTTCACTGAACTAAATGGAGAAAACATGGAAAGAAAGGACATGATATAATGTGAGCTAAAACATTTACAGAACAGAAAATCATTATCACAAGAAAACCCAAAAAAAAAGATCAAGAGTCAATATTGCAAGATAATGGGAGTCATGAAAACAGAAATTAGATTGGTCCTGATGAAGGGTCTCAGCCTGAAACGTCAACTGTTCACTCTTTTCCATAGATGCTGCCTGGCCTGCTGAGTTCCTCCAGCATTTTGAGTGTGTTAGTTGAATAGGTCAGTCAAATGGATGTATAAAGTTATTCATTTTGAAACAATAATAGTTACGAAGGGGTAAAGACAGGATAACTGAATTTGATATATTGCGGAGATTTCAAACTGACCCAGAATTTACAATTAATTTAAACATAAGCTCACTGCTTGACGAATGTAACATTTGGAAAAGGCTGCAGCAATCGCAATAGAAACAATACCTGCTGGAAAGCTCAAATGGCAATTAAGGGTCAATTGCAATCCACAATATTGAATCTCTGATTGGCTGAAGGGTTGATTAGTCTTCCTCACACTCTCAAACAAGAGAAAATCTGCAGCTGCTGGAAATCAAAGCAACACAAGGGTGTGTTCCTCACACTCAGTTACTTTACAGTCTTGTGTACAATTCAGGTAACCATAATGGTACCTGTTAGGATCAAGGTTGCTCCAGGGAATTCTCTGTGGTGACTTGAGTTTGTCATGGAAGTGCAAAAAAATAGGATGAAGGGTTGAGGCAGGTTAAAGAGTCGGGGGTGGGGAGATTAAGAAGGGTTGGGGAGATGAAGGGATAGAAAGCAGGGGGTGGGTGAAATTTGGTGGGGATATAGGGAATCATGATCAAATGTTCAATAGCTTATGAAAGTAGGACAAGTAGGAGAAAGTATCACAATTCAGTCGGGGCAGTGTCTGCACCTTCTGGTGTAGGCAGCTGCATTGAGGATCACTGAGCAAAAAGCGTATACCTTATTAATTATATAATCAACATCCTAATGATATCAGGGTATTACTAACAGTATATAATTAAGGTTACTCACTATTAATGTCCCTCTAAATCATGTTTGATTCAAGACTTCTGGCATGAAATGTCCCTTGTTGAACAGAATGTTAATAATGCAGGCAATTGATTGCAGCTTTTCCTACTTAGCTGCCATTCAGCCAAGAAAATATACTTCACAACATTCCCAAAGAATCATAGTCATGCAAAATGTATCAGTAAATATGGAAGAAAATAAGTTTTCTCTAATCCAATTTCTAAGATCATCTCTTGCGAGTTATAATTTTCTCTAAGACTTATGAATTCAAAGTGCAAAGTAAATTTATTATCAAACTGCATGTACGTCACCATATACCACACTGGGATTCATCTTCTTGCAGGCACTCACAGTAGAGCCAAGAAATACAATAGAATCAATGAAAAACTACACAAACAAGAACTGACAACCAATGTGCAAAAGCAGACAAGCTGTGCAAATATAAAAAAGCAAATGAAAATAATAGTAAATAAGTAAATATTACTGAGAACATGAGTTGCAGAGTCTTCGAAAGTGCCCTAGTTTGTGGAATCAGTTCAGTGTTGAGGTGAGGGTAATTATCTACACTAGTTCAAGTGCTTAATAGTTGAAAGGCAATAACTGTTCATGCTTCTGATGATGTGGGACCTAAGGCTTCTGTACCTCCGTCCCAATACTAGCATTGAGAAGAGAGCATAGCCTGGGTGCTGCTTATTTATAGCAGTGCTCTCCTTGCAGATGTGCTAAATGGTGTATTAATATATTACTTTATATCTTATAGTGCATTACCGTTATTAATTTAAATGAATTACATCCCCAACAGATAATGAAGAATGGAAAACAAGAAATTCTACAGCAAATCATTTACTCAAATCTTTGATGATTATCTTAGTACAGTTCTTAATAAAATTCTTAGCTTCTGTATGTACCAGCCTTCTAATATGGTTTTTGTAAACTATATATTTCAAAACTAGGAATGAAACAAAATGTCAAGCATTAGTTAAATTTGGTTTCTTTAAATACTGTTTCCAAGATGAGATTGAAATTGTTTTGTTTATCTTTCATCATATTCTATATTTAACTGTTATAACTCATTGAGAATAGAAGCATAAAATGACTTTAATTACATTATTGGTGTCTGGGGATACATTTATTCCCCACACTAAAATGCACCTGAGAATTTGGTAATGACTCCTTAATCATGTAGATTGAAACAAAACTCAACACTAGTTTTGATTAGTTAAAGCTGTATTAATCTATAAACATTTTCTAGAGTTAGGAATTACCTTTTGATTATTTACTTCATATTTATTTGTCTGATAATAGGATTGGATATTTGCCTCTTTACCTTTTAGAGGATAAAGAGAGGAGAACAAGGTTCTGGTAAAGGATAATGGTTATTATCTTTTATCCTAGGATAAAGGATAATAGTTATTGAAATGTGCAATGTTGTACCCACATCTAATTCAAAATTACAAAAAAAATTACCAATAGCTTTCTTACAATACACAACTTGGTAGCTTTTCCCATTAGGCTTTAAATGGAGTTAAGGATTTTAAATCAGCAATACACGAATGATGAAAAACTGAGTTAAAAAATAGAAATCCATTCAAATTGCAGTTCATCCTCAAATTCAGCCAAACCTCAATAAGGATTTCCATTTGTGATCTCAAAGTGCACCTTTGAAGCCTACAAAAAATGCAATCATTTGTGAGCCTACACTGAGTTTTGCTGAAAATGGAAATTGGCTGCTTGAACATTTTTCTGCCTATTTTAGTAAAGTAACAACATATAACACTTTTGTGTACTTTTAGATTGAATAGGAATAGGATTACTGTAACTGATATAAATGCCTTATGTAATCGTGTGGAGTTGTTTTGGTTGTTATTAATATTCAAAGAAAATACCTTTCATTAAAAATTTAATGCAAAGTGTAATGTTTCATTCTTGACATAGAGGATTAAAATAAACAAATAACTTTGTGAGATAATAAACTTACTATGTATTTCTTTTATTAATATTATGCATTGAGCAGAAAGTTCCATTTAAATGCAATATATTAATTTTAAAAAACAGGTGCAAGAAAAACTATGTCAGTAATTTCTTCCAAAGGCTGTCATTTTTTTCTACCACACCTTACTATAGCTGAAGGAATATTTTCAGTCATGTAGTAGTTATACCTTTACAGAAATCAGCCTATTATCTAACATCTTAAGCAAACAAAATAACAAAAGAATATACTTGGGGGAGAAATTTGTCTTTTCCTGATCATACTGCACAGTTTGGGAACTAATTCTAATCAGCTCCGCACACATGCCATGAACATAATTTTCATATAGTCAAATATATTTGCCACAGCTTTGACTATCTTATCAAGCAACTATCTTATCTGTGATTGAATGCTCCCTTCACACCATTCACAATGGCACCTCTGATAAACCTCTGAACATGACATTGTATCCAATACTGGGTGTCATTCCTTGTTGCATTATAGCAGAATTTTTCCAATCTTTCCACGTGACATAATCTTCCTATTGCAAATTAGTGTAGTACTTTGACAATGTCCATAATCAGAAAGAATTGTGGCAGAGGACAATATTGATTTGAACTCAAGGTCAGGATCTGAGTCTCGATCTGAAGTTTCATCTCTCATTCATCCAACTTGTTATTGCCATGTTATGCATTCTGGCCTCTATCTGTAAAGGTGACCATTATTTGGCAAATGATGAACACAAGAGGTTCTACAGACACGGGAAGTCATCAGAAATACATACAAAATGCTGGAGGAATTCCAGCGTTTGGCAAATGCGGTAGAACTGTTACTTTAAACACCCAGCTGCAATTTACCTGATACTGTAACCATGGGGATATCGCACAAAACTCTTTAGAACCATAGAACATTACAGCACAGAAACAGGCCTTTTGGCCCTTCTTGGCTGTGCTGAACCATTTTTCTGCCTAATCCCACTGACTTGCACCTGGCTTATATCCCTCCATACCCCTCTCATCCATGTACCTGTCCAAGTTTTTCTTAAATGTTAGAAGTGAGCCCACATTTACCACTTCATCTGGCAGCTCATTCCACACTCCCACCACTCTCTGTGTGAAGAAACCCCTCTAATATTCCCTTTAAACTTTTCCCCCTTCACCCTTAACCCATGTCCTCTGTTTTTTTTTCCTCCCATAGCCTCAGTGGAAAAAGCCTTCTTGCATTCACTTTATCTATACCCATCATAATTTTATATACCTCTATCAAGTCTCCCCTCATTCTTCTATGCTCCGGGGAATAAAGTCCTAACCTATTCAACCTTTCTCTGTAACTCAGTTTCTCGAGTCTCGGCAACATCTTTGTAAACCTTCTCTGCACTCTTTCAACCTTATTAATATCCTTCCTGTAATTAGGAGAACAAAACTGCACACAATACTCCAAATTTGGCCTCAACAACACCTTACCTCAGCATAACATTCCAACTCTTATATTCAATACTTTGATTTATAAAGGCCAATGTACCAAAAGCTCTCTTTACTACCCTATCTACCTGTGATGCCACTTTTAGGGAATTTTGTATCTGTATCCCAGATTCCTCTGTTCTACTATACTCATCAGTGCCATAGAACCATAGAACACTACAGCACAGTACAGGCCCTTCAGCCCTCCATGTTGTGCTGACCCATATAATCCTTAAAAAAAAGTACTAAACCCACACTACCCCATAACCCTCCATTTTTCTTTCATCCATGTGCCTGTCCAAGAGGCTCTTAAATACCCCTAATGTTTTAGCCTCCACCACCATCCCTGGCAAGTCATTCCAGGCACTCACGACCCTCTGTGTAAAAAACTTACCCCGATGTCTCCCCTAAACTTCCTTCCCTTAATTTTGTACATATGCCCTCTGGTGTTTGCTATTGAAGCCCTGGGAAACAGGTACTGACTATCCACCCTATCTATGCCTCTCATAATCTTGTAGACCTCTATCAAGTCCCCTCTCATTCTTCTATGCCCTACCATTTACCTTGTATGTTCTACCTTGGTTTTTCCTTCCATAGTGCAATACCTCACACTTGTCTGTATTAAACTCTATCTGCCATTTTTCAGCCCATTTTTCCGGCTGGTCCAGATCCCTCTGCAAGCTTTGAAAACCTTCCTCACTGTCCACTACACCTTAAATCTTTGTATCATCAGCAAATTTGCTGATCCAATTTACCATATTATCATCCAGATCATTGATATAGATGACAAATAACAATGGACCCAGCACTGATCCCTGTGGCACACCACTAGTCACAGGCCTCCACTCAGAGAAGCAATCCTCCACTACCACTCTCTGACTTCTCCCATTGAGCCAATGTCTAATCCAATTTACTACCTCACCATGTATACCTAGCGACTGAATCTTCCTAACTAACCTCCCATGCAGGACCTTGTCAAAGACCTTATACAACATCCACTGCCTTCCCTTCATCCGCTTTCCTGGTAACTTCCTCGAAAAACTCTAATAGATTGGTTAAACATGACCTACCACACACAAAGCCATGTTGACTCTCCCTAATAAGTCCCTGTCTATCTAAATACTTGTAGATCCTATGTCTTAGCCTCTTTCCAATAATTTACCTACTACAGACGTCAAACTTACTGGCCTATAAATTCCCAGATTACTTTTAGAGCCTTTTTTAAACAACGGAACAACATGAGCTATCCTTCAATCCTCCGGCACCTCACCCGTAGATACTGACATTTTAAATATATCTGCTAGGGCCCCTGCAATTTCAACACTAGTCTCCTTCAAGGTCCGAGGGAATACCCTGTCAGGTCCTGGGGATTTATCTACTCTGATTTGCCTCAAGATAGCAAGCACCTCCTCCTCTTCAATCTGTATAGGTTCCATGACCTCACTACTTGTTTGCCTTATTTCCATTGACTCCATGCCAGTTTCCTTAGTAAATACAGATGCAAAAAACCCATTTAAGAACTCCCCCATTTCTTTTGGGGGAGTAAATTTATTTTGGGGGGTAAATTTCTTTTTACCGAAACAATTCAGCCCTTCGGTGGCAACAAAAGAATGGGGAGCCAGGATGAGGCACATTATTTAAACGACCTTGGAAATGAAGAAGATAGCATCACTGCACATTGAGTTGCCTGTTCACATGTCATCAGACTGGAGAGGTCATATCAAAGGAGCAAAATGAAGCAAAACATTTCCATAAGAATGCATCTTCACTTATAGCATGGGGTTTAGTGGGTAAGGGAAACTTGTGTGGCAGAAAATCATGATATGCATAATATCATTACAGATTTAACCTTTCCAATCTCTTCCATGTCAGCTGTTGTGATGATATTGCTTTCATTTACTGTAGATATCCACTTGCACAGGGGTTTCTTTTAGGTGCCCTGTGTCATTTTTATCTGTAGATTTTTCATGTCCTATTGACTCCTTCATCATGAGCAGCCCCTGAGGAATAAAGATTACTATTGAAGCCTTTGTGGATCCACAGGCTATGCTACAGGTACAAGAGACATCTGGCAAGTGAGTAATTGGGATAGTGGCATGTTTCTCTTGTAGTTTAAACCGGACCTTGCTGTGCTGTCGATGAATGCACCCACGGAGCTCAATGCAGTCCTGAATACTCCTAAATTTTGAGTTGTCATGGGCTAGGGATTTTGACAAGTTGTTGAAGATGTTCCACATTTTTCAACAGGCTTTAAAAATATCTAAGTATTTCTTCCCATGAAAGTGCTTGGATGGTATTGACACGTGGTCAATGCCATCCAATGAGATGTAATATTGAGGTGGCTACTTTAACATGTATAACATATGTTTTGGTCTTGTATCAAGATAGATAATTTTTGGAAAGATGTCTTTAAAACTTTATCAAAAGTCTTGAATTTGGACTTACAACCGAATTTATTTACAGCAATTTTTGGGATCACTCCACAGGAAAGCAGGATATATTCCTGTTTCCGCTCAACAGATGATAGCTTTTACAACTTCATTGGCTAGGAGAGCCATTTTGCTTAAATGGAAAGACTTTAATCCACCTACTGTTTTTTATTGGCTTACCTCCATTATGTCCTGTCTAAGTTTAGAGAAAATAAGAAGTTGGACATTTGATACATCCTTTAAATTTGAAGAAACATGGCGACCTTTTATTCAATATTTTCATATGGTTTGATATATTGCTCTTCCAGTTACTTTCTCGAAATGCTGGATTTGATCAGAGAGTTTCTCTTTTTTCATGCTTTTACTCTCAGTAGGAGCTGCCCAGTTCCTTTTTTTTCTCTTTTTCTTTTTTTTTCCTTTTGTTTAGTGGTGTTTTTTATGTATATAAAATTATAAAAGTTTCTTTATCTTCTTTCTTCTTTTCAGGGAATGATAAGAGGAGAATCGATTATCTTATTTTTTATTATATATTATTAGATTAATACTATGTATGATCTTGATAATGTTTATTTTACCTTTTAGATGAATTGTTATCGATATAGATATTTGAGATAATTCTCCTCCTGTTTATATTTAATTAATAAAAAGATTGATAAAGAAAGAAAGACATATGGTCTCCATCAAGCTCCCAGCTCAGATTAAGTTTATTTATTTCATCTGGTTTTGGATACAGAGAGGAGTTGGGTTAGGTTATGATTTAGTGACAAGGATGTGGGAGAAGTTAGATGTAAGGCCAGAGTCTAATCCCCCACTCCACATTTGAGGGCCAATGACATAGATGCGGGGCATCTGTGGTCAGATGTTGGGTGATCCCCTTGTCAATGAATTGTCAGTGGGTTCCAGAGCTGGAGTTCCATGTGGGCAGGAGGAATGAGGTCTGATGACACCCAGGGGTCGCTGATCAGTGAGACTGAAGTTGGAGGTCTAGTGTTCAGTAATCGGCAGGTCCTGGGGTCGATGCTGAAGTTCGAGACCTGACGGTCAAATCTGAAGTCTGTAAGTTGAGGAACATTGACCAGTACCCAAGTCTGTGAATCTCTGTGAGCCAGTGAGGAAGTTGCAGATTAAGCTCAAGTTGAATGAAGTTCAAGACATTGAACCATATATAAATACAGCCAAACAAAACAGAAGGTCCAATGACTGCAAGATCAAGTCTGCTGGAGGCTGGAGGCTGAAGACAGCCTGTCCTGGAGTTGGACAACTGTGTATGTGTGTGCGTGAGAGGGAGGAAGGAATGGGGCCTGGTCTGCTGTTGTTCATTTGTTGCTTGTTCTCTTCTGTTTTGTCGTGTTCCGTGTTGTCCGGCTGAGCATTGCAGGTACGCTACGTTGGCGCCAGAATGTATGGTGACATTTGAAGACTGCTCCCTACACACCCCTGGGTATTGTTGGTTGTTAACACAAGTTATGCATTTCACTGTGTGTTTCTACATACACGTGATAAATATGAGGCACCCTATTCAAGGTTGAAAATTCCAGATCTAAAATTCAAAGTTCAAGGTAAATTGATTATCCAAGTATGTATATGTCACCATACACAATCCTGAGATTATTTTTTAATGAATTCATTGAGAATAACTACATACTCAATAAATCCATTTTAAAAAGTATCTCAGGTTTGTATATGGTGTGTTGACATATATATTAATAAATTTGCTTAGAACTTTGAATTTTGAAGTTCTAACCTTGAATAGGGTGTCTGATTCAGCTATATGACATTGTTCATGCAAATAAAGTGGCCTACCTGTTGGATCTAAATTAGGCCTCTATGTTGGGGCTGTTAACTTAGAAAATGATGCTGTCATTGGTGTGCTTATCCTGCTAACTAATTTGGATGATTTGTAGAAAGAAAGTTAGAGATAACTTTCCGTTGCTTTGAGGTACCTCCTGTAAGTTAACCAGGTGCACAGAAGCATAAGAATCACTGTTCTCTCGTAGATCATTACCTTTTTTCCACCTTTAAGATCTAGATCTTTCCTTTAGACCTCCAAACACTGTGCTAATCAATAAAAGAAATAGCGAGTTCATCAGCACTGTGTACCCATTGTTAAAAAGTGGCTCCCATGGAATGGGACGTGGTCCATGTCTCCCAGAATCTTCCAAAACCTTTTTTTGTCAAGATGCATTGTTGTATAATTTGACGTAAAGAACTTTTGTTTAAAAATTTTTTTTAAGTGCTATAAACTTTTGATTGGTAGATTTTAAGTGCAAGGCTTGTCCTCTAGTATGCTTTAGAAATTGCTTAATTGATAATTTGGAGCTGCAAATGTGTGAACATGCAAGATTGCCTGTGTACTGCAAGTCAATGACTGGAGTTGGCATAAACCTGCTTCTCAAGTGAAGGTGACATAGATTAAACACTTTTCCCTTTGTCCTGCAGAGTAGATCCACTTCAGGGGAAAACTTATTGGGCAAAGCGGTGAGGAAGACTGAGAACTGTGCTGGGGGAATAACAGAGTTTTCCTTGATACCTGTCTGTAATGAAAAAAGATCTTCTTTGGTCCAGCTGATTGGTCCAGCAGGGGAGATTTGATAGAGGTCTACAGAATTATGAGGGGTATGGATAGGGCAAATGCAAGCATTTACCTGAAGTTGGGTGGGACTACAACTAGAGGTCAAGGGTTAAAGGTAAAAGGTGAAAAGTTTAAGGGGAACATGAGAGGAAACTTGTTCACTGAGAGGTCATGAGATGGTGGAACGAGTTGCTGGTACAAGTAGCGCATATGAGCTCAATTTCAATCTTTAAGAGAAATTTGGATAGGTACATGGGTTCTATAAAGGAAAATCTTACCTGACAAAATGTTAGAGTTTTTCAAAGAAGTAACGGGCAGGGTGAACAAAGGAGATGCAGCGGATGTTATTTACTTGGATTTTCAGAAAGCATTTGATAAGGTGGCTCACAGGAGGCTGTTTAACGAGATAAAGTCCTATGGCACTACAGGAAAGATACTGGCATGGATAGAGGAATGGCTGACAGGCAGTAGGCAGTGAGTGGGAATAAAGGGGGCCTTTTCTGTTTGGCTGCCAGTGACTAGTGGTGTTCTTCAGGGGTCAGTATCGGGACTGCAACTTTTCACATTGTTTGCCAGTGATTTAGATAATTGAGATGATGGCTTTGTGACAAAGTTTGCAGAGGATATGACAAAAGTGGGAGGTAATGCTGAGGAAACAAGGTGATTGTAGCAGGACTTAGCAAATTGGAAGAATGGACAAAAAAGAGGCAGATGGAATACAGTGTTGGGAAATGTATGGTAATGCATTTTGGTAAAAGGAACAATAGTGCAGACTGTTATCTAAATGGGGAGAAAATTCAAACATAAGAGGTGCAGAGGGATGTAGGAGTCCTCGTGCAAGGCTCCCAGGTTGAGTCTCTGGTAAAGAAGGCAAATGCAATGTTGGCATTTATTTCAAAGGGAATAGAATTTAAAAACACACAGGTAATGCTGAGGCTTTTAAGACACTAGTCAGGCCACACTTGTAGTTTTATCAACCGTTTTTCACCCCATATCTCAGAAAGGCTGTGTTGCCATTGGAGAGAGTCCAGAGAAGGTTCACGAGGATGATTCTGGGAATGAAGGGGTTAACAAATAAGGAGTGTTTGGCAGCTTTGGGCTTGTACTCACTGAAATTTACAAGAATGCAGGGGAGGGATCTCATTGAAACCTACTGAATGTTGAAAGGACTAGATAAAGTGGATGTGAAAAAGATGTTTCCTATGGTTGGGGTATCCAGAATTAGAGGGCGCTGCCTTAGAATTGGGGGGGGGGGGCCTTTTAGAACAGAGGTAAGAAGGAATTCTTTTAGCCAGAGAGTGGTGAAGCTGTGGAATGCTCAGCCACCGACTGAGGTGGAGGCCAAGTCCATGGGTAAAGTAGAAGTTGATCATTTCCTGATTGATCAGGGCATCAAAGGATATGGGGAGAAGGCAGATGTATAGGGTTGAGTGGGATCTGGGATTAGCCAAGATGAATTGGCAGAGCAGACTCGATGGGCTGAATGGCCTGATTCTGCTCTATGTCTTATGGTACATGACTGGTAGGGGTATGGAGTTCTATGGTTCTAGTGCACATTGACAGGAGTAGGCAGTCTAAATGGTTAGACACAGAGTAGATGGGATGAATGGCCTGTTTCTGTGCTGTACTTTTCTATGACTATATGACTCTATAGTTAAGATTACAGCAAATTTCTGTATTCAGTCAATTTTAAGAATGATGTCCCATAGTGTCTAACAATTGACATTGTTCAAGGCTTCTGAATGGTGAAAGAACACTTTACATGGTGGTCAAATGCTCCTTCTGGAATTTCACGCAGCATAATAATGTTATCATGCTGCATAAACAATGTTCGATGTGGGCAGGTTCCTGATTGCTTCCTGAACTTGTCCCCTTGTGCCAAGCTTGTACCTGCAACTGTTGTGACTTGCCAGTTCTAACTGACAAACTCTAATTGGATTTTGATTTTAAGTTAGAAAGGCCATTTGTTCTAAATGAGCTAGATTGGGCGACATAGCAACCTTACAATGCTATCAAAGTTTCTCACCTGTCCCCATCCCTGGCTCCCAAGAATTTTCTGCCAATGTACTTTTTGCACTGATTGGCCTAAAACAAATCATTCATCCCTGAATCCCCACACCCCGAAACTCTATTGCATTCCTTGAGGCATCTCCAGTTCTGTATATACTTTCAAAGTCATATTATGGTGTATTAAGGTACTTTGCTTCAGTATATTATCAATGAATGCATGCAACTTGCAAAGACTGCAGAAAGTTTACAGGTACAAGGCATGCTTTAATTTACTAATATGATCACTGATCTTCGGGGGCAGAGTAGAGATACGTCTCTACCAAGGAAGGTGTAAGATGCTGCTTCCCTGTAGGTCACCCTTGGGCAAGGTGTAGCACCTGCTTACCCCCCCCCCCCCACTGATCAGGGTCACATGGGAGCAGGTGGTGCATCATTGTATGAGTAGCTGGTATATAAGAACATAAGAAATCCTGGTTATGCAACCACTGACGCCAGGCAGACAATCTCTTAAGAATATTAATAACGGCTGGAGTCACCCATGTTGAAATGACACTGGCCAGAAGAAAACAATGACAAACCACTTCTGGAATATCTTCCAGGAACAATCATGGTCAAAGATCGTGATCGCCCACATCATATGACACAGCGCAAGATGAAGATGATGATGATGACAATGGTGATCTGCCTCTTTTGCACTTGGCAAAGATCCAGAAATCCCTGGAGATGTTCGATTAAAGTTACTGCATAAATTCTCAACACCTCTGTTAAAATAGAACACTAACTGTCCTACTCAGTGGCATTAAATTAACTAAAGATGTATAAGACTTCAAAACCCATTTCTCTTTTTTGCACCTTATATGTTGGATTATCATTCCCTCCTTAAGATGTCCCTGGCACAAAAGACAGTGCTCTGAGTCAGTGCTGAATACTTCCTGGACCTTCCTATGCTCATTGATCTTTACAAAGTATCTAGTATGTTGTTGATCAACCATTTTTCACAAGTTCTTTTTGCATCTATTTCCTTTTAAATCAGTTTCCTTGTAAGGTGGCTACTAGATTGTTTTCTTACACAGGTCCCCATCTCATCTGAGCTCACTTTCTATAGACCAGGACTCCCTTGCTCAACCATCCTTGGTGTCTGCTTTGTCCGTTAACTCTTGAGTTATGTTAAAGAATAAATTCACACACAAGGTTCAGGAAATGTGAACAGGTATAATGATTTATTGTAAAGGTTCTACAAAGCAATATTGCAATCCACTGAGTGCTTAACAGGTTGACTCAATTACTTATTATATGCTTTATTACCCAGAATACAATTAGAAATAATAGTAATGTCTAATGTGAGGAGATACAAATACGACTAAACTTCGTGAAATTACGATTGAACACAAAACTCATGCAAGTTCTTGCAAGACATTTAAAGATTTGTAAACTAGTGAAAATTTCAATTTATAATCTTGCATGGAATGGGCTGCCAGCAACGCTGGTGGAGGCAGATACGATAGGGTCTTTTAAGAGGCTTTTGGATAGGTACATGGAGCTTAGTAAAATAAAGAGCTATAGGTAAGCCTAGTAATTTCTAAGGTAGGGACGTGTTTGGCACAACTTTGTGGGCCAAAGGGCCTGTATTGTGCTGTAGGTTTCCTATGTTTCTATAATCCACCTAAGAGCATTATGATGATTTAATTTCTTTTCCTGGCAATCATGTTAATAACAGCAATAGTCAACACCATCACACCTGCAATTGCACCAACCAGGACTCCCAGGAGAGTGCCGTGAACCTGTGCTCTTTCACAGCGATCACCAAAGTGCTGATGAGTTTGGGTTGAGGCACACCTGAAATGAAACAACATTGCAGAGTATTACATAATAAAATCGCACAAACAACAGCCTTTCCATCCAACAGTCTAATGCTGGTGCTTACAGTATGTTCCATACAGATCCCCCCATCTAACAGCATCCAAATTCACTAACACATCTATTTTACAGCCTTCATGTACGTACCTAGGTTTCCCAGTGAGTAATAGCTCTCTGCCATACCAATAGTGCAAACTATGTAGAGCCATAACAAGCAGGTGTGAGAATGTGTTATCAGATAATGGCCAGGATAAGTTGTCAGGAGCAGTTCACCCAGTTGCCCTGCTCTATATGAGCAACCTCTGAAGTTACAATTAATTATTTTTGGTCATACTAATTTCATGTTCTGCTTTTTGTTTGAACTTGATGATGAAATTGGAAAGTGATATAGGACAGCAGGGAGAATGGTAGTTTGGGCTGTGAGGGCTATCCAAACAAAATGGATTGCTTAGTCCTCCCATTTTACTCTTTTCCACAGATGCTACCTGACCTGCTGTATTCTTCCAGCATGTTGTGTGTGTTGTTTGGATTTCCAACCTCTGCAGGCTTTATCATGTTTGAATCTTGCGCATCTTCTATCAAACACAAATATAGGGAAAATTCTATTCTTGCTCTGAGTTGCACCTCTCCCTAAAGATTATACTGAGTTAAAGATTGTTGCATGGGACTAATGGGCCAGATAGGCAATATCTATCAATAAAGTTGAACTAATGCTAGCATGGTGAATACAACATGGGCTTGATGACCATCAATATTCTCTTGCCCAGCAGTGTCATGAACTTGTATAACTTTTTGTTACAATGTTTATAATCATGTCATTATTACAGGTATAATTACAATATTTAAAAAGATATTTGGACAGCTCCATGGAAACAAAATGATAAGCGGGAAAAGACAAATGCAGGCAAATTGCATTAGCTTTGATGGGCAACTTGGATAGCATAGACAAATTGAGCTGTATGGACTATTTTCATACCGAATAACTCTATCAACTTAGTAGGACATGTGTCCTATTGTCATGTGGTGTAGCAAATTCAAATATTATTGAGGTTGGCTTTCAACAAAAGTAATTTGCATTTCAGAAAAGGGTAGATCAGTTCTTACTAACAAATGGACATCTGTGGTTCTGGAATCAGAGAAATCAGATTTCACAGTGCAAACCGAGACGAAAGGTAATCGAAATTTCCTCAGTAAACCCTGCAAAATGACTATTTTGCTCCTTCAAAGTACCGACACATAAGTTGCAGAAGCTTCACCTACCTGCAACTTGCTTTCCCATTCACAATAACACATATTCCACCATTCAGGCAATAGCCAGGACTGCACTCCTGGTGACTTTGTAGCTGACGCTCTGCTGCATATCCAGACTGTTCTGCTGCTCGCCGATCCCTTGATGGAGAACTCTTGGGATGAATCGGCACCTCTGTATAAATCAGTGGAGTCAGATCTTTCAAAAAAAAAAGAATAGTTAAGTTCAGTGATTAATTTTTGCATTTTGATAATTGTTTCTTTCCTGTTTTCTTCTATAATCTCTGCGTTAATTCCCTTGGTCTTCTCTCCAGAGCCTCTCTCCAGTGTCTTCTTCAAGCATCAAATTAGACAAAACTCTGGATATGGAAAGTATGGCATGCACCACATCCAACCACTTCTGTGCCATTATCCATTAAGTTGTTCATGAGTGTGAGAATTGAGTCTAATCCATCCCTCTCCATCCTAGGACAAGTGCAAAAACCACTTGAGGGTGCATGTGCCCCCAGTCCATAGTTTAAGGACTATGCTACATTACATATGGCAATTGTTGCTGCTAATGTCACCCCAGTGGCCCTGATTTAGGAACCACATGGTTGCAATTTTAGCACCCAATGAAATTCTCAGTGTAGTACAAAATATCCTGGAAGTGATTGTTACCATTTAAAATGAAGGGCAACAATATGTGTTAGGTGTGAGGGGAACAGCATGGCCATATAGGATCAGGATGTTCCTTAAAGTGGCAATGCTCCAAAACAGCACATTGCATTGAGCAATATTGAGCAGAGAGTTGCTTTCAGGATCACATTGAGAGTCTGATACTCCCATCAAAGAAACCATTTGCTTTACAAAATTTAGCCAAGTTTCTCATTCATATGTCCCTGCCACGAGCTCTCCTTATAACTGACTGTTAATCACCTTGTTGACCAATCATATTTATTACATGCACAAGTAACTAATTTCTCTGCGAAAATCCCTAAACAACTTCAAATCACATGAAGTTAACAATGAAGCACAGAACTCCGCTTTCTAAACCCGACTTTGAGTCTGCAATGGGAAAGTAACAACAACACCAAGAGAAAACAGGAGAAGAAACTTTACCATTGAACTCAATAAAAATAATGAGGTCATCATTTTTTAAGAAACTTTTGCGGTGGAGCTGCTTGTGTGATATGAATCCTGCCCATCCCGCGGAGGAACTCCGGTAACAGTTACATGCATGATCATATTTTCCAGTTAATGTGGGCTTGTCCCAAAAGAAGATGTTCTTTTTGCCTGTAATTAAATTCACACAGTAAGTCATTTCAATGCTACCCTAAACATTAAAGCAGACTGCAGAATCATATTTGTAGGAAACATGAAGCATATCTAGCAACTTAATAGCGTAATAACCTCAAATTTAACAATTCCAGTTGAGTTTATTGTCAGGTGCAGAAGGACAGTGAGGTACAGAAACAATGAAAAACTCCTTGCAACATCATCATAAGTACAAAGGTTTAAACAAATACAGAATAAAAATTCCACATATATAGCAAATCTAATTATACCATGTTTGCTAAAGCAAGACCATAATATCAAAAAGCAAAGGTGCAATAGAAGTCCATGGCAATGCAAGAAGTAATCTACAGCATTCCATTGCTGAGATAGGGTAAGGATTGTGCAAGTATATTCAAGAGCCTGATGGTTGTAGGAAAGTAGTTGTTCCTGAACCTCTGGTGTCGGACTTCAGGCTTCTTATCATCTACTTTGGTTCGATTGATGTTGACCATGAGGTTGTTATAGTGGTTCCGCTAAACTAGATGCTCTATCTCACTCCTGTATATTCACTCATCACCACAAGTGATCCAGCCAACAGTAGTTGCGCCAATGGCAAATTTTTTAGATGATATTGGATCTGTACTTAGAGACAAAGTTATAGACATAAAGAAAATGGTGCAGGGGGCTAAAAATGTCGCCTTGAGCTGTATCTGTCTTGATGATCAACAAAGAGGAGATACTGTTAGCATACTGATTGGGATCTGCTGATGAGGAAGTCAAGGATCCAGTTGAAAAGGATCTACAGAAGCCCAGATCTAGGAGCTTGGTGATAAGTTTGGAGAGGATGAAGGTGTTGAACACCAAACTGTAGTCAAGCAACAGCATACTAACATGTGCATGACTGTTGTCCAGATGATCTAGCGCTAAGTGATGACCTAATGAAATAGCATCTACTGTTGACCTGTTGTGGCAATAGGCAAACTGAAGGGAATTCAGGTCATTTCTGAGTTTAGAGTCAATTTGCGCCAGAAACAAACTCTTCAATGGATTTCCCCTGGGTTTGGCATTATTAAAAAGTCTTATATAAACTTCCAAATGAAAAATATGCTGAACTATTAGGTTCTTCAATAGTGGTTGTTTGTGATCTACAGGTTCAAGAATATTATTGCATTGATAGCAGTACATTTTAGTCTTCTGTCCGTAAACTGTTATAGAGAAATAGTAAGTGAAATTAATCTTAGAAAAAGAATATTTTAATTCAATTTGTTATTTTATCTTTTATGACATCCATATTTACTTAGTCCAGATATGGGATCCAGTCACAATAGTTCTCCATATCACTTAGCCTACTAGAGTGCTCTCAACTGCAAAAGATTATGTTTTCATTGTAAACACTAAATTAGAAAAAAAAATTAAAATGGTTAAATACATCTAAAATATTCAAGTAGTTTGTAATATTATAAGGAAATTTTAAAACTAAAGGAATTTATCTTTGAATGTCCTTCCACTCCTTTGCCCTGGGATCTCCAATGAAATCAAAGCAATGTCAAATCCAGCAGTGAGTCAGCAACATTGCAGTCCACTGCAGACTCCCCGTAGAGTTCAGGAGCAGAATGAAGGAAATCATGTCAAGTCAAGTCACTTTTATTGTCATTTCGACCATAACTGCTGGTACAGTACATAGTAAAAATGAGACAATGTTTTTTCAGGACCATGGTGTTACATGACACAGTACAAAAACTAGACTGAACTATGTAAAAAAAACAACAGAAAAAAAATACACTAGACCACAGACCTACACACGACTGCATAAAGTCACGAAAACAGTGCAGGCATTACAATAAATAATAAACAGGACAATAGGGCAAGGTGTCAGTCCAGGCTATGGGTATTGAGGAGTCTGATAGCTTGGGGGAAGAAACTGTTACATAGTCTGGTTGTAAGAGCCCAAAGGCTTCAGAGCCTTTTCCCAGATGGCAGGAGGGAGAAGAGATTGTATGAGGGGTGCATGGGGTCCTTCATAATGCTGTTTCCTTTGCGGATGCAGCATATAGTGTAAATGTCTGTGATGGCGGGAAGAGAGACCCCGATTATCTTCTTAGCTGATCTCACTATCCGTTGCAGGGTCTTTCGATCCGAGATGGTGTAATTTCTGAACCAGGCAGTGATGCAGCTGCTCAGGATGCTCTCAATACAACCCCTGTAGAATGAGATGAGGATGGGAGGTGAGAGATGGACTTCCCTCAGCCTTCGCAGAAAGTAGAGATGCTGCTGGGCTGTCTTTGCTATGGAGCTGGTGTTGAGGGACCAGGTGAGATTCTCCACCAGGTGAACACCAAGAAATTTGGTGCTCTTAACGATCTCTACTGAGGAGCCGTCGATGTTCAGCGGGGAGTGGTCGCTCCATGCCCTCCTGAAGTCAACAACCATCTTATTTGGGTGTCTGATTAAAGCCAAGATATACTGAATTTTCAATGATGTACCACCTGCAGTTCTATTCCTTGCACTTCTCTTCAAACCCACCTATTGGTTCACTTCCTGATCACTGAGAACAAATTCCCTAAATACCCTAATAATCTCCACCCCAACAATCGGTATTTCTAGGCATGTCTTGATCTCCACTCTCTGCAATGATATTCTGACTAGCAGGTCCCTCTAATCCCCATCCTTTATTCACTTGCCCCAATATATTAAATGTGCCAAACCACCTGTATAATCTTTAACAATATCTCCTCAAACTCAACTTTGATTCTCTGATGGCGCTGTCCCAAAATCCACACCTTATCCAGCCGCCTGTCCAATGGGCCTCTGTAACTCCAGGCCACCCCTAATTAGGAAGGCTGCACGAGACTTTGCTATATAGTGAAATAATGAAGGCACGTGGCAAAGTTTAGTCTGTGGCTTTAGAGACAGAAGGAAGAGTGAAAGTTCAAAGTAAATTTATTGCAAGTACACATATGCTGTATGTCACCATATACCACCTTGAGGTTCATTGAAAGAAGGAATGCGTGAAGTTAGAATGGTAAATAATATTTAGAAGGGACTTCAATTCCCAGGTTTCAAGAGGAAAACAGTACTGAAAACAAACATTAGTAGTGATTGTGAAGTTATTTGATTGTTAATAAATACTCACCTACTTCATTAAGGCCCATCTGGGAAAGTGAAACCAATTCTTACCCTGGCCTGCATTGTAGGTGACTTCAGTCCCATAGCAATGTGTTTGATTCAGTATGTAAGTACAGATGGGCAATAGATGGCACCCTCACAGAGTTTGTAAACAAATAAATAACAAGGAGAGACCACTAAGTGGTTAATAGTTTGGGAAATAGGTTAAGGAAAATGGAGATAAGACCCATAGAAACTATGAACATGCTGTGTGTATGGCACTGAGAGATTTAAAACTAGAGAATGAAGAAAAATTCAGATTCTCTGTGAAACAAGCACAAAAGATAACTTTGTTTCATATTTCCCGGTGTCTGATTATTTTCTCTCATGGGGCACAACTCTCATGTTTATTCACCTGTGTCCATTCTGCGTACGGTTTATACTAAATGAAAACAAGGGGAAGCAGTCTGACCAAAGTTCAAGCTCTTTCTTATAGAATCCATTTCAAACAGATGCCAAAATTGTAACAGAGAATGTGCATTTATTTTCTCACCTCGTTTAGCAAATCTTCCATCCGTAGTGAAGCTTCGAGTAGACGACATTCTAAGTTTCACATCAGGATGCTGGTCCATTATTGTAATGACAGCTTGTCTGTTCCCAGCCGGCCATTCAAGCCTATCATCATTTTCACCACTGCACAGGTGGAAAAAGATCCCTGTATAATTTTTCAAAAAAGAATGAGGTCTTAAGGTTAAGCCATATCTGTATCCTTCTGGGTTAAAGAAGCATGGACTGAATATTTCCTTGATATAATTGTTCTGAAGCATTTCGGTGAAGTTCCTCAGGTGCCAGACACCACGAGGACATTTGGTCTCTGTAAGGGTGACATCATCCAGGAAAATACCACCTGAAGAATCACTGGAGTTACCAATTACTCCTTGGAAAACATAACGAAACTTGGCTGTCGCATTGAAGGTCACATGGGCAATTTTCCATGAATGGTTGCCATCCGCTGTAGAGAAAGAAATAAATGATAAAAACATGAAATATTTGTCAAAGTTTTAACAATCAGGATGATTTACCACACAAGGCATGGAATTTAATGTTGTTGATGAAATCTCCAGGTGTACCGGGAGTAAAGCACGTTCAGATGAAGTGAAGTGAAACAAAATGTACCAATCTGAAATGAATAGTTTCATGACTCTTAAACAACTAAACATAAAAGTATTATTTTCAACCAGCACATCAACATATGCTCAGAGTATTATTTTGTTGTAATTATTTATTGAAAATAGTGACAAATTTGGTTTCTAGGCTACTTGGATAGTTTCTGTTATTAGATTTTAATGTTTCACCCACTCTCCAGATCAAAGGTGTCGCTATGGAATAGGTAATTGTTATGGATGCTAATTTTGCAGAATGTTCTCTTATCCAATGATACTCAAGTTCCTCACACTGATCACTATAGCTGCTGTTTCCTGTTCACACCCTGAAATGGAAATTTACATCAGTTTTACTGGCAATTTCCACTCTATCCTAATTTACACACTGTTCAAATCAGGTTCTTCCTTTCCCTACATTAGCTTCCCCTTCTCTATTTCAGGGATAGATAGGTATTCAACATTTATGAAAAACCAACAATCCCATAACTTTCTTGGCCACACACCCACTCTCACCAGTTCCTGAAAGGAGAATAGTAGTTTCCAATTTCCTCTATCTTTGTCATATCTACTCCAATAATGTTACTTTCCACACCCGTGCTTCTGATTTCCTTCATCAGTGATTATCCTAAATGAGCAGATCTTCAGCTACATCCATCCCATTCACAGCTCTTCTCCATTTGATACTCTCCTGAATCCATACTTTTTGCAAAACACACAAAATTCTCAGTGAACTCAGCAAGAGCGGCAACATGCCTGAATAGGAATGAAAGGTCAGCATTTTGGGCTAAGACTGTTCATCAGGACTCAAGATCAGGTCTTGTGAAGGGTCTCAGCCTGAAAACTTGTCTGTGCATTTCCCTC
This sequence comes from Hemitrygon akajei, assembly GCF_048418815.1. Lineage (NCBI taxonomy): Eukaryota > Metazoa > Chordata > Chondrichthyes > Myliobatiformes > Dasyatidae > Hemitrygon > Hemitrygon akajei. The sequence goes on from NC_133132.1 coordinate 128,576,776, forward strand.
CATTTGGTTCGAGTTGCTCAAGATTTCTGGCAACTAGAGAACTCGTTTCCCTGTTTAATCATTGTCTTCACTTTCTATATCATCAACTCCACAATTAACACTAGCACTGCCACCTATAGTGTGGCACCACCTCTAAACATATGAACCCCTTAATACCCCAAAATGCTTCTTCAGGACCTGATGAGTCCTGAGGAGTGGTGTCGGCCTGAAAAAGCAACCGCTTACTCTTTACCATAGATGCTGCCTGACCTGCTGAGTTCATCCAGCATTTTGTGTAATATGTTTAATATATCCAGTTTGGTGATGATACATAGCTAGCTAGCAATGTGAGCCATCAGGAGGATGTAATGAAGCTGTAAAGGGATTCAGGAAAGTTGACAGATTGGATCAGACATGTCAGATGGAACACATTGTGGAAATATATGAGATCAAGTGGTTTGGTAGGGAAAACAGAAAGCTAGAGTGATTTTTTTAAATGGTAAGAGATCGAAAGTTGTTGATCTTAAGGGGGATCTGGGCATCCTTATGCACAAAACATTGAAAATTAGCATACAGGTACAGCAAGCAACTAGAATGGCAAACAATGCATTGAGTTTTATTGCAGGTAGACTAGAGTACAAGCAAGGACTAGAGAGCATTAGCTCTGATTATATGCATCACTGATGAAGCTACATTTAAAATATTGTGAACAGGTCTGTGGCTAAAGTGAGTGCAAGCTTGGCATTTGAAGAGGGATTAAGAAGACTGGACCAAGAATTGAGAGGGACAACATTAAGAAGTAGGGTACTTGACTGGGTAGATGTGGGATAGATATTTCCCCTGGCTGGGATATCTAGACCAAAGGTCATAATTTTTAAATAAATGCTTTGCCAGACTGGTTAGAAATGAGAAGGATATTCTTCACCTAGGGGTACTGAATATTTGGCTCAAGCCCTGAGCATATTCAAGACAGAGATGAATAGATTCTTTGGTATCAATATTAGACTTTTGGACAAATATTATGGATAGGAGAGATTTGAGTTCAAAGTAAATTTTCCCTAGAACCTTGAGGGAAGTTAGTGTAGAAATAGCAAGGGCTCTGACAGAAATATTTCAAATGTCATTAGAAACGGGGATGGTGCCGGAGGATTGGCATCTTACTTATGTGGTTCCATTGTTTAAAAAGGGTTCTAAGAGTAAACCTAGCAATTATAGGCCTGTCAGTTTGATGTCAGTGGTGGGTAAATTAATGGAAAGAATTCTTAGAGATGGTATGTATAATTATCTGGATAGACAGGGTCTGATTAGGTCAACATGGATTTGTGCATGGAAAGTCATGTTTGACAAATCTTATTGAATTTTTTGAAGAGGTTACGAGGAAAGTTGATGAGGGTAAAGCAGTGGATGTTGTCTATATGGACTTCAGTAAGGCCTTTGTCAAGGTTCCACATGGAAGGTTAGTTAGGAAGGTTCAATCGTTAGGTATTAATATTGAAGTAGTAAAATGGATTCAACAGTGGCTGGATGGGAGATGCCAGAGAGTAGTGGTGGATAACTGGTTGTCAGGTTGGAGGCCGGTGACTAGTGGTGTGCCTCAGGGATCTGTACTGGGTCCAATGTTGTTTGTCATATACATTAATGATCTGGATGATGGGGTGGTAAATTGGATTAGTAAGTATGCAGATGATACTAAGGTAGGTGGCATTGTGGATAATGAAGTAGGTTTTCAAAGCTTGCAGAGAGATTTAGGCCAGTTAGAAGAATGGGCTGAACTATGGCAGATGGAGTTTAATGCTGATAAGTGTGAGGTGCTACATTTTGGTAGGACTAATCCAAATAGGACATACATGGTAAATGGTAGGGCTTTGAAGAATGCAGTAGAACGGAGTGATCTAGGAATAATGGTGCATAGTTCCCCGAAGGTGGAATCTCATGTGGATAGGGTGGTGAAGAAAGCTTTTGGTATGTTGGCCTTTATAAATCAGAGCATCGAGTACAGGAGTTGGGATATAATGTTAAAATTGTACAAGGCATTGGTAAGGCCGAATTTGGAGTATTGTGTACAGTTCTGGTCACCGAATTATAGGAAAGATGTCAACAAAATAGAGAGAGTATAGAGAAGATTTACTAGAATGTTACCTGGGTTTCAGCACCTAAGTTACAGGGAAAGATTGAACAAGTTAGGTCTTTATTCTTTGGAGCGTAGAAGGTTGAGGGGGGACTTGATAGAGGTATTTAAAATTATGAGGGGGATAGATAGAGTTGATGTGGATAGGCTTTTTCCATTGAGAGTAAGGGATATTCAAACAAGAGGACATGAGTTGAGAGTTGGGGGCAAAAGTTAAAGGGTAACACGAGGGAGAATTTCTTTACGCAGAGAGTGGTAGCTGTGTGGAACGAGCTTCCAGTAGAAGTGGTAGAGGCAGGTTCGGTATTGTCATTTAAAGTAAAATTGGATAGATATATGGACAGGAAAGGAATGGAAGGTTATGGGCTGAGTGCAGGTTCGTGGGACTAGGTGAGAGTATGCATTCGGCATGGACTAGAAGGGCCAAGATGTCCTGCTTCCGTGCTGTAAGTGTTATATGGTTATATGGTTAAATTGATTATCAAAGTAACACACTCAAAGTGCTGGAGGAACTCAACAGGCCAGGCAGCATCTGTAGAAAGAAGTACAGTCGACATTTCACGCCAAGACCCTTCAGGAATAAATTACTCTTATCTTTACTCCTACAATCTACTCCTCATCTTCTTTTCTCCATCCCTGCTGAAGGGTCTTAGCCCAAAACGTCGACTGTACTTTTTTCTATAGCTGCTACCTGGCCTGCTGAGATTTTCTAGCATTTTGTGTGTGTTGCTCGGATTTCCAGCATCTGCAGTTTTTCCTTTGTTTATTATCAAAGAACTTATTTGTCACTATATACAATCGTGAAATACATCTTCTTGCAGGCATACTCAATAAGTCCAATAAGCATAATCAATGAAAGAGTGCACCAGCAGGTGGTATGTAGCCCGCAGAACGTCCTCATAGTTCACCTGTGCCATCATACAGATTAGAGAGAAATGGACAAAACATAGACAAATGTGACTGTCAATGCTGTATTACTCTATGAATGTATTAAATAAATCAAGGGATATGAGGTTGGTGCTGGGGAATTGTGGTGAAGTAATAGTTTATCAATCTAAAAAGATCATACCTTGAAATGTATGAATTTTGACTAGTCTTTGGACAATTCCAGTTCCATCATCTATTTTCATCCATATAACGAGCTTATCCATTGGACTGCCTGTCATCTTATAGAAAAACTGAAGACACTGCTCATTCCTTCTGGGATACAGAATCCTGGACTCCAGAAAAGCACTTTGACCAGTGGTGCCATTCTCAGTATCAAAGTACATGAAGTATCCAGCATCTAGAATTTCAAAAATTTGTTAGAAACTGAAGAAAGTGGAATTATTTTTGTACGTAGTGAAAAAAAACCTCAGATTCATTCATTGTTTTAAAACAATGCAACAAATTAAGATGTGGAAATTATGGGTGACAAGAGAAAGAATAATTTTAGTTTCACACATCTATGTCAAATGATAGACTTCAGGATGAAGCATGCTTCAAATCAAACTCTTAATCTGAAATTAAAGAAGTAACTGAAGATATGATAACCAGTAATTTCTAATTGGATCGAACAAAACAGGATCTTTGATTAAGTTGATGTTTACATAACTGAGTGAAATATAGTGGTAGATGTCTGTCAGCCATTGCTCAGCAATTTAGGGGCTGCTGATTATACAGTATTCCTGAAATAAGTTTCTGATGTGCCAGTTATATTTTGTTCCAGTCCTGGTTTGTCCATTGATATGTCATTGATAATAAGTTTTTGTTTCTTTCTTCCTCCAACAATGCAATCAATCCCCTTTGGCATCATCCTGTGTACTCCTTTCATTTTTTTCAATAGGTCATTCATGCTATCACATGTCAGAAGTTACTTGTGTAGCTTTTCACATTTGCCAAGTTTCTTTATTAACATAGAAACATAGAAAACCTACAGCACAATACATACCCTTCAGCCCACAATGCTGTGTTGAACATGCACTTACTTTAAAAATTACCTAGGTTTACCCATCGCCCTCTAATTTGCTAAGCTCCATGTACCTATCCAAGAGTCTCTTAAAAGACCCGATCATTTCCACCTCCACCACTGTTGCTGGCAGCCCATTCCACGCACTCACCACTCTCTGCGTAAAAATCTTACCCCTGACATCTCCTCTGTACCTGTTTCCAAGCACCTTAAAACTGTGCCCTTTTGTGTTAGCCATTTCAGCCCTGGGAAAAAGCCTCTGACTATCCACATGATCAATGCCTCACATCATCTTATACATCTCTATCAGATCACCTCCCATCCTCCATTGCTCCAAGGAGAAAAGGCCAAGTTTGCTCAACCTATTCTCATAAGGCTTACTCCCCAATCCAGGCAACGTCCTTGTATATCTCCTCTGTACCCTTTCTATAGTTTCCACATCCTTCTTGTAGTGAGGTGACCAGAACTGAGCACAGTACTCCAAGTGGGGCCTGACCAGGGTCCTTTATTGCTGCAACATTACCTCTTGGTTCTTAAACTCAATCCCATGATTGATGAAGGCCAATGCACCATATGCCTTCTTAACCACAGAATTAACCTGCACAGCAGCTTTGAGTGTCCTATGAACCCCAAGATCCCTCTGATCCTCCATACTGCCAAGGGTCTTACCATTAATACTATACTCTGCCATCATATTTGACCTACCAAAATGAAACACCTCACAATCATCTGGGTTGAACACTATCTGCCACTTCTCAGCCCAGTTTTGCATCCTATCATTGTCCTGCTGTAACCTCTGACAGCCCTCCACACTATCCATAACACCTCCAGCCTTTGTGTCAAGCTTATTGGAATCTACAGCAACAGGTACCAGTCATATTCTTCCTATTTTCCATTCAGGTTCCTGGATTAAACAGCTTGTTATATGAAGAACATGTGATGCTCTGGGCCTGTAGTCACTGGAATTTTGAAGACTGAGGCATAACCTCATTGAAACCTATCAAATGGTGAAAGGTCTTGATAGAGTGGATGTGGGAAGAATGTTTCCTGTGGTGGACGAGTCTAAGACCAGAGGACACAGCCTCAAAATAGAGGAACATCCATTTAGAATGGAGATGAGGAGGAATTTCTTTAGCCAGAGAGTGGTAAATCTGTGGAATTCATTGCCACAGGCAGCTGTGGAGTCCAAGTCTTCATATATATTTCAGGCAGAGGTTAATAGATTTGTGATTGGTCAGGACATGAAGGGATATGGGGGGGTGGGGGGGGAGGCAGGAGTTTGGGGCTGAGGGGGAAAATGGATCAGCCAAGATGAAATGGTGGAGCAGACTCATTCGGCCAGATGGCCAAATTCTGCTCCTATATCTTATGGTCTTGTGGTCTTATTACCGCTTCACATCATTTATTACAAGGTCAAAAACTTTTCTCATCAGCAGGAAAGCCATCCATAGTGAATAGAATTCTAAGTCACAGTGCTGTAGAGTTGTCTGTTCTTTGATTTCAATTCTTATTGGACATACTTAGATAAAAATAGTTAAAAACACAGCGTCTCAGAACTGGTATATTATGAAACAATTCTTCACACTTTCGCAAACCCTTTAGTCATATTTGGGCAAATCAATATACTCGATTTTCTCTGCAATTCATATCTGAAGCCCAGATGTCATTTGATACCAGGCAAGCGAAATTAATGTTACCCTATTATCTTAGTGTATGGGCACTTGATAACATTATGGCTTCACCTAGAATCAAATTCATATTTAATAAGATCCAAACTGTATCATTAAGAATGTTGTTACATGCTAAGTATAAAATGTTAACTAATATGCAACAGCATTTCTTAAATAAAACTCAGTCAAAGATAAGAGCTTTAGGGAATTAAAACATTTGATAGCATATGTCAAGAGATATCAAGGCTTCCAGCAGGAAATCGAGAACTAAGGGGAAAATTGTTAAATGACAGCTTTCTGATATTTGGCTGTAATATCAGAAAGTTTTGCATCACACTAAAGGTATTGTAAATCTGAAACTCTTTTTCAAACTGCTTTTGAGGAGTAGGCCAAGCTGAAATGTCACAACTGAGATTTCTTTAGTCAAGTTTATTTGAAGTTATGCAAACAAGGCAGGTAAACGTTATTAAGATCCAAGTCAGTCATTATCTTCCCCGATGACAGAACTGGCTCAAGGATCGGAATGGTGGATTAGGTGATCGTGGGAAATCGAAAGGACTTGATGGTTCACACTCACCGCTGCATTTTCCACTTGTAGTATGATCCTCATTTCCAGGACTGCTCTTCACATGAACCCAATCAGCAACTTCTCGTTCTCCCTGGATCATGCCACAGATATTATTGACCTCAAAAGCGCATTGGTCCAACAATGTGAGAGTGGAATCTGAGATAAAGGTTTATGTGAAAATCAAAATTAATCAATATCCCTGAAGAGGACCATAGTCATCAAGAAATGAATTGAAAACTGAACTTACTGCAATTGTACATTCGATTTAACCTTAGCAGATCAAGAGCACTGAAGTCTAATCGCTGTCCAATAATGTCATTAAACGCTGGTATCTTTGTAGTGATGGTTGGCACTCTAGCATTTTTGTTGAAGGAGAATGGTGGATAATGCATCACAGATTCATAATCATATGGAGTATTCAGGTCAGTAATGCGGTCATCACCAAGCACTTCAAAATTATTCTTCTTATCTGAATAGAAGTACAACATTGACATTCAGCAGCAGTTAAGGGTAATTTATTTTCAAAATTAGATTTTATGTCAAATTCATTTAATTAGATTTACAGATTTTATACCAACAATCAAGCAATCCAATTATTCTCTTGCAACTTACAAGTATTGAAGGGTCATTTGAAAGGAATTACAAATACCTGATGTATAATTTGATACTGAAGGATGCCATTTGGCCCATTGGTTCCCAGTATAGTAATCCAAATAGTCCCTGCATTTCCCTGCATACTTACTCCCCATACACATGCTCATCAATTGCCCTTTGATTCTTCTTACCTTCACCCTACATTCAGAAGTCATTGGCATGAGCTAGTTACTTTACCAGCAAGTTTTTACTATGTAGGAGGAAGCCCATGTGTTCATGGAGAAATCATGCAAACTCCATACAGACAGCATCAATCCCAGATTCCTTCAAATTTGTGTCAGTATGTTCAACTAAACCAATATACCTATGGAATTGTTAACTAGAAACCTTACCAGGAAGAATTTCATTCCACCGAATGTTAACATAGTCATCACGGTCTGTTCTTGATTGCTCGTGGTAAAATCCTAGGGCATGCAGAATTTCATGCTCAACAATATTTTTTTTGTCACATCTTTGACCAATGGACAAATCTTGGCCTTTTTGGCTATTACCAATATAAGACCAGCACCTGTTCAATGAAGACAGTATTTCGACAATTACATACAAAGAAGAAAAAATATGGTTGTTTAGAAACCAGTAGATATGCTTGAAATATGGTTATTTTAGCAATGTACAGGACATATTTCCATATTTCCATTGAATAGCCGAGGAAGAGTCATGTTGATGCTAAATTGTGACTCCTTTGTGTTTGTCTGTGAAAACTACCTTTGATGTCCCCCCTTTTCCCTTTCAGGGTGGATGGGGTTCTGTTAAAGACTCTGACCTGAAGCTACACTCAGCTCTCGGTTCTTTGCTGTGGCGGGAACTACTGCCAGGAGCTCACAACCGGCCGCTTTTCGAAATCTCAAGGGCACAGCCTAGAAAACGAGCGTGCCTGCAAGGTTTCAAAGTTTGGCAGCCCTGAGGATGGGCTGATTCTAAGCCAGTGCCACAGGCTGAAGCATGGCGGGAAAGAATGGAGCATCAGGAACAGTGGATCAGCTGTCGGAAGCTGTGTACTCAGCGAGTGGAGGGTGCTGATGTTTATTTTTGCAGAGGTGGGTAGGGGTGGGGGAGGATCATTGCCTCGCTACTGCTTGTGCGTGGGAGGGGGAGTGGGGGGAGGCTTTGGGGTTCTAACTTTTTAACTGACACTCATTCTTTGGGGCTCCCTTCTGTCTTTGTGGATGTCTGCAAAGAAAAAGAATTTCAGGATGTATATTTTATTCATCTCTGGTATTAAATGGAATTATTGAACTATAATGCTGATATTAAAATGGGATCAGAGCTTTGGTGTTGTTGTTGTTGTGATGTCAAGTTCATGATTAAATAGTGTGCATGTCAAGTTCATGATTAAAATAAGCTGCAGAAATATGCAAGGATTCTTTCCAGGTGCCATCAGAACAACCAGAAATTCAGCTATACTTCAAATATTTAATTTGACTGTCAACGTATACCGCACAATATTAACAAGACAAGCCTCCAACCATCTCCAAAGGTAGCTTGAAATGGAGTGCAGGGATCTTCTTCCTGATCTTGGTGTGGACAAATCAAGTTATGAACCACATTATTCCTTACATTATGGAAAAAAATGAGTAGGATAGGGAGAATAAAGGGAAGGGCTGGGATATGGTGTAGGCCAGGACAGACCAAGTGAGATTAGTAAGTGGTGGTGTGTCAGATCTGTCCTATTTCTCTTTCAGTCCCTCTTCTCTTTTTTTGTCAACTTAAACATAACTTCTTTCTAAAATTTCCCAGAGGTTTTCCAAGGATTAACTTAGTTTTTGTCTCCACATTTAGAGTAGATTTTATATTGCTGTCTCTTTTGAACAATATCAACAATATTTCTTCTTTGTACATCATGCTCAATGCAGCAAGGCCAATCAATATATGGAAAGGGATAGAAAGAAAGATAACTCACATATCTACTATCAATTAACCATAGAGAATTAAATACAGATATTAGGTTTAAATAGTTATGAAAAGAATTTCAGAGTGATCAGATGAGGACTCTTTCAATGAGAGATAGAGATGAATATGCAGAAGATAAATCTGGGAAAATTAAGAATGCAAACGTGGGAAGTTAAGTTAAAAGAAAAGGTGGAGCAAGGGAAAATCAAAATAGTACAGATGCTAGAAATCTAAAGTATTGGTCAACATTTACAGATGAGCCTGCTATATTGTTTAATACTTGCAGAGAGAAAGGAGATAAATAATAGTTGGCTCCGTTCTTTCACAGTCACAACAGCACACAGTTTGTACTATTTTATGAAACTCAGAATCTTTGGTGCAGTCTATATACAAAATATCATTATCAAACTGTGTAGTTTTATACATTACCCTTCTAATTTTTTAAAAGATAGGAAAGATTTCTCTCCTTCGTATGGTTTAAAATCAATGCACGACTTTAAGCGAAACTGCTCAAACGCATGCAAGATGACACCCTTGGCATTTAAATCTGAAAATCAAAATTGAAGCAATTTGTTTCAAATATTTTTACACAATAAACCAATACTAACAAAATATAACAGATGAAAGAGATTGACCATCAATCTTTTCACTTGTAATGGTCAGAAGCTACTTAAAATGTGATTTAAAATGATACCCAAATACCTCTACTTCATGCTTATGAGATGATGAGAATGAATGTTGCTAGATTCTCCTGGCAGTTTGCAAAAGCTCCTGGAAATTCTCAGTATAAGTGCCACTATGTCTTTCAACTCCTGAGCATATGCTCACTGACATGTTTCTGTTGTGCTCTGTGAATGGGCTCTGCATGGAGCCCAGCCACTGAGTGGAAACTTTCTCAGAGTTCCTAGGAATCAAGTTCCAGGAAACAATTAATTTGAGTTTGTTTTGTGCTTCTGTTAGAGAAAAAGGTAACGATGTCTTAATTTGATTTTTAAAAATTATTATTTATGTTTATTTTATGCTTTCAAATATTTAAAATGGTTTGAAGAATCAACTTTGTTTTCTATTAAAACATCATTCAGAATTCTGGCAATATTGACCCCTCCTCTGTAAAACACTACAGAGAAATTTCAGATGTGCATATTATGCATTTGTCTTTTACCATCCCATGATTTAATTTTGGGAAAGTATATGATCGTCATATGAGCAAAATGATCATCATCTGGGCTACAATATGTGCACTAGTAATTACCTATCATTCTGGGTCAAAAATTATCCTGCTTTGATTTATTTTACAATGAGCAACAACAGTGAATAAATACAATATATTAATCAACACAATAGTGAAAAAGTGCACTCTTCATTTAGCAATATTTCACTTTTGAATTCTGATTGCTTATCTTCAATAAGTCACTAAAGTTGTCAATGTAAACATTTCAAATTGCCCTGTTTTGACAAGTTTGTCCACTCTTCTGCAAAATGCTATCAAGAAATTTGAAATGTGCGCGTTATACATTCGTATAATATTAGATGCTTAAATCAGGACATTAATAATGAGTCTGAAAGCCTCCATATTATTAATAATTTATAAATAAAACTTTACCAAGACTATCTGTTAGAATATATGGAATTGGCAATTTCCATCTCCTTTTTGGGTCTTTAAGAGCATTCCGTCGTCGCTGAAACAAAGTAGGAAATCAATCGTCCATGAATGATGAAAGCATGGTACAACAAATGAATCTATTATGAATCAACATAATGTGTATCATACATACAGCCACTGCAATGTCTCCCTGAACCAAAAAGCTCTGGGATTCTATAAGAAAGGTAAATGGAAAAACATATTATAAGAAATTCTACATGTTGATCAAAGATGCTATGAAAATTTTCAATAATCCAGAGAAATTTAGGATATACTAGTAAATTTAAGAGACTTAAATTTCAAGATAGTAGAGAATGCATTCTTTGACCTAAGTCTTATAAATTACCTGTATTTATTTGTGGGATATCCTCTTCTAAATTCCCAAAATCCACTTCATAATCTAATTAATGAAGAATTAGAAATGAATGCATTAAACATTAAGAAAGACATCGTGTGAAAGGCTTTTAAAACATGTAACAAAGGAAAGCAACACTTACAATCCTCAGAAGGAACCTTTCTGATCTGGAAAAAGAAATATTTGATTTTAAACGGTAAAAGTATAATCGAAATAATTTAAAAATGAACGTAATGTATCTTACCAGCAAAGTTTCACAATATGCCAACAAAACTACTAAAGAAAAGGAATACAATGCAGATGAGTGCATTTTTATTCTACTCAGCAAGTGCGTTAGCTGTCGATATATGGACACACTAACATTCAGGTTTCACCATCTTGACATTTATAGCATGTTTGGGACATAAATCTACATCACGGGGAATACGAGTGCAATAGTCCAACATCCTTTCTTCTAATAACATCTTCATGGTACAAGAATGTTACTGTATTCCTAGCCTTGTGCTTTTTTTGGTAAGTTATTAAGACAATTCAGAAGGATAGTGAATAATTCACTTAAATCTAATTACTATCTCTCCAAAGAAAATTTGCTGATGTACAAGGGGTGATTGATAACCTTGTGGCCTAGGGTAGAAGGAGATGAGTTATTAACTTCAAACTTTCTGCATAATCACTCAAAGAGTTGACCTGCATATGCATGTAATGAGAGCTGTATAACTCATCTCCTTCTACCTTAGGCCACAGACTTATCAATCACCCATCTGTGGACACTTTCTGGAGGTCCAAGATCTGGATGCTCCACGACCGCTGGACTAAGTGTGTAAATGTAGGATGGATTATGTTGAAAAATAAATGTGCTAGGTTTTCTAAAATTGACTCCTTCTACCTTAGGCCACAAACTTATCAATCACCCCTCATGGGTTTAAATATTGTTCATGAAGTAATACAAATAAGATCCATATCTGCTACATGAAGAAAACATAAAATTCAGAGTTGGGGCACGGAGTTGTTATTTCCATTAACTTTAAAGTAAGTACAGAGATAGGAACAAATTTCTTCACCCAGAAGGTATTGATTCTTTAGCATTCTCTACTCCTAAGTGTATGTGGGCTGACAAGATGCAAGACGGGTGATCAGGGGCTTGGGTCAAGTGTGCAGTTAGCTCTGGGTGAATAAGAGCATGAATAAATTTGTCACGGAAGCCAGGAGACAGGAACGCAGTGAATCAGGTGTAAGGGCAGAGTCAGTAGCCTGGAACATGAACAGTCTCGTGGGCAGAGGCAGGGGTCAGGTGCCTTGCTAGAACTTGGGTTCAGATGTTTAACCAGAGTGAGATGGGAATGTAATCAGATGTACTGAGAACCAGGCTAAGGAATGTAGAGAGATGTGTAGCCAAACCCAATTACCTGGAACAACTTGTCACCATTAACGTCTTCACTAATCAAAATTATCAACTAAATACAGTTTCAAATGCACAGTACTGCTCTCAGTAGTCACTTTTTTAGGTACCTCCTCTCCCTAATAAAGTTGCCACTGACCATATATTCATGGTCTTCTGCTGCTGAAGCCCATCCAGTTCTTCTGCAAGTACACCACGGGTCAAATTTGGCTAAGTATGGAGCAGGCTTTCATTTATATTTAAGAAAAGACAAATTCTATACCAAGATCACATTTGTATGAATATTCAAACACGAGGAAATCTGCAGATGCTGGAAATTCAAGCAACACACACAAAATGCTGGTGGAACGCAGCAGGCCAGGCAGCATCGATAGGGAGAAGCGCTGTTGACGGTTCGGGCCAAGACCCTTCGTCAGGACTAACTGAAAGGAAAGATAGTAAGAGATTTGAAAGTAGGAGGGGGAAGGGGAAATCCAAAATGATAGGAGAAGACAGGAGGGGGAGTGGTGAAGCTAAGAGCCGAAAAGGTGATTGGCAAAAGGGATACAGAGCTGGAGAAGGGGGAGTATCATGGGACGGGAGGCCTAGGGAGAAAGAAAGGGGGAGGGGAGCACCAGAGCGAGATGGAGAACAGGCAAAGAGTGATTATGTAAGATGGAAATGTTGTAAATTAAGTCTTTTTTAAATCAATAGTCTTTTATTTAATCAGCTGAAGAATTCAAATATTTCTCCCTTATCCTTCTAACTAAATATTCTGTCAATTGTTTTACTTTGCATTGTTTGCTAATTTTTGTCCTTAGTAATCAAATCTGAACATATTCAATGCAGCACAGAAGTAAAATGTCAGTATAAATAATGTAGATTACTTTTTTTCGAGAACACTGAGTCTCCATTGAGGTCACAGTTCAGATTTAGTTGTTTTGTTAGTTTTTAGGGATGATTTTGGGGGCTGAGTGGGAAGTTAGGGGTCAGATTAGGATTTACAAGGATCTGGGAGGAATTGAAGTTCAGGCCAGAGGTTTATCTCTGCGACACAGACGATGGACAACTACGGTTGGATGTCAGGCCAGCAGACCAGAGTAGACAAGGGTTGGTGACCCCTCACCCCACCCCAACCTGCAGAGTTAGAGAATTGTCGGAGGGATCAGGAGATAGTGAGATGTAGGAGGGATCAGGAGTCAATGAGTTGTCGGAGGGATTCGAGCTAGTGAGTTGTTGGAGGGATCTGGAGTTAGTGAGTTGTCAGAGGGATTCAAGTTAGTGAGTTGTTGGAGGGATCCGGAGTTAGTGAGTCATCAGAGGAATTCAAGTTAGTGAGTTGTTGGAGGGATCCGGAGTTAGTGAGTCGTTGGAGGGATCTGGAGTTAGTGAGTCGTTGGAGGGATCTGGAGTTAGTGAGTTGTTAAAATATTGCTTAAAATATTTAAAAATGTGCCATCTTTAACTTTATGCCTTTTGGAAATCAGTTCATCTTTTACTCGCTTAACTATTCAAAGTAACAGAAATTTTGACCAGGGGTGCCCAAACTTTTGCATGCCACTGTATACTGAGTGAATTGAGAAGTATTTTAAAGCACAAGAAATAGCCAATAAGAAACAAATATCAGTTTTGCTGAGTGCGTTGGGTTTAAAGTGTTATGATACCAGCCCCCTCCTTTGTGAGAATTGCAAGAGCCCTAGTGAAAGGGGGGTCAATGACCCGAGAGAGAGCAAGAGAGAGAGAGAGACATGCCGAATGGACACAGGAAATGGAAAGACAGCGACGTGCTGGATACCGCATTCCACTGGGACAAAAGCTGGTGACTGTGGCATTGTTCTCAGGAGACACCTGGGAACTGCAGACGTGCCAACTCGCAGGGACATTGTAAAGCCCTCGGGCAAAGTGGGCTGGTTGAGAGAGAGATTGCATCACCTGCAACCTGATTGACACCTGAGATCCCGTGAGGCAGTATAAAGAAGGGTCTGAAAGAGGACGACCCTCAGACGCACCAAGGAGACACCGAGAAGCACGATACCGCTTCCCGTGGGAACTGGAAGCCATTTTGAAGGAAGCCACGTGCGTTAAATTCCGAATGCGGAGTTTGTGGCTAGAACCAACGGAAAACCGCTTTTATTTAACACCAGGGAAGCCAAATCCTCTGAGGCTGAGGATTTGATTCATAAAGACAACGGCAAGTGTTCTCTTTTCCTAACAATCTCTCTCTCTCCAACACGTGAAACCAAAAGGGAAAAGCCTGTAGACTTCAGAGTGACTCTTTATATTTCCAATTGGACTCAGTATTATACCCTAGACAACGAAAGAGCTTATTTCTGAGTGATTATTAATGTACCTGCGTTTTAGATTGAGTATTGACGCATGTTATCTGAATGTTTGTATTAACCTTAATTTTTGTGCCCCTTTATTAATAAAACTTTTGAAAATAGTACCATTGGACTTCAACTGACATATCTATCTTTGCTGGTAAGTGAAACCAGTTACTGGTTTCATAACAAGTGGGGGCTCATCCGGGATTTGACACCAAAAAGGGGGAGGTCAGTCAATCGGGATTGTAAGTCAAAAAAAAATAATTTGGATCTGGTACGCAGGTAGCCAGACAGAAAAACCAGCAAAGATGGACGTGTGTGAATTTATGAAAAACGCGACTGTGGCGGCGCTAGAGGTGAGCACCAAATCAGACTTGTTAAATTTGGCGAAGGGGTTAGAGGTGGAAAACGAGCAGGATCAAGCTGAGAGGCAAAGACAGCATGAAATTCGGATCAGAGAGTTAGCAGCAGCCGAGAGAGCGGCAGCGGGGAGAGAAAGAGAGAGGGAGGAGCTAAGGAGAGAGCGGTTTAATGTTAGTCGGGAGCTGAGAGTAGTACCTCCATTCAAAGAGACGGATGTTGATAGTTATTTCTTGTTTTTTGAAACGGTGGCAGCTATGATGCCGACCCGCAGACTGGCGAGTGCGGTGGCCCCGCCCCTAGAGTCCCAAAGCTATCGCGTATGCGCGGTCACACGCAGCCTGTCCAGAAAAGCAGTGAGCAGTTTAAATCAGGCCAGCAGTAATCTGGCCAAGATGTTTTTACCGACCCTGTACCATGAGGGTTCCGAGGGTGGTAAAACAGAAAGCAGTAAAGTAAAAGGGGGTAAGGGAGAGGAAATAGCCCTGCCCTTAGTGAAGAGAAAGGTCCTAGAGGTAGGAACTAAAGTTGAGAAACGGATAAAGTTGTTAAAATGTCCAGAGTTGGACATGGTTAATCTGTCTGGTTTGGCAGAATTGTTTGAAGAAGTTCAGAGTTCTAAAGGTGTTCTCAATGGTCCCGAGAGTGAAATGAGGGCAGTCTTAGAGAGGAAGGGTATCCTTGCTGTGGAGAAGTCAGCTGAAATGGCCGAGGAGGTTGTTTCAGCTCGCAGGGTTGCGCCTTCCCCAACGGGGGGCTGCCTAGAGAGTAACTGGAAGGATCGGGGGACGTTAGAATTTGAAAAAGGTACGGGTGTTGAAAGCCTGGAAGAGGCCAATGTCCCGTTTGAGTGTGTCCAAGATGGGGGCGCACGTGGTGCTGAACCTGGTAACAGAGCTCAGGGGAAGTCTGAGGTGTTTGATTCAGGGGAACGGGGCGGCCGTCTTTGTGGATCAGATAGGGTTGGTTCAGTAGGAAAAGGGTTAACCTTGGTAACCGTGGGAAGTGTGAGTTCCACGGTGTTTGTATTCGAGAGTGGGGCCAAGGTTAATGCCGAATTTAAGGGGGGAATGAGGATTGTTATTGAAGGAAACGGAAAGTCTGTAGTTCCCAAGTCGAAGGAAGAAATTTTAAACCTGGCAGATCGCTCACAGAGTGAGTCGGGAAATAGCGGGGCCCCCCACTCTATTGTTACGCCAGGGTGGGGTGTGAAGAGGTTGCATTCGAAATGCTACCTGAAAGAGGAGTTGGAATTAAAAACAAATAGCCTGAAGGGTCTTGACAGTTTGGGGCATGGTGTTGAAAAATAGCCCCGATGAACGAGGCGGGCGGGAGTTCACCACGCCAAATTACTCAAAGTCCCAACGGGGGGACTCGCCAGAAAAGAGGTGACGGTTAATGGGGATGTCATTTTTTTTAAACAGCAAAGCAGGTTTTACGGGTTGCGCCAAAGCCTGTGAATAATAAAGACAGACCTTTGGAGACCTGCCAGCAAAGTAAACCGACCGAAACGATTAGTATTCGCATAAACCTTTGTAGATGCACCTAAGCTAAGATCACACCTCCGCAGTTTTGTTGCTGAAAACAATAAATAAATAGGTGGTTATTGAATTGAAGTCTGATGTTACAAGACTTTAGTACGGTACGCAATGTTAAGATATTAACTAAAGGGACACTGTAATTGTTAACTGTTTAGATGCTGACTTGAATGTATAACTGTATTACTCTGTAGTGAAAAGAAAAGCTTCTGTATTGTGTTAGATTCAAAATTTCTGTAAGACTCTGTACCACTCTGTGTTTTTAACCGCTGGTAAAAAACCTTTAAGAGGGGAGGTGTTATGATACCAGCCCCCTCCTTTGTGAGAATTGCAAGAGCCCTAGTGAAAGGGGGGTCAATGACCCGAGAGAGAGAGAGAGACATGCCGAATGGACACAGGAAATGGAAAGACAGCGACGTGCTGGATACCGCATTCCACTGGGACAAAAGCTGGCGACTGTGGCATTGTTCTCAGGAGACACCTGGGAACTGCAGACGTGCCAACTCGCAGGGACATTGTAAAGCCCTCGGGCAAAGTGGACTGGTTGAGAGAGAGATTGCATCACCTGCAACCTGATTGACACCTGAGATCCCGTGAGGCAGTATAAAGAAGGGTCTGAAAGAGGACGACCCTCAGACGCACCAAGGAGACACCGAGAAGCACGATACCGCTTCCCGTGGGAACGGGAAGCCATCTTGAAGGAAGCCACGTGCGTTAAATTCCGAATGCGGAGTTTGTGGCTAGAACCAACGGAAAACCGCTTTTATTTAACACCAGGGAAGCCAAATCCTCTGAGGCTGAGGATTTGATTCATAAAGACAACGGCAAGTGTTCTCTTTTCCTAACAATCTCTCTCTCTCCAACACGTGAAACCAAAAGGGAAAAGCCTGCAGACTTCAGAGTGACTCTTTATATTTCCAATTGGACTCAGTATTATACCCTAGACAACGAAAGAGCTTATTTCTGAGTGATTATTAATGTACCTGCGTTTTAGATTGAGTATTGACGCATGTTATCTGAATGTTTGTATTAACCTTAATTTTTGTGCCCCTTTATTAATAAAACTTTTGAAAATAGTACCATTGGACTTCAACTGACATATCTATCTTTGCTGGTAAGTGAAACCAGTTACTGGTTTCATAACAAAAGGCATACAGTTTACTTCGAAATTTAGTTACTCCATGCAAGCCAATCGAAATAAGCTCTACTGATATTGTGAAAATAATATAGGAACATTTAGAACCCAAACCATTGTTAATTGCAGAACTCTTCATACTCTATAAGTGGAATCAAAAGGAAGCCTTTCAGTATATGTTGCTGAATTGAAATGATTGTCTAAGCATTGTCAATTCAATGAAAGGCTTATATAAAAGAGAGATCATACAATTTGTGGAATCTTACAAAAAAGCATTCAAAAACGGCTCAAAACCAAAGCACAATTTACATTTAAAAGAGCTGCTGCTATATCAATGGAAACAGCAGACAGAGATGCAATTGAGTTGCAGTCCGGAATGAAAGTCAGCATGAACAAAATTGCAACATCTAAAAAGAAAGTGGCCTGGACAAAGAAGTATTGTTGCCATTGTGGCAGAGACTCACATACATCTGACCAATGCAGATTTGAAGGTGAAACTTGCAGAAGATGCAACAAGCAGGACACATACCAAGGGCGTGTTGGGCAGACAAAAATAAATGGACTGCACACGGTTGAGGAAAAGCTGGAAAGTCAAGTGGCAGCCTTGAGAAGAACACGAATTTGTCTGCTGTTGCTGAAAAATCTGATAATGATGAGAGTGACACAGGACTGAATAGCCTTAAGATTTACAATGTGAAAACTAACATTAGCCAGTGATATGATGGACAGCAGAAGTGAACGGCGAATTAATTAAAATGGAATCGGACACTGACTCAACTTTTTCCTCATTTCACAAGATGAATTTGAACCACATTTCAAAGGTATTGAACTGAAGCCTGCAGATATCCAGCTAAAAATTTATACTGGAGAAATGATAGCACCTGTAGGAATGATATTCGTAACAGTGAAATACAATAACCAACCAGCCACGTTGGGCTTGTATGTGGTAAACATAGAGGAGAGCCAGCATTGTGAGAGTGAGACTGGCTGATCCAACAATTTGACTGGAGATCCATCCACCATTTCAGAATCAGAATCAGGCATGTGTCTGAATTTGTTAACTTAGCAGTAGCAGCAGCAGTACAATGCAATGCATGATAATATAGAAAGAAAATAAATAAATAAATACATTACATTATCTATTTACTGTAATTAATTTACTTATTACTATATATATTACTATATATGCACATGCGTGTGTGCGTGTGTGTATGTATGTATTTAAGTAGTTAAATTCAAAATAACGCAAAAACATAGATAATAAAAGTGAGGAGGTGTTCACAGGTTCAATATTATGTAGGAATCGAATGGCAGAGGGGAAGGAGCTGTCTGTGAATCGCTGAGTGTGTGTCTTCAAGCTTCTGTATCTCCTTGCTGATGGTAAAAATGAGGAGGGCTTGTCCTCGGTGATGGGGATCCTTAACAACGGATGCAGCTTTTATTAGACACGGTTCCTTGAAGATGTCTTGGACAATATGGAGGATAGTACACAAGAGAGAGCTGACTAATTTTACAGCTTTCTGTAGCTTCTTTTGATCACGAGCAGTAGAGTCCCCACCCCCACCAGGCGGTGGTGCAACCTGTCATAATGCTCTCCAACAACACACACAAAATGCTGGTGGAACACAGCAGGCTAGACAGCATCTATAGGGAGAAGCGATGTCAACGTTTCGGGCCGAGACCCATCATCAGGACTAACCGAAAGGAAAGATAGTAAGAGATTTGAAAGTAGTGGAGGGAGGGGGAAATGCAAAATGATAGGAGAAGACCGGGGGGGGGGGGGGGGGGGGGGGGATGAAGCTAAGAGCTGGAAAGGTGATTGGTGAAAGTGATACAGAGCTGGAGAAGGGAAAGGATCATGGGACGGGAGGCCTCAGGAGAAAGAAAGGAGTGGGGGGGAGCACCAGAGGGAGATGGAGAACAGGCAAACAACTAAATATGTCGGGGATGGGGTAAGAAGGGGAGGAGGGGCATTAACGGAAGTTAGAGAAGTCAATGTTCATGCCATCAGGTTGGAGGCTACCCAGCCGGTATATAAGGTGTTGTTCCTCCAACCTGAGTTTGGATTCATTTTGACAATAGAGAAGGCCATGGATAGACATATCAGAATGGGAATGGGATGTGGAATTAAAATGTGTGGCCACTGGGAGATCCTGCTTTTCTGGTGGACCGAGCGTAGGTGTTCCGCGAAACGGTCTCCCAGTCTGCGTCGGGTCTCACCAATATATAAAAGGCCACACCGGGAGTACCGGACGCAGTATACCACACCAGCCGACTCACAGGTGAAGTGTCGCCTCACCTGGAATGACTGTCTGGGGCCCTGAATGGTGGTGAGGGAGGAAGTGTAAGGGCAGGTGTAGCACTTGTTCCGCTTACAAGGTTAAGTGCCAGGAGGGAGATCGGTGGGAAGGGATGGGGTGGGACGAGTGGACAAGGGAGTCGCGTAGACAAGCGATCCCTGCGAAAAGCAGAAAGGTGGGGGGAGGGAAAAATGTGTTTGGTAGTGGGATCCCGTTGGAGGTGGCGGAAGTTACAGAGAATTATACATTGAACCTGGAGGCTGGTGGGGTGGTAGGTAAGGACAAGGAGAACTCTATCCCGAGTGGGGTGGCAGGTGGATGGGGTGAGGGCAGATGTGCGGGAAATGGGAGAGATGCGTTTGAGAGCAGAGTTGATGGTGGACGAAGGGAAGCCCTTTTGTTTAAAAAAGGAAGACATCTCCTTCGTCCTGGAAAGAAAAGCCTCATCCTGAGAGCAGATGCAGCGGAGACGGAGGAATTTTGAGAAGGGGATAGCCTTTTTGCAAGAGACAGGGTGGGAAGAGGAATAGTCCAGGTAGCTGTGAGAGTCTGTAGGCTTATAGTAGATATCAGTAGATAGGCCATCTCCAGAGATGGAGACAGAAAGATCAAGAAAGGGGAGGGAGGTGTTGGAAATGGACCAGGTAAATTTGAGGGCAGGGTGAAAGTTGGAGGCAAAGTTAATGAAGTCAACGAGCTCAGCATGTGTGCAGGAGGCTGTGCCAATGCAGTTGTCGATATAGCAAAGGAAAAGAGGGGGATGGATACCGGTATAGCCTTGGAACATGGGCTGTTCCACAAAGCCAACAAAAAGGCAGGCATAACTGGGACCCATACGGGTGCCCATGACTACACCCTTGGTTTGGAGGAAGTGGGAGGAGCCAAAGGAGAAATTATTGAGAGTAAGAACTAATTCCGCTAGAGGAGAGTGGTGATAGAGGGGAATTCGTTAGGTCTGGAATCCAAAAAAAAGCAAAGAGCTTCGAGACCATCACGGTGGGGGATGGAGGTATATAGGGACTGGACGTCCATGGTGAAAATAAGATGGTGGTGGCCAGGAAACTTAAAATCATTGAAAAAATTCAAAGCATGAGAAGTGTCACGAACCTAGGTGAGAAGAGATTGAACAAGGGGGGATAAGACAGTGTCAAGACTGAGTTCAGTGGGGCAGGAGCAAGTTGAGACAATAGGTCTACCTGGACAGGCAGGTTTGTGGGTCTTGGGTAGGAGGTAGAAACGGGAAGTGCAGGGTGTGGGAACTATGAGGTTGGTGGCAGTGGATGGGACATCCCCAGAGATAATAAGGTTGGTGATGGTATAGGAGACAATGGCCTGGTGCTCCTTAGTGGGGTCATGATCAAGGGGTAAATAAGAGGAGGTATCAGAGAGTTGTCACTGTGCCTCGGCCAGGTAGATGTCAGAACGCCAGACAACAACATCTCCCCCCTTATCCGCAGGTTTTATAGTGAGATTGGGATTGGTGCAGAGGGAATGGAGAGCAGAGCATTCAGAAGGAGTGAGGTTGGAATTGGAACAGTGTGTGGTGAAGTCAAGACGGTTGATGTCCCGTCAGCAATTAGCGATAAAGAGATCCAGAGCAGGGTGTCCATGAATAGGAGGAGGGTTGAAGACGGGAGAAGGGGTCATCAGTGGGGGTAGGAGAGTCCTTGTCAAAGAAGTAAGCTCGGAGACGGAGCCGGCGGAAGAAGATTCTTACTCTCAATAATTTCTCCTTTGGCTCCTCCCACTTCCTCCAAACCAAGGGTGTAGCCATGGGCACCCGCATGGGTCCCAGTTATGCCTGCCTTTTTATTGGCTTTGTGGAACAGTCCATGTTCCAAGGCTATACCAGTATCCATCCCCCTCTTTTCCTTCGCTACATCAACGACTGCATTGGCGCTGCCTCTTGCACGAGTGCTGAGCTTGTCGACTTCATTTACTTTGCCTCCAACTTTCACCCTACCCTCAAATTTACCTGGTCCATTTCCGACACCTCCCTCCCCTTTCTTGATCTTTCTGTCTCCATCTCTGGAGATGGCCTATCTACTGATATCTACTATAAGCCTACAGACTCTCACAGCTACCTGGACTATTCTTCTTCCCACCCTGTCTCTTGCAAAAAGGCTATCCCCTTCTCGCAGTTCCTCCGTCTCCGCCGCATCTGCTCTCAGGATGAGGCTTTTCATTCCAGGATGAAGGAGATGTCTTCCTTTTTTAAACAAAAGAGCTTCCCTTCGTCCACCATCAACTCTGCTCTCAAACGCATCTCTCCCATTTCCCGCACATCTGCCTTCACCCCATCCACCCACCACCCCACTCGGGATAGGATTCCCCTTGTCCTTACCTACCACCCCACCAGCCTCCAGGTCCAACGTATAATTCTCCGTAACTTCCGCCACCTCCAACGGGATCCCACTACCAAACACATTTTTCCCTCCCCACCCTTTCTGCTTTTCGCAGGGATCGCTCCCTACGCGACTCCCTTGTCCACTCGTCGTCCCCCCCATCCCTTCCCACCGATCTCCCTCCTGGAAGAACTTATCCTTGTAAACGGAACAAGTGCTACACCTGCCCTTACACTTCCTCCCTCACCACCGTTCAGGGCCCCAGACAGTCATTCCAGGTGAGGCGACACTTCACCTGTGAGTCGGCTGGTGTGGTATACTGCGTCCGGTACTCCCGGTGTGGCCTTTTATATATTGGTGAGACCCGACGCAGACTGGGAGACCGTTTCGCGGAACACCTACGCTCGGTCCACCAGAAAAGCAGGATCTCCCAGTGGCCACACATTTTAATTCCACATCCCATTCCCATTCTGATATGTCTATCCATGGCCTTCTCTATTGTCAAAATGAATCCAAACTCAGGTTGGAAGAACAACACCTTATATACCGGCTGGGTAGCCTCCAACCTGATGGCATGAACATTGACTTCTCTAACTTCCGTTAATGCCCCTCCTCCCCTTCTTACCCCATCCCCAACATATTTAGTTGTTGGCCTGTTCTCCATCTCCCTCTGGTGCTCCCCACCCCCACTCCTTTCTTTCTCCTGAGGCCTCCTGTCCCATGATCCTTTCCCTTCTCCAGCTCTGTATCACTTTCGCCAATCACCTTTCCAGCTCTTAGCTTCATCCCACTCCCTCCGGTCTTCTCCTATCATTTTGCATTTCCCCCTCCCCCCCCCCCCCCCCCCACTACTTTCAAATCTCTTACTACCTTTCCTTTCGGTTAGTCCTGACGAAGAGTCTCGGCCCGAAACGTCAACAGCGCTTCTCCCTATAGACGCTGCCTAGCCTGCTGTGTTCTACCAGCATTTTGTGTGTGTTGTTGTTTGAATTTCCAGCATCTGCAGATTTCCTTGAGAATGCTCTTCAGAGTGTTTTGGGTGACAAGCCTAATCCGTTCAAACTCCAAATGAAATATAGCCACTGTCTTGCCTTCATCGATGTGTTGCATGCTACATTTCCTGTAATGGTTCAACTGAAAGCGAACTAAGAAAGGAACTGAAAGATGTCCAAACCATCTCCATGCTGTACATCATGAATATTTGCCCAACAGAAGGCAAACAGGTGTTGGTGCCAAACTCTGGGCCTCTGATTGGAAAGCATATTGGAAGAAATCCTTCACAGTGGTTGGCTTTAGGCCTGATTTGGACAATTTAAAATGTGCTATGCTGTGGATGTCTATATAATAGTTGTATTATATAGTATACCATATACAGTATATTATATATATAAGCTTTTTCTCTTTTTGCACTACTTATTTAACATTGTTAATATTTTTTATTTCTTATTGTAATTTACCATTTCAATTACAATGTATTGCAATGTACTGCTACTGCTGCAAAGACACATGTCACTGATATTAAACCTGAATCTGATTCCCTGGGAGTTGAAATGCATTCTATATTGAGTAATAGCTAAGCAGGGAGGAATGTTGTGTATTTAATATTTCAGTCGTATTGTTTGATTAAGCATGCTTTGCTGATTACATAATGCACTGCAGGTTATATGTGTAATGCCCTGGTTCATATTTTTACTGTTATGCTGTATGTATTTCACTTAGCTGTTCTGTCAGAGCCATCTGTTCTGTTTTCAGCCTGTGCGGGTTACTGCTGAAGATGCCATCCAATTAGGGTGGTTGAATTATAGGGAGGTTTCTCCGGTGAGGGAATAAGGTTGGCCTTGGTCTGGTGTTCGGCGGGAGATGAAGAGAGGAGACGCTGGGGAGAACCGGTGGGAGGATCCGACCCCGTGGAGATGGATTGCAAGCGTCGTTCGGAAGGTAGTGTGAGCTTCCACGCTGACCGAGGGCCCAGCCCGTGAGTGACAGGGAAGCTCTAGATGAGTTATGGCACATTTGACTGTTTAATTAGAATAAGCCCTTTCCCTTTTGTTATTCTTTACTAACCCTTTGGCTAAGATTCATAAATATAATTCCTTTAATCATATGCAGTGTTCTGTCTGTTATTTCGTGGCACTAATTTGTAACAGGGTGGCACATTACGCAGCATCCACACAAACCGGGACGAGCCGTCTCACTCTCACAAGTTTGGCGGGTCTGGAGAATGTCTTCCCTAGACTTACGCAGCCAAGGAAACCAGGGCATTTCATATGTAAAAGAATGTAAATGCCATATGTCATTATGCCACCATGTCATACACATGCACTTCCCTTAAAGTAAAAACAAAGTTAGAGAGGCAATCCCGTCTTTTCCTTTCAATTAGTTTAATGTTTTGGAGTTACAGACAAAACATTAAGGAAAATGGCGGGGCCTTGATAGAATGGATGTGGAGAGGATGTTTCCTGTGGTGCAAGAATCTAAGATCAGAAGGCACAGCCTCAGAATAGAGGGGCATCCTTTTAGAATGGAGGTAAGGAGGAATTTCTTTAACCAGAGGGTGGTGAATCTGTGGAATTCTTTGCCACAGGTAGGCGTGAAAGCCAAGTCTTTTTGTATATTTAAGGAAGAGGTTGATAGATGTTTGTTTCGAGAAGGCATGAAGTGATACAGAAAGGCAGGAGATTGGAGCTGAGCTGGGGAGAAAAGGATCAGCCATGATGGAATGGTGGAGCAGACTTAATGAGCCAAATGGCCTGATTCTAGTCCTACATCTTATGGTCTTATAATTGACTTTTCAGTTTGAGAAGCAAAACATTGGATAGTTTGCACCTAGACTGGAATGAGTCTTCTCCCTTGTGTGGACATTTCCTCATCCTTTTGAGGAGGTTTGAAACTAATTTGGCAGAGGAATGACACTCACGGTGTTTGTACAATGGTGTGGCAGATGGGAAGGTACAGTCCAATACAGAATAAAAGGTAACTCAGTCCTGACTGCAGGGTGTAATTTGGAGAAATGTGTGGTTAAAAGGATCCAGCATAGGAACTAATAAGGATAGTTATACATAATGAATAGTAGGACGTCAGGGAGTTTTGAGGAACAGAGGTACAGTAAGTGCACCTGTCCAAAGTTCCCTGAAGTTGGCAACACAGGTAAATAGGTGGTTAATTCTTGCTTTTATTAGCTGAGGAATTGACTATAAAAAAAAGGAAGTTAGGGTACAACTTTCTATAACAGCAACGAGAGCACAGTTAGAAACTGTGTATTGCACATTACAGGAAGGATTTCATGCCTTTTCACCACACTAGTCTGCGGAGCGGGAGTTCCCAGAGTGAGTTGGAGACAGCACCGTGTGGACTGTACGCACCAGTTTTAAAAAGCAAGTGGAGCCTGCAGAGTGGGAGATCACAGAGTAAGTTGGAGTCAGCTCCTTGTGGACTCCACATGCCAGTTTTAAAAAATGAGCAGGGCTTGATGGGACTATCTGTCGTGTGGGAGATTGCTTGGGTTAATAGTAACTAGGGTTAGTTAGCAAGGGTCAATAAAGAGGAGTGGGTTTAAACGGAGCAGCCATTATTGGAGTGGCCATTCTGTAAGTGGACAGTGTTAGAGTGGTCAGGCTTTGGCTTAATAGGGTTGGGCAAGAAGAAGCACAGGCCCGAACTTCAGCTTGAGAAATTAGAGGTATAACAAGTGTAAGCATGATGATAGTTCAGGCAGTGGAATGCTCCTCCTGTAAGATGGGGGATTTCAGGGTATCTAATGGTCTCCCTGATGACTACCTACCTCCGCAGGAAGTGTACACAACTTCAGGTCCTAAAGGAAAAAGGTCAAGGAACTAGAGCTGTAGCTGGATGAACTCAGGACCATTTGGGGGCTAAAAACTTCACAGGTGTGTCTTTCACTGAGGTGGTCACACAGGGCTCCCTGATGGTCATTCCCCTCAGCAGCAAGTATGCCCCTCTGGATACTGCTGGGGGAGGGGGGAGATGACCTATCAGAGTACAACAGCCACAGCCAGGACAGTGGCACTGTGGCCAGCTCTGAGGCTCAGCCGGGAAGGGTAATTAGAGGGTATTGATAGGAGATTTGATAGTTAGGGAAATGGACAGCAGGTTCTGTGGCCATGAAAGAGAAGCCAGGATGCTGCATTGACTCCAATGCCCTAGGGTCCAGGATGTCTCAGAGTGGCTGGAGAAGATTCTCAAGAGGAGGGTGAGCAGCCAGAGGTCATGGTTCACATTGACACCAATGACATAGATAGAAAGGGGGGAAGGTCCTGTGCAATGAGTAAAGGGAGTTAGCATCAAGGCTTAAGGAAAGAACTTCCAGTGCAGTTATCTCTGGATTACTCCCAGTGCTTCATGTTAGTCAGTGTAGGAGTAGGATGACAGTGGAGATAAATGAGTGGCCGACAAACTGGTGCAGGATGCAGGGTTTCAGATTTATGGATCATTGGGATCTCTTCTGGGGAAGGTATGACCTGTATAAAAAGGACAGGTTACATCTGAACACGCAGTAGATACATATCGAGGCAGGGTCGCTAAAACTTTTGTTGTTGTTCCTTTCAGCACCTTGCGGCGCATTGAATTGAATTGAATTGACTTTATTACTTATATCCTTTATATACATGAGGAGTAAAAATCTTTATGTTACATCTCTGTCTAAATGTGCAATGTGCAATTTATAGTAATTTGTAATAAATAGTATGTACATCAGGGTAGTCAATATAACATAGAAATACAGTTGCATCAGCGTGAATTAATCAGTCTGATGGCCTGGTGGAAGAAGCTGTCCTGGAGCCTGTTGGTCCTGGCTTTTATGCTGCGGTACCATTTCCTAGATGGTAGCAGCTGGAACAGTTTGTGGTTGGGATGACTTGGGTCCCCAGTGATCCTTCGGGCCCTTTTTACACACGTGCCTTTGTAAATGTCCTGAATAGTGGGAAGCTCACATCTACAGTTGCACTGGGCTGTCTGAATCACTCTTTGCAGAGTCCTGCAACTGAGGAAAGTACAGTTCCCACACCAGCCAGTGATGCAGCCAGTCAGGATGCTCTCGGTTGTGCCCCTGTAGAAAGTTCTTAGGATTTAGGGACCCATACCAAACTTCTTCAACCGGCTGAGGAGAAAGAGGCGCTGTTGTGCTTTTTTCACCACACAGCCAGTATGTACAGACCATGTGAGATCCTTGGTGATGTTTATGCCAAGGAACTTAAAGCTGTTCACCCTCTCAACCCCAGATCCACTGATGTCAACAGGGGTTAGCCCGTCACCATTCCTCCTGTAGTCCACAACCAGCTCCTTTGTTTTTGCGACATTGAGGGAGAGGTTGTTTCCTTGACACCATTGTTTCAGGGTGATGACTTCTTCCCTGTAGGCTGCCTCATTTGAGATTAGGCCAATTGGTGTAGTGTCCTCGGCAAATTTAATTAGCAGATTGGAGCAGCATTCCTCGCTTTTCTTTAGCATTTTTGTCTGATTTTTATAAGACCATGTCCCCTGGCTCGATGCTCAACCCAGCACGGATGGAAAGCATGCAAGGAGACAGCCGAATTCTTACCTGGGACCACTCGCCTCGAAGTCCAGTGAGGATGCGTCTACACTGCTGGCTAGAGCTTTTAAGAAGAGCTTAAACTAAGTTGACAGGGGATGGGAACCAGACTGACAGGACTAAGGATGGAGCAGTTGGTATACAAGTTGATGCAGTGTGTTGTGAGACTGTGAGGAAGGACAGGCAGATTTTTGGGCAAAATTGCAGTCAGTGGGATGAGGTGAAGTGTAACATGGGGGCAAAATCGAAAAGGGGGATAAATACAGGACTCGAGGTGTGATATTTGAATGCATGTTGTACACAGAATAAGGTTGATGACCATATAGCACATTAGAGTTTGGCAGGTATGATGTTGTTAACATCACTGAGATATGGCTGAAAGAAGATCATAGTTGGGTGCTTAACATCCAAAGATATTGCAATGAAAGGACAAGCAGGTAAGCAGAAGGGATAGGGTAGCTTTGTTTGTAGAAAATGAAATCAAATCCTTAGAAAGAGGTGACATAGGATCGGAAGATGTAGAATCCTTGTGGTAGAGTTTAAAAATTGCAAGGTTAAAAAGACTTTGACAGGAGTTATATTCAGGTCTTTGTCCAGCAGCCAGGTTCTTGATTGGACACAAAATCAAAGGTTACTGAGAGAAGGCCAGGGAGTGGGGCTGAGGAGGAGAATGAAGGATCAGCCATGATTGCAAGGTGCAGCAGATTTAACAGGCCAAATGGCCTAATTCTGCTTCTATTTCTTATGATCTTATGGTCTTACGGAAAGTAATGGCATGTAAACCCTTCCACAGCTGTCGTGCATCCTCTTGTGACTGTGAGCTAGGTCACCGGAGAGATACTAAAGCCAGTGATATAGAAGTTTTTATTCATCACGACAAATAGGATTCTTCTAGAGACCCTCTCGGTATAGTGCCACATGCTCGAAGTACATCACATTTTTATACCCTTAGATCAAAGGTAATTCAATACAATTTCAATAGTTACAACATTATTCACTTCAATATATTTGATTGACAATGCTTCATATATACAGTGACAAACACCTCTGAATGTTCAAACACCTTTGCTGGGACAAAGTAATTGACACAAATAGTCCAAAACTGGGGACAAGGATCCCAGGCACCCTAAGGTAAAGAATCAGATTCAGAATCAGGTTTATTATCACCGGTATGGGACGTGAAATTTGCTAACTTAGTAGCAGCATTCAATGGAATGCATAATATAGAAGAACAAAATAAAATAAAATAATAATAATAATAATAATAAATAAATAAGTAAATCTTATTCAGTATATTTTATACAGTATACGTAAATTGAATAGATTAAAAATCATGCAAAAAACAGAAATACTATATATTTTTTAAAAAGGGAAGTAGTGTCCAAAGTTTCAATGTCCATTTAGGAATCGGGTGGAAGAGGAGAAGAAGCTGTTCCTGAATCACTGAGTGTGTGCCTTCAGGCTTCTGTACCTCCTACCTGATGGTAACAGTGAGAAAAGGGCATGCCCTGGGTGCTGGATGTCCTTAATAATGGACACTGGCTTTCTGAGACACTGCTCCTTGAAGCTGTCCTGGGCTAGTACCCAAGATGGAGCTGATAAATTTACAACCCTCTGCAGCTTCTTTCAGTCCTGTGCCCTCCCCCCCCCATACCAGACAGTGATACAGCCTGTCAGAATGCTCTCCGTGGTACATCTATAGAAGTTTTTGAGTGTACTTGTTGACATACCAATTCTCTTCAAACTCCTAATAAAGTATAGCTGCTGTCTTGCCTTCTTTATAACTGAATTAATATGTTTGACTACGTTAGATCCTCAGAGATCTTGACACTCAGGAAACTGCTCACGCTCTCTCTACTTCTGATCCCTCTATGAGGATTGGTATGTGCTTCTTTGTCTTACCCTTCTTAAAGTCCACAATCAGCTCTTTCGTCTTACTGATGTTGAGTGCCAGGTTGTTGCTGCGGCACCACTCCACTAGTTGGCATATCTCACTCCTGTACGCCCTCTCGTCACCATCTGAGATTCTACCAACAATGCTTGTATCGTCAGCAAATTTATAGATGGTATTTGAGCTATTCCTAGCCACACAGTCATGAGTGTATAGAGAGCAGAGCAGTGGGCTAA
The DNA here is from genome assembly GCF_048418815.1 of Hemitrygon akajei. Taxonomy (NCBI): domain Eukaryota; kingdom Metazoa; phylum Chordata; class Chondrichthyes; order Myliobatiformes; family Dasyatidae; genus Hemitrygon; species Hemitrygon akajei. The sequence goes on from NC_133132.1 coordinate 128,606,665, forward strand.
GCACTGAGGTTGATTATCAGCAAGGAGGAGATGTTATCACCAATCCGCACAGATTGTGGTCTTCTGGTTCGGAAGTCAAGGATCCAATTGTAGAGGGAGGTACGGAGGTAGTGTAGTAAAGAAGCTTGGGCTGACTCTCTGAGTGCACAAATCTCCCAACTACTGATAGGTCAGCTCTTTAATGTGCTAAGTGACAATATCAGCCTGATCCTCAAGTTTCCTTGAACTTGTTTACAATGCTGCAAATATCTTAGCCTGTTGTCTGGTTTGATGCAGGCCAATTGACAAAACCCCATTGTCTTACATTGCATCTCTTGAGCACCCATCCCCCTACTGTGCTCCACAGACAGTATTGTTCATTTGCAAAAAGCATGCTTTTAACTTGCTTGCAATTTAAAATTTACATTAAGAACTGAAGACTGGTTCTTGTTTGAATTATTATCTGCCATATTCACATATTTCCAAAACAGTCCCTAATACCGCTGACTGGGTCAGTGACTTCACACTAACTTCAGCCTTCAAGCTCTCGTGATGGCTCTCTGTAGGCCATAGCTCGACTTCCTGTAAAGCTCTGGGTTGCCATGCTTGTATGCCACGGATCTAGCCCTCAGCAGACTGCTACTCTCCTGTCTTCACTTACTTTCCATAAGGCCTCAACCAAGTACTGACTCCTTCATTATTCTTTTTGCACTTAATGATCTTTCTATATATCTGTCATATTGCTAATCTGCCATTTTATACAAGTTCCTTTCCCGTCTATTTTTTTAAAATCCAATTTTCTGTTTTGTGGCTTCGAGATTGACTTCTTGCACAATCCCTCAGCTCAGCTAAACTGTTTTTCTATAGTCCAGGACTCGCCTAGTTAACCATCCTTGGTGTCTGGTTTGTCTGTTAACTTTGCAGTGGGGGCAGGTTGCTGAATAAAAACACACAAAGTACAGGAACTGCAGACAGGCATAATGATTTATTATAAAGCATCTACAAACAACACTGCAAACCACAGTGTGATTAATAAATTAACACAATTACCTTTTATGATCAATACTACAGTTAGAGAATACAGTAGTGTTTAATGTGATTAGATGCAAAATACATTCAAACTTCATGGAATTACCATAAAAAGCAAAGCTTATTGTTTTCCAGCAAGTTCTTGCTAAACTTTAAAACATTTGTAAATAAGTGGAAAAGATCAAGGCCTTATAATGCTTTGTTAGGTTTTAAATTTGTTTTCTGGCAATAATGTTAATAACAGCAATAGTCAACACCAGCACACCTGCAATTGCACCAACGAAGACTCCCAGGAGAGTGCCGTGAACCTGTGTTTTCTCACAGCGATCACCAAAGTGCTGACGTATTTGAGTTGAGGCACACCTGAAATGAAACAACATCGCAGAGTATTACATAACAAAATCGCACAAACAACAGCCTTTCCATCCAAAAGTTTAATGCTGGTGCTTACAGTATGTTCCATACAGATCCCCCCATCTAACAGCATCCAAATTCACTAACACATCTATTTTACAGCCTTCATGTACGTACCTAGGTTTCCCAGTGAGTAATAGCTCTCTGCCATACCAATAGTGCAAACTACGTAGAGCCATAACAAGCAGGTGTGAGAATGTGTCATCAGATAATGGCCAGGATAAGTTGTCAGGAACAGTTCACCCAGTTGCCCTGCTCTATATGAGCAACCTCTGAAGTTACAATTATTTTTTTTGATCATACTAATTTTCATGTTTTGCATCTTATTTGAACTTGATGATGAAATTGGAAAGGGATATAGGGCAACAGGGCAGAGTGGTTATTTGGGAAGGGGAACTATGGAACCAAAATGGATCTTGTCCGTATTCTATCAAACACAAATTAAATGGAAAATTCTTAATTATCTATCCTTATGTTATTAACCAGTTTCCAAAATGTGCAGGGTAATGGTGGGACAGGAAAAAGACATATTTGAATGTTTTGATATTGCCAATAAAGCTGTGAGCTTTCAGCAACCTAATGTGGTATTCATTTATGGCTGTGAGTGATACTTCTCCCTGAAGATTATTCTGTGTTGGAAATGGATGCAATGGACTAATGAGTCAGTTAGCCATTATCTATCAATGAAGTTAAATTAACACTATCGTGATGAATGTAAGGCAGGTGTGATAACTGCCTGTATTCTCTTCTTCAACAGTTTCATACATTTGTATGCTTTTATGTAGATTATAACATTTATGATAAACCTGGCATCATTACAATCTTAAAATCATGTAATTATATCAACAATTAAGCTTAGCATATTTATGACTCCTATGAGAGTATCATGAATTTCCAACATCCAGTTACCTATACTCATCCATCAATCTTCCCACCTTAAACACACACATAAGAATTTTCTTCCTGAATGCATTTCCAGTCTGATTGGCTAAGGAATGTGAGTAATGCTACATTTTCTTTTTCTCTCAAGATATACAAGCAGTAAAGGAGCAATATACTAGTAGTGACTATGGAGCAAGTTAAAGGCCTGCTTTTGGAACAGTTGGGTCACTGACTCTACTAAATGTGTAGTTTTATTTTTCACCGACTTTCCCATAAGAATATGCCTGGACTCCATTCATCATCCATGCATAATCATAACTAGAAGAATATCAGTTTTCATTGTCACATTGTAAGGAGTATGTGACTAAGTTAGAGAGAGTGTCGAAAAGATTCAGAGCAATGTTGCCTGTACTGGAGGTTTTGAGTTATAAGAAAAGATTAGTTCAGCCAGGACTGTTTTTCCTGGAGACAGGATGGTTGAGGGGAGGGGGCATAATTACAGTGTTCAAAAGGACATTTGGATGATGGAATTGATGGTTTTGTAGCTAAATTTCTGAATGAAACAAAGATTGGTGGAGGGAGAGGAAATGTTGAGGAAGCAGGGAATCTGCAGATGGCCTTGGGCAGATTAGAAAAATTAGCAAAGAAATGGCAGATGGAACACCGTGTAGGGAACTGTGTAAGGTCATCACAGGAGAATGAAATTGAGAGGGATAATAAATCAGCCATGGTCAAATGGTGCAGCAGAAATGATGGACTGAATGGCCTAATTCTGCTCCTATGTGTTATGGTCTTATTGTCTTATAGCTGTCTTTTTCCCAATATTCATGCCAGAGTTCCATAATTCAAACCCACTTCTCCCACACCAATCTTTGAGCCTGGCTTTTAACTCTGTGCCAATTTGCATGTGGCTCAGTAACACTCCTGAGATTACTACCTTTTTGGGTCTGTGTTTTAATTTAGTTCCTAGCTGCTCAAATTTCCTCAGCAGAACCTCTTTCCTTGTTCTTCCTAAGTCAATGGTACCCACATGGATCACAACATCCAGATCTTCCTCCCCCCATCCACCCCACCCAACTCCAAATCGCTCTGCTGAGTTGTTCCAAACCCAGACACCAGGCGGACAGCCCTCAGTTCTCTCAATCCTTACAGCAGAAAACTGTGTCCATTCCCCTAACTATACTATCTCCAACTGCAACTACATTTCTCTTCTCTCCCTCCACCCTGTTGAATGGATCCCTAAACCATGGTGCTATGGTTTTCTTGCTTGTCCTTCCTACAGCCCCCACTCTCATCCTCACAGGGAGTAACAATCTCAGAAATGTTGGGCAAGCTCAAAGACTGAAGCTCCTCAGGCACAACCTCTTAGATACCCCTACCTGCCTCACTCACAGTCACACCCTCTTGTCGCCGTCCACAGACCGAATTTGGTCCCAATATTCCCAGTGCTAACGGGTGTACTATTCCTGAAGCACAGTATCCAGGAAACTCTCCCCCTCTCTGGTGCAGCGCAGTGTTTGAAGCTCAGATTCCAGGTCGTCAGCTTTAAGCCTGACTTCGTCAAGCAGCCAACACTTGCTGCTAATATGGTCACCAGGAAACACAACGGGTTCTGCCAGCCCCCACATCATGCAGACACAACATACCATCTGATCCTGCATCCCTATTTTATTTAATTAATTTGGTATCCGGTGCAGTATATTCAAATGTTATTGAGAGAGGCTTTCAACAAGAAATAATTTGTGGTTCAGTAAAGAGCAGATCAGTTCTAAGCAATAATTGTATCCTCAGTGTCAAATACCAAACTGCATACTGAGACAAAAATAGAAACTGAGTTGCCTCAATAAACACTGCAAATTAACCGATGCACTACACTCCAGTGAGATGATAAGTACCCAAACATAAGTTGCAGAATCTTCACCTACCTGCAGCTTGCTTTCCCATTCACAATAACACATATTCCACCATTCAGGCAATAGCCAGGACTGCACGCCTCTCTGAGACCGTGTGGCTGACGTTCTGCTGAGAATCCAGTCTCTTCCACTGCTCGCCGATGCCTTAAGGGAGAGCTTGTAGGATGAATCGGCACTTCTGTATAAATCAGTGGAGTCAGATCTTTCAAAAAACAAGATTAGTTAAGTTCAATGGTTGATTTATTCATTTTGATAATTATTCCCATTTCCTGTTTCCTTCACTGCTCTCTGAGTTAATCTCTTTGGCTTTCTCCCAATCATTCATAGCCTCTCTCCAGTGTCTTCTTCAAACATCAAATTACACCACACTCTGGATATGGGAAGTATGGCATGGATCACTTCCAAGCATTACTCTGCCATTAAACAATACGCAAATCCATCAGGAGACTGAGGATTATGAACTGTGCCTAATCCATCCCTCCCCATCCTAGGACAAGTTCAACAAGCACATAGAGGTGCACATGCTCTCTGTTCCATGACTTGCAGGGCTACATTGCATATGGCAATTTTTGCTGCCTAAGTCACCCCAGTGCCTCTGATGCAGAAACCATACAGTTGCAAGTGTGGCAAACAACACTGGCACCCAGTCAAACGCTCGATGCTGTACAAAGGCCTGGAAATGGTTGTTACTGCTTCATTTTGGAAAAAAAAAATTAATTACTTTATTTTATGCTGAAAATAGCAGTATTATGACATGAGAGTCAACAATCAGGAATGCATGATGAAAACTTCATAGGATTACTTTTTAACTGTAACTAATTTCAGTGTCAGGATTTACAAGATCATATTTTCCTGTATTTTACTGACTATGGCATTGCTCGCCAATAGCAACAAACAAGTTTGTGTATTGTGCCATTACAATATCTTGACAACATTTATGAATTCCCTTCTGAGTGTGCATCTTTATCATTACTTGCTTATACTGGTCTCTTCAAAGACTTTTTTCATTAGCTTATGCCTGTATGCCTCTGTTTTGCTGTTGCTTTCCATGCAACATTTTGGTAATTGTGTTGAACTACGGTCTTCAGATGCAACAAACTCCTCTTTTGGAGGCACTCAGCAAATGGAGCAGCTTCTGTGGGAGGAAAGGAATTGTGAAGGTTTTTGGGTCGAAATCCTGCGTAAGGATATGCCCATTTAATGTTATTAATTAGTACTGGATTAATACTTTTTACAGAATATGCTTCTCACAAGTGATAACATTTGCTTCACAGATTACAAACAATGGTCTACACATTTATCAACGTTAGCTTTAGAGCATTTATATGTTGACTCCCTGATACTGTCTCGAAAAGCTCCTAAAATCTGTGAAGTTCATTAGGAGTTGAAAAATGATGTTGTTGAGCTGTTGTACGCAATGCAACACTGCCCAGGAAGAGTACACATCACTGGTCCAACTTCTCACTCCTGCCAGCACTTAGATTTGCAGTAAGAACTCATCAGCTAGACCTCACTGGCAGACTTAGTCTTCCAGATTAGAAGACCATTGCTCACCTCACCATGACTGCACCATTGACTCCTGAGGGTGGGGCCCTGCTCTAGAATTACTGACAGAGATCTTTAGAGGATCGTGAATCCCATTGCCTGCAGCAGAAATGACTTCTCTTCAGGGAAGTCTCAGAGCCCTGAGCACCCAACACTGCATTCTGGCAAATGGTTTTCAATCTACAATGTTAATCCTGCTTCTCTCTCCACCGACATGATGAGTGTTTCAAGCATGTTCTGTTCCACTTATAGATTTCAGTAAGAGCTGTTTTCTTTATTATTTATGATAACATCAATACTTCTTTGAAGAAGTACAACATTCCTGTTGAGTCCTGAGCCATGACAAAGAGGAGAGGGTGCATTCAGGATTGTAATCAGAGCGTTAAAGTCTTGTATGAGGAGTACTCAAAAATCCTGGTGTAAGAAGAGGAAGAACCACATATTACTACAAACCGAACCACTCCTCATCAGCCTCCTGCTATCTCACATGTCTGTAGTTCCCTATTATCTCATTAGCCACCTCAGAGGTAGTAGAAGTCCTAAAGGGACTGAATATGAAGAAGCAAAGATTTCCCTAAGGGCTGCTGAGATATCTCTTATCATCATGTCATCAGTGAAGAGGATTGGTGACACGAGAGAGACTGCCGATTCTGGAAATTTGGAGCAACACCTGCAAAATGCTGGAGAAACCTAACAGGATTAGCAGCATCTATACAGGGAAATAGGGTTGACATTCACCATCCCCCCCCCCCACACCCTTTTATTCTGGCGTCTTTCTTTTCAGTCCTGATGAAGAGTCTCAGCCTGAAATGTTGACTGATCATTTCCTTTTGTAGATGATGCCTGACGCACTGAATCCTTCGAATATTTTGTGTGTATTGCTGCAAGAAGATTGTGAGTCAAGATAAAATGGGTGATCTTTGGTTGGCATGAATTGTTTAAAAGCAGAGTCCAAGATCATTGTATGCAGCAAACTGATTATAATTACAATTTGGTAAGATTGGAACTATAAAGAATCTTCAGCTTCAAAAAAAGTTAATTCTTCATTGAGTGAACAGCAGTTTCCATTTCAAACAGAAAGTTTCTCTGAACATAAATATTGACAATTACTTTACTGCTGATATCACTTGTGCAAGTTTTGTGACTGATAAAGATTGTGGCATAATAAAAAATATTGCATAAAAACAGGCAAACGTTTTAACAACTGGAGTTAAGGCATCTTATCTTTCAAGGCTACATTAATGAAATTTGTAACTTTGAGAGATTGTTTCTTTAAGGAAACATGCTGCCAGTTTTCTAAGCTCTTGTTCCTATTTGACCCTGCTTTTCTTTTCAATATCTCTACTCCTCAGTCATAGTTGACAGACAGACAGACAGACAGACAGACAGACAGACATACTTTATTGATCCTGAGGGAAACTGGATTTCGTTACAGTCGCACCAACCAAGAACAGTGTAGAAGTATAGCAATATAAAACCATGATTAAATAATAATAGGTAAATGGGTTCACACCTTGCACAGATTGCTGTTCTTCATTTTGAACTTTCATAGCTGAAGATTGCCTGAGTCTTATGAGTCAATTTAGGTCAAAAGCTAACCAAAGGATTGGATTTGCAACACACTAACAATGTTAGTTATTTAGTAATAACTTAGTAAAATATCCACCTATTAATATTTATTAGGCAACATCTTTGAATAAATTACTTCACAGAGAATTTAGGCAGACTCCACGACCAAAGCACAGAGAGCTGCCCACCATTTGTTTCTCTGGAATGCTCTGCATTTCTTTATAATTCAGTCTAATGAAAGTGGCTGGATTTCAAAAAATACTGTAAATCATTTAGAAACTTTCTAATGTAGTGAAAGTGACAACATCTACAGGTACTTGGATACTTGACAATACAACCTCTTTTGTACATTGACTATTCTCATCTGATGAAAAAATAACACTTGCATATCCTTACCCATTTAGAGGTATCAGAATTTACCATAATGTCATTGGTGCCCATTAGAAAACTGGCCATTTTATTGGCATCCAATATTACTGTTATTTATCCAGGAAACCTTGAAAACAATTCTCCAATCTGCAAATACTGTCTGATGGCCAAGGCAATAGATGGGAGAATTGAAGGTCAATGTCAAGTGCTTGTAATTTTGCACTGATTCATTTTAATAGAATAGTTCTTCAATCCATACTTCCATCTGACAATACCATTTGCTTTATAAAATTTACCCAAGTTTCTCATTCATGTGTTCCTGGCATGAGCTCATCTTATTGACCAATAACATTTATTGGTTTCAAATGTACCAAATTTCCCTGCAAGAATATCTAAACAACTTTAAATCAAATGAGTGATTTCTCACTGTTAATAATGAAGCACAGACCCAAGCTTTGACATCAGGAAGGAAATTTAACAACCAAACTAAGAGAAAATAAGTGAGGAAACTTTACCATTGAACTCAATAAAAATAATGAGGTCATCATTTTTTAAGAAACTTCGGCGGTGGAGCTGCTTGTGTGATATGAATCCTGCCCATCCCCAGTAGGGACTCCGGTAACAATCGCACGCATGATCGTAGTATCCAGTTAATGTAGGCTTGTCCCAAAAGAATGTATCATTTCTGTCTGTAATTAAATTCACACAACATTATATGTTGTAAATCAGTTTCATGCTACCTTAAGCATTATAGCAAAGTGTAGAATCCTATGTGCATGAAATTAGAAGCAAATGTAGCAACTGGCTGTGTCACTGTCTGGTATGAGAGGGAGGTGGGGCACTTCACAGGATCAAAGTAAGCTGCAGAGAGTTGTAAGGATAGTCATCGCCCTCAAGAGCACTAGCCTTCCCAGCATCCAGGGCACCTTCAAGGAGTGATGCCTCAAAAGGCGGCATCCATCATTAAGGACCCTCATCACTCAGAACATGCCCTCTTCTCTTTGCCTCCATCAGGGAAGAGGTACAGGAGCCTGCAGACATACACTGAATGATTCACCCCTCTTCTCCTCTGCCATCAGATTTCTGAATGGACATTGAACCCATGAACACTACCTCACTAATTTTCTGCACTACTTATTTAACTATATACATATTTACTGTAATTCACAGTTTTTATTACTATGTATTGCAATGTACTGCTGTCGCGTAACAACAAGTTTCATGACATATGACAGGACTGTCAAACCTGATTCTGATTTAGTGGTGTTTGATTCAGTGTGTAAGTACAGATGGGCAATAGATGATGCCCTCGCGGAGTCTGTAAACAAATAAATAACAAGGAGAGACCACTAAATGGTTAATAGTTTGGGAAATAGGTTAAGGAAGATGGAGATAAGACCCATAGAAACTATGAACATAGTGTATGTATGGCATTGAGGTTTAAAACTGGAGAATGGGGGAAGATTCAGATTCTCTGTGAAACGAGCACAGAAGTTATTTTGTTTCATATTTCCCGGTGTTGTCTGATTATTTTCACTCATGGAGCACCAAATTTATCTTTTGTTTATTCACCTAGTGTCCATTATGCATACATTTTATACTAACTGAAATCAAGGAGAAACAGTTTGACCAAAGATCAAGCCCTTTCTTACAGAATCCATTTCAAACAGATGCTTAAGTTGTAACAGAGAATGTGCATTTATTTATTCACCTTGCATAACTAAACTTCCATTTGTAGTGAAGCTTCGAGTAGACGACATTCTAAGTTTTACATCAGGATGCTGGTCCATTACTGAAATGATAGCTTGTCTGTTCCCAGCCGGCCATTCAAGCATATCATCATTTTCACCACTGCACAGGTGGAAAAAGATCCCTGTATAATTTTCATAACGAGAATGAAGTTTTAAACTTAAACCATATCTATATCCTTCCGGGCTATAGAAACATGGGCTCAATATGTCCATGCTATAATTGTTTTGAAGCATTTCAGTGAAGTTCCTCAGGTGCCAGACACCACGAGGACACTTGGTCTCCGTAAGCGTGATGTCATCCAGGAAAATACCACCTGAAGAATCACTGGAGTTACCAATTACTCCTTGGAAAACGTAACGGAACTTGGCTGTCGCAGGGATGGTCACATGGGCAATGTTCCATGAATGGTTGCCATCCGCTGTAGAGAAAGAAATAAATGATAAAAACATGAAATATTTGTCAAAGTTTTAACAATCAGAATTATTTATCATACAATAGAGCTGAAGGCAAGGAATTTAACGTTGTTGAAACTTCAAAGGAGTAAAACGTGCTCAGATAAAATGAAGTGAAAGTTAATGTACCACTCTGAAAATAAATAGCTTCATGACTCCTAAACAACAAAACTTAAAAATATTATTTCCAACCAGCTCTTAAGCATATGCTTAGAGTATTATTTTAATTGGGATTATTTATTGAGTAAGAAACTTAATTTCTACTCTACTTGGATGGCTTCTGTTATTACATTGTAAAATTTCTCTTGCCTTCCAGATCAAAGGAGCCTCGGAAACTCGTATGAATTCTATTTTTTGCAGAAAATTCTCTTAACCAGTGGTATTATGTTCCTCCCTAATCTCCCTCCCAACACATTGATCATCGCTGCCATTTCCTGATCAGATTCCAAAATGAAAAACTACACCAGGTTAGCCAGCAATTTCTACTCTGCCCTCAATTTCACGGAGCACAGATCAGGTTCCTCCTTTCCCTTCTTCAGTTTCCCCTTCTCCATTTCAGAGATAGACTGGTATTCAACATTCAGGAAAAGCCAACAATCCCATAGTTGCCTTGACTACACTTCCTTTCACCCCAGTTTACTTAAAGGACGATATTCATTTCCTATTCTCTCCATTTTTGTCCTATCAGCTCCAGTTCTGCTACTTTCCACACCTGTGCTTCTGATTTGGCTTCACTTTTCCTTCATTAATGATAATTCTTAATGAACAGATCTTTAGCTGCATTCAATATATTCACTGTACCTCTGCATTTGATACATTCTCCTAATTCTGCGAGAGTTTTTTCTTTGTCCGCACTTTATATACAATCAGCTTCCATGTCAACCTTGTCCCTGCCACCTATAGTGTGGTACCACTTTCACATTTATCAATGTTGCCCTATAATAAAGTTGCTTATTTTTAAAGTTGCTTTAATTGAATTTAATTTTTCCTGAGTTTTCCTGAATTCAAGTGATTATCTTTTCATAATTTCCTACTATCTCCTTACTTTTCCATTTTTTTCCCAGTTTATCTCCTTTAGTTACTCCATCAATTCCTTAGATTTCTTGTCTTAATAATATCCCATAGTCATGTAGTCAGACAGCTTACCCACCAAGTGACAGAAACAAATTTTGGATTCACTGTAAAATTATATGTCTTTTTTTCCCCTTTCCGTATTTAACTTTCCGTAGTTTACAATAGTTTTATATGGTAACTCAGTATAAGTGATATCATCAAGGAAATTAGCACATGAAAAATCAATGGAGTTTCCTGTTACATCATTGAATTTGACTGTGATATGAAAATTATTTTGTGGAGGCTACAAAGGACATTGTATTTCCATTCCCCTTCCCTTTTCTTCTCTTCTAAATACATTCAACTGAATTTTGTCAGCTGATACCTGCAGTCCAAATTAGAACCACTGGCATTCAGCCTTGTTACCATTAAATCAGATTTAAGTGGATAGGGTGGGAGTCTGGGGCTTTCTCGGTGGTATAAGGGGCTGAATCTATCAGCAAACTCTGGGATTCTCCAGTGTTACACTAGGTTTCAAAGGCTACCGAGTTAGTGAACAGCATACATTCACTGTACATGGACATGATAGATATGTCCTATATATGTGAAAGGCTTAGTTTGTGGTGTATAACTCTTTAAATCTAAGACTCCATGACTAGGAATCATCACTCCAGTCCACTGAGAGGTCAGATTTAGCACAGGAAGTTAAATTCCATTTGTTTCAATAGGGATTCTAGCCTTGGGTTTAGCTATGCATTACCTTAACGTTTTAATTATTTCTAAATGTTTTTAAGAAATTCAATATATTTTTCGATTTAAGTAGTTGCTAAAGGTCTCCAAATGTCATGTAAAAGCTCTTAAGTTCAATAATACTTTTCACAAAAGGTTAATTCTTTTAGTAATTAGAATACTTTTAATATCTGTAACTTTTGGTTTTCTAAGTTGTTCTTATTTATTCCTTTAATTTGTGCTTTGGACTCCTAGCCAGAGAATTTGTCAGGCTAATAGTTTCTTGTAGTTCCATTTCAAGCTGTTATCAGTGTAACACATGATTTACAGACCTAGTCACCCTTTTCACCTTCTCCCTGGGGTTTGCCTGGTTCTGTTGCAATCCAGTTTAGCTTCTTCCTGTCCCTGGCTGGATGCAAATATCCTATGAAATTGGTGTTTCTATACCATTTCTTTACTCACGTACTGCCTTTCATGATCTTTTCTTTCCAATGTCAATTCCCACAGATTTGTGTAATAACCTCAAGATTGTACAATCAAAATAAATCCATTTCTTCAATTTAATATGAAGCCCTTGATTTTCTTTCACTTGAACCTCTTCCCCCAATTTTCCTATCCTAGTTTTACCAAAATTTTGAACAACAATTGAATGCCTCTTTCCAATTCCAGATTCCTTTTCTCTAATTTCTGGATACCCTTCTCCTGAATCTGAATGGACATTCAGACCAACCTTCCTCACATCCTTTCCCTTTCAGGGTTTTCAATTCTGACAACTGATAATTGCATCTAAACATATAATAAAGAAATATCCAATAAATAGTAACTTGTTGCTTGGCATTTCCTTCCCATTGGACAGTTCCATCCACAACAGTACCGTGGTTGGCATTCTGCCTCTCATTGATAGTCTTTTTCCTTATTCTCAAAGTTATTGTATCCACTGGGCAAGACAAAACATTGACTACTTATTCATTTTACAATCTGTCTTATATTCCATTTCACCAACTGAGCTATGACTAAGCTATGAAAAAAATAATGAGATCAATCAAAATTAATGTGAAGCCCTCACTGACTGAGACGGGAATAAGGGAATCAAAGAGAAATTAGATAAATACTTTGTATCTATCTTAACAGAAGAAGAGGAAATCTCTCTGAAATTTGTAGCACTGCTGGTCCAGATTAAATGAGAAGCTCAGGGTCATTATTAGCAAATTAGTCATCAGTAAAAATTATTATTGTTGATCTTTGGGGGGGCTCAATGGCTACAGGCTCCCAAGGCATAAAAATCTGCAACTTTGGGTTTAGAAACTGGTGGCTATGGAGGTACAGGCTATCATTTTCAAAAATTCTATAAATTTGGGAATAGTTTCCACAGATAAGAAGATAGCAAATGTAAATTGCTTCCTAGTAGTTACGAAGTGAAAGAGAAAACAAGGAACAATATGTAATTAATCTAATATCAGAAAGCAAAAATAATGCTGGAAAAGCTGGACAAGATAAGGATAAAATAAATATAATCCAAGGTAATGGTCTGTTCAAGGACTTAATGGCAGCAGGGAAGAAAGCTGCTTAGTGTACACAAGGTACTTAGAAAATAGATGTGGCTGGAATCAAGATAAACTTATGACAGCTAAAAAAACATTTGATTAATCTGTTAGAGCTATTTGAGATGGGAGTTAGCAAAATAAGTAAGAACAAGCTAGCTAATGCAGTGCATTTGGCTTTCTAAATCGGCTGCCACATTAAGAGATAATTAAACAAAATGAAAGTGAATGCACATGGGAACAATAGCTTGCACGGACTGAGGATTACTTAATCAACAGTAAACAGATTACTTTCTAGCTTGAAATGCTGTGGAGAGTGGTTGACCACAGGGAATGCTGCTGTGCCTCCAGATGTTCATGATGTATACCAATGAAACAGACGAAGGCAATAAGTGTAATATATCCAGTTTGGTGATGATACAAAGCTAGGTGGCAGTGTGGGCTGTCGGGGGATGTAATGAAGCTGTAGAGGGATATAGAAAAGGTGACAGATTGGATTAGACATGTCAGATGGAAAATATTATGGAAATGTATGAGATCAATTAGTTTGATAGGGAAAACAGAAAGCTAGAGTGTCTTTTTTTTAAGTGGTGAGAGATTGAAAATTGGTGGTGTTAAGGGGGATCTGGGCATTCTTACCCTTAGACATTGAAAATAAACGTACAGGTACAGGTACAGTACAACTAGGAAGGCAGACAGTGCATTGCCTTTAATTGCAAGTGGAGTAGAGTACAAGAATGGAAAGGTTTTGCTCCGATTACATTGACCCTGGTGAGACTACATCTGAAATATTATGTACAGATCTGTGACAAAGCAAGAGGAATATAAGTTAACCAGATATGGCATTTAATGAGAGATTAAGAAGTGGTGTAGTGGCATCAGCGCCGGACTTCAGGGCGAGAGGTCCTGAGTTCGAATCCAGCCGGCTCCCTTGCATGCTTTCCATCCGTGCTGGGTTGAGCGCTGTGCTAGCAACTTGTCCTTGTAAAAAAAGAAATGCTAAAGAAACACCGTATAATGAGCAATCACCAAATGAGCAGTGCAAAAAGCTTGTTATGACGGCACCCCGACGACCCCATCAGGAGGAGTTAAGGGCTCCTCCCCTTTTAAGAAGACTAGACCAATAATTGATAGTGACGACATTAAGAAGCATAGAACTTGACTAGGTAGATGTTGGAAAGATATTTCCCCTGGCTGGAATATCTAGAACCAAAGGTAATAATTTTAAAATAACTATTTGGCCAGACAGGCCAGAAAGGAGGAGAAATTTCTTCACCTGGATGTAGTAAATTTCAGCTCAATCCCTGAGTCTATTCAAGTCAGAGATTAATAGACGGTTAGATATTAAACATTCAGACACTAAGGTAACTACATAGATGGGGGGTCTTTAGAGGGTTACGGGCCAAATGCAGGCAAATAGGACTAGATTGGAAAGCACCATGGGCAGCCCATTTCCTTTTTGTATTTCTCTAGGTCTCTAAATGTGAGGTTGGTGTCGGGTAATAGTGATGAAGTAAAAAATTGCATTCTCATTAACCTCAAAAGTTCATACCTTGTAATGTATGAATTTTAACTACTTTTCGAACATTTCCAGTTCCGTCATCCATTTTCATCCATATAACGAGCTTATCCATTGGACTGCCTGTCATCTTATAGAAAAACTGAAGACACTGCTCATTCCTTCTGGGATACAGAATCCTGGACTCCAGAATAGCACTTTGACCAGTCTTGCCATTCTTAGTATCAAAGTACATGTAGTATCCAGCATCTAAATTGAGAATAATTTGTTAGAAACTGGAGAATGTGGAATTATTTTGAATGTAGTAAAAAAAACACTCAATTTGATGAATCTGCAGCAATTTGACGAATTAGGATGTACAAAGTGCAAATAACGGAAAAAGTATAATTTTTAGTTTGACACATCTAAGTCAAATCAAGTTTGAGGTTGAAGCATGTTTCAGATTAAGTAATTAAATAAACAATTGAAGATTATACTGATTAGTTGTTTCTCACTGGATAGAACTGGATAAAACAGGAGCTCTGCTTAAGTTAATAATATTTATATAACTCAGCTTAAAAATGTGGCAAATGCCTATTAGCAATCGGTTGACCATTTAGGGACTGCTAATGTTAGATCAATACTGAAATAAGTGTTTGTATACCAGTTATATCTTAGTTCCACTCCTGGCTTGTCCATTGATATGTCACTGCAAGCAAGTCTTTCTCTCTCTCTCTCTTTTACTCTTTTTTCTCTTTCTTTCTTTCTCCAGCAATGCAATCAATCCCCTTTAGAGTTACCCTGTTAATTCTTTACTTCTTTTTTTCAAACTAGGCCAACAGGGATAGATGACCTTCTTCCTATATTTTATTCAGCCTCTGAATAATCCTGTGGAGTTCTCTGCTCAACTTCTCACTGCTACGGGCAGAAGTTGCCACTTGTTTCAAAAAGGCAACAATTATACCAGTGTCTAAGAAGAATAATGTGGGCTGCCTTAATGACTATCGCCCAGTAGCACTCACATTGACAGTGATGAAATGCTTTGAGAGGTTGGTCATGACTAGACTGAACTCCTGCCTTAGCAAGGACCTGGACCCATTGCAAATTGTCTATCGCCACAATAGGTCAACAGCAGATGCAATCTCAGTAGCTCTCCACACAGCTTTAGACCACCTGGACAACACAAACACCTACGTCAGGATGCTGCTCATTGACTATAGCTCAGCATTTAATACCATCATTCCCACAATCCTGATTGAGAAGTTGTGGAACCTGGCCCTCTGTACCTTCCTCTACAATTGGATCCTCAACTTTCTAATCAAAAGACCACAGTCTGTGTGGATTGGTGATAATATCTCCTCTTGCTGGCGATCAACACTGGTGCACCTCAGGTGTGTGTTCTTAGCCCACTGCTTTACTCTCTATGTACTTGTGACTGTGTGGCTAGGCACAGGTCAAATACCATCTATAAATTTGCTGACGATACAACCATTGTTGGTAGAATCTCAGATGGTGAAGAGAGGGCGTACAGGAATGAGATATGCCAACTAGTGGAATGGTACCTCAGCAACAACCTGGCACTCAATGTCAGTATGATGAAAGAGCTGATTGTGGACTTCAGGAAGGGTAAGACGAAGGAACACATACCAATCCTCATAGACAGATCAGAGGGGGAGAGAGTGAGCAGCTTCAAATTCCTGGGTGTCAGGATCTCTGACATATTGATGCAGTTATAAAGAAAGCAAGAGAGCGACTGTACTTCATTAGGAGTTTGAAGAGATTTGGCACATCAACAAGTACACTCAAAAGCTTCTATAGATGTACCGTGGACAGCATTCTGACAGGCTGCATCACTGTCTGGTATGGGGGGGAGGGGCTATTGCACAGGACCGAAAGAAGCTGCAGAGGGTTGTAAATCTAGTCAGCTCCATCTTGGGTACTCGTCTACAAAATACCCAGGACATCTTTAGGGAACGGTGTCTCAGAAAGGCAGCGTCCATTATTAAGGACCTTCAGCACCCAGGGCATGCCCTTTTCTCACTGTTACCATCAGGTAGGAGATATAGAAGCCTGAAGGCACACACTCAGCGATTCAGGAACAGCTTCTTCCCCTCTGCCATCCGATTCCTAAATGGACATTGAACCTTTGGACACTACCTCACTTTTTTTTAATATACAGTATTTCTTTTTTTTTTGCATATTTCTTAATCTATTCAATATAAGTATATTGTAATTGATTTATTTATTTTTTATTATTATTTATTTTATTTATCATTTTTTCCTCTTCTATATTATGTATGGCATTGAACCACTGCTGCTAAGTTAACAAATTTCACATCATGTGATGGTGATAATAAACCCAATTCTGATTCTGCTGCATTGTAGAGCTTTCCCTGGACCTCAACATTATTGCATTGCTTTTTCCAGCCATTTGATCTGTGGATGGCCACTGGTGCTGGTAATCCAAACACTAGTAACCTCAATCTGTCCATCTGGCCCTCACTATGCTGCTCTTGGCTTGACCTGGGCTGTTTATGCTCAAACTTCATGCAGCTCTGGGATTTATTCTTCACGTCCTGCCTTCGCACCTCGCCAAATGCTGCATACTCAGTTAAAAGAATACCTCAGACCCTTCAATAAAATTAGAACAAACAGGCTAACTCAGCAGCAGATTCAAGTTTAGCCAATGTCACAAATATTTTTTGATTGTCTCCAAGTAAGAAAGGGTCCAAAGAGGACACATGAATTAAGTGTAATGAAAGGACAGCTATGCAATACATTACAACTTCACTATTTTTCTTTCAAAATAATAAAAAGATCACTTCAGCGTGAAATCAATCAACGGAAAATTCAATTCTAAGTCAGAAAATGACAAGCTTCAGACCCAGGATACAGGGTCAGCTCACTGGCTATTTGGGAGTAAGGCCAGCCACTCAAGGTCAGAAATGACCTGTTTCTCTAATCTGCTGGAGGTGATCTCCGGTTGGAATAAACTATGTGCTCCAAATGTCCTGCAGCTTGTGAACACAGTAATATGTCATCATAATATTTACCCCAGAATTTTCAGTACACTTCCCAATAGTGCTGAGTCTATAGGCTCAAAGATGTGCTCAGCAAAATAGATAAAAGATTTTTTTTCCAATTTATGTTCCATTGAAAAATAAGTCACCAATTAAACAGAGTTAACCCAATACCCTTAGCTCATCATTAAAAATAAAACAGCATCCAGGAAGTCTTTATATTGTTAATAAAGAATATCAATGACTCAGTCTTCCCCATGTGAGGTTCAGAGATCTGATGCTTGGGAGGATGAACCAAGTAAAATGCTGACTCGTGAGGACAATGTTCAAGGATCTTTTAAAAGATTAACATAATTCAACAAAGTTAATGAGTAAACTGTTTTTGTTTTACTTTAATGCTATAAATGATTGAAAATACAACCACATTTCAGAACTTTCATAGTTTTTATTTTAACACAGAACAATTCTTCAGTCTTTTGCTAACCTTTTTATTTATAATTGACAAAATACTTAATTATCAGTATTCTGGGTTTTCTCTATCTTCTATTCATATCTGAAGTCTAGATGTCATTTGTAATCATGCAAGATAATTTGATAAAACCTTATCATTTTGGTGTTGGGGCACAATGATATGATGGCTTCACCTTGAATCAAATCCATATTTTACAAAATTCAGTATTTATCTTGATGATTGCTGCTATGTGTTCAGTATCAAATAATTAAAGTTATAACTCATATGCAACCACAGTTCTCAAAGTAAAACTCAATCATAGATAAGACGTCCAGGCAATTAAAGTATTTTTTATTGGACAGGTAAAGAGATATTAAGGTTTCCATCAAGAAATCCAGAACTAAGAAATGCAAGCTTGCCTATTTGGTCATAATATCAGAAAGCTCTTCATCACACTAAAGGTATTGTAAATCTGAAACTCTTTCTCAAACTGCTTTTGAGGAGTAGGCCAATCTGAAATGATACAACTGAGATTTCTTCAGTCAAGTTTATTTGTGGTTATGCAAACAAGGCAGGTAAACATTATTAAGATCCAGGTCAGTCATTATCTTCCCCGATGACAGAACTGGCTCAAGGATCGGAATGGTGGATTAGGTGATCGTGGGAAATCAAAAGGACTTGATGGTTCACACTCACCTCTGCATTTTCCACTTGTAGTATGATCCTCATTTCCAGGACTGCTCTTCACATGAACCCAATCAGCAACTTCCCGTTCTCCCTGGATCATGCCACAGATATTATTGACCTCAAAAGCGCATTGGTCCAACAATGTGAGAGTGGAAGCTATAAAAATGTTTAAGTAAAAATCAATTTAATAAATCAATACAGAACCTCCAGAAGAGGCCACTGTCATAAATAGAAAAACAGAAACTGAACTTACTGCAATTATACATTCGATTTAACCTTAGCAGATCAAGAGCACTGAAGTCTAATCGCTGTCCAATAATGTCATTAAATGCTGGTATCTTTGCAGTGATGGTTGGCCTACTATCGTTTTTGTTGAAGGAGAATGGTTCATAATGCATCACAGATTCATAATCATATGGAGTATTCTGGTCAGTAACGTAGTCATCACCATACACAACAAAATTATGCTCTTTACCTGAATAAAAGAACAACATTTGACATTCAGCTGCAGTGAAGGACAATTTATTTCAAAATTAGATTAAAAGTCAAATTTATTTCAACATCTTAGTCATTATACCAGCAACTAGGCAATCCAATTCTTCCCTTACAATTTTCAGGTATTAAAGGATCATTTGAAAAGAACTTATCTTATGTGTAAATTGATACTGAAGGATGCCATTTGGCCCATTGGCTCCAGGTATAGTTATCTCAATCGTCCCATCAACTCTCTATTTCCCTGCATACTTACTCCCCATACACATGCTTATCAAATTGCCTTTTGATTCTTCTTACTTTAACCCTACATTCAGAAGTCATTGGCACGTGCTAATTACTTTATCAGCAAGTTTTTACTATGTGGGAGGAAGCCCATGTGTTCATGGAGAAATCATGCAAACTCCACACGGACAGCATCCTAGAACAGCATCAATCCCAGATTCCTTCAAATTTGTGTCAATCTGCTCATCTGGAGCAATATATCTATGAGATAGTTAATTTGAATTCTTACCAGGAATAATTTCATTCCACCAAATATTAACATAGTCATCACGGTCTGTTCTTGATTGCTCGTGGTAAAATCCTAGTGCATGCAGAATTTCATGCTCAACAATAGCTTTTGTGTCACACCCTTCACCAATGGACAATTCTTGGCCATTGTGATTGTCACCAACATAAGACCAGCACCTGTTCAATGAAGACAATATTTTGACAATTACATACAAAGAAAAAAATATAGCTAAGAATCTAAAAATACGAAATGCTGGCAGAACTCAGCAGGCCAGACCGCATCTATGGGAGGAGGTAGTGATGACATTTCGGGCCGAAACCCTTCATCAGGAGTGATCCGATGAAGGGTTTCGGCCTGAAACGTCGTCACTACTTCCTCCCATAGATGCCGTCTGGCCTGCTGAGTTCTGCCAGCATTTTGTGTTTTTATTTATTTCCAGCATCTGCAGATTCACTCGTGTTAGCTAAGAATCTAGTAGCTATTTTTGAAATATGGTCACTGTAGCAATGTACAAAACACATTTCCATATAATTCTAATATTAAAATAGGATCAGATTTTTCTTGTTGTTGTTATGTCATTCATAAATAGTATGCACACCAAATTCATGATTAAAATAACTTGCAGAAATATGCAAGGATTCTTTCCAGGTACCATCAGAACAGCCACAAACTCAGCTATTGCTCGCATACTTAATCTGACTGACAATGTATACTTTACAATGCTAAGAAGAAGAACCTCCAAACATCTTCAAAGGTAGCTTGCCATGTGGAGTACAGAGATCTTCTTCTAGATCCTGATGTAGGGAAATCAAGTTATGAACCACACTATACCTTATGTTATGGAAAAAATGAGGATAAGGAGAATTAAGGGAAGGTCTGAGACTTGCTGTAGGCCAGGAGAGGCTGAGTGATATTAATAGTGGTGGTATGTCAGATCTTTCTATTTCTCACTCAGTGCCTATCTCGTCTCCATAACTTGATACTTATTTTCGTTCAAATATTTCCCAGAGGTTTTCCAAAGATTAAATCAGCCTTTACCTAAATCTTTAGATAAAATGTTTAAAAGTAAGTTGCTGTTTCTTTTGAGCAATTTCAACAGAATTCCTTTGTTATATGCCAACTTTAACATAGAAAGCTCATCAAAGCATAGAGAGCATAGAGAAGAAATGTAACTCATGTATCTTCTAACAACTAATCATTTAAAAAAGTTAGAGAAGGTGACACAAAGAGTTAGATACATAGACTAGATTTAGATGGTTGAGAAGAGAATTTCAGTGTGATCAGCACTATACTAGCTGAAGGGTCTGTTCCTGAGAGATAAACATGTAGTAATTTAGATTTAGGATAATTAAGAATGCAAACTTATGAAGATAACAGGATGATGTTGCAGATAAATGCCTGGCTGAGGAACTGGTGCCTTTGGCAGAGGTTCATATTTCTGGATCATTGGGATTTCTTCTGGGGAAGGAACAACCTGTACAAAAGGGACGGGTTACACCTGAACCCAAGGGGGACCAATATCCATGCGGTCAGGTTTGCTCGAGCTATTCAGGATGGTTTAAACTAATTTGGCAGGAGAATGGCAACCAGAGTGATAGAGCTGAGACTGGGGTAGTTAGCTTACAAATAAATGCAGTGTGTCATGAGACTGCTAGAAAGGACTGGCTGATTTTAAGGCAAAATTGTGGTCAATGGGATGAGTTGAATGCAAATGGGGGCAAATCGAAAAAGGTGATGAATACAGGATTGAAGGTGTTATATTTTAATACACACAGAATTCAGAATAAGGCAGATAAAATTGTAGCACAGTTACAAATTGTCAGGTATGATGCTGTGGGTATCATTGAATCATGGGTGAAAGAAGATTATAGCTGGGAGCTTAATGTCCAAGGATACACATTGTATCAAAAGGCCCACTTCTTCATCCAGGTCATTTATAAAAAATCACAAAGAGTAAGGGTCCCAGAACAGATCCCTGAGGCACGCCACTGGTGACTGACCTCCATGCAGAATATGACCCATCTGCAACCCTCTTTGCCTTCTGTGGGCAAGCCAGTTCTGGATCCACAAAGCAATGTCCCCTTGGATCCCATGCCTCCTTATTTTCTCAATAAGCCTTCCATGGGGTACCTTATCAAATGCCTTGCTGAAATCCATATACACTACATCTACTGCTCTTCCTTCATCAATGTGTTTAGCCACATCCTCAAAAAGTTTGATCAGGCTCGTAAGGCACGACCTGCTCTTGACAAAGCCATGCTGACTACTCCTAATCAAATTATACCTCTCCAAATGTTCTATTCCCCTTGAAAGAAGGTCGTGTCTTCTTTACTCAACCTGTAAATTAACCTTCTGGGAGTCTTGCACAAGTCCCTAAATCCCTCTGCACCTCTGATGTTTGAATTTTCTCCCCATTTTAGATAACAGAAGGCACTATTATTCATTTTACCAAAATGCATTTATCATACATTTCCCAATTGTATGGTATTCCATCTGCCACTTTTTTGCTTATTGTTCCAATTTGTCTAAGTCTTGCTGCAATCGCATTGCTTCCTCAGCACTACCTACCCCTCCACCTATCTTTGTATCATCTTGTGGTGAACTACATATACCTGTCTGGACACGCCCCCCCGCTGACTGCTCCTGTGGCTCCTCCCACAGACCCCGGTATAAAGGCGATTGGAGGCACAGCCCCTTCCTCATTCTCCAGGATGTAGTGTGGTGGTCAATTGCTGTTTGTTCTTTCTTCCAGCCAGTAAAAGCCTATATCTCGCCTCACGTCTCCGAGAGTTATTGATGGTGCATCACATCTACAAACTTTGCCACAAAGCCATCAATTCCATTATTTAAATCATTTACAAACAATGTGAAAAGTAGCAGTTCTAATACTAACCCCTGAGGAACATCACTAGTCACTGGCAGCCAACCAGAAAAGGCCCCCATTATTCCCACTCACTGCTTCCTGACTGTCAACCATTCCTCTACCCATGCTAGTATCTTTCCTGAAATGCCATAGGATTTTATCTTGTTAAGCAGCCTCGTGTGTGGGACCTTATCAAATACCTTCTGAAAATCCAAGTAAATGACATCCACTGCCTCTTTCTTGTCCACCCTGCTTGTTAATTCCTTGAAGAATTCTAACAGAGTTGTCAGGCAAGATTTCCCTTCACAGAAACCATACTGACTTTGACTTATTTTTTCATTAGTCTCCGAAAACTCATCCATAATAATGAACACATTCCCAAACACTGAGGTTAGGCTAACTGGCCTATAATTTCCTTTCTTTTGCCTTCCTCCCTTCTTAAAGAGCAGAGTGACATTTGCAATTTTCCAGTCCTCTGGGCCCAAGCCGGAATCAAGTGATTCTTGAAAGATTATGACTAATGCATCTATTATCTCTTCAGCAATCTCTCTCAGGACTCTGAGATGTAGTCCATCTGGTCCAGGTAACTATTCCACCTTAAGACCTTTGAGTTTGCCTAGTACTTTTTTCTTTGTAATAGCAATGGCACTCCCTCCAGCTCCCTGACACTCATGAACCTCTGGCACACTGCTAGTGTCTTCCACAGTGAAGACAGATGCAAGGTACCCATGAAGAACATCTGCCTTTTCTTTGTCCCCCATTAGTACCTCACCAGCCTCATTTTACAGTGGTCCAACTCGCCACTCACTTTTGCTACCTTATATGCTCATTCCTTGGCTTTTACACAGCCCTTACTTACCCTCGTCAGCCACAGTTGCCTACCCCTGCCATTTGAGAATTTCTTCTGTGGGCCATATCTATCCTGCACCTTGTGAACTGTTCCAAAAAACTTCAGCCATCTCTGCTCTGTGCCATCCCTGCCAGTATCCTCCAATCCACCTGGGCAAGCTTCTCTCTCATGTCTCTGTAATTCCCTTTATTTCACTGTGATACTAAGTCAAAGCAAACATAAAAGATTAGTGGGAAGTTAAAGGATTGGGAAGCTTTTAAAAACCAGTAGATGACAACTAAAAAGTCCATAAAGAAGAAAAAGAGAGAATACGAAGGTAAGCTAGCCGATAATATTAAAGAGGATACCAATTGTTCCTTCAAATATATAAAGTGTAAAAGAAAGGTGAGAGTGGATATCATACTGTTGGAAAATGATGCTAGACATGTAGTAACAGGGGGTGTGGAAGTGGTGGATGAACTGAGTAAGTATTTTGCATCAGCCTTTACTGTGGAAGATATTAGCAGTATGATGCAAGTTTGAGAGTGTCGGGGGAAGAAGGAAGTGAAGTTGCCATTACTAGGGACAAGGTGCTTGGGAAACTGAAAGGTCTGAGGGGGAATAAGTCACCTGTACTAGATGGACTACACACCAGGGTTCTGAAAGAGGTGGCTGAAGAGATTGTGGAAGCATTCATAATGATCTTTAAGTATCAGTAGAGTCCGCCATGGTTCTGGAGACTGAAAATGTCACTCCACTCTTCAAGAAGGGAGAATGACAGCAGAAAGGAATTTTCTTGGCCAGTTAGTCTGATCTCTGTGGTTCAGAAGATATTGGAGTTGTGTGTTAAGGATGTAGTTTCAGACTAGTGGTGTTCCACAGGGGTCTGTGTTGTACCTCTTCTGTTTATGTCATATGTCAATGATTTGGGTGATGGAATTGATGGTTTTGTGGCCAAATTTTCAGATGTTACAAAGACAGATGGAGGGGCAGGTAGTGTTGAGGAAACAGCGAGGCTACAGAAAGATTTGGACAAGGGGCGAAGAAGTGGAAGAAGGAATACAGTTGTGAGAAGTGAATGGTTATGCGCTTTGGTGGAAGAAGCAATAGTATAGACTATTTTCTAAATGGAGAGAAAATTCAGAACTCTGAGGTGCAAACAGACTTAGGATTCACAAAAGTTTAATTTGCAGGTTGAGTCAGTGGTGAGAATGCAAATGCAATGTTAGCAGTAATTTTGAGAGCACTAGAATATAAAAGCAAGGATGTAATGCTGAGGCTTTATAAGGAAGTGACAATGCCTCACTTGGAGTATTGTGAGCAGTTTTGGCCTCCTTGTTTAAGAAAGGATATGTCGACATTGGAGAGGATTAAAAGGAGATGCATGAAAATGATTTCAGGATTTAAAGGCTTGTTATATGAGAAGGGTTTGATGGTTCTGGGCCTGTACTTACTGGAATTTGGAAGAATGAGGGACAAAATTATTGAAGCCTATCGAATGTTGAAAGGCCTCAATTGAGTGGATTTAGTGAGGATACTTCCTATGGTGGGGCAGTCTAAGACCAAAGGACACGGTTTCACAATAGAGGGATGTCCACTTAGAATGGAGATAAGGAGGAATTTCTTCAGCCAGTGAGTGGTGATTCTATGGAATTCGTTACCACAGGTGGTTGTGGAGGCCAAGTCACTGGGTGTATCTTAGAGAGAGGTTGATAGAATCCTGATTGGTCAGGGCATATAGGGATATGGGGAGAAGGCAGAAGATTGGGGCTGAGAGGAAAATAGATCAGCCATGATGAGATGGTGGAGCAGACTTGATGGGCCTAAGGACTCAATTCTGTTCCTGTAGCTTCTGGTCTTATGGTCTAAGTTAAGGTAAAAGACAATGGGGATCAAGGAAATATCAAAATGCTGGAGATGCTAGAAATATTAAATTTACACTCTGGATCTGTCATATTTCCAACATTACTAATGGGAGAAATAATGTTTGCGTCTCTGTTTTCACAAACACCAAGTACTTCGCACAACATTCCCATCTGCAGATTAATAGTGCACAAAATAAATTTGTCTTTGTATATAAAGTACATCTGTTTTTTAAATTTACTTTCATAAAGTAGTACAATTGTTTGATGTTATACGTACCCATCTAACTTTTTGAAAGATAGGAAAGTTGTCTCTCCTTCATATGGTTTAAAATCAACACATGACTTTAAACGATACTGCTCAAATGCATGTAAGATGACACCCTTGGCATTTAGCTCTGAAAATCAAAACTGAAACAATTCATTTGAAATAATTTCACACAATAAAACAACACTAATTACATTTCCCAAATGAAGAACTATGAATCTCTCAGTCTGTAGAGGTTAAAAGCAATGCAAAATGTACCTGAAAATGCATAATGCCCAACACTACTATGGTATGCTTATGAGATCTTGAGCAAAATTTTGCTGGATTTTCCTAACAGTTGCATACTGGAGGAATTTCTCAGTAAGAGGCCGCAGTGTCTTTTGATTCCTGAGCATATGCTGAAATAAACTCAGCGACATTTTTCCACTTCTAACATATACCTGGTTGTGCTCTGTGACTGGGCTCTGCAGACAGCCCAGCAACTGAAAAGAAGCTTACTGAGACTCACCCTCACTCATTGGAACATTCCCTCTTCTCATTGCTAATTATCAATTAAAATTGGACATCGCAGGTATGATGCTGTGGGCATCACTGAGTCATGGCTGAAAGAAGATCATAGTTGGGAGCTTAACATCCAAGAATACACTTTATATCAAAAGGACAGGTAGGTAGGCAGAGGGAGTGGGGTAGCTCTGTAGGTAAAAAATATAATCAAATCCTTAGAAAGAGGTGACGTAGGATCTGAAAGTGTTGAATCCTTGTGAGTAGTTAAGAAACTGCAGGTGTAAAAAAGCCTGATTTACAGGCCTCCAAGTAGTAGCCAGGATGTGGCATACAAATTACATGGAAGATACAAAAGGTATGTAAAGGGGCAATATTATGATAGTAATGAGGGATTTTCAATATGCTGGTAGATTAGTAAAATCAAGTTGGTGCTGGATTCCAAGAGATGGAATTTATAGAATGCCTATGAAATAGCATTTTAGAACAACTTGTGGTTCAGCCCACTAGTGCGAAAGGCAATTCTTGATTGGGTGTTGTGTAATAAACCAAATTTGATTTGGGAGCTTAACGTAAAATAACTATTTGGAAGCAGTGATCATAATATGTTAGAATTCACCCCACAATTTGAGAGGGAAAGATATGGTCAGCTTTATCAGCACAACAATGGACTAAAGGGAATTACAGAGGCGTGAGAGAGAAGCTGAACAAAGTTGATTGGAAGGAGACACTAGCGGGGATGACAGCAGAACAACAGTGGCTGAAGTTTCCGGAAACAATTCAGAAGATGCAGGATAGATACATCCCAAAGATGAAGAAGCATTTTAACAGGAGGATGAGGCAATCATGTCTGACAAGGAAAGTCAAAGACAGCACCAAAGCAAAAGAGGGGGCATAGAATTTAGCAAAAATTAGTGGGAAGTTAGAGGATTGGGAAGCTTTTAAAAACCAAAAAAGCCATAAGGAGAGAAAAGATGAAATACGAAGGGAAGCTAGTTAATAATATAAAACAGGATACCAAAAGCTTTTTCAAATAAGAGTAACAAAGAGAGAAGAGTGGATATTGGACTGCTGCAAAATGATGCTGCAGAGGTAGTAATGGATGATAAAGAAATGGCAGAAGAACTGAGGAACAGTAAGGGCAAAAGGACCCAAATGGGTGTTGTCTACAGGCCACCAAACAGTGGCATGGGTATTGGGTGCAAGTTGAATAGGGAGTTAATAATGTCGCAGTAGTTATGGGGGATTTCAACATGCAGGTGAACTGGGAGAATCAGGTTGGTGCTGGACCCCAGGATAGGGAGTTTGTAGAGTGCCTACGGGATGCATTCTTGGAACAGCTTGTACGAGAGCCGACCAGGGACAAGACTATTCTGGATTTAGTGTTATGTAATGAACAGGATTTGATAAGCGATCTTGCAGTAAAGGAGCCATTAGGAGGTAATGATCATAATATGATAAGTTTTTATCTGCAATTTGAGAAGGATAAGGGCAGCTCGGAGGTGTCAGTGTTGCAGTTGAACAGGGGAAACTATGGAGCCATGAGGGAGGAGCTGGCCAAAGTTGACTGGACAGATAGCCTAGCAGAAAAGACAGTGGAACAGCAATGGCAGGTATTCTTGAGAATAATGCACAAGGTGCAAAATCAGTTCATCCCCCAGAGAAGGAAGGATTCAAAGGGGGGAAAGGGGCCACAGTGGTTGACAAAGGAAGTCAGAGATTGCATAGCATTAAAAAAAAGGAAGTATGACAGAGCTAAGGTGAGTGGGAGGACAGATGATTGGGAAGTTTTTAAGGAACAACAGAACTTAACTAAAAAGACAACACGGGGAGAAAAAAATGAGGTACGAACGCAAGCTAGCCAGGAATATAAAGGAAGATAGCAAAAGCTTTTTTAGGTATGTGAAGAGAAAGAAGATAGTTAAGAACAATGTTGGGCCCTTGAAGAATGAATTGGGTGAAATTGTTATGGGAAACAGAGAAATGGCAGAAGAACTTAATGAGTACTTTAGATCTGTTTTCACTAAGGAAGACACAAGCAATCTCCCAGATGTATGGATGGGCCAAGGACATAGGGTAACAGAGGAAATGAAACAGATTGACATTAGGAAGGAAACGGTGATAAGAAGACTGATGGGACTGAAGGCTGACAAATCCCCAGGTCCAGATGGTCTGCATCCTAGGGTACTAAAGGAGGTGGCCCTGGAAATTGCGGATGCATTGGTAATCATTTTCCAATGTTCCTTAGATTCAGGATCAGTTCCTGAGGATTGGAGAATGGCTAATGTTGTCCCACTTTTTAAGAAAGAGGGAGGGAGAAAACAGAGAACAATCGACCTGTCAGCCTGACATCGGTGGTGGGAAAGATGCTAGAGTCCATTATTAAGGATGAAATAGTGGCATATCTACATAGCAGTGATAGGATTGGGCCGAGCCAGCATGGATTTACAAAGGGTAAATCATGCTTGACTAATCTGTTGGAGTTTTTTGAGGATGTAACCAGGAAGTTAGATGGGGGAGATCCAGTGGATGTAGTGTACCTCGATTTTCAGAAGGCATTTGATAAGGTCCCACATAGGAGATTGGTGGGTAAAATCAAAGCACAGGGCATCGGGGGGGAAGACATTGACATGGATAGAAAACTGGTTGGCAGATAGAAAGCAAAGGGTAGCGGTGAATGGGTGTTTCTCGGAATGGCAGGTGGTGACTAGTGGGGTGCCACAGGGCTCGGTATTGGGACCACAGCTGTTTACAACTTACGTCAATGATTTGGATGAAGGCATTGAAAATGGGTGGCAGTGTGACATGTGATGAGGATGTTAGGAGAATTCAGGGTGACTTGGATAGGCTGGGTGAGTGGGCAGATACTTGGCAGATGACGTTTAATGTGAATAAGTGTGAGGTTATCCACGTTGGGAGTAAGAACAGGAAGGTAGATTATTATCTGAATGGTGTAGAGTTAGGTAAGGGAGAAATACAAAGAGATCTAGGAGTCCTTGTTCATCAGTCACTGAAGGTGAATGAGCAAGTGCAGCAGGCAGTGAAGAAGGCTAATGGAATGTTGGCCTTTATTACAAAGGGAATTGAGTACAAGAGCAAGGAAATCCTCTTGCATTTGTACAGAGCCCTGGTGAGACCACACCTGGAGTATTGTGTACAGTTTTGGTCTCCAGGGTTAAAAAAGGACATCCTGGCTGTAGAGGAAGTGCAGCGTAGATTCACAAGGTTAATTCCTGGGATGTCTGGACTGTCTTACGCAGAGAGGTTAGAGAGACTGGGCTTGTACATGCTGGAATTAAGGAGATTGAGAGGGGATCTGATTGAAACATATAAGATTATTAAGGGATTGGACAAGATAGAGGCAGGAAATATGTTCCAGATGCTGGGAGAGTCCAGTACCAGAGGGCATGGTTTGAGAATAAGGGGTAGGTCATTTAGGACAGAGTTAAGGAAAAACTTCTTCTCCCAGAGAGTTGTGGGGGTCTGGAATGCACTGCCTCGGAAGGTAGTGGAGGCCAATTCTCTGGATGCTTTCAAGAAGGAGCTAGATAGGTATCTTATGGATAGGATTATTGATTACCTGACTGGCAGACCACAGTACGTGCGCTTGCAACACTGTGTGTCAGACAGAGTGGTCAGCAGCACTGGGGCTCCACAGGGAACTGTCCTGTCTCCCTTTCTCTTCACCATCTACACCTTGGACTTCAACTACTGCACAGAGTCTTGCCATCTTCAGAAATTTTCTGATGACTCTGCCATAGTTGGATGCATCAGCAAGGGAGATGAGGCAGAGTACAGGGCTATGGTGGGAAACTTTGTCACATGGTGTGAGCAGAATCATCTGCAGCTTAATGTGAAAAAGACTAAAGAGCTGGTGGTGAACCTGAGGAGGGCTAAGGCACCGGTGACC
Organism: Hemitrygon akajei; assembly: GCF_048418815.1. Taxonomy (NCBI): domain Eukaryota; kingdom Metazoa; phylum Chordata; class Chondrichthyes; order Myliobatiformes; family Dasyatidae; genus Hemitrygon; species Hemitrygon akajei. Next base: position 128,636,787 of record NC_133132.1, read on the forward strand.
CCTGTTTCCATCCAAGGGGTCAGTGTGGACATGGTGGAGGATTACAAATACCTGGGGATACAAATTGACAATAAACTGGACTGGTCAAAGAACACTGAGGCTGTCTACAAGAAGGGTCAGAGCCGTCTCTACTTCCTGAGGAGCCTGAGGTCCTTTAACATCAGCCGGATGACGCTGAGGATGTTCTACAAGTCTGTGGTGGCCAGTGCTATCATGTTTGCTGTTGTGTGCTGGGGCAGCAGGCTGAGGGTAGCAGACACCAACAGAATCAGCAAACTCATTCCAAAGGCCAGTGATGTTGTGGGGGTGGAACTGGACTCTCTGACGGTGGTGTCTGAAAAGAGGATGCTGTCCAAGTTGCATGCCATCTTGGACAATGACTCCCATCCACTCCATAATGTACTGGTTAGACACAGGAGTACATTCAGCCAGAGACTCATTCCACCGAGATATAACACTGAGCGTCACAGGAAGTCATTCCTGCCTGTGGCCATCAAACTTTACAACTCCTCCCTCAGAGTGTCAGACACCCTGAGCCAATAGGCTGGTCCTGGACTTATTTCCACTTGGCATGATTAACTTTTTATTATTTAATTATTTATGGTTTTATATTGCTATATTTCTACACTTCGTTGGCACGGCTGTAACGAAACCCAATTTCCCTCGGTATCAATAAAGTATGTCTTTCTGTCTGTCTGTCAGTCTTCACTATGGAAGACACTAGGAGAATGCAAGAAATTTGAGAATGTCAGGGCGCACAAGTAAATATTGTTGTTTTTAATAAGGAGAAGGTACTTGGGAACCTGAAAGGTCTGAAGGAAGGTAAATCACCTAGACCATTTGGACTAAAACCCAGGCTTCTGAAAGAGATAGCTGAAGAGATAGTGGAGGCACTAGTAATGATTTTTCAAGAATTACTAGATTCTGGAATGTTTTAGCAGGACTGAAACATTGCAAATGTCACTCCATTCTTTATGAAGGCAGAAGAAAGGAAATTATAGGCCAGTTAGTCTGACTTCAGTAGTTGGGAAGATTTTGGAGTTCATTATTAAGGATGAGGTTTCGGGGTAATAGGAGGAAGATGATAAAATATGCTGAAGTCAGCGTGGTTTCTTTAAGGGGAAATCTTGCTTGACAAGTATTTTAGAATTCTTTGAGGAAATAACAGGCAGGATGGACAAAGGCAAATAACAGGCAGGATGGACAAAGGCAAATAACAGGCAGGTGCTTACTCATCCACTGACTCTCAGATTTGACTAATTTTCAGAAGGGCTTTGACAAGGTGCTGAATATGAAGCTACTTAACAGGATAAGAGCCGATGGTATTACTGGAAAGATAATTGGATAGGTGATTGGCTGACGGGCAGGAGGCAAAGAGTAGGAGTAAAGGAAGCCTTAGAGGTGCAAAAGGACTTGGGAGTCCTCGAGCAGCATTCCCTAAACGTTGAGTCGGTGGTAAGGAGGGCAAATGCAATGTTAGCATTCATTTTGAGAGGACTAGGATATAACAGCAAGGATGTAATGGTGAGACTTTGTAAGGCATTTGCTAGGCTGCACTTTGTGAACAGTATTGCGAACAGTTTAGGGCACTTTTTCAAAGGAAAGATGTGCTAACATCGGAGAGGTTCATGAGGAGGTTCACAAGAATAATTCTGGGAATGAAAGGGTTAATATATAAAGAGCATTTGATGGCTCTGGGCCTATACTCACTGGAGTTAGAAGAATGAGGGGGGATTTCATCAAAACATATCAAATATTGAATGGTCAAGATAGAGAAGATGTAGGGAGGAAGTTTCTTATAGTGAGTGAGTCTAGGAGCAGACAGCACAGGCTCAGACGAAGAGGCGTCCCATTTAGAACAGAGATGATGAGGAATTTCTTTAGCCAGAGGGTAGTAAATCTGCGGAATTCATTGCTGTGGAGGCCAAGTCACTGAGTATATTTAAAGTGGAGGTTGATAGGTTCTTGATTGATCAGGGCATCAAAAGTTATGGGGAAAAGGTAGGAGAATGGGGTTCAGAAGGATAAGGAAGCAGCTATGATGGAATGTTGGAGGTGACAGATGGGCCAAATGGTGTTATTCTGCTCCACTCATGGTCTATCAGGGAGGAGATACAGGAACTTGAGACCCACACTAATACTGTTAGGAACAGCTTCTTCCTCTCCACCATCAGATTTCTGAAAGGTCCTTGAACTCATGAACGTTACCTAGCTATTCCTCTTCTCCACTATTAATTTATATTTTTATTGTAATTTCTAGTACTTCTGGTTCCTTAAGGCTGTTACAGCCAGGGGTGGTAATGGGGACAAGCTCCCACTACCTATTAAATGCTCCCAATGGCAAGCACTTCAAACAGACCCTGACAACCATGTCCAACTCCTGGCCTTCACGTGTCGCTTAGCTACTAAGCCCAGTGGAAACATTTCTACAGACAGGAGAAGGGGCAAAGGCAGGTTACTGGTGCCTTAAAATCAGTTGCTTCAGGCAGATGGGGCTCATCAGCCTCGGTCGGCAGCTCACCCAGAAGAAGGAAGACTCTGATCTCAAACCTCCACAGCCTTGCGGCTAAACCCATTCATGGGGAAGGCTTCAGGAGTAAACCCCGGGTAAAAAATCTGGAGCTGAGGTCCCTAAGGCAGTCCTACATTGAATTCAATGCTGACTGGCAACTCCTGCGACGCTGCTGGTATCAGACCATATCGGTCTCTGTCATGCCTTCAGATGTGTGGAGAGGGGGAGCTTGCTCTCCGTATCGTACCACCCAGGCTTGTGCATCTAGACAGCTAGGACGCAATATCGATGGTCAACCCTGACCAACGGAGGCCTTCCTCTAGTACCTCTTTACATTTTATGGGATTGAGGTTAGGAACCGAGAGGTAATGTTACAGCTATATAGGACCCTGGTCAGACCCCATTTGGAGTACTGTGCTCAGTTCTGATAGCCTCGCTATAGGAAGAATGTGGAAACTATAGGAAGGGTGCAGAGGAGATTTACAAGGATGTTGCCTGGATTGGGGAGTATGCCTCATAAGAATAGATTGAGTGAACTCGGCCTTTTTTCCTTGGAGCGATGGAAGATGAGAGGTGACCTGATAGAGGTGTATAAGACGTCGAGAGGCATTGATCGTGTAGATAGTCAGAGGTTTTTTCCCAGGTCTGGAATGGGTAGAATGAGAGAGCACAGTTTTAAGGTGCTTGGAAGTAGGTACAGAGGAAATGTCAGGGGTAAGTTTTTTTACACTGAGATTGGTGAGTGCGTGGAATGGGCTACCGGCAATGGTGGTGGAGGCGGATACTATAGGGTCTTTTAAGAGACTCCTGGACAGGTATACGGAGCTCAGAAAAATAGAGGGCTATGGGTGTAACCCTAGGTAATTTCTAAGGAAAGGACATGTTTGGCACAGCTTAGTGGACTGAAGGGCCTGTATTGTGCTGAAGGCTTTCTATGTTTCTATGTACAGGCATCAGTTAGTCTCGAGAGGCCATGGATTTATGCCTTGGGAAGTTTCCAGGGTGCAGGCCTGGGCAGGGTTGTATGGGAGACCAGCAGTTGCCCATGCTGCAAGTTTCACCTCTCCACGCCACCGACGTTGTCCAAGGGAAGGACAAGGGCTGATACAGCTTTCCATCGGTGTCATCGCAGAGCAATGTGTGGTTAAATGCCTTGCTCAAGGACACAATGCACTGACTTAGCTGAGGCTCGAACTAGTGTCCTTCAGATCACTAGGCCAACGCCTTAACCACTTGAGTGGGAAGGTGGACAGGTGGTGGGGGGGAATGAGATAAGAAGCTAAGAGGGGAAAGGTAATAGAGGTAAAGACTGAAGAAGAAGAAATTTAAAGGAGAGTTCCGTGGACCATGGAAGAAAGGGAAGAAGGGGGGGAATCAGAGGGAAGTGATGGGCAGGTGTGGAGAAGTGAAGAGGTGAGAGGGTAAATAGACTGGGGAATGGAAAAAGAGAGAAGGAGGGAGGGGGGAGAATTCAATGCTGGTGCCATCCAGTTGAAGCTTCCCAAGCAGAATATGAGGTTTTGCTCCTCAAACTTGACTTTGGTCTCATCATGACAGTAGAGGAGGCCTTGAACAGCCATGTCAGAACGGGAACGCGAGGTCAAATTAAAATGGGAATCCACTGGGAGATCAAGTTTATTCGTCTCCTTAGGTACCACCTGATTTGCTGAAGTCAGCAAAATGACCAGCATTTTGTGTGTATTGCTCAAGATATCCAGCTTCTGCAGAATATCTTGTGTTTATGATTCTGATTCTGTTAGGGAAAAGCATAAGGATAAGGTACACTGCCCTCTTGTGAATTATTTATGTTTGTTCTAGCGTTTTCAATTATTTTAAAATGTTCTGAGTTTGATCTGATTTTCTTTTGAGACTACATGCAGGATTCTGGCTGAAATTTGAATGTAGAATAAATGGTGGAAATGCTTAGCAGGCCAGGTAGCATCCACACAGTGATACATTGTTCTGAACTGAAACTTTGATGTTGTTTCATTCTTGCTGAGACTTTCTGGATTTTTGATTTTTCAATATGAAGTCATATGCTTTAGATTTCTTGGAATATTTCTAGAATAACTTTTATAGTTTATGTTATATAATTAGCAAATGTTTTCAACACTGGATTTCAAACCAATGGATTATCTGTCCTTTTAGTAAAGAATACCAGCTCTAAAAAATGAAAAGACATGTGCATGATGGAAATCTGATCAGACAAAAAGAAAATCAGCACTTGATGAACTTGGGCTTTGAAAGTAAAGTGTGTGCCTCCTCCTGTTTTGTGGTAGGTGTAAAAAAAATAACTTTCCTGAAAATAGCATGGAGAATTTTCAAATGAGCATATTAAGCTTGGTTGGTTGTAATCCTATAATTCAAAGTAACTAAATGCAGTTAATAAACCCAAATGATTGCCCACTAGTCTAAGGCATGTCCTCTAGTAGTTCCCTTTCACTCTAGGTCAAAAAATTATTCCACTATAAATGCTTATAGTAAACAACATTGAATATATAAATGTTAAATGACCATAAAGTTAAAAGATGCACTGTTCATCTGGTCATTGAACAATATTTGACTTTTGATTTCAAATAGCTTATCCAATATAAGTCATTAAAGTCATCAATGAAAACATTTCAAAGTGTCATGTTTCAAATCATATGCATTATCAAGATAATGATGACACAATAATATGCTTGAATCAAGACATTAACCATAGAGTTTAAATACCTTCAGATTATTCAATAATTTTATAAACAAAATGTTACCAAGGCTATCCGTCAGAATATACGGAATAGGGAATGTCCATCTCATTGTTGTATCTGTAATGGCATTCCGTTTTTGCTGAAATGGATTGAGGAAATCAATAGTCCATGAAAGATGAAAGCATAGAACTAGAAATGAATCTATTTTGAAAGAACTTAATGTTTGTCATACTTACATCCACTGCAATGTCTCCTTGAAACAAAAACCTCTGGGATTCTATCAGAAACATAACATGAAAAACATATTATAAGATAGTCTGCATGCTGAACGACGATGACTCATGAAGAAACAAAGCATACAATTTACAATTATCCAGAGTAATTCAGCAAGATATATTCAGTAAATTTAAAACACTTAACTTGAAAAATGCTCGAAAATGTACTATTTCTTAAAACTTACTTGCATTTATTTGTGGGATGTCCTCTCTCAAATTCTCAGCATCTGCTTCATATTCTGATTAATGGGTTAGAAATGAATACATTAAATTTTAACAAAACAACATGTTCTTGAATAAGTTGTAATGAAATAGGATAAAGTATCATAATACTTACCATTTTTAGAAGGACCCTCTTTGATCTGGAAGAAGAAAGAGATGTTTAAGTGGTGAAAGAACAATAAAAACTATTTGACTATGAAAATAGTGTATTCTTACCAGCAAAGTGTCACAATTTGCAAACAAAACTACTAAACAAAAGGTTAAGAATCCAGTAGTGTTCATTTTGCAGACAGCAAATGTGTTAGTTGTCTAGCGGTTGAGTTATATTTGGACACATTAAAATGCAGTTTTCAATATCATGAACTTCGTATAGTTAATTGAACTTTATGACACTTTGATTCATAAATCACAGTGCCAGCAATATGAGAGCAAACAGCTTCATGGTTCAAGAATGTTATTGTGTTCTCAGCCTTTGGTTAGTAAATTATTAAAACAATTCAGAAGAATAGTGAATAATTCACTCTGAAAAGTAGTTACTATCTCTCCAAAGAAAACTTGCTGACATTCAGTTTATGGCCTATTGACTGTAAGATTTGAATATTGATCATGAAGTAATTCAGATGTGACTAAAAAGTATTTATTTCCATATCTGCTACATGATGAAAACATACAAAATTTTGAGTGTGTGTGTGTGTGTGTGTGTGTGTGTGTGTGTGTGTGTGTGTGTGTGTGAGAGAGAGAGAGAGAGAGATGGAGATGGACTGGGGTGCAACATACAAAATTCTGACAGGGTTTCCCTGCTTGAGTTTGGGGGGAGTGAGAGACTTGGGATACTGAATAAGACATTTAGAACTGTGATAAGGGGAAGTTGCTTCAGAGTGTGGTGAACCTGGGGCATCCTGCTGCATTGGCCAAATCATTGGATTTACTTGCGATAGTTCTCTAGACACAAAAGGTATCAGTAGTTAGAGGGAGAGTACATGAATATGGTATTTTGATAGAAGATCAACATGATTATCTTGAATAGTGATGCAGGCCTGAAGGATGGTGGCTTGCTCCTGCTTCTATTTTAATGTTTCTATGAGTGTTGACAGAAGGAGATTCAATGGGTGTAAGGACTGATGGTGAAGGCCGGTGGTGGAGTGGCATCAGCACTGGACTTGAAGGCAGATGGTCCTGAGTTCAAATCTGGCCGAGTCCCAACCTGGGTAGCAGCAGTATCTACGTAGGAGGCTACTTCCATAACTTGCCACAAAAACACCATGGACAACTACACTATCCATATGGTGACCAAGAGTCAACTACACTCAACAATAAAGATCAAAGGAGAGTAAGTGGCCAGTGAGGAATTAGTGGTTGAGGCACACACCATTTTGTCTTACATGTGAGTTGACGGGCATTTGTGTACACACTCCTGAATGCCCATGTAGCAGCATCTGGTCACTACAGATCTCCTTTCCACTGAACAAAGACTGAAGTTCAAACTTTCAGTAGCATGTGTGCAATTGTCATTGCTTATTACACCGCGGCAACTTGTACTCCTCAGTATGAAGATTGCGACCTAGAACACAAGTGCTTTCATGGTCAAATCTGTTCAGATTCACGAGAATGGACTGAACATTACTCTGCTTTCAAGCCCATGATCTTAAGCTATGATACAGACATTGCCATCCACTGATTGGTAGGAGAGTGTCTACTCATTGAGCACGACAACCTTTTGAAAAGGCACACTGGAAGACAAATGCTATCAGCAAGGGGTGGATTCCACCAGCAAAAATGATCCAGCAACTCTGTCTGCGGAATAAACAATCTTCATGCGACTCGAATACACAATCAAGCTTTAATAGCACTGGGACAAATGACTTCAACTCTCCATTCCAAAACACACAATATCATTGACATATTTGTCTTCAGGAGTAAAAAAAAACCCTTTTCAGTAAATACAGCTGAAGTCCCTGTTTTTCGGTTTATCAAGATGATGTCAAATATTCCATTGTTTCCCACCTTAAAGATCTTGCAGTATTTACATTTTGATTTCAGGTTGCTTTTTTGTTGGTCATGTTTTAAACAATTTTTTTAAATCTATGTCCTCTTATAGTATATAGAATATATTTTCACAATATAAAGATATTGAAATATTTTCCCCACCATAGAAACGTCAATAATTTATCAAGAAACTGTAACAGCCCATTGAGTCCTTGTCTGCTCCTTGGAGAACCAGACATTTTCTAGTCCCCTGTTCTTTGTGCTTTGCCCAGAAAATCTTACCTCTACTAGTTCCCTTTTAACACCCTTGATTGACTCTGTTTTTATGGGCAGTGGATTCCAGTTTTGTCACTTACTTTGAATATGATCCTCTGGTCTCCGAAGCATGGACAGACAGACAGACTTTATTGATCCTGAGGGAAATTGGGTTTTGTTACTGTCGCACCAACCAAGAATAGTGTAGAAATATGGCAATATAAACCCATAAATAATTAAATAATAATAAGTAAACTATGCCAAGTAGAAATAAGTCCAGGACCAGCCTATTGGCTCAGGGTGTCTGACACTCCAAGGGAGGAGTTGTAAAGTTTGATGGCCACAGGCAGGAATGACTTCCTATGACGCTCAGTGTCACATCTCGGTGGAATGAGTCTCTAGCTGAATGTACTCCTGTGCCTAACCAGTACATTATGGAGTGGATGGGAGTCATTGTCCAAGATGGCATGCAACTTGGACAGCATCCTCTTTTCAGACACTACCGTCAGGGAGTCCAGCTCCACCCCCACAACATCACTGGCCTTACGAATGAGTTTGTTGATTCTGTTGGTGTCTGCTACCCTCAGCCTGCTGCCCCAGCACACAACAGCAAACATGATAGCACTGGCCACCACAGACTCGTAAAACATCCTCAGCATTGTCCGGCAGATGTTAAAGGACCTTAGTCTCCTCAGGAAATAGAGACGGCTCTGTCCCTTCTTGTAGACAGCCTCAGTGTTCTTTGACCAGTCCAGTTTATTGTCAATTCATATCCCCAGGTATTTGTAATCCTCCACCATGTCCACACTGACCCCTTGGATGGAAACAGGGGGTCACCAGTGCCTTAGCCCTCCTCAGGTCCACCACCAGCTCCTTAGTCTTTTTCACATTAAGCTGCAGATGATTCTGCTCACACCATGTGACAAAGTTTCCCACCGTAGCCCTGTACTCAGCCTCATCTCCCTTGCTGATGCAACCAACTATGGCAGAGTCATCAGAAAACTTCTGAAGATGGCAAGACTCTGTGCAGTAGTTGAAGTCCAAGGTGTAGGTGGTAAAGAGAAAGGGAGACAGGACAGTCCCCTGTGGAGCCCCAGTGCTGCTGACCACTCTGTCTGACACACAGTGTTGCAAGCGCACATACTGTGGTCTGCCAGTCAAGTAATCAATAACCCATGGCACCAGGGAAGCATCCACCTGCATCACTGTCAGCTTCTCACCCAGCAGAGCAGGGCAGATGGTATTGAACGCATTAGAGAAGTCAAAAAACATGACCCTCACAGTGCTCGCCAGCTTGTCCAGGTGAGCGTAGACACAGTTCAGCGGGTAGATGTTGGCATCCTCAACTCCTAGTCGGGGCTGGTAGGCGAACTGGAGGGGGGCTAAGTGTGGCCTAACCATAGGCCAGAGCTGCTCTAGAACAAGTCCCTCCAGGGTCTTCATGATGTGGGAGGTCAATGCCACCGGTCTGTAGTCATTAGAGCCACTGGGGCTCCTATGGGAACCATTTCCCTGCATGTACTCTAATTAAACTCCTCAGTACACTTTGAACTTTCTCTCAACTTACACTGCTGCAAGTAGAACATTGCCCACCTCTCCAATTCAACCTTAAAGTCAAAACCTCTCATTCTTGAAACAATTCTAGGGAATTGCTCCTGCAACTTGTTTAGAAGCTCCAAGGATGTTTGAATGCATAAACATGTTATATGCAAACCTCGTTTATTTTATTGTTGCAGGATATTAAAAAATCCAATATAGTGTTGCTCAAAATAGATCTCAAAATAATCACATATATTCATATTTTAATAAACAATCACCTTTAGTTTTGGATTTCCCAACCCTTGGAAAAAGCTCTTTGCTTTATCAACACAGCTTGTAATTTGATGTACCTCTATAAAAACACCCCTCATTTTCACGTGCTCCAATGATAAAATCCAACTCTGCTTAACCTTTCTCCATAACTCAGTCCTTCACGTTGTGGTAACATCCTCCAAATGGTCAATAATATCTCGTACAACTGCAATGTAACATCAACGTATCACAAGAAATGTCTTTGATCTGAAAAGAGTTTGTTTTACTGGTGAAAGAATCATAAAATTCACCTGAAAATCAAAGTAGTACATCACTAATGTGTTACAATTTGTGAACAAAAAACTAAGTCAAAGGAAAACAATTCAGAAGTTTTCATTTTATTGTAGACAGAAAGTCCATTAGCAACCTAGCTTTTGAATTAAATGGATGCATTAAAATTTAGTTTTCAGCATTTTGGCCTTTGTATAGTTAATTTATGTTTATGGCATGTTTTGGACAAAGAATCTGCAGTACTAATGATTTGAGAGCTATAGCCCAACAGCCTTTCCTCTAATAGCTTTATGGTTCAATAATGTTACTTTAACCCTAGCCTTTTCTTTTGGTGAGTTATTCAGACAATTCAGAAGGGTAGTAAATAATTCACTCAAAGATATAATAACTATCTTTCCAAACAAAACCTGCTAACATAAGATCTAAATATTGCTCATAAAGTAATTCAGATATGATAAAAATACATTCTATTCCAAATCAGCGAATTGATGAACACATCCATTCAGATGTTACGAATGAGGAGCAACTCTGATGGGCAGAAGGGTGCAAAGTCACCCCCCCCCCTTTTGAGAATCGCAAAATCGCTACTATTTCAGGTCTGATACCAAGGAAATGAGAGAGAGACAACGCAGAGATACACAAAAGTGGAATGTCTCCTCCTAACAAAAGCGGAACGGAACCACTGATTACTGTTATTGTCTCTTGGAGAAGGATTGTGTATTGAGTACTGTTCTATTCTTTGAAACCCCTCAGGGGGCAACCAGAGTGGTCTGGTTGATGGGTTGCATCATCCCAACCTGATTGACACCTGAGACCCTGTGAGTGGGGATAAAAGTAAGGTCTGGGGAACACCCCTCAGATGCACCAGGAGAGATGCTACGAGACTGTTGGGGGCTTGTGTTTGTGTCCACCCTTGCCTGGGTGACGAGTCCGCCACGGAAGAACGGTCTAGCTAAAGGACGGAGGGGTCATACGTGAATGGCCACAACAACAACGCGTCGACGGATCAAGATCATAAAGGAAAGTCGGCAAGTCAATAGCTGTTACTCTCTCTCTCTCTCTCTCCAACAATTGCAACACAGCGACCAACAAATTACCGCAGCCTGCATGAACTGAACTGAACTTTATATTTCCATCGGACAATTCATTATCCCCTAGACAACGATAGAACTTATTTCTTATTGATTATTATTATACCCGCACTTTTAGGTTTAGTATTGATGACGTATATTATCTGTATATTTGCATTGATATTATTTTTGTGTATTTTTACTAATAAATACTGTTAAAAATATTATCACCAGACTCCAACGGATACTCCTATCTTTGCTGGTAAGATACCCAGTTACGGGGTTCGTAACACAGAGTAACCATATAACAATTACAGCATGGAAACAGGCCATCTTGGCCCTTCTAGTCTGTGCCGAATGCTTACTCTCACCTAGTCCCACTGGCCTGCACTCAGCCCATAACCCTCCATTCCTTTCCTGTCCATATACATATCCAAATTTACTTTAAATGACAATAGCGAACCTGCCTCTACTACTTCTACTGGAAGCTCGTTCCACACAGCTACCACTCTCTGATTAAAGAAATTCCCCCTCGTGTTACCCTTAACCTTTTGCCCCCTAACTCTCAACTCATGTCCTCTTGTTTAAATCTCCCCTACTCTCAGTGGAAAAAGCCTATGCACGTCAACTCTATCTATCCCCCTCATAATTTTAAATACCTCTATCAAGTCCCCCCTCAACCTTCTACGCTCCAAAGAATAAAGACCTAACTTGTTCAACCTTTCCCTGTAACTTAGATGCTGAAACCCAGGTAACATTCTAGTAAATCTTCCCTGTACTCTCTTTATTTTGTTGACATTTTTCCTATAATTCGGCGACCAGAACTGTACACAATACTCCAAATTTGTACAATTTTAACATTATATCCCAACTCCTATACTCAATGCTCTTATTTATAAAGGCCAACATACCAAAAGCTTTCTTCACCACTCTATCCACGTGAGATTCCACCTTCAGGGAACTATGCACCATTATTCCTAGATCACTCTGTTCTACTGCATTCTTCAATGCCCTACCATTTACCATGCATGTCCTATTTGGATTATTCCTACTAAAATGTAGCACCTCACACTTATCAGCATTAAACTCCATCTGCCATAGTTCAGCCCATTCTTCTAACTGGTCTAAATCTCTCTGCAAGCTTTGAAAACCTACTTCATTATCCACAATGCTACCTACCTTAGTATCATCTGCATACTTACTAATCCAATTTACTACCCCATCATCCAGATCATAGAGTTCCTAACCAGTAGAGTTCCTGTTTCTCCTGGCTTTTGTACACAGCGCCAAGCATCACAGATTCAGAGTAAGGGCACAGACAGGGACAGTACTAAATCTTCAGCACTCTCCCCTTCTAAGGGCTGTGAAGGCTCAATGGATGAGTATGTTCACGATAGGTTATCAGGAGCTTGGACTATGTGTGTAGTAGGCCCTGGGGTTTAGGTGCATGGTAAAGGTGTCAGAGTAGGCAAGAGTCGGGATCAAAGTGCAAGGCCAGAGTGATGGATCTAGAATATGCATGGTGTTATGGTCAGGGTCAGAGGTTGGAGTGTGGGTCAGACAAACAAGGCTGGAACAAGGAGTTAGAGGTGTAGCCAGGCGCACAGATAAAGCTAGCTACTAGGCGTATTGGCAAAATCAGAATCTGGAGGCTGTAAGCATGGGCTCCTGTGACCATGTTTGTGTATATGGGTGATGGCCACCAAGGTATGAGCATGATTGGCAAAGAAACTGTAAATAAGGATAACTCAAATGCTTGGAGTGTGGTATTGGAATTACTAACACCCTGTTTCTTTCTTTTTAAGTCTTTTTATTAATTTTCAAACATAGGCATAATAACAACAGTAATACAGAGACTGGGAATACATAGTTAATAAACAGTATATACAAGCATAAGCTATAGATAACACAAATGTATTAAGCCTCCCAAACTCTTGATGTAGTTAACATGATGAAAAAAATATGCAAAAAAAATCAAATTAGAAATTTAAAAAAACTAAACTAAGCAAACCTAAACAAAGCTGGGCTATTATATTGCAACAGATATAATCAATAGTGTCAATAACTCTGCTCCTCTATCCAAATATTTAAGGATAATAAAAATGATTCAGAAAAGGTCAAGTTACATCATATAAAAGTAATCAATAAATGGTCTCCAAATTTGTTCGAATTTAACTGAAGAGTCAAAAATGACACTTCCGATTTTTTCTAAATTTAAACAAACACCCTGTTTCATGGAGGAACATTAATATCAAAGCATAGCCACTTGTTAGATTATAGCATTGACTATGTCAGTGACTATAAAGATGTACACACTATGAATGCCGTGACAAGCAGTGATTATCAATGGAGTAATCATCATCTAATCTAATCTACTCCATCAACCTGGCTCTAAAATACTTGCGTCAAATATTGTTGCAAGAAAGTTTATAACAGCTATCAACAAAGGCAGCTGTTCTCGACAGGAGGCTACAGAAAGCCTGTCAATTCCCAGCCAACTGGAGTCACAGATCATCCACAGATTATGGACTGCTCTGAAGGCCTCCATAACTGGCATCAATTAAGACATTTTATGCTATGTTATCATGAACTAGAAATGGTCTGATGAGAATAAACAGAAGTTCAAGGACATACTTAACCAAAAACACAAGAAATATTTCTGCACTGAAAGCTTTACCATTCCTCAGGAAAACGAAACAGTTCCATAGGCGCCTGCAGGCAGGCAACCCGCAGAAAACTGCCAGCCGAAACAATGGATCATCAGTGAAAGAGTCCTGGAAGATGAATCATTCTCTGGCATTCATACATGCACTGGCTCTTCAATGCTATTAGAATGAAAGTCAGCTTTATAATTACTGACATACATCCTGTAATTTGGTATTTTTGTGTACAGTGCAAGACATAAAATTACAAAGAGTTGCAATAAATGAAATAAATAGTGCAAAAGAGTAATAGTTAGGTAGAGTTCATGAATTCATTTTCTGTTCAGAAATTTAATGGCAGTGGGAGAAAAGCTGCTCCTAAAATGTTGTGTGTGCTAAGGGTTGTGTTCCTGTACCTCCTCCCTGATGGTAGTAACAGCAAGAGGGCATGTCCTGGAATGTGAAGATATGTAATAATGGATGATGCCTTCTTGATGCACTTACTGCCTTTTGAAGATGCCCCCAAGGGTGGAGAGGCTTGTGCCGATGAACTCTTTGCAACCTCATTACATTGGAGCCTCCATACCAAATGCTGATGCAAACAGTCAGAAAGTTCTCCAGAAGCCAGACAAGTAGAGATTTGTTCAGAGAGTGATGCATCACAGCCAATTATGCTATTAGGTTTTGCCTTATGGGGAATGATGGCAAGCAAACTCTGCCACAGCTATCATGCATCTAACTTCACATGGAATTGCCTTTTCACTCTTACAATGGCCTTCCTTGGGCTCAAATATCCATGGCTCCACTCCATCAATAGGCAAAGATAAAGGTCAACTTAACCAGGGACTTAGACACAGTCAACGCATGCTGGAAGAAACAATGCCTCTTTGATGTGAACATTCTTGACTTCATCCCACAACAATGAATTAAGTCCACCTTGCTGCCAGGCAAAAAGCCAGATCCCAACTAAAATGCAAAGTCTCTACTGTATTTCTTTTGAAGTTCTAAAACACAGTAGAGTTTCAGTCAGAAATCAGTCTGATTGTCCACATCTGAGATGAGTAATTGCCATATTCTAGCCATGGCAACCTTTTAAAAAAAGAGAGAAAAGAAGCAAATAGTAGGGTACAAGGGAGAAAGAATGGGAGGCAGGCTAAGATAAGGCATGATCAGAGCAAGGCGCAACATATGTACAAAATTCTGACAGGGTGTGACAGGCTGAATGGAGGGAAGGTTTTTTTTCTGACTGGGGTGGGGGTGGTTAAGGCACAATCGTAAGATATAGGGATATAGGATAAGATATTTAAATCTGCAATGTTTTTTTCAGATTGTGTTGAGGCTGTGAAATTCTCCACAGAAATCTGCATCAGCCAAGTCACTGAATACATCTGAGATAAATTTCTAGACACAAAAAACATAAATATAGGGAGAGATGGTATCACAGAAGATCAAACTGATCATATTGAATGGTGATTAAGGCCCATTTTGGCAAGGTGGGGCCAAGTATTCCATTGTTTGCCACTCTTAAAGTCCTTGTAGTGTTAGTACAAAGTTCAAAGTAAATTTATTATTAAAGTACATATGTCACCATAAACAACCTTGAGATTCATTGTCTTGCGGGTATTCCATAATGGAATAATAGCCATAATAGAATCAATAAAAGACTGGGCTAACTTGGACATTCAACCAGTGTGCAAAATACTACAGACTGTGCAAAATACAAAAGAAATAATAATAATAAATAAATAGGCAATAAATATCAAAAACGTGAGATAAAGAGTCCTTCAAAGTAAGTCCATAGGTTATGGGAACATTTCAATGATGGGGAAAGTGAAGTTGGTTCAAGAGCCTGATGGTTGAGGAGTGGTGAAAAAAGCTTTTGGTATGCTGGCCTTTATAAATCAGAGCATTGAGTATAGGAACAACACACACAAAATGCTGGTGGAACACAGCAGGCCAGGCAGCATCTATAAGGAGAAGCACTTCGTCCTGACGAAAGGTCTCGGCCCAAAACGTCAACGGTGCTTCTCCTTATAGATGCTGCCTGGCCTGCTGTGTTCCACCAGCATTTTGTGTGTGTGTGTTGGTTGAATTTCCAGCATCTGCAGATTTCCTCGTGTTTGCTGAGTATAGGAGTTGGGATGTAATGTTAAAATTGTACAAGGCATTGGTAAGGCCAAAAATTTGGAGTATTGTGTAGTTCTGGTCACCGAATTATAAGAAAGATGTCAACAAAATAGAGAGAGTACAGAGAAGATTTACTAGAATGTTACCTGGGTTTCAGCACCTAAGTTACAGGGAAAGGTTGAACAAGTTAGGTCTTTATTCTTTGGAGCATAGGTCGAGGGGGGACTTAATAGATGTATTTAAAATTATGAGGGGGATAGATAGAGTTGACGTGGATAGGCTTTTTCCACTGAGAGTAGGGGAGATTCAAACAAGAGGACATGAGTTGAGAGTTAGGGGGCAAAAGTTTAAGGGTAACACGAGGGGGTATTTCTTTACTCAGAGACTGGTAGCTGTCCAGTTGAAGTGGTAGAGGAAGATTCGGTATTGTCATTTAAAGTAAAATTGGATAGGTATATGGACAGGAAAGGAATGGAGGGTTATGGGCTGAGTGCGGGCCAGTGAAACTAGGTGAGAGTAAGCGTTCGTCACGGACTAGAAGGGCCGAGATGGCCTGTTTCCATGCTATAATTGTTATATGGTTATAACTGTTCCTGAAACTGGTAGAATGAATCCTGGGCCCCTGTACCTTCTGCCTGATGACAGCAGTGAGAAGAGAACATGTCTAAAGTGGTGGGCATCCCTGATGATGGATGTTGCTTTCCTGCAACAATGCTCTATGTATATGTGTTCAATGGGGAGGTTCTTTACCCATAATGGACTTGGCCATATCCACTATATATTTGTAGGGCATTGGTGATTCCAGAACAGGCTGTGATATACTCTCCACTGCACATTTGTAGAAGTCTGTCAAGTTTTGGATATCATACCAAATCTTAGCAAACTCCTAAGGAAGTAGAGGCATTGCCATAAGTTCTTCATAATTGCACTTACATGCTGGTTCAAGACAGGTTCCCCCAGATAATAACGCCGAGGAATTTAAATTGCTGACCCTCATATGAGCACTGGCTCATGGACCTTTGGTTTCCTCCTTCTGAAGTCAATAATCAGCTCCTTGGTCTTGCTGACACTGAATAAGAGGTTGTTGTTGTGGCGCCACTCAGCCAGATTTTCAATTTCCCTCCTATATGCTGATTTATCACTGCCTTCGATTCGCCCTGTGACTGTGGTGTCATCAGCTAACTTAAATATGGCATTGGCGCTGTGCTTAGCCACACAGACATTAGCGTAAAGCAGGT
The DNA here is from genome assembly GCF_048418815.1 of Hemitrygon akajei. NCBI lineage: Eukaryota > Metazoa > Chordata > Chondrichthyes > Myliobatiformes > Dasyatidae > Hemitrygon > Hemitrygon akajei. The sequence continues at coordinate 128,653,886 of NC_133132.1, forward strand.
AGTAGAGCAGGGGTCTAAGCACACAGCCTTATGATGCATCAGTGCTGATGGAGATCATGGAGATGATGTTGCCAATCCGAACTGACTGGGGTCTGCAAGTAAGGAAATCAAGGATCTAAAACAAGAGAAAATCTGTAGATGCTGGAAATACAAGCAACACACACAAAATGCTGGATGAACTTAGCTGGCCTGGCAGCATATATGGAAAGAAGTACAGTCGACGTTTTAGGCCGAGACCCTTTGGCAGGACTTTGCCTAAAACATTGACTGTACTTTGTTCCAAAAATGCTGCCTGGCCTGCCAAGTAACTCCAGCATTTTGTGTGTGTTGCTGCAAAATCAAGTATCTAAATGCACAAGGAGGTACTAAGGCCAAGGTCTTGAAGCTTATTAATTAGTTTACATTTCTTTCCAGCATTTAAGGTATTTAGTTTTTGTTAGTCATGTTTCAAACAGATTTTCCTTCATATTCTCTTATAAATTACTTAACCGTGGAAACTTCAACAATTCTATCAAGAATTTGTATCAACACATCAAATGTTTATCAGCTCTGTATAAAACCAACTAGACAATTCCTCGTCTGCTGCCCTTAGTGGGTTGCCCAGCAAATCTTAACTCTACTGCTACCAGTCCTCTTTTAACACCCTGGATTGGCTACTTTTATTGGCAGTGGATTCCAGCTTTGCAGTGAAATTGAGCTTTTGGTCTTTGAAGCTGAAACCTTCCATTCCTGCAACAATCCCAAGCCATTGCCTTGCAGTTCACTTAGGATATTGATTAGTTAGGACATCAAAGCATATGGGGTGAAAGCAGGGCAGTGGGAATGACTGGAAGAATTGGATCAGCCCATGATTGAATGGCGGAGCAGACATGATGGGCCGAATGGTCTACATCTGCTCCTCTATCTTACGGTCTTCTGTTAAAATTTTCAGGATTGCTTTCATATATCAACATGCTACATGAAAACCTTATTTATTTTATCACTACAAGATAACTAAAAATATACTTTTGTCCAAAATAGACCTGGAAATAACAGATATTCATATTTTGTTGAACAATGCAGCAAAGAATTTGAATTTATTGTTAAAATGCATATAAGAAAAACAGAATGCCTGAATCAAAAATCAGAATCACAATTTAAAACTAGCGTCCTTAAATAACCACGTATTTTGTCTTTAATCGTTTAAAAAAATGTTCAATATGTCACCTTTAAAACTATTAACAAGTACTACATAATCCATAACTTCACAAATACATTTTAGTAATTTAATTGAATGTAAAAATCAAAGTCCCACCATCAGAACACAATAAAAAGCAATATTCAATTACACCAACAACAACAAAGGCAACACGAGTGAATCTGCAGATGCTGGAAATAAATAAAAACACAAAATGCTGGCAGAACTCAGCAGGCCAGACAGCATCTATGGGTGGAGTCTGGCCTGCTGAGTTCTGCCAGCATTTTGTGTTTTTATTCAATTACACCACCAGATTAAAATACAAATTGCAGCAGAAAGAGTTTGAAATTTTTGTTGCTAAATATCAAATATAAAGTACAGTATACTTGAGTGTTAATTTTTCAGTTATTAGACTGGGTGAAGAAGTAATAAGATATGAACTGACAATACATTTTGCCAAGTGTATTACAGTTAAAATTATTTATTGCAGTTATAAACAAAGATTAAAGTTTATGTTATGATTGAACACTTCTCTCAAGAGGAGCAAAATGTCACTGTAATATTCAAAGAAACATATTTGATAGTCCTCACCACCAAGTTGTCAGTCTTAATTGCACAAAATACTGTGTATCTACTTGGTAGACGTGGTTCTGTAACTAAAGGAAACATTCATTTTACAGCAACAAGACTGTGGCAGTTCACAGGCTGTAAAAACATATAGATTGAGATTAATTCAAATCCAAGAAAATATCAGCTTTGAAGTCCGCTTTTCCATCAAGGCCTATGAGAGATTTTTTAAAGATATAGTTATGCCTACATGTAGCTGAAAAAAAGATTAACTTGTTAAGGGTAGTAACAAAAGAGAAAATTTATACCCCTTTGGCAATATTTGTGCCTGAAAGTCACCATTGAGATCTTTGCTATTCAAAATTACCAACCAATCTAATACCGTTTCACATGAATAGTACTGGACAACGGTACAACTGGAGTCCATCTATCACTTCTATCTGCAATGGTTACTTCAGAACAATGTGTTTCTGTTGCACTGACCTCCTCCACTTCCAATGTAAAGCAGATTAGGAGTTAGTGCATTGAAAAGCTCAGTCCTCCAGCTCGGTCCTCTCCATGAAGCAAATTTATCAAGGGTCCAGTATGGTTAAGTATAAAGCAAACTTATATTTATAAATAAGAAAGCGGATTGTGGAAGAAAATTATGTAGCAGGCTTCCATATCCAGAAATCACAAATGAGGGACCAATGTTTGCAACAATATGCTATATTCAAAAATGCATTGAAGATACCATTCTTTTGCTATTTAATAAAGTTTCCTAGAAAATTCCAGGCTGATGTCAACCTGCAACAGTAGATGTGCAGTCTTGGCACACCCTATATCAAGTGTGTGTTTCTGCAGGAATATAAAATCACTGATCAGTCTGTGCCTTTGGACATTGGTCTTGAGTCAATCTAAATCAAGTTTTCAGTTTAAGCAATTTCAAGTAATAAGGCTGCATGACTTTTCTGACTTAAAGATAATTTTATTTTACAGGTTGGGTACCCCCTTATCCAAAATGCTTGGGGCTGGAAGTGTCTCAGCTTTTGGAATACTTAAGATAGCTTGTGATTGCCATCATTTCTGACTCTGAATTTACGTGCTACCAGTAAGCAGTCTTTGTTTTACACTTGTTCATCACACATACAGTACTTAACAGTAAATATTTTTACATACCATTAATACAATGAAAATGTAATGCGTGCAGGGTAACAAAAACAGCACAGCAACATAGGGAAAATACCTGAATCAGCTGTTGAACGACGACAAACAATGGCAGGCTTTCAATCTCTATCTACGATGCCGTATCTTGATTAAAAGGTCACAATACACTATGTTTATATTCTACTTTTTTTAGGTTTTATGTAAAGTATAAAACCAATCAGCATTGTCCGGTGTTAGATTTTCATCAATGACTATCTTTGAAAACTCATCCATGAATTTCCCTGTTGCCTCGCGATCAGCAAACACTTACTTTATCATTTAAGTTTTTTAAATCATTAAAAATATAATGCCACGCTTCCTCTTAAATTTCAGTTTGTCATGATGGATCTTTGCTTGCTTCATGATCAGCATACCATTAAATTTCATATGTTCACTTCATTCTTTCAATACATGATCCAAGATCATTTTTTGCTTTATGCAGTGCTTTTCCATTTTTCATCAACTTCTGTTTATTATAAATGTGAGTCACCTCTTAAACTATCTGTGATGCGCAGAAAACTGCATTATCGCCTAGGAACCTTCCTCACGCCTTGTGGAATTCTTCATTTGAAACATCATATCAGTGTTTAGAAATACTTTGGATTTCAGAGGTTTTTGGATTTTGGAATTTCCGATAAGAGGTATTCAACTTGTACTTCTTCTTTGCAAACTTTGTTTATTTTTGGTAATTTTCCTTTTTTAGGCACCTTATTGACCTGTGTTGTGTAAGGATTTTTTTTACTTTGCTGAAGCTTACATGTAATGATACTCTTACTGACAGTTTCCCTTTTTTCAGCTGTTTTGCTTTCCTTCTGACTTTCCCACTCTTCATCTGTGTCATCTAATAAAATACCTTTCAGCTCAGCAGCCCTTCTGTAATTGGAACTCTCTTGCTCTGCTCTGAAAGAAAAGGGAAATTTTAATTAATGTATATTTTTAAATGAATAATTAGTTCTAGTAATTTGGGGACTTTAAAATGAATAATAGAATATCATTATTACCAATAAGATGTGGTACTTAGAGGGCTTGTGGGATGCAATTCCTATTAAGCTCGGGCATACCTTGCATTTGATCTTGCAAGATATTCAAAAACACACGTATCACAGTTCCAAATGTACCACAGCCTTGGTGCTGCAATAATTCAGTAAGCTGTAATGGACTGTGACTTACAATCTAGCACCAACCAAGGGAAGTTATGGCCCTGCCCATGGACTGCCAGACTGCCCGAGTAGCTTTCTCACAGCTTGTACTGTCAGGCCTTTCCACCATTCCAGAACATCTTTGACTAGTTGTAAATTATTTTAAAAATTCAATTTTCTAAAAAACACGAATGCATTCAATTACGCATAAAACACGTAAATTAATTAAAGTTAAAAGAAAGAAACACCTCAATTTTAATGAGGTGACATCGTTCAAATGAATGAACCCAAGAGACAATGAATCCTTCCCCTCAGGTTGGCGCACTGCAGATGCCTTCTGACCTGCGCATTCTGTCCTTATGTACTACAGTGCACAGACACAGAAAGCCGTTAAGTGCAGATGTGTGCATTCCCGGACAGATGTGCCATCTAGCTGTTAATGCCCCACAGTGGATTTAACACTTATTTCCTTGGTAGTACAACCTAATTACTGTATTCATTCAATTTCTTACACTTTTTAAAAATGTTTCCCATCTGCCATTCAATGGCTAATCAAATCATTTTACGATTGGCTGAAGAAGATGTTAAGTTCTATCATCACAAACACTGCAAAACTTATTTATAATACCTTGGGCAACTACTCACACTTCGAGAAATTTAACGCAGTCTCCCTGACCGTATATCTCTGCCATTCTTCTGGGGGTGTCCCCATACAGGTCTGCTTTGTCAACAGGAGCATGTAGTGAATGCAGCATTTTAAGGACAGACAGCTTTCCAGATTCTGCAGCAAAATGTGCTGGAGTCCATCCAGTGGTTGTTCTCAAGCAGGGACGTGACCCACTTGTTATCAGGAGCTTAACCATGTCTGCTTTCCCTGTCAAAAATTCCAAATTAGTATTTTACATAAAGCATAGAAATCTTCATATTATGTTCAAAACTGAAGAACATCTGAATTTAATTCAAGTAGGATAGGCAATCTGTACTATCATTACAGATACCTGATCAGAAGCAAAATCAGAATATAACTAAGAGTCCAACATTTTTATTTCAAAACAAGCTTGGTTATAAAGTATTTGGCTTTTGATTAGTAAATGGAAAAAAGATCGAAAAGCCTTACTTTGGTGCATGCCTAGAAAAGATTTGGAATGAAAATAATTTAGAATAATATTTCAAATACACATGAGGGCATAACTTTAAAGTGACTGGAGAAAAATACAGATGGGATATCAGAAGTAAGTTTTTCACGCAGAGTGGGGGGTGCATGGAACGTACTGCTGGGGTGATGATAGAGGCAGATATATTAGGGACATTTAAGAGACTCTTGGATAGGCACATGGATGAAAGAAAAATAGAGGATTATGTGGGAGAGAAGCATGAAATTGATTTTGGAGTAAGTTAAAAGATTGGCACATAGTGGTCAAAGGGTGTATACCATAAGGTACTGTTCTAATGAAGTATTCATTGCAATTATATATGTACAAATTTCATACATGAGAAAACATGGTAGCATTATGGTTGGTGTGTTACTTTACAGCACCAGCAACTGCGGTCCAATTCTCAGTCACGGCCTGTAACGAGCATCTACATTCTCCCTGTAACCAGATGCTCTGCTTTCTTCCCATATTTCACAGATATATAGGTGAGTTAGTAAGGGTCAGTAAGTTGTGGCATAGTACGTTGGTGCCAGAAGAACGACCACACTTATGGGCTGCCCCCAACACATCCTCGGACTGCATTGATCGCTGATGCAAACAACGCATTTCCCTGTACGTTTCGATGTACACATTACAAATATAAAGCTAATCTTTATCTTTATAAAACTAATCTGTCATCTCATTATCTCACACTGGCTAAAAACTAATGAGCAAAGTAGATTTAAACCTGGTTAAGAAACATCTGAAGGTATGAAGATCCTCAAATCTCTGCCACACAGTACTGGAATAAAAAAAAATTGCATGGCAAGAGAGCACCCTAGTGGTTTACAAAGCAATTACACTGTGTGGATTTCCGCAAAGCCACGTGATAAATTGCTAATTTTACTTGAAAGGCCACTTAAGTATTTTTGTAAGGCCTGCATGACCATGCACGAATCCCACCTCAAGCCCTGAAGTAATCCAAACAGCTAGACTGACATTTTATTTCTGAGTCATATTGAATATGTTTAGATTTGGTTACTAAGGAACAAGGAAAACATCCAAAATTATCAGATAATACCAAAAAAAGCACAGTTGAGAGTGTGTTAAATTAGAAGGAAAAGGGCAGAAAATATGAATTTTTCAAGCAATTAAATATTATATTATGCTGATAAAAATGCATGTTATTATACTTGCATGATATATTGCTGGAAAATAAACAGATGCATAAATTAAACTTGAAAAATATTAGGAACCATTGATGTCAAAGTCTAACACATACCTGGAATGGGGCATCTGGAAAGATTAAACAAACTAAAAAAATGTTAATATGTGATTAGGGGAGGGAGGGAGGGAGGAGAGAGGGGGAGAGGGGGGGAGAGAGGTGGGAGAGGGGAGAGAGGGGAGGGGGAGAGAGGGGGGTAAGCGGAGGGTAGAGGGAAGGGGTAGGGGAGAGGAGAGAGGGAAAGGGAAGGGGAGAGCGAGAGAGAGAAAGAGGGATGAGGGAGAGGAGAGAGGGGAAGAGATGGGGAGGGGGGGAGGGTGAAGGGGAGGCAGAGAGGGGGGAGTGGGGAGAGAGGGAAAAGGAGGAGAGGACGGGGAGAAGAGTCAGGGTGTGGGGGAGGGAGGAGAGTGAGAGGAGGTATTACAACTAAGGAAAAACCAGAGGTTGGAACAGAGTGTTTATCATGTCCTGTGCAGTCGAATAGGTCCGCTTGACTCATAGTCACCTGGAAACAACGCACACATTTACACACACAGGTTTAGCAGGTCAAACATTAATTAATAGATGGACAAGCCGGTGAAATCGATTAATCATGTGATGTCACATGACAGACCAATAAAGAGTCACGCGGTGATTAAGACATCTCTCCACGCTAAAGTTTTTAGGTGAAACCACCTTGATAATATTTCACCGATTTTCTGCTCTGATCTGACAATCCAGAAACCCCAGAATCGAGTGCTGGTCCGGATTCACTGCTTTCAACTGGGGATTCTGCTTCAACAAGTTGTGGTGCTAACCCGTCTTATTCACCAGCTAGTTCCGGAATGAGAGGTTCACTTGGCTGTCTCCTGATGTGGTCTAGATGTTGGCAGCAAACACTACCATCTTCAAGTGCTGAAGTAACTCGATGACCCTCTTTCACTACAACTTTTCCTTTTGTCCATCTTCGGGCTCTCAGGGTTCAGGTGGACATAAACTAGATCTTCCACCTCAATGTTTCCATGTTCTGTATTTGAATCGTACCGTACTTTCATTGTCTTTTGTCTGTCTCTTACTTGGTCTTCCAGCAATGGGCGCAATAAATTCTATTGGGAACGCAACCTACGGCCCATCAATAGCTCAAATGGAGAGAAACACATGCTAGTAACTTCCCTGTAATTCCATGGGCTCTTAGCTTGCTAAACAGACTCATGTGCGGCACCCTGTCAAAGGCCTTCTGAAAATCCAAGTACAGCACATCTGCATCTCCTTTGTCTACCCTGCTCATAACTTCCTCAAAAAATTGCAGTATGTTAGTCAGGTAAGATTTTCTTTTCAGGAAACCATGCTGGCTTTGGCCTATCTTGTCATGTGCCTCCAGGTATTCCGTAATCTTATCCCTAACAATCGATTCCAACAACTTCCCAACCACTGATGTCAGGCTAACAGGTCTATAGTTTCCATTCTGCTGCCTCCCACCCTTCTTAAATAGCGGAATAATATTTGCAATTTTCCAGTCATCCGGTACAATGCCAGAATCTATCGATTCTTGAAATATCATTGTTAATGCCTCTGCAGTCTCTCTAACTACTTCCTTCGGAACCCGAGGGTGCGTTCCATCAGGTCCAGGTGATTTATCCACCCTCAGACCATTAAGCTTCCTGAGCACCTTCTCAGTCGTAATGTTCACTGCACATACTTCACTTCCCTGACACTTTTGAATGTCTAGTATACTGCAGATGTCTTCCACTGTGAAGACAGATGCAAAGTATGAATTCAGTTCCTCTGCCATCTATGCATCTCTCATTACAATATCTCCAGCATTGTTTTCTACTGGTCCTATATTTACCTTTTACCCTTTATATACTTTAAAAAGTTTTTAGTATCTTCTTTGATATTAGTCACCAGCTCCCTCTCATAATTCATCTTTTCCTTCTGAATGACTTTCTTAAGTTTCCTTCTGCAAGTTTTTAAAAGCTTTCTGATCCTCTGTGTTCCCACTAGCTTTGGCTTCCTTGTATGCCCTCTTTTTTGCCTTTACTTTGGCTCTGACTTCAATTGTCAGCCACAGTAGTGTCCTTCTTCCGTTTGAAAATTTCTTCTTACTTGTAATATAAGAATGACATATGTAACAGGATTGGCCTGTTCTTGTTCAGGTACTGAATAACCCCACAAACTCACTCAGTTTCTTCTTGTACCTGAGAAGTGATGATCAGAAATGTCTTGAACCAGTCCATCAGTAGTACCAGTTTGCTTAGGAGTTCTGACTTGCAAGGATATTCACGTAACAGAAGACTAATTAAGGCATCTACAGTGTAATTGTTTCTCTCAGAAACATTAGATATTGTATACCTATGCGCAGAGAGGTATACCAGTGTTTCTTTGGTGGTGCCATCTTCAGCATGGTCTTGATCTCACCAAGCAATCCCACCAATGACCTGTGGTCCATATGAATCTCAAAACACTGGCCGTACAGGTAATGGTGAAAACACACGACCCCAAAAACAATTGCCAATGCTTCCGTGTCCAACTGTACGTAGTTTAATTTGGCTGAGTTAAGGGTGCATGACGCAAGAGCGACAAGCTTTTCATCGCCGTGCATATTCTCCTAGATTAGCATGGCACCAATACCATACGGGGATTCATCACAGTACAAAACTATTGGCACTCTGGGTCTGACGTGCATTAACGCTTGGGATTGAGTCAGCACTTGTTCAGCTCTCTGAAGAGCTGATTCCACTCCCTCCACCACCTCACAGCTTTCTTCAATAAACCATTAAACAGAGCAAAAAGCATGTCTGTAAAAGGCAAAATCTGGCATAATGATTGAACATGCCCAAAGAAGAGCAAAGCTCATGGATATTCCATGGTGCTGGGACTTCAGGAACGGAGCAAAACTTTTCTTTGAGTGGATGTACACCTTTGGAACCCAAACAAAAACCCATGGTCTGCCAGAAGGATGCATTTCTCGTACTTTAGTCATGGACCAAGTTGCATTAGTCAGGAGAAGGTTTTATCAACGTTATTCAGGAGATCTTTTAAGGTCGAGGCGGTAATCAGAATATTATCAAATTAAGCTATTGTGTTGGGCACATTTTTAATGCAGGATTTGATGGTAAGTTGGAACATTGCTGGAGGTGAATTTATGCTGTATACCAGGAGCCTCGTATACTGGGACAAGCCTTTGCAGGTTGCAATAATAGTGAGAGGCTCCAAGGCTGCTCTTCCAGCTCGAGCTGTTGAAATGCACGTGCAAGGTCAAATTTAGTGAAGAACTTTCAGCCTCTTAGTGTTGTGTTCCATCTTTGGAATCAAGTTTGTCTTGGTGGGTAGGCATGAATTCACTGTGACCTTGTAATCTCCACATATTTTTATGCTTCCATCACTCTTGACCACTGGCACACTAGAGGTTGCCCGGTGTGAAAATCTTGCCGTGTCAATTATCCCATTTTCTTATAATTGCATAAGCTCCACCTCAATGTTGGGGAGAAGCATGTACGGCAGGGAACGGGCCTTGAAGAACTTTGGTTTGGTTGTGTCAATTCTGGAAAATGTACTTTGGTATCCTTGAACTTACCTTCATCAGAATTGCTGAAAAAAAGTTTATACTGCTTGAGTAAGCTGTTGACTGACATGTCGGTTTTCATCTGACACACAACTAAGTAAGTAAGTAATCACACGCAAGTAAGGTCACTAAAGCTTCCTCAGTCACTGGCTGTTGGTGATTGACTTTCATGCTCAAGAAGAACCCTGTCACAACCAAGCGTCTGTAACTGATCCCCCGTGTAAGTCTGCAGTCTGTAATATGGTGATATAAGTGTCTTCAAAGAGTCTTTTCACCACAAAGAGTAATAGCACACTCAGTGTCAAGGTGTGTAAGGACGGTGCTCCACACACTGTCCTTACACTCCTGGAGAAGAGGGATGCTTAGGTGAGAATGCTGTTCTTGGACTACAGTTCGGCACTCAACACCATAATTCCCTCCGGGTTTGACAAGAAGCTCCGAGACCTTGGCCTTCACCCTGCCTTGCGCAACTGGATCCTGGATTTCCTGTCAGATCACCAGCAGGTGGCAAGAGTGAGCTCCCTCACCTCTGCCCTCTGACCCTCAACATAGGAGGCCCCCCCCCAGGGCTGTGTCCTAAGCCCCCTCCTTTTCTCTCTGTACACTCATGACTGTGTCGCCACCCACAGCTCCAATCTGCTAATTAAATTTGCTGACGACACTACACTGATTGGCCTAATCTCAAATAATAATGAGGCAGCCTACAGAGAAGTCCTCACTCTGACACAGTGGTGTCAAGAAAACAACCTCTCCCCCAGTGTCGCAAAAACAAAGGAGCTGGTTGTAGACTACAGGAGGAATGGAGACAGACTAACCTCTATTGACATCAGTGGGTCTGGAGTTCAGAGGGTGAACAGCTTTAAGTTCCTCGGCATACACATCACTGAGGATCTCACGTGGTCTGTATATACTGGCCGTATGGTAAAAAAGGCACCATAGCACCTCTTTCACCTCAGACGGTTGAAGAAGTTTGATATGGGTCCCCAAATCCTATGAACTTTCTACAGGGGCACAAATGAGAGCATCCTGACTAGCTGCATCACTGCCCGGTATGGGAACTGTACTCCCCTCAATCGCAGGGCTCTGCAGAAAGTGGCGCGGACAGCCTAACGTATCTGTAGGTGTGAACTTCCCACTATTCAGGACATTTACAGAGACAGGTGCATAAAAGAGGCCTGAATAATCACTGGGGACCCGAGTCACCCCCACCACAAATTGTTCCAGCTGCAACCATCCAGGAAATGGTCCCGCAGCTTTAAAGCCAGGACCAACAGGCTCTGGGACAGCTTCTTCACGCTGATACAATTGTATTTCTTGGCTATATTGACTGTCCTGTTGTACATACTATTTATTAGAAACTACTAGGAATTGCACATTGCACATTCAGACGGAGATGTAACGTAAAGATTTTTACTCCTCATGTACGTGAAGGATGTAAGAAATAAAATCAATTCAATTCAATTCAAAGGGAATGGATGTTGTTAATCTTTAAAGCCATCAACATAGGGGAACTGGCCCTAGACCATCTGAGTGTTTTACAAATCCATCCAGCTCCGTAACCACGTACTGTGCTGCTGTGAAACGTTCTGGTTTGAATAGAGGCCAAGATCGGCAAACTCTTGCCAAGTACGGCAGATGGAGTCTCATTGTCGACAGTCGATAGGCTTCTGGTGAAATTCATCGCAATGGTACATCGGAATCCTAGAGTGTTCCTTTATGCTTACCTCGGGACACCTTGTTAAGGTCAGTATAATCTGTAGGTGGTGGGACGTCACTTCTCCTTGAACTTTGCACTGACACAGCAGAAGTACATTCTTATCTGCTGCTTCCATGCCATTTGCAATTTCAATGGCTGACTTGAGTGTTCTGCCAGTAGGTGACATTGAATGCGAACATCACGCACCCAGAACGGCCAAGCGATCGCGTATCATATCTCCTCGAACAGTACCAAAATCACAGAATTCAGCAACAAACATTGCCACTAATTCATTTCCTAACTGGATACGAATGTAGAATCTAAAGCATTGCACTGTAACTAATCGTTTAAGATTATAATGAGACCCAATTAATCTCACAAGTTTCCCATAAGATTTCAAAGTAGGAAAATCGGGACTCAACAAACTTCGGACGATGTCATAGATGTCATACACAGAGCACGATACTGGCTTTGTTTTGGGATCACTGATGTCGTTTGCCATGAAAAAAACAATTCAAACATTTGACATAAACATTCCATAAAACAATAAGACATAGGAGCAGAATTAGGCCATTTGGCCCATCGAGTCTATCAAGAATCCTTCTATCTCTGCTTTAAATACACCCAATGATCTGGCCTCCACAGCTGCATGTGGCAACAAATTCCACAAATTCACCAACCACTGGCTAAAGACATTTCTCAACATCTCTGTTTTGAAAGGGCACCCCTCTATCCTGAGCCTGTGCCCTCTTGTCCTAGACTCTCCCACCATTGGAAACATCCTTTCCACATCTACTCTGTCCAGGCCTTTCAACATTCAAAAGGTTTCAATGAAAAATCCCCTTCATCGTTCTGAATTCCAGCAAGTACAGACCCAGAGCTATCAAACATTCCTCGTATGATAACCCTTTCATTCCTGGAATCATCCTTGTGAACCTCCTCTGGACCCTCTCCAATGCCAGCACATCTTTTCTAAGATGAGGGGTCCAAAACTGTTGACAATACTCAAGGTGAGGCCTCACCAGTGCTTTATAAAGACTCAGCATCACATCCTTGCTCCTGTATTCCAGGAGTACTGTGGATCACAGTATTTCTCAAATTTCCAATTGTACTCATTGTTCAAATGTGAGCATGCATTCCAAAAAAAGTGAGTGCCACAGACTTAATCCTCATCACCACCGTTACAATTCAGAAAAAAACCTGGCGGTTGGAACAGAACGCTTATCGTGTCCAAATAGGGCTGCTTGACTCATAGCCACCCGGAAACAACGAACACATTTACACACACAGGTTTAGCAGGTCAAACATTAATTAATAGATGGCCAAGCCGGTGAAATCGATCAATCATGTGATGTCACATGACAGACCGATAAACAGCCACATGGTGGACATGACAGGAATTTGAAAAAATGAGGAGAGGGGTTGGGAGGATGCAGAGAGGGGTTGGGAGGTGGGAGAGGAGTGAAGGAGGGCAAAGAAGAGGGGGGTAGCGGGGAGAGGGAGAGGGGTGTGGGAGGGAGGGATGGGAAGGGGAGGGGGGGAAGGAGGGAAGGGAGAGAGGGAGGAGAGATAGATATTCCAAAGTTGCGGATGTGACAGAACGAGCTGGGAAGTGGGAGTGATGCTGGTTACTGGCGTGGAGGGCGTCTATTGTTTTGGAAAAAAAGAGAAGGATTGCAAATGACTCTCTGGGTCGGGGATTGTAAGCGACTCTCTGGGTTGGGGATTGGAAGTGACTCTCTGGGTTGGGGATTGTAATGTATTGTGTGAGTATTCGTAGGTCAGAGTGCGTATGAAGTCAGGACGGGAGTTAAGAAAAATGGAAGTCTGTTGAATAAACATGGTTGTTCAATCTACAGCAGTGTCCAAGTCACATCAATACTACATGGCGTCAGAAGAAATTGTGGAGAAAAAAAGAAAAGAAGACACGTAAAAGATGTCACAGTTACAGCCACCGTCAAGTTTAAGCCCACAAGGTAATCTTGCTGAGAACTGGAAAATACGGATCCAGAAGTTTGAGCTGTTTCGCACCGCTAGCAGCGTAGCTGAAAAGACGGAGAAAGTGCAATGTGCTACGTTTCTGCATGAGGCAGGGGCAGAGGCAATAAAGGTTTGAAACACGTTTGTCTTCCAAGATGATGAGCAAGATAAAATTGAAGTGTCGAAGAAAAAGTTTCAAGATTACTGCGAACCGAGAAAAAACCTACCGTACATCCGACACATATTTTTTACAAGGGCTCAAGAACCGACAGAGACCATAGATGCCTATGTAACAGATTTGAAGAACAAGGCAAAAGACTGTGAGTTCGGACAACTGCATGATTCTTTAGTACGTGACAGGATTGTATGCGGCATACAAGATGATCAAGTGCGAGGCAGGCTATTGAGAGAGGCAGAGCTTACATTAGAAAAGGCAATTGATGTTTGCTGTGCCAGCGAGATCACGTCAAGTCAGCTTAAAGTGCTTAATGAAGAGATTGAAGTGCACAAAATAAAAACTGTGAAAACTGACAAGAGTAGGACAAAGCCAGCTCCACAGGATGATCAAAAGGAAGTTAACTGCAACAGATGTGGTTATAAACATGGATACAGAAAATGTCCAGCCTTTGGTCAGACATGCAAGTTATGCTAGAAAAGAAATCACTTTGCAAAGATGTGCAAATCACAGGAGCATGCAAGGAAAATGCATGCTGTGGAACAGAATGAGGGCAACAGTGATATGTTCATTGGCACAGTTGAAGTGGAACAGGAGGTATGCATCAAGAATATTGACAATGCAGAGATGGAGGATGAAGTTGATTGGACTCAAGATCTGATAATAAACAGGAGGAATGTGACATTTAAGCTTGACACTGGGGCAAAGTGCAATGTAATGTCAGCAGAAACATTCAACTCTCTGGACTTCAGAGGAAGTCTGAGAGAATCCACCTGGAAGCTTGTTGCATATTCCGGCCACAAGACAGCGCCATTGGGGAAAAAAAACACTCACCTGTGTGTACAAAGAACAAAAAACACAAGATAGAGTTTGAGATAGTACAGCAACATGTTCCTGCAATACTGGGCAAAGCAACATGCACAAAGCTAGGCCTGGTGAAGTGAATCTATGGTGTTGAGAAAGAAAATGACATTCTCAAAGACTTTGTTGACTTGTTTTCTGGATTAGGATGTTTACCAGGGAAACACCATATCCAGATTGATCCAACTATTGCACCAGTCGTGCATGCCCCGAGAAAGATTCCAGTAGCTCTCAGGGATCGAGTAGTGGAGGAGCTACACAGAATGGAACAGATGGGAGTCATAACGAGACAAATAGAACCGAGCAACTGGGTGAATAGTATGGTGACAGTGTTCACAGAAAAAAAGATGAGGATTTGCATGGATCCACAAGATCTAAACCGAGCCATCAAAAGAGAGCACTATCCGCTGCTCACGGTTGAAGAGGTTGTCTCCCGCATGCCTAATGCGAAACACTTTTCAATATTAGATGCAAATCAAGGTTTCTGGCAGATCAAGCTGGATGAGGAAAGTTCCAAATTATGCACTTTCAATATGCCCATAGGGAGATATTGTTTCCTGCATCTACCCTTTGGGATTTCTTCTGCATCAGAGGTATTCCAGAGGTCAGTGGCACAAATGATTGAAGGCCTGGACAGGGTGGTCAACATCATTGATGATTTGCTGATATGGGGTGACACAATTGTGGAACATGATCAGAGATTGAGGAAGCTTCTGGAGAGCACACGTGAGTACAACCTAAAACTGAACAAAAGTAAATGTAGGATCAGAACTACAGAGATCAAATACATAGGTCACGTTCTCAGTGCTGATGGGCTAAAACCAGATAATGAAAAGGTCAGGGCTGTGGTACAGCTACCACCACCCAAAGATAAGCAAGGACTTTTGAGGTTCATGGGCATGATACAGTATCTTGCCAAGTTCATTCCCAACTTATCAGAGGTCAGCGCTCCACTTCGAAAGCTTATAGAACCAACACTGAATGGCACTGGGAAGACGAACAAAAGAAAAGTTTTGACACACTGAAGCAGTTGGTTACCAATACACCAGCACTCAAGTTCTATGATGTCAATAAACAGGTGACAATGTCTGTGGATGCCAGTTCGGAGGGAATAGGAGCTGTTATACTGCAGGATGGGAGGCTTGTGACGTATGGATCATGAGCACTTACGGATGCTCAAATCGAGAAGAAATTACTCGCCATAGTTTATGGGTGTGAGAAGTTCCACCAATATGTATAGGGCAAAGAAATCCAGGTTGAGAGTGATCACAAACCACTTGAGAGCATCTTCAAAAAGCCGCTCCACCAAGCTCCTATGAGGCTGTAAAGGATGCTTATCAGGCTACAGAGGTACACTCTCACAGTCACCTATAAGCCAGGAAAAGAACTGCACATCGCTGATGCTTTGAGCTTTTACCTCAAAGAGCAAAAGGAAGAGTTGCTAGGAACAGAGCTGGAGGTCAACTGGGTTACACCTCAGCTACCCATCTCTGAGGAGAAGTTGAACATGTTCAGGAAAGCAACTACAGATGATCCTGAAGTGCAAATGCTGAGAGACATTACAATGAATGGATGGCCAACAGAAAGAAAAGATGTTCCAAAGGAAATGGAGAAATACTGGACATTTAAAGAGGAAATCAGCTATGCGTCAGGACTAATGTTCAAAGTGGCAAAACTCATCGTACCAAACCGAATGAGGCAGGAAATGCTCAACGGAATTCATGAGTCACACCTGGGGATAGCGAAATGTAAAGAAAGAGTAAGGGACATTCTCTATTTGCCAGGCAACTGAGATAGAGGACATTGTGTCTCAGTGTGCTGTCTGTAATGAAAACAAAACCAGCAATCCAAGAGAGCAAACAGAGGAAATCTGCAGATGCTGGAAATTCAAACAACAACACACACAAAATGCTGGTGGAACACAGCAGGCCAGGCAACATCTATAGGGAGAAGCACTGTCGACGTTTCGGGCCGAGACCCTTCGTCAGGACTAGAATCCAGGAGAGCCTCTGCTTCCCCACCCACTACCAGGAAGATCATGGGAGGAGATTGGCACAGATCTCTTTCACTACAATGGTGCAGAATATCTGCTTTATGTGGACTACTATTCAAAATATCCGGAGATCACCAAGTGAAATGTCCAGTCAAGGTGTCATTACCACAATGAAGTCGACATTCACAAAACATGGTATTCCAGATATTGTCGTTAGTGACAATGGTCCACAATATGCCAGTGGTGAGTTTAGAGGGTTTTCAGAAAGCTGGGAATTTCGACATGTTACTTCCAGTCCAGGGCACGCTCAGTCTAATGGACAAGCATAAAGAACTGTACAAACTGTCAAGAACATGCTCAAGAAGGCACAAAGCAGCAACGGTGACCCGTATATTGCTCTGCTTGAATACCGCAACACACCAATTGAAGGTGTGGGGTTCTCTCCTGCACAGCTGTTGATGGGACGTTGTCTGAAGTCAAAACCGCCAACATCCACAACTCTACTGACTCCCGAAAGTAAGGCTCAAGTACATGACAAGCAAAAGTACAAGCAAATAAAGCAAAAGAGCTACTATGACAGACATACAAGACAGTTACCAGATCTGCATACAGGTGAAAATGTCAGAATACAGAGAGGAGACACTTGGCAACCAGCTGTGGTTGTGAACAGACATCAGCAACCAAGATCCTTCATAGTTTGCACGCTGGATGGAAGAGTCTACAGGAGGAACAGGAAGCATCTGCTGAAGACAGGCAAGAGGGAGTTTCCACGTACAGATGCACAGAACATTTCCACAGATACAGACATGGCAACAAACGACACCAAGAGTGAGGGGCACGACGAAACCCCACGGCGCAATGAAGGTGAAGGTTCGGCGCGGGCCGACCGAGGTAGGAATGCAGACCGCAAAGACACAGAGGTCACTCGAGAGACTGACACTGATGAAGGGCGAGCACAGTCACAGTTGTGCTACACACAGTCTGGGAGACAAGTCAAACTTCCAGCAAGATACAGAGTCTCACACAGTTTGAGGCAAAGTCACACATGTTATAAGTTCCAAGGTGTGAAATAAAAGGTTTATTAGTCTATGTTAGTAAAAGAAAATACACTGCTGTTAATATTGTAAGATACAATGTAGAATACAGTATAAGAAGTTAAGATGATTTTTTTAGTTTATGTCATGTCTGTTGCAATGTAAGAAAGGCATACCTAGAAGCATTGTTTTGGTAATTCACAGTGTTGTAAAAAAAATCTTGAGAAGGGGGATGTAATGTATTATGTGAGTATTCGTAGGTCAGAGTGTGTACGACGTCAGGACGGGGAGGGGGGAGGGTTAAGAAAAATGGAAGTCTGTTTAATAAACGTGGTTGTTCAATCTACAGCTGTGTCCGAGTGACATCAATACTACAGGGATTGCAAGCGACTCTCTGGGTCGAGGATTGGAAGCGAGTCTCTGGGTCGAGGATTGGAAGCGAGTCTCTGGGTCAGGGATTGGAAGCGACTCTCTGGGTCGGGGATTGCAAGCGACTCTCTGGGTCGGGGATTGGAAGCGACTCTCTGGGTCGCGGATTGCAAGCGACTCTCTGGGTCAGGGATTGGAAGTGACTCTCAGGGTCGGGGATTGGAAGCGACCCTCTGGGTCGGGGATTGCAAGTGACTCTCTGGGTCGGGGATTGGAAGCGAGTCTCTGGGTCGGGGATTGCAAGCGACTCTCTAGGTCGGGGATTGGAAGTGACTCTCTGGGTCGGGGATTGCAAGTGACTCTCTGGGTTGGGGATTGGAAGCGACCGTCTGGGTCGGGGATTGGAAGTGACTCTCTGGGTTGGGGATTGGAAGTGACTATCAGGGTTGGGGATTGGAAGCGACCGTCTGGGTCGGGGATTGCAAGCGACTGTCTGGGTCGGGGATTGCAAGTGACTCTCTGGGTCGCGGATTGGAAGTGACTCTCCGGGTCGGGGATTGGAAGCGACTGTCCAGGTCGCGGATTGCAAGTGACTCTCTGGGTCGCGGATTGGAAGTGACTCTCTGGGTCGGGGATTGGAAGCGACTGTCTGGGTCGGGGATTGCAAGTGACTCTCTGGGTCGCGGATTGCAAGTGACTCTCTGGGTCAGGGATTGGAAGCGACTGTCTGGGTCGGGGATTGCAAGCGACTGTCTGGGTCGGGGATTGGAAGCGACCGTCTGGGTCGGGGATTGGAAGTGACTCTCTGGGTCGGGGATGGGAAGCGACCGTCTGGGTCGGGGATTGGAAGTGACTCTCTGGGTCGGGGATTGCAAGTGACTCTCTGGGTCGCGGATTGGAAGCGACTATCTAGGTCGGGGATTGCAAGCGACTCTCTGGGTCGCGGATTGGAAGTGACTCTCTGGGTCGGGGATGGGAAGTGACTCTCTGGGTCGGGGATTGCAAGCGACTCTCTGGGTCGCGGATTGCAAGTGACTCTCTGGGTCGGGGATTGGAAGCGATCCTCTGGGTCGCGGATTGCAAGTGACTCTCTGGGTCGGGGATTGGAAGCAACTCTCTGGGTCGGGGATTGCAAGCGACTGTCTGGGTCGGGGATTGGAAGCGACTGTCTGGGTCGCGGATTGCAAGCGACTGTCTGGGTCGGGGATGGGAAGTGACTCTCTGGGTCGCAGATTGGAAGTGACTCTCTGGGTCGCGGATTGCAAGTGACTGTCTGGGTCGGGGATTGCAAGTGACTCTCTGGGTCGGGGACTGGAAGTGACTCTCTGGGTCACGGATTGGAAGTGACTCTCTGGGTTGGGGATTGGAAGCGACCGTCTGGGTCGGGGATTGCAAGCGACTGTCTGGGTCGGGGATTGCAAGTGACTCTCTGGGTCGCGGATTGGAAGTGACTCTCTGGGTCGGGGATTGGAAGCGACGGTCTAGGTCGGGGATTGCAAGTGACTCTCTGGGTCGGGGATTGGAAGCGACTGTCTGGGTCGGGGATTGCAAGTGACTCTCTGGGTCGCGGATTGCAAGTGACTCTCTGGGTCAGGGATTGGAAGCGACTGTCTGGGTCGGGGATTGCAAGCGACTGTCTGGGTCGCGGATTGGAAGCGACTGTCTGGGTCGGGGATTTCAAGTGACTCTCTGGGTCGCGGATTGCAAGTGACTCTCTGGGTCAGGGATTGGAAGTGACTCTCTGGGTCGCGGATTGCAAGCGACTCTCTGGGTCGGGGATTGGAAGCGACCCTCTGGGTCGGGGATTGGAAGCGAGTCTCTGGGTCGGGGATTGCAAGCGACTCTCTGGGTCGGGGATTGGAAGTGACACTCTGGGTCGGGGATTGCAAGCGACTCTCTGGGTCGGGGATTGGAAGTGACTCTCTGGGTCGGGGATTGGAAGTGACTCTCTGGGTCGGGGATTGGAAGCGACCGTCTGGGTCGGGGATTGCAAGCGACTGTCTGGGTCGGGGATTGCAAGTGACACTCTGGGTCGCGGATTGGAAGTGACTCTCTGGGTCGGGGATTGGAAGCGACTGTCCAGGTCGGGGATTGCAAGTGACTCTCTGGGTCGCGGATTGGAAGTGACTCTCTGGGTCGGGGATTGGAAGCGACTGTCTGGGTCGGGGATTGCAAGTGACTCTCTGGGTCGCGGATTGCAAGTGACTCTCTGGGTCAGGGATTGGAAGCGAGTCTCTGGGTCGAGGATTGGAAGCGAGTCTCTGGGTCAGGGATTGGAAGCGACTCTCTGGGTCGGGGATTGCAAGCGACTCTCTGGGTCGGGGATTGGAAGCGACTCTCTGGGTCGCGGATTGCAAGCGACTCTCTGGGTCGGGGATTGGAAGCGACCCTCTGGGTCGGGGATTGCATGTGACTCTCTGGGTCGGGGATTGGAAGCGAGTCTCTGGGTCGGGGATTGCAAGCGACTCTCTAGGTCGGGGATTGGAAGTGACTCTCTGGGTCGGGGATTGCAAGTGACTCTCTGGGTTGGGGATTGGAAGCGACCGTCTGGGTCGGGGATTGGAAGTGACTCTCTGGGTTGGGGATTGGAAGTGACTCTCTGGGTTGGGGATTGGAAGCGACCGTCTGTGTCGGGGATTGCAAGCGACTGTCTGGGTCGGGGATTGGAAGCGAGTCTCTGGGTCGGGGATTGCAAGCGACTCTCTGGGTCGGGGATTGGAAGTGACTCTCTGGGTCGGGGATTGGAAGTGACTCTCTGGGTTGGGGATTGGAAGCGACCGTCTGGGTCGGGGATTGCAAGCGACTGTCTGGGTCGGGGATTGCAAGTGACTCTCTGGGTCGCGGATTGGAAGTGACTCTCTGGGTCGGGGATTGGAAGCGACTGTCCAGGTCGCGGATTGCAAGTGACTCTCTGGGTCGCGGATTGGAAGTGACTCTCTGGGTCACGGATTGGAAGCGACTGTCTGGGTCGGGGATTGCAAGCGACTGTCTGGGTCGGGGATTGGAAGCGACCGTCTGGGTCGGGGATTGGAAGTGACTCTCTGGGTCGGGGATGGGAAGCGACCGTCTGCGTCGGGGATTGGAAGTGACTCTCTGGGTCGGGGATTGCAAGTGACTCTCTGGGTCGCGGATTGGAAGCGACTATCTAGGTCGGGGATTGCAAGCGACTCTCTGGGTCGCGGATTGGAAGTGACTCTCTGGGTCGGGGATGGGAAGTGACTGTCTGGGTCGGGGATTGCAAGCGACTGTCTGGGTCGCGGATTGGAAGCGACTGTCTGGGTCGGGGATTGCAAGTGACTCTCTGGGTCCGGGATTGGAAGTGACTCTCTGGGTCGCGGATTGGAAGTGACTCTCCGGGTCGGGGATTGGAAGCGACTGTCCAGGTCGGGGATTGCAAGTGACTCTCTGGGTCGCGGATTGGAACTGACTCTCTGGGTCGGGGATTGGAAACGACTGTCTGGGTCGGGGTTTGCAAGTGACTCTCTGGGTCGCGGATTGCAAGTGACTCTCTGGGTCAGGGATTGGAAGCGACTGTCTAGGTCGGGGATTGCAAGTGACTCTCTGGGTCGGGGATTGGAAGCGACTGTCTGGGTCGGGGATTGCAAGTGACTCTCTGGGTCGCGGATTGCAAGTGATTCTCTGGGTCAGGGATTGGAAGCGACTGTCTGGGTCGGGGATTGCAAGCGACTGTCTGGGTCGCGGATTGGAAGCGATTGTCTGGGTCGGGGATTGCAAGTGACTCTCTGGGTCCGGGATTGGAAGTGACTCTCTGGGTCGCGGATTGCAAGCGACTCTCTGGGTCGGGGATTGGAAGTGACTCTCTGGGTCGGGGATTGGAAGCGACCCTCTGGGTCGGGGATTGCAAGTGACTCTCTGGGTCGGGGATTGGAAGCGAGTCTCTGGGTCGGGGATTGCAAGCGACTCTCTGGGTCGGGGATTGGAAGCGACCGTCTGGGTCGGGGATTGCAAGCGACTGTCTGGGTCGGGGATTGCAAGTGACTCTCTGGGTCGCGGATTGGAAGTGACTCTCTGGGTCGGGGATTGGAAGCGACTGTCCAGGTCGCGGATTGCAAGTGACTCTCTGGGTCGCGGATTGGAAGTGACTCTCTGGGTCACGGATTGGAAGCGACTGTCTGGGTCGGGGATTGCAAGCGACTGTCTGGGTCGGGGATTGGAAGCGACCGTCTGGGTCGGGGATTGGAAGTGACTCTCTGGGTCGGGGATGGGAAGCGACCGTCTGCGTCGGGGATTGGAAGTGACTCTCTGGGTCGGGGATTGCAAGTGACTCTCTGGGTCGCGGATTGGAAGCGACTATCTAGGTCGGGGATTGCAAGCGACTCTCTGGGTCGCGGATTGGAAGTGACTCTCTGGGTCGGGGATGGGAAGTGACTGTCTGGGTCGGGGATTGCAAGCGACTGTCTGGGTCGCGGATTGGAAGCGACTGTCTGGGTCGGGGATTGCAAGTGACTCTCTGGGTCCGGGATTGGAAGTGACTCTCTGGGTCGCGGATTGGAAGTGACTCTCCGGGTCGGGGATTGGAAGCGACTGTCCAGGTCGGGGATTGCAAGTGACTCTCTGGGTCGCGGATTGGAACTGACTCTCTGGGTCGGGGATTGGAAACGACTGTCTGGGTCGGGGTTTGCAAGTGACTCTCTGGGTCGCGGATTGCAAGTGACTCTCTGGGTCAGGGATTGGAAGCGACTGTCTAGGTCGGGGATTGCAAGTGACTCTCTGGGTCGGGGATTGGAAGCGACTGTCTGGGTCGGGGATTGCAAGTGACTCTCTGGGTCGCGGATTGCAAGTGATTCTCTGGGTCAGGGATTGGAAGCGACTGTCTGGGTCGGGGATTGCAAGCGACTGTCTGGGTCGCGGATTGGAAGCGATTGTCTGGGTCGGGGATTGCAAGTGACTCTCTGGGTCCGGGATTGGAAGTGACTCTCTGGGTCGCGGATTGCAAGCGACTCTCTGGGTCGGGGATTGGAAGTGACTCTCTGGGTCGGGGATTGGAAGCGACCCTCTGGGTCGGGGATTGCAAGTGACTCTCTGGGTCGGGGATTGGAAGCGAGTCTCTGGGTCGGGGATTGCAAGCGACTCTCTGGGTCGGGGATTGGAAGTGACTCTCTGGGTCGGGGATTGCAAGCGACTCTCTGGGTCGGGGATTGGAAGTGACTCTCTGGGTTGGGGATTGGAAGCGACCGTCTGGGTCGGGGATTGCAAGCGACTGTCTGGGTCGGGGATTGCAAGTGACTCTCTGGGTCGCGGATTGCAAGTGACTCTCTGGGTCAGGGATTGGAAGCGACTGTCTGGGTCGGGGATTGCAAGCGACTGTCTGGGTCGCGGATTGGAAGTGACTCTCTGGGTCGCGGATTGGAAGCGACTGTCTGGGTCGGGGATTGGAAGCGACTGTCTGGGTCGCGGATTGGAAGTGACTCTCTGGGTCGCGGATTGGAAGCGACTCTCTGGGTCGGGGATTGGAAGCGACCCTCTGGGTCGGGGATTGGAAGTGACTCTCTGGGTCGGGGATTGGAAGCGACTGTCCAGGTCGGGGATTCCAAGTGACTGTCTGGGTCGCGGATTGGAAGTGACTCTCTGGGTCGGGGATTGGAAGCGACTGTCTGGGTCGGGGATTGCAAGTGACTCTCTGGGTCGAGGATTGCAAGTGACTCTCTGGGTCGGGGATGGGAAGCGACTCTCTGGGTCGGGGATTGGAAGCGACTGTCTGGGTCGGGGATTGCAAGTGACTCTCTGGGTCGAGGATTGCAAGTGACTCTCTGGGTCGGGGATGGGAAGCGACTCTCTGGGTCGGGGATTGGAAGCGACTGTCTGGGTCGGGGATTGCAAGCGACTCTCTGGGTCAGGGATTGCAAGTGACTCTCTGGGTCGCGGATTGCAAGTGACTCTCTGGGTCGGGGATGGGAAGCAACTCTCTGGGTCGGGGATTGGAAGCGACTGTCTGGGTCGGGGATTGGAAGTGACTCTCTGGGTCGGGGATTGGAAGCGACTCTCTGGGTCGGGGATTGCAGGCGAGTGTCTGGGTCGGGGATTGCAAGCGACTCTCTGGGTCAGGGATTGCAAGTGACTCTCTGGGTCGCGGATTGCAAGTGACTCTCTGGGTCGGGGATGGGAAGCGACTCTCTGGGTCGGGGATTAGAAGCGACTGTCTGGGTCGGGGATTGGAAGTGACTCTCTGGGTCGGGGATTGGAAGCGACTCTCTGGGTCGGGGATTGCAGGCGAGTGTCTGGGTCGGGGATTGCAAGCGACTCTCTGGGTCGGGGATTGCAAGTGACTGTCTGGGTCGGGGATGGGAAGTGACTCTCTGGGTCGGGGATTGCAAGCGACTCTCTGGGTCGGGGATTGCAAGCGACTGTCTAGGTCGGGGATTGCAAGTGACTCTCTGGGTCGGGGATTGGAAGCGACTGTCTGGGTCGGGGATTGCAAGTGACTCTCTGGGTCGCGGATTACAAGTGATTCTCTGGGTCAGGGATTGGAAGCGACTGTCTGGGTCGGGGATTGCAAGCGACTGTCTGGGTCGCCGATTGGAAGCGATTGTCTGGGTCGGGGATTGCAAGTGACTCTCTGGGTCCGGGATTGGAAGTGACTCTCTGGGTCGGGGATTGCAAGCGACTCTCTGGGTCGGGGATTGGAAGTGACTCTCTGGGTCAGGGATTGGAAGCGACCCTCTGGGTCGGGGATTGCAAGTGACTCTCTGGGTCGGGGATTGGAAGCGAGTCTCTGGGTCGGGGATTGCAAGCGACTCTCTGGGTCGGGGATTGGAAGCGAGTCTCTGGGTCGGGGATTGCAAGCGACTCTCTGGGTCGGGGATTGGAAGTGACTCTCTGGGTCGGGGATTGCAAGCGACTCTCTGGGTCGGGGATTGGAAGTGACTCTCTGGGTCGCGGATTGGAAGCGACCCTCTGGGTCGGGGATTGCAAGTGACTCTCTGGGTCGGGGATTGGAAGCGAGTCTCTGGGTCGGGGATTGCAAGCGACTCTCTGGGTCGGGAATTGGAAGCGAGTCTCTGGGTCGGGGATTGCAAGCGACTCTCTGGGTCGGGGATTGGAAGTGACTCTCTGGGTCGGGGATTGCAAGCGACTCTCTGGGTCGGGGATTGGAAGTGACTCTCTGGGTCGCGGATTGGAAGTGACTCTCTGGGTTGGGGATTGGAAGCGACCGACTGGGTCGGGGATTGCAAGCGACTGTCTGGGTCGGGGATTGCAAGTGACTCTCTGGGTCGCGGATTGGAAATGACTCTCTGGGTCGGGGATTGGAAGCGACTGTCCAGGTCGGGGATTGCAAGTGACTCTCTGGGTCGCGGATTGGAAGTGACTCTCTGGGTCGGGGATTGGAAGCGACTGTCTGGGTCGGGGATTGCAAGTGACTCTCTGGGTCGCGGATTGCAAGTGACTCTCTGGGTCGGGGATTGCAAGCGACTGTCTGGGTCGGGGATTGCAAGTGACTCTCTGGGTCGCGGATTGGAAGTGACTCTCTGGGTCGGGGATTGGAAGCGACTGTCCAGGTCGGGGATTGCAAGCGACTGTCCAGGTCGGGGATTGCAAGTGACTCTCTGGGTCGCGGATTGGAAGTGACTCTCTGGGTCGGGGATTGGAAGCGACTGTCTGGGTCGCGGATTGCAAGCGACTCTCTGGGTCGGGGATTGGAAGTGACTCTCTGGGTCGGGGATTGGAAGCGACCCTCTGGGTCGGGGATTGCAAGTGACTCTCTGGGTCGGGGATTGGAAGCGACTCTCTGGGTCGGGGATTGGAAGTGACTCTCTGGGTCGGGGATTGCAAGCGACTCTCTGGGTCGGGGATTGGAAGTGACTCTCTGGGTCGCGGATTGGAAGTGACTCTCTGGGTCGGGGATTGGAAGCGACCGTCTGGGTCGGGGATTGCAAGCGACTGTCTGGGTCGGGGATTGCAAGTGACTCTATGGGTCGCGGATTGGAAGTGACTCTCTGGGTCAGGGATTGGAAACAACTGTCCAGGTCGGGGATTGCAAGTGACTCTCTGGGTCGCGGAATGGAAGTGACTCTCTGGGTCGGGGATTGGAAGCGACTGTCTGGGTCGGGGATTGCAAGTGACTCTCTGGGTCACGGATTGCAAGTGACTCTCTGGGTCGGGGATTGGAAGCGACTGTCTAGGTCGGGGATTGCAAGTGACTCTCTGGGTCGTGGATTGCAAGTGACTCTCTGGGTCAGGGATTGGAAGCGACTGTCTGGGTCGGGGATTGCAAGCGACTGTCTGGGTCGAGGATTGGAAGTGACCCTCTGGGTCGGGGATTGCAAGTGACTCTCTGGGTCGGGGATTGGAAGCGAGTCTCTGGGTCGGGGATTGCAAGCGACTCTCTGGGTCAGGGATTGGAAGTGACTCTCTGGGTCGGGGATTGCAAGTGACTCTCTGGGTCCGGGATTGGAAGAGACTCTCTGGGTCGCGGATTGCAAGCGACTCTCTAGGTCGGGGATTGGAAGTGACTCTCTGGGTCGGGGATTGCAAGCGACTCTCTGGGTCGGGGATTGGAAGTGACTCTCTGGGTTGGGGATTGGAAGCGACCGTCTGGGTCGGGGATTGCAAGTGACTCTCTGGGTCGGGGATTGGAAGCGAGTCTCTGGGTCGGGGATTGCAAGCGACTCTCTGGGTCGGGGATTGGAAGCGAGTCTCTGGGTCGGGGATTGCAAGCGACTCTCTGGGTCGGGGATTGGAAGCGAGTCTCTGGGTCGGGGATTGCAAGCGACTCTCTAGGTCGGGGATTGGAAGTGACTCTCTGGGTCGGGGATTGCAAGCGACTCTCTGGGTCGGGGATTGGAAGTGACTCTCTGGGTCGGGGATTGGAAGCGACCGTCTGGGTCGGGGATTGCAAGCGACTGTCTGGGTCGGGGATTGGAAGCGACTCTCTGGGTCGGGGATGGGAAGTGACTCTCTGGGTCGGGGATTGCAAGCGACTGTCCAGGTCGGGGATTGCAAGTGACTCTCTGGGTCGCGGATTGGAAGTGAGTCTCTGGGTCGGGGATTGCAAGTGACTCTCTGGGTCAGGGATTGGAAGCGACTGTCTGGGTCGGGGATTGCAAGCGACTGTCTGGGTCGGGGATTGGAAGCGACCGTCTGGGTCGGGGATTGGAAGTGACTCTCTGGGTCGGGGATGGGAAGCGACCGTCTGGGTCGGGGAGTGGAAGTGACTCTCTGGGTCGGGGATTGCAAGTGACTCTCTGGGTCGCGGATTGGAAGCGACTATCTAGGTCGGGGATTGCAAGCGACTCTCTGGGTCGCGGATTGGAAGTGACTCTCTGGGTCGGGGATGGGAAGTGACTCTCTGGGTCGGGGATTGCAAGCGACTCTCTGGGTCGCGGATTGCAAGTGACTCTCTGGGTCGGGGATTGGAAGCGACTCTCTGGGTCGCGGATTGCAAGTGACTCTCTGGGTCGGGGATTGGAAGCAACTCTCTGGGTCGGGGATTGCAAGCGACTGTCTGGGTCGGGGATTGGAAGCGACTGTCTGGGTCGCGGATTGCAAGCGACTGTCTGGGTCGGGGATGGGAAGTGACTCTCTGGGTCGCGGATTGCAAGTGACTGTCTGGGTCGGGGATTGGAAGCGACTGTCCAGGTCGCGGATTGCAAGTGACTCTCTGGGTCGCGGATTGGAAGTGACTCTCTGGGTCACGGATTGGAAGCGACTGTCTGGGTCGGGGATTGCAAGCGACTGTCTGGGTCGGGGATTGGAAGCGACCGTCTGGGTCGGGGATTGGAAGTGACTCTCTGGGTCGGGGATGGGAAGCGACCGTCTGCGTCGGGGATTGGAAGTGACTCTCTGGGTCGGGGATTGCAAGTGACTCTCTGGGTCGCGGATTGGAAGCGACTATCTAGGTCGGGGATTGCAAGCGACTCTCTGGGTCGCGGATTGGAAGTGACTCTCTGGGTCGGGGATGGGAAGTGACTGTCTGGGTCGGGGATTGCAAGCGACTGTCTGGGTCGCGGATTGGAAGCGACTGTCTGGGTCGGGGATTGCAAGTGACTCTCTGGGTCCGGGATTGGAAGTGACTCTCTGGGTCGCGGATTGGAAGTGACTCTCCGGGTCGGGGATTGGAAGCGACTGTCCAGGTCGGGGATTGCAAGTGACTCTCTGGGTCGCGGATTGGAACTGACTCTCTGGGTCGGGGATTGGAAACGACTGTCTGGGTCGGGGATTGCAAGTGACTCTCTGGGTCGCGGATTGCAAGTGACTCTCTGGGTCAGGGATTGGAAGCGACTGTCTAGGTCGGGGATTGCAAGTGACTCTCTGGGTCGGGGATTGGAAGCGACTGTCTGGGTCGGGGATTGCAAGTGACTCTCTGGGTCGCGGATTGCAAGTGATTCTCTGGGTCAGGGATTGGAAGCGACTGTCTGGGTCGGGGATTGCAAGCGACTGTCTGGGTCGCGGATTGGAAGCGATTGTCTGGGTCGGGGATTGCAAGTGACTCTCTGGGTCCGGGATTGGAAGTGACTCTCTGGGTCGCGGATTGCAAGCGACTCTCTGGGTCGGGGATTGGAAGTGACTCTCTGGGTCGGGGATTGGAAGCGACCCTCTGGGTCGGGGATTGCAAGTGACTCTCTGGGTCGGGGATTGGAAGCGAGTCTCTGGGTCGGGGATTGCAAGCGACTCTCTGGGTCGGGGATTGGAAGTGACTCTCTGGGTCGGGGATTGCAAGCGACTCTCTGGGTCGGGGATTGGAAGTGACTCTCTGGGTTGGGGATTGGAAGCGACCGTCTGGGTCGGGGATTGCAAGCGACTGTCTGGGTCAGGGATTGCAAGTGACTCTCTGGGTCGCGGATTGCAAGTGACTCTCTGGGTCAGGGATTGGAAGCGACTGTCTGGGTTGGGGATTGCAAGCGACTGTCTGGGTCGCGGATTGGAAGTGACTCTCTGGGTCGCGGATTGGAAGCGACTGTCTGGGTCGGGGATTGGAAGCGACTGTCTGGGTCGCGGATTGGAAGTAACTCTCTGGGTCGCGGATTGGAAGCGACTCTCTGGGTCGGGGATTGGAAGCGACCCTCTGGGTCGGGGATTGCAAGTGACTCTCTGGGTCGGGGATTGGAAGCGAGTCTCTGGGTCGGGGATTGCAAGCGACTCTCTGGGTCGGGGATTGGAAGTGACTCTCTGGGTCGGGGATTGCAAGCGACTCTCTGGGTCGGGGATTGGAAGTGACTCTCTGGGTCGGGGATTGGAAGCGACTGTCCAGGTCGGGGATTCCAAGTGACTGTCTGGGTCGCGGATTGGAAGTGACTCTCTGGGTCGGGGATTGGAAGCGACTGTCTGGGTCGGGGATTGCAAGTGACTCTCTGGGTCGAGGATTGCAAGTGACTCTCTGGGTCGGGGATGGGAAGCGACTCTCTGGGTCGGGGATTGGAAGCGACTGTCTGGGTCGGGGATTGCAAGTGACTCTCTGGGTCGAGGATTGCAAGTGACTCTCTGGGTCGGGGATGGGAAGCGACTCTCTGGGTCGGGGATTGGAAGCGACTGTCTGGGTCGGGGATTGCAAGCGACTCTCTGGGTCAGGGATTGCAAGTGACTCTCTGGGTCGCGGATTGCAAGTGACTCTCTGGGTCGGGGATGGGAAGCAACTCTCTGGGTCGGGGATTGGAAGCGACTGTCTGGGTCGGGGATTGGAAGTGACTCTCTGGGTCGGGGATTGGAAGCGACTCTCTGGGTCGGGGATTGCAGGCGAGTGTCTGGGTCGGGGATTGCAAGCGACTCTCTGGGTCAGGGATTGCAAGTGACTCTCTGGGTCGCGGATTGCAAGTGACTCTCTGGGTCGGGGATGGGAAGCGACTCTCTGGGTCGGGGATTAGAAGCGACTGTCTGGGTCGGGGATTGGAAGTGACTCTCTGGGTCGGGGATTGGAAGCGACTCTCTGGGTCGGGGATTGCAGGCGAGTGTCTGGGTCGGGGATTGCAAGCGACTCTCTGGGTCGGGGATTGCAAGTGACTGTCTGGGTCGGGGATGGGAAGTGACTCTCTGGGTCGGGGATTGCAAGCGACTCTCTGGGTCGGGGATTGCAAGCGACTGTCTAGGTCGGGGATTGCAAGTGACTCTCTGGGTCGGGGATTGGAAGCGACTGTCTGGGTCGGGGATTGCAAGTGACTCTCTGGGTCGCGGATTACAAGTGATTCTCTGGGTCAGGGATTGGAAGCGACTGTCTGGGTCGGGGATTGCAAGCGACTGTCTGGGTCGCCGATTGGAAGCGATTGTCTGGGTCGGGGATTGCAAGTGACTCTCTGGGTCCGGGATTGGAAGTGACTCTCTGGGTCGGGGATTGCAAGCGACTCTCTGGGTCGGGGATTGGAAGTGACTCTCTGGGTCAGGGATTGGAAGCGACCCTCTGGGTCGGGGATTGCAAGTGACTCTCTGGGTCGGGGATTGGAAGCGAGTCTCTGGGTCGGGGATTGCAAGCGACTCTCTGGGTCGGGGATTGGAAGCGAGTCTCTGGGTCGGGGATTGCAAGCGACTCTCTGGGTCGGGGATTGGAAGTGACTCTCTGGGTCGGGGATTGCAAGCGACTCTCTGGGTCGGGGATTGGAAGTGACTCTCTGGGTCGCGGATTGGAAGCGACCCTCTGGGTCGGGGATTGCAAGTGACTCTCTGGGTCGGGGATTGGAAGCGAGTCTCTGGGTCGGGGATTGCAAGCGACTCTCTGGGTCGGGGATTGGAAGCGAGTCTCTGGGTCGGGGATTGCAAGCGACTCTCTGGGTCGGGGATTGGAAGTGACTCTCTGGGTCGGGGATTGCAAGCGACTCTCTGGGTCGGGGATTGGAAGTGACTCTCTGGGTCGCGGATTGGAAGTGACTCTCTGGGTTGGGGATTGGAAGCGACCGACTGGGTCGGGGATTGCAAGCGACTGTCTGGGTCGGGGATTGCAAGTGACTCTCTGGGTCGCGGATTGGAAATGACTCTCTGGGTCGGGGATTGGAAGCGACTGTCCAGGTCGGGGATTGCAAGTGACTCTCTGGGTCGCGGATTGGAAGTGACTCTCTGGGTCGGGGATTGGAAGCGACTGTCTGGGTCGGGGATTGCAAGTGACTCTCTGGGTCGCGGATTGCAAGTGACTCTCTGGGTCGGGGATTGCAAGCGACTGTCTGGGTCGGGGATTGCAAGTGACTCTCTGGGTCGCGGATTGGAAGTGACTCTCTGGGTCGGGGATTGGAAGCGACTGTCCAGGTCGGGGATTGCAAGCGACTGTCCAGGTCGGGGATTGCAAGTGACTCTCTGGGTCGCGGATTGGAAGTGACTCTCTGGGTCGGGGATTGGAAGCGACTGTCTGGGTCGCGGATTGCAAGCGACTCTCTGGGTCGGGGATTGGAAGTGACTCTCTGGGTCGGGGATTGGAAGCGACCCTCTGGGTCGGGGATTGCAAGTGACTCTCTGGGTCGGGGATTGGAAGCGACTCTCTGGGTCGGGGATTGGAAGTGACTCTCTGGGTCGGGGATTGCAAGCGACTCTCTGGGTCGGGGATTGGAAGTGACTCTCTGGGTAGGGGATTGCAAGCGACTCTCTGGGTCGGGGATTGGAAGTGACTCTCTGGGTCGGGGATTGGAAGCGACTGTCCAGGTCGGGGATTCCAAGTGACTGTCTGGGTCGCGGATTGGAAGTGACTCTCTGGGTCGGGGATTGGAAGCGACTGTCTGGGTCGGGGATTGCAAGTGACTCTCTGGGTCGAGGATTGCAAGTGACTCTCTGGGTCGGGGATGGGAAGCGACTCTCTGGGTCGGGGATTGGAAGCGACTGTCTGGGTCGGGGATTGCAAGTGACTCTCTGGGTCGAGGATTGCAAGTGACTCTCTGGGTCGGGGATGGGAAGCGACTCTCTGGGTCGGGGATTGGAAGCGACTGTCTGGGTCGGGGATTGCAAGCGACTCTCTGGGTCAGGGATTGCAAGTGACTCTCTGGGTCGCGGATTGCAAGTGACTCTCTGGGTCGGGGATGGGAAGCAACTCTCTGGGTCGGGGATTGGAAGCGACTGTCTGGGTCGGGGATTGGAAGTGACTCTCTGGGTCGGGGATTGGAAGCGACTCTCTGGGTCGGGGATTGCAGGCGAGTGTCTGGGTCGGGGATTGCAAGCGACTCTCTGGGTCAGGGATTGCAAGTGACTCTCTGGGTCGCGGATTGCAAGTGACTCTCTGGGTCGGGGATGGGAAGCGACTCTCTGGGTCGGGGATTAGAAGCGACTGTCTGGGTCGGGGATTGGAAGTGACTCTCTGGGTCGGGGATTGGAAGCGACTCTCTGGGTCGGGGATTGCAGGCGAGTGTCTGGGTCGGGGATTGCAAGCGACTCTCTGGGTCGGGGATTGCAAGTGACTGTCTGGGTCGGGGATGGGAAGTGACTCTCTGGGTCGGGGATTGCAAGCGACTCTCTGGGTCGGGGATTGCAAGCGACTGTCTAGGTCGGGGATTGCAAGTGACTCTCTGGGTCGGGGATTGGAAGCGACTGTCTGGGTCGGGGATTGCAAGTGACTCTCTGGGTCGCGGATTACAAGTGATTCTCTGGGTCAGGGATTGGAAGCGACTGTCTGGGTCGGGGATTGCAAGCGACTGTCTGGGTCGCCGATTGGAAGCGATTGTCTGGGTCGGGGATTGCAAGTGACTCTCTGGGTCCGGGATTGGAAGTGACTCTCTGGGTCGGGGATTGCAAGCGACTCTCTGGGTCGGGGATTGGAAGTGACTCTCTGGGTCAGGGATTGGAAGCGACCCTCTGGGTCGGGGATTGCAAGTGACTCTCTGGGTCGGGGATTGGAAGCGAGTCTCTGGGTCGGGGATTGCAAGCGACTCTCTGGGTCGGGGATTGGAAGCGAGTCTCTGGGTCGGGGATTGCAAGCGACTCTCTGGGTCGGGGATTGGAAGTGACTCTCTGGGTCGGGGATTGCAAGCGACTCTCTGGGTCGGGGATTGGAAGTGACTCTCTGGGTCGCGGATTGGAAGCGACCCTCTGGGTCGGGGATTGCAAGTGACTCTCTGGGTCGGGGATTGGAAGCGAGTCTCTGGGTCGGGGATTGCAAGCGACTCTCTGGGTCGGGGATTGGAAGCGAGTCTCTGGGTCGGGGATTGCAAGCGACTCTCTGGGTCGGGGATTGGAAGTGACTCTCTGGGTCGGGGATTGCAAGCGACTCTCTGGGTCGGGGATTGGAAGTGACTCTCTGGGTCGCGGATTGGAAGTGACTCTCTGGGTTGGGGATTGGAAGCGACCGACTGGGTCGGGGATTGCAAGCGACTGTCTGGGTCGGGGATTGCAAGTGACTCTCTGGGTCGCGGATTGGAAATGACTCTCTGGGTCGGGGATTGGAAGCGACTGTCCAGGTCGGGGATTGCAAGTGACTCTCTGGGTCGCGGATTGGAAGTGACTCTCTGGGTCGGGGATTGGAAGCGACTGTCTGGGTCGGGGATTGCAAGTGACTCTCTGGGTCGCGGATTGCAAGTGACTCTCTGGGTCGGGGATTGCAAGCGACTGTCTGGGTCGGGGATTGCAAGTGACTCTCTGGGTCGCGGATTGGAAGTGACTCTCTGGGTCGGGGATTGGAAGCGACTGTCCAGGTCGGGGATTGCAAGCGACTGTCCAGGTCGGGGATTGCAAGTGACTCTCTGGGTCGCGGATTGGAAGTGACTCTCTGGGTCGGGGATTGGAAGCGACTGTCTGTGTCGCGGATTGCAAGCGACTCTCTGGGTCGGGGATTGGAAGTGACTCTCTGGGTCGGGGATTGGAAGCGACCCTCTGGGTCGGGGATTGCAAGTGACTCTCTGGGTCGGGGATTGGAAGCGACTCTCTGGGTCGGGGATTGGAAGTGACTCTCTGGGTCGGGGATTGCAAGCGACTCTCTGGGTCGGGGATTGGAAGTGACTCTCTGGGTCGCGGATTGGAAGTGACTCTCTGGGTCGGGGATTGGAAGCGACCGTCTGGGTCGGGGATTGCAAGCGACTGTCTGGGTCGGGGATTGCAAGTGACTCTATGGGTCGCGGATTGGAAGTGACTCTCTGGGTCAGGGATTGGAAACAACTGTCCAGGTCGGGGATTGCAAGTGACTCTCTGGGTCGCGGATTGGAAGTGACTCTCTGGGTCGGGGATTGGAAGCGACTGTCTGGGTCGGGGATTGCAAGTGACTCTCTGGGTCACGGATTGCAAGTGACTCTCTGGGTCGGGGATTGGAAGCGACTGTCTAGGTCGGGGATTGCAAGTGACTCTCTGGGTCGTGGATTGCAAGTGACTCTCTGGGTCAGGGATTGGAAGCGACTGTCTGGGTCGGGGATTGCAAGCGACTGTCTGTGTCGAGGATTGGAAGTGACCCTCTGGGTCGGGGATTGCAAGTGACTCTCTGGGTCGGGGATTGGAAGCGAGTCTCTGGGTCGGGGATTGCAAGCGACTCTCTGGGTCAGGGATTGGAAGTGACTCTCTGGGTCGG
This sequence comes from Hemitrygon akajei, assembly GCF_048418815.1. Lineage (NCBI taxonomy): Eukaryota > Metazoa > Chordata > Chondrichthyes > Myliobatiformes > Dasyatidae > Hemitrygon > Hemitrygon akajei. The sequence goes on from NC_133132.1 coordinate 128,688,378, forward strand.
GGATTGCAAGTGACTCTCTGGGTCCGGGATTGGAAGAGACTCTCTGGGTCGCGGATTGCAAGCGACTCTCTAGGTCGGGGATTGGAAGTGACTCTCTGGGTCGGGGATTGCAAGCGACTCTCTGGGTCGGGGATTGGAAGTGACTCTCTGGGTTGGGGATTGGAAGCGACCGTCTGGGTCGGGGATTGCAAGTGACTCTCTGGGTCGGGGATTGGAAGCGACTCTCTGGGTCGGGGATTGCAAGCGACTCTCTGGGTCGGGGATTGGAAGCGAGTCTCTGGGTCGGGGATTGCAAGCGACTCTCTGGGTCGGGGATTGGAAGCGAGTCTCTGGGTCGGGGATTGCAAGCGACTCTCTAGGTCGGGGATTGGAAGTGACTCTCTGGGTCGGGGATTGCAAGCGACTCTCTGGGTCGGGGATTGGAAGTGACTCTCTGGGTTGGGGATTGGAAGCGACCGTCTGGGTCGGGGATTGCAAGCGACTGTCTGGGTCGGGGATTGGAAGCGACTCTCTGGGTCGGGGATGGGAAGTGACTCTCTGGGTCGGGGATTGCAAGCGACTGTCCAGGTCGGGGATTGCAAGTGACTCTCTGGGTCGCGGATTGGAAGTGAGTCTCTGGGTCGGGGATTGCAAGTGACTCTCTGGGTCAGGGATTGGAAGCGACTGTCTGGGTCGGGGATTGCAAGCGACTGTCTGGGTCGGGGATTGGAAGCGACCGTCTGGGTCGGGGATTGGAAGTGACTCTCTGGGTCGGGGATGGGAAGCGACCGTCTGGGTCGGGGAGTGGAAGTGACTCTCTGGGTCGGGGATTGCAAGTGACTCTCTGGGTCGCGGATTGGAAGCGACTATCTAGGTCGGGGATTGCAAGCGACTCTCTGGGTCGCGGATTGGAAGTGACTCTCTGGGTCGGGGATGGGAAGTGACTCTCTGGGTCGGGGATTGCAAGCGACTCTCTGGGTCGCGGATTGCAAGTGACTCTCTGGGTCGGGGATTGGAAGAGACTCTCTGGGTCGCGGATTGCAAGTGACTCTCTGGGTCGGGGATTGGAAGCAACTCTCTGGGTCGGGGATTGCAAGCGACTGTCTGGGTCGGGGATTGGAAGCGACTGTCTGGGTCGCGGATTGCAAGCGACTGTCTGGGTCGGGGATGGGAAGTGACTCTCTGGGTCGCGGATTGCAAGTGACTGTCTGGGTCGGGGATTGCAAGTGACTCTCTGGGTCCGGGATTGGAAGTGACTCTCTGGGTCGCGGATTGCAAGCGACTTTCTGGGTCGGGGATTGGAAGTGACTCTCTGGGTCGGGGATTGGAAGCGACCCTCTGGGTCGGGGATTGCAAGTGACTCTCTGGGTCGGGGATTGGAAGCGAGTCTCTGGGTCGGGGATTGCAAGCGACTCTCTGGGTCGGGGATTGGAAGCGAGTCTCTGGGTCGGGGATTGCAAGCGACTCTCTGGGTCGGGGATTGGAAGTGACTCTCTGGGTCGGGGATTGCAAGCGACTCTCTGGGTCGGGGATTGGAAGTGACTCTCTGGGTCGCGGATTGGAAGTGACTCTCTGGGTTGGGGATTGGAAGCGACCATCTGGGTCGGGGATTGCAAGCGACTGTCTGGGTCGGGGATTGCAAGTGATTCTCTGGGTCGCGGATTGGAAGTGACTCTCTGGGTCGGGGATTGGAAGCGACTGTCCAGGTCGGGGATTGCAAGTGACTCTCTGGGTCGCGGATTGGAAGTGACTCTCTGGGTCGGGGATTGGAAGCGACTGTCTGGGTCGGGGATTGCAAGTGACTCTCTGGGTCGCGGATTGCAAGTGACTCTCTGGGTCGGGGATTGCAAGCGACTGTCTGGGTCGGGGATTGCAAGTGACTCTCTGGGTCGCGGATTGGAAGTGACTCTCTGGGTCGGGGATTGGAAGCGACTGTCCAGGTCGGGGATTGCAAGCGACTGTCCAGGTCGGGGATTGCAAGTGACTCTCTGGGTCGCGGATTGGAAGTGACTCTCTGGGTCGGGGATTGGAAGCGACTGTCTGGGTCGCGGATTGCAAGCGACTCTCTGGGTCGGGGATTGGAAGTGACTCTCTGGGTCGGGGATTGGAAGCGACCCTCTGGGTCGGGGATTGCAAGTGACTCTCTGGGTCGGGGATTGGAAGCGACTCTCTGGGTCGGGGATTGGAAGTGACTCTCTGGGTCGGGGATTGCAAGCGACTCTCTGGGTCGGGGATTGGAAGTGACTCTCTGGGTCGCGGATTGGAAGTGACTCTCTGGGTCGGGGATTGGAAGCGACCGTCTGGGTCGGGGATTGCAAGCGACTGTCTGGGTCGGGGATTGCAAGTGACTCTCTGGGTCGCGGATTGGAAGCGACTCTCTGGGTCAGGGATTGGAAGCGACTGTCCAGGTCGGGGATTGCAAGTGACTCTCTGGGTCGCGGATTGGAAGTGACACTCTGGGTCGGGGATTGGAAGCGACTGTCTGGGTCGGGGATTGCAAGTGACTCTCTGGGTCGCGGATTGCAAGTGACTTTCTGGGTCGGGGATTGGAAGCGACTGTCTAGGTCGGGGATTGCAAGTGACTCTCTGGGTCGTGGATTGCAAGTGACTCTCTGGGTCAGGGATTGGAAGCGACTGTCTGGGTCGGGGATTGCAAGCGACTGTCTGGGTCGAGGATTGGAAGTGACCCTCTGGGTCGGGGATTGCAAGTGACTCTCTGGGTCGGGGATTGGAAGCGAGTCTCTGGGTCGGGGATTGCAAGCGACTCTCTGGGTCAGGGATTGGAAGTGACTCTCTGGGTCGGGGATTGCAAGTGACTCTCTGGGTCCGGGATTGGAAGTGACTCTCTGGGTCGCGGATTGCAAGCGACTCTCTGGGTCGGGGATTGGAAGTGACTCTCTGGGTCGGGGATTGCAAGCGACCCTCTGGGTCGGGGATTGCAAGTGACTCTCTGGGTCGGGGATTGGAAGCGAGTCTCTGGGTCGGGGATTGCAAGCGACTCTCTGGGTCGGGGATTGGAAGCGAGTCTCTGGGTCGGGGATTGCAAGCGACTCTCTGGGTCGGGGATTGGAAGTGACTCTCTGGGTCGGGGATTGCAAGCGACTCTCTGGGTCGGGGATTGGAAGTGACTCTCTGGGTCGCGGATTGGAAGTGACTCTCTGGGTTGGGGATTGGAAGCGACCGTCTGGGTCGGGGATTGCAAGCGACTGTCTGGGTCGGGGATTGCAAGTGACTCTCTGGGTCGGGGATTGCAAGTGACTCTCTGGGTCGGGGATTGGAAGCGACTGTCTGGGTCGCGGATTGCAAGCGACTCTCTGGGTCGGGGATTGGAAGTGACTCTCTGGGTCGGGGATTGGAAGCGACCCTCTGGGTCGGGGATTGCAAGTGACTCTCTGGGTCGGGGATTGGAAGCGACTCTCTGGGTCGGGGATTGGAAGCGACTGTCTGGGTCGGGGATTGGAAGCGACCGTCTGGGTCGGGGATTGCAAGTGACTCTCTGGGTCGCGGATTGGAAGTGACTCTCTGGGTCGGGGATTGGAAGCGACTGTCTGGGTCGGGGATTGCAAGTGACTCTCTGGGTCGGGGATTGCAAGTGACTCTCTGGGTCGGGGATTGGAAGCGACTGTCTAGGTCGGGGATTGCAAGTGACTCTCTGGGTCGTGGATTGCAAGTGACTCTCTGAGTCAGGGATTGGAAGCGACTGTCTGGGTCGGGGATTGCAAGCGACTGTCTGGGTCGAGGATTGGAAGTGACCCTCTGGGTCGGGGATTGCAAGTGACTCTCTGGGTCGGGGATTGGAAGCGAGTCTCTGGGTCGGGGATTGCAAGCGACTCTCTGGGTCGGGGATTGGAAGTGACTCTCTGGGTCGGGGATTGCAAGTGACTCTCTGGGTCCGGGATTGGAAGTGACTCTCTGGGTCGCGGATTGCAAGCGACTCTCTAGGTCGGGGATTGGAAGTGACTCTCTGGGTCGGGGATTGCAAGCCACTCTCTGGGTCGGGGATTGGAAGTGACTCTCTGGGTCGGGGATTGCAAGCGACTCTCTGGGTCGGGGATTGGAAGTGACTCTCTGGGTCGCGGATTGGAAGTGACTCTCTGGGTTGGGGATTGGAAGCGACCGTCTGGGTCGGGGATTGCAAGCGACTGTCTGGGTCGGGGATTGCAAGTGACTCTCTGGGTCGCGGATTGGAAGTGACTCTCTGGGTCGGGGATTGGAAGCGACTGTCCAGGTCGGGGATTGCAAGTGACTCTCTGGGTCGCGGATTGGAAGTGACTCTCTGGGTCGGGGATTGGAAGCGACTGTCTGGGTCGGGGATTGCAAGTGACTCTCTGGGTCGCGGATTGCAAGTGACTCTCTGGGTCGGGGATTGCAAGCGACTGTCTGGGTCGGGGATTGCAAGTGACTCTCTGGGTCGCGGATTGGAAGTGACTCTCTGGGTCGGGGATTGGAAGCGACTGTCCAGGTCGGGGATTGCAAGCGACTGTCCAGGTCGGGGATTGCAAGTGACTCTCTGGGTCGCGGATTGGAAGTGACTCTCTGGGTCGGGGATTGGAAGCGACTGTCTGGGTCGCGGATTGCAAGCGACTCTCTGGGTCGGGGATTGGAAGTGACTCTCTGGGTCGGGGATTGGAAGCGACCCTCTGGGTCGGGGATTGCAAGTGACTGTCTGGGTCGGGGATTGCAAGTGACTCTCTGGGTCGCGGATTGGAAGTGACTCTCTGGGTCGGGGATTGGAAGCGACTGTCCAGGTCGGGGATTGCAAGCGACTGTCCAGGTCGGGGATTGCAAGTGACTCTCTGGGTCGCGGATTGGAAGCGACTGTCTGGGTCGGGGATTGGAAGCGACTGTCTGGGTCGCGGATTGCAAGCGACTCTCTGGGTCGGGGATTGGAAGTGACTCTCTGGGTCTGGGATTGGAAGCGACCCTCTGGGTCGGGGATTGCAAGTGACTCTCTGGGTCGGGGATTGGAAGCGAGTCTCTGGGTCGGGGATTGCAAGCGACTCTCTGGGTCGGGGATTGGAAGTGACTCTCTGGGTCGGGGATTGCAAGCGACTCTCTGGGTCGGGGATTGGAAGTGACTCTCTGGGTCGCGGATTGGAAGTGACTCTCTGGGTCGGGGATTGGAAGCGACCGTCTGGGTCGGGGATTGCAAGCGACTGTCTGGGTCGGGGATTGTAAGTGACTCTCTGGGTCGCGGATTGGAAGCGACTGTCCAGGTCGGGGATTGGAAGCGACTGTCCAGGTCGGGGATTGCAAGTGACTCTCTGGGTCGCGGATTGCAAGCGACTCTCTGGGTCGGGGATTGGAAGTGACTCTCTGGGTCTGGGATTGGAAGCGACCCTCTGGGTCGGGGATTGCAAGTGACTCTCTGGGTCGGGGATTGGAAGCGAGTCTCTGGGTCGGGGATTGCAAGCGACTCTCTGGGTCGGGGATTGGAAGTGACTCTCTGGGTCGGGGATTGCAAGCGACTCTCTGGGTCGGGGATTGGAAGTGACTCTCTGGGTCGCGGATTGGAAGTGACTCTCTGGGTCGCGGATTGGAAGCGACCGTCTGGGTCGGGGATTGCAAGCGACTGTCTGGGTCGGGGATTGCAAGTGACTCTCTGGGTCGCGGATTGGAAGTGACTCTCTGGGTCGGGGATTGGAAGCGACTGTCTGGGTCGGGGATTGCAAGTGACTCTCTGGGTCGCGGATTGCAAGTGACTCTCTGGGTCGGGGATTGCAAGCGACTGTCTGGGTCGGGGATTGCAAGTGACTCTCTGGGTCGCGGATTGGAAGTGACTCTCTGGGTCGGGGATTGGAAGCGACTGTCCAGGTCGGGGATTGCAAGCGACTGTCCAGGTCGGGGATTGCAAGTGACTCTCTGGGTCGCGGATTGGAAGCGACTGTCTGGGTCGGGGATTGGAAGCGACTGTCTGGGTCGCGGATTGCAAGCGACTCTCTGGGTCGGGGATTGCAAGTGACTCTCTGGGTCGGGGATTGCAAGCGACTGTCTGGGTCGGGGATTGCAAGTGACTCTCTGGGTCGCGGATTGGAAGTGACTCTCTGGGTCGGGGATTGGAAGCGACTGTCCAGGTCGGGGATTGCAAGCGACTGTCCAGGTCGGGGATTGCAAGTGACTCTCTGGGTCGCGGATTGGAAGCGACTGTCTGGGTCGGGGATTGGAAGCGACTGTCTGGGTCGCGGATTGCAAGCGACTCTCTGGGTCGGGGATTGGAAGTGACTCTCTGGGTCTGGGATTGGAAGCGACCCTCTGGGTCGGGGATTGCAAGTGACTCTCTGGGTCGGGGATTGGAAGCGAGTCTCTGGGTCGGGGATTGCAAGCGACTCTCTGGGTCGGGGATTGGAAGTGACTCTCTGGGTCGGGGATTGCAAGCGACTCTCTGGGTCGGGGATTGGAAGTGACTCTCTGGGTCGCGGATTGGAAGTGACTCTCTGGGTCGCGGATTGGAAGCGACCGTCTGGGTCGGGGATTGCAAGCGACTGTCTGGGTCGGGGATTGCAAGTGACTCTCTGGGTCGCGGATTGGAAGTGACTCTCTGGGTCGGGGATTGGAAGCGACTGTCTGGGTCGGGGATTGCAAGTGACTCTCTGGGTCGCGGATTGCAAGTGACTCTCTGGGTCGGGGATTGCAAGCGACTGTCTGGGTCGGGGATTGCAAGTGACTCTCTGGGTCGCGGATTGCAAGTGACTCTCTGGGTCGGGGATTGGAAGCGACTGTCTAGGTCGGGGATTGCAAGTGACTCTCTGGGTCGCGGATTGCAAGTGACTCTCTGGGTCGGGGATTGGAAGCGACTGTCTAGGTCGGGGATTGCAAGTGACTCTCTGGGTCGCGGATTGCAAGTGACTCTCTGGGTCAGGGATTGGAAGCGACTGTCTGGGTCGGGGATTGCAAGCGACTGTCTGGGTCGCGGATTGGAAGTGACTCTCTGGGTCGGGGATTGGAAGTGACTCTCTGGGTCGCGGATTGCAAGCGACTCTCTGGGTCGGGGATTGGAAGCGACCCTCTTGGTCGGGGATTGCAAGTGACTCTCTGGGTCGGGGATTGGAAGCGAGTCTCTGGGTCGGGGATTGCAAGCGACTCTCTGGGTCAGGGATTGGAAGTGACTCTCTGGGTCGGGGATTGGAAGTGACTCTCTGGGTCGCGGATTGGAAGTGACTCTCTGGGTCGGGGATTGGAAGGGACCGTCTGGGTCGGGGATTGCAAGCGACTGTCTGGGTCGCGGATTGCAAGTGACTCTCTGGGTCGGGGATTGGAAGCGACTGTCCGGGTCGGGGATTGCAAGTGACTGTCTGGGTCGCGGATTGGAAGTGACTCTCTGGGTCGCGGATTGGAAGCGACTGTCTGGGTCGGGGATTGCAAGTGACTCTCTGGGTCGGGGATTGCAAGTGACTCTCTGGGTCGCGGATTGCAAGTGACTCTCTGGGTCGGGGATGGGAAGCGACTCTCTGGGTCGGGGATTCGAAACGACTGTCTGGGTCGGGTATTGCAAGTGACTCTCTGGGTCGGGGATTGGAAGCGACTCTCTGGGTCGGGGATTGCAGGCGAGTGTCTGGGTCGGGGATTGCAAGTGACTCTCTGGGTCGCGGATTGGAAGCGACTCTCTGGGTCGGGTATTGCAAGTGACTGTCTGGGTCGGGGATTGCAAGTGACTCTCTGAGTCGGGGATGGGAAGTGACTGTCTGGGTCGCGGATTGGAAGTGACTGTCTGGGTCGGGGATGGGAAGTGACTCTCTGGGTCGGGGATTGCAAGCGACTCTCTGGGTCGGGGATTGGAAGTGACTCTCTGGGTTGGGGATTGGAAGCGAGTCTCTGGGTCGGGGATTGCAAGCGACTCTCTGGGTTGGGGATTGGAAGCGACCGTCTGGGTCGGGGATTGCAAGCGACTGTCTGGGTCGGGGATTGGAAGCGACTCTCTGGGTCGGGGATGGGAAGTGACTCTCTGGGTCGGGGATTGCAAGCGACTGTCCAGGTCGGGGATTGCAAGTGACTCTCTGGGTCGCGGATTGCAAGTGAGTCTCTGGGTCGGGGATTGCAAGTGACTCTCTGGGTCAGGGATTGGAAGCGACTGTCTGGGTCGGGGATTGCAAGCGACTGTCTGGGTCGGGGATTGGAAGCGACCGTCTGGGTCGGGGATTGGAAGTGACTCTCTGGGTCGGGGATGGGAAGCGACCGTCTGGGTCGGGGAGTGGAAGTGACTCTCTGGGTCGGGGATTGCAAGTGACTCTCTGGGTCGCGGATTGGAAGCGACTATCTAGGTCGGGGATTGCAAGCGACTCTCTGGGTCGCGGATTGGAAGTGACTCTCTGGATCGGGGATGGGAAGTGACTCTCTGGGTCGGGGATTGCAAGCGACTCTCTGGGTCGCGGATTGCAAGTGACTCTCTGGGTCGGGGATTGGAAGCGACTCTCTGGGTCGCGGATTGCAAGTGACTCTCTGGGTCGGGGATTGGAAGCAACTCTCTGGGTCGGGGATTGCAAGCGACTGTCTGGGTCGGGGATGGGAAGTGACTCTCTGGGTCGCGGATTGCAAGTGACTGTCTGGGTCGGGGATTGCAAGTGACTCTCTGGGTCCGGGATTGGAAGTGACTCTCTGGGTCGCGGATTGCAAGCGACTCTCTGTGTCGGGGATTGGAAGTGACTCTCTGGGTTGGGGATTGGAAGCGACCCTCTGGGTCGGGGATTGCAAGTGACTCTCTGGGTCGGGGATTGGAAGCGAGTCTCTGGGTCGGGGATTGCAAGCGACTCTCTGGGTCGGGGATTGGAAGCGAGTCTCTGGGTCGGGGATTGCAAGCGACTCTCTGGGTCGGGGATTGGAAGTGACTCTCTGGGTCGGGGATTGCAAGCGACTCTCTGGGTCGGGGATTGCAAGTGACTCTCTGGGTCGCGGATTGGAAGTGACTCTCTGGGTCGCGGATTGGAAGCGACCGTCTGGGTCGGGGATTGCAAGCGACTGTCTGGGTCGGGGATTGCAAGTGACTCTCTGGGTCGCGGATTGGAAGTGACTCTCTGGGTCGGGGATTGGAAGCGACTGTCTGGGTCGGGGATTGCAAGTGACTCTCTGGGTCGCGGATTGCAAGTGACTCTCTGGGTCGGGGATTGCAAGCGACTGTCTGGGTCGGGGATTGCAAGTGACTCTCTGGGTCGCGGATTGGAAGTGACTCTCTGGGTCGGGGATTGGAAGCGACTGTCCAGGTCGGGGATTGCAAGCGACTGTCCAGGTCGGGGATTGCAAGTGACTCTCTGGGTCGCGGATTGGAAGCGACTGTCTGGGTCGCGGATTGCAAGCGACTCTCTGGGTCGGGGATTGCAAGTGACTCTCTGGGTCGGGGATTGCAAGCGACTGTCTGGGTCGGGGATTGCAAGTGACTCTCTGGGTCGCGGATTGGAAGTGACTCTCTGGGTCGGGGATTGGAAGCGACTGTCCAGGTCGGGGATTGCAAGCGACTGTCCAGGTCGGGGATTGCAAGTGACTCTCTGGGTCGCGGATTGGAAGCGACTGTCTGGGTCGGGGATTGGAAGCGACTGTCTGGGTCGCGGATTGCAAGCGACTCTCTGGGTCGGGGATTGGAAGTGACTCTCTGGGTCTGGGATTGGAAGCGACCCTCTGGGTCGGGGATTGCAAGTGACTCTCTGGGTCGGGGATTGGAAGCGAGTCTCTGGGTCGGGGATTGCAAGCGACTCTCTGGGTCGGGGATTGGAAGTGACTCTCTGGGTCGGGGATTGCAAGCGACTCTCTGGGTCGGGGATTGGAAGTGACTCTCTGGGTCGCGGATTGGAAGTGACTCTCTGGGTCGGGGATTGGAAGCGACCGTCTGGGTCGGGGATTGCAAGCGACTGTCTGGGTCGGGGATTGTAAGTGACTCTCTGGGTCGCGGATTGGAAGCGACTGTCCAGGTCGGGGATTGGAAGCGACTGTCCAGGTCGGGGATTGCAAGTGACTCTCTGGGTCGCGGATTGGAAGTGACTCTCTGGGTCGGGGATTGGAAGCGACTGTCTGGGTCGGGGATTGCAAGTGACTCTCTGGGTCGCGGATTGCAAGTGACTCTCTGGGTCGGGGATTGGAAGCGACTGTCTAGGTCGGGGATTGCAAGTGACTCTCTGGGTCGCGGATTGCAAGTGACTCTCTGGGTCAGGGATTGGAAGCGACTGTCTGGGTCGGGGATTGCAAGCGACTGTCTGGGTCGCGGATTGGAAGTGACTCTCTGGGTCGGGGATTGGAAGTGACTCTCTGGGTCGCGGATTGCAAGCGACTCTCTGGGTCGGGGATTGGAAGCGACCCTCTTGGTCGGGGATTGCAAGTGACTCTCTGGGTCGGGGATTGGAAGCGAGTCTCTGGGTCGGGGATTGCAAGCGACTCTCTGGGTCAGGGATTGGAAGTGACTCTCTGGGTCGGGGATTGGAAGTGACTCTCTGGGTCGCGGATTGGAAGTGACTCTCTGGGTCGGGGATTGGAAGGGACCGTCTGGGTCAGGGATTGCAAGCGACTGTCTGGGTCGCGGATTGCAAGTGACTCTCTGGGTCGGGGATTGGAAGCGACTGTCCGGGTCGGGGATTGCAAGTGACTGTCTGGGTCGCGGATTGGAAGTGACTCTCTGGGTCGCGGATTGGAAGCGACTGTCTGGGTCGGGGATTGCAAGTGACTCTCTGGGTCGGGGATTGCAAGTGACTCTCTGGGTCGCGGATTGCAAGTGACTCTCTGGGTCGGGGATGGGAAGCGACTCTCTGGGTCGGGGATTCGAAACGACTGTCTGGGTCGGGTATTGCAAGTGACTCTCTGGGTCGGGGATTGGAAGCGACTCTCTGGGTCGGGGATTGCAGGCGAGTGTCTGGGTCGGGGATTGCAAGTGACTCTCTGGGTCGCGGATTGGAAGCGACTCTCTGGGTCGGGTATTGCAAGTGACTGTCTGGGTCGGGGATTGCAAGTGACTCTCTGAGTCGGGGATGGGAAGTGACTGTCTGGGTCGCGGATTGGAAGTGACTGTCTGGGTCGGGGATGGGAAGTGACTGTCTGGGTCGGGGATTGGAAGCGACTCTCTGGGTCGGGGATGGGAAGTGACTCTCTGGGTCGCGGATTGGAAGTGACTCTCTGGGTCGCGGATTGGAAGTGACTCTCTGGGTCGGGGATGGGAAGCGACCGTCTGGGTCGGGGATTGGAAGCGACTGTCTGGGTCGGGGATTGGAAGTGACTCTCTGGGTCGGGGATTGGAAGCGACTGTCCCGGTCGGGGATTGCAAGTGACTCTCTGGGTCGCGGATTGGAAGTGACTCTCTGGGTCGCGGATTGGAAGTGACTCTCTGGGTCGGGGATTGGAAGCGACTGTCTGGGTCGGGGATTGCAAGTGACTCTCTGGGTCGCGGATTGCAAGTGACTCTCTGGGTCAGGGATTGGAAGCGACTGTCTAGGTCGGGGATTGCAAGTGACTCTCTGGGTCGGGGATTGGAAGCGACTGTCTGGGTCGGGGATTCGAAGCGACTGTCTGGGTCGGGGATTGCAAGCGACTGTCTGGGTCGCGGATTGGAAGCGATTGTCTGGGTCGCGGATTGCAAGTGACTCTCTGGGTCCGTGATTGGAAGTGACTCTCTGGGTCGGGGATTGCAAGCGACTCTCTGGGTCGGGGATTGGAAGTGACTCTCTGGGTCGGGGATTGGAAGCGACCCTCTGGGTCGGGGATTGCAAGTGACTCTCTGGGTCGGGGATTGGAAGCGAGTCTCTGGGTCGGGGATTGGAAGCGAGTCTCTGGGTCGGGGATTGCAAGCGACTCTCTGGGTCGGGGATTGGAAGTGACTCTCTGGGTCGGGGATTGCAAGCGACTCTCTGGGTCGGGGATTGGAAGTGACTCTCTGGGTCGCGGATTGGAAGTGACTCTCTGGGTTGGGGATTGGAAGCGACCGTCTGGGTCTGGGATTGCAAGCGACTGTCTGGGTCGGGGATTGCAAGTGACTCTCTGGGTCGCGGATTGGAAGTGACTCTCTGGGTCGTGGATTGGAAGCGACTGTCCAGGTCGGGGATTGCAAGTGACTCTCTGGGTCGCGGATTGGAAGTGACTCTCTGGGTCGGGGATTGGAAGCGACTGTCTGGGTCGGGGATTGCAAGTGACTCTCTGGGTCGGGGATTGGAAGTGACTCTCTGGGTCGGGGATTGCAAGCGACTCTCTGGGTCGGGGATTGGAAGTGACTCTCTGGGTCGCGGATTGGAAGTGACTCTCTGGGTCGGGGATTGGAAGCGACCGTCTGGGTCGGGGATTGCAAGCGACTGTCTGGGTCGGGGATTGCAAGTGACTCTCTGGGTCGCGGATTGGAAGCGACTGTCCAGGTCGGGGATTGGAAGCGACTGTCCAGGTTGGGGATTGCAAGTGACTCTCTGGGTCGCGGATTGGAAGTGACTCTCTGGGTCGGGGATTGGAATCGACTGTCTGGGTCGGAGATTGCAAGCGACTCTCTGGGTCGGGGATTGGAAGTGACTCTCTGGGTCGCGGATTGGAAGTGACTCTCTGGGTCGGGGATTGGAAGCGACCGTCTGGGTCGGGGATTGCAAGCGACTGTCTGGGTCGGGGATTGTAAGTGACTCTCTGGGTCGCGGATTGGAAGCGACTGTCCAGGTCGGGGATTGGAAGCGACTGTCCAGGTCGGGGATTGCAAGTGACTCTCTGGGTCGCGGATTGGAAGTGACTCTCTGGGTCGGGGATTGGAAGCGACTGTCTGGGTCGGGGATTGCAAGTGACTCTCTGGGTCGCGGATTGCAAGTGACTCTCTGGGTCGGGGATTGGAAGCGACTGTCTAGGTCGGGGATTGCAAGTGACTCTCTGGGTCGCGGATTGCAAGTGACTCTCTGGGTCAGGGATTGGAAGCGACTGTCTGGGTCGGGGATTGCAAGCGACTGTCTGGGTCGCGGATTGGAAGTGACTCTCTGGGTCGGGGATTGGAAGTGACTCTCTGGGTCGCGGATTGCAAGCGACTCTCTGGGTCGGGGATTGGAAGCGACCCTCTTGGTCGGGGATTGCAAGTGACTCTCTGGGTCGGGGATTGGAAGCGAGTCTCTGGGTCGGGGATTGCAAGCGACTCTCTGGGTCAGGGATTGGAAGTGACTCTCTGGGTCGGGGATTGGAAGTGACTCTCTGGGTCGCGGATTGGAAGTGACTCTCTGGGTCGGGGATTGGAAGGGACCGTCTGGGTCGGGGATTGCAAGCGACTGTCTGGGTCGCGGATTGCAAGTGACTCTCTGGGTCGGGGATTGGAAGCGACTGTCCGGGTCGGGGATTGCAAGTGACTGTCTGGGTCGCGGATTGGAAGTGACTCTCTGGGTCGCGGATTGGAAGCGACTGTCTGGGTCGGGGATTGCAAGTGACTCTCTGGGTCGGGGATTGCAAGTGACTCTCTGGGTCGCGGATTGCAAGTGACTCTCTGGGTCGGGGATGGGAAGCGACTCTCTGGGTCGGGGATTCGAAACGACTGTCTGGGTCGGGTATTGCAAGTGACTCTCTGGGTCGGGGATTGGAAGCGACTCTCTGGGTCGGGGATTGCAGGCGAGTGTCTGGGTCGGGGATTGCAAGTGACTCTCTGGGTCGCGGATTGGAAGCGACTCTCTGGGTCGGGTATTGCAAGTGACTGTCTGGGTCGGGGATTGCAAGTGACTCTCTGAGTCGGGGATGGGAAGTGACTGTCTGGGTCGCGGATTGGAAGTGACTGTCTGGGTCGGGGATGGGAAGTGACTGTCTGGGTCGGGGATTGGAAGCGACTCTCTGGGTCGGGGATGGGAAGTGACTCTCTGGGTCGCGGATTGGAAGTGACTCTCTGGGTCGCGGATTGGAAGTGACTCTCTGGGTCGGGGATTGGAAGCGAGTCTCTGGGTCGGGGATTGCAAGCGACTCTCTGGGTCGGGGATTGGAAGTGACTCTCTGGGTCGGGGATTGCAAGCGACTCTCTGGGTCGGGGATTGGAAGTGACTCTCTGGGTCGCGGATTGGAAGTGACTCTCTGGGTCGGGGATTGGAAGCGACCGTCTGGGTCGGGGATTGCAAGCGACTGTCTGGGTCGGGGATTGTAAGTGACTCTCTGGGTCGCGGATTGGAAGCGACTGTCCAGGTCGGGGATTGGAAGCGACTGTCCAGGTCGGGGATTGCAAGTGACTCTCTGGGTCGCGGATTGGAAGTGACTCTCTGGGTCGGGGATTGGAAGCGACTGTCTGGGTCGGGGATTGCAAGTGACTCTCTGGGTCGCGGATTGCAAGTGACTCTCTGGGTCGGGGATTGGAAGCGACTGTCTAGGTCGGGGATTGCAAGTGACTCTCTGGGTCGCGGATTGCAAGTGACTCTCTGGGTCAGGGATTGGAAGCGACTGTCTGGGTCGGGGATTGCAAGCGACTGTCTGGGTCGCGGATTGGAAGTGACTCTCTGGGTCGGGGATTGGAAGTGACTCTCTGGGTCGCGGATTGCAAGCGACTCTCTGGGTCGGGGATTGGAAGCGACCCTCTTGGTCGGGGATTGCAAGTGACTCTCTGGGTCGGGGATTGGAAGCGAGTCTCTGGGTCGGGGATTGCAAGCGACTCTCTGGGTCAGGGATTGGAAGTGACTCTCTGGGTCGGGGATTGGAAGTGACTCTCTGGGTCGCGGATTGGAAGTGACTCTCTGGGTCGGGGATTGGAAGGGACCGTCTGGGTCAGGGATTGCAAGCGACTGTCTGGGTCGCGGATTGCAAGTGACTCTCTGGGTCGGGGATTGGAAGCGACTGTCCGGGTCGGGGATTGCAAGTGACTGTCTGGGTCGCGGATTGGAAGTGACTCTCTGGGTCGCGGATTGGAAGCGACTGTCTGGGTCGGGGATTGCAAGTGACTCTCTGGGTCGGGGATTGCAAGTGACTCTCTGGGTCGCGGATTGCAAGTGACTCTCTGGGTCGGGGATGGGAAGCGACTCTCTGGGTCGGGGATTCGAAACGACTGTCTGGGTCGGGTATTGCAAGTGACTCTCTGGGTCGGGGATTGGAAGCGACTCTCTGGGTCGGGGATTGCAGGCGAGTGTCTGGGTCGGGGATTGCAAGTGACTCTCTGGGTCGCGGATTGGAAGCGACTCTCTGGGTCGGGTATTGCAAGTGACTGTCTGGGTCGGGGATTGCAAGTGACTCTCTGAGTCGGGGATGGGAAGTGACTGTCTGGGTCGCGGATTGGAAGTGACTGTCTGGGTCGGGGATGGGAAGTGACTGTCTGGGTCGGGGATTGGAAGCGACTCTCTGGGTCGGGGATGGGAAGTGACTCTCTGGGTCGCGGATTGGAAGTGACTCTCTGGGTCGCGGATTGGAAGTGACTCTCTGGGTCGGGGATGGGAAGCGACCGTCTGGGTCGGGGATTGGAAGCGACTGTCTGGGTCGGGGATTGGAAGTGACTCTCTGGGTCGGGGATTGGAAGCGACTGTCCCGGTCGGGGATTGCAAGTGACTCTCTGGGTCGCGGATTGGAAGTGACTCTCTGGGTCGCGGATTGGAAGTGACTCTCTGGGTCGGGGATTGGAAGCGACTGTCTGGGTCGGGGATTGCAAGTGACTCTCTGGGTCGCGGATTGCAAGTGACTCTCTGGGTCAGGGATTGGAAGCGACTGTCTAGGTCGGGGATTGCAAGTGACTCTCTGGGTCGGGGATTGGAAGCGACTGTCTGGGTCGGGGATTCGAAGCGACTGTCTGGGTCGGGGATTGCAAGCGACTGTCTGGGTCGCGGATTGGAAGCGATTGTCTGGGTCGCGGATTGCAAGTGACTCTCTGGGTCCGTGATTGGAAGTGACTCTCTGGGTCGGGGATTGCAAGCGACTCTCTGGGTCGGGGATTGGAAGTGACTCTCTGGGTCGGGGATTGGAAGCGACCCTCTGGGTCGGGGATTGCAAGTGACTCTCTGGGTCGGGGATTGGAAGCGAGTCTCTGGGTCGGGGATTGGAAGCGAGTCTCTGGGTCGGGGATTGCAAGCGACTCTCTGGGTCGGGGATTGGAAGTGACTCTCTGGGTCGGGGATTGCAAGCGACTCTCTGGGTCGGGGATTGGAAGTGACTCTCTGGGTCGCGGATTGGAAGTGACTCTCTGGGTTGGGGATTGGAAGCGACCGTCTGGGTCTGGGATTGCAAGCGACTGTCTGGGTCGGGGATTGCAAGTGACTCTCTGGGTCGCGGATTGGAAGTGACTCTCTGGGTCGGGGATTGGAAGCGACTGTCCAGGTCGGGGATTGCAAGTGACTCTCTGGGTCGCGGATTGGAAGTGACTCTCTGGGTCGGGGATTGGAAGCGACTGTCTGGGTCGGGGATTGCAAGTGACTCTCTGGGTCGGGGATTGGAAGTGACTCTCTGGGTCGGGGATTGCAAGCGACTCTCTGGGTCGGGGATTGGAAGTGACTCTCTGGGTCGCGGATTGGAAGTGACTCTCTGGGTCGGGGATTGGAAGCGACCGTCTGGGTCGGGGATTGCAAGCGACTGTCTGGGTCGGGGATTGCAAGTGACTCTCTGGGTCGCGGATTGGAAGCGACTGTCCAGGTCGGGGATTGGAAGCGACTGTCCAGGTTGGGGATTGCAAGTGACTCTCTGGGTCGCGGATTGGAAGTGACTCTCTGGGTCGGGGATTGGAATCGACTGTCTGGGTCGGAGATTGCAAGCGACTCTCTGGGTCGGGGATTGGAAGTGACTCTCTGGGTCGCGGATTGGAAGTGACTCTCTGGGTCGGGGATTGGAAGCGACCGTCTGGGTCGGGGATTGCAAGCGACTGTCTGGGTCGGGGATTGTAAGTGACTCTCTGGGTCGCGGATTGGAAGCGACTGTCCAGGTCGGGGATTGGAAGCGACTGTCCAGGTCGGGGATTGCAAGTGACTCTCTGGGTCGCGGATTGGAAGTGACTCTCTGGGTCGGGGATTGGAAGCGACTGTCTGGGTCGGGGATTGCAAGTGACTCTCTGGGTCGCGGATTGCAAGTGACTCTCTGGGTCGGGGATTGGAAGCGACTGTCTAGGTCGGGGATTGCAAGTGACTCTCTGGGTCGCGGATTGCAAGTGACTCTCTGGGTCAGGGATTGGAAGCGACTGTCTGGGTCGGGGATTGCAAGCGACTGTCTGGGTCGCGGATTGGAAGTGACTCTCTGGGTCGGGGATTGGAAGTGACTCTCTGGGTCGCGGATTGCAAGCGACTCTCTGGGTCGGGGATTGGAAGCGACCCTCTTGGTCGGGGATTGCAAGTGACTCTCTGGGTCGGGGATTGGAAGCGAGTCTCTGGGTCGGGGATTGCAAGCGACTCTCTGGGTCAGGGATTGGAAGTGACTCTCTGGGTCGGGGATTGGAAGTGACTCTCTGGGTCGCGGATTGGAAGTGACTCTCTGGGTCGGGGATTGGAAGGGACCGTCTGGGTCGGGGATTGCAAGCGACTGTCTGGGTCGCGGATTGCAAGTGACTCTCTGGGTCGGGGATTGGAAGCGACTGTCCGGGTCGGGGATTGCAAGTGACTGTCTGGGTCGCGGATTGGAAGTGACTCTCTGGGTCGCGGATTGGAAGCGACTGTCTGGGTCGGGGATTGCAAGTGACTCTCTGGGTCGGGGATTGCAAGTGACTCTCTGGGTCGCGGATTGCAAGTGACTCTCTGGGTCGGGGATGGGAAGCGACTCTCTGGGTCGGGGATTCGAAACGACTGTCTGGGTCGGGTATTGCAAGTGACTCTCTGGGTCGGGGATTGGAAGCGACTCTCTGGGTCGGGGATTGCAGGCGAGTGTCTGGGTCGGGGATTGCAAGTGACTCTCTGGGTCGCGGATTGGAAGCGACTCTCTGGGTCGGGTATTGCAAGTGACTGTCTGGGTCGGGGATTGCAAGTGACTCTCTGAGTCGGGGATGGGAAGTGACTGTCTGGGTCGCGGATTGGAAGTGACTGTCTGGGTCGGGGATGGGAAGTGACTGTCTGGGTCGGGGATTGGAAGCGACTCTCTGGGTCGGGGATGGGAAGTGACTCTCTGGGTCGCGGATTGGAAGTGACTCTCTGGGTCGCGGATTGGAAGTGACTCTCTGGGTCGGGGATGGGAAGCGACCGTCTGGGTCGGGGATTGGAAGCGACTGTCTGGGTCGGGGATTGGAAGTGACTCTCTGGGTCGGGGATTGGAAGCGACTGTCCCGGTCGGGGATTGCAAGTGACTCTCTGGGTCGCGGATTGGAAGTGACTCTCTGGGTCGCGGATTGGAAGTGACTCTCTGGGTCGGGGATTGGAAGCGACTGTCTGGGTCGGGGATTGCAAGTGACTCTCTGGGTCGCGGATTGCAAGTGACTCTCTGGGTCAGGGATTGGAAGCGACTGTCTAGGTCGGGGATTGCAAGTGACTCTCTGGGTCGGGGATTGGAAGCGACTGTCTGGGTCGGGGATTCGAAGCGACTGTCTGGGTCGGGGATTGCAAGCGACTGTCTGGGTCGCGGATTGGAAGCGATTGTCTGGGTCGCGGATTGCAAGTGACTCTCTGGGTCCGTGATTGGAAGTGACTCTCTGGGTCGGGGATTGCAAGCGACTCTCTGGGTCGGGGATTGGAAGTGACTCTCTGGGTCGGGGATTGGAAGCGACCCTCTGGGTCGGGGATTGCAAGTGACTCTCTGGGTCGGGGATTGGAAGCGAGTCTCTGGGTCGGGGATTGGAAGCGAGTCTCTGGGTCGGGGATTGCAAGCGACTCTCTGGGTCGGGGATTGGAAGTGACTCTCTGGGTCGGGGATTGCAAGCGACTCTCTGGGTCGGGGATTGGAAGTGACTCTCTGGGTCGCGGATTGGAAGTGACTCTCTGGGTTGGGGATTGGAAGCGACCGTCTGGGTCTGGGATTGCAAGCGACTGTCTGGGTCGGGGATTGCAAGTGACTCTCTGGGTCGCGGATTGGAAGTGACTCTCTGGGTCGGGGATTGGAAGCGACTGTCCAGGTCGGGGATTGCAAGTGACTCTCTGGGTCGCGGATTGGAAGTGACTCTCTGGGTCGGGGATTGGAAGCGACTGTCTGGGTCGGGGATTGCAAGTGACTCTCTGGGTCGGGGATTGGAAGTGACTCTCTGGGTCGGGGATTGCAAGCGACTCTCTGGGTCGGGGATTGGAAGTGACTCTCTGGGTCGCGGATTGGAAGTGACTCTCTGGGTCGGGGATTGGAAGCGACCGTCTGGGTCGGGGATTGCAAGCGACTGTCTGGGTCGGGGATTGCAAGTGACTCTCTGGGTCGCGGATTGGAAGCGACTGTCCAGGTCGGGGATTGGAAGCGACTGTCCAGGTTGGGGATTGCAAGTGACTCTCTGGGTCGCGGATTGGAAGTGACTCTCTGGGTCGGGGATTGGAATCGACTGTCTGGGTCGGAGATTGCAAGTGACTCTCTGGGTCGAGGATTGGAAGTGACTCTCTGGGTCGGGGATTGGAAGTGACTCTCTGGGTCGCGGATTGCAAGCGACTCTCTGGGTCGGGGATTGGAAGCGACCCTCTGGGTCGGGGATTGCAAGTGACTCTCTGGGTCGGGGATTGGAAGCGAGTCTCTGGGTCGGGGATTGCAAGCGACTCTCTGGGTCAGGGATTGGAAGTGACTCTCTGGGTCGGGGATTGCAAGCGACTCTCTGGGTCGGGGATTGGAAGCGACCGTCTGGGTCGGGGATTGCAAGCGACTGTCTGGGTCGCGGATTGCAAGTGACTCTCTGGGTCGGGGATTGGAAGCGACTGTCCGGGTCGGGGATTGCAAGTGACTCTCTGGGTCGGGGATTGCAAGTGACTCTCTGGGTCGCGGATTGCAACTGACTCTCTGGGTCGGGGATGGGAAGCGACTCTCTGGGTCGGGGATTGGAAACGACTGTCTGGGTCGGGGATTGGAAGTGACTCTCTGGGTCGGGGATTGGAAGCGACTGTCCAGGTCGGGGATTGCAAGTGACTCTATGGGTCGGGGATTGGAAGCGACCGTCTGGGTCGGGGATTGCAAGCGACTGTCTGGGTCGGGGATTGCAAGTGACTCTCTGGGTCGCGGATTGGAAGTGACTCTCTGGGTCGGGGATTGGAAGCGACTGTCCAGGTCGGGGATTGCAAGTGACTC
Source organism: Hemitrygon akajei (assembly GCF_048418815.1). Classification (NCBI taxonomy): domain Eukaryota; kingdom Metazoa; phylum Chordata; class Chondrichthyes; order Myliobatiformes; family Dasyatidae; genus Hemitrygon; species Hemitrygon akajei. The sequence goes on from NC_133132.1 coordinate 128,708,388, forward strand.
TCTGGGTCGCGGATTGCAAGTGACTCTCTGGGTCGGGGATGGGAAGCGACTCTCTGGGTCGGGGATTGGAAACGACTGTCTGGGTCGGGGATTGGAAGTGACTCTCTGGGTCGGGGATTGGAAGCGACTCTCTGGGTCGGGGATTGCAGGCGAGTGTCTGGGTCGGGGATTGCAAGTGACTCTCTGGGTCGCGGATTGGAAGCGACTCTCTGGGTCGGGTATTGGAAGCGACTGTCCCGGTCGGGGATTGCAAGTGACTCTCTGGGTCGCGGATTGGAAGTGACTCTCTGGGTCGCGGATTGGAAGTGACTCTCTGGGTCGGGGATTGGAAGCGACTGTCTGGGTCGGGGATTGCAAGTGACTCTCTGGGTCGCGGATTGCAAGTGACTCTCTGGGTCAGGGATTGGAAGCGACTGTCTAGGTCGGGGATTGCAAGTGACTCTCTGGGTCGGGGATTGGAAGCGACTGTCTGGGTCGGGGATTCGAAGCGACTGTCTGGGTCGGGGATTGCAAGCGACTGTCTGGGTCGCGGATTGGAAGCGATTGTCTGGGTCGCGGATTGCAAGTGACTCTCTGGGTCCGTGATTGGAAGTGACTCTCTGGGTCGGGGATTGCAAGCGACTCTCTGGGTCGGGGATTGGAAGTGACTCTCTGGGTCGGGGATTGGAAGCGACCCTCTGGGTCGGGGATTGCAAGTGACTCTCTGGGTCGGGGATTGGAAGCGAGTCTCTGGGTCGGGGATTGGAAGCGAGTCTCTGGGTCGGGGATTGCAAGCGACTCTCTGGGTCGGGGATTGGAAGTGACTCTCTGGGTCGGGGATTGCAAGCGACTCTCTGGGTCGGGGATTGGAAGTGACTCTCTGGGTCGCGGATTGGAAGTGACTCTCTGGGTTGGGGATTGGAAGCGACCGTCTGGGTCTGGGATTGCAAGCGACTGTCTGGGTCGGGGATTGCAAGTGACTCTCTGGGTCGCGGATTGGAAGTGACTCTCTGGGTCGGGGATTGGAAGCGACTGTCCAGGTCGGGGATTGCAAGTGACTCTCTGGGTCGCGGATTGGAAGTGACTCTCTGGGTCGGGGATTGGAAGCGACTGTCTGGGTCGGGGATTGCAAGTGACTCTCTGGGTCGGGGATTGGAAGTGACTCTCTGGGTCGGGGATTGCAAGCGACTCTCTGGGTCGGGGATTGGAAGTGACTCTCTGGGTCGCGGATTGGAAGTGACTCTCTGGGTCGGGGATTGGAAGCGACCGTCTGGGTCGGGGATTGCAAGCGACTGTCTGGGTCGGGGATTGCAAGTGACTCTCTGGGTCGCGGATTGGAAGCGACTGTCCAGGTCGGGGATTGGAAGCGACTGTCCAGGTTGGGGATTGCAAGTGACTCTCTGGGTCGCGGATTGGAAGTGACTCTCTGGGTCGGGGATTGGAATCGACTGTCTGGGTCGGAGATTGCAAGTGACTCTCTGGGTCGAGGATTGGAAGTGACTCTCTGGGTCGGGGATTGGAAGTGACTCTCTGGGTCGCGGATTGCAAGCGACTCTCTGGGTCGGGGATTGGAAGCGACCCTCTGGGTCGGGGATTGCAAGTGACTCTCTGGGTCGGGGATTGGAAGCGAGTCTCTGGGTCGGGGATTGCAAGCGACTCTCTGGGTCAGGGATTGGAAGTGACTCTCTGGGTCGGGGATTGCAAGCGACTCTCTGGGTCGGGGATTGGAAGCGACCGTCTGGGTCGGGGATTGCAAGCGACTGTCTGGGTCGCGGATTGCAAGTGACTCTCTGGGTCGGGGATTGGAAGCGACTGTCCGGGTCGGGGATTGCAAGTGACTCTCTGGGTCGGGGATTGCAAGTGACTCTCTGGGTCGCGGATTGCAACTGACTCTCTGGGTCGGGGATGGGAAGCGACTCTCTGGGTCGGGGATTGGAAACGACTGTCTGGGTCGGGGATTGGAAGTGACTCTCTGGGTCGGGGATTGGAAGCGACTGTCCAGGTCGGGGATTGCAAGTGACTCTATGGGTCGGGGATTGGAAGCGACCGTCTGGGTCGGGGATTGCAAGCGACTGTCTGGGTCGGGGATTGCAAGTGACTCTCTGGGTCGCGGATTGGAAGTGACTCTCTGGGTCGGGGATTGGAAGCGACTGTCCAGGTCGGGGATTGCAAGTGACTCTCTGGGTCGCGGATTGCAAGTGACTCTCTGGGTCGGGGATGGGAAGCGACTCTCTGGGTCGGGGATTGGAAACGACTGTCTGGGTCGGGGATTGGAAGTGACTCTCTGGGTCGGGGATTGGAAGCGACTCTCTGGGTCGGGGATTGCAGGCGAGTGTCTGGGTCGGGGATTGCAAGTGACTCTCTGGGTCGCGGATTGGAAGCGACTCTCTGGGTCGGGTATTGCAAGTGACTGTCTGGGTCGGGGATTGCAAGTGACTGTCTGGGTCGGGGATTGGAAGCGACTCTCTGGGTCGGGGATTGCAGGCGAGTGTCTGGGTCGGGGATTGCAAGTGACTCTCTGGGTCGCGGATTGGAAGCGACTCTCTGGGTCGGGTATTGCAAGTGACTGTCTGGGTCGGGGATTGCAAGTGACTCTCTGGGTCGGGGATTGGAAGTGACCGTCTGGGTCGCGGATGGGAAGCGACCGTCTGGGTCGGGGATTGGAAGCGACTGTCTGAGTCGGGGATTGCAAGTGACTGTCTGAGTCGGGGATTGCAAGCGACTCTCTGAGTCGGGGATTGCAAGTGACTGTCTGGGTCGGGGATGGGAAGTGACTGTCTGGGTCGGGGATTGGAAGCGACTCTCTGGGTCGGGGATGGGAAGCGACTCTCTGGGTCGCGGATTGGAAGTGACTCTCTGGGTCGCGGATTGCAAGTGACTGTCTGGGTCGGGGATTGGAAGTGACTCTCTGGGTCGGGGATTGGAAGCGACTGTCCAGGTCGGGGATTGCAAGTGACTCTCTGGGTCGGGGATTGCAAGTGACTCTCTGGGTCGCGGATTGCAAGTGACTCTCTGGGTCAGGGATTGGAAGTGACTCTCTGGGTCGGGGATTGGAAGCGACTGTCTGGGTCGGGGATTGGAAGCGACTGTCTGGGTCGGGGATTGCAAGTGACTCTCTGGGTCGCGGATTGCAAGTGACTCTCTGGGTCAGGGATTGGAAGCGACTGTCTAGGTCGGGGATTGCAAGTGACTCTCTGGGTCGGGGATTGGAAGCGACTGTCTGGGTCGGGGATTGGAAGCGACTGTCTGGGTCGGGGATTGCAAGCGACTGTCTGGGTCGCGGATTGCAAGCGATTGTCTGGGTCGCGGATTGCAAGTGACTCTCTGGGTCCGGGATTGCAAGTGACTCTCTGGGTCGGGGATTGCAAGCGACTCTCTGGGTCGGGGATTGGAAGTGACTCTCTGGGTCGGGGATTGGAAGCGACCCTCTGGGTCGGGGATTGCAAGTGACTCTCTGGGTCGGGGATTGGAAGCCAGTCTCTGGGTCGGGGATTGCAAGCGACTCTCTGGGTCGGGGATTGCAAGCGAGTCTCTGGGTCGGGGATTGCAAACGACTCTCTGGGTCGGGGATTGGAAGTGACTCTCTGGGTCGGGGATTGCAAGCGACTCTCTGGGTCGGGGATTGGAAGTGACTCTCTGGGTCGCGGATTGGAAGTGACTCTCTGGGTTGGGGATTGGAAGCGACCGTCTGGGTCGGGGATTGGAAGCGACTGTCTGGGTCGGGGATTGCAAGTGACTCTCTGGGTCGCGGATTGGAAGTGACTCTCTGGGTCGGGGATTGGAAGCGACTGTCCAGGTCGGGGATTGCAAGTGACTCTCTGGGTCGCGGATTGGAAGTGACTCTCTGGGTCGGGGATTGGAAGCGACTGTCTGGGTCGGGGATTGCAAGTGACTCACTGGGTCGCGGATTGCAAGTGACTCTCTGGGTCGGGGATTGCAAGCGACTGTCTGGGTCGGGGATTGCAAGCGAGTCTCTGGGTCGGGGATTGCAAGCGACTCTCTGGGTCGGGGATTGGAAGTGACTCTCTGGGTCGGGGATTGCAAGTGACTCTCTGGGTCGCGGATTGGAAGTGACTCTCTGGGTCGGGGATTGCAAGTGACTCTCTGAGTCGGGGATGGGAAGTGACTGTCTGGGTCGCGGATTGGAAGTGACTGTCTGGGTCGGGGATGGGAAGTGACTGTCTGGGTCGGGGATTGGAAGCGACTCTCTGGGTCGGGGATGGGAAGTGACTCTCTGGGTCGCGGATTGGAAGTGACTCTCTGGGTCGCGGATTGGAAGTGACTCTCTGGGTCGGGGATGGGAAGCGACCGTCTGGGTCGGGGATTGGAAGCGACTGTCTGGGTCGGGGATTGGAAGTGACTCTCTGGGTCGGGGATTGGAAGCGACTGTCCCGGTCGGGGATTGCAAGTGACTCTCTGGGTCGCGGATTGGAAGTGACTCTCTGGGTCGCGGATTGGAAGTGACTCTCTGGGTCGGGGATTGGAAGCGACTGTCTGGGTCGGGGATTGCAAGTGACTCTCTGGGTCGCGGATTGCAAGTGACTCTCTGGGTCAGGGATTGGAAGCGACTGTCTAGGTCGGGGATTGCAAGTGACTCTCTGGGTCGGGGATTGGAAGCGACTGTCTGGGTCGGGGATTCGAAGCGACTGTCTGGGTCGCGGATTGGAAGCGATTGTCTGGGTCGCGGATTGCAAGTGACTCTCTGGGTCCGGGATTGGAAGTGACTCTCTGGGTCGGGGATTGCAAGCGACTCTCTGGGTCGGGGATTGGAAGTGACTCTCTGGGTCGGGGATTGGAAGCGACCCTCTGGGTCGGGGATTGCAAGTGACTCTCTGGGTCGGGGATTGGAAGCCAGTCTCTGGGTCGGGGATTGCAAGCGACTCTCTGGGTCGGGGATTGCAAGCGAGTCTCTGGGTCGGGGATTGCAAGCGACTCTCTGGGTCGGGGATTGGAAGTGACTCTCTGGGTCGGGGATTGCAAGCGACTCTCTGGGTCGGGGATTGGAAGTGACTCTCTGGGTCGCGGATTGGAAGTGACTCTCTGGGTTGGGGATTGGAAGCGACCGTCTGGGTCGGGGATTGGAAGCGACTGTCTGGGTCGGGGATTGCAAGTGACTCTCTGGGTCGCGGATTGGAAGTGACTCTCTGGGTCGGGGATTGGAAGCGACTGTCCAGGTCGGGGATTGCAAGTGACTCTCTGGGTCGCGGATTGGAAGTGACTCTCTGGGTCGGGGATTGGAAGCGACTGTCTGGGTCGGGGATTGCAAGTGACTCACTGGGTCGCGGATTGCAAGTGACTCTCTGGGTCGGGGATTGCAAGCGACTGTCTGGGTCGGGGATTGCAAGCGAGTCTCTGGGTCGGGGATTGCAAGCGACTCTCTGGGTCGGGGATTGGAAGTGACTCTCTGGGTCGGGGATTGCAAGTGACTCTCTGGGTCGCGGATTGGAAGTGACTCTCTGGGTCGGGGATTGCAAGCGACTCTCTGGGTCGGGGATTGGAAGTGACTCTCTGGGTCGCGGATTGGAAGTGACACTCTGGGTCGGGGATTGGAAGCGACCGTCTGGGTCGGGGATTGCAAGCGACTGTCTGGGTCGGGGATTGCAAGTGACTCTCTGGGTCGCGGATTGGAAGTGACTCTCTGGGTCGGGGATTGGAAGCGACTGTCTGGGTCGGGGATTGCAAGTGACTCTCTGGGTCGCGGATTGCAAGTGACTCTCTGGGTCAGGGATTGGAAGCGACTGTCTGGGTCGGGGATTGCAAGCGACTGTCTGGGTCGAGGATTGGAAGTGACTCTCTGGGTCGGGGATTGGAAGTGACTCTCTGGGTCGGGGATTGCAAGCGACTCTCTGGGTCGGGGATTGGAAGCGACCCTCTGGGTCGGGGATTGCAAGTGACTCTCTGGGTCGGGGATTGGAAGCGAGTCTCTGGGTCGGGGATTGCAAGCGACTCTCTGGGTCAGGGATTGGAAGTGACTCTCTGGGTTGGGGATTGCAAGCGACTCTCTGGGTCGGGGATTGGAAGCGACCGTCTGGGTCGGGGATTGCAAGCGACTGTCTGGGTCGCGGATTGCAAGTGACTCTCTGGGTCGGGGATTGGAAGCGACTGTCCGGGTCGGGGATTGCAAGTGACTGTCTGGGTCGCGGATTGGAAGTGACTCTCTAGGTCGCGGATTGGAAGCGACTGTCTGGGTCGGGGATTGGAAGCGACTGTCCAGGTCGGGGATTGCAAGTGACTCTCTGGGTCGCGGATTGCAAGTGACTCTCTGGGTCGGGGATGGGAAGCGACTCTCTGGGTCGGGGATTGGAAACGACTGTCTGGGTCGGGGATTGGAAGTGACTCTCTGGGTCGGGGATTGGAAGCGACTCTCTGGGTCGGGGATTGCAGGCGAGTGTCTGGGTCGGGGATTGCAAGTGACTCTCTGGGTCGCGGATTGGAAGCGACTCTCTGGGTCGGGTATTGCAAGTGACTGTCTGGGTCGGGGATTGCAAGTGACTGTCTGGGTCGGGGATTGGAAGCGACTCTCTGGGTCGGGGATTGCAGGCGAGTGTCTGGGTCGGGGATTGCAAGTGACTCTCTGGGTCGCGGATTGGAAGCGACTCTCTGGGTCGGGGATTGCAAGTGACTGTCTGGGTCGGGGATTGCAAGTGACTCTCTGGGTCGGGGATTGGAAGTGACCGTCTGGGTCGGGGATGGGAAGCGACCGTCTGGGTCGGGGATTGGAAGCGACTGTCTGAGTCGGGGATTGCAAGTGACTGTCTGAGTCGGGGATTGCAAGCGACTCTCTGAGTCGGGGATTGCAAGTGACTGTCTGGGTCGGGGATGGGAAGTGACTGTCTGGGTCGGGGATTGGAAGCGACTCTCTGGGTCGGGGATGGGAAGTGACTCTCTGGGTCGCGGATTGGAAGTGACTCTCTGGGTCGCGGATTGCAAGTGACTGTCTGGGTCGGGGATTGGAAGTGACTCTCTGGGTCGGGGATTGGAAGCGACTGTCCAGGTCGGGGATTGCAAGTGACTCTCTGGGTCGGGGATTGCAAGTGACTCTCTGGGTCGCGGATTGCAAGTGACTCTCTGGGTCAGGGATTGGAAGTGACTCTCTGGGTCGGGGATTGGAAGCGACTGTCTGGGTCGGGGATTGGAAGCGACTGTCTGGGTCGGGGATTGCAAGTGACTCTCTGGGTCGCGGATTGCAAGTGACTCTCTGGGTCAGGGATTGGAAGCGACTGTCTAGGTCGGGGATTGCAAGTGACTCTCTGGGTCGGGGATTGGAAGCGACTGTCTGGGTCGGGGATTGGAAGCGACTGTCTGGGTCGGGGATTGCAAGCGACTGTCTGGGTCGCGGATTGGAAGCGATTGTCTGGGTCGCGGATTGCAAGTGACTCTCTGGGTCCGGGATTGGAAGTGACTCTCTGGGTCGGGGATTGCAAGCGACTCTCTGGGTCGGGGATTGGAAGTGACTCTCTGGGTCGGGGATTGGAAGCGACCCTCTGGGTCGGGGATTGCAAGTGACTCTCTGGGTCGGGGATTGGAAGCCAGTCTCTGGGTCGGGGATTGCAAGCGACTCTCTGGGTCGGGGATTGCAAGCGAGTCTCTGGGTCGGGGATTGCAAGCGACTCTCTGGGTCGGGGATTGGAAGTGACTCTCTGGGTCGGGGATTGCAAGCGACTCTCTGGGTCGGGGATTGGAAGTGACTCTCTGGGTCGCGGATTGGAAGTGACTCTCTGGGTTGGGGATTGGAAGCGACCGTCTGGGTCGGGGATTGGAAGCGACTGTCTGGGTCGGGGATTGCAAGTGACTCTCTGGGTCGCGGATTGGAAGTGACTCTCTGGGTCGGGGATTGGAAGCGACTGTCCAGGTCGGGGATTGCAAGTGACTCTCTGGGTCGCGGATTGGAAGTGACTCTCTGGGTCGGGGATTGGAAGCGACTGTCTGGGTCGGGGATTGCAAGTGACTCTCTGGGTCGCGGATTGCAAGTGACTCTCTGGGTCGGGGATTGCAAGCGACTGTCTGGGTCGGGGATTGCAAGCGAGTCTCTGGGTCGGGGATTGCAAGCGACTCTCTGGGTCGGGGATTGGAAGTGACTCTCTGGGTCGGGGATTGCAAGTGACTCTCTGGGTCGCGGATTGGAAGTGACTCTCTGGGTCGGGGATTGCAAGCGACTCTCTGGGTCGGGGATTGGAAGTGACTCTCTGGGTCGCGGATTGGAAGTGACACTCTGGGTCGGGGATTGGAAGCGACCGTCTGGGTCGGGGATTGCAAGCGACTGTCTGGGTCGGGGATTGCAAGTGACTCTCTGGGTCGCGGATTGGAAGTGACTCTCTGGGTCGGGGATTGGAAGCGACTGTCTGGGTCGGGGATTGCAAGTGACTCTCTGGGTCGCGGATTGCAAGTGACTCTCTGGGTCAGGGATTGGAAGCGACTGTCTGGGTCGGGGATTGCAAGCGACTGTCTGGGTCGAGGATTGGAAGTGACTCTCTGGGTCGGGGATTGGAAGTGACTCTCTGGGTCGCGGATTGCAAGCGACTCTCTGGGTTGGGGATTGGAAGCGACCCTCTGGGTCGGGGATTGCAAGTGACTCTCTGGGTCGGGGATTGGAAGCGAGTCTCTGGGTCGGGGATTGCAAGCGACTCTCTGGGTCAGGGATTGGAAGTGACTCTCTGGGTCGGGGATTGCAAGCGACTCTCTGGGTCGGGGATTGGAAGTGACTCTCTCGGTTGCGGATTGGAAGTGACTCTCTGGGTTGGGGATTGGAAGCGACCGTCTGGGTCGGGGATTGCAAGTGACTCTCTGGGTCGCGGATTGCAAGTGACTCTCTGGGTCAGGGATTGGAAGCGACTGTCTGGGTCGGGGATTGCAAGCGACTGTCTGGGTCGAGGATTGGAAGTGACTCTCTGGGTCGGGGATTGGAAGTGACTCTCTGGGTCGGGGATTGGAAGCGACTGTCCAGGTCGGGGATTGCAAGTGACTCTCTGGGTCGCGGATTGGAAGTGACTCTCTGGGTCGGGGATTGCAAGTGACTCTCTGGGTCGCGGATTGGAAGTGACTCTCTGGGTCGGGGATTGCAAGCGACTGTCTGGGTCGGGGATTGCAGGCGAGTGTCTGGGTTGGCCCTGACTCCTGGTGGGAGTGGAGATGGCTACAGGACCTGGATCGCAGGGAGAGGGGCGAAGGTTCGCGCTGCAGACACCCCGCCACCCGACCTTTAGCTGCCGCCCAGTGTAGCGGGGTCCGATCGCCCCAGTCCGGATCCTTCATGCTCGGGTCGCACGACCCTTTTTGCAGGATCTGCTCCACCAGATCAGTGTCGCCCGCCGCCGCCGCCTCGTGCAGCTCCGACATCCCCGGCGTCACCCAGGCAACCCGGCCAACAGTTCGGGTCGCGCGCACGCACAGGACGCGCCGGGGAGCGCGCGAACCGGTCGGGGCGGTGATACAACCGCTGGGGAATGAGTTGCTGTAAATTCTGAGAGTCATCCTCTACAGCAGTGGAGAAATAAATGGGTGACCACCAGATAGAGGAAAGGAAACGGGGAATGCTTCCGTTCGCAAACCATTTTTCTTGTTGAAACATTGTGGGGCGATATGTTTGGGCAGCCAAGACACTGCAAGTGATTCAGCAGAACAAATGGGACGGAGTGAGGGCATTGCCTTGAAAAAGTATTCAGTCCCCACAACTATTTTCACATTTCACATCTTACTGCCACACACACACACACACACACACACACGCCCATACAAGCGGTGATTGATAAGTTCGTGGCCTTTGGCCCATTTTCTCAGACAGTGCTTACTTGAAATTTCCAATTATCTGAAACAAATACCACCAAGTTATTACTTCAAACTTTCTGCATAATCACTCAAAAGAGTTGAACTGCACGTGCATGCAATGAAAGCTCCAATCACCCCTGCTAAAATGCTGGAGTGAACTCAGCATGTCAGGCAGCATCTATGGAAATGAAAGTCTCGACGTTTCAGGCTGGAAAAAATAGATGAAAAGTCAGCAGTAAGGTGGGGAGACGGGAGGAAGAAGTGTAAGGTAGTCGGTGAGAGGTGAAGTAAAGAGCTGGGAAGTCAATCGGTGAAAGAGATAAAGGGCTGGAGAAGGGGGGATCTGATAGGAGAAGGTAGAACACTAATATCTCTTTCTAGCCAGCAGTGTCCTCCCAGATCCTGAAGGGATAACTGACATCCAATGTTCCCTCCATTTGTAATAACCAGTGTATGCAAAAATCTTGTGCAACTTTTTGCAACTTCTTGTGTGCACTGAATATGTCTTCAATAAAAACAGTATAAATAAGCCCATTCTGAAATCTGCAGATAAATCATAGCAAACTCCACACTGTCAACACCGTCTGCATCAGAAACCAAAAAAGGAAATGTGATTGTGTACAGTCATGAAATATATTGAACATGCCAGTAAGATAGAGTGCACAGTTTAAATTCCTTTGTGTGCTAGTAGCAAAAGATGTGTGCACGCACACACCTTAGAAGGATCATTGTTGACATCCCTTTCTGGCTACCAGAGTAATCCTAAAGTTCAAAGTACATTTTCTATCAAAGTATGTATACAGAATACAACCTTGAGTTTCATTTTCTTGCCGGCAGCCTCAAAACAAAGAAAAACCCCCAACGTGTGAGAAAAGAACAAACAGTGCAAACAATAAAAACAAATAACACACAGAACATTTACCATATAGTCACCAAAAGTGAGTCCACAGCCACGGGACCAGTTCAGCGCTGAGGCCATCAGCAATGGTTGCTGGCAATGACCGCAGAGTCAGTTCAGCGCTGAAGCGAGTAAACCTCGTGGAGTAGTGGGCTGAGCACCGGTTCATCCTTCGTCATCAGCCTTGATGACTTGATCAAATTGCAGAAGTAGTTAAAAAAAACATGAAAAATGCATTGCAGAGTCCCTGAAAATGAGTCCACAGCTGCGGCTCAGCAGTGTGAGTACAGTACTTGAAACACCACAGCAGAGAAGTGCTGGGAAATGGCATTAGTGCAAGTCGATACTAGGCAGTCAGCATGGACACAGTGGAACAAAGGTCCTGTTCCCATACTGTATGTCTATAACTTTGAGGTTAACTAAAAACTAAAATATTGCAGAGGCTGGGAATCTGAATTAAAAAAGGAAAATGTTTGAAAAGTCAGTAGACAAAGCAGCATCTGTAGAGGGAGAAGCAGATTTAATATTACAAATCAGTGAAATGCTACCTGAACAGCTGATTTCCAAATTTCCAACTTTCTACTTTTTTAATTAGATTTCCAGAAACTGTTGTGGTTACAATTTCAGCATCATTCTCTGCCTAACTGTGCTTTCTCTATTTACACTTCTCCAGACAGTTGGATATGACTAAAAAGCATTCATTTCACTCTCACTAATGGCATGAAATGCAACAGTGTCACCAAGACAACCTTGATCTTCAAATGTACATAGATAATTTATAATTATGTTAAGGGGAAGAAGAAGACAACTAGGGAAAGATTAGGGCCCATTGGAGACTGAAATGGCAATCTGTTTTTGAAGCTGGAGAGTGCATGAGGTTTTAAATGTACATTCCTCATCTATTTTCCAATTGTTCTTTCCATCAGTCCACTTGAGCTCAGTAGTTGGGAAGATGTTGGAGTAGATGATTGTGGAGGCACATGATAAAATAGGCCGTAGTCTGCATGATATTCTCAAGAGAAAATATTCCCTAACAAATCTGTTGGAATCCTTTGAAGAAATAACAAGCTGGATAGATAAAGGAGAATTGGTTAATATTGTGTACTTGGATTTTCAAAAGGCTTTTGACGAGGTGTCACCATTGCTTAACAAGCTATGAGGCCATGGCATTACAGGGAAGATTCTAGCATGGATCAAACAGTGGCAGGAGACAAAAGAGTGGGAATAAAGGGAGCCTTTTCTGACTGGCCACTGGTGACGAGTGGCGTTCCACAGTGTCTATGTAGGGACCGATTCTTTTTATGTTAAATGTCAATGATTTGGTTCTGGTAGACAATCACAAAAAGAGAAAATTTGCAGATGCCAGAAATCCAAGCCAAACGCACAAAATGCAGGAGGAACTCAGTAGGCCAGGCAGCATCTATAGAAAAGAGTACGGTTGATGTTTCAGGCCGAGACCCTTCATACCCAACATACAGTAAATTGTGAGAACCCTTTCTTGAGCATCTCCACTCCATCTGCCAAAAACATAATTTTCCTGATGGCCAATCATTTTAATTCCTATCCCCATTTCCTCTCTGATTTGGCGGTCCATGGCCTCCTATTCTGACACAATGATGTGGTGCTCCTCCACTTGCAGGATGGAGAAACAACACCTCAATTTCTATCTGGAGTAGTCTCCAAGCTGATGGCATGAAAATTGATTTCTTCTTCAATCTTTTTTTTTTCTTTTTTCTCTTCTTTTCCCTTTCCCCTTCGCTCTTATTCTATTCCCCACTCTGGCCTCTTACCCTCCTATCACCTCTCCTCAGTACCCCTTCTTACACCCTTTTATCTTTCCCACCCACACGGCTTCACCTATTGCCTTCTAGCTTGTCCTCCTTCCCCACCCCTCCACTTCTTCTCCCTTCCTTTCCAGTCCTGATGAAGAGTCTCGGCCCAAAACCATTTATTCATTTCCTTAGATGCTGCTTGACTTACTGAGTTCCTCCAACATTTTGTGCATGTTGCTCTAGATTTACAGTATCTGTAGAATCTCTTGTGTTTATGATTTGCTGATAAATGTGACTGATAAGTTCCCAGATATATTCTTTACATAAAATTGGACAGCGTCTGTGAAAAGAGAAATTGTTAGCCTTTCAGATCAATGACTTCTCATTTGAAATAGAAAATCACAAGTACAGGTGCATTTAAATTTCAGACTAGTCTATAGTTTTTTTCTGCTTCCCTCCCTTCTTGAACAGTGGAGTGACATTTGCAATTTTCCAGTCTTCCAGAACCATTCCAGAATCTAGTGATTCTTGAAAGATCATTATTAATGCCTCCACAATCTCTTCAGCCACCTCTGTCAGAACTCGGGTGTACAGGTGACTTATCTACCTTCAGACCTTTCAGTTTCCCAATAACTTGCTCTCTAGTTGTGGTAACTTCACACGCTTCATGAATCCTCTACCACGGGAAAAGTCTGCACATTCGCTCTATCTTAATGAGGGGTGATCTTAAAGAGGTATATAAAATTATGCACCTTATAATTTTATAAAGATCAGCCTTCATTGTAAGTTTCAATGAAAAATGTCCAAACCTGCTTAACCTCTCTCTGTAACTCAGCCCCTTGGGTCCCAGCAGCTCTAGTAAATCTCATCTGCACTTTTTCCAGTTTAATAGCATGTTCCTAAAGCAGAGTTATCAAAACTGGACATAATATTCTCTCTAGTAATAGACATTTCAACCCTGGGAAAAAAATAATACTGCCCATGCCCTATAAACTAGGCAACATCTCATCTGCACCCTCTCCAGTCTTCACACCCCTCATATAGAAGGGCGATCAGAATTGAACGCAATCCTACAAATGCAGCCTGAGTAGAGATTTACATAACTTCCTGAATCTTGAACTCAATGACCTGGCTGTTAAAGGCATGCATACCCATATGGCTTTCAACCCGTGGAGCTATTAACCTGCATCCCAAGCTCCTTCGGTGCATAAACATCAAGCCTCAATGCACACTCCCTGTACGTTCGATCTCGCAAAATGCCACACCTAACATTCTGCCAGATTATATCCAATCTGTCATCTCTCTGCCCATATCTGTAACAGATCTATGTTTCACAATCACGAGGAAATCTGCAGATGCTGGAAATTCAAACAACAACACACACAAAATGCTGGTAGAACACAGCAGGCCAGGCAGCATCTATAGGGAGAAGCGATGTCGACGTTTCGGGCCGAGACCCTTCGTCAGGACTAACCGAAAGGAAAGATAGTAAGAGATTTGAAAGTAGAGGGGGGAGGGGGAAATGTGAAATGATAGGAGTAGACCGGAGGGGGTGGGATGAAGCTAAGAGCTGGAAAGGTGATTGGCGAAAGTGATAGAGCTGGAGAAGGGAAAGGATTATGGGACGGGAGGCCTCAGGAGAAAGAAAGGAGGGGGGGGAAGCACCAGAGGGAGATGGAGAACAGGCAAACAACTAAATATGTCAGGGATGGGGTAAGAAGGGAAGGAGGGGCATTAACGGAAGTTAGAGAAGTCACTGTTCATGCCATCAGGTTGGAGGCTACCCAGCCGGTATATAAGGTGTTCCTCCAACCTGAGTTTGGATTCATTTTGACAAGTGGGAGGAGCCAAAGGAGAAATTATTTAGAGTAAGAACTAATTCTGCTAGACGGATTTCTCCTTTGGCTCCTCCCACTTCCTCCAATCCAAGGGTGTAGCCATGGGCACCCGTATGGGTCCCAGTTATGCCTGCCTTTTTGTTGGCTTTGTGGAACAGTCCATGTTCCAAGGCTATACCGGTATCCATCCCCCTCTTTTCCTTCGCTACATCGACGACTGCATTGGCGCTGCCTCTTGCACACGTGCTGAGCTCGTTGACTTCATTAACTTTGCCTCCAACTTTCACCCTGCCCTCAAATTTACCTGGTCCATTTCCGACACCTCCCTCCCCTTTCTTGATCTTTCTGTCTCCACCTCTGGAGACGGCCTATCTACTGATATCTACTGTAAACCTACAGACTGTCACAGCTACTTGGACTATTCCTCTTCCCACCCTGTCTCTTGCAAAAAGGCTATCCCCTTCTCACAATTCCTCCGTCTCCGCCGCATCTGCTCTCAGGATGAGGCTTTTCTTTCCAGGACGAAGGAGATGTCTTCCTTTTTTAAGCAAAGGGGCTTCCCTTCGTCCACCATCAACTCTGCTCTCAAATGCATCTCTCCCATTTCCCGCACATCTGCCCTCACCCCATCCGCCTGCCACCCCACTCGGGATAGGGTTCCCCTTGTCCTTACCTACCACCCCACCAGCCTCCAGGTCCAACATATAATTCTCCGTAACTTCCGCCACCTCCAACGGGATCCCACTACCAAACACATTTTTCCCTCCCCCCACCCCCTTCTGCTTTTCGCAGGGATCGCTCCCTACGCGACTCCCTTGTCCACTCGTCCCCCCCATCCCTTCCCACCGATCTCCCTCCTGGCACTTATCCTTGTAAACGGAACAAGTGCTACACCTGCCCTTACATTTCCTCCCTCACCACCGTTCAGGGCCCCAGACAGTCCTTCCAGGTGAGGCGACACTTCACCTGTGAATCGGCTGGCGTGGTATACTGTGTCCGGTGCTCCCGGTGTGGCCTTTTATATATTGGCGAGACCCGACGCAGACTGGGAGACCGTTTCGCTGAACACCTACGCTCGGTCCACCAGAGAAAGCAGGATCTCCCAGTGGCCACACATTTTAATTCCACATCCCATTCCCATTCCCATTCTGATATGTCTATCCATGGCCTCCTCTATTGTTAAAATGAATCCAAACTCAGGTTGGAGGAAAACACCTTATATACCAGCTGTGTAGCCTCCAACCTGATGGCATGAACATTGACTTCTCTAACTTCTGTTAATGCCCCTCCTCCCCTTCTTACCCCATCCCTGACATATTTAGTTGTTTGCCTGTTCTCCATCTCCCTCTGGTGCCCCCTCCCCCTTTCTTTCTCCCTAGGCCTCCCGTCCCATGATCCTTTCCCTTCTCCAGCTCTGTATCACTTTCGCCAATCACCTTTCCAGCTCTTAGCTTCATCCCCCCCTCCGGTCTTCTCCTATCATTTCACATTTCCCCCTCCCCCCCACTACTTTCAAATCTCTTACTACCTTTCCTTTCAGTTAGTCCTGATGAAGGGTCTCGGCCCGAAACGTTGACATCGCTTCTCCCTATAGATGCTGCCTAGCCTGCTGTGTTCTACCAGCATTTTGTGTGTGTTGTAGTTTCACAATGTCGTCTACACTATCTACAACACTACCCGTCTTTGAATCATTTTGGCCGATAAGTGAAGACTGCAACTCAGCGAAAGCATTACTAACAGTTGCCCCTCCCCCAGTACATTTAGAAAGCTCCGGATTGGCATCAGATTATATCAGCAAATTGCAATCACCCAATGTATTGCAATGGATGGAGGAACCCAGTGTGGATTTTTGAGATTGGGGTTAGCAGAGTCTCCCTTACCAGCATCCACTTTAACCAAAATGTATCTTTTAAACATCAGAATCAGGTTTAATATCACCGGCATATGTCGTGAAATTTGATAACTTTACGGCAGCAGTACAATGCAATACATAATATAGAAAAAATAAGTAAATAAATTACAGTAAATATACGTATACTAAATGGTTAAATTAAAATAGTGCAAAATCAGAAATAGTATGTGTTTTTAAGTGAGGCAGTGTTCGTGGGTTCAATGTCCATTAGGAATCGTATGGCGGAGGGGAAGAAGGGGTTCCTGAATCGCTGAGTGCGTGCCTTCAAGCTATTGTACGTCCCTCCTGATGGTAACAGTGAGAAGAGGGCATGTCCTGGGTGATGGGCGCCGCTTTAATGAGGCACCGCTCCTTGAAGATGTCTTGGACACGGCGGAGGCTCGTATCCAAGATGCAGCTGACTAAAATTACACCCTTCTGTAGCTTCTTTCGGTCTTGTGCAGTAGCCTCCTCCATACCGGAGAGTGATGCAGCCTGTCAGAATGCTCTCCACGGCAAAAACTGAGGCAAAAAACATTCCACTTAACGGCGCAAACACCCACACGCACATCACTGCGCAGGCTTCTTTGTTTCCAAACCTAGAACTAACAAAGGAACTAGCCCTTTAACAATCACAGTGCTTACAGTGAACATTATCCAATACACAGCTGGCCTGTAAAACCGAAGATCCTATTGTAAATAAGTAGAGGCTACGTGCGCATGTGGAAGATACCACTATAATCCCACGGGGCGGGGAGTAGCTTTTTTAATTGGCGTTGAAGGACACACGTCAAATGTTAGTTACTTATAGGGCATCAAGGAATTTACAAAATTCTCAGCTTGAGCCTAACAGTTGTTTGATGTGTTCTACCTCAGAATAGTCAATGTTACGGCCAGTTCCATACTGTAAACGCTTAGTTCTGATTTGTCACCCGATTCCCTAGCTGAATTTACTAGCTTAACATTTACTGATTTCCACACTTTCCTGATTAATTACCCCACTGTCAGGCCAGTACCCTTCAACAATCATGGGTTTGTGGACTCGGGTAATGACAGTCTTTTTATTTACCAAATTTAATGAGTTAGTTCTTTAACTGTTATGCCCCCTTGATTTTTTTAGATCGTGGACCAAAGGGCAACCCGCGGCCTCGGAGTTCACGAGTGCATTACAGAAGGTAGACGACAGCGAAAGGTCTCGGCCCGAAAAGTCAACTGTACTTTTTTCCCATAGATACTGCCTGGCCTGCGGAGCTCCTCCAGCATTTTGTGTGTGTTGTTTGGATTTCCAGCGTCTGCGGATTTTCTGTTTGCACTTCCTCGACGTTGTTATTGAACGCAAGCACCGAACTCCGTCCCCGAGTGGGGAAGTATTTTTGTGTTTTCCTTCCGTAGTCATTGGGGAGAGCGGCCAAAAAGGGAGAGCCCGAACTGGCGGCAAAGTACTAGGTGTGCCGCTAATTGAGATCTGATTGCATTGGTTAACTGACACTTGACGAAGAACCGAACTAAGATAGAAGGGAGAGGGCTTCTGTGGAGCGTTCCCGGCTCGTTCATTAGGACGCTGTCACCTCAGCTCCGGATCCAGCTACTAAGCGTGAAGCGGTAAGAAGTGTTGAATTTATTAAAGCGTGTACTACTGCCAGGGCGGACGAACGCAATAATACAGTAGAAATGAAAGCAAGACAAAAAGACGGTTTTCACACAGTGACAACTAAGTGGGCCTGAACGAAGGGATTGGGGAAGTGGTGATAAAGGCAACAAACGGGCTCGTGCAAAGTCCCAGTCTGGAAAAGGGGGAAGAGCAGTGTGTGGTGTTGCAAACAATGAGATATACACTTTCAGGAAAAGTGTCATTGCTTACTATGTGATTCCAAGACTTAATCGGTGTGGACATTCAGGCTAGCACCGATTTGGTGCCGGCGAGGCTCCCTGGGAAGGACAGTGCTTGAGATGTCTCAATTCAGAGGGCAATGTATCAACTTAATTTTTAGACGCTTCAATTAACAACAGATTTGAGAAGATCGCGAAACCGATGAGCGAGACGAAGGCGATTAGGAATTTATCAAAACGAGTTGGCTGAAATCTGTGCAGTCATATCAGATTATAATTAAGAAGGTATGTGTGAAGAATGTGTATGCGTGACAAGTACTTTGTGAAAGTTGTCAAAATAGGGGAGCTGAAGATGCAGATAACACGATGCAGGTACAGCAGGCAGTGAAGAAAGCTAATGGCATGCTGGCCTTCATAACAAGGGGAGTTGAGTATAGGAGTAAAGAGGTCCTTCTGCAGTTGTACAGGGCCCTGGTGAGACCCCAGCTGGAGTATTGTGTTTAGTTTTGGTCTCCAAATTTGAGGAAGGACATTCTTGCTATTGAGGGAGTGCAGCGCAGGTTCACGAGGCTGATAACCGGGATGGCGGGACTGTCATATGTTGAAAGATTGGAGCGGCTGGGCTTGTATACACTGGAATTTAGAAGGATGAGAGAGGATCTGATTGAAACATATAAAATTATTAAGGGATTGGACACACTAGAGGCAGGAAACATGTTCCTGATGTTGGGGAAGTCCAGAACCAGAGGCCTCAGTTTAAGAATAAGGGGTAGGCCATTTAGAACGGTTGAGGAAAAGCTTTTTCACCCAGAGAGTTGTGAATCTATGCAATGTTCTGCCTCAGAAGGCAGTGGAGACCAATTCTCTGGATGCTTTCAAGAAAGAGTTAGATGGAGCTCTTAAAGATAGCGGAGTCAAGGGATATGGGGAGAAGGCAGGAACGGGGTGCTGATTGTGGTTGATCAGCCATGATCATACTGAATGGCGGTACTGACTCGGAAGGGCCGAATGGCCTACTCCTGCACCTATTGTCTATTGTCTACTGTCTATTGAAATAACAGAAGTTTAGTTATTTGGGCAATTAGAAGTCCGAGCAAAGCTTTTGCGGTAGTTCTGATGAAAGGTTATCATCCTGAAGTGTCAACTCTCTTTAAAAAAAACACTGCTGCTGCCTGATCTGCTGCATCTTTTTGCCATTTCCAGTTTTCACTTCAATAGACGTTTGAACAAAACCTGCTGTGTGGTAGTGAGCAACATTCTCGGTATTGCATCTTGTTTGGGTGACGAGCCCAGGGTGTATGTAGGGAGGGGCTATTGAAGAGTAGAGAAAACCTTTTAAAACTCCCGATCTAGGATTTTAGGAAGCTAGATACAAGTTTGTGAACAATGAAGGAAAGACTAATTTAAACAACCACTTAAAAACAGGATAGGTGGAGGAGATTTAAACTGAAAGCTATAAATAGATAAACATACTGAATGCAAACCAGAGTAGGAAAGTCTTTGGGGTTATTTGAAAAGCAGTTGAATACCGTGAGAGGAATACTATAACTGCTACTCATATGCCCAGTATAGTTCTTTGTTGGAGACACAAGAGACTGCCTTTTATGCTCATATTGACCGTCAAAACATGGAGGAACTATCATGAACTACTACAACCCACCAATGACCCTATGATTTCAGTCTCTGAGGCCAACGTGCCAACTTGAATCCGTTCCAATTTTCCTACCGGAGCAACAGGTCCACAGCAGATACCATCTCATCGGCTCTTCACTCAACCCTGGAGCATCTGGACAGCAAAGATGCTGTCATCATCATCATCATCAGGATGCTCTTTATCGACTACAGCTCAGCATTCAATATCATCATTTCCTCAAAGCTAATCAATAAGCTTCACAACCTTGGCCGCAATACCTCCTCATGCAATTGGGTCCTCAATTTCCTCACTTGCAGATCCCAATCAATTCAGATTGGCAACATCTCCACAGTCTCCATCAGCACAGGTGCCTTACAAGACTGTGTGCCTAGCCCCCTTCTCTACTCACTTTACACTTACGACTGTGTTGCTAAGCATTGCTCCAGTGCCACATTCAAGTTTGTTGACAACACCACTGTGGTAGGTCGAATCAAAGGTGGTGATGAATCAGCTTATAGGAGGGAGATTGAAAATCTGGCTGAGTGGTGCCTCAACACCACCCCTTGTCAGTAAAACCAAGGAGCTGATTATTAACTTCAGGAGGAAGAAACCTGTGGTCCGTGATCCTGTCTTCGTTGAAGGATCAGAGGTGGAGAGGGTCAGCAGCTTTAAATTCCTCGGTGTTATCATTTCAGAGGATCTGTCCTGGGCCCAGTATGTGTGGAATTATGAAGAAAACACTGCAGTGCCTCTAATTCCTTTGGAGCTTGTGAAAATTCGGCATGACGTCTAAAACTTAGACAAACTTCTATAGATGTAGGAGGAGGAGCTTAGGAAAACAATGGAGCCTAACAGCAATTCCTTTGCTTGAATCCTCAGAAACAACTCTATTTCCATCTTTAATATCTCTATTTTTCCCTTTCAGGGTTCTTTTGAAGACCCTGACCTGGAGTTCCATGCTAACTTTGGTTCTTTGTGGGAGTGGGACACGCTCTCGGGGTCTCACGACTTGCCGCTGTTCGATATACCAAGGTCATGGCCTGGAAAACCAGCGCGCCTTCATGGCTCTGGAGGCGGGCGGACTGGAGGTTGATGCCGCTGCAGGGAACTAGTGTGTCGTGGGAGACAGAAGATGGAAAGCAGCAAGCTGGCTGCTGGCTTTGTGCCCAGAGACCCCAGTTCTTAGGGCACAGAACTCGGAAGAAACAGTGCAACAGATTTTTAACATCATAAATCAGCAAGTTATTTGTTATGTCTTCCCTCTCCCTGTGAAACGGCAACACCTCTTTTTCCCTTATTTGAGAGAGAGAGAGCCTGTGCTGTGTCAAATTACTGGGTGAGCGAGTAGTCTTTGTTGTTCAGCAAAATTTTTACCTTTATTAATGCTTTGCTGCACCAATAGTGCTTGTGTGGGGGGGGGAGTCATTGCTTTGCTGTTGCTTTTGCGTGGGAGGGGTGAGCTTTTAACATTTAACTGTCATTCATTCTTCGGGGCACTCCTCTGTTTTCGTGGATGTTTGTGAAGAAGAAGCATTTCAGGATGTATATTCTATACGTTTCTCTGACATAAAATGTACCTTTGAAATCTTTGGGATGTGTGGTGGATAGTATATTGACTGACTGCTTCACAGCCTGGTATAGAAACACCAATGCCCTTGAATGGAAAATCCTATAAAAGTAGTGGATATGGCCTAGTCCATCACAGGTAAAGTCCTCCCCACCATTGAGCACTCCTACATGAACCATTTTATCACTAGAAAGCAGCATCCATCATCAGGAACCCCTACCACGCAGGTCATGCTCTCTTCTCACTGCTATAATCAGGAAGAAGGTACAGAAACCTCATGACTCACCAGCAGGTTCAGGAACAGTTCTTGCCCCTCAAACATGATGCTCTTGAACTACTGAACTTCATTTGCCCCATCATTGAAAAGTTCCCACAACCTATGGACTGACTTTCAAGGACTCTTCACTTCATATTTATTGTTTATTTCTTTTCTTTTGTATTTGCACAGTTCATTGTTTTTCTGCACACTGTTTGAATGCCCAAGTTGGCACGGCCTTTCATTGATTCTGTTATAGGGACTATTAGGGACCAATTGAGTATACCTGCAAGGAAATGAATCTCAGGGTTTTATATGATATACTGTATATGTAATTTGATAATAAACTTGCTTTGATCTTTGGAACATATTGGAATCTCAACCTATAATAAGTTGCTGGAAGAATTCATTGGGTCAAGCAGCACCTATGGAGGCAAAGGGATGATATAATTGGAAGTTGTCAAACTGGTAGAGAACATGAGGGGTGCAATAGATGTAGGTGAGAAGGGATTGGACAAGAGATGGGTTGGGTATCGAAGTATGAAGAGGTGAGCCTGATGGAACTAGAGCAGGCAAAAACAACAGGTCTACTAGAGCAGTCCTGTTTGTAGAAAATGTGTTAGAGATGAAAGTGGGCAGCGTAGTTTGGGATACTATGATAGCAAGGCTAGATATCCTGATGTACTGAGATTTTTAATTGTCTGAGAGATGGTGGCCTGGTGTTTGTTGATGGGGTCATGGTCTAAGGGGGAGGTATGAGGAAATATCAACTGTCTCCTGGCCTCTGCAAGGTACTGTAGTAGTCTGCGCCAGACAACACCCACCACCTTCTGCGGATTGGTGCAAAGTGAATATTGAAAGGGGCTAAAGTTGGAATGGGTAATTGGATTGGGAAAGTTCATGCCATGTTGGCAATTAGAAATGGAAAAAGGTCAAAAGAGGGTAAGAGGCCAGAAGGAGGTGTACAAATGGAGGGCAAGTGCTGGAAATGTGTCACCAGTGGGGAGATGGATTCCCTGCTGAAGAAGTTGCCTCAGTGGTGAAGAATATAGAAGAAGAGCTCTGTCATGTTGGTTCTGGAATTTTTTGAGGTGTGTGCACGATGGTACAAAAGTGAGGCTGTGCTGAGAACTGACAGCATGGTGTTAGAGGGAGTTTGTGGTGGGGGTGGTACGTGTGGTGCTGGGGTGAGGGGCAAGGCCAAAGGACCATCACTTTACCTTAATGGATGATGCTTGTCTTGTTCTTCCAGCAGCTTAATTTTTCTTACATTTCCTTATTTGTGTCCCATCTTTTAATCTTTAAGACCATAATACATAGGAGCTGAATTAGGCCATTTGGCCCATCAAGTCAGCTCTGCCATTCCATCATGGGTGATTTATCATTCCTCTCAATCCCATTCTCTTGACTTTTCCTTGTAACCTTTGACATCCTGACTAATCAAGAACCTATCAACCTCTGCTTTAAATATATTCAATGACTTGGTCTCCACACCCACCTGTATTAATGAATTCCACAGATTCACTACCCTCTGGCTAAAGAAATTCCTCCTCATCTCTGTTCTAAATGAACATCTCTCTATTCTTAAGCTGTGCCCTTTGGTCCTTGATTCTTATTATTGGAAACCATCCTACCTCTATCCCGACTTTTAGATATAATCAAGGTGACTATACCCTTACAGCTGGTTTGCTCATTCTGTGGTGGACTGCTATGTAAGATTATAGAGTTATAAAATAGTACCACACAGTAAAAGGCCCTTTGGCCCATCTAGTCCATGCTGACTATAAATAGTCCCATTGGCCTGCATCTGGACCATAGCCCTCCATAACTTAATGTTTTCACTTAAGAATGCAAAAAAAACTAATTTTATTAGGTGAAAGTGGAAAGTATCCTGCTCAATTTTCAGTGTGAATGGCATAATCTGTCAGAAGAATCATTGAATGATACAATTGTTTTAGCTTGTAACTTGGGTGTTTATTTGATCTGTGATTAACACTAACTAAAGCAAAGTTATTTTGATCTTGGGACCATTATGGTTGTGTGTAATCTGAACAAGCTCTCACCATAGTGATAGCTTCAAGGTTTTTTTAATTATTAGAACATAGAACATAGAAATCTACAACACCTTACAGGCCCATCAGCCCACAATGTTGTGCTGACCATGTAACCTACTCTAGAAACTCCCTAGAATTTCCCTAGTGCATAGCCCCCTATTTTTTTAAGCTCCATATACCTATCTAAGAGGCTCTAAAAAGACCCAATTGTACCCACTTCCACCACCCCTCTCTGTGTAAAAAAAAACTTACCCCTGACATCCCCTTGGTACCTATTTCCAAGCACCTTAAAACTATGATGCCTCTAGTTAGCCATTTCAGCCCTGGGAAAAAGCCTCTGGCTATCCTCACGATCAATACACCTTATACACATCTTATACACCTCAATCAGGTCACCTCTCATCCTCTGTCGCTCCAAGGAGAAAAGGCAAGATCACTCAACCTGTTCTCATAAGGTACTCTCTCCAATCCAGGCAACATCCTTGTAAATCTCCTCTGAGCACTCTCTCTATAGTATCCACATCCTTCCTGTAGTGAGGTGACCAGAACTGACACAGTACCCCAAGTGGAGTCTGACCAAGGTCTTATATAGCTGTAACATTCCCTCATGGCTCTTGAACTCAATCCTACGACCGATGAATATCAACACATCATACGTCTTCTTAACAACATAGTCAACCTGTGCAGCAGCTTTGAGTGTCCAATAGGCATGTACCCCAAGATCTCTCATATCCTCTGCACTGCCAAGAATCTTACCGTCAATATTATATTCTGTCTTCAAGTTTGACCTACCAGAATGAACTACTTCACACTTATCTGGGTTAAAGTCCATTTGCCACTTCTCAGCCCAGTTCTGCATCCTATCGATGTCCCACTGTAACCTCTGACAACCCTCCACACTATCCACAACACCCCCAACCTCCAGCCTTTGTGTCATCAACAGTAATTTACACAATACTGAATAAATTTGCAGGTCTTTTAAATACTTAAATTGTTACTGTATATACCCACAGGCCATTTTATTGGTAATTCTACTTCTAACTACCATTGAAACCAGACAGACATTTCTTACTCCTCTTTGAATAATGGCGTGGTATCTTTTAATCTATTTAAAATGTGTTCTGAGAGTTCAAGCTCTCAGTATGATAAATTAGTCAGGGTAGTTGGAGAGAGAGGAAAAACAAATAATGGAGATGTTGTGAGATTCTGCTGATGCTGGAAATCTTGAGCAACACATACAAATGATGGAGGAATTCAGCAAGTCAGGTAGCATCTATGGAGGGAACTAAGCAGTCAGTGTTTCAGGCTGAGACCCTTAAGGACTGGAAAAGAAGGGGCCAGGTGCCAGAATAAGAGGGGGAGGGGAGGAAGTTCAAGCTGGCAGATGACAGGTGAAGAGGGAAGTGGATGGGTGAGGGAGGAGTGAATACGGAGAGAGAAGCATATTAAGGGTATGCTTCTGAGTAATGAGTAGCATATTAAGGGTGTCTGTGGACATAGAACAATGCAGATATATCCTTTGTCCTATCTATTTCATCCCCAGTCTCTACAACTAAGATGTTCTTTTCACATCTCAAGTTCTGTTGAACTGGACAATCAACTGCATATTTTTCTCCATAGGTGCTGCCTGACCTGGTGAGCATTTCCAGAATTTTGCTTTTATACCAGCAATTGCTGTTTGAGGAAGAATTTTCCAAGCATTTTCTGCATATAGAAGCCTTCCCTAATTTCACTCCTGAAAAATCAGGTTCTCATTTTTTTAAACTACCCTCATTAATCTTTGACTCCAACTTGATCTTCTAATGTTTTCTAATTTTTTCAGCATTTTCAGTATTTTGTTTCTTGTTGTCGTAGAAATCGTTCTTTCTATCTGCCTTATTTCTCACTTTTGCAAACTTAAATTGACTTTGATGTTACAAATTGCAGCAAATACTTTTCTGGTTTATTATATTCTTGTTATTCTTGGAATTCGGATATCATTTTGGTAAGTCTGCAATGTACCATCTTCCAAGACCAGCCTAGCTTTCCTCAAATGTTGTACCTAGCATTGTTTCTTTTTTTGTTTTGCAATAACATTAAAATAATCTATTCTTTCTATCTTGTCATTTAGAACATACACAACTTAATCCGTTTTTCAAGTCAGAAGTACAGAGGCTTAAATTTGTCAACCTGTGAGTTTCTCTCTCTCTTAAAAATGTGGCCTCTTTTTAAAGAAAGTAGTGAACTACTGATTTGTTAACCTAACATTGGTGGACTAGAAAACAATGGAGTATGTAATAAAAGATGTGATATCAAGATACTTGGAAAATGATTGGAAAAAAGATACTCTGAATCATATTTAACTATTGGGGTCTTGAAGGAGTAATTGGTAGAAAAATGAGGGGGAATCCTATGTGTATTTGGAATGTTGGAAAGCTTATTGTAAGGTTCTGTATGTGGTTGAATTGGGAGACCTGATTAACAGACAGTAATCAAAGAGTAGGAATTAACAGTTCCTTTTTAAATAGACAGCCTATCATTAGTGGGTACTGTAGAAATCAGTGATTGAGTTCCAGCTATTCGCAATCTTGGTTAATATATTGGCTTTGGTGACTAAATTGACTTTGGCTTCCAAATTTTCTGATGGCACAAAATTAACTGAATGCAAAGAGCTTCAAGCAAAATGACGGGGCAGCAACATTGAAGAGGGAGTATTAAATTAGATAAAAATGTGAGATTATGCCCAGGAGGAAAATCAGAAGTACTGAACATTTTTTAAATTGATAATTTTGATAGTCAAATTGACATGGGTGTCTTTGTAAGCAAATATTGGCACAACAGGCAATTATGAAGGCAAATTAAACATCACTCGCATACTTAAATCATGGAATAAAGACTAAAGCTCTTACTACAATTGTGTAAGATCTTTATAGAACCACGAGAGGATTATTGTATGCAATTTTGGTGTTTTTAACATAAAAAAGGATTATTTACATCTTGGGTTGGCGGTCTGTCACCTGCAGTAAGTTTTAAGTAGACCATGCTTCTACTTGCCAGAGCTTAGAACATGACCTCTTAGAAGCATTGAAATAATTTATAGGGCTCCTGATGCTAGATATTGGGAGGAGGTTTTTCATCGTTGACAGATATCGAGAACCAGCGTTTACAATATCCAAGTAAATGATACGCTATTCCAGACTGAAATGAGAAATTTCACTGTGTGGTAATTTTTTTTCATATTCTCTACCCCCAGAAGCTTATAAAAATGAGCTTGTTGTTTGCATGGGAGATTTCTGGATAATAAAAGAATCAAGGCGTGAAAGAATAATGTAGGAAAATGGAGCTGAGGTTGAAGATCAGCCCTTGTCTGATTGGCTGGCAGAGCAAACTCAAGGGATTGAATGGCCTGTTCCTTCTCCTATTATCAGTCCTTTGTGCTAATAACTGGAATTTGCTCTCTAAATGAGTGGGTTTTGTCCCATTAACTGCTTCTGTTAAGCAGTTAATGGGACAAAACCATTTTCTGCTTCCATTTCAGATTCCCAGCATCTTCTGCATAATTTTCAGCTGTTCCTTTATTTTGATAATTAGATCAATTTCAACAATGAGCTGTGCTATTATCAACCCACACTGCATTTTTCCTTTCCCTCCTGTGGGAATGTCACTCTTATATTTTAGTGACCTGGTGGCTTCTGAGATCCTTGTGGCCCTCTAGAGCAGTTGAGTGAACAGCATCTTGTTTATAGGCAGTGCAACCAGAGATCCCCTCTCATGAAGTACCCTGGTAGGCCTTTGACAAGTTTTGCCATCAGAAGGTCTTGGCCAGTATTTCTAAATGCCCCTGACCAGAATTATTTTTTAAAAACGGCTGATATCTACCTAACAAAAAACATCAAAATTAAACATTGTTTGTGATTTCAAATTCACTTTTTTTTAAAAACAATCTTTTTTTTAGTGTTCAATAGCCTTATTCAAATGACAAGGTTAGTGCTTGTTTATTGGCTGTTAGTGGCCCTTCACGTAACAGGTTTATCCATCTCCTCATTTGTAGGGTTAGGAATTCTCTCTGGACTTAGTGCTGGCCTCCCATACAGTCTATAATTTTCTGCTCTAGTGTGTAGGTGAATGACTTGTCTCCTGACACTAGAGCCTTTTCAGCATGACAAAGCATGCCTGAGGAACGTGATGGAGTGCAATCCATTATCTCGATGAGAACAACTCGAGAACCTCAACACTTTTGAAGATCCTACATATTCATTCCCTCTACTACCAGTGCACCATCTACAAAATACCACCAGGAAGAAAAACGGCTTCAGGCATATGGGATCACCAACTGCAGATCACCCCCTAGGTTGCATACTATCAGCACCTGGAAATTTATTGCTGGTCCTTCATTGTCATTGGATCTACAGTAAATTCTGGAACTGCTTTCTCAAGGCCACTATGAAAGTCCCTTCAACAGGTGGACTGCAGCAGTTCAAGGAAGTGACTTAATGCCACCTTCCCAAGGTCAGCAAATGCTGGTCTTGCCAGTAATGTTCAGACTGAAAAATGAAAAGAATTCAGAGCAGTTTTCTATGCAGCTGCTACTAATCATTAGAGCAGTATGATCTATTGATAAACTTAATCAGAAAAATTGGCTGCCTTTTAGCGATGAAGTTAATGAATTTCGGCTATGTAAATGTTGTCAAGGTATTCAGTCAGAAGAACTGTGGTTTTAGAGGGGATCTGAGAGGGAAAATTTTCATGCAGACGATGGTTGAAGAATGGAATGCAATTAGCAGCATAACTAGTGAATCTAATTCAAAAATATTTTTCTTACAGATTTTATAGTTAAGCAGAATATGGGTCATGGTGGCAGCCATTGCCTTGAGATCCCTGCTGGAAAAGGACCACATCTTGTTGGATGTATAGATATTATGGCTGATCACACAATTCAGGTGAGGAGCTACATTACATGTAAAATCCAAATAGATAGATAGATAGATAGATAGATAGATACTTTATTCATCCCCATGGGGAAATTCAACATTTTTTCCAATGTCCCATACACTTGTTTTAGCAAAACTAATTACATAAATTACTCAGTAAAAATATGATATGCATCTAAATCACTCTCTCAAAAAGCATTAATAATAGCTTTTAAAAAGTTCTTAAGTAGTTTACTTAGATGCATTAAATACAATCAACCCCGGCACTTTAACATATCTTACTCCTGGCGGTTGAATTGTAAAGCCTAATGGCATTGGGGAGTATTGACCTCTTCATCCTGTCTGAGGAGCATTGCATCGATAGCAACCTGTAAGCACAAAGCTGTCTCAAAACACAAACCAAAAAAACACTTTTGTCAGTTGCTGAAAAGAATATTATCATGTGTAGGAAATGAATAGTAAGGACATATTTAATGTTATTAAACTTGGAGTCATAGAAAAGAACAGCACAGAAACAGCCCCTTCAGCCCATCTAGTCTATGCCGAAACATTTAAATTGCCATCTATCTGTACTGGGGCCATAGCCCTCTATACCCCTACCATCCATGTACCTATCCATATTTCTCTTAAATATTGAAATCAAGTTTGTATGCACCACTTGCACTGGCAGCTCATTCCACACTCTCACAACCTTCTGAGTGAAGAAGTTTCCCCTCATGTTCCCCTTAAACTTTTCTACCGTCACCCTTAACCCATGGCCTCTGGTTGTAGTCCCACTCAACCACAATGGAAAAAAATATGCTTGTATTTACCCTATCTATACCCTTCATAATATGTATACCTCTATCACATCTCCCCACAATCTTCAACATTCCAAGGAATAAGGTCCTTCATTCATTTAATTTTGTCTTCAATGTTTGATGTAATGAATTCTCAAAAAGCTTCAATTCTAACCGAATGTAATCAATAAAGAAATACCTAATTCACAAGATCACAAGACAAAGGAGCAGAAGCAGGCCATTCGGCCCATCGAGTCTGCTCCGCCACTCCACCATGAGCTGAACTATTCTCCCGTCTAGTTCCAATTTCAGGCTTTTTTTCCCATATCCCTTGATACCCTGACTAATTAGATACCTGTCAATCACCTCCTTAAAAACCCTCAATGATTGGGCCTCCACAGCTGTATGTGGCAACGTATTCCATAAATCCATGACCCTCTGTCTAAAAAAATTTCTCCTCATCTCTGTTTTAAATGGGTACCCTCTAATTTTTTTCTTTGGTCATTTATTTTTTTATTGAAGTTCATCATCAAACAAACATTTCCATAAGATGTATTTCAGACATTGTACATATATATCATATAATCATATATATCACAAATCTCCACAAAGTATTGATCTGAGGTATACACTTATAGAAAAGAGTGGAAAGAAAAAACAAGCAAAAGGAAAGAACTATGTACAAGTAGGGAGTGATCTTTTTTTTTACAACATATTCATTGATTTGTGAGAATAAAATCAGGCCTATGAGGCATTATGTAGTTAAACCATTTTCCCCAGTATGAATCAAATTGTTCCAGCCTATGATCAACAGACGCTGTTATCTTCTCCATTTTGTAAATGTCCATTGTAATTTCCATCCATGTATTTAAAGTTGGGCTCTCCTGTGATAACCATTTGCTAGAAAGAGTCTTTTTACCAGCCACCAACAATATATTCATTAAATATTTATCTCTTTTCAACCATTCTTGAGGTATATATCCAAAATATATGGTCTTACTCTCTAAGGGTATTTCACATTTAAAGATGTCTTGTAGGGCATTGTGTATCCCCCTCCAATAGTTTTTGATAACAGAGCAGTCCCAAAAAATATGATAATGATTTGCAATTTGATTTCCACAATTTCTCCAGCAAACAGGGAGGTTACTATCATATTGGGATTTCTGAGAGGGTGTAATAAAATATCAAGTTTTTCCATCCAAACTCCCTCCATTTCTGTGAACTGGTACACTTCCATTGATATCTCCATATTGTTGTCCATTCTTCCTCAGATATAATTATCCCTCCTTCCTTCTCCCATTTTGTTTTCATGTATGAAGTCGAATGTGTTTTAAGATTTGACAACCCCTTATACATGCTTGAAATGATTCTACTACCATTATCTGAATTATATGCTTTTCTAAAGAGCTCTATCAAGCATGTATTTGCCTTGGTTACATTTTTAAACTTCTTGTTAACATATTGTCGCATCTGTAAATACCAATAAAAATCGTGTTTTTCTAACAAGTGTTTCTCTTTAAGCATTTCAAAACTGAACAGTGTTCCTTCTTTCATTATGTTGCAAAGAACTGTTATTCCTTTAGCTGTCTAGTTCCTTCTTTCATTATGTTGCAAAGAACTGTTATTCCTTTAGCTGTACAGTACCCTCTAATTAGGGTATCCTCTAATTCTAAGACTGTGACCTCTTTTCCTGTACTCACCCACCAAGGGAAACAGCCTTTCCACATCTACTCTGTCCAACCCTTTCAACATTCAAAATGTTTCTTTGAGATCCCCTCTCATTCTTCTATACTCTAATGAATACAATCCAAGAGCCGACAAAAGCTCCTCATATGTTAGTCATAACTAAAGTTAAGAGCTCAGCATAATGGGGCATTGAGGGTTTTAGTTAATGTACAATAACTTAATTTTCAGAAGGCTTTTGACTAAGTGCTACATGAGAAATTATTATGAAAAATAAAAGATGTTGGTGTGGGAATTAACTAATTAGTGTAACTAGGAGATTACCCGGAGAACAAATACCTTGATGGGTATAAATGGTTTCTTCCCAGTTGATGAAGGGTATTAAGTAGAATGCCATGACAATCAGTGCTAAATCTTCAACTTCCAGATAATAAGTTATGAAGAGAACATAAGCTTCAAAGTGATGTAGATTGGTTGAGTGGACAAAGATCTGGTAAATGAAAGATCCATCAACCTAGTATTCTGACACAACAAGTAGTTGGTAAACTTAACACAATATTATTATTTATTGCTAGAAAAATGATATTGTAAAACTCTATAGAGCAAAGAAAGTTAATAAGAGAGTTAAAATGTTAGCTTCTTCAGTCTAATCCTGCTGTTGAAATGTGTTTATCCCTGGAATTTTCTCAGAGTTCATGTCTGCTCTCAAGTGTCATTACGAGAATTTGATGTAGTACTTCATATGGGATCTAACCTACTGCTGTATTCTACTCTCGTATCCTTGCAATAACCAAAGAATTTCTCCACCTGCCCCCGCCACCCCCACTTTGTGTTAAAAGAATCGTACAGCCGTACAGCACAGAAACAAACTCATTGGTTCACTGTATCCGTACCACCCACCTATCAAGTGCCCACTTATTGGAATTTCATCTTGCATTTTGCATCCCTTTCAATTCAGTCCCCCCAATTCCCCACCTACCCAGTGAGACAAGACACAATTTGATATAACAAATTATGTGGCAAATTAATCTACCAATCATCAAGTCATTTGCATGTGAAAGGAAACCAGAATGTACTTGGTGGTGAGAGAAAGGAGGGGAATGGGCAAACTATCACAGACAGGATCAGTATCAGACAGGTCACTGGATCTGTGAAGCAACAGTATTTCCTGTTGTTCAGGTCTTTGACAATTGTTTGAATCTTTTCCAAAATCAAAAGTAATGAAGTGTGCGGATTAGTCCAGGTTAATGATGTAGATAGTCAATCCAACTGAGCTGTTATGTAATAAAGATCGAAAAGGGTAGCCCATAAATGTTTTTTGCTGGGACATTATTGTGATACCATTTGTATATCCGTAATGTCAATTATAAATCGATAATTCATACAACATTAAATTGTCCTCATTACAAATCAATCAATGGTAGTCTTAAAACTTAAGACAGCATTGCTAATGCATTGAAAATGAAAGGATGAGAGATCTCTGGGCAGTTTGGTAGAGGAGGTTATAACCTACACTAAGCTAATAATAATTCTTTGAATATTATGTTACAGAGTAATAGAATTGCACAACAAGTAAACAGGCCCTTTGATCTACCACACCTATGCCAACCAGCATACTTAATAGTATGCTGTATTACTTAATAGTAATCCCACGTGCCTGCATTAATTCTACATACTTCTTACCCTGCCCATTCAAGAACTTGTTAAGATGCCTCCTTTATGGGTGTAATACAATGTCCTTAAGTTGTATTTATTTTCCCTTTTTTCCTATTGTGTTACTGTATTGTCAAACTATTTTTTCCCCAAATAGGGATGCTTATTACGCCTGTACTATCCTTGTAATAAGGGTGAGAAGAATCAACAGCCACTGTGGATTCCCAGGGATGAATATTACAACGGACTTGCTGATTTTCTTAAATACAACAGAAAAGCTGTGGAATATATTTTAAAGTATATGTATGGTAAGAAATATTCTCCTTGCATTCTATTTATATCTATGGTTCTTGAACATTAGTTGTTGGATATAAAGTTTTCAAGATGACTGGCACTTCACACGGATTGCCTTTTACTAAGGGTCTAAATCTGAGCTACATATGGTGAGAGTTCCTAAAATGTCAACTGTTTACTCTTTTCCTTTGATGCTGAGTGGCCTGCTGAGTTTCTCCAGCATTTTATGTAGTGTTGTTTGGTGAGAGTAATCTGGATTGGTTGAAATCCCCTCTTGACTTTTTTTTTACACACCACATTCTTTGGTAAACATTTACAGCATTTTAAATTCAAGTTTATTGTCATTCAATCATGCACACATATACAACTAAATGAAACATTGTTCCTCTGTTGCCAATGTGCAAAACCAAGTACCGTAGATTCCGGACTACAGAGCGCACCTGATTAAAAGCCGCTGGCTCTAATTTTAGAAATAAAATCAATTTTTTACTTGTACAGGCCGCACCGGATTTTAGGCCGCACCTGATTTTCGGCCGCAGGTGTCCCACGTTGTAATATGAGATATTTACACAGAAAGATATTACACGTGAGGATTTTTTAACTTTTAATTAAATCCATATGGTAACAAACAAATATATATTGCAAATGCTTTTTTTCGAACCGTGCCTGTAATACGGCTACTTTTAAATATACATACGTATCGGTAACACAAATTACGTTGCATATACTTTTTTACTGAACAGCACGAACAACATTCCAATATCTCCTAGCAACTGGTAAAAATATATATACTGCAGCCTACCAGGAAAAGTTATTGATCGCCTTTAACTTAAAAGCAGCGTTTTCGCTCGGGTCTGATGTGCTCGGGTCTAATGAGCTCGCGTAACGCGATCGGGTCTAATCGGGTCTGATGAGCTCGCGTAACGCGATCGGGTCTAATCGGGTCTAATGTGCTCGGGTCTGATGAGCTCGCGTAACGCGATCGGGTCTAATCGGGTCTAATGTGCTCGGGTCTGATGTGCTCGGGTCTGATGAGCTCGCGTAACGCGATCGGGTCTAATCGGGTCTAATGTGCTCGGGTCTGATGTGCTCGGGTCTGATGAGCTCGCGTAACGCGATCGGGTCTAATCGGGTCTAATGTGCTCGGGTCTGATGAGCTCGGGTCTGATGAGCTCGCGTAATGCCCCCACCTTCCCGTTTATCGCAAACCGGTATCCCACAAGACGCGGCGAAACCGGGTGTGACATCATAGCATCCCGGGATGTAGTACAGAAAACAAATATAGTTAAAACACTTCTAACTTTAACTAACAAATGAATTACTAAGCGAAAATATTATAAACTAAGTAACTGCCATAAAGGCAGCACAATGCTTTTCTTCGAGTGTTTTCCATGTTGATGAGGGTGAGTACAAATGACTGATTTACAATAATTTAATTGTGAAAGTGCGCTTGATTTATCGTACAATTTCATTGGACCTCTGTGAACTACTCATCAATTTTATTGGTCTACTGTTACGAGGCAAAATGTTTACGAGGCGGCATGAAAAAAAACCATGTATTAGCCGCTCTGGATTAAAGGCCGCAGAGTTCAAAGCTGTTCAAAATGTGGGAAAAAAGTAGCGGCTTATAATCTGGAATCTACGGTACATATGGTATATTCACACACTGCACATGTAGCTACAATCCAACATGTACAGTCACAAAATACAGTTAGCACAAGACTCTGAGAGGCATGGCCTGAAGATGACAGGTTGACATAAAGTGCGTGTTTATACAAGACGGTTTAATATTTCTGACACTATCATTATAAAACAAGCAGTCATATCAATAAATAAAACAAATAGTCATATTAATAGCAATAAAAGATTAAATGTGACCATTACAGGTTGAGAATGTGTCTGTGAGTTGGAGAGAGGGCAGGGTATTCAGGCAGTGTGTACATGTTAGTTTGGATTATTTAATTTCTTATCAAATAGTTCAAAGTAAGTTTATCAAAATGCATATATGTCACTATATACAACCCTAAGATTCATTGATATTTATTAGTTTTGTAAGCAGCCCGCTACGTGCCAGTGTTTCACCAGTACCATTCTGGCCAAAGCAAGGCAATGTTACTTAGAAAAAATGCTAAGTATTCTTACTTAGATGCCAGAATACTAATAGATTGGACACGTGTGTGCTATTCCACTAAGGCTCGATGATATTTACATTGTTAAGTTCGAAGCTTTCATTTGCTGCAGTTGGGTGAAAATTCTCCTACATCTGGTTGTGAAATAGTGTGAGCTTGCTACATAGTGACAACCACCTGACTCCTTCAGTATTGTAATGACAGGATAATTAAGCCAAAGTGCATTGGGTGCTTAGGTTTGCATGAATGTATGGATTTCATGGTGTTTCCATGAAACAAGGGAAGCATTGTTTCCCTTCTCGTCACCAGACTATAGGAAGAGGGCAGAGGAGATTTGCCAAGGTGTTGCTGAGATTGAAGCACTCCAATGGAAAGGAGAGGATGGATAGGCTGGGCTTGTTTTCCCTAGTTACCTACAGAATGATGAAAGATAAAGGCTACTAATAAAAATCTTTATAGAGGGGATCTGAGAGGGCAATTTTTCATGCAGAGGGTGGTTGGATTCTGGAATGCATAGCTTGAGATGTGGTGGAAGCAAATACTCTCTCAACATTTATGACAAGGTTGTTATTCACTTAATGGAGGGCCAAACAAAAAAGATTTAGAGAATAGACGGATCATTGAGCTAAACGAAAATATGTTGGTTCCTCCAGAAATTCCATCATAGAAACATAGAAAACTTATAGCACAATACAGGCCCTTCGGCCCACATGTCCCTACCTTAGAAATTACTAGACTTTCTAAGCTCCATGTACCTATCTAAAAGTTTCTTAAAAGACCCTATCATATCCACCTCCACCACTGTTACCGGCAGCCCATTCCACACACTCACCACTCTCTGAGTAAAAAACTTACCCCTGACATCTCCTCTGTACCTACTCCCCAGCACCTTAAACCTGTGTCCTCTTGTGGCAACCATTTCAGCCCTGGGAAAAAGCCTCTGACTATCCACACAATCAACGCCTCTCAACACCTTATACACCTCTACCAGGTCACCTCTCATCCTCCGTTGCTCCAAGTAGAAAAGGCCAAGTTCACTCAACCTATTCTCATAAGGCATGCTCCCCAATCCAGGCAACATCCTTGTAAATCTCCACTGCACCCTTTCTATGGCTTCCACATCCTTCCTGTAGTGAGGTGACCAGAACTGAGCACAGTACTCCAAGAGGGGTCAAACCAGGGTCCTATTTAGCTGCAACATTACCTCTCAACTCCTAAATTCAATTCCACGATTGATGAAGGCCAATACACCATACACCCTCTTAATCACAGATTCAACCTGCGCAGCTGCTTTGAGTGTCCTATGATCTACACCCCAAGATCCCTCTGATCCTCCACACTGCCAAGTCTTACCATTAATACTATATTCTGCCATCATATTTGACCTATCAAAATGAACCACTTCACACTTATCTGGGTTGAACTCCATCTGCCACTTCTCAGCCCAGTTTTGCATCTAATCAATGTCCTGTTGTAACCTCTGACAGCCCTCCACACTATCCACACCTCCAACCTTTGTGTCATCAGCAAACTTACTAACCCATCCCTCCACTTCCTCATCCAGGTCATTTATAAAAATCACGAAGAGTAGGGGTCCCAGAACAGATCCCTGAGGCACTCCACTGGTGACCGACCTCCATGCAGAATATGACCCGTTTACAACTACTCTTTGCCTTCTGTGGG
This sequence comes from Hemitrygon akajei, assembly GCF_048418815.1. Lineage (NCBI taxonomy): Eukaryota > Metazoa > Chordata > Chondrichthyes > Myliobatiformes > Dasyatidae > Hemitrygon > Hemitrygon akajei. The sequence continues at coordinate 128,745,002 of NC_133132.1, forward strand.
CAAGCCAGTTCTAGATCCACAAAGTAATGTCCCCTTGGATCCCATGCCTACTCTCTAGTCACCTTCCTGTTTCTCACATACATTTAGAACTCCTTGATGTTTTCCTTAATCCAACTCACCAACACCTTTACATGCCCCCTTCTAGCTTTCTTACGTCCTTTCTTCAGTTCCCTCTTGGCTATTTCGTAACTTACTAAAACTTTGTCTCATCCTTGCTTCCTAAGCCTTAAGTGTTTTTTCTCTTTCTCTTAATGGGATGTTCCACATCTTTTGCCAACTGTGGTTCCTTCACCCTACCACCTTTTCCCTGCCTCAATGGGACAAACCTATCCAGAACCCCTTTAAGTACTCTCTAAACAACCTCCACGTTTTCATTGTGTATTTCCCTGAGTACATCTGTTCCCAATTTGTGCTCCCAAGTTGCTGCCTAATAGCATCATAATTCCCCTTTCTCTCCACCCCCCCCCCCCCCCACCAATTAAATACATTCCCATATCATCTGCTCCTATCTCTGTCTAAGGCTATAATAAAGATCAGGGAGTTAACGTCACTATCTCCAAAACACTCACCCACTGAGAGATCTGATATCTGACCTGGTTCACTGCTTAACAAATTCCACCCTATCTAAACCATTTGCTCTGAGCTGGTAATCAATATTAGGGAAGATGTCGGTTCCAAAACCTCCTGATCTGTTCCTTGGTGCTTCCGTTACAATGGGAAAGTCTATAGAAAACTCTGGGTGCCATGGTAGAGTAGTGGTTAACGTGACACTATTACAGCTCAGGGTGCCGGATTCCATTCCAGCATTATCTGTAAGGGCTCTGCACGTGGGTTTTCTCCGGCACTCCAGTTTCCTCCCACAGTCCGAAGACGTACCTGGTAGGCTAATTGGTCATTGTCATATAGGTTAGGATTAAATTGGAGTTGTTGAGGTGATGTTGCTTGTAGGGCCTATTCTGCACTGTATCTCTAAATAAATAAACTCTCAACAGAGGATGGCTCCCTTTCTGTTTCTGACTTGCACTCACCAACTCGATAGTCAACCCCTCCCTCCCTGTCCCTTTTTGAAACATTTAAACCCCAGAACATCCAGCAGCCATTCCTGTCATGTCTCTGTGATGGTTCACAGTTCCATGTATTGACCCATCAGATTATTTCAATCCATTCTTATTTAAAGTTGAAATTATTTGAAAAATCAACTAAATTACGTTTTGCTGTACATCAAGCCACTGATACTTGCTTTCTAACAATTATTTTAATCGGCTTATGTAGAAAAGGAGAATATACATCTTTCATAATACTGAGTTAAAGCACCGAGTTCTAATTCCAGTCTTATTCTTAGTAATTGAAATTTTTCAAAAATTGTTTTCACTTGTATTCAAGCAAATGAAGTGACTTATTTCTTACACTATGTTCTTATGTTATGACTTGGCAGCACATTTCAGCTCTACCTTTATCTTATTTTGGTCGGCTGGTGGCGTAGTGACATTAGCGCCAGACTCCGGAACAGAGGTTCCCGGGTTCGAATCTATTCGGGCCATTCCCGAGTACTCTTTCCATCCATGCCGGGTTGAGTGTTGAGCTTGCAACTCGACCTCGTAAAATAAAGAAAAGGTACTGCGAAAACGTCTGTGTGAGGAGTGGCGCGCCACACAGTCTTTCGTTCCGCTCCTTGTAAGGCATGAAAATGCCCGACGCTGGCCTCTCAGGCCTGAGTCAACATCATCATCATCATCATTTATCTTAGCAATCCATTTGAAGTATTTTGATTTCTTGCCAGGGTCATACAGAGTTCCTGCTGAGTGGGACGCCCCATTTAAATCAGATGGAAAATATCCCCTAGTCATCTTCTCCCATGGCCTCGGAGCTTTCAGGTAAAACGATGCAGATTTTAAGATAATTAATAATCACTGTTGCTTCTTTGCAGAGTTTCAACCATTCAGTGCCAGGGAAGCAATAATTCTGAGAGTAATTACATCTTCATTTACAATTACATATACCAACGATATAGGTAAAAAAATGGGATGAGGTCCTACAAGGTGAATTTAGGGAGTTAGGAGATAAACTAAAAAATAAGACCACAAAGGTAATAATCTCTGGATTACTACCAGTGCCACGTGCTAGTCAGAGTGGAAATAGGAGGATATTTCAGATGAATACGTGGCTTGAAAAATGGTGCAAGGGGGAGGGATTCAAATTTCTGGGGCATTGGAACCAGTTCTGGGGGAGGTGGGACCGGTATAAACAGGACGGTCTGCACCTGGGCTGGACTGGAACCGATGTCCTAGGGGGAGCGTTTGCTACTGCTGTTCAGGAGGCTTTAAACTAATGTGGCAGGGGGATGGGAACAAGTGCAGAGAGACAGAGGGGTGTAAAATGAGGGTAGAAGCAAAAAGTAGTAAGGTGAAAAGTAAAAGTGGCAGGCAGGCAAATCCAGGGCAAAAAGCAAAAAGAGCCACTTTTCAACATAATTGTATAAGGGCTAAGAGTGTAAAAACAAGCCTGAAGGCTTTGTGTGTCAATGCGAGGAGCATTCGTAACAAGGTGGATGAATTGAATGTGCAGATAGTTATTAATGAATATGATATAGTTGGGATCACAGAGACATGGCTCCAGGGTGACCAAGGATGGGAGCTGAACATTCAGGGATATTCAATATTCAGGAGGGATAGACAGGAAAGAAAAGGAGGTGGAGTAGCATTGCTGGTTAGAGGGGAGATTAACGCAATAGAAAGGAAGGACATTAGCCTGGAGGATGTGGAATTGATATGGGTAGAGCTGCATAACACTAAGGGGCAGAAAATGCTAGTGGGAGTTGTGTACAGGCCACCTAACAGTAGTAGTGAGGTTGGGGATGGCATTAAACAGGAAATTAGAAATGCGTGCAATAAAGGAATAGTAGTAGGAATAGTAGGACGGGTTACACTTGAATCCTGGGGGGACCAATATCCTAGCGGGGAGGTTTGCTAGGGCTACAGGGCAGACTTTAAACTAGTAAGATGGGGGGGGCGGAAATCAATTTGAGGAAACTATGGGAGAGGAGGTTAGTTCACCAGTAGAGCAAGTAAGTAGACAGTGTGTGAAGGAGGAAAGGCAGGTGATGGAGAAGGGATGCGCTCAGCCCAAAGTTGTAGGGGAGAAGAAAGAAAAGGATAATAAATTTGAATGCATTGCTAGGGATGAAAAGAGAGGAGGAGGTGGAGAGTATCTTAAATGTATCCATTTTAATGCTAGGAGCATTGTAAGAAAGGTGGATGAGCTTAAAGTGTGGATTGATACCTGGAATTATGATTTTGTAGCTATTAGTGAAACATGGTTGCAGGAAGGGTGTGATTGGCAACTAAATATTCCTGGATTTTGTTGCTTCAGGTGTGATAGAGTAGGAAGGACCAGAGGAGGAGGTGTTGCATTGCTTGTCCGAGAAAATCTTATGGCGGTGATTTGGAAGGATAGATTACAGAGCTCCTCTAGGGAGGCTATTTGGGTGGAATTGAGGAATGGGAAAGGTGTAGTAACACTGATAGGAGTGTATTATAGGCCACCTAATGGGGAGCGTGAGTTGGAAGAGCAAATGTGTAAGGAGATAGCAGATATTTGTAGTAAACACAAGGTGGTGATTGTGGGAGATTTTAATTTTCCACACATAGATTGGGAAGCTCATTCTGTAAAAGGGCTGGATGGTTTAGAGTTTGTGAAATGTGTGCAGGATAGCTTTTTGCAACAATACATAGAAGTACCGACTAGAGATGGGGCAGTGTTGGATCTCCTGTTAGGGAATGCGATAGGTCAGCTGACAGATGTATGTGTTGGGGAGCACTTCGGGTCCAGTGATCACAATAGCATTAGCTTCAATATAATTATGGAGAAGGACAGGACTGGACCTAGAGTTGAGATTTTTGATTGGAGAAAGGCTAACTTTGAGGAGATGCGCAGGGATTTAGAGAGAGTGGATTGGGTCAAGTTGTTTTATGGGAAGGATGTAATAGAGAAATGGAGGTCATTTAAGGGTGAAATTATGAGGGTACAGAATCTTTATGTTCCTGTTCGGTTGAAAGGAAAGGTTAAAGGTTTGAAAGCGCCATGGTTTTCAAGGGATATTAGAAACTTGGTTCGAAAAAAGAGGGATGTCTACAATAGATATAGGCAGCATGGAGTAAAGGAATTGCTCGAGGAATATAAAGAATGTAAAAGGAAACTTAAGAAAGAGATTAGAAAAGCTAAAAGAAGTTACGAGTTTGGTTTGGCAAATAAGGTGGAAGTAAATCCGAAAGGCTTCTACAGTTATATTAAAAGCAAGAGGATAGTGAGGGATAAAATTGGTCCCTTAGAGAATCAGGGTGGTCAGCTATGTGTGGAGCCGAGGGAGATGGGAGAGATTTTGAACGATTTCTTCTCTTCGGTATTCACTAAGGAGAAGGATATTGAATGGTGTAAGTTGTGGGAAACAAGTAAGGAAGTTATGGAACCTATGACAATTAAAGAGGTGGAAGTACTGGCGCTTTTAAGAAATTTAAAAGTGGATAAATCTTCGGGTCCTGACCAGATATTCCCCAGGACCTTGAGGGAAGTTTGTGTAGAGATAGCAGGAGCTCTGACGGAGATCTTTCAGATATCATTAGAAACGGGGATTGTGCCGGAGGATTGGCGTATTGCTCATGTGGTTCCATTGTTTAAAAAGGGTTCTAGAAGTAAGCCTGGCAATTATAGACCTGTCAGTTTGACATCAGTGGTGGGTAAATTAATGGAAAGTATTCTTAGAGATAGTATTTATAATTATCTGGATAGACAGGATCTGATTAGGAGTAGCCAGCATGGATTTGTGCGTGGAAGGTCATGTTTGACAAACCTTATTGAATTTTTTGTAGTAGTTACGAGGAATGTTGACGAGGGTAAGGTAGTGGATGTAGTCTATATGGACTTCAGCAAGGCCTTTGACAAAGTTCCACATGGAAGGTTAGTTAAGAAGGTTCAGTCGTTAGGTATTAATGCTGGAGTAATAAAATGGATTCAACAGTGGCTAGATGGGAGATGCCAGAGAGTAGTGGTGGATAATTGTTTATCGGGATGGAGGCCGGTGACTAGCGGGGTGCCTCAGGGATCTGTTTTGGGCCCAATGTTGTTTGTAATATACATAAATGATCTGGATGATGGGGTGGTAAATTGGATTAGTAAGTATGCTGATGATACTAAGGTAGGAGGTGTTGTAGATAATGAGGTGGGTTTTCAAAGCTTGCAGGGAGATTTATGCCGGTTAGAAGAATGGGCTGAACGTTGGCAGATGGAGTTTAATGCTGAGAAGTGTGAGGTTCTACATTTTGGCAGGAATAATCCAAATAGAACATACAGGGTAAATGGTAGGGCATTGAGGAATGCAGTGGAACAGAGAGATCTAGGAATAACAGTGCATAGTTCCCTGAAGGTGGAGTCTCATGTAGATAGGGTGGTGAAGAAGGCTTTTGGAACGCTGGCCTTTATAAATCAGAGCATTGAGTACAGAAGTTGGGATGTAATGTTAAAATTGTACAAGGCATTGGTAAGGCCAAATTTGGAATATTGTGTACAGTTCTGGTCACCGAATTATAGGAAAGATATCAATAAATTAGAGAGAGTGCAGAGACGATTTACTAGGATGTTACCTGGGTTTCAGCACTTAAGTTACAGAGAAAGGTTGAACAAGTTAGGTCTCTATTCATTGGAGCGTAGAAGGTTGAGGGGGGATTTGATCGAGGTATTTAAAATGTTGAGAGGGATAGATAAAGTTGACGTGAATAGGCTGTTTCCATTGAGAGTAGGGGAGATTCAAACGAGGACATGATTTGAGAGTTAGGGGGCAAAAGTTTAAGGGAAACATGAGGGGGTATTTCTTTACTCAGAGAGTGATAGCTGTGTGGAATGAGCTTCCTGTAGAAGTAGTAGAGGCCAGTTCAGTTGTGTCATTTAAGGTAAAATTGGATAGGTATATGGACAGGAAAGGAGTGGAGGTTTATGGGCTGAGTGCGGGTAGGTGGGACTAGGTGAGATTAAGAGTTCGGCACGGACTAGGAGGGCCGGAATGGCCTGTTTCCGTGCTGTGATTGTTATATGGTTATATGTTATATGATTATATATAGTTATAATGGGTGACTTCAATCTGCATATAGATTGGGGTAAACCAAATTGGTAAGGGTGCTGAGGAAGAGGATTTCTTGGAATGTATGCAGGATGGTTTTCTGAACCAACATGTCGAGGAACCAACTAGAGAGCAGGCCATTCTAGATTGGGTATTGAGCAATGAGGAAGGGTTAGTTAGCAATCTTGTCGTGCGAGGCCCCTTGGGTAAGAGTGACCATAATATGGTGGAATTCTTCATTAAGATGGAGAGTGACATAGTTAATTCAGAAACAAAGGTTCTGAACTTAAAGAAGGGTAACTTTGAAGGTATGAGACGTGAATTAGCTAAGATAGACTGGCAGATGATACTTAAAGGGTTGACGGTGGATATGCAATGGCAAGCATTTAAAGATCGCATGGATGAACTACAACAATTGTTCATCCCAGTTTGGCAAAAGAATAAACCAGGGAAGGTAGTGCACCCGTGGCTGACAAGGGAAATTAGGGATAGTATCAAGTCCAAAGAAGAAACATATAAATTAGCAAAAAAAAGTGGCACACCTGAGGACCGGGAGAAATTCAGAGGCCAGTAGAGGAGGACAAAGGGCTTAATTAGGAAAGGGAAAAAAGATTATGAGAGAAAGCTGGCAGGGAACATAAAAACAGACTGTAAAAGCTTTTATAGATACGTGAAAAGAAAAAGATTGGTCAAGACAAATGTAGGTCCTTTACAGTCAGAAACAGGTGAATTGATCATAGGGAACAAAGACATGGCAGACCAATTGAATAACTACTTTGGTTCTGTCTTCACTAAGGAGGACATAAATAATCTTCCGGAAATAGTAAGGGACCGAGGGTCTAGTGAGATGGAGGAACTGAGGGAAATACATGTTAGTAGGGAAGTGGTGTTAGGTAAATTGAAGGGATTAAAGGCAGATAAATCCTCAGGGCCAGATGGTCTGCATCCCAGAGTGCTTAAGGAAGTAGCCCAAGAAATAGTGGATGCATTAGTGATAATTTTTCAAAACTCCTTAGATTCTGGATTAGTGCCTGAGGATTGGAGGGTGGCTAATGTAACCCCACTTTTTAAAAAAGGAGGGAGAGAGAAACCGGGGAATTATAGACCAGTTAGTCTGACATTGGTGGTGGGGAAAATGCTAGAGTCGGTTATCAAAGATGTGATAACAGCACATTTGGAAAGAGGTGAAATCATCGGACAAAGTCAGCATGGATTTGTGAAAGGAAAATCATGTCTGACGAATCTTAGAGAATTTTTTGCAGATGTGACTACTAGAGTGGATAGGGGAGAGCCAGTGGATGTGTATATTTAGATTTTCAAAAGGCTTTTGACAAGGTCCCACACAGGAGATTAGTGTGCAAACTTAAAGCACACGGTATTGTGGGTATGGTATTGATGTGGATAGAGAATTGGCTGGCAGACAGGAAGCAAAGAGTGGGAGTAAACAGGACCTTTTCAGAATGGCAGGCAGTGACTAGTGGGGTACTGCAAGGCTCAGTGCTGGGACCCCAGTTGTTTACAATATATATTAATGATTTAGACGAGGGAATTAAATGCAGCATCTCCAAGTTTGCAGATGACATGAAGCTGGGCGGCGGTGTTAGCTGTGAGGAGGATGCTAAGAGGATGCAGGGTGACTTGAATAGGTTAGTGAGTGGGCAGATTCATGGCAGATGCAATTTAATGTGGATAAATGTGAGGTTATCCACTTTGGTTGCAAGAACAGGAAAACAGATTATTATCTGAACGGTGGCCGATTAGGAAAAGGGGAGATGCAACGAGACCTGGGTGTCATTGTACACCAGTCATTGAAGGTGGGCATGCAGGTACAGCAGGCGGTGAAAAAGGCAAATGGTATGTTGGCATTCATAGCAAAAGGATTTGAGTACAGGAGCAGGGAGGTTCTATTGCAGTAGTATAAGGCCTTGGTGAGACCGCACCTAGAATATTGTGTGCAGTTTTGGTCCCCTAATCTGAGGAAAGACATTCTTGCCATAGAGATACAGAGAAGGTTCACCAGATTGATTCCTGGGATGGCAGGACTTTCATATGAAGAAAGACTGGATCGACTAGGCTTATACTCACTGGAATTTAGAAGATTGAGGGGGGGATCTTATTGAAACGTATAAAATTCTAAAGGGATTGGACAGGCTAGATGCAGGAAGATTGTTTCCAATGTTGCCAAGTCCAGAATGAGGGGTCACAGTTTAAGGATAAAGGGGAAGCCTTTTAGGACCGAAATGAGGGAAAACTTCTTCACACAGAGAGTGGTGAATCTGTGGAATTCTCTGCCACAGTAAACAGTTGAGGCCGGTTCATTGGCTATATTTAAGAGGAAGTAAGATATGGCCCTTGTGGCTAAAGGGATCAGGGGTATGGAGAGAAAGCAGGTACAGGGTTCTGAGTTGGATGATCAGCCATGATCATACTGAATGGCGGTGCAGGCTCGAAGGGCCAAATGGCCTACTCCTGCACCTATTTTCTATGTTTCTATGTTTCTAATTCACATAATGATCTGTAGCTAATACCCTGACACAGATATAATCACAGTTTTAAAACGTTAAATTGTGATTCACTTTCATCAATATCCTTAAAATCCTCTTTTATTTGCACTGAAGCTATTTTTGACTTTTATTTTCAATATTCATCATCGTGAGCTGTAATCTTGTTAGCTTTGCTATTGCATGTGTTCATGTACACTTTCCACTTAACTGTAGCTAAAGTTAAGCCTTTCCACTTAACTGTAGCTAAAAGAAAATTATTCTCCTGCTCAGAAGACACAAGACTGCAGATGCTAGAATCCGGAGCAACAAACAACCTTGAGTCAACATCAGTGAAAGGAAATGATCAACTTTTGCGTCAAATCTCTGCATCAGGATTGAGAGTGGGTGTGGGGTGGGAGGTGAGATGGCCAACATAGAATGGAGAGGCAAGATCAAATTCCAATAGACATGAGACTGCCTTCGGACTCCCTCTCTTTACCTGGCTTTATTTTGTTTTTCCCTTTCTTGTTTGCCACCATCTATCATTCACCTACACAGTCTTACAGCAACTTCCCCAACAACCCCCCCCCCCCAACCCTGTCAATACCAGCCTGTTATTTTTCACCCCTTCTCAATCCTCCAGTTGCCTGAGAATCTTTTCTTGCCACCTCCCTTCTCTATGCTGGCCACTTTGCCTCTCTGATCTCAGTCCTGTTGCAGGGATTCGACCTGAAACACGAACAACTTATTTCCTCCCACCAATGCTGCTCGACCCACTGAGTTCCTCCAGAAGTTTGTTGCTCTGCTGCTTAGGAATGTTGTTATCAGTAAACTCCATTTACTGTATATTCCATGCTTTGCTCTGAGCAGCATCAATTTAAATTTACTTGTGTCTCTGTATAATTCATATTTGCCTGATTTCTTGGGGGGGGGGGCGGGGAAGGGGAAACAAAGGGGAAAAATTGTCCTTCCTAATTCATACAATTTCAGGACTACATCCATGAAGCAATCTATTTTAAATGTTTTTTCTGCCATGATGGTGAAGGCAATACAATTTTGGCTTTCACTAGCTATCTTATTCTTACAGCAAGCACCTGCAGAATCATAGGGTAGACCGATTTCCTTCTCAGTGTTGCTATTCTAGGAACCATGGGGGAGGGGAGAGGATGATTCTAACTGTACTTCTCAGCAAAGCTTGTTGCTAGTCCACTGTAAATGCCACATAAATTCTTAACACGAGGGAACAATGAAAGCCTTTGGGTTAAGATCAATTAATGCAACGTCAATTCTGTTCAGCACTTGCATGTTGCAAAAGTGTTGCTCGTATAGATTAGTGTCACACTTCCATGTTGCAGTATCCCAATGACCACCTTAATGTTCTGGAGTTTTTGAGAACTTTGCTAGCTGAGCATTAAGTTTCAAGATCAGTGCATAAAATGTTGTTTACTAGTTAACAAATCTTGTCCTGTTTTTGACTTTCCTTTCAACCCGTCCGGAATCTGTGAATGCTAAATTTCAATCCACTGAATTCAACTTTTTCCCATCGTTGCATCGAAGTTTGGCCATTGTTATTCCCAATTTCATTTTATCCTTGTGTCAAAATTCTGATTTGCTTATAAATATTACTGATAATCAGGATATTGTCCAAGATGCTACTAGAATTCTAAATCAGCCAAGCTAGGCCCTGCTATACAATCAGCCCTCCTCATCCGCGGGTTCTGCATGCACGGATTCAACCAACCGCGGACTGGAAAAACCCGGAAGTTCTCTCTCCAGCACTCGTTGTTTGAACATGTACAGACTATTTTTTCTTGTCATTATTCCTTAAACAATACAGTATAACAACTATTTTACATAGCATTTACATTGTATTAGGTATTATTTTATTAGTTTTTCAAAACATTTTACAAAATTAAAAACCCCAAATCCCAATGAGGAGCATTAATACAGTGCAAGATTAAGCATACAATAACAATATGCTACAAAGGAAGAGAATTTAACAAAAAAACACCTAAATTAAGGACAAGTGAGCTTAGTGTCCTCCCCAAGCCCCACAACACAAGAAAAAAACAACAACTCCAGACCAACCACCACACAGTATAAAGAGTATAAGTCTGGACAGTCAAACTCCCAGTCTGTGAATACACTTAGTAACAGAGGATAATAATGCCTACTACCAGAAAAAAAAAGGGAGCTGAAAGCAAGGGACCGAAAAGAAGAAAAAAAAAGAAAAAAAAACCCTAGTCAAGAGGAAGGTTATGAAAGTACTCAATAAAAGGTCCCCAGACCTTATGGAACTTTAGATCTGAATTAAGAACTGAATAATGAATTTTTTCGAGGTCCAAGCAGGCCATAATGTCGTTAAGCCATTGCGCATGAGTGAGCAGGGCAACATCTCTCCATCTAAGGAGGATCAAGCGTCTCGCCAGGAGAGAGGCAAAGGATAGTATTCGGCATTTGGTCGGACCCAGACATAAATCTGTCTCGCCCCAAAAACCGAACAGAGCAATTAAGGGGTTAGGTTCTAGGTGCTGATTCAGAATACCCGATAATGTAGTGAAGACATCTTTCCAGAATTTCTCCAAGCTAGGACAGAACCAGTACATATGGATGAGAGAGGTCACGCCCCTCTTGCATTTATCACAGAGCGGACTAATGCCAGGGTAGAATCGAGATAGTTTAGATTTAGACATATGGGCTCTATGAACAATCTTAAACTGTAAGAGGCAATGGCGAGCACAAAGGGAGGTTGAGTTAACCGATTTGAGAACTGAGTCCCAGCTCTCCTCAGATAAGGAGATATTTAAATCCTGCTCCCAGGCTATTTTAATTTTATCCACAGGGGTGTATTAGGTATTATAAGCAATCTAGAGATGATTTAAAAGTACAGGCAGTCCCCGGGTTATGAAAAAGTACCGTTCCTGAGTCCGTCTTTAAGTCGGATTTCAAGTCGGTACAGGTACATCCGGTATTATTAACCGTCAGTTAGTCAAATGCTTGTCTAAGTATATAGTATATATTTTACCTTTCTATGCATATAAAACACTTAAGAAATGTATGTACTTCAATAATTAAACCACTGCGTTGCTTAGAAATAATCGTAGCTTTCATCGGGGCAGTGCCTTTCACATGCTCCAGGAAAATTGTTCCGATCGTTGACTGACTGTAGCCTAACGCTTTTCCAATGACCAATGGCGTTTCACCTCTTTCCGATTGCTTTATTACTTTCACTTTATTTTCAATCGTGATCGTGATTACTTTCGTGAACAGAAACACTGCGGATTCAGAGCTGTGCCGGGTCCTAATGTCAACCACACTGAGACTGGTTAAATAAGGGACTTGAGCATCCGCATTTTTTGGTATCCGCAGGGGGTCCCAGAACCAATTCCCCCGTGGATAAGGAGGGCCGACTATACATGTTTAGATCAGCAGCCAACCTCAGATCTAAACTGATACTAGCAAGTAAACTTTTCTGTGGTGTATTTAAGGGGGTAAAATTACAAATGATCCACAAGAATTTAATGAAGTACCTTGTATTAAAATTAGTTGCCACCTCATTGCACTGAATTTAATTTCTTTTCCTAAGCATTTTCTTTCGTGATACAATGTTTCATGGATGTTCAGTGATTTCTCATTTACTTTAGAAATAAGTGGGATAGGTAGTAAAGCAACATTTTGTTTATTATCAGGAACCCTCCTTCCCCCATGCCACCTCAATTCAGAAAGAGAAACAGGTTTAATATCACTAGCATATGTCATGATATTTTTGTTATGCGGCAGCAATACATTGCAAAACAATAGAAACTGTGAATACTGTCACACACACGCATAAGTAAGCAGAGCAGGAAAAAAAGAAGTGAGATAGTGGTCATAGGTTCAATGTTTATACAGAGGGGAAGAAGCTGTTCCTGAATTGAGTGCGTCATTTCTGAGGAAAGTGGGAATGATAACATAAACTCTTAGATTAGAACACCCAAGTTGGCATGATTAAGTGTTATTAAAGAAACATTCTTTTCTTAGGAATATATTACCGTAGTTTATCTGGATATTCTGACGGCTGACAAGCTAAATTTAAATACTGTTGACAGTGTTACATAGCCTGCATTTCACTTCTTGTACCTGAGCACCAAACAACACACCCTTCTGTGGAAAGAATGGTTCCCATGGCAGTTATCATTTTATTCAGTACTTGGGCAATTTAAGCCTGGCTGTAATGAATCTTTTTGTTTATTCTAAATTCCTACTCTTAAGATCTCCTCAAACTTGTTCCCCCAGAGCCAGGATATGTTGTAATTCTTGCCATGCTAAGCCACCAGTTAGAAATACAATTATGGAACAGTTGTATCACTGGTCTAGAGATTCTTGTTAATGGCTGAACTAGGGAAATTCATGTTATTTATTGTAGGTGAAAAGAGGTTTTCATGCAGTAAAAACAAATTTTATCTCTGGCAGTTTGCTTTTTCTGCAGAACCACACTATTCTTGCCAGGAGGGTGGAGCGGGAATGAAGTATTTTTAAACTGCAGCTGTATTATGAATTTCACAAGCCTTACAGAAAAAGGCTCTCATGAAAGAATGCGAGAACAAAATGAGTAAATATTCTCAGTTAGCAAAAATTATGCAGTTTTGATGAATGATAGCCATAGAAAATAGGATTAGAGTTCAGTCCTTTAAACCTACTCCATCTTTCAACACACATTTTGGTATATCATTTCCCTTCTCATTTTTCTCACTTCCCTTGATCCCACTAGTAATAAGGAATAAACCTTTATAAACAGGTCAATGACGTGGCCTCCTCCCTCCTGTAGTATAAATTTTTACAGGTTTTTCAGCTCTGGGTGAAGAAATTTTCTCCTGATTTAAATCCAAATGGTATACCCTCCTACTTGTAAAGAGCATTGAAACTGGCCCTCCAATCTACTAAATCCATGCTAAACCTTAACCACCCACTTTCACTAATCCTACATTAATCCCATTTTTTGATTTGCTCTGTGTGCTCAACTATTCCCCCCCCCCCCCTTTACTGCCCCCAGATTCTACCACTTACCCTTTTGGATGGAGGAGGATACCAGAGCACTGGGACAAAATCCATGCAGTCACAGGGAAAGCTTGCAAACCGCACACAAAGTGTGCATTATGTCAGACTGAACCCAGGTATCTGGCACTGAGGCTGCAGCTCTACTAGCTGTGCCCCTTTGTGCTCTGTAAACTGCAGATGTGACCCTTGCTTCTGGCCACTCCACCCATCGAGAAGATCTTCCCTGTATCTAAAGTGCTCAATCCTATTCGAATTTTAAAGTATTTAATGAAATCACATTCTTCTATACAATAGTGAATTTAGTCCTAACTGACGCAGTCCTGCCATTCCTGTTACACTCCCTGCTATAGCAAAGTCAATCTTCCTTAGACAAAATTCCAGGTCAGGTCTCACCAAGGCCCAGGCAACTTCAGTAACACATCCTTGTTCCTGTACTCAACTTCTGGCATTGAAGATTAATGTACCATTTGTCTTCCGAGAAAGTCACTGGTTTATAAGGATGCCCAGGCTTCTTGCACCTTCCATTGTTCCCAATCCCCAGTCAGATAATATCCTGACTTGGGATTCAAAAAAATGTAGAATCTGGAAATCATATATTAAAACAGAAAATGTTAGAAATACTCACCGGTTCAGCAGCATCTTTTGGAAGAGAAATAGGAGTTTTAGGTCAAAAATTGCTTCGGAAGACCTGTTTGGGTCAGTTATAGACCATAAGATATAACCGGAGTCATTTGGCCCATTTAGTCTGCTCTGCCATTCAAACATGGTTGATGTCTTTTTTAACACGACCCCCTTTACCATTCAGGGATCAGTCAGTCCCTAACTTAAATACATCGATTGACTAGGATTCTACTGCCTTCTGCTATGATTTTCATAGATACACTATACACTGGCTGAAGAAATTCCTCATTTGTTTTAAAGGAATGTGTCTTTATTCTGAGGCTGTGTCTCAGTTCTGATTATGTGTCTTCAGACTAAAATGTTAACTTCTGTTTCTCTTTCCACTGATGAGTAGGTTGCTTGGTCAGCACAACATTGTGGGCTGAAGGGTCAGTATTGTGCTGTAGATTTCCGTGTTCTATAATGCTGCAAGATCTGTTGTTTCAGTATTTTCCGTTTTTATCATCATCATTCTTTCTGTTTTTAGAACCAAAAGAGAGTGGCCTCGCGTCTCAATCATTCACCACGTACTGCATCCTTATCTTTTAGCGCAATAGAGTCACAGAACACTACCTCACAGAAAGGGGCCCTTCAGCCCATCTAGTCCATGCCAAATTATTAATCTGCTTAGCTCCATCAACCTGCACCTGGACCACAGCCCTCCATTTCCCCTCCCATCCATGTACCTTTCTAAATTTCTCTTAAACGTTGAAATCAACCCCACATCCACCACTTCTGCTAACAGCTCGTTCCACGTTCTCCCTGTCACTGAGTGAAGATGTTCCTCCTCATGTTCCCCTTAAACATTTCACCTTTCACCCCGAAACCATGACCACTGGTTATAGTCTCCCCAATCTCAGTGGAAAAAGCCTGCTTGCATTTATCCTATCTATACCCTAGTAATTTTGTTTAGCTCTATCCAACCATATTATTTTAAAAGCACAAGTCTTTTGTCTCTGCTAAGGTATCGCTAATGGGGTTTTATTCTGAGGATAGAAAACATGAGTAGAAGCTTATTTTCCAATGATCCCATGTTGCCAAATATCTGTCTATACTCTGAAAATCCCTGATAAGCCAGTGCGTATTGCATGGAGAATTATCCAATGGCCAGTCTAATTTTTCCTGTCCCAGCCAACTTGTCCAGCATTCCACCAGGGGGTAATATATGTAGCTTGAAAGTAAGAAGTGTTAATTTAGGGAAGAATTAGTAGTATGAAGCAAGCATTTAGAAACATGGAAAAGCTACAGCCCAATAAGGCCCTTCAGCCCACAATGCTGTGCCGAACATGTACTTACTTTAGAAATTACCTAGGGTTACCCATAGCCCTCTATTTTTCTAAGCTCCATGTACCTATCTAGGAGTTTCTTAAAAGACCCTATTGTATCCACCTCCACCACCACCGGCAGCCTATTCCACGCACTCACCACTCTGCGATTTTAAAAAAACTTACCTCTGCTATCTCCTCTGCACCTAATTCCAACCATCTTAAAACTATGCCCTCTCATGTTAGCCATTTAAGCACTGGGGAAAAGCCTCTGACAATCCACACGATCAATACCTCTCATCATCTTGTACATCTCTATCAGGTCACTCTCATCCTCCATCGCTCCAAGGAGAAATGGCTGAGTTCACTCAACCTATTCTCATATAGCATTCTCCTCAATCCAGGCAACATCCTTGTAAATCTCCTCTGCACCCTTTCTATAGTTTCCACATTATTACTGTTGTGAGGTGACCAGAACTGAGCACAGTACTCCAAGTGGGGTCTGACCAGGGTCCTTTATTGCTGCAACATTACCTCTCGGTTCTTAAACTCAATCCCATGATTGATGAAGGCCAATACACCATATGCCTTCTTAACCACAGAATCAACCTGCGTAGCAGCTTTGAGTGTCCTGTGGACTGGGACCCTGAGATCCCTCTCATCCTCCACACAGCCAAGAGTCTTGCCATTAATACTATTTTCTGCCATCATATTTGACCTACCAGAATGAACCACTTCACACTTATCTGGGTTGAACTCCATCTGCCACTTCTCAGCCCAGTTTTGCATCTTATCAATGTTCCGCTGTAACCTCTGACAGCCCTCCACACTATCCACAACACCCCCGACCTTTGTGTCATCAGGAAATTTACTAACCCATCCCTCCACTATCTCAGGTCATATAAAAAAATCACAAAGAGAAGGGGTCCCAGAACAGATCCCTGAGGCACACCACTGGTCACTGACCTCCATACTGACCCATCTACAACCACTCTTTGCCTTCTGTGGGCAAGCCAGTTCTGGATCCACGAAGAAAGGTCCCCTTGTATCCCATGCCTCCTTACTTTCTCAATAAGCCTTGCACAGGGTACCTTATCAAATGCCTTGCTGAAATCCATATACGTTTGTACACTACATCTACTGCTCTACCTTCATCAATGTGTTTAGTCACATCCTCAAAAAATTCAATCAGGATCATAAGGCACCACCTGCCCTTGACAAAGCCTTGCTTGACTATTCCTAATCATATTATACCTCTCCAAATGTTCATAAATCCTGCCTCTCAGGATCTTTTCACTAACTTACCAACCACTGAAATAAGGCTCACTGGTCTGTAATTTCCTAGGCTATCTCTACTCACTTTCTTGAATAAGGGGAAAACATCTGCAACCCTCCAATCCTCCAGAGCCTCCCCCATTCCCATTGATGATGCAAAGATCATAGCCAGAGGCTCAGCACTCTCCTCCCTCACCTCCCACAGTAGCCTGGGGTACATCTCATCCAGTCCCGGAGACGTATCCAAGTTGATGCTTTCTTAATGTCTATATGCTCAAGCTTTTCAATATTCTGTAAGTCATGCTACAATTGCCAAGATCCTTTTCTGTAGTAAATACTGAAGCAAAGTATACTTTAAATACCTCAGCTATCTTCTCCGGTTCCATACACACTTTTCCACTGTCACACTGTCCTATTCTCTCTCTTGCTCTTCACATACTTGTAGAATGCCTTGGGGATTTCTTTAATCCTATTCACCAAGGCCTTCTCATGGCTCCTTCTGGTGCTCCTAATTGCATTCTTAAGCTCCTTCCTGCTAGCCTTATAATCTTCTAAATTTCTATCATTATCTAGTTTTTTTGAACTTTTCATAAGCTTTTCTTTTCTCCTTGACTAGATTTTCAACAGCCTTTGCACACCACAGTTCCTCTACCCTACCATCCTTTCCCTGTCTCATTGGAACATACCTATGCAGAACACTACACAAATATCCCCTGAATATTTGCCACATTTCTGCCACATATTTCCCTGAGAACGTCTGTTCCCAGTTTATGATTCCAAGTTCCTGCCTGATAGCTTCATATTTCCCCTTACTCCAATTAAACATTTCCCTAACTTGTCTGTTCCCATCCTTCTCCAATGCTATGGTAAAGAAGATAGAATTGTGATAACTATCTCCAAAATGATCTCCCACTGAGAGACCTGACACCTGACCAGGTTCATTTCCCAATACTGGATCAAGTACAGCCTCTTCTCTTGTAGGCTTATCTACGTATCGTGTCAGGAAATCTTCCTGAACACATGTAACGAACTCCACCCCATCTAAACCCCTTGCTCTAGGGAGATGCCAATCAATATTCGGAAAATTAAAATCTTCTACCACGCCAACCCTGTTATTACTACACCTTTCCAGAACCTGTCTCCCTCTCTGCTCCTCGATGTCTCTGTTACTATTGGGTGGTTGATTTCTTGATTGAATAGCTAAGGTGTAGAGTAGATGAACTGGTATGTTGAAGGAATGGCATACCAGTTACCAGTCTAGGGACATAATGAGGAGAGTGGGCAGAAGATGAACAGCCCTCTCCTCTTTCCCATTTCCTCCACCCTGCTAAAATAATAACTGAGCATAAATGTATTTGTGTTTGTTTAAGAAAGCCTTCCAAAAAGGTCAAATTTAGATTAGAATCATAGTCTACAGTGAAGAAACAGGCCCTTCGGTCAACTGGTCCATTCTGACCATGTTGCCCCTCCAAACTAGTCCTATTTGCCTGCATTAGGTCCACACATGTATACATTTCTTTTAAAAGTTCTTACTGTATCTGCAGATGTTTCTGTAAGAGCAACCACTTCCTCTGGATCTTATTCACATAATCTATCATGTTCTGTCTCTTTGGTAAAAAAAAAATTCCCTCTCAAGTTCCCACTATATCTTCCCCCACTGTGCTACCTAGTTCTTGATTCCCCCATCCTGGGAAAAAGGTTGAGTGCATTCACCCGAACTGCTACTCATGATTTTGTATACCTACAGAAGATCACCTTTCAGTCTCCTATACTCCAAGGGAAAAGGAGCTAGCCTGGGTAATAATACTTGTAAATCTTCCTTACACTTTTTCTAATTTAATGATATCTTCCTTATAGCATAGTGATCAAAACTGAATATAAAAATCCATATAAGCCTTATAATTCATCTTCAAATTATGGCGGTGCGACGCAGCTTGCAGCGGCCACTCTGGAGATGATTATCTGTTATTTGTTAAGTGGGGTGCCGTGCGCAATCATAATTGATTGAAAATGGATGTGAGAGCACGGAGGAACATCAGGAAATCTCCAGGAAGACCTTCTTCGTTGCTGCTGCTGCTGTGAGGTCCGGGACTCTGCTGGGAAGAACAGACCCCCAGTCCTCGGGGTCGCGTTGCCGATGGCAGTTGACGGGGGCATCTTAATACGCTTGGCAGAGGATGGTGCTCAGAGAAGCTGTGCCGGAGGGGATGGTCGTCGGCTCGGAGGTTCGACGGACTCGGAGTCCGCTGCGGTTAGGTCGCTGTCGATGTGTGCTGCATCTGCGAGGCTGGGTTCGATGGAGCTTTCATTGTGTGCTACGTCTGCGAGGCTGAGTCGGGCGGCGCCGTGGAAGTCCATAGCGGGGTATTCCCTTCTGCCGCCGGCGAGGGATGGCGAGTCTGTCGAGACACTGGGGCTTGTGGAAACTGTGTGGTGATTTCTTTTGAACTTATAGTCCTTTAACATCTTTGGACTATTTTTACTGTGCCCATAGTCTGTTTTTTTTTATCAATTACACTATTGTTTGCACTGTTTTAACTATATGTTGTAACTATGTGGTTTTGTGCAGGTCTTGTAGCTTTAGTTTTTGGTCTTGTTTGTCTGGTGGATTTGGAGCTCCTTTCCGGGGAACGCGCTAAGACGGTAGCGTGATATTAATACGCAGCAGCCTCTCCGGACTCTGGATTGGGGATTGCCAAATGTTACGTGGATTTTCTGGTGTAGTCTGTTTTGTCATATGCTTTTGTGATATCATTCTGGAGGAACGTTGTCTCAATTTTTAACTGCATTGCATTTGTGGTTTCTAAAGGACAAAAAACTGAATCTGAATCTGAATAAACATCTTGTACAACTGAATAAATAATTCAAACTTGTACACATTGCCCTGAATGATGAAAACCAAAAGCCTTTCCACCCCACTGTCAACCTGTGACTCCACTTTCAGGGAACCATGTACCTGAACTCCAAGGTCCCTCTGTTCAACAACATTTCCCAAGGCCCTACCATTCACTCTGAAAATGTTACCTTGATTATTTTTTATTTTGCCTACTTGCAATGCGCTAAATCTCTTCTTTGGTCTGGATACACTATTAGTGGGTTGTATTCTGCTATTGAAGTCAATAGAATGAATCTTAGAGACAAAGTGCAATGTGTTGCACCAACTGAGGGTGACTTTCCAGTTGTGCCAGCGTTGGTGGTCAAAAATTATATCAGCGCTACACATCTTGAAGAATACCTGCTAATCTACTAATTG
This sequence comes from Hemitrygon akajei, assembly GCF_048418815.1. Classification (NCBI taxonomy): domain Eukaryota; kingdom Metazoa; phylum Chordata; class Chondrichthyes; order Myliobatiformes; family Dasyatidae; genus Hemitrygon; species Hemitrygon akajei. Next base: position 128,765,084 of record NC_133132.1, read on the forward strand.
ACCTCAATTATCCATGGAGTTTCCTGTGCTGGGTAGAGATTGCTGGGTTAAAATATCGTAGATCAAGGCACTTTTAATCTGAATGTATTCTCTCTATAGGACTCTTTATTCAGCCATCTGCATTGAAATAGCTTCTCGGGGATTTGTAGTAGCTGCTGTGGAACACAGGTAAGGAATTCATTTGCTAAAATCTAATAAAATGAATGTGAACAATCTTGCAATCAGATTTTTCAAAAGAAGCGTAGCATAACATAGAATAGTTTTGCTTGGTAAATCTTGCACTAATAAAGTTTGATGGCTGTAGTAATTAATGGTCCTTCTTACTTGCCAGCGTGTTTGAAGATTTTGACAAAATTTCATGGTAAGAAATGAATCAAAGAACTGGGAAATAAATTTAAGGAATATTATTTGAATATGATTCTGCTTTACAGTATCCAGCTTCTATTCCTTATCAGTTGCAAGATTTCAGTTTCTGTTTTACTGAGTTGATGAGTAAACTCAGTTTACGGAGTTTCCCCCGCTATTTGAAGGTAGAGCGTTCCTGTGAAACGGTTTGTAAGCCGGAATGTCGTAAAGTGAAGAAGCAATTACCATTTATTTATATGGGAAAAATTTGTGAGCATTCACAGACCCAAAAAATAACCTACTGAATCATGCCAAATAACACATAAAACCTAAAATAACAGGAACATATAGTAAAAGCAGGAATGATCTGATAAATACACAGCCTATATAATGTAGGAATACTTTTCTACAATTTTTGCAGCACTGACCACCGCAGTGAAACGCGCTCTCAGCAGCACTCGCGGCAAAAACACACAGCGCAAGCGCTCCCGGCAGAAACACTCTTTCCAGTAACCTTTAAGCTATGAAACTACCAAATAACACATAAAAATACACAGCCTATATAAAGTAGAAATAATGTACGCTCAGTGTAGTTTCACTTACCGGAATTGGGAAGACAGTGAGGACACTGATGGTGATGTGTTAGGCTGAGTCGTCGGAGGTTGGGGTGGTGGGGCACTGGGGTGTCATCCCATCGTCATCTGTTTCCATCAGGGCAGGCAGGTCAGTTTCTTCTATGTCTGCCTGCCTCAATGTGGAAGGTCGAGTTTCGTCGTCTGCTGTGGAAGGCTTGAAATACGATAGTATACTTGACTGCTTAGCCTCGCGCATTTTTCTACCATACAGTTCTTTGTAAGCACTCAAACCATCCTGCAAATATGCCCTAAACCTACTGTGGTGAACTAGATATACCTGTCTGACTGCTCCTGTGGCTCCTCCCAAGACCCTGCTGACTACCCCTGTGGCTCCTCCCACAGACCCCTGTATAAAGGCGACTGTGGCCTGCTGCTCTCCCTCATTTTCCCCAGGATGTAGTGTTGTTCTTCAGTCAATAAAAGCCGATATCTCACTTCCTAAGTCTCGGCGTGAGTTATTGATGGTGCATCAATTTTATTGACTGAAAGTTACAACATGGAAACCGCTTTACGCCCAGAACGCCTAGACTTGGACCCCCGAGACCCTGGAGCAGCTCTTGCCTTTGAACACTGGCTGGTGTGCTTCCAATCGTACTTAGAGGAGGTTCGTGCCACCGACTCGGCTGTTCGGCACAAACTTCTCTTCTCGAGGGTCGCCCCAAAAGTTTATTCGTTCATCAGGGACATATCCACCTACGAGGAGGCACTTGCCGCCCTCCGAAGACAGTACCTGCGGCCAGTAAATCCAGTTTATGCACGGCACCGCTTGGCAACACGAAAACAGCGGCCTACGGAGTCGACTGCTGAATTCCTCCGCGAGTTACAGACCCTAGCGCGGGTTTGTGACTGCAAAGCGCTCACAGCGGAACAGCATAAGGAACTCTTGGTCCGAGACGCTTTTGTGACTGGGGTTCGGTCAGTGTGTATCCGCCAGCGGCTGCTGGAAAAAGCTGATCTTACCTTACGCTCCGCGATAGAGACGGCCGATTCGATAGAGGCTGCGCAGTTGTACGCCGAAGAAGTCCAGCCGAGCGATTCCCCGGTTCCGAGCGAATTCGCCAACGCCGCTGCCAGTCGCGGTATCTCAAACCCCACGAATTCGCCAGGTATGAAACTCTGTTACTTTTGTGGGCTTCGGAAACATGCCCGGGAAAGCTGCCCGGCGCGCGAAGCGACGTGTTCCAGCTGCGGGAAGAAGGGCCATTTCGCCAAGGTCTGTAAATCTAAACCGCGCCCGGGGTCGAGCAGCGCTGCGTCTGAGACCTGGGGGCCGCCATTTTGCATGACCGGATGTGGACAACCATCTTTGCCGGCGTCACCAGGCCCCGCCCCCGCCTTGCCATCTTGCATGCCCGGATGTGAGCGGCCAACTTTGCCGGCGTCACCAGGCCCCGCCCCCGACACGCCCCGTTCAACGCTGGCTTCCGTGACCCTCGACCAAAGTGCTCCGCACCAGCTCGCAAGGTCGATGATGGACATCCTGGTGGAGGGGCACAGGACTAGCTGCCTGTTTGACACGGGCAGCACTGAGAGTTTTATTGACCCGGCCACAGTGAAACGCTGCGGACTCGTTACACGGCCGGTCCGTCAGAAGATCACCTTGGCTTCAGGGTCGCATTCCACAGACATCCGGGTGGGTTGTGTAGCGACATTGGTGGTGCAGGGCACAGAGTATCGGAACTTTGCGTTCCTGGTCATGCCTCGGCTGTGCGCACCTGTGCTATTGGGGCTCGACTTCCAGAGCCATCTCGAAAGTGTGACTATGGCATATGACGGGCCCCACCCACCACTCACTGTCAGGAATCCTCAGTTTGGTGGGACTTCGCCATATACTCCGTTACCACACGCACATACACCCCGAACCCCACATCCCGCCCAGCACCATGTCGATAGCTGTGCTGCTGACACTATTTGCAACCTCTCCACCCTCAAGATCCCTCCCCCATCGCTGTTCACCAACCTGACCCCTGACTGTAAACCTGTGGCAACTAAAAGTCGGAGGTACAGTGCAGGGGACAGGGCCTTTATTCATTCAGAGGTGCAGCGGCTGCTCAGGGAGGGGATCATTGAGCCAAGCACAAGCCCATGGCGGTCCCAGGTGGTCGTTGTTCGGACTGGGCAGAAAAGTAGGATGGTTGTGGACTACAGCCAGACCATCAATAGATTCACGCAGCTTGACGCGTACCCCCTACCCCGCATCGCGGATATGGTCAACCAGATAGCTCAGTACAAGGTGTACTCGACAATTGATCTGAAATCCGCTTATCACCAGCTCCCCATCCGCCCAGAGGACCGCCCCTACACCGCCTTCGAGGCGGGTGGCAGGCTCTATCACTTTCTGCGCGTCCCGTTTGGTGTCACAAATGGGGTCTCGGTCTTCCAGAGGGAGATGGACCGGATGGTGGACCAGTACAAACTGACGGCCACATTTCCCTATCTAGATAACATCACCATCTGTGGTCGCGACTGGTCGGACCATGACGCCAACCTCCAACGTTTTTTCCAGGTGGCCGATGCTTTGAACCTGACTTATAACAAGGACAAGTGTGTGTTCAGAACCACACGACTCGCTATCCTTGGGTATGTCGTGGAGAACGGGGTCATTGGCCCTGACCCCGACCGTATGCGCCCCCTGTTAGAACTCCCTCTTCCCACTACTCTCAAGGCCCTCCGGCGGTGCCTGGGTTTTTTTTTCCTATTACGCCCAATGGGTTCCCCATTACGCAGACAAGGCCCGCCCCCTGGTCAAGTCTACCACCTTTCCCCTCTCTGCCGAGGCCCGCGCGGCCTTCAGCTGCATTAAAGGGGACATTGCCAAAGCAACGATGCATGCGGTAGACGAGACCATTCCCTTCCAAGTAGAGAGTGACGCCTCTGACGTCGCGCTGGCTGCTACCCTCAATCAGGAAGGCAGGCCAGTGGCGTTTTTTTCTCGTACCCTTCAAGGCTCTGAACTTCGGCACTCCACGGTGGAGAAAGAAGCCCAAGCCATAGTGGAAGCTATTCGGCACTGGAGGCACTATCTCGCTGGCAGAAGGTTCACCTTGCTGACCGACCAGCGCTCGGTTGCGTTCATGTTCAGCAGCCAACAGCGGGGCAAAATCAAAAATGATAAAATTTTGCGATGGAGAATAGAACTCTCCACCTATACTTACGATATCCTGTACCGGCCTGGCAGGCTCAATGAACCGTCTGATGCCCTATCCCGGGGACCGTGTGCTAGTGCCCAGCTCGACCAGCTGTATGCCCTTCATGCCCAACTTTGCCACCCGGGGGTCACCCGGTTTTATCACTTCATTAAAGCCCGGAACCTGCCGTACTCCCTGGAGGACATCAGGACGATGACCAGGGACTGCCAGATCTGCGCTGAGTGCAAACCGCACTTCTACCGTCCTGACACTGCGCAGCTTGTCAAGGCCACCCGCCCTTTTGAGCGACTGAGTATTGACTTTAAGGGCCCCCTTCCCTCCACCGACCGCAATGTCTACTTTCTCAGTATTATTGACGAGTACTCGCGATTCCCCTTTGCCGTTCCCTGCCCCGACACTACTACCACGTCGGTCATAAAAGCCCTGCGCCAGCTCTTCACACTGTTCGGATATCCCTGCTATGTCCACAGTGATAGAGGGTCCTCCTTTATGAGTGACGAGTTGCGCCGGTTCCTGCTTGCTAGGGGCATAGCTACCAGTCGCACCACGAGTTATAATCCCCGGGGGAATGGCCAGGTGGAGAGGGAGAATGCCACAGTGTGGAAGGCCATACTTTTAGCCCTTAAGTCACAAGGGTTGCCGGTCTCCCGATGGCAGGAGGTCCTCCCTGAGGCACTCCACTCTATCCGCTCCCTGTTGTGTACGTCCACTAATGCCACCCCTCACGAACGCTTATTCTCTTTTCCCAGGAAGTCTGTCACTGGGACCACCCTGCCAGTTTGGCTGACGTCCCCGGGGCCAGTGCTGCTGCGTAAACATGCGAGGAGTAATAAGTACTCACCACTGGTCGAGAAGGTTCACCTCCTGCATGCTAATCCCCAGTATGCCTACGTGGTCTTGCCTGATGGGCGGGAGGACACGGTCTCTGTCCGCGACCTGGCGCCCGCCGGAGCAGCAGACCACTACCCCGAGCACTCCACGGTAACTATGCACCCTGTACCCGAGGTGACTCCGCACGCACCGTGCCCCACACAGACTCCATATGCGTCTGTTCCAGGGCCCTCGCTCACACGCGAGGGATCCCTGACACCTCCTGTTGGGACAGAATTAACCCACTCTCCGCCTTCGGAGCACACACCACCTCCGGCACCTGTGCCGTCATCACCTCCGGCTCCTGTGCAATTGCAGCCGGAGCTACGTAGATCGCAGCGAACGATTCGACCACCTGATCGACTTAACCTGTAAATATGCTTGGGAATTTTTTTTAAACAAAGGGGGGGTGAATGTGGTGAACTAGATATACCTGTCTGACTGCTCCTGTGGCTCCTCCCAAGACCCTGCTGACTACCCCTGTGGCTCCTCCCACAGACCCCTGTATAAAGGCGACTGTGGCCTGCTGCTCTCCCTCATTTTCCCCAGGATGTAGTGTTGTTCTTCAGTCAATAAAAGCCGATATCTCACTTCCTAAGTCTCGGCGTGAGTTATTGATGGTGCATCACCTACGTACCCTTTCGAAATTAAAGTCATACTTTTCTGCAATCATTGCAGCATTGTCAATCACAGTGAAAATCTCATGCAATTGCTTCCCGTTCAGTTCCTGGACGACTTCACATTCGGGCCGTTCGCTACTGCGTTCGGTTTCAATTGTTATCCTTTCCTCTTCATCAGCTCTTCATCTGTCAGTTCTTGGTCATGGGATGCCAAAACCTCTTCAACATCATCTTTGTCAACTTCCACAAACCCTTAGCCAAACTCACTATATCCTTTCTTCGTTCACCACGATCAAAACACTTTATTATGTCTAGTTTTATGCTAAGTGTAACACCCTTACGTGCTCTTTTAGGCTTTTTTGATACCTTAGAACTCATCTTGCTAACGGATGCACAAAATAAATTGACATAAAGCACAGATGCTCACAGGCACATGTTTAAGCAATGCCAGCTAGAACGCAGTTCCAGGGGAGGAACTTGGCTGCTCGGCGCGTGCTGCCTTTTTTCGTAACAAAGAAAACACTTTCTGTTTGCAAAAACAGGTAACTAATGTAGGTCTTTTGTAACAGTGAGTTGACGTAAAGCAAACGTTCGAAAAACAGGGGACACCTGTACTGAGTTGCTGTGTACTCAAGTTCCCGATGTGATCTCAGTTTTGACTTGTGGAGCAGAATAGGTTCTTGGATAGGAAAGAAACACAAGTCTGCACTGCTCTTGAGGTGTAAGTAAGGATCATCCTCACTCTCAGACATCTTGCCTCAGAACGCTCGTCTCTGCTGTGGAATCTTGAAGAATAAATAAGTGAGAACATGTGCTAATTTAGTCTATTTGTAAGTTTTGAATGCCTGTAATAAGGTGCCTCAGAAGAGATTGTTAAACAGAATTAGAGCAAGTGAGGATATGGCTGAGACATTGGCATAGTTTGAAGACTGGTTAATGGACAAGAGTTAAGTCAAGTCACTTTTTATTGTCATTTCGATCATAACTGCTGGTACAGTACAGAGTAAAAATGAGACAATGTTTTTCAAGACTATGGTGCTACATGAAACAGTACAAAAACTAGACTGAAATATGTAAAAAAACAACACAGAAAAAAACTACACTAGACTACAGACCTACCCAGGACTGCATAAAGTGCACAAAACAGTGCAGGCATTGCAATAAATAATACACAAGACAATAGGGCAGTGTGGTGTCAGTCCAGGCTCTGGGTATTGAGGAGTCTGATGGCTTGGGGGAAGAAACTGTTACGTCGTCTGGTCGTGAGAGCCCGAATGCTTCGGTGCTTTTTTCCAGACGGCAGGAGGGAGAAGAGATTGTGTGAGGGGTGCGTAGGGTCCTTCATAATGCTGTTTGCTTTGCGAATGCAGCGTGTAGTGTAAATGTCCGTAATGGCATGAAGAGAGACCCCGATGATCTTCTCAGCTGACCTCACTGTCCGCTGCAGGGTCTTGCGATCTGAGATGGTGCAATTTCCGAACCAGGCAGTGATGCAGCTGCTCAGGATGCTCTCAATACAGCCCCTGTAGAATGTGATGAAGATGTGGGGTAGGAAATGGACTTTCCTCAGCCTTCGCAGAAAGTAGAGACGCTGCTGGGCTTTCTTTGCAATGGAGCTGGTGTTGAGGGACCAGGTGAGATTCTCCGCCAGGTGAACACCAAGAAATTTGGTGCTCTTAACGATCTCTACCAAGGAGCCATCAATGTTCAGCGAGTGGTTGCTCCGTGCCCTCCTGAAGTCAACAACCATCTCTTTTGTTCACATTCAGAGACAAGTTGTTGGCTCTGCACCAGTCTGTTAGCCGCTGCACCTCCTCTCTGTAAGCTGACTCGTCGTTCTTGCCGATGAGACCCACCACGGTCGTGTCATCCGTGAACTTGATGATGTGGTTCGAGCTGTGTGTTGCTGCTGGGTGTTGTGGGTCAGCAGAGTGAGCAGCAATGGACTGAGTTCACAGCCCTGGGGGGCCCCCGTGCTCAGTGTGATAGTGTTAGAGATGCTGCTCCCGATCCGGACTGACTGAGATCTCCCAGTCAGGAAGTCTAGGATCCAGTTGCAGAGGGAGGTGTTCAGGCCCAGTAGGTTCAGCTTTCCAATCAGTTTCCAAACAGTAGGAATATACTGCCCACTTCAGGTTGATAGCTATGACTAAGGGATATTACCGGGATTGTTAGAGAAGACACTCTAACACTCCAAATCTGGCAATAAAACCATTGTCCTTTTCTCAATTTTTCCTGACCAGGAAGCTTGGCCTCTGCATGTTGAAGACCTCTACAGAAGATTTCAAAAGTTGCATTAGTTTCAGAGAATGGATTTGTCACAAATTCACCCAAGCTGTCTCTTTTGAGCTGGGAAGGCTGGAAGCAATTGATGTTGAATTTGTGAACTTCAGTATTTTTATTTTCCCATGCATTCCTCTGGGTTAAAATTGACTCCTTAGTAAAATTTCTACCATGATCCACTGAAAAGGTTTGATAGCCTGCAATTGCTCCTGGATCTTTAGTAAGAGTGGATGCTGGAAGGGCAGAGAGTGAGTAGCAAAAGCTGCTATTGCAAACTTGCTATGGCTGCATGGAGATTACACAGCTTGTTGTGAGAATGAATCCTAGAGGAATCTGAATGTCAGGTAGCTAATAAAGATGACCCTGTTTAATTGAGGGGCAATGTCATCTCACCATTACTTGGAGATTGGAGCAATGGACAGCATCCAGTGGTATCCAGAAGGTAAGGATGCAGGCAAAGTAGGAGAAATCAGTTAAAAAAATACATGAAACCTGTGATCCAAGAGGATAGACTCGTCAACATGTCAAAATTAGTGGGCAGTTCAAGATGTAATAAAGACAGTGAACCATAGTTTCACTATTACATTTGTACTAATGGCCACAAATTTGGGTAGTTCTCCAGAATAATTTTTTTTTATCTAATCAATCAGAAAATGCAAAACAACATTGTTGTCATGCATGTAATAAGATTTTGTCTGCTGTAAGAAAAAAAGAGGACCAAAAAATTGTATTCCAAAGTCCTCAAACAGTGCTTAAAATAGTTTTCTTATAGATACAGTTTTCTTTCTAGAATAATAGATAGCAAGTGCATCAAGACAATAAAATCCCAGCATCATCAATTTGAGGCAATGCTGGTGCAGCACACAATAATTAAAACTGTGTGTATACTAACTGGAATATAAAGCACTTTGCAGTTGGGTATTTGTTTAATGCATGCCTTTAAACATTTTCTGAACCTTTGTGCAGAAAACATAACTGTTCTACTCTTGTCCTTTTGTGCAGGCCTTTTGTACAGGGAACTCCCATGTTACAACTGTTTGGGTAAGGGAAATTCACACTGAGAGAATTCACAAATCTCAAATTTTTGAGTAGTGATGTGTGATAAAATGCACTCTCATAGAATTTGTGGGAGAGCAGTAAGGCTGGTTTGGATAAACTTCTATTAGATGGAAATAAGGACTTCAGTCAGGGACATAGTCAGAGTGGAGGGGATCTTCAAAGTATCCCTTCCGGTGGGTGCTGACCAGGTGGCTATCACTGAAAAGTTCACCTCTTCGCAATAGGATGAGTCATTGGGTATTTGAGCCATGGATGGCCTTGACAACAACAAATAATATGCTGATTTTGTGTTGTCATTGAGTTGCTAAACTTCCTCTACCCATGTTACTTAGTTACTGGTTTTCTATTGGGCGTCCTTAAGCTTGTAGCAATGACAGAGCATCCATATAATTAAACTTAAGCCAGAAGGTATTACAGTGGAGTAGAGGGAGTTACAGAGGCATGAGAGAGGAGTTGGCCAGAATTGATTGGAAAAGAACAGTAGCAGGAATTACAACAGAGCAGCAATGGCTGGAATTTCTGGAAGCAATTCGGAAGGCACAGGATATATACATTCCAAAGAGGAAGAAGTACTCTAAAGGCAAGATGACACGACCATAGCTAACAAAAGAAGTCAAGGCCAACAGAAAAGCCAAAGAGAGGGCATATAATAGAGCAAAAATTACTGTGAAGTTAGAAGATTGGGAAGCTTTTAAAAACCAACAGAAGGCAACTAAAAAAAATCATTAAGAAGGTAAAGATAGAATACGAAAGTAAGCTAGCCAATAATATTAACAAGGATAATAAAAGTTTCTTTGGATACATAAAGTGTAATAGAGAGGTGAGAGTGGATATCAGACCACTGGAAAACAATGCTGGAGAAGTAGTAATGAGGGACAAGGAAATGGCAGATGAATAAGTATTTTGCATCAGGCTTCACCGTGAAGTCACTAGCAGTATGGTGGAAGTTCCAGGTGTCAGGGGTCATGAAGTGTGTGAAATTACCATAACTAGAGAGAATGTTCTTGGGAAACTGAAAAGTCTGAAGGTAGATAAGTCACCTGGTCCAGATGGTGCACAGCCCAGGGTTCTGAAAGTGGTGGTTGAAGAGATCGTGGAGGTATTAGTAATGATCTTTCAAGAATCACTAGATTCTGGAATGATTCTTGAAAACTGGAAAATTGCAAATGTCAAGAAAGTTTATGACAAGCCAAGTACATGGCATTGATATTGGTACTACCATCACCTTATGTCTGTGTTGCAACTTCAAATTAGACTTGCCAATGACACAGAAATAACTAAAGTCCATATATCTCTGCAATTTGGACACTTTCCTTTATTTATTTTAGATTTTCATCACTGTATTTTGGAATCAAGAAAGGGAGAGAGACAGAAGAAACTATGGGCTAGTTAGTCTAAGCTCAGTGGTTGGGCAGATATTGGAGTTGATTATTAAGGAGGGTACTTGGAGTCACATGATAGAATAGGCCATAGTTAGCATTGTTCCCTCAAGGGAAAATTGTGCCTGACAAATCTGTTAAAATTCTTTGAAGAAATAACAAGCAGGATAGACAAAGGAGAGTCGGTTAATGTTGTATGTTTGGATTTTCAGAAGGCCTTTGACAAGGCGCCACACATGATGCAGCATAACAAGTTACAAGGTTTACAGAAAGATCGTAGCATGGATAAAGCAGTGGCTGATAGTCAGGAGGCAAAGAGTGGGAATAAAGGGAGCCTTTTCTGACTGGCTGCCGGTGACTAGTGGTGTTCCACAGGGGTTTGTGTTGGGACCGATTCTTTTTATGTTATGTGTCTATTATTTGGATGGTGGAATTGATGGCTTTGTTGCAAAGTTTGCAATTGGTACGAAGATAGGTGGAGAAGCAGGTAGTTTTAAGGAATTAGAGAGGCTACAGGAGGACAGACAGATTAGGAGAATGTACAAAGAAGTGGCAAATGGAACGCAGAGTTGGGAAGTGTATGGTCATGCACTTTGGTAAAAGAAATGAAAGGGTTAACTATTTTCAAAATGGATACAAATCATTAAAAAAACTGAGGTGCAAAGGGACTTGGGAGTCCCTGTGTAGTATTCCCTAAAGGTTAATTTGCAGGTTGAGTCTGTGGTGAGGAAGGCAAATGTGATGTTAGCATTCATTTCAAGAAGACTAGAATATCAAAGCAAGGCTGTAATGTTGAGACTTTATAAAGCACTGCTGAGGCCTTACTTGGAGTATTGTGAGCAGTTTTGGGTCCCTTATCTAAGAAAGGATGTGCTGAAACTGGAGAGGGTTCAAAGGAGGTTCACGATAATGATTCCAGGATTGAATGGCTTGACATATGAAGAGTGTTTGATGGCTCTGGCCCTGTATTCACTGGAATTCAGAATAAGGGGTGTTTCCTATGCTGGGAGCATCTAAGACAAGAGTACACAGCCTCAGAATAGAGGGGCATCCTTTTTGAAAAGAGATGAGGAATTTCTTCAGCCAGAGAGTGGTGAATCTGTGGAATTCTTTGCCACAGGCAGCTATGGAGATCAAGTCTTTATGCATATTTAAATTGAGAGATTCTTGATTGGACAGAGCATGAAGGCATACAGGGAGAAAACAGGAAAATTGGATCAGCCGTATTGAAATAGCAGAACCAACCTGATGGGCCAAATGTCCAAATTCGGCTTCTATATCTCACGGTCTTGTTATTTAAGGTTTATCTATGTAGACAAAGACAGAGGTTCCCAACCATTTCTATGCCATGGACTAATACCATTAAGCAAAAGACCTGCGGATTCCAGGTTGGGAACCCTTGGGCTAAGTCAAAAAATAAGAAAGAATTAATCACGCTATTGTCCTCCTACTATTATTGCTATCACCTAGTTACCCCTCTCACCAACTTTTCTATGAAAACCTTTTAATGCTTTATTTTCATGTTTCAATGTTTAGGACAAACCAAGTACATGGCATTAATATTTTGTGGTACTACCATCACCTTATGTCTGTGTTGCAACTTCTAATTAGACTTGACAATGACACAGAAATAACTAAAATCCACATATCTCTGCAACTTGGATTTTCATCTCACTGTTTTGGAATGTGAGTGCATATTGTTCCAGCAGCACTAATACGAATTGCAGGAAACTCTGGACACTGCATTCAAAGATCAATCTTAACGTCTTTAAAAAAAAGTGCAGTAATTTAAAGTCAAATTAAGCACAGAGAACAAAATAGTGAAGAAAAGGAAGTATATAAAAAGAACCAACAGAAGAACAAAATTTGTATCCAATTGAATGTTGAGATTGTTGTATTTGACTGTAAGTAATCAATAATGAAGAAATGTAATGTGCTTAATGTACAATACTTTAAATTATATCCTGAAAAAAAAATCTAGAACATAGAATAATACAGCACAGGATCAGGCCCTTTGAAGCATGATGTCTGTGCTGATCATGATACCATTTTAAACTAATCCCATCTGCCTGAATATAATCTATACACCTTCATTCCTTGCCTGTTTACGTGTGTTTCAAATGGCTCTTAAACATTGCTATCATTTTTGCCTCCACCCCCTCCCCTGAAGCTCATTCAAGGTACCTCCCACTCTCGGCATGTAAAAACTCACAGCCACCTTAAAATTTTTTCCTTATCTTAAATCTGTGCCCTTTAGTATTTAACACTTACTTGCTGGGAATATGGTTCTTACTCTCTATGCCTCTCTCAGGTTGGCTTCCAGCCCCTAACATCCAGAAAAAAAATGTTCTAAGTTTGTACATCCTCTCATAGCTAATGCTCTCTAATCCAGGCAACCTCCCGGTAACCATATCTGCATCTTTTGAAGATCACATCCTTCCTCTAGTGCAGCAACCAGAATTACATGCAGTACTCCAAATGTGGCCTAACAGCCTCAATAAGGTTTTCCCATCGTTTACACTCAATGTCCTGATCAATAAAAGCATATTGTATGTTTCCATGAGCAACCTGTGTTGCCATTTTCAGGGAACTATGGACATGCATCCCAACATTGCTCTATACATTGATACTCCAGTGATTCCTGACAATTACGATATACTTGCCGCCTGTATTTACCTTCCCAAACTTCGACACTTCACACGTGTCCAGATTAAAAGTCACCTGCTAAATCTCTGCCCACATTTGCAGTTGATCTATAATCTGCTTTATCCTTTGACAACTTTCCTCACTATCCAAAACTCTGCCAATAATAATGTCTGCAAGCTTAATAATTAGCCTACTTAGAATTTCATAAAACACGTCCCATCTCTAATATCTGTAGAATACCACTGGTTACAGGTCTCCAGTCAGAATAACACCCATGACTGTCTTCTGTGCCCAAGTATTTTTTAATTAAATCTACCAAGTCTCTGTAGATTCCATCAACACACACGAAATGCTGGAGGAACTCAGCAGGTTAGGCTGAGGAAGAAGTGTTCTAAAGGCAAGATGACATAATCATGGCTAACAAGAGAAGTCAAAGCCAGCATAAAAGCTAAAGAGGAGACATATAATAGAGCAAAAATTAGAGGGCAGTTAGAAGATTGAAAAGCTTTTAAAAATCTACAGAAGGCAACTAAAAAAGTCATTAAGAAGGTAAAAATGGAATACGAAAGTAAGCTAGCCAACACTATTAACAAGGATACCAAGTTTCCTCAGATACATAAAGTGAAATAGAGAGGTGAGAGTGGATATCGGACCACTGGAAAACAATGCTGGAGAAGTAGTAATGAGGGACAAGGAAATGGCAGATGAATAAGTATTTTGCATCAGGGTTCACTGTGAAGTCACTAGCAGTATGGTGGAAGTTCCAGGTGTCAGGGGTCATGAAGTGTGTGAAATTACCATAACTAGAGAGAATGTTCTTGGGGAACTGAAAAGTCTGAGGTAGATAAGTCACCTGGTCCAGATGGTGTACAGCCCAGGGTTCTGAAAGTGGTGGTTGAAGAGATCGTGGAGGCATTAGTAATTATCTTTCAAGAATGGAAATGAACAAACAGTCAGTATTTTGGGCTGAGACCCTTTATAAGGACTGGAAAGAAAGGGGGAAGATGCCAGACTAAGAAGGTGGAAAAAGGTTACAAGCTTGAAGGTGATAGGTGAAGCCAGGTGGGTAGGGGAGGGAACATGAAGTAAAAAACAAGGAGGTGATAGGTTGAAAAGATAAAAGATTAGATAAGAGACCAGAGTGGCCCATAGGGGAAAGGGAAAGAGGAGGGGCACTGGGGGAGTGATAAGTAGGTGAGGTGAAGAGTTAAGGGGCCAGATTGGGGAACTGAAGTAGACAAAAGCAGGAAGGGGAAAAATTACTAAAAGTTGGAGAAATCAATGTTTATGACATCAGATTGAAGGCTACCTAGACTGAGTATGAGGTGTTGCTCTTCCAGTTTGAGAGTGGCCATATTGTGACAGAAGGGGAAGCCATGGACTGACATGTCAGAACAGGAATAGGGATAGGAATTAAAATGATTGGGCACTGAGAAATTGTGTTTCTTTACAATCGGACAACAATGTCCACTGTTTATATGTTTCCATAGACGCTGCCTAACTTACTGAGTACCTCCAGCATTTTGTGTGTTGCTCTGGATTTGCAGCATCTGCAGAATCTCTTGTGCTTATAATCTGCAAATCCCATTCCCCTTTACCTTCTGAATCAGTCAAAAGTCAGTGCAGAAAACAATTCAATAGCTTTATTAAAAAATCTATTAAAATAGCTTCACATTTCAAAAATATATTCATCAAACTTACAATTATAGATGATTGGCACAAAATTTATTAAAAGCACATTAAAGTTCAAATATTCTTGACAAATTTGCCACACTATTCTCAATGCACTGGAGTATCAAGGTAGAGTTTGTATATCAGGCCAATCAATCACATCATTCATGAAATACTTACAATAACAATGGAATACTTCTTTCAGTTACCACAGTGAAAATATTTGTTTATTTGCCTTGAAATTTACTTCCCTCGATGTACAATATAGTTCATACATAACCTTGTCCAGCTTTGCAAAAGATGTTTGTTTATGTGATGAATGGAAAACTCAAGGAAACAGGCCTCAACTCAGGGGAACTGACCATTTATTTGTGTCTTTTGTTCGGTTCCACTAAAGTTGTTACAGAAGATAAGCCCTGCACAAATTTCAGGCAAATCTGAGCTCCTTTAAACTAATCCAATTTGAAATTGTTTTAGTTAATTATCTGCTTTGAATGGTAATATTATTTGCTGCAACAATACTTTTTTTTGTCTGGATCGCAGAGAGTGGATTGAATGTGCTAAAACATTGACTTCTCTAAGTTCAAAGTACATTATTATCAAAATATGTACACAATATACAAAACAATGAAATCTAATTGAACCTATTTTGAAGAAGTCTGTCAAACACCCAAAGTACAGGAAAAAAGACCATGCAAACAATAAAAATAAGCAAATGACATTCAGAACTGAAGTTCACAGAAGTGGGTCTACAGCCAGGAAGCCAGTCATGGGAATCCAGGAGCTGACCAGCCTCAGGTCGGTGCAGAAATGAGTAAACCTCTCAGAGCAGCGGCCCATCCCTCACCTCTAGCCTTGACACCCTTGCCTTTACAATCTAGTCTGGTGCTTATATCAGCCAAACAGTGGGTCAAACCTTGGTCCTGCTGCGTCGATAATGCTCTCAGGCTCAGGACCTGCCGCCTTGATTCAGCCTACATTCGGCCTTTCCAATTCAACCCAATGCTTAAATTGGTCACGTCGTGGCTTGTTCCTTGCTCTTGAGCCAGATATCCTGCCGCCACAATTCTGCCCTTACCAGATCTTTCCAATTTAGCCCAGTGCTTAAATTGGTCACGTCATGGCTTGTTCCTCACTCTTGGGTCTGGGCTCCAGCACCTCAACTCTGCTGCTTTGAATCATCTCCAAGACTACTCCAGCAGCCAAACATTGCTAGTTCTCCACTCTCTGGCCCATGCCTTACTGCCTTGATTTGGCCTGTACACACCATGCCACAACCATACTACGCCATCAGAACTTTGGTTCACACCACAGATAGCTCTAAAACTCAACTCCGAAAGGGAAGTTACAGACTATTGATTTGCAGTGATTGTTTTTGAGAGAAAGTGTGATTAATAAAGTAGTTAATAGTTGTTTTTGCTGCCAGCAAGTCGTCACTGTGCTTCACCGGTGCCATTTTAAACCATAATTTACCACATTAAGAAGTCCATTCATTTCTTCCAACATAATTTAAAGTTTATTTAGATGACTATTTAAATTAAAAGATAAACTTGGAATAGAAATATCAAGACAGCATAGTCCTTATTTTACTATATAAGCTGACACGGCCTAAATGTCACAGCCTGTAGCACCCTCTGCTGATTGAAACAAAAGGTTCAAAATATAACCTTTCGACAATTCAGAAGAGCAAGTTCAATTCCTGACTTCCACATCCATTTCATTTCATTTATACATTTCAGTAGAGAATTTGGGAGCGAATTGGAAATCAATTTGCCAGTATTCTAGTGCCAGTGTTCTTCACGCCAAGTTCAAGGGCAGAGCTCAGTCACAATCAGCTAATTGGATGAATATACTTGGTATATGTCCGCCTTATTTTATATCAGCCGAGACTGATAATCAAACTAAGGGGCTGTAGCCCCATTTATTTGAAACTGAATGGAAAAAGTAAATAGTTTAATTATTTTAATAATAATTAATAAGAATTTTAATAATAATCTTAACTTATTTAAATTAGTCAATTGTACTTTAAAAATTTAAACATTATTTAAATCAGGTAGATGGGGGCTTCGCGGTTAGTGTAACGCTTCATACGGTTGACACGGATTCGTCAGTTATACTGTGGTGATTCTGATAAGCCAATGGAAGAGAGTTTTCTTGGCATGTATACACTGTACATGTGCCTCTGACAACAATAAACTTAACAGAGTTGGCTGAGCCAATACAAGTTTAACTTTTCCTGACCTCAAGTCACTGGTAATTTCGGTGGTTAAGTATTCAATATCTTTTTGTTAATGGCTTGCAGTGATTTAGAGTTGCTGTCCTCGCAGTGGTGTTAACTCCCCATCAGAGGAAATGTTCTTTAATAAAAGGTGAACAAGTATCAAATATAATGGACCAGATCTTGTTGTTGAGGCCTCACCACTTGGAAACTTCACACTCTTTCCCTCATTTACCCAGAAAAGAACCAATCAGGTTGATTAGGTCCTAGTGAGGATGGGGTAGAATTTTGTTTTCTGTCAAAACTGTCATGGAGTTTTAAGTTTCTCAGACATTTTAAAACTGCTATAAATGAAGTGAATATTTTTCACATTAAGAAAAAAATAAAGGCACTGACATTATAAAAGAAAATTAAGCTAAAGCTAATTAAAGCAGAAGTCACCACCTCATTATATCACAATTTGCAGGCCTAAAATTGCCTTTAATTTCATTGGAGCCTCAGATCCTGTGCTGTGTGTAACTGGCACAGGATCTACAATGTAGTTTCTCAACATAATGTAGGGTAGTCCAGCCCCAGATGAATTTTCTCCTCATGGAGTCCAGCAGCAGAATGTGGTGACAGATGCAGATGGATCAGAATGAACGTAAGAGTAGAATGGCTTCAGTTCAGGTGGCTGTCCACAGAAGCTTCCCTTAACAGCAAGATTTGATTTGGCTTGTATTCATCCGATCTTCGTAAAAGCTTGCAACAGAATGCAAACTGATTTGTTCTGTGTATATTTGATGCACTTAAATTGATACTAAGAAGTTTAAACTTGTGCTGTATCCAATATTAGTAAATTAGTATCTACAGCAAAAAGTATTACAAATGGGATGTTATGTTGAAGTTGTGTAAGATGTGGTGAGGCCTAATTTGGAGTATTGTGTGCAGTTTTGGTCACCTACTTACAGGAAAAGATGCAAACAAGGTTGAAAGAAAATTTACAAGGACGCTGTTAGGCGTGGAAGACCGGAGTTACAAGGAAAGATTGAATAGTTAGGACTGTATTCTTTAGAATGTAGAAGATTGAGAGGAGATTTGATAGAGGTATACAAAATTATGAGGGGTATAGATAGAGTAAATGTAAACAAGCTTTTCCCACTGTTGGAAAAGCCAGAGGTCATGGGTTAAGAGTGAAAGGTGAACAGTTTAAGGGAAAGTTCTCCACTCAGAGGGTTGTGAGAGTGTGGAATGAGCTGCCAACACAAGTGGTACATTCGAGCTCAATTTCAAGTTTTAAGAGAAGCATGGGTAGTAGGAAAATGGAGGGCTATGGTCCTGATGCAGGTCGATGGAAGTAGGCAGTCTAAATGGTTCCAGCATGGAATAGATGGGCCGAAGGGCCTGGTTGCGTGCTGTAAATCTTGATGACTCATATAATTAAGAATATATTTGGTGTTGTTTGTATATCAGTATTTAAAAAAAACAAGGATTCCAGTAAGATTGTGCACATCTGGCCACGTTGTGACTGAGTGCATTACTTTCTTTAGGCAAAGAGCAGTTTGATTAAATAGTATTTCTGCTTTCACTGGAACTATGAAGATGAAAGATCACCCAGAATATGAAAACATAAATTTTGTTTTTTTTTGTGAAATTGCTGAAAGAACTATGATCAGTGTTCATTTTCAGGGATGGATCAGCATCAGCGACTTTCTACTACGAAGAGAAAACAAAAACAGGAAGTGAAGTAGAACAGGACGCCTCCTGCACAAGCTCAGCACCTACTCTGGATCATTTGGAGGAGAAGTGGTGTTACTATCAGCCGCACAAACCAGGAGAACAAGAATTCCCATTTCGAAATGTCCAGGTAAAGAAATATGAAATATGCTTGGAATCAAATGGAGTTTTTTGTTGTTGAGAAGAGATTAAAGAGTTCTAAGGCAAACAATTTAAAACTTCAATAAACAGGTTGACACCTTGTAGGGCGTTTAGTACTGCAGCATGAAATATGGCTTGTGGATTCAGGCTGCTTTGTCAGTATTTCCGTAATCACTTCAGGAAATACTAACAGAATTATTATTTTAATATGTAGAGTAATCAGCAGATTCACTGTATCATTAAGTGAAAGCAAATTCATGGCTTTCAGCAGCAGAGTATTAATAAAATATGAACGCTAATTATTCATGCATGTTTTTAGTTGGAATGTTCAACAGAAATCCAGAAAGGGCTGAAAAAGAATAGATACGTTTTGACATTTTTCTCCCTAAATTTCTTTGAAGAATAAGAAATTTAAAAAATTGATCAGGAAAACTTGACATAATCGTTCTTTTCAAAACTCAGATGATATTTTGTGGTCTTAAAGTCCATTACTTTAACCTTCACTTGGAGAAGAAATGTGTTAAACATAAAACTTTAAATCTTTAAAAGTGTCCCACCTGTAATTTACCATTTCCACACAAGTTTCAATGGTTAAGGAAAGATTAGCTTTATTTGTCAAGTGTGCGTCAAAACAGTGAAATGTTGCCTTGGTGTCAAAGGTCAACACAGTCTAACGACTTAAACATAAAACTTTAAATCTTTAAAAGTGTCCCACCTGTAATTTGCCATTTCCACACAAGTTTCAATGGTTAAGGAAAGATTAGCTTTATTTGTCAAGTGTGCGTCGAAACAGTGAAATGTTGCCTTGGTGTCAAAGGTCAACACAGTCTGACGACTATGCTGGGGGCAGCCCCCAGGTGGCCCCACACTTCTGACACCAACATAGCGTGCCCACAACTTACTAACCCTAACCCAAACATCTTTGCAATGTGGGAGGAACCCACACGGTCATGGAGAGAACATACAAACTCCTTACAGACAATGGTGGGAATTGAACCCCAAATGGTGATTGTTGGCATTGCAAAGCATTGTGCTACCTACTACACTACTCTGCCATCTCTTGTCTTTTGAATGATGCAGCAGCAACCTAAATAAACTAAATGGTGCAGATGATTTGAAGGGTAGTCATTGTGTGTGTGCGTGCTGAGGAGGAATAGCTGTGTGTAGAAAAATCCTGTGAGCTTTGAAGGCTCAACTTGTTTTACTTAAATATAATAATGAGGAACCAAAGAGAGGAGCTCGGAAGCTGGAGGCAAATCTCATTTGCTAATTGGCAACAGTCCTCATAGGTAGATAATGCAGCTTACCTGCTGGAGAACCCACAAGATGTCACCTACTTTAGTATAGATTATATACCAGAATTGGTGCAGTAAGTTGCAAATTCTCATTTTACAACCCATAAATACAGGTCCTGTAATATTTGACACATTTTCTGGCTATAACATCGAGACTCATCCTAACATTTGTCTTGCTGTGCTCAGTGGGAATTGGAGAAATCTTCTGCAACATAATCACTTCTGTATGAGTTTCGATTTTGTTTTGTACAAAGGACA
Organism: Hemitrygon akajei; assembly: GCF_048418815.1. Classification (NCBI taxonomy): domain Eukaryota; kingdom Metazoa; phylum Chordata; class Chondrichthyes; order Myliobatiformes; family Dasyatidae; genus Hemitrygon; species Hemitrygon akajei. The sequence continues at coordinate 128,785,369 of NC_133132.1, forward strand.
TCTGATGATGTTTGAAGATATGTTATGACCATTATCCCTTGCCATATTTTCTCTCCCTTAAACTGAGATAGGAAATTTGCAAACCCCACCAATCTGATAAATGAGGAGAAAAATAAGATTGTTCTCACTGGTGTGGAAGAAGCTGAGAGGAGACCTTTGAAAGGTTTATAAAATTATGACAAACATGGGTAGAGTACATAGTTTTTAGCCAAGATTAGGAAAACTAGAGACCATAGATTTTAGGTGACAGAGGAAACACTTAAAGGAGATCCAAAGGGCAAGTTTTTCAGACTTATTTGGAATAATACTTCACACCTAGATGGTGTTATATAATTACAGCATTTAAAAAAAAACATTTGGACAGATGTGGGTATAGGAAAGGAATAGAGAGATATGGACCAAATGCAGAAAAACAGGATTAGCATAGAAGGGCATCTCAGTCAGCATGGACGTCCGATCTGTTTCAGTAGATTCAAATTTCAAAACAGTAAAATTTATTATCAGAGTACATACATCTCACCACATACAACCTGAGATTCTTTTTTCCAGCAGGCATGCTTAGCAAATCTACAGAACACCAACTGTAAACAGGATCAATGAACAACAAACTCCAAATGCAAATATAACTAAATAGCAATAAATAGCAAGTATGAAATAACATGAAATCAGGATTGTGGTAATGATGATGTTGAATGCTGAGCAAAAGTTGATGAACAGCATCCTGACATAACTGACATAGGACAATCAAGAGGCAGGCGGCCAGTGCTCACCTTACGGCATTCGCCTCATTGCTTTGATCAGTGGAAGCTTTAACTGGCGCCTCATCCCACGGTTTCCTCGCCACATGGCTCACACTCGCTGCCTTTGCTCCCAAAATCCTCCTGGAGACTGCAAAGTGCTGGATCACCCAATATCTTTAAACTGCAAATCACAGTCTCCAACAGTTCCAGACTCACATTCAAGGCAAAAAACAGACACAAGTGACACAAAAGAAGTGAAATAAATAGGTTAATGGTCTGATCCAAAAGCATTGACCATAGGAGCATTGTACACAGGTGCCATCCTGGCCAGAAGGGGATTGTACATCCCCAACTTCTATGAAATTCAACAGTGGCATATTGCACTTAGCACTCACAAATTTACGAGGTGCTTTGGAATATTGTTTTCTGCGACCTGAAATTCATCTGCTACAGTTATAGTGATCTAATTATACCCACCATTTTAAGGTGCTGTGCAAGAAGTATAGATGTTGAGGATTAATTTACTTCCCTCTCTAACTCTCTAATGTTATTGACTATTGTGTGTTTTGTCAAAAACTGACATTTGTTCGGTATCATCAGGTCACTAATGAAAAATAGGATAACTTCTCAAGTCAAAACATATAGCTCTGCCCTTCATTAAGTTTAACCACTTTAACTCGATAGTTCCATTCAGTAAATGATAGCTTGAATTAGGTTAATCATTGACTATTTCATCATCTTGGGTTTTCCTGCTTCACTTGATAACTTTGTTTAATGGTCTACAACAATTTAAAAACAGCTTTTCTCTTTATTTGTTTGTGATTTTCAGGTACAGCAGCGAGCAGAAGAATGTACCAGGGCCTTAAATCTGCTTACTGACATAAATAAGGGAAAATCTGTCCAAAATGTATTTCCACTAGACTTTGATTTCACTAAAATGAAGGTATGGCCAGTTCATAGTATTGATAAATATAACAAATATGTGTTGGAGTTCCACCAAAGCACTTCAAGAATTTGAAGTCAGTTTTTTTTAAAAATTCAAATCACTGTGATGTAAAGTCTCATCTTGGATCATGTCTACACTTTAGAGAAAGGAACTCATTGACCTTACCCAATCTGGTCTGTATGTAGTTCCATCCCTTCCAATGTCACTGTACGTTAAAGTAGCAGAACTGCTCCGTTGCAGAAAGAAGACATTTATTTCTACAGTGTTCAAATAGGCCCACAAACTCATTATATTGACATTATATATCAGCACACAAACGGAACACTCAGCCCTGTAGGGCAGTTGATACTGCACAGATCCTATTACCTCGAAATTCCAGAGCACCCATTCTCATTGCACAAAATCCATCAGACAAACTCTGCAAGTTAAATAATAAATTCCACTTGTCAACTTGCCAATGACTGGAAAATTCTGAAAACATGCAGACTTAAAACTACTTTGCCTGTGTACTTTGAGCTGAAGCTTTTGAAATTTACTATTTAAATTCGTAACATTTCTAAAGAACACTTCAGTGCAACTTTCCCTATCCCAGAAAGCCGTGAGTTCTAAAGAAGAATATCAAAATAAAATATTGATGCCAGAAGGCTAACAACAGAAAATACTTTCAATACTCAGTCGTGGAGGGAGAAACAGTTAATATTTCATTAGATGAAGGGTTACTAAACCTGAATCATTGATTCTGTTTCTCTTTCCACAGATGCAGCCTGATCTCTGAATGTTTCTAGCATTTTCTATTTTTATTTCATAATTCTGAAAATGGTTCATCAATCCCAGAGACTGGCTGAGCTGATGAATATTTCCAGCATTTTTTTTAGTTAAACCACAAGAGCGTAGTATTTGCTCCTTTTGCCATAAGAGATAGCAGCAGAATTTGTCCCATTAAGTCAGCTCTGCCATCTTCTGTCATTTTGCACTTAGCAGTATTTTTACAATATTTATTGTTCATACAAAATAATACTTAAAATACCACACATTCAGACTAATAAAGAAATTACAAGTTGCAGAAAATAATAAACATCAGTTGGTCTTCTACATGTTTGCAAGATGTAATGTGGGAATTAAACTTTAATGATTTGCATGGAAGTACAACGTTGTTGTTGAGCTTGCTAATAACATGAAGATATGTGTTAGGTTATGAAGATAACAAAAAGACAATGGGATATTGATTAGCTGAGTGAGCAAGGGTCTGGCAAATGGAGTATTATGTGAGAAAATTACTATAGTATAGACTCTATAGTCAGGGGGTCAAACAGGCGATTCTGTGGACACAGGAAAGAAACTCGGATGGTAGTTTGCCTCCCAGGTGCTAGGATCTGGAATGTTTCGGATTGCATCCAAGATATCCTGCAGTGTGAGGGAGAACAGTCAGAGGTCATGGTATATATTGGTACCAATGACATAGGTAGGAAAAGGGAAGAGGTCTTGAAAAAAGTCTACAGGAAGTTGAGAAGGAACTCTCAAGGAAGTTGAGAAGCAGGACTGCAAAGGCAGTACTCTTGGGACTACTGCCTGTGCCACGCGACAGTGAGAATAGGAATAGAATGAGGTGGAGGATAACCGCTTGGCTGAGGGATTGGAGCAGGGGGCAGGGATTCAGATTTCTGAATCATTCGGACCTCTTTTGGGACAGGTGTGACCTGTACAAAAAAGACAGCTTTCACTTGAACCCCAAGGGGACCAATATCCTGGCGGGGAGGTTTGCTAAGGCTACAAGGGAGAGTTTAAACTAGAATTATTGGGGAGTGGGAACCAAACTGAAGAGACTGGGGAAGAGACAGTTGGCTCACAAATAGAGAAAGCTTTGGAGACAGTCTGTGAGGGATATAGGCAGGTGATAGAGAAGGGATGCGCTCAGATGGATGGTTTGAGATGTGTCTATTTTTACACGAGTATTGTGAGCAAAACGGATGAGCTTAGAGCGTGGATCAGTACTTGGAGCTATGATGTGGTGGCCATTACAGACACTTGGATGGCTCAGGGACAGGAATGGTTACTTCAAGTGCCGGGTTTTAGATGTTTCAGGAAGGACAGGGAGGGTGGCAAAAGAGGTGGGGGTGTGGCACTGTTGATCAGAGGTAGTGTCACGGCTGAAGAAAAAGAAGGACACCATGGAGGGATTGTCTATGGTCCCTGTGGGTGGAGGTTAGGAACAGGAAGGGGTCAATAACTTCACTGGGTGTTTTTTATAGGCCGCCCAATAGTAACAGGGATATCGAAGATCAGATAGGGAAACAGATCCTCAAAAGGTGTAATAATAACAGAGTTGTCGTGATGGGAGATTTTAATTTCCCAAATATCGATTGGCATCTCCCTAGAGCAAGGGGTTTAGATGGGGTGGAGTTTGTTAGGTGTGTTCAGGAAGGTTTCTTGACATAGCCTACAAGAGGAGAGGCTGTGCTTGATTTGGTATTGGGAAATAAACCTGGTCAGATGTCAGATCTCTAAATGGGAGAGCATTTTGGAGGTAGTGATCACAATTCGATCTCCTTTACAATAGCATTGGAGAGAAATAGGAACAGACAAGTTAGAAAAGCGTTTAGTTGGAGTAAGGGGAATTATGAGGCTATCAGGCAGGAAATTGGAAGCTTAAATTGGAAAGAGATGTTCTCAGGGAAAAGTACAGAAGAAATGTGGCAAATGTTCAGGGGATATTTGTGTGGAGTTCTGCAAAGGTACGTTACAATGAGACAGGGAAGTTATGGTAGGGTACAGGAACCGTGGTGTACAGATGGTGTAATAAATCCAGTCAAGAAGAAAAGAAAAGCTTACAAAAGGTTCAGAGGGCTAGGTAATGTTAGAGATCTAGAAGATAATAAGGGTAACAGGAAGGAGCTTAAAAAGGAAATTAGGAGAGCCAGAAGGAGCCATGAGAAGGCCTTAGCGGGCAAGATTAAGGAAAACCCCAAGGCATTCTACAAGTACGTGAAGAGCAAGAAGATAAGACATGAAAGAACAGGACCTATCAAGTGTGACAGTGGGAAAGTGTGTTTGGAACCAGAGGAAGTAGCAGAGGCACTTAATGAATTCTTTACTTCAGTATTCACTATTGAAGAGGATCTTGGTGATTGTAGTGCTGACTTGTAGCAGACTGAAAAGCATGAGCATGTAGATATTAAGAAAGAGGATGTGCTGGAGCTTTTGGAAAACATCGTTGGATATGTCACCGGGACCAGATGAAATGTACCCCAGGCTACTGTGGGAGGCGAGGGAGGAGATTGCTGAGACACTGGCGATGATCTTTGCATCATCAATGGGGAAGGGAGAGGCTCCAGAGGGTTGGAGGATTGCATTTGATGTTCCTTTATTCAAGAAAGGGAGTAGAAATAGCCTAGGAAATTATAGACCAGTGATTCATACTTCAGTGGTTGGTAAGTTGATGGAGAAGATCCTGAGAGGCAGGATTTATGAACATTTGGAGAGGTATAATATGATTAGGAATAGTCAGCATAGCTTTGTCAAAGTCGTGCCTTACAAGCCTGATTGAATTTTTTGAGGATGTGACTAAACACATTGATGAAGGAAGAGCAGTAGGTGTAGTGTATATGGATTTCAGCAAGGCATTTGATAAGGTACCTCATGGAAGGCTTATTGAGAAAGTAAGGAGGCATGGGATCCAAGGGGACATTGCTTTGTGGATCCAGAACTGGCTTGCCAACAGAAGGCAAAGAGTGTTTATAGATGGGTCATATTTTGCATGGAGGTCAGTGACCAGTGGGGTGCCTCAGGGATCTGTTCTGGGACCCTCACTCTTCATGATTTTTATAAGTGACCTGGATGAGGAAGTGGACGGATGGGTTAGTAAGTTTGCTGATGACACAAAGGTTGGAGGTGTTGTGGATAGTGTGGAGGGCTGTCAGAGGTTACAATGGGACATTGATAGGATGCAAAACTGGGCTGAGAAGTGGCAGATGGAGTTCAACCCAGATAAGTGTGAAGTGGTTCATTTTGGTAGGTCAAATATGATGGCAGAATATAGTATTAATGGCAAGACTCTTGGTTGTGTGGAGGATGAGAGGGATCTTGGGGTCTGATTCCATAGGACACTCAAAGCAGCTGCGCAGGTTGACTTTGTGGTTAAGAAGGCATACGGTGCATTGGCCTTCATCAATCATGGGATTGAGTTTAGGAGCCGAGAGGTAATGTTGCATCTATATAGGACCCTGGTTGGGCCCCACTTGGAGTACCGTGCTCAGTTCTGGTTGCCTCACTACAGGAAGGATGTGGAAGCCATAGAAAGGGTGCAGAGGAGATTTACAAGGATGTTGCCTGGATTGGGGAGCTTGCCTTATGAGAATCGGTTGAGTGAACTCGGCATTTTCTACTTGGAGCGACGGAGTATGAGAGGTGACTTGATAGAGGTGTATAAGATGATGAGAGGCTTTGATCGTGTGGATAGTCTGAGACTTTTTCCCAGGGCTGAAATGGCTAACATGAGAGGATGCAGGTTTAAGGTGCTGGGGTGGAGGTACTGAGGAGATGTCAGGGGTAAATATTTTACTCAGAGAGTGGTGAGTGCATGGAATGGGCTGCCGGCAATGGTGGTGGAGGCGGATATGATGGGGTCTTTTAAGAGACTTTTGGATAGGTACATGGAGCTTAGAAAAATAGAGAGCTATGGGTAAGCCTAGTAATTTCTAAAGTAGGGACATGCTCGACACAACTTTCTGGGCCGAAGGATTCGATTACATAGAGCACTTGTGAGACCACATCTTTGGATAACTTGCATTTCCAGCATCTCCTGTGTTTATGATGTGTTATTTTAATATTTTTAAGGCAGAGTTGGGTAGCAAGATGACAGGTTACCATTAGTAGGCAGAAATGCAATTAGGGTTGGTAAGATCAGCCTTGAAGGTTTGAGAGCAGGTTTATTTTCACCATTCAAAATTGATTGTATGATTTCAGTACACTTGTTCTCTGTACCACATCTACCCAGATATATTTTCCTGGACAGACAAATTTATTTTCTTTCACGCCTCATTGTTCAACAGTCTAATTGCAGAGTGTTGCTGAATATTTGCTTTTTTCCATACAGTTGGGAATTTATTTTGAATCAACTTACTGATTCCTGCCGTCACTCCCCTCTTGGCTGCTGCTAGTCCTTTTGCACTAGAATATCTCATGATTATTCCCTTGCCCAATAACATTGTTCTACTCTCTCCACTTCCCCCTGTGATCTTCAAACAAACTCCACTGTCACATTTTTAGATTTGGTAAATAGGAGAAACATTAAGAACCAGCAGTATGCTAAAAAAAATATTGAATTATACTTTTAGTTAAAAATACACACTTTATTATCTCAGGTTCATATGAAATGACCTTTCAATTCATATTCATGTGGACTAGTAGTAATTTTGAAATATCTGTCAAGAGCTAGTAAAATATGATCTAAGAAAGAGCAAGATAAAGTCTAAGCATGGTACTTTTTGTTCAAACACATTGTTGGGTTGGGAAAAAGATCTCTGAGCTGCAGAGATTAGTAAGGTTCTACAGTTGCCCTCTTCTAGGCTTCTAAGATACCAGAACGATAGATTAATTCAACATTTAAAACAATGTGAACCAGTAATAGGAGTTGGCTCATGTCCTGTAAAAAAAAAGTTCTTTTTTACCCTCACCTATGAAACAGCTGAGAAATTAAACTAAATTGCGTGTTTTTACCATAGATTATAAATATACAGATTCAAAATAAGGTCAATTCAAAAAAATATTGGTTATTTCAAAGTAAAATGTAATAATTATTCTGCTTTAACATTGTCCTACTTTTTTTGTAGGATTGCCTTGATCTGTGTAAGGTAGCTATTATGGGCCATTCATTTGGTGGTGCTACAGTTGTTGAATCACTTAGCAAGGAGCTTCGGTTTGGGTAAGTCTCATTGAATTGGAGACAGTATACAGTGAAAATTATTTGTAGAAGTGTGCAAAAAACTGAGCACAGATTAATTTATGCTATGGCTATGCTTTATAAAATTTATAGAAACTAAAATGCCCAATGCTTAACCTATAATTTTCTTATTCATTTTATAGAACTTTTTTGTTTAGTAAATGAGAATGCATCAGTAACCTGATGTAAATGAGAATGCTCTAATTATGCCTATGATTGATGTATTCATTTAAAAGCAAAACTTCCCTCATTTCATTTTAACATGCTAAGATTACATGTCACCACTTACAACCATGTGATTCTTTTTCTAAGTACGTCCACAGAAAAAGAACCTCAGGGTTGTGCTTAGTGATGTGTGGGTAGTCTGATAATCAATTTTACTTTGAACTTTAATAATACATATTGTCACAGAAAATGGTAGAGGAACTCAGCAGGTCAGGCAGCATCTATGGAGAGGAATAAATAAGTCAACATTTAAAGGCAAGACCATTCTCAGGATCTACAACTTCTAGCTAGAAGAAGTATATTCAGCACTTTTAAACAATGTATATGATAGTGAAATCATCATATCTTGAGTATCTTTTAAAAAAACAACAGGTTCTACTTCTTGTATATGTAGATTTCCTCAAAACACATGTTATAGATGTTAGAAGGCTGGAATGAAGGAAAAATCACCAAGCAGTTCAAGTACTATCTTTAGTGAGAAAGAAATAGGATTAATATTTTCAGGCAATAACTATTGTTATCTCCCCGAAAGTCCCAATGATTTAAGATGGTGTAAATGTGCCTGAGAAATAAATGATAACTTTCAGAAAATAAATGTGTGTAATGTTTAAATGATTTTTATCTTTACTCAGTTGTTAGCTTTAGTCTTCAGGATGTTCACATCTTGTGTAACTCCTGTCTCCTAAAATCATCTTCATCAACCTATGAGACCAAGTTCACCAAGCATCAATCAGTTATTGTGATGAGATCATTGGACCCAGACGAAGGAAGCAAAATGAATAGAAATTTGCAAAGCAAAGAATATGGAGGGGAAAAAGAATTATAGTTATTGACAATTATGTCAATTAACCTTGACCAACCACTGGCTATTACTATTAAGGTGCTTGACGAAAGCCATTTTAAAGGAAAAGGGCAGACTAATTATTTCCATTGCAAACACGAGGAAATCTGCAGATGCTGGAAATTCAAGCAACACACACAAAATGCTGGTGGAATGCAGCAGGCCAGGTAGCATCTATAAGGAGAAGCGCTGTCGACGGTTCGGGCCGAGACCCTTCATTAGGTCTCTGCCTGAAACGTCGACAGTGCTTCTCCCTATAGATGCTGCCTGGCCTGCTGCGTTCCACCAGCATTTTGTGTGTGTTAATTATTTCCATTGCTGTCTCTGGCAGACCCTTCCACACTTAACACTGCAAGTCTCGTGGTGGACATGATACTTCTCTAACACACCATGCGGCCCACCACTCTATTACTTTAGTTGCAATTCCTCTAACGAGGAACTGAAAATAGTCCCTGCTTTGTCACCACAGATGTCTGATAATAGTGTTCCATTTGAATAATAATGTATTACAGAATGTATATATCTTAAATTCATTGCAGTCTCTGGCACGCCTGTCCTGTTGCTTTAAGCTGCAAGTCTAGTGCTGGGCTTGATAATTCTCCAACACACCACGCGGACAACCAGTTTATTACTTTAGGTGCTGTTCCTCTAACAAGGAACTGAAAATAGTTTCTGTTTTGTCACTGCAGGTCTCCAATGTTGCTGTTCCATATGAATAATAATACAGAATGCTCACATCTTAATTCCTCTAGTTTACAAATTGAGTCAATTAGCATTCACTTAGATTCACTTATCAATCTTCTCATTTTTGAAAAATGATAGTGATCAAGAGCTGTTAAATTGCCCCAGACTCCAGTGGTTAGTGCAATGCCAACAACCCAGGTTCAGTTCTGCGGCTGTCTGTGTGTACATCCTTCCCGACTGTGTGAGTTTCCCCTGAGTGCTCTGGTTTCCTCCAACATTCCAAAAGATGTACGGATTAGTAGTTTAATTGATCTCGTGCAGGCTCGTTGGGTCAGAAGTGCTTGTTACTGTGCTGTAGGTTCTGAGGTGGCTACTAAACTCCATGCAGGGTCCACAATTCTGCCTCAGTTGGGGTAGGTCAGTATTGGATGGGGAGATGGGTAAATTGTATGCAATGTCATGCACTCCTTCCACTATATGCTCTTGCCATCCATGTGTTTCCGTTGTAGAGAGTGATGATGTGTCCTTCCTGGAAGTTTCCTCACCATTTGAGTGGTGAAAAACTAAGAATTGAAGGAGTTGTTTATTGTCATTCAACCGTATATAAGAATACTGCCAACTGAAACAGCATTCCTCCAGCCCAAGGTGCACAACACAGTGCATATAACTCACGCACGATGCATAAAGAAATATTACCACAAATACATTTACAAATAATAAGGTGCATTTACAACATAAATTAAAAAGTAAACAGTAAAACGCGACTGGCACTTCATAAGTGATGGGACCTGGGTGATGGCAGGAAGTTTAGTAAACCTGGGGAAGTAACTGTTTCCCATCCTATCCATCCTTGCCCTGATGCTGTAGTACCACCTGCCTGATGGTGGGGGGGTCAAAGAGATTGTTGTACGGATGGGAAGGATCATTGTCAATGTTAAGGGTCCTGTGTACATAGCACACCCAATAAATATCTCAGATTAGGTAGAAGAGAGATTCTGATGATTCTCTAGCAGAGCTCGTAATCCTTTGCAGGGTCTCGTGGTCAAATGCCTTGCAATTTCTGTAACAAGCGGTGATGGAGCTGGTCAGGACACAGTGGTGCTCCTATAAAAATTGGTTAGAATGGTGGGGGGTGCCTCACTTGCCTCAGTCTCCTCAGGAAGTGGAGATGCTGCTGTGCTTTCTTGACTGCAGGTGGTGTTGAGGGACCAGGTGAGATCCTCCATTATTTGCACTCCTAGAAACTTGGTGTTCCTAACTCTCTCAACAGTGGAGTCGTTTATGTGCAGTGAGAAGTGGTCAGCCTGCACCTTCCTAAAGTTCACAATCATCTCTTTAGTCTTGTCCACGTTGAGACTCAAGTTATTGCACTCCCTCATTCTACCAAACCGCTCCACCTCCTTTCTGTATGCCATCTCATCATCATTGATGAGCCAGCCACTCTTGTGTCATCAGCAAACTTGATTAATTTGGTTTGAAATGGATCTAGCAGTTTAGTCGTGCATCAGCACCGTGAACAGCAGCAGACTGAGCACACGGCCCTAGGGTCACCGGTGCTCAGTGTGATGGAGCTAGAGTTGTTGCTGTCATCGCAGACTGACTGTGGTCTTTCTGCCAAAAAGTCCAAGATCCAATTACAAAGAAAGGTGCTGACATCCAACAAGGACAGTTCACCCACCAGCTCCTGAGAAATTATTGTAGTAAATGCCATGTTGAAGTTGATAAACAGCATCTTAGCATATGAGGCATTATTTTCCAGGTGGTACTGGACAGGATGGGAAGCATTCTCTCTGACTCTAGGAAATATCTTGCAGTGGAATGCTTGCATTGGCAGTCTGCAGTCTGGTAGGTGAATAATAGAGTCTGGTCATTACAGCTTGGTATCATACTGGAGGTAGTCATTTGGGAGAGGGTTCTGATTATAGACAAATACATGTTAGTGAACTGGAAACGTTTGCAAATAGAGGCTTGTTATTATTTATTTTAAGTGCTTTGAGGCACGTACCATGGGTAGTGATCACTGATGCTTGGCAGACTGAGCTTAGTCTGCCAAGTTTGAGATCCTAGTCTTTGAACATTCTTTTCCTTGGTCTGTGATGGTGGACAGGAGGCACTGCTGAATTTCATCATTGATATTTGCCTTCACTGAGAAGTAGTTGCTAATATGGAATCTTCACTATGAAGAGTCTTGCGCTGCAGAAGCAGGTTGAGAGAGGACTTTTCTCTCCATATGTTTAATGCATTCTCTCAAGTGCTTTATTAAAGGTATCAGCAATGACATTTAACACTGTCTTGGAGTGTGTACACATACCAGCATTGTCTGCATGGTGGAACTCCATGACATATTAATGGCATATAAATTTACATCAGTAGACAGAAATTTATTTGGATTATAAAATAAGCAAAGAGACCAACAAGAATAATTCCACAGAAAATGGGAAGTGAGTAAACCAAGGGAAACATGTAGTTTAATTAAAGATAGCAAAGGTTGAGGGTGAAGGGTAAGGAGTTTCATTATACATTAATACATGTTTCTATGTTCTAACATAAAAGCAGACCATTCAGAACATCACATTACTCTTGACTTTTTGTTAAGAAATCCAGCCAGTTTCATTCCCCTGAACTAGTTCCATAGCTCTACAAATTATTTTCTCTTGAGTATGTTATACTTTACCCTTTGACTGTTTTCACCAACATTGAAGTAATTGAGTTCCAGCTCATAACTACTGTCAATTTTAAAACAAATATCCAGTATCTTTCTTTATTCATCACTATAAATCTCTGTCCCTGGCCCTTGATCATCTACTAATGGAACAGTTTGTCTAGTCAGTCAAAATATACCTACTAAGATCTTGTATATCTCTCAAATTTTCTCCTGCACCACTTGCTCCCAAAACAGCTTCTCCAGATTAACCTTGTAGCAGGCATCTCCTATTCTTAAAACTAATATATCTTTTCTGCATCATCTCCAGATGCACCACAAGGTTGTGTGCTTTGCCCCCTGCTCTACTCAATTTATACTTGTATCTCTGAGGCTAGGGACAGCTCCAGTGCCATCTTTAAGTTTACTGACAACACTGTCGTAGGCCAAATCAAAGGTGGTGGCCAATCAGCATATAGGAGGGAGATTGAAAATCTGGCTGAATGTTGTTGCAACAATAACCTCTCACTCAGTGGTAGCAAAACCAAAAAGCTGATTATTGAATATAGGAGGTGGAAACCATAAGTCCATGAGCCAGTCCTCATCTAGGGATCAGAGGTGGAGAGGGTCAGCAACTTTAAATTCCTCGGTGTTATCATTTCAGAGGATCTGTCCTGAGTCCAGCACATAAGTGCCATTACAAAGAAAACATGGCAGCACCTCTACTATCTTAAAAATTTGTGAAGATTCAGTATGTCATCTAAAACTTTAACATCTGTGGTGAAGAATATACTGACTACTTGCATCATGGCCAGGAATGAAACACCAGTGCCCTTGAACAGAGAAGCCTACAAAAAGCTGTGGACACAGCCCTGTCCATCACAGGAAAAATCCTTCCCCAGCATTGAGCACATCTACAAAGACAGCTATTGCAGAAAGCAGCATCCATCATCAAGGACCACACACCCCCACCCCCACCCTAGGCCATGCTCTCTTTTCACTATTGACATCAGGAGAGGTGCTGGAGTCTCAGGAACCACACCCCCTAGGCTTAGGAACAGTTATTATCTCTCAACCATCAGGAACTAGAAGGGATAATTTCACTCACCCAATACTAAACTGTTTCCACAACCTCTGGACTCACTTAAAGGACTCTTCATCTCATGTTCTTGATAATTTTGGCTTATTTATTTATTATTATTATTATTATTATTATTATTTTGTTTATTTTCTTATTGTATTTGCAGATTGTTTCCTTTTGCACCTTGGTTGTTTGTCCATCTTGTATGAGTTTTTTCTTGACTATACTGGGTTTTATTGCGTTTACTTTGAATGCATGCCAGAGAATGAATCTCAGGGTAATATGTGCTGACATGTATGTACTTTGTTAATAAATCTACTTTGAACTTTGACATCCTTCCTAAAGCAAAAACTGGAAGAAATACTCCAGTTGTGACCCAATAGCTTTCATTAGATTCAACATAAGCTGCTTTATTTTTGTGCTCTTTACTTCTAGCCTATTTTAATTATGACTAGTTTATCAACCAATATAAGTAGAAGTTAATGATTTCTTTTACATGAAGTAGTCAGAATCTAATAAGAGAAAGTTATCATATACAATGAAAGTGCAGTAAGAGAATTACTAAGTGATGAGTTTTAACCAAGGAATGGCCTATCTCTTCCATCTGAGTTGCTCCATAAAATATTTTAATTTCTTTCAGTTGGTTAGAAGAGATACCTTGATTGATCAGTTGATCAAAAGAGGTATCTAGTGACAAATAGCAATTTAATATTAAACTGTTTTATAAACGACTGTTTTGATGTACATCAAAGAGTATTTATTAATTAAATTGCATTGCACTTTTCTTCTATACACAGTTGTGGAGTGGCATTAGACACTTGGATGTTCCCTCTAGAAGATGAGATTCATGAAAAGGTACAGAAGCCAATATTGTTCATCAACTCTGAAAAATTCCAGTGGCTTGCAAATATTCTGAAAATTAAACAACTTGATTCGAACACCGTACAGCGAAAGATGATAACTATCATGTGAGTAACTGTAAGTATAGGTAAATTAAGCCAATCAGTAAACTATATTAACTATGAGTTGATTATATCTGCTAAATAGTTTCTAATTATTTATAGAATGCATGGATGGTTGAAAATAATTGTCAAAAGCAGTCAAATATTTGAACTAAATAATCTTTACTGGTTTACACAAACAAGCATTGTCATCTATAATTTCAAATTGAGAAGGTCCTAGTTGGAGGAAGTTTGGTAGAACATATTCTTTTTAAATATCTGCTTTTTCTGAAGAACACATTAATCCAACACCACATATAAAACTAATCCTAATCAAATAAAAAGTTTCCCAATTCCTTGATATCCAGGGCCATGTACTTAGCATTCCCTTCACAAATTTTCAGTTTTGTATGCAGAAGTGTAAGTTTCAATCTGGTTTCAAAATAACAGCGATCTAAGTCAAACTCCAGAATTTTAAGCCAGAATTAAGCTCAAGCCCAAAAGCCCAGATTTTGTGATCAGAAATGAAGTGGACACGTGCTATTCATTAGGCTTACAAGCATCTGTAGAATGCTGCTGGAATCTTCAGCAGCATCTTAGTCACGGGAATCGGTAGTGTTCTTCACAGATCCTGCTCAGTGAACATTACCAGTAGTAGTGGAATTCCTCAATTAATCAGATTGGAAGGTCTACAGTGCTGGTAGGGAGGGAATGTTTCCAGATGAGGATGGTGAGTGACTTGGAGGGGGTTTTCAAAGTGGTGGTGTTCCCAGGTATCTGCTGTTCTTGTCCTTCTCGATTAGAGTAGTTGTGGGTCTGGAAGGTGCTGCCTTAGGAACTTTGGTGTGTTGTTGCAGTGCATCTTGTAGATAGTACACACTGCTGCAACTGTTTGATGGTGGGGGGGATTGGATGCTTGTGGAAAGGGTACCAATCAAGTGGATGCCTTGTACTGGATGGTGACAAGCTTCTTCAGTTGCTGATGAAGCTGCTCTCATCCAGGTGAGTGCTGAGTATTCCATTACACTCCTGATCTGAGCCTTGTTGATGGTGAACAAGCTTTAGGGAGTCAGGAGGTGAGTTACACCCTGCAGGATTCCTAGTCTTTGACCTGCTTTGGTAGCCACAGTGTTTATATGGCTAGATCACTTCAGTTTCCTGTCAACGGTAACCCCCAGGATGTTGATAGTAGGAGATTCAGTGATGGTGATGCCACTAAATGTCAAGGGACAATGGTTAGAGCCTCTCTTGTTGGAGATGGTCATTGCCTGGCTTGAATTTTACTTGTCACTTGTCAACTCAAGTCTGGTTATTATCTCGGTCCTGCTGCATTTGGGTATGAACTGCTTCACTATCTGAGGAGTCATGAATAGTGCAGAACATTATGCAATCGTCTGTGAACATCCCCACTTTTGACTTTATGATGGAAGGAAGGTCATTGAAGTAGCAGCTGAAGATGGTTGGTCCTAGGAGACTTCCCTGAGGAACTCCTGCAGTGATGGCCTGAGGATGAAATGATTGACGTCCAACCACCACAACTACCTTCCTTTGAGTCAGGTATGATTCCAACCAGTAGAGGGTTTTCCCCCTAATTCCCATTGACTCCATTTTATTCAGGGCACCTTGATGCCATGCTCAGTCAAATGCTGCCTTGATGTCAAAGGCTATCATTCTCACCTCACACCTCATTAACAGAGGAATAGGTAAACCAAAGAGCAACTTTGTGATTAAATGTGCACAGTCACCAGTTTATAAAATCAGAATCAGGTTTAGTATCATTCTCTTTTCGAAATTTGTTGTTTCGTGTCAACAGTACAGTGCAATGACAAAATTACTATAAATTTCTAAATACATGTTAAAGGGAATACTGTATTGAGATTGTGTCATGGGCTCATCCAGAAATGTGATAGCTAAAAGGAAAACGATGTTTCTATAGCATTGATCTCATTTCAAGATGACAGCGCAACGCAGCTTGCAGCGGGCACTCCGGAGCTGATATGTTATTTGTTAAGCGGGGTGCCATGCACAATCCTAATCTAATGAAAAATAGACGTGGGAGCAAGGAGGAACATCTGGAAATCTCCAGGAAGGCCCTCTTCGTTGCTGCTGCTGCGGCTGTGAGGTCCGGGTCTCTGCTGAGAAGAACAGGAGCCCGGTCCTCGGGATCGCGTTGCCGATGGCTGTTGGCGGGGGCATCTTAATACGCTCGGCAGAGAATGGTGCTCGAAGAAGCTGTGCCGGAGGGGATGGTCGGAGGCTCGGAGGTTCGACGGACTCGGAGTCCACTGCGGTCAGGTCGCCTTCAATGTGTGATGTGTCTGCGAGGCTGGTTTTGACAGAGCTTCCATTGTGTGCTGCACCTGCGAGGCTGAGTCGGGCAGCACCGTGGAAGTCCATAGCGGGGTATTCCCTTCCGTCACCGGCATGGGATGACAAGTCTATCGGGACCCTGAGGACTTGTAGAAACTGTGTGGTGGTTTCTTTTGAACTTATAGTCTTTTAACATCTTTGGTCTATTTTTACCGTGCCCATGGTCTGTTTTTTTATCAAATTATGGTATTGTTTGCACTGTTGTAACTATATGGTTTTGTGCAGGTCTTGTAGCTTTAGTTTTTGGTCTTGTTTTGTCTGGTGGATTTGGAGGTCCTTTCCAGGGAACGCGCTAAGATGGTAGCGCGATATTAATACACAGCAGCCTCTCCGGACTCTGGATTGGGGATTGCCAAACGTTATGTGGATTTTCTGGTGTAGTCTATTTTGTCATGTGCTTTTGTGATATCATTCTGGAGGAACGTTGTCTCATTTTTTAACTGCATTGCATTTGTGGTTTTTAAATGACAATAATCTGAATCTGAATTGAGTGTAGGCCTTCAGACTCCTATATCCTCTCACCAGCGGTGGTAATGAGAAGAGGGTATGCCGCAGAGAGAAGGTTGTTTTTCTTTTAACAGCTCGGGGAAAAGAGGCTAGACTGCGCATGTGCAAACGTAGCATGCCAAGGTTTAAAAGGGAGAGAAAAACTTTCGACAGTCTCTTCAATTGCAGCAAGAGGCTGAGAGTGGAAGACTGAAGGCATTGCAGAGAGGTCGTTTTTCTTTAACAGCTTGGGGTAAAGAGGCTAGACTGCGCAGGCGCATGACGCAGCGCGCCAAGGTTTAAAAGAAAGACCGCCATATACAGCGGCCATCGTTGGAGTGGACTGAGTCAGAGTGGGATGGCCTTGGCTCAATCAGGCTTCGGCGAGAAACAGGCAGAGGTGAGGGTAGGTTCCAGTAAGTTTCTGATTTTCTTCTTTTTTTTTGTTCAGACTAGAGAATATGCCAGGCAGGATGTTGGAATGCTCCTCTTGCAGGATGTGGGAAGTCAGGGAGACCCCCGGTCTCCCTGACAACGATACCTGCAAGAAGTGCATCCAGCTGCAGCTCCTAACAGAACTGGAGCAGGAGCTGGATGACCTCCGGATCATTCGGGAGACTGAACAGTTTATAGATAGTAGCTTCCAGGAGGTAGTTACACCTAAGAAACAGGGCACAGGTAACTGGGTTACCATCAGGAGAGGGAAGGGGAAAGGGTAGGTAGTGCAGGGTTCCCCTGTGACCATTCCTCTCCAAATCAGATATACCGATTTGGATACTGTTGGTGGGGGGGATGGCTTACCTGGGACAAGCTGCGGCAGCCGGATCTCTGGCACTGAGTCTGGTTCTGCAGTGCAGAAGAGAGGGAGGAAGAAGAGGAGAGCGGTAGTGATAGGGGACTCCATAGTCAGGGGTACAGACAGGAGATTCTGTGGTCATGACAGAGAATCCCGGATGGTTTGTTGTCTCCCAGGTACCAGGGTCAGGGATGTCTCTGATCGCATGCACAGCATTCTGAGAAGGGAGGGTGATCAGCCAGATGTCGTGGTACACATCGGTACCAATGACGTAGGAAGAAAGAGTCAGGAGGTCCTGAGGAGTGAGTACAGAGAGCTTGGTAGGAAGTTGAAAAACAGGACCTCAAGGGTAGTAATCTCCGGATTGCTGCCTGTGCCACGTGCCAGTGAGGGTAAGAGTAGGATGCTCTGGAGGATGAACACATGGCTGAGAAACTGGTGTAGGGGGCAGGATTTCAGATTTCTGGATCATTGGGACCTCTTCTGGGGCAGGTGGGACCTGTACAAGAGAGATGGGTTACACCTGAACTACAAGGGGACCAATATACTTGCAGGGAGGTTTGCTAGTGTTATTGGGGAGGGTTTAAACTAGATTTGCAGGGGGATGGGAACCAGAGTGCCAGAGTAGATAGTGGAATGGGGGTAAAAATAAATGATGTTAGTAGTTCATGCAAAGTCACAAATAGTTAGTGTGTGGTGGTAATAATCTTCTGAGGTGTGTATATTTCAATGCGAGGAGTATTGTGGGAAAGGCAGACGAGCTGAGGGCCTGGATTGACACATGGAATTATGACATCATAGCCATTACTGAAACTTAGCTACAGGAGGGGCAGGACTGGCAGCTCAATTTTCCAGGGTTCCGATGTTTCAGACGTGATAGAGGCAGAGGGATGAAGGGTGGAGGGGGGAGGCTTTGCTAGTCAGGGAAAATATTACAACAGTGCTTCGACAGGACAGATTAGAGGGCTTGTCTACTGAGGCCATATGGGTGGAGCTGAGAAACAGGAAAGGTATGACTGTGGCGACCCACTTCCTAGCGCACTCGAACCGGCTCACTAATAGCCAGCGCGCCGGCATAAAGGCCAGTCCCAAAAGGGCGCCAAGTCTGCTTCACCAGCAAGGGGAAAAGCCCGCGCGTGGGACGGGACTGTGAATACGTGCCCCCTACAGCATCCGCGTGCGGGACGGGACTGTGAATACGTGCCCCCTGCAGCATCCGCGCCCGGGGAGGGCAGGATCAGGAAGGCTTTAAAGCGAGGCTGCGAAGTTCGAATAAAATCTTTTTGTAACTGCAGTTCATTGACTCCGTGTCGTTATTTCAGCGCTGCGTGTAGCACACCGCTACAATTGGTGACCCCGACGGCCCAAACGATATTTGGGCCGAAGTTGAACAACGCTGCATCTGTTCATGCAGTTTCATTGAAACTGCCAAGCTTCTGGATGCTGCGACCTCACCTATGGTTCCAGCAAGCAGAAGCCCAATTCCACGTTCGGCAGATAACCTCGGAGGACACACGTTACTACTACGTGGTGAGCTCCCTCGACCAGGAAACAGCGGCCCAGGTTGAGGAGTTCATACAATCTCCCCTAGCGGACGGCAAATACACAGAATTCAAAGCCCTGCTCATAAGGACTTTCGGACTCTCACGGCGTGAGCGAGCTGCCCGCTTACTGCACCTGGATGGTTTGGGGGACAGACCGCCCTCGTCTTTGATGAATGAGATGTTGTCTCTGGCCGGAGGACACAAGCCCTGCCTCATGTTTGAGCAGGCATTCCTGGAGCAGCTGCCCGAGGACATACGCCTGCTGCTGTCCGACATGGATTTCAGCGACCCCCAGAAGGTGGCAGCCCGGGCGGACTTGCTGTGGAAAGCCAAGAAGGAGAGTGGGGCATCCGTCGCACAAATCATCAGGCCACGCTCCCAGCAGCAAACCAGACCAGGCCCGGCCACAGAGCCCACTAGCCCCAGAAGGAGGGGTGAGGAGACCAACGAACAATGGTGCTTCTACCACCAGCGGTGGTGTGCAGAAGCCCGCCGCTGTCGCCCGCCCTGCAAGTTCCCGGGAAACGCCAGGGCCAGCCGCCGCTGATGGCTACGGCGGCTAGCCATCGGGATAGCCTCCTGTATGTTTGGGACAAGTGGTCGGGATGCTGTTTTTTGGTCGACACCGGTGCCGAGATCAGTGTCTTACCTCCGATGAGTTACGACACCTGCAACAGGGCACCGGGTCCCACCCTGAGGGCCGCGAACGGCAGCACAGTAAGGACCTATGGCACCCGTACGGTGCAGCTACAGTTCGGCTCCAACCGGTTCACGTGGGACTTCACACTGGCCGCCGTAGCCCAACCGCTCCTGGGCGCGGATTTTTTGCGGTCTCACAGCCTACTGGTCGACCTGCCGAGGCAGAGGCTGGTCCACGCCAAGACCTTTCAGACGTTCTCCCTGGGCGAGGCCCAGTTGCCAGCCCCACACCTCAACTCCATCACGCTGTCCGACAACGACTTCACCAGAGTCCTGGTGGATTTCCTATCAGTTCTGGCACCGCAGTTCACGGCAGCCATGCCCAGACATGGCGTACAGCACCATATCCCGACACAGGGAGCACCCCTCCACGCCCGTGCTCGAAGGCTTCCCCCGGACAAGCTCCCACTGGCGAAGGAGGAGTTCAAGAGGATGGAGGAATTGGGGATCATACGGCGGTCCGACAGCCCATGGACCTCCCCCCTGCACATGGTGCCCAAAGCAACAGGGGGCTGGAGACCATGCAGCGACTACCGCAGGCTGAACGAGGCTACAACACCGGACCGCTACCCTGTGCCACACATTCAGGACTTTGCAGCAAACCTGCACGGCGCAAGGATCTTCTCCAAGGTAGACCTCGTCCGGGGATACCATCAAATCCCGATGCAACCGGACGACGTCCCCAAAACGGCACTCATCACCCCTTTCGGCCTTTTCGAGTTCCTCCGCATGCCGTTCGGCCTGAAGAATGCCACACAGACGTTTCAGCGGTTAATGGACGCGTTGGGACGCGACCTGGACTTTGCTTTCATCTATTTGGACGACATCCTCATAGCCAGCAGCAGTCGTCAGGAGCATCTGTCCCACCTCCGTCAACTCTACGCCCAACTGAGTGAATACGGCCTGACAATCAACCCAGCCAAATGCCAGTTCGGGCTCGACATCATCGACTTCCTGGGCCACAGGATCACTACCGACGGGGCAACCCCTCTGCCTGCTAAGGTAGACGCAGTCCGCCATTTCCCCTGACCCAACACAATCAAAGGCCTTCAGGAATTTGTGGGTATGGTAAATTTCTACCACCGCTTCCTCCCTTCAGCTGCCCGAATCATGTTCGCCCAGATGTCGGGTCCGGGCAAGGACATTACCTGGGACGAGGAGTCCACCGCCGCTTTCATTAAAACAAAAGAAGTCTTGGCAAACGCCGCAATGCTAGTGCACCCCAGAACGGACGTCCCTACCACCCTCACAGTGGACGCATCTAACAGGGCAGTCAGTGGGGTGCTGGAGCAACTCATCGCGGGTCGCTGGCAACCCCTGGCGTTTTTCAGCAAACACCTGCGACCACCCGAGCTCAAATACAGTGCTTTCGACTGGGAACTGTTGGTGCTATACCTGGCAATCCGGCATTTCAGGTACTTCTTAGAAGGTAGGCCCTTCACCGCGTTCACGGACCACAAACCGCTTACCTTTGCATTCACGAAGGTGTCCGATCCCTGGTCGTCCCACCAGCAACGCCATCTGTCCTACATCTCCGAATACACAACTGATGTCCAGCATGTCTCGGGTAAGGACAATGTCGTGGCGGACGCGCTCTCTCGCCCTAACGTTCATGCCCTTTCCCAAGGGGTAGACTTTGAGGCACTGGCGGAGGCGCAGCAGGCAGACGAGGATATCCCAAGTTACAGAACCGCAGCCTGGTGGAGCGTTTCCACTGTCACCTAAAGTCGGCTCTCATGGCCTGCCTGCGAGGACCTAACTGGGTGGATGAGCTTCCCTGGGTCCTGCTCAGCATCCGCACGGCACCCAAAGACGATCTGCACACCTCGTCGGCCGAGTTGGTGTACGGCGCACCCCTGGTCGTCCCTGAGGAGTTCATACCAGCTCCAAGGGGGCAAGAGGAAGAACCCGCAGCAGTCCTGGGCAGACTACGCGAGAGGCTTGGCAACCTGGCCCCCATACCCACTTCACAGCATGGGCAGAACCTGACCTGCATACCCAAAGACCAGCAGAACTGTAAGTTTGTGTTTGTACGAAGGGGCGGGCATCGGGCACCGCTACAGCGGCCCTACGAGGGGCTGTTTACAGTGCTCAGGAACAATGGGTCCACATTCGTGCTGGACGTTGGGGGGGAGAGAGGAGGTTTTCACGGTGGACCGACTCAAACCGGCCCATGTGGACGTGGCACAACTGGTCGAGTTTCCGGCACCGCGGCACAGAGGCAGACCTCCCAAACAGGGTCCGGCCCAGACTGTGGACATTGGGGGGTGTATCGCCGGTTCTGGGGGGGGGGTTATGTGGCGACCCACTTCCTAGCGCACTCGAACCGGCTCACTAATAGCCAGCGTGCTGGCATAAAGGCCAGTCCCAAAAGTGCGCCAAGTCTGCTTCACCAGCAAGGGGAAAAGCCCGCGCGCGGGACGGGACTGTGAATACGTGCCCCCTGCAGCATCCGCGTCTGGGGAGGGCGGGATCAGGAAGGCTTTAAAGCGAGGCCGCGAAGTTCGAATAAAATCTTTTTGTAATTGCAGTTCATTGACTCCGTGTTGTCATTTCAGCGCTGCGTGTAGCACACCACTACATGACCACATTAATAGGGTTGTATTATAGACCACCCAATAGTCAGCAAGAATTGGAGGAGCAAATCTGCAGAGAGACAACAGACAACTGCAGGAGACAGAAAGTTGTGATTGTAGGGGATTTTAATTTTCCACATATTGATTGGGACTCCCATACTGTTAAAGGTCTAGATGGGTTAGAGTTTGTAAAATGTGTTTAGGAAAGGTTTCTAAATCAATATATAGATGTACCAACTCGGGAGGATGCAATATTAGATCTCCTATTAGGAAATGAGTTAGGGCAGGTGACGGAAGTGTGTGTAGGGGAACACTTTGGTTCCAGTGATCATAACGTTGTTAGTTTCAACTTGATCATGGATAAAGATAGATCTGGTCCTCGGGTTGAAGTTCTAAACTGGAAAAAGGCCAAATTTGAAGAAATGAGAAAGGATCTAAAAAGCGTAGATTGGGACAGGTTGTTCTCTGGCAAGGATGTGATTGGTAAGTGGGAGGCCTTCAAAGGAGAAATTTTGAGAGTGCAGAGTTTGTATGTTCCTGTCAGAATTAAAGGCAAAATTAAAAAGAATAAGGAACCATGGTTCTCAAGGGATATTGGAACTCTGATGAAGAAGAAGAGAGATGTATAACATGTATAGGCAACAGGGAGGAAATAAGATGCTTGAGGAGTATAAAAAGAGTAAGAAAATACTTAAGAAAGAAATCAGGAGGGCTAAAAGAAGACATGAAGTTGCTTTGGCAGTCAGGGTGAAGGATAATCCTAAAAGCTTCTACAAGTATGTTAAGAGCAAAAGGATAGTAAGGGATAAAATTGGTCCTCTTGAAGATCAGAGTGGTCGGCTATGTATGGAACCAAAAGAAATGGGAGAGATATTAAATGGGTTTTTTGCATCTGTATTTACTAAAGAAACTGGAATGGAGTTTATGGAAACAAGGCAAACAAGTAGGGAGGTCATGGAACTTATACAGATTAAAAAGGAGGAGGTGCTTGCTGTCTTGAGGCAAATCAGAGTAGATAAATCCCCAGGACCTGACAGGGTATTCCCTCGGACCTTGAAGGAGACTAGTGTTAAAATTGCAGGGGCCCTGGCAGAAATATTTAAAATGTCAATATCCACGGGTCAGGTGCTGGAGGATTGGAGGATAGCTCATGTAGTTCCGTTGTTTAAAAAAGGCTCAAAAAGTAAGCCGGGAAATTATAGGCCGGTAAGTTTGACATCGGTAGTAGGTAAATTATTGGAAGGAATACTAAGAGATAGGATCTACAAGTATTTGGATAGACAGGGACTTATTAGAAAAAGTCAGCATGGCTTTGTGCATGGCAGGTCATGTTTAACCAATCTATTAGAGTTTTTCGAGGAAGTTACCAGGAAAGCGGATGAAGGGAAGGCAGTGGATGTTGTATACATGGACTTCAGTAAGGCCTTTGACAAGGTCCCGCATGGGAGGTTAGTTAGGAAGATTCAGTCACTAGGTATACATGGAGAGGTAGAGGTAGTAAATTCCATTGGTTCAATGGAAGAAGCCAGAGAGTGGTAGTGGAGGACTGTGACTAGTGGTGTGCCACAGGGATCAGTGCTGGGTCCGTTGTTATTTGTCATCTATATCAATGATCTGAATGATAATGTGGCAAATTGGATCAGCAAATTTGCTGATGATACAAAGATTGGAGGTGTAGTGGACAGTGAGGAAGGTTTTCAAAGCTTGCAGAGGGATTTGGACCAGTTGGAGGAATGGGCTGAAAAATGGCAGATGGAGTTTAATGCGGACAAGTGTGAGGTATTGCACTTCGGATGGTCAAACCAAGGTAGAACATACAAGGTAAATGGTAGGACACTGAGGAGTGCAGTAGAAGAGGGATCTGGGAGTACAGATACATAATTCCCTAAAAGTGGTGTCACAAGTAGATAGGGTCATAGAGAGCTTTTGGTACATTGGCCTTTATAAATCAAAGTATTGAGTATAAGAGTTGGAATGTAATGGTGAGGTTGTATAAGACATTGGTGAGATCAAATTTGGAGTATTGTGTGCAGTTTTGGTCTCCTAATTACAGGAAGGATATTATTAAGGTTGAAAGAGTGCAGAGAAGGTTTACAAGGATGTTGCCAGGACTTGAGAAACTG
Organism: Hemitrygon akajei; assembly: GCF_048418815.1. Classification (NCBI taxonomy): domain Eukaryota; kingdom Metazoa; phylum Chordata; class Chondrichthyes; order Myliobatiformes; family Dasyatidae; genus Hemitrygon; species Hemitrygon akajei. Next base: position 128,810,000 of record NC_133132.1, read on the forward strand.
AGTTACAGAGAAAGGTTGAATAGGTTAGGACTTTATTCCCTGGAGCGTAGGAGAATGAGGGGTGATCTGATAGAGGTGTATAAAATTATGATGGGTATAGATAAGAGTGAATGCAAGCAGACTTTTTCCATGGAGGCTAGGGGAGAAAAATAAAGGTCATGGGTTAAGGGTGAAGGGGAAAAGTTTAAGGGAACATTGGGGGGGCTTCTTCATGCAGAGAGTGGTGGGCGTGTGGAATGAGCTGCCAGATGAAGTGGTGAATGCAGGCTCACTTTTGACATTTAAGAAAAATTTGGGACAGGTATATGGAAAGGTGCAGGTCAGTGGGACTAGACAGAAAATGGTTCGGCACAGCCAAGAAGGGCCAAAAGGCCTGTTTCTGTGCTGTAATGTTCTATGTCCCAGATGATGACATTCCTTAAGGAGAAGGCACCCCTCATTAAGACACTACCTCTTGAAGATGTTCGTGATGATAGGGAGGATTGTGCCCATGATACCACGGTGGCCTCAAGAATGCGTACTTAGCCCACTGCTCTATGATTGTGGTTAGACACAGGTCAATCACCGTCTGTAAATTTGCTGACAACAGAACTTATGACAAAATTTAAGATGGGGATGAGGAGGCATCCAGGATTGAGATAGATCGGCTGGTTGAATGGTGTCTTAACAACAACCTCAACGTTAGTAAAACCAAGGAACTGTGGACTTCAGGCAGGGGATGTCGAGGGATCAGAAGTGGAAAGGGTGAGCAGTTTCAAGTTCCTGGGTGTCAACATCTCAGGATCTCTCCTGAGCCTAACATATTGATGTAATTACAAAGAAGGAATGACAGCCACTATATTTAAATTGGAATTTGAGGAGAATTGGTATATCACCAAAGACACTCAAATTTCTACAATTTAACTGTAGAGAGCATTCCAACTGCTTGCATCACCATCTGGTACAGAGATTTTAAGGGGTAACCAAATGCTTAGTCTGAGGTAAATTTTGAGTTTAACTGGGGAGAGAATTTCAGGAGATGGGACCAAGGCGGATGAAGGTGCTGCCAATGAGACAAAAAAAAGTGTTCAGAGGAGTAAATTTTAAATGAGGTGGAGCAAGATGAACAATGATAGTGACAAATGAATTTTAACTCTGGCACTGAGAATTTAGGCCAGTGAAAATAACAGTAAAAATTAGGACTTCGCTTCTTTGCAGAAGCAAAAAAAAAGCTGGTTATAGCAAGTTTCTGTAAAGTCAAGACATCCTGATTTCTATGGAATTTTGTTTTATTCTGTGGATGGGTGAAACTTGATTTTGCTCAGAAGTGAACAAGTGCCCATAAAACCCAATTAATTTTGTTCTATATTACGATATAAATTACCCCACAACTGAGAGGCAGGTGGCCTACATTTGCTGGACTTTTACCTATTTTAAAATTAGATAAAGTATCAGATTTGAAAATTACCCATGTTCTTGTGCCACATCCATTTTCAAGCCTCTACAGTTGCCACCCTTGCTCCTTTAGTAATCTAAGATGGTAATTCAGTAATCTTTATGGACTGGGTGACGTACTTGCATTGAGTACTGCCAGTCTTTTAAGAATGTTCTTACACTCCTACATTTGTACTCACAATTACATTTCTTTCAAGATCAGTTGTTTGTTTCTTTATGCATGTTATTTACCTTACACCATCAGTCCTGTGGTGTAACCTCAGACTTTTCCCTTTTGTTCTTTCCTCTCCTCCCTTTGCATTTTACAACTTGAACATTCTAATCTCTGGAAAAAAATGCTTCACTTTCCAATGATCCTGTTTAATCTGCTGAAGTTTCAGCTATTATTTTTCTTTGTGTGGCATTTTGCATAAACAACTCAAAACTTACTTTTTGTTTCCTCCTTATTGTCAACCTTAATCTGTTAGTTATTCCCAATCTATATTTTTTAAAAATTCAATGGAGCAATAACTTTGAAAGCCCATTTGGTTTGTACACAACTTTATAATCTTGTTAATTTTTCACCTTCCACTTTTTGAAAATTTAATATTCAATATCCCAGATCACATTTTTGCATAAGCAGATACTCTATCACCTGGGCTACATTGGAATTGGTATATTGTTACATGTACCAAGATGAAGTAAAAATCTTGTATTGCATTCTGTCACAGGGTCATAGAGCACTGCATAACATAAACAGACCCTTCAGCCCATCCCAGCCTGGTCACTTAACCACTTTCAGTTCCTGGGCCCTGGTTGCCTCATTTTGTTCTGTCCCTACATTCTTCTATCCTTTAATCGATAATGCTTCACTTGTTTTTAGACATCAGCTCTAACCAGTTCCTCTCCTCCACCACCCTCCTCCTCTGGTGGAGCTAGTCCTCACTCCCAATAATTTCACTTTTGGCTCCTTTCTTTGAAACCAATGAGAAGCCATGGCACCCACAGGGACTCCAGTTACAAATCCAGTATTACTTCCCAACTTTCTGCACTACACTGACAACTGCATTGGTACTACTTCCTGCACCCATGCTGAGTTTGTTATCAACTTTGCCTTCAAATTTACATGGTCTGCATCTCTCTTCCCTTTCTCAATCTCCAGCCATGGAGACACTGTCCACTGGTATCTTTTATAAATCTACTGACTTTCACAGCTTGAGTAGACCTCTTCCCTCCCTGACACTTGTAAGAATGCTATTCCCTTTTTTTCAATTCCTACATCTCTACTGCATCTATTTTTAGGATGAGGGTTTCCATTCCAAAACATCTTAAATGTCCTTCAAAGAACGGATTTGCCTTCCTCTGTCATCAATTCTACCGCCACCTTCATCTCCTCCATTTTCTGGACATCCACCCTCAATTTGTATTTCCATCGTCACAAGTATAAAGATCCCCTTGTCCTTATCATCCCACGAGCCTCCACATCCAGCATATCATTCTCTGTAACTTCCATCATCTTCAATAGGAGCCCACCACATCTTTCCCTCTTGGGTTGGAAGAGCAACAACTCATATTCCAACTTGATGGCATGAATGTTAAATGAATTTTCTTCTCCTCCCCCCCCCCCCTCCTATTTTGCTATGCTGGCTTCATTACCCTTTTTTTCTTCACATACTTTCATCTTCCTCTTGTTCCACCTCTTTCTCTTTCTTCCATGCTCTACTCTCCTATCAATTTCCTTCTTCAGTCCTTTACCACCTATCATCTACCAGCTTGTACTCCTTCCCCTCATCCCACTTTATTCTGGCTTCTTCCCTCTTCCTTTCCTGGCTGTGGCCTCTACATGGTTGGACGAGGACAGGGTATCTCACTCCTGACAACAAAGTTCTCCAACATCAACATCGCTCGTAGACACAAATATATCCACCAGCATCTTTCCTGAAGTAAATGGTCAGCTCTTCCAAGGTAGTTCAAGGTTAAATAATGTCAATTACTTTTTAAAGTCAATCTGATATAGGGAATAAATAGGATCATATATACAGTGCATTCCAGTTAATTGTGGGACACATGGGACCAGTACTTTTTAGCTCAATTAAGTAGCTGCCTCAATTTCATGGAAATAGTTTTAAGTATAAAAAACTGAGTAATAAATTACACACTGAAATGAAATACAAAACAAATTAGACCACCACCAATATAGTAGTAAAAAAACTATTACTTCTCAAGTTAGAGGAATTCATTAAGTGTATGCCATGTTCTTTTGACTGTAAATGGACAAAATTGGTATTTTGTCCCTGCAGACCCACCACCTTATTTACCTTGTATAGGCATAGATAATAATAGTAGTGTTGACAACTTTCTGAACAAATCATTAGGGGTCAAATAAAGTTACAATAATTCCTTTTGTTTACTATTTTATGAACACAAATTCTGCTTTAGCATTGATAGGTAGCATCATTTAGTTTCCTTTTGCATTTGATATGGTCACAAAATTTTTTTAGAAATTAGTGACTGCATTCACTATGGCTTGTCAGAATGCTGGTATTTATTAAGCCATCTTAAGCAGAAAACCAATCCTCATTTCTTTAAAGCTATTTCAGAAAAAAAACTGTTCCACAGTATGAGTTTCTTCATGCATCCTAAAATTCAAAATCAGCTTTTTATAGAAACCTTTAATAATTTTCTTTCAGTATATTTTGAATTATTTGAGAAGGTTGCTTGCTTGCTGTAGAAAAATGGTAAAGGCCATCCTGAAGATGTAATGTTCACCAGTGGTTCTCATTCAGCTGCAACTATATCAAGTCACTTGCACAATAATACTTAACTTACAGTGAACAGTATTAAGCACTACAGAGGATTACAAATTATTAGCTTTGAGTTTAAATGCATTTGAGAACTACAAATTTACAAGCTTTGCTATTTTCCGTTTCCTACATAGAACACACAAGTAATGCATTATAAGACCTTAATTCGCTTCATTTTCTTTATTTTTCATAGGGGAACAGTTCATCAAAGCTTTCCCGATTTTACATTTCTGACTGGCCACTTCCTTGGAAAGATATTTGGACTGAAAGGAACTATAGATCCCCATATAGCAATCGATATAAGCAATAAGGCTGCTTTAGCATTCATGCAAAGACACTTGAGTAAGTAAATAAGACATTTAATATTGAAATATATAACTAAGGAATCATTTTAGTTTTATTCTAGGTGTTAGCTAGCTAGCTATTTTATAGATAATGGGGAAACAAAATAATAGGATTACTGCAATCAAAAAACTGCAGGGAAAACATTTTTAGTGGTTTGCATATGTGGTCATTGTTGATCGTGCTTGAATGAAATTTATCTTTTAAATACAGGTATCCCCCACTTTACAAATGTTCACTTTATGCTACTTTGCTGTTACTAAAGACCTGTATTAGTAACCTGTTCTTGCATTACAAAGAGGATTTTTGCTTTTACGAAAATTTTTCCCATACAAATTAATGGTTCTTCGCTTTACGCCATTTCGGCTTACAAAGGTTTCATAGGAATGCTCTACCTTTGTGGGGGGGGGGGGGGGGGGGGAAGACACCTGTACCTTCAATTTTTCCTGATTGAAATAACACACATGCAAATCAGTGGCATTAAATTTAATACCATAGTATGCAAAGGAAACATTATCTGGGATCATAACAAGAGCATCTGTGTAAAGGGAATTTCCCAGTTTAAACGATGAAGTCCATTTCATAATTATTTCCCTTTGTAACAAAGATTCAAAATTCTATCTTGAATAATTGATTCTAAATTAATCTGAACACCAGATTTTATTTTCCAGGTCTTCAGCAAGATTTTGATCAATGGAATTCTCTTATTGATGGGAAAGGAGAACATATTATACCTGGCACGAACATTCCTCTGGATCAACTAAATTTGAAATCCAAACAATGACACTGCCATTTTGAAGTGCACAACAGTAATTGTAGATCTACCTAATATTCACAGTTGTGCAATGCATTTGCCAGTTTTAACATATTCAAATGTCATCAGCCATACAAAACATTACCTCCATAATTTTGTTTCATTTTGATGTTTGTAGATCCATGTTTCAGATTATGTGATAATATTCAAATCATCCAATTACTCTTATATTAGGACAGTGGGATACAAGTGAGAGTTACCTAAATACTTGTATTTTGAGTGAACATTTTTATATCCTGAGTTTCCACAGCTTGTCAGATGGTGGAATATTGCACTCAGTATTTGATAATGCACTCAGTTATTTATAATATAATACACATCTTCTATCTGTTAGTAGCACCACAGTTCTGAAGTTTAATTTCATCCTTAACAGGACTTTACCAATCTTTTAAGTGTGTAATTTAGGTTTCTGGAGAGTGAATTTATTTTTACTCTACATTGTTTTCTAAACTTCAGATTTAATTCAATGCATCTCATTACCTTCTAATAGAAATTCTAATTAGATTTGGGTCACTCCTTGCATATCAACAAAACTTTGTTCAGCTGGTTGGTTAAAAAATTAAACTTTCCTTTTCACTAAATGTGTCCAAGGCAACCTCCTCAGATTCCTTGGTTCATTTGGAACAGACTGCAGTGACACGAATAATACTGACAGTCTAGAGTCAAAATATTTACCTTTTGCACAGGACCCACATATAACATGAACATTCCATGTTTATGGGGAGTTGAAATACAAAGCAAAGCACAATTTTATATTCTTGAAGATGCCTTATTATATTAAAAAATAAAAGGACTGGGATTTTCACTTCCACTAACTGAGTCAGTTACACATTTTCAAATTAAATAGAATGCAAATCATTCAGTTCCAATGAAATTGGCCAGTTTACTTTTAATTACTGTGCAGGCTAAGATGAATTAAATCCCCCTCTGAGATTTACCAGAACTTTACAAAGTTTACTGGTTAAAGTAAACTCGCCTTTTCTCTTAGAATTAGTTTGCAACTTTATCCACTCAACTCTACCCAGTACATGAAATATTGGCAGTTTTCAAGTCATGTCAGTAGAGAATTTGCCGTAAAAGCCCAAGTTTCCTACATGTGAACAGGGATTTGCGTTATAGCATCTCTCCAACTGGCAGTAACTGTAATGACAAAGTCAATCAGATCAGTGGCTTTGTTCTACAGTCAGAATTGAGCACTAGTTACATCACCCTTACTCCTTAAATCAAGTGAAAAATTAACAAAAATTCTACACCAGCATATTAAACTGCAATGAGAGCTTATGCATTTGAAATTGGGGAAATATTTTTCATCACATTCTTGTACAGGGAAGTCAGATTCTGAGGATATAGTAAGTTTCTTGAGGGTTCTTCAACTGATGTCTGAAAAGTTCATGTTAGTTTCATTTCAGAATCAGGTTATACCAGCATATGTTGTGAAATTTCTTTTGTGGCAGCAGTACATACTAAAACTATAAATTACAATAATAGATAAAAACAGTGCAAAGAAAGGAAAGACTTTGAGGGTTCATGGGTTCATTGTCCAATCAAAAATCTGATGGCAGGAGGAAAAAGCTGTTCCTGAAATGTTGAGTGTCTTCCCAGGTTCCTGTACCTTCTCTTTGATAGTAGCAATGAGAAGAGGGGATGTCCTGCATGACTGGGATCCTTAATGACAGATGCCACCTTTTTGAGGCAGCACCTTTCGAAGGAGTCCTGGATGCTGGTGAAGCTAGTGGCCACGGAGCTGGTACCATGCAGTGGCACCACCATTGGAGCCAGTAATACAACCAGTTAGAAGGTACATTTGTAGAAATCTATGAGTGCCTTTGCTAGCATACCAACTCTCTTTGAACTAACTGAAATATAGCCACTGTTGTTCCTTCTTTGTAATTTTATATGTTGAGCCTAGGATAGATCCTCAGACATTGAAACCCAGGAACTTGAAACTGCTTGGGTTCATTACCCACTACTGACCATAAGGAGTTTGTCTGTTCACCCAGTGACACATGGGTTCCCTCCCACAATTCAAAGACATCATTGTAAATGGTCCCGTCATTAGGATAAGATTAAATCGGTGGAATTGCCGGGCAGTGCTACTCCAAGGGCCTGTTCTGTGCTGTATCTCAATAATAACACTTCTTGCTTACCTGAATGATTGCCACTGCACCAAGACTGCCTGCTTGACTAGCATACACTTACCATCCTACACATTCATTCCCTCCATCTCCACAGAGCCAGGAAATCAGCAATGGACAACATTGTCAATGACACCCAAATCCCCAAAAATGGAATAAATTTAAAAACACCATTCTGCAGTTAATCTGATTGCAAGATGAAAACAAAAGTTGCCATACTTCTGCTTTAAATAATCATAAAGGAGACCCAAAACAAATTGAAACAATAGCACCAAAAGTTAATTTGAGTAAATGTCTTACCTGCTCCAACTATAGCTGTAACACAACTACTACTCAGCCTTGTATATCCAAAGTGGCCTTGCACGAGAACTATCCAGTTAGCCCCACTCCATTTTCCCCAAAGACTGAACATTCTCCTGGTGAATAATGTGCTTTTTGGAATACTACAAATCAGTTTGCTTCTACCACCACCCTAGAAGTGCATTCTGAATCTTAATCAGTGCTATGTGATCCTGTAACACATTTAGTTCTATGTGAATATCCTGTATTCTACCTCTTTACCACTCCAAAAGGGAGGTTTCATTATATACAGAAAACAAATTACAAAGTGATATACAAGTAACATGCTTGAAATAAAAGATTTGGAACATTGCTCAAAGCCAAAGACATACGAAAATCATTTGTAGAAATATCAGGAGTTCTGACATGAATGAAGGGAAAAGTTAGGAAGTATAAAAGGGGTTGAAATTTCAACTACTACCGTGAAATTAAGGGTGTATTTGTCAAATAAGGAATAATCAAACAGTTTTGTTTGCAAGGAAATTGATCATTTTAGTTCCAGAATAAAAATACCTGAAACAACTTCTTTGGTACAACACTGCAGTTTAACTTTCATTAGTCCTCAAGCATTGATAAATAAGCTTTATTTGTCACTTTAATTGAACACATTTTTAAAAACATGCAGTGTACAGGTATTTTGATGCTGAGTGTTGCAAACATCCTTTTAGATTTTAGTCTGAAGTTGACTTGCATTATAATCCATCATTTAGAATTTCTAAAAAGGATTTTTTCCAGAAACTCTGGGTAATTACTTTTCTTGGCTGTAGTATACATACAGAAACAATTTAAAGGCATTGACATTCTTGAATACTGATCAGGTTTTGGCAAGATATTCTGTATTCAATATCTGCTTTATAAATTATTTTTAATAACTAAGTTTCTGTTCATCACTATAGATGAAATGTGCTATTTTTCCAACAGACTGGTACCAGCAGTAACCAAAAAATTGCACACAACAGGCTATATACCCATCACTAAGTCTCTTGCTCTTTCCCTTACTCACAACTGAAGCATTTTCATGAGAAGTAAAAAAAACTGCTGCATCAACTGAACTGAATGCATGTTTGAATCCCAAACTTAAACATTCCATAGGATGAAATAGATTAATCTCTTTTCTAGTTTTCTGATCAACTGTCAAAAAGTACCAGAGCAGTATTTTGTTTCATTAGACTACAGCATCCTTTAAATTTACTTTTTATAAGTAGAGCCATACCAGGGAGTAAATGAAAAATACTACTTATTTACCAGTATTGTAGCTGTAGTATTTTAACAAAAACTTCAGAAGCAGGAATCACTATTTATGTTTGCATCTTCCTTCAAGACTGATAACCATTAAAGGAGTAAATCCACAGATTTGCCTTCTACTGTGATGCAGACATTAGCTTCTAAATTTGTGTCAGGCGAATTCTCAAACTTATTTTCTGATGCTAAGTGTGTAGCAAAAGGAATCTATCCAAGTCTGGGTTTTTAATCTTCAAAGTGCTCAAGCAATGCAACATCCGATTTAGTAGAAGAAAACACAACATCTGTAACTTCAGTACTGGTGCCATGGATCAATTGTTCCTCATCCAGTTCAATGACAGTGCTAGAAGGCACAGTTTGACCATCACTTTTCTCACAATTAACTTCAGAGACAACCATTTCTTTCTCAGAGACAGAAGTACTGTAATTAGAGGAGCTTGACTTAGTGTCCTGATGTTCATTCTCATATTGATGCAAATGGTGAGAAAATTCGGATTCAGGCCGAAGCATCAATGAAGATGATTCTAAGTTCAAAAAACAAGGCATTAGCAGTAGAACAGAACCTTCTTTCAACAAAATTAATAATCAGCAAATCAGGCAGTATTTGTGGAGTGGATGGTTAATGTCCATCAGAACTGGAAAAGACAAACCAAATTATTGCAAGCTAGAGAAGTTGGAGGGACACGGATAAGACAATCTCTGAAAATTTGAGGCCAGGGATGCTGTGGAGCGGTTACAGAGGTCTGCTGGTCGACAGGGGAGTTACAAAACAGAAAAAAGCAAACACTATGAAATGTAAGCAGAGAGGGGGAGAAAAGCAAGGAATAGAAAAGTTACAAAATTGCAAAATGCACTAACAAGGGACAGAGGAAAGCTGAGATAATACCATACTAAAATGCCCCATTCTAAAACAGACAATAGAAAATTAACTGATGTTGTGCAATTATTACTGAGCCCATTATACTGCAATACAACCATATGGAAGATGGTGTTGCCCCTTAAAACTATAATTCAGCCTTATTGTAAACAAATCCGGAGGCCACAATGAGAGTGAAATGGAAAGTTTAAGTGACAGACAACAGGAAGCTCCAAATCACTCCTACACACCATACAACATACACTGCAAGCTTTTAAAGAGCAGAAACCCATGCAGTGCTCCAGAGTGGAAGTGCAAGTGAATCACTGCTTTGGTAAAGACTCTGGGTCCCTTATGGCAGGAAGTAATAAAGGGAACAAGAGTTCATAATGGAAAGCACCAAAAGGTGAGTGATGCTGTATTTGGTAAGACAAATCAGTGTTGGACTTTCAGTGAATGGTAGGGCCTTGGGGACTGTTCTCTGTTAATTACTACAAAGGCAGAACCATAGCACAATAAAACAAGGAAACAAGACCTTCAGTCCAACTCATTCAGTACTACAGTGTGCTAAAATGATTATGTTGTTACTGGGCCTATAAGGTTGAGGTTATTCAGAAACTCTAAATAAGTGCGAGATGCTGAGGGATGACCTTAGGTTCATAAAATTATGAGGGGCCTAGATAGGGCAATTATCCAAAGCATCTTTCCTTGGGTTGGGGAGCTCAAAACTTTTGCAATAGGTTCAAAGGGAAAGGTGAAAAACTTAAGAGAATCCAAGAGTAAAGTTCTTTTAGAGAAGGGGTTCCCAACCCTTTTTTATGCCATAGACCCCTACCATTAACTGAGGGGCCTGTGGACCTCAGGCTGGGAAACCCTGTAGAGGGTGATGATTATATCAATCAAACTACCAGAGGAAGTGGTAGATCCAGATACAACTACATTTTAAAAACAATTACATGGATAGAAAAGGTTCAGGGACTATCTCAGTTAGGCTACTTGTCAGCTTTATTGCGCTATGATTCTATCTTGTTTTAGTAAGTTTTTAGTAATAATTAACCAAGAATTATAATCAATTTGAAATGCAGCTCAAAGTGAATGTTCGAAGTATCAAATGCTTCAACGTCATTAAATCAAGGTCATGATTCAATAGTACAATTCTAGAAACACATCCAACAAAGCTTCAATTTCTCCAAAATACTTAGCTAAGACTTGCAATTCATTACATCATACATATCCAGTCAATTTCATACCAGTCCTTCCAGAACATTGTAGCTTTTGCTTTGCAGCTACTCAACCAGACCAATAAGACCAATCTTATCTAGCTGTGACTACCAATCAGTCAGTTTCAAAAAGAAGCTAGCATTCAACCATACTTTTTAATCCTAAATTTACATGAGGCAAAACTAAACTTCCAACAAGCTGGCAATAAGTGCTTACTCCTTCACTGGTTTCCATTTGAAATTCAGCAGCATATCTGGATATGTCCGAATTCCCTACATTTTGTTGTTGCAATTCAACAATAGCCAAATCTAGTATATGATAGAAGTTCCTGGAGGAGAAAATCGCAATTTTGTGTTTTATAAATCTATGATGCTAATTAAAACTTTGAAAAAATGTATTTTTAAATTCACTTTTATCCTTAAAGTGTTAGAAAGGACAGCAGAGCAGTTCAACCAATGAAGTTCATGCATCACACCTGCAACTCACATAATCTTAACCTCCAGTGCTATTTATGTGAAGTCTTTCACTTGATGATGTGTAAAATGAGTCAGTGTGACCACTATGAAATAATAGGCCACTGGAGGGATGGGGGGCAGGTGGAGAAACAAGAGTGTGGCATAGAATCAATGGGCAAATATGCCCTTCTACCTCAAGGAAATATAAATAAAACCTCAACTACCGAGAGGCAAAGCTCCACCACAACTTTCGTTTACTTCGGAAATACTTTACAGGTACTCCACTTACGTCCCAGTCAATACCAAAGTCTTATTTCAAGACTGCAATGGACACTACCCAGGTGCAAGCCAAGCTGCTTGGACCTTTTACACTTGAAGGCAAATTTAGATACACAAATCCAATACAGTTCCATTAATTTGGCAGATGTAACCAACAACATAGGTTCAGAAGGAAGCTGAGAAGCAGGACCTCAAAGGTAGTAATCTCAGGATTACTACCTACAGCTATAGGGGAAACTTTAAACTAGAATTGCTGGGGGGTGGGAACCGAACTGAAGAGACTGAGGAAGAGGCAGTAGGCTCACAATTAGAGAAAGCCTGTAGACAGTGCGAGAGGGAGGATAGGCAGGTAATAGAGAAGGGATGCGCTCAGACCGATTTTAATGCAAGGAGTATTATAAACAGAGGGTGAGCTAAGAGTGTGGATCAGTACTTGGAGCTCTGATGTTGTGGCCGTTACAGAGACTTGGATAGCTCAGGGGCAGGAATGGTTACTTAGAGTGCCAAGCTATAGATGTTTCAGAAAGAACAGGGAGGGAGGCAGAAGTGGGAGCATGCCACTGATGATCAGAGATGGTGTCACAGCTGCAGAAAAGGAGGAAGTCATGGAGGGATTGTCTACAGAGTCTCTGTGGGTGGAAGTTAGGAACAGGAAGGGGTCAATAACTCTACTGGGTGTTTTTTTTAAAATAAAATGGACCACCCAATAGTAACAGGAACATTGAGCAGATAGGGAGACAGATTCTGGAAGGGTGTAATAATAACAGGGTTGTCTTGATGGGAGATTTTAACTTCCCAAATATTGATTGGCATCTCCCGAGAGCAAGGGGTTTTAGATGGCGTGGAGCTTGTTAGGTGTGTCCAGTAAAGTTTCTTGACACAATATGTAGATAAGCCTATAAGAAGAGAGGCTGTACTTGATCTGGTATTGGGAGATAACCTGGTCAGGTGTCAGATCTCTCAGTGGGAGAGCATTTTGGAAATAATTATCACAATTCTATCTCCCTTACCATAGCACTGGAGAGAGATAGAAAAAGACAAGTTAGGGAAGTGTTTAAATGGAGTAAGGGGAAATATAAGGCTATCAGGCAGGAACTTGGAAGCATAAATTGGGAAGAGATGTTCTCAGGGAAATGTAAGGCAGAAATGTGGCAAATGTTCAGGGGATATTTGCATGGGGTTCTGCATAGGTATGTTCCAATGAGACAGGAAAAGGATGGTAGGGTACAGGAACCTTGGCGTACAAAGGCTATTGTAAATCTAGTCAAGAAGAAAAGCTAACAAAAGGTTCAAAAAACTAGGTAATAATAGAGATCTAGAAGATTATAAGGCTAGCAGGAAGGAGCTTAAGAAAGAAATTAGAAGAGCCAGAAGGAGCCATGAGAAGGCCTTGGTGGACAAGATTAAGGAAAACCCTAAGGCATTGTACAAGTATGTGAAGAGCAAGAGGACAAGAGAGAATAGGAACAATCAAGTGTGACAGTGGAAAAGTGTGTATGGAACCAGAGGAGATAGCTGAGGTACTTAATGAATACTTTGTTTCAGTACTCACTACAGAAAAGAATCTTGGCAATTGTAGTGTACTAAAAAGCTTGAACACATAGATATTAAGAAAGAGGATGTGCTGGAGCTTTTGGAAAGCTTCAAGTTGGATAAGTCACCAGGTCCGGATGAGATATTCCCCAGGCTACTGTGGGAGCCTCTAGCAATAATTTTTGCATCATCAATGGGGACAGATAGGTTCTAGAGTAGTGGTCGCCAACCCGTCGATCTTTGAGACTTTCCCAGTAGATCCCGAAAAAAATAAAAAAATAAAAACACAAATACTGTTGAGAGATTGTTTCTGGGTTGCTCAGTTTTAGTTCCGTTCTTTCTGCCCAGTGCGCATGTGTCTAGCTCCCCCACCCTACACAGTGTACTTCAGTGGTCCCCAACCACCAGGCCAGGAGGAAACAACATGAGTCAGCTGCACCCTTCCTCACTCCCTGTCATGGCCACTGTTGAACTTGAACCCACGCGAGGTCATCAGTCGCCTAAACGCAGTGATACCCTCATGCCGGGGATCACTGGTTGGCCTCGGGAAGCTGGTTGCTACTGGCCTGGAGCGCTGCCTCTAAACCTGTTCAGCACACTGAATGTTTGTGGGGAACCCAGTGCTAAAAGATTCGCAGACGACCTAATTCAGGCTCACCGTTTCATAAGCATCAGAGCAGTTACCTCGCTGCAATCTATTGAAACAAACTTCTGTTGGCCGATAGATCCTATGGGGGGGGGGGGGGCCCCGCTCCGTTACAGTCCTCGCTCGCTCTCTTCGGATTGTGACCGCCACCCCCCACCCCCGGTATGGGGACCACCTGCCCTGACCTTGTCCTTTCACCCGACCCATGACCAACCGCACCTGGCCAAGGCGTCTGGCAGGCGGGAGGCTGTCCGAGGCAATGAAGCCCTCAAAACGGCTTCAGTACCTCGAGTCCAAGCACCCCACACTTAAAGACAAAAGTGTTGAGTTTTGTGAGCAACACGGGACAGAAGCTAAATGCCAAGTGCCACGAAATTGCGGAATAGACTGGACATAAGGAACCTGCTTCGAGTATCGCTGTATTCCTGTCATGTTTAACACCCCCCCATCCCATTGGCCAGTCTGCAAGAATATTGTCAATATTAAACCAGTCCGCAGTGCGTAAAAGGGTGGGGACCCTGGTGTTCATACATTATTTCTATTTCCGGGTTGCAGGGTTTTACTTCCGGTCTTTTCTGCCCTAGTGCGCATGCGTGTAACTAATTGCTCTGGGGTCGATCTTGCCTTGAACTAAGGCCGAGATAGGGGATCTTGGGCTTAAAAAGGTTGGTGACCACTATTCTAGAGGATTGGAGGGCTGCAGATGTTGTTCCCTTATTCAAGAAAGGGAGCAGAGATAGCCCAGGACATTACAGACCAGTGAGTCTTACTTCAGTGGTTGTTAAGTTAAAGGAAAAGATCCTGAGAAGCAGGATTTATGATCATTCGGACAAGCATAATATCATTAGGAATAGTCAGCACAGCTTTGTCAAAGGCAGGTCGTGCCTTGGGAGCCTGATTGAATTTTTTGAGGATGTGACTAAACATATTGATGAGCAGTAGATTTAGTGTATATGGATTTCAGCAAGACATTTGATAAGATACCCCATCATGCAAGGCTTATTAAGAAAGTAAGGAGGCATGGGATCCAAGGGGACATTGCTTTGTGGATCTAGAATTAGCTTGCTTTGTGGATCCAAAAGGCAAAGAGTGGGTGTAGATGGTCATATTCTGCATGGAGGGCAGTGACCAGTGGTGTGCCTCAGGGATCTATTCTGCAACCCTTACTCTTTGTGATTTTTATAAATGACTGGATGAGGAAGTACAGGGATGGGTTAGTAAATTTGCTGACGACACGAAGGTCGGAGTGTTGTGGCTAGTGTGGAGGTTTGTCAGAGGTTACAGCAGGACATCAATAGGATGCAAAACTGGGCTGAGAAGTGGCAGATGGAGTTCAACCCAGATAAGTGTGAGGTGATTCATTTTGCTGGGATAAATACGAGTAAGAATATAGTATTAATGGCAAGACACTTGGCAGTGTGGAGGATCAGAGGGATCTTGGGGTCTGAGTCCATTGAACACTCAAAGCTACTACGCAGGTTGACTCTATGGTTAAGGCAGCAGTGCATTAGCCTTTATCAATCGTGGGATTGAGTTTAGAAGCCAAGAGTTAATGTTGCAGCTATACAGGACCCTGGTCAGACCCCACTTGGGAGTACTGTACTCAGTTCTGGTCACCTCACTACAGGAAGGACATGGAAACAATAGAAAGGGTGCAGAGGAGATTCACGAGGATGTAGCCTGCATTGGGAAGCATACCTTATGAGAATAGGTTGAGTGGACTTGGTCTTTTCTCCTTGGAGCAACAGAGGATGAGGTGACCAGATAGAGGTGTACAAGATCATGAGAGGCATTCATTGTGTGGATAGTCAGAGGCTCCCCCCCACCCCCTCCAGGGCTGAAGTGGCTAACACGAGAGGGCACATTTTTAAGGTGCCTGGAAGTAAGTACAGAAGAGATGTCAGGGTTAAGTCTTTTAAAAAAAAGAGTTGTGAGTGCGTGGAATGGGCTGTCGGCAGTGGTGGTGGAAGCAGATATGATAGGGTCTTTTAAGAATCTCCTGGACAGGTACACAGAGCTTAGAGAAATAGAGGGCTATGGATAACCCTAGGTAATTTATATAGTAAGGACATATTACGCACAGCTTTGTGGGTCAAAGGGCCTGTATTGTGCTGTAGGTTTTCTATGTTTTTACAACAAAAAGATATGGGAGAATACAGCTTGGTGGGTTTTTAAACCAAATTAATGCCAAAGCCAATGCCAACACAAATGGAATTGAAATATCCTTGTCTCTACCAGAAATACTGAAACAACGTTGAAACAGCTTTTTTTAAATCAGCATTTTTGTAGATAACTGAATTATTAATCTTCTAACACAAGATCAACACTGGTTATGGATACAGCCAAGATCAATTTCTTTGAGAAAATGTGAAGAATGAAATTAACCATACAGACCTTTCCTGAACAGAAGTACTGCCAAATTCAGGCAGAATGGATACAATTATCGCACCAAGTCATTTCCCAATTTCAACAGCTATCTCAAATATCACATCAGAATAAGATCAAGTTTCCTACCTTCTCTGCCAAAGGTCTCTTTTGCGATATTTGGAAAAAATTTATAAGATTAAGATATAATGAAAGCTGGAATGGAAAAATGCTTAAAAATTCCTTAATATTTAAAAACAATTTTCAAATAAGATCACGACTTATAATTTACCAAAATATACATACAGTACAATCACAAGTTACATTTCATTACAATACATACAAGAAATGTTTCATACCTTGTACTGTGTTGCTGTCACCTGTTGCAGATAATGGATCATCTAACAGAATACTTTTGTTCTCATTTTTTTCAAAATCTTTGTGTTTTCCTGCAAAAAAAAAGCACCATGTGAACAAGTACCCATGTACTCTACAACATGAATAGATCCTTGAGAATGTTTAAATAAATTCTACCAACTTTACAATAAATTCTGCACGCCCAAAATACAACTGTGGTGTAAACACAAGCTTAAAAATCAACTGCAGTGCAAAATATCTGCAATGTTGTCGTCAACAGAACAAACTGCCCAGATCCATTACTGTTATAAGTCTAAAATCCTAACAATGATCTCTTAACAATTAATCTGATTCAGTAAATATAAAGCAATTTATTCATGCTTTTACCAGATCTGACTTGTACTTTATTTTAAACTGTCATATCTTAAACTTCCAGTTTTCCACAGGATGTCATGAAGTTATATACCTTCATTCATCACTTCAAGACTTTCACCAGATAGAATTTTGCTTTCTTCTTCCAAGCAGATATTCATCCTAATGTCTGTTAAAATGAAAAATAATTGAACTATTTCTTACATCCTTCACATACAAGTAAAAATCTTCACATTACATCTCCATCTAAATGTGCAATCATAGTATTTACAATAAACACTTAATGTAACATAGAATACCCTCAATTCAGCATGGGTTAATCAGAATGATGGCCTGGTGGAAGAAGCTGTCCCAGAGCCTTTTGGTCCTGGCTTTTATGCTGCAGTACCATTTCCAAGATAGTAGCAGCTGCAATAGATCGTGGTTGGGGTGACGTGGGTCCCCAATGATCCTTCAGGCCCTTTTTACATACCTGTCTTTGTGAATGTCCTGAATCATGGGAAGTTCACAACTACAGATGTGTTGGGCTGTCCACACCACTCTCCGCAGAATCCTGTGATTAAGGGAGGTACAGTTCCCACACCAGGCAGTGATGCAGCCCGTCAGGTATTTTCAATTCAGTAATCCATTTGTGTAAAGTCATACCAAGTTTGACAACTTGAACCTCACTAGCATGGGTTCAGATCTTCAAACTCCACACACTTCAGGTTGATAATTCAATACAGACAACTAGAAATTTCAAGGAAACCAAGTTACAGAAACAAAAAAAAACTGGATAAGGTAAAGATGATGAAGCATTGATCATGTAGATAGTCAGAGGCTTTTTCCCAGGGTGGAAATGGCTATCACAAAAGGGCACAGTTTTAAGGTGCTTGGAGGCAGGTAACACAGGAGATGTCAGTGTTAATTTTTTTTTTTTTTTTTTAAAAAACAGTGTGGTGAGTGCATGGAATGGGCTGCCGGCGATGGCGGTGGAGGCAGATACAATAGAGTCTTTTAAGAGACTTATGGATAGGTACATGGAGCTTAGAAAAATAAAGGGCTACGGGTAACTCAAGGTAGTTTCTGAAGTACAGG
This sequence comes from Hemitrygon akajei, assembly GCF_048418815.1. Taxonomy (NCBI): domain Eukaryota; kingdom Metazoa; phylum Chordata; class Chondrichthyes; order Myliobatiformes; family Dasyatidae; genus Hemitrygon; species Hemitrygon akajei. The sequence goes on from NC_133132.1 coordinate 128,828,249, forward strand.
TAGTCCCCGAGTTACGAATTTCTGAAGTACAGGTAGTCCCCGAGTTACAAACATCCTACTTACGGACGACTCGTACTTACAAACCAAGGAAGGAGAACATCATCCGCCATTTTAAGTCTGATCGCAACACCATCCGCCATTTTAACTCATTGCCGTTGACACAGTGTTGAGTGTGTAACTTTGTATTTGGCTTAAATTTTTCTTATCAAGATTCACCCTGAACCCCCCCCCCCCCCCCCCCCGTTCCAGTCAGCTGGTGGCGCAGTGAGATCAGAGAACAGAGAACAGGCTCGAGAACAGAGGTTCCTGAGTTCGATCCAGCGACAAACCACTCCCGTGCCGGGTTGATGTTGATCCAGTGACTCCCGTACCATCCGTGCTAGGTTGATGTTGAGCTCGCAACTCGACCTCGTAAAAAACACTGCCACCTCCAGTTTAAGTTCTCATGCGGAATATTGTGGAAGATCAAATACCCAAATCCAGCACAGCCCCCACTTGTCCCATTTAACCTGTCTCACTGTGGTGGACTTTAGTGCGGTGGTCCTTAGGACCCAGCAGACCTCGGGAGCCGGTGAAGGTCGGGACCCGACGCCTGCAGTGTTTCTGTTCCGTTGACAGGAAGCGATCACGATTGAAAATAAAGTGGAAATAATTAAGCGTCTGGAAAGAGGTGAAACATCACCGGTCATTGGAAAAGTGTTAGGCTACAGTCGGTCAACGATCAGAACAATTTTAAAGGATAAAGTGAGAATAATGGAGCATGTGAAAGGCCCTGCCCCGATGAAAGCTACAATTATTACTAAGCAACACAGTAGCTTAATTATTGGAATACATACAAAGTACATTTCTTAAGTGTTTTATATTTATAGAAAGGTAAACTATACTATATACTAAGGCAAACGTTTGACTAACGCTAAATAATACCGGATGTACTTGTTCCGACTTACGTACAAATCTGACTTAAAGACGGACTCAGGAACTCGTTCGTAACCCAGGGACTGCCTGTGCATGTTCAGCACAGCATTGTAGGCCAAAGGGCCTGGCCTGTGCTGTAGTTTTTCTATGTTTCGATGAAAACAGAAGACGGTGCTATTTAAAGACAACAGGGCTTATATGGCAATGAGATAAAAAGCAAAAACTAAGTGTTTTGACATCTGTTAACATCAGATCAAATGATTGACACAAATCAAATATTAATTCAATTGAACAAAAACTGCATGTTTAACTTTAAAGGTAATTGTTACCATTATCACAATCAACACAGCAATTGATAGTGACTTGTACAATTGGGGAGATTTCTACTATGGTAGAACCCAAAATACCATGGCCTCAATGTTTTTCAAAATAGTGGGTGGGATTAAGAAAAGAAATTGAGAAATGTCAGGATTTCTTGATTACATAGAACTTTGAAAATCAGTCTCCCAAGAATTCCTAAATAGATGACTTAACTGATTAGGAAACCAACAATCCTGAACTCTGACTGACCTAATTCCTGATAATATGTCTTTGGCCTAATTTTAAAATGTTAGTATTAGCAATATCACCTACCTTTTCGTGAAAGCTCTGTGTACTGAATATAAAATTCTAAACTATAATCAACATTCGTAGAACAGTGCAGTACAGTCCCTTCAAATCACAATTTTATGTCAACTTTTTATCTACGCCATGATCTATCTAATCCTTCCCTCCCACACATGTCCATCTAAGATTCCCTTCAATGTCCCAATGTGTCTGTTTATAACATCACCTCGGCATATTCCACGCACTAAAATAGTTACACAGTGATATTCCCCCCCACCAACCCTATACATTCCTCCAATTAGGCCCACCCTCATAATAGCCATCTCTACCCAGAGAAGTCTCAGACTGACCACTATACCTTTTATCATCTTGTACACCTTTATTAAACCACCTCTCATTCACCTTCATTTGAACAGAAAATCATAGCTCACTCAACTTTGCTCAAATCACACGCTCTGATGAGGGCAGCATCCTGGTTAATCACCACTGTACTCTTTCTAAAATTTTCAGATCCTTCATGCAATGAGTTGACCAGAATTGAACAATACACCAAGTGAGGTCTAACCAGAGCTAACAGAGCTCTACATCCAGAACTGGCTTGCCCACAGAAGGCAAAGAGTGGTTGTAGACATGTCATATTCTTCATGGAGGTCGGTCACCAGTGGGGTGCCCCAGGGATCTGTTCTGGGACCCTTACTCTTCGTGATTTTCATAAATGACCTGGATGAGGAAGTGCAGGGATAGGTTAGTAAATTTGCTGATGACAAAGGCTGGAGATGTTGTGGATAGTGTGGAGGGCAGTAAGAGGTTACAGCAGGATAGTGATAGGATATGAAACTGGGCCAAGTGGCGGCAGATGGAGTTCAACCCAGATAAGTGTGAGGTGGTTCATTCTGGTAGGTCAAATATGATGGCAGAATAGTAATGGTAAGAATCTTGGCAGTGTGGAGGATCAGAAGGATCTTGGAGTCCAAGTTAGTAGGACACTCAAAGCTACTGTGTAGGTTAACTTTGTGGTTAAGGTAGCATACAGAGCATTGGCCTTTATCGATCATGGGATTGAGTTTAGGAGCTGAGAGGTAATGTTGCAGCTATATAGGACGCTGGTCAGATCCCACTTGGAGTACTGTCCTCAGTTCTGGTCACCTCACTACAGGAAGGATGTAGAAGCCATAGAAAGGGTGCAGATGAGATTTACTAGGATGTTACCTGGATTGGGAAGCATGTCGTATGAGAATAGGTTGAGTGAACTCTGCCTTTTTTCATTGGAGCGACAGGGGATGAGAGGTGTATAAGGTAAGAAGCATTGATCGTGTGTATAGTCAAAGAGGCTTTTTTCCAGGGCTGAAATGGCTAACACGAGACAACACATTTTTAAAGGTGCTTGGAAGTAGGTACAGAGATGTCAGGGGTAAGTTGTTGTTATAGGCAGGGTAGTGAGTGCGTGGAATGGGCTACCAGCGATGATGCTGGAGGCGGATACAATAGGGTCTTTTAAGAGACTCCTGGATAGGTACATGGAGCTAGAAAAATAGAGGGCTATGGGTAACCCTAGGTAATTTCTATAGTAAGGACATGTTCGGCACAGCTTTGTGGGCTGAAGGGCCTGTATTGTGCTGTAGGTTTTCAATGTTTCTAGAGCTGCAACATCATCTCGTGGTCAAACTCAATTCCCTGACTAATGAAGGCTAACACACCATACAACTTCTTAATCAACCTACCAACTTGTGCGACAGCTTTGAGGGATCTATTAAATGTGAGCCCCAAGACTCCTTTGTTCCTACAATTAAAAATCCTGCCCTTAACCCTGTATTGTCTTCAAGTTTGGCCTTCCAAAATGTATCACTTCATTTTTCTAGATTGAACTCCAATAGCTACTTCTCAGCCCAGCTCTGCATCCTAGATTTTATTACCAAGACAATCAGGATTGCCTCACAGATAAGTTTTAGAGATCATCTAATTACAGAATTCAATTTTCCACCAGCTTTCAGTCACATCTTCCAATTCCCTTTCAGCATTTCAAAAGGCACTTTTATTTGTAACTCAATCAACACATACAAAATGCTGGTAGAACACAGCAGGCTAGGCAGCATCTATAGGGAGAAGTGCTGTCGTCGTTTCGGGCTGAGACCCTTCGTCAGGACTAACCGAAAGAAAAGATAGTAAGAGATTTGAAAGTAGAGGGGGGAGGGGGAAATGCAAAATGATAGGAGAAGACCGGAGGGGGTGGGATGAAGCTAAGAGCTGGAAAGGTGATTGGCGAAAGTGATACAGAGCTGGAGAAGGGAAAGGATCATGGGACGGGAGGCCTCAGGAGAAACAGAAAGGGGGGGGGGGGAGCACCAGAGGGAGATGGAGAACAGGCAAACAACTAAATATGTCAGGGATGGGGTAAGAAGGGGAGGAGGGGCATTAACGGAAGTTAGAGAAGTCAATGTTCATGCCATCAGGTTGGAGGCTACACAGCTGGTATATAAGGTGTTGTTCCTCCAACCTGAGTTTGGATTCATTTTGACAATAGAGGCGGCCATGGATAGACATATCAGAATGAGAATGGGACGTGGAATTAAAATGTGTGGCCACTGGGAGATCCTGCTTTTTCTGGCGGACCGAGCGTAGGTGTTCCGCGAAACGGTCTCCCAGTCTGCGTCGGGTCTCACCAATATATAAAAGGCCACACCGGGAGCAGTATACCACACCAGCCAACTCACAGGTGAAGTGTCGCCTCACCTGGAAGGACTGTCTGGGGCCCTGAATGGTGGTGAGGAAGGAAGTGTAAGGTCAGGTGTAGCACTTGTTCCGTTTACAAGGATAAGTGCCAGGAGGGAGATCAGTGGGAAGGGATGGGGGGGACGAGCGGACAAGGGAGTCGCGTAGGGAGCGATCCCTGTGAAAAGCAGAAGGGGGTGGGGGGAGGGAAAAATGTGTTTGGTAGTGGGATCCCGTTGGAGGTGGCGGAAGTTACGAAGAATTATACGTTGGACCTGGAGGCTGGTGGGGTGGTAGGTAAGGACAAGGGGAATCCTATCCCGAGTGGGGTGGCGGGTGGTTGGGGTGAGGGCAGATGTGCTGGAAATGGGAGAGATACATTTGAGAGCAGAGTTGATGGTGGACGAAGGGAAGCCCCTTTGTTTAAAAAAGGAAGACATCTCCTTCGTCCTGGAAAGAAAAGCCTCATCCTGAGAGCAGATGCGGCAGAGACGGAGGAATTGTGAGAAGGTGATAGCCTTTTTGCAAGAGACAGGGTGGGAAGAGGAATAGTCCAGGTAGCTGTGAGGGTCTGTAGGCTTATAGTAGATATCAGTAGATAGGCCGTCTCCAGAGATGGAGACAGAAAGATCAAGAAAGGGGAGGGAGGTGTCAGAAATAGACCAGGTAAATTGACCAGGGTGAAAGTTGGAGGCAAAGTTAATGAAGTCAACGAGCTCAGCACTCGTGCAAGAGGCAGCTCCAATGCAGTCGTCGATGTAGCGAAGGAAAAGAGGGGGATGGATACCGGTATAGCCTTGGAACATGGACAAAAAGGCAGGTATAACTGGGACCCAAACGGGTGCCCATGGCTACACCCTTGGTTTGGAGGAAGTGGGAGGAGCCAAAGGAGAAATTATTGAGAGTAAGAACTAATTCCGCTAGACGGAGGAGAGTGGTGGTAGAGGGGATTTGATTAGGTCTGGAATCCAAAAAAAACCGAAGAGCTTCGAGACCATCTCGGTGGAAGATGGAGGTATATAGGGACTGGACGTCCATGGTGAAAATAAGACGGAGGGGGCCAGGAAACTTAAAATCATTGAAAAAATTCAAAGCATGAGAAGTGTCACGAACATAGGTGAGAAGAGATTGAACAAGGGGGGATAAGACAGTGTCAAGGTATGCAGAAATGAGTTCAGTGGGGCAGGAGCAAGCTGAGACAATAGGTCTACCTGGACAGGCAGGTTTGTGGATCTTGGGTAGGAGGTAGAAACGGGAAGTGCGGGGTGTGGGAACTATGAGGTTTGTGGCAGTGGATGGGAGATCCCCAGAGCTAATAAGGTTGGTGATGGTATAGGAGACAATGGCCTGATGCTCCTTAGTGGGATCATGATCAAGGGGTAAATAAGAGGAGGTATCAGAGAGTTGTTGCTGTGCCTCGGCCAGGTAGAGGTCAGTACGCCAGACAACAACAGCTCCCCCCTTATCAGCAGGTTTTATAGTGAGGTTGGGATTGGTGCGGAGGGAGCAGAGAGCAGAGCGTTCGGAAGGAGTGAGGTTGGAATTGGAACAGGGTGTGGTGAATTCAAGACGATTGATGTCCTGTCGGCAATTAGCAATAAAGAGATCCAGAGCAGATAGAAGACCAGAGCGGGGTGTCCATGAAGAGGAGGGTTGGAGATGGGAGAAGGGGTCATCGGTGGGTGTAGGAGAGTCCTTGTCAAAGAAGTAAGCTCGGAGACTGAGCCAGTGGAAGAATAGTTCAGCGTCATGGCGTACGCAGAACTCACTGAGGTGTGGGCGAAGGGGGACAAAGGTGAGGCCCTTAATGAGGACAGAGCGCTCTGCCTCAGAGAGTTGAAGGTCAGAGGGAATGGTAAAGACCCAGCATGGATGAGAGATGTGAACATTGACTTCTCTAACTTCCGTTAATGCCCCTCCTCCCCTTCTTACCCCATCTCTGACATATTTAGTTGTTTGCCTGTTCTCCATCTCCCTCTGGTGCTTCCCCCCCTTTCTTTCTCCTGAGGCCTCCCGTCCCATGATCCTTTCCCTTCTCCAGCTCTGTATCACTTTAGCTAATCACCTTTCCAGCTCTTAGCTTCATCCCACCCCCTCCGGTCTTCTCCTATCATTTCACATTTCCCCCTCCCCCCACTACTTTCAAATCTCTTACTATCTTTCCTTTCAGTTATTCCTGACAAAGGGTCTCGGCCCGAAACATCGACAGCGCTTCTCCCTATAGATGCTGCTTAGCCTGCTGTGTTCTACCAGCATTTTGTGTGTGTTGTTTGAATTTCCAGCATTTGCAGATTTCCTTGTGTTTATCTGTAACTCCCTTGTCCATGAGCCACAACTACTGTCCTTATGGCACTTACACCATGCAACTGAAAATGTAACACCAATCTTTATACCTCCTCCCTTCCTCCTCAAACTGTTCTTCCAGACGATGCAGCAGTTAGTTAACCTACAGCTCTTCCAACCCAACACACTGCATTTTTGTTTAAATAATAGTCCCAGAAAGGGCAAGAAACTTCTTGAAGGATCCCACCGACCTCACTCATGGGTCATCAGGGAGAAAGCTAAGTAGCATACACACCAGGATTAAACTCAAAAAGTTACTTTCCCAAAGGAGTAAGGCTGATCAACACTTCTACCCATTAACTCCACCACTACTTTATACATCATTAGTCACCTTATGTACAGCCTAGGCCCTTTGGCCTATCTAGTCCACCCCAAACCATTTAACCTACCAGAATGGGAAGATTTAGCCAAAACTGATTTGAAGAAAAAACAGCACATACACACATATGCACACACCTGCCCGCACAAGGCTTCACTGTCATGGTAGTCTTTCTTGGGGTAAACACCAGTTTAAAGTGGGCGCTTTTTTTTGTGAAAGTGAAGATCCTCTTCGGAATTCTTTCGGTTAGCGAAAACAGGTACTAATGTAGGTCTTCCATAAAAGTGAAGTAGCGCAAAACAAACTTTCATAAAACCTGGGTACCTCCAGTTGTGGTCTCACAAACCTCAGTGGAAAAAGCCTGCTTGCATTTACCCTATTTATACCCCTCAATTTTGTATACCTCTATCAAATCTCCCCTCAATCTTCTTCCTTCTAGGGAAGGAAGTTCTAACCTATTGAATCTTTCCTTACAACTTCAGGATAACTCGGGCATAAAGAAAAGTACCACTCTTAATTCTCTATGCCATTCCCACTCTGGCCCATTTTGGCTTTCTGCACCATTATAATTGCCCATACCAAAAAGAAACAGCACTTTATTTTCTGTCTAGGCACATTGTAGCCTTCCTATTGACCTGGCTTCACATTATTCGATATTTTCCCTCAGATACGCGAACCTTCTCCGCAAACTCAATTGCTACCTCTTTCCCAATTTTGAGGCGGCTTCAAAAGCATCTAAAGCAGGGGTTCCCAACTTTTTTTATACCATGGACCTCCACCATTAACAGAGGGGTTCGTGGACCCCAGGTTGGGAACCCTTGATCTAAAGGAGTAAAGATTATCTACACATGCAAATAATTCTCATTCGTACATTTCCAGCTTTGCTCTGTAGAATTACTCCCAATGCCACCTTCAGAATTTTAGTAAAGTCACATATTACTTTTAAGTTTTAAAGTCATACTTCTAAGCTTTATAGTCTACAGTAAACTTTGAAATTGTCCTGCTTTCTTACCCACCTGTCACAAACTGGTCCTCTATTAAATTGCTGTTGACTTGGGCTTCTGGCAAGTTTTGATCTTCATAGTAGTCCTCATCATCATCATGAGATATGAGAATACGGGTCATAGAATCATCACCAATCTCCTCAGTAAGAGGCTGATCACTGTGGCATTTAAAAATCTCTTCATACAGATCAATAGACTGCACTGAACCCTGCAAATCTTCACACACTTTGATTGGTTCTTCTTCTGACAGTGGCTTCTTAAGATCTGCATCTTCAGGTTGCTGGTTTGAAGTGTTTCCATTCACACAATTCAGTACTGAAGACACTTCATTGGTAGAGCTTAAATGGACATTTTTAGTATTGCCCTCAGCCAGAACTGAACACTGCTCAAAAGGTTCACTCATCTTTGATGTATGTAGCACTTCTATTCCATTGGTCATACTATCCACTACTGGAGACAACTCAATACACTGAACATTAATTATGCAATCTCCCTCCTTTATGTGTACAGGTGGAATTTTAGAGTTTACTTTTTCCTCGTTTTCATTTTGTGTAAAAATGATAGAGCTGTCTTTATTTGATCCCTTCAAATGTGTAGGCCGCATGAAGTTATCTTCGTCATTCTGGATCCCAGTAGTTGACTGCACAGGAGTTAACAGCTCAGCACTTAATGAATTGTCACATACCTGATCGCTTCCATGATGAGGAATCCATAAGTCTCTCAAAACATCATTAATTATGCCACCAGCATATTGGACTTGGACATGTGATAAAAATGAAGCATTTCCTTTTCCACGCTCATTTTCTATCACAGAAATATTTAACAAATGATTTGAAAATTCAACAAGTACATCCACTGCACCATCTTTCCAGGAGCCTTTTGACAAATCATACCCAAACAGGGAACATGGAAAACACTGGGTAGGAATCTTCAACAGCTCCTTGGGTATCCTTTTAACTTGCTCTAGTTCAACATCATCTTCATTCCCATAGTCGACATATTGCAATGTTAGCATGTTGCCATTTATATTTTTTACTTCAGCCCTGTACCAGAGGTCATCTTCAGAATATTTACAAGCACAACTGTCACCAATTGAGATGGTGGAAAATAATTCTTTATCTGTAATACCAAACACTCCAACTTCACGCATCTTTTCAGAAAGCATCCGAATTTCAGGCATTGAATATTGGCACCAGAAATAGCTAGGGCTTTCCACTGCTGTGATATATCCTTCAATAGCTTGTCCCATTAAAGGCATTTTTCTGATATAACGTCCAAAGTTGATTGTGTTAGGCAAACTCTCATTCAATTTCTCAACACCTAGCCCTGAAGCAGTTAATTTGTTTCTCATGATATTTTCCAAGTTCTCATATATAGCAACTTCTAATACATTATCCTCTGACACACTGATTACTTTCACAGTTACAGTTTTGTGCAAAACTGAAGTTTTAAAGAGTTCAGTGGCTTGTTCAGACCAGCTATTCCCATCAACTGGAACCAAACCATACAATTTACATTCATAAGTCAATGCAAATTTAGGTGTTATTTCTCTTAGGTCTTCATATTTCACAACTTCCTTAATGCCCTCCTTCAGAAAGAGTACTTCAACAGTTCCAGAAAGAACTTGCACTATTTCACAAGTAGCCCAGTTATGGTGAGTTTTACTTTTTACCATACATAGATTCCCAGCCTTGACAGCCAAGTCATTTTTTGATTGACATTCATGTTCACATTTGTTTCTTTCAAGTGATTCAATAAAAACACCATCCTCTGTTGTCTTAAACTGACACCAAAATTGCTGGGGAGAATTAACTGAAAGAACATATGCCTTGAACTTTGAAGCAGGCCTTACATCAAATACAGGACATTCAGTTAATTGCTGAGAGTATTGCAATTCACTTTTATATAAAGAATCTTTCAAACTATCAGCCAACAATCCCTGGTTGTCATAGAGGTGAATCTCCCACAATTGTCCAAACTGTTGGATAAATTCACATTGTAGCTGTGTTTTATTTGCTCTCTTTGTAAACTCAGATAGAATAACTTTGTTTTCTCTAAAATTTGCATTCTGAAATCCAGTAAGAGAGCAAGGTATGCTAAGTCGCTGAACTTCCAAGCAATCAACTGGAAGAGGGAAGATTTTTGAGGCATCGACAGTTGCTGTGTTACCATAATCTATATATTCCACTGAAAACATATCATTGTGAGCTTCAGTTATTATAGCTCTATATGGAGAGCCATCTTCAGGGAACACTGCACACACATCTCCCATCTTAAAGCTTCCAACGTTTCTACAATTTATAACACATTCATTCAACTTTTTTTCCATTATTTTTATCCTATCTTCATTTTCGGAAAGCTGAACAAAAAAATGAGATGGACTGATAATGTGTGAAACATATACTCCACTTTTAAATCCAGGATTCAGTAATGGAGGAACATGCATCACCTTAGGCCATGTTGTAATTAAGTTAGTGCTTTCAACAGACCCTCCAAATTTATGTTTCCCCATTTCTCCATTGGACCCTATATCTGAAGATTCTTTTGTCTGCATTGCAGCTATTTTGTTGGCAATACATTTTTTAAATCTTGTTTCATCAGTCTGTGATGTGACTTCAGCCCTATTCTTCCATCTGCCCTGCTTGCAAACAAATCCAGTTAACTTTTCAATTTCACAGTCTTCATTTTGATCTTCAACTATGCAGCTTTTGAGAGCCTCATGATCACTCTTTGCCAAATGAGAGCTTGACTTTTCACTCTTATTTTTTTGCCTTCCTGAATTTCCATTTACTTTTGTTTCATTAGTACCCTGTAGGCAAAGCTGTTCTTTAATTTTTGCATTAATTTGCATGTTCCCATCATATAGTTCAACAATCAGTTTTCCATCTGTCTCCTTTGCAACTACTACAGCTTTTAAAGGTTTATCCATCACAGCTTTTTTAAACCACATAACATCAAGGGCCAAGTCAACTGGTATGTCTGATAAACCACACTTAATTGCTTGCATGGGTAAGAATTTAACATCTTTTGCACTGTTGGGTATAGGAAGCAAATCATTCTTATCAACATCTAGTTTGTTCCCATAGTCCACGAATGAAACCCGAATCCGGTTTTGTACAGGCCACGCTAAAGCACGATACCACCGATTATCTGTGTATTTTGCAAGACAGATAGGGTCTATGCCATGTGTAAAATTATAGCCTTGCATCTTAACAGACAGTTTATTAACTTTCTCTGTAAGTTTATCTAGAATACCCAGGTTTCTACCAAGAAGACAGTAGAAATTTGTTGGATTTACAACATGACTCACATACATCTCTTCTTCACTACCAATTTTCACATCATGAGTTGAATAATAGTAAGTGTAAAGACTTACAGAAGGGGCAAGAATACTAGGTGATCCTACAAACTTGGCTAAGCCACGCTCGATTAATAATTGACAAGCACTTTGGAATGGGGTGTTCAAATCCACAATATTACAGAGTCCTTTATCTTCCACAATAGTCAAAGCATACACTGTGCATTTCAGCTCCATGTATAAGCTTAAAGCATTATCAATAAATTCATGGAACGCAGCAATTGAATCTTCATTCCACATGAATGGATCAGGACCCATGGGTTGAATTATGTTATACAGACTGCACCTAAATGCCTGACCCTTGAGAAGGAGAAACTCCGGTCTTATTGCACGTAGATCACTAATGGATACTCTCTCTCTATTTCCATAATCAATATACAACACATCCACTTCCATTAAAACCATTTTTCCCAGTATTAACGCTCTATACCATCTGCCATCCTCGGGATACTTTACTATACAAGCAGATTGATCAGGCTGAAACTGATCATCATGTGTGTTGTAATATTCCTGTATTTTACTCATCAGCATCTTCAATTCATGTGTGTTTTTAGTCATCTGACACCAAAAGTCACCAGGCTCATCAATGAAAGAAACTTGTACATCTACTGTACTTCCCACTTTAAGATATTCTTGTTTATAAGGAGATTCTGTAATTATTTCTGCTCTATCATTACCTTCAAATTCTTCCTGGCCAGATAGCAGTGAGATTAGAGAATCACTTGACTCCAATTCAGCTGTATCACCATAATCTGTGAATGACTCAGCTGCATCAGGAGTCACTGGGCTTTGTTCAAATTTGTCTATTTTGTTTCCGCCAAACATAGGAAACATTTCTCCAGATGAAAACGGAATGTGCCAGTGGCCCAATACATCTAAATTCTTTGAACTTAAGTTCGAGATCCTATGGACTTGGTGATCAGCATAGCCTGCTTTAAAAATTAACTTGTTTATACTAGGTTCCCCTTCATCTTCCACATCCAACAGTTCAATCAAATATTTATCCATCTCCTTCTCCAAGACATGAACTACAAGATGTTTTTCGAACACTGTTTTTTCAAAATAGTCAACAGCTTCTCTACTCCAAGTTCCTTCTTTAGGAAAGAGGTCAGCAAGGCAACATTTAATTGCTAAGGCAGGAAGTTTTCGATATTCTGGAAGTAAGGCCTTAACATCATGCCAACTCACGACTTCCATATTTCCATAATCAATGAAGAAAACCCTGAATTGACCATCAAGAATCTCTGTAATAACAGCTCTGTAAAATAAGTTGTCAGCCTTAAATTTAGCACAACATAATAAACCAGGCTCAGGCTTTTTTATCAACCCTTCATTTCGACCTAATTGTCCATAGTTTTTGGCAATGCTATTCATTAGATTTTCAAACTCACGGGCTGTTTCCATGGTTCGAATCCAAAATTCTGAAGGATCTTTCACAAATTCAACCAGAGCATCATAAAATGCATTTAGTTTCAGATTTGCATTCTTGAGTACAGAGATACGTTCTTTGACTTTTGAGACTCCTATCCTTTTGTCCTCAGCGAGATAGTCACCGCCACATTGCAGAGCATTCAGTTTCTGGCAGCCATTTCCTATTCCCCTATCTTGGGTGCAATACCCAGAAAGAAGTCTTTCTGCTTGGGCACAAAAAGCTGCATTGATGGTGGGGCCATCCTCCTGGTAAAGGGTGACCAGGTATACGTTTTCCACTGCGTTGTAGAACTCCACCTTGGCCTGCAGCACCTGACGCAGGATCAGCGATTTGAGCAGTTCGACGTGATGCACGGTCCAGCCGCGGCCGTAGTCCGAGACGTCGCGCAGAGCGAATGGGTAGGTGACAACGGGCATCTTGAAGTAACCGGGGCTGAGGCGGCGTACGGCTCGGGCCGGCACCACCTCACGGTCACCATAATCAACATAGAAAACTTCCAACACACCGTCGGCCAGCGTGTGCTGGATGATAGCGCGGTACCAGCGGCCATCGGTGCTCTTGGTGGCGCATGGAGTGCCCAGCTTGCGAGGCACTTCGGTTCCGCGCCCGCTCTCATAGTAGCGGTGCATGCTGTCTTGCAGCCGCTCCAGCTCGGGGCAGTGGCACCTCAGCTGGCAGAAGAAGCGGTCGGGGTAACGGACGTGGGTGACCCTCACCGCCACCGTTTCGCCGAGTTGCAGCAGCGGGTAGAAGTAGTTGAGGCCGTAGTCCACCTCGCCGGGAGGCTGCAGGGCCTCGACCCCGCCCGGGGCCTGACCGGGGGCGGCGGTGGAAGGCGGGGGCAGCAGGCTGAGGCACTCCTTGCGGAGCGCGGCGCTGGGCCGCGACGTGGACACCTCTACCAGCAGGCGGAAGGAGGCGGCGTCGATAGTGCGCGCCAGGCCCAGCTCACACAGCTGCCTCGACACCCGCGCCACCTCCACCAGCACCAAGCGGTTGGGCAATACCGCCTCTACCTGCGCGTCCAGCGTACGCCCTTGCAGGCCGCGGAAGAAGGACAACGCGCCAGGCGGCCAGGAGGAGGCCTTGCCCGCCCGGGGCCTGGCGCCCGCGTCGCGCTCCTCCTCCCACTCGCCGCCGATAACCCCTTCGCACGCTCGCAGCCGCGACTCCTCCCCGTCGCCGTCCTGCGGCTGTAGTTGTGGCTGCCTCTGCTCCTCCTGGGTGAAGATTCCCGGGTCTTTGGACGGCACCAAGTTGGCCAAAATGCAGCAGACCGCCTCGGGCGGCAAGTGGAAAAACTCCTTCTTACCTCGGTCCAGGTTGCGGGCCCGGACCGGCAGCGCCCGGCCTTCGTCCAGCATGAAGACGGTATAGTCGTCGTCCACCCGGCTCAGCACCCTGACCCGGTGCCACTCGCCGCAGATCTCAGCTAAGCAGCGCTCGTTGGCTTCCAGAGGAGGGGCGGGCACTCCGCGCTCGGCACCGTCGCCCAGCCGCACCGCCTTGGCCCAACTCTGGACCTCCGTGTGCATCCGCTGGTACTCGGGCTGCCTTTCGCGCTGCTGGAAACGGCCCCACAGCCTGACCAGTACCGAGCTGGGTCGGGGTGGGTCCACTCGAGTGACCCGGAGCGCAAGGCACACGCCCGCAGGCGGCAGCCCGCCCGTCGACCCCATCGCAGGCAGCCGCTGCCCGTGCTGCGCGGCTCTCCTATGCCGGCTCGCTGGCGTTTGTACTCGTAAATAGCCGGCGCTGATTGCCCGCGGGCGGGCGGCCGTTGGCATTTGAATGGCGTTCCACGGTTTGGGCGTCGACAATGAGAAAAGAACGGGCCGTTTAACCGCCCTTTTTAACCGATCTCTGCGCATGCGCCGGTTGGTCGCGCTCACTGAAACCGCCGGGGGGGGGGGGAGAAATCCAAAATAGCAGATACAGAGACACTGTTCATCACGTTCTAGCTTTTAGCCTTTCGCTGCGTTTGTTTATTTTGAAAGTTTTCAGAGTGGAAAGTGGTATTTCACCAGCGATTCAGTGGAAGGCTGTTCAGAATCGAATTAGTTGAATGCCCCGGCTGCCGGTATTTTCCCGGCGTTTGATGTTTGCGCATGCGCGGCTTGGGCCCGCTCCTGTCATGGGACTGATCTTCTCAAGAAGTTGCGTGAGTTGGTTAGTATTAATCTGCGGAAAGAAGGAATGCCTTGTGCTGCCGATTGTTAAACCTGGGAGGCATCCGACAGGCCTATTGCTCTCACTTTACCCTATATAAAATAATAATAATAGCCTGACGTTTGTTTTGGAGAAGAGGCAGTTACTGATTCGCTGCCAAT
Organism: Hemitrygon akajei; assembly: GCF_048418815.1. Classification (NCBI taxonomy): domain Eukaryota; kingdom Metazoa; phylum Chordata; class Chondrichthyes; order Myliobatiformes; family Dasyatidae; genus Hemitrygon; species Hemitrygon akajei. The sequence continues at coordinate 128,843,265 of NC_133132.1, forward strand.
GTTGGGTTTCGTAAAGGTAGACCTACATATGATGTCCATGATACTGGGAAATAATATTCTGAAAGCTTTTACTATAAAAGAATTAGTAGTAGCGTTTTTGGACATTGAAAAAGTTTATGATTTGCTATAGAGGGAGGGGCTTTTGATTAAACTCAGTTAGCTTGTTACTAGTGGTGGCTTTTGCACCTAGCTATTGGACTTTTTTTGTTTAGCTGGTCGTTTAGAGTGAGAATGGGTGAAGAAATCCAATCAGAGTTTGCGGTGGATAACAGGGCCCTTTCCCAGATAGAGTCATTAGTCCAATATATTGTTTAATCTGATAATTAATAATATTGTCTGTCCTGAGTTCCTTCGGCATTTTGTGTGTGTTGTTCAAGATTTAATAATGCTTTATTGATCCCGAGTGGGAAATTATTTTGTTAAGTACAACAGCAACATTTCAAAACACACTTACCAATAATAATATTATAATGTGAACTAATATTAAATATAATATTAGCTAAAAGGTGCACAATAATAATATACACAATAATAATTTACCAACGTGCAGTAATGTATGAAATAAAGCAGAGACTAATGGCGTTTGCACTCTACTTTGCAAGCTTGGGAATGGGTGGTGTGATTTTTGTAATATCCTAGAGATAGAACATGGGATCAAGGTGCACCACAGATATTTGCTAGAATGTAGGAAGCTGTTTAGGCAGTTATTGGGTAGATCTCAGGTGCCTAGTTTGCAGGATGTTCTGGCACCAGAGGCAAGGATGATTAAGTCATTTAGGGCTGTGGTGAACTTTTTAATTAAAACAGGTTTGGGGGGTAGGATCTGATCCCCATCGTGGCTCCTTTCATTCTCTATTACAAAAGGTGGCGGTAATGCACTTTCCTGATAGGTGTGAGCCGCCATTAGCTCAAAAGAAGAAGAAGACCACTTTTGTTTTGCTTATGTGTCAGCCTCACCAGTGGGTTTGAGTTGAGGCTGGAAGTATTGAAGACACAGTGAAGCTGATTGGGATTAGAGCAAAGGGCTGAAACTGCTGTTGGGAAATTTCTCTCAGGAAGAGAACGAGGCAGTAGGAAGTGAGGGAGAAGACGGAGGCTGCGAACAGGAGGTGGCATTGGATGATTGGAGTTGTATGGAGAAAGGCGAATGGCAGGTTTCTGGGAAATGGAATAATAAGTGGCTGACTGAGGGTTGTAGTGGCTTATCATTCAGCCATGAAGGCAGGAGATGGGATTTAAATAAAAGATGGAAGGGAGAGTAAGTTTTTATTGAGTTTTGAATGTGGACCTGTTTCTGGTATCAATCCAATTAGACTAACCAAGGATTTGGGGGGGGAAAGCATTAGGAGATATTGTGGGTACAGAACCCTTGAGGTGGTCACTCTTATCATTTTGTAAAGATAGCAATCTGATAAATCTTGGGGGGGTTAGAAACTAGCAGGAAGGAAAATAATACCAATATAGACAGTTCTTAGAAAAATAGAGGGCTATGGATAACCCTAGGTAATTTCTAAGGTGCGGACATGTTTGGCACAGCTTTGTGGGCTGAAAGGCCTGTGTTGTGCTGTAGGTTTTCTGTGTTTCTATATTATTTTGTACAACAGTGGCTTTGGGGAGTAATCTCAGACTGCCTTTAGATGCATGCATGGACTAAGTTAAAGTAATTTAGCTGGGGAAAAGTTGTGGATGTTAAATATTTAAAAGTAGTTAGAACAAATAGCTTGTCAGTGTTGATTAAATTTGATGGAAAAGAGTTGTTGGATAAGGTTAATTTAGATTATGAGTTATATGGTTCAAGTCTATATGTGTTTGCATATAGATGCTTTCAATGCCAGAAGTTTGGTCATGTAGCAGCTGTGTGTAAGGGTAAAAAGTGATGTGGTAGATGTAGTGGAGAACATGGTTGTGGTAATTGTGGAGAAGGTGTCAAGCTAAATTGCAGCAACTGTGGAGGAGAACATTGCTTATGCAGGCTGTCCTGTATATAAGAAGGCTATGGAAGTGCACCATGTTGGGGTGGAAATGGGTATATCATATGCAGACGCTCTGCAGAAAGTACAGAAAACAGACCTACTAATATCCAGAATACAGATAGTTTAAAGACAGTGTGTAAAGTGCATAATTCTCCACTACTTTCCACAAAATAAGAAAGCCTTGCTATAACCATTTGTTCCATTATCTTGCATACATGTGAAGTTAGTGAAATAGGTCTGTAACTAGTAGGATCTGATTAATCCATACCACGTTTCAATATAGGGATAACCACCGCTGATTTCCAGGAAGAAGGAATTTGCCCACCAACCCATATTGTATTAAAGAATTTAAAAACCAACACAAGTTTTGAGTCCAATAGCTGTATAAACATATTATAACAAACATCATCTTTCCCAGATGATGTCTGACTAGCACCATTTATCAAAGGATTCTCTGTTTATCAACTAAAGTTTGTGACTTCCATGTCAGATGTGCTAAGTTATACAGCACTAACTAAAAGTAGGATATAAAAATTTAAATTATATTTAAAAACTCCAGAAAAGCATCTACAAATAAAAGACTGGACTCTAGAAGTTATTAGTGATGCCTCACAAGGACTTTAAAGGAGGGTTGTTAATGGTTTTCTTAATCTTACAATATAATGCTAGAAGCCTGTTAGCTAATGGTTAAGAGGAGAAATTTATTGAAGATTCGTCAAATTATCCTTTTAATACAAAATAAAAGAGCTCATGCTATAGTTTGAAAAGTAATGACAAGGACAAAGAAAATGTATTGGACAATGTACTGTGATAGCATAGGGAAAGAGATCCAGGTAGGGGAAGTTTGAGGTATGATACAGAAAATGGGGAAGTTAGAAAACTTTATGCATTACTGGTTTTGTATGGAAGGGAGAAGGTTGTAGTTACTGGCTCTGAAAAGGCAGAGTTAATTAGCAAAAACATATGTCGGTGTACATAGTTCAGCCAATTTAAGTAAAGAAGAGAAGTCTTATAGGGAAATAGTTTTGTCAAGCGATCCACAGATTGCAGAGGGAAAAAACAGTATGTTCCAGTACCTGCATAGATGTCGAATTTACGTTTTCTGAAAAAGTGCTATTAATGGTACTGGTCAGACATCATCTGGGAAAGATGATGTTTGTTATATTATGTTTACACAGTTATTGGACTCAAAACTTGTGTTGGTTTTTAAATTCTTATATTCAATATGGATTGATGGGCAGCTTCCTTCTTCCTGGTTGTTATCCCTATATTGAAACGTGGTATGGGTTAATCAGATCCTTTAGTTACAGACCTATTTCACTAACTTCACATGTATGCAAGATAATGGAACAAATGGTTATAGCAAGACTTTCTCATTTTGTGGAAAGTAGTGAAGAATTATCTGTATACCAATCTCGATTTCGTAAAGGGAGATTGACCGTGGACTCTGTTAAGTTTGGAATCTGACGAGTTAATAAAGAGTCAGTAGTAGTCATTTTCTTTGATATAGAGAAAATGTCTAATACGTTACAACCATAAGGTTTGCTGATTAAACTGGAAATGATGGTAGAATGTTCAATTGGATTCAAGATTTTATGCAATAGAAAAATACAAATTGGGGTGGGAACAACATTCATGAAGGAGTATGAGATGGAATGGGGCTCCATGGGAGTATGTGTAGCCACTTCTTTTTAATAATATGATTAATGATTTTTTTTTAATGTTGTCTCAGACATTTCCAAATCATTACATGCTGATGTGGAAGAGAGGGTAGAATATAAATTATATATTTGGGAAAATGCAGGCAGCTATTAATGAAGTATGAGGAATGGGAACATCAGTGGGGGTTTAATTTTTCTGTTGCAAAGACTCCAGTATTTGTTTTTCCAAAAGGAACATTACACCCACAATTGATCTCCAGTTTTATGGTAAATCTCTTAAACAAGAGTCAGTGGTAAAGTTTCTGGGCATGTGGGTGTGCATGTAAATAAAATTCTAGAGAAGTGTGAAAAAAAACCTTAAATGTGTTTAGGTGGCAAACACGAGGAAATCTGCAGATGCTGGAAATTCAAGCAACACGGGTCTCGGCCCGAAATGTCGACAGTGCTTCTCCCTATAGATGCTGCCTGGCCTGCTGCGTTTCACCAGCATTTTGTATAATGTGCTTAGTTGGGTGTGATTGGGGTGTGAGTTGGAGGTGACTTAAACAAATGTATATTGCTTTAATCAGATCTGGTTTTGATTATGCATGCATTGCTTATGGGTCAGCCTTGCCAGTGTAGATAAAGTTCAAGCTCAAGCATTGAGATTATGTTGTGGTGCTATTAAATCATATCCAAATTTGGCATTACTGATTAGAAATGGGTGAAGTACCTTTACATCTACACAGGTTACAGTTAGTGGTGTTTTTTGGGTTAACATAGGGGACATAAAGGTTGGTCATCCAATATTGGTAACATTAGTAGAAGGTTGGGAGCATTGTGTTTGTAAAGTCTTCAGTTTTGGGTGAATTGGCACAAAATCTTATGTTGTTTAATGTGGGTGGTGGCGTAGTGGCATCAGCATTGGACTTCGGAGTGAAGGCTTCGGAGTTCGAATCCAGCCAGCTCCAAAAACCTGCATTGGCTTTTCCCTTTGCTAGTGGTTGATTTGTATCAGTGGTACAGGAAGTTCAGCAATAAATGCAAGGCAGATATCATGGATTCTTGCATATCTATATAGATAGTTCAAAAGATCCAGTGACCAGTCATACAGGTGCTTCTGTTTGTGTTCCAAAGTTTCAGTTAACTATTAAGAAAAGATTATTAGACAAAGTATGTCTGAGATGGTGGAATGGATTGAAGAAGTACACCCTGATTATGTACTTATATGCTCTGATTCATTCTCAGTCTTGACATCTGTAAAAACAGATAATTCGAATTATAAACCAGACATTCTTCTTGAGATTGGACAACATCTGTTGAGGCTGCAGGATCTAGGCCTGTGTATACATTTCATATGAGTTCCTGCCCATGTTAGGGTTGAAGGAAACAAGGTGGCCGACATTCTCCAATAGGATTCCATCACTAAGCTCATCTTCCCACCCCACCCCTTCCACTTTCCACTGGGATTGCTTCCTACACGACTCGCTTGTCCATTCATCCCTCCCCACAAATCTTCCTCCTAGCACTTATCCTTGCAAGTGGAACAAATGCTACACCTGCTCCTACACCTCCTCCCTCATTACTATTCAGAGCCCCAAGCAGTCCTTCCAGGTGAGGTGTTGGGGTCGTATTCTGTGTCCGGTGTGGCCTCCTGCATATTGGTGAGACCCGATGTAGATTGCGAGACTTTCACCAAGCAGCTATGCTCCATCCACCAGGAGAAGTGGGATCTCCCAGTGGCCACCCATTTTAATTCTACTTCCCATTCCCATTCCAATATGTCTATCCATGGCCTCCTCTACTGTCGCGGTAAGGCCACACTCAGATTGGAGGTACAACACCTTGTATTCCGTCTGGGTAGCCTCCAACCTGATGGCATGAACATCGGTTTCTCCAGCTTCTGGTAATGACCCAACCCTCTCTCCTTCACCATTCCCCATCCCCTTTTCCCTCTCTCACCTTATCCCCTTGCCTGCTCAATGCCTCCCTCTGGTGCTCCTCCCCCCATTTCTTTCTTCCACTGCCTTCTGTTCTCTCCTATCAGACTTCCTCTTCTCCAGCCCTTTTTCTCTTTCAGCAATCAACTTCCTGGCTCTTTACTTCATCCCTCCCCCTCATGGTTTCACCTATCACCTTGTGTTTCACGCTTCCCTCCCCCACCTTTTAAGTCTAGCCCTCACATTTTTTTCTCCAGTCCTGCAGAAGGGTCTCAGCCAGAAACGTTGACTGTACTTTTTTCCATAGCTGCCTGGCCTGCTGAGTTCTGCCAGCAATTTGTGTGTGATTCCTTTCCGAATGATCACTTAAAATTAGGGATATAAATGTAGTGGTGCCTTTGCATGAGTGGGAGGTGAAAGCCATTATTAATAGGTCTATTGTGGCAACAAAATTGGGATAAGGAAAAGAAAGGCCAACATTGTTATTAAATTCAGAGGATGGTGGGAATGCAACTGGTAGATGGGTATAAAAGGAGAGAAATTATTCTTGTATTGTTTACATATTGGATATGTGTATACAAGTATACAATGTTAAATAATTCCTTGTTCAGAATGAATATGCATGGTACAGGCATTTGTAGGGAGTGTACTTGTCAAAAACAGTGCGGCATATATTGTTTGAATGGAGTTCCTATGAGATGCAAAGGAAACATCTAATTGCAAAATTGAGATCTTTGGGACAGACGTGGTTTAAAATTGAAAGTTCATTAGGATATCACTGCCATCATAATGTATATAAATTAGTATTTGACTTTCTGAGAGGGGTGATTTAGTCAGTATACTTCATGTCTGTTTGCTCCACATTCCAACTCAGTAGGTGGTGGTAATGAACCTGATGTTGATCTGCCAAATGCCATTAAACTTTGCAACAAATACTGCTGTTTTTTTTAAAAAATGATGGATGTGCCTCTCCTGCGGTCTTAAAGCCACTAGATAAGCGTAAGTATTGAGATTGTGCTTATTGTGTGTATTAAATCATCCCCACTTTCTGCATTACCGGTAGAAATGGGTGAATTGCCTTTGAATCTACACAGGCTGTTAGCATTAGTTTATTGGGTTAATGTAAGAGGGCATAAAGTAGGTTGTCCAAATATTGGGAACATTAGAGTGCTGGGAGCACTTTATTTATAAGGTTTTCAGTTTTGGGTGGATGGGAAATGAATGAGCACAAAATCATGGGTTGTTTAATGTGGACTATGATTCCAATCTACCTCTTTCTGCCACTTCTCCCTTTGCCTGTAGTTGATTTAAGCCTTCAAGGAAAGATTAAGATGAAAATTGATTGTATATCTGTGGTACAAATAGTTCAGCAATATACAGAAGTCAGGTAGTATGGTTTCTTAGATAGCTGTACAGATGGTTCAAAAGATCCAGTGACAGTTCACGTGTTTCTATTTATGTTTCTAAGTTTCAGGTGACTATCAAGAAAAGATGACCAAAGTATCATTGTTCACATCTGAGATGGTTACTATCATTTTAGGTTTGAATTGGGTCAAAGTATGCCCTGATTATGTAATTCTGTGTTCCAGTTTGTTCCCGGTTTTGATATTTATTAAAATTAAAATTACTAGATTGAAATATTTTGGACAGGCTCAGTTTAACATGGATTGGTTAGGATATCACTGCCATTGTTGTAAAGTATTAAGGTGCAAATTTGACTTTCTGAAAGGCATTAGACAATTTGATATTATTTGAGGTATTTTTGGAGGAGGGGGAAATAGAAGTGAGCGTACTTCCTTGCTCTTTGCTCTACACTCCTGCTCAGTAGGTGGCAGTAGTGCACCTTCTGTTGGTCTGCCAGCTGCTTTTAATATTACTAGAAGACTGCTGGTTTGCCCCAAGTATAATGCAAGAAGCTTCTGCTTTGTTGGTTGAAATTAATATTGTTTAACTTCAAATATTGCAAAAAATATGGTAATTGTCTTTCTAATAAAGCGTACTTTGGGTGTGTGTGTTTGCACACTGAAATTGTCAGGCATTTAAAATTACATCTCGGTGTTGAGATGCAAACTATTTAGCAGGCATTTCAATATCACTGGCACAAAATTATACCATTATGTGGACCTTCCAGTTTGCAAAGTAATTTGTGTAAATTGAAGAAAATGGAAGTATGTCTTCCCCATCAAGACTCCTCTGGGAAGTTAGATGGACAGGACTTATCTATTTGATATAAAACTCCCCTATAAACAAGACATTCCTGGATTGAAGTGTATGCTGCACTCATTTTACCTGTAATAATTGGTAAAGGATGTACAATGTATTTGTGATATTGCTACCATTATCAATGACAGGTTTCCAAAAATTGGGGAAATTATCTTCAGGTCTATTCACCTGGAAGTTACAATGTACTAGTGGTGAAATGAGTAATGATTTTTTTCCCACTGAGTTACATTGAAAAACTACCATTTTGGCAGAGAAGCTACAATACTTACTCATTTAAGGTAACTGAATGAATTGCACGAAGGTTAAGGAACCTGTGGATTTATGGCTGAAGATTACATTTTACTCTAATTTTAATAATTAAAATGTGTTTTAAAGCATGCCTCTGACACTTTAGTATGTGATGACAATAAAATGTCTAGGCTTGCATATCCGAGTTCACAACTGGTACAACATATCAAGGGGAAAAGTAAACTGTATCTGTGGCTGGAAATGGAGCAAAATTATAACAATGGGGTTTTGAACTGAAGATTGGAGACTTGTAGATTGATTCTGCTACATCTGGAGTCACATTGAGGAAGTTTTCTGGAATTACAAGATGTGCAGCCACATTAAGAGGATACCACATCAACTGCCTTTTCCAAATGAGAAGGCCTGCTGAGTTCCTCCAGCATTTTGTGTGTTGCCCAATTGCCTTTCCACTTATTTATTACTGAAGCACTGCACTACAGACCATCAATGGAAGCAAATTTGTTTCTATTCTGTTCAGACAGAATGTGATAGATTCCTGGAAGTGATTTTCAATAATACCATTAACACAATTAGAGAAAAAATTATTACTCCTTTCACCTTTATTGCATTGGACCTTCCCATCCCTGTTTTTGGAAACCTGTCAAAGATAACTGCACTAATATCAGAAATATGACATTGCATTCTTTACCAATTGTTACAAGCAAAAAAATGAGAAAAAATCTTTCTACATCAATACCAATATTAAGCAATTTCCCTTGGGTCACTAACTCACAGCCAGTACAGAAGCTGCATGTGATCACCTTGCCCTGATCTTTCCTCCTTCCCTGCATTTCAATTTTACTGATTAGGAACTACTTGATATGCTCTTTTCCTGCTTGTGAAGTGCTTTCCCTGGAATGCTAGATCCACTTTGAGATCTTGGGCAGGTATTAGGATCTATGCAATCTGCATTGAATTGATAATGGTTAAATGCCACTTAACCATGATAAACTAAAGGGATAAAAAGGAAGTAAGATTTGTAAAGACTGGAAAGATTGAGGCAATATGTGTGTTATGTAATTTTACAAATCTCACTGTAACAAAGATAGAAATGCACTATTCAGTAAATACTATCGCCTTTGTTCTTACTTTTTATGTTCAAAGTAAAGTTTTTCTAGTAGTTGCAATATTTACATAAAGTCAACATCTTATAAGGAAAAGGAACAGGATTAATTTAGCTAACCTGATTATCATGAGTATTTCAATATATGTCTCAGTCCTAAGTAGTAGGCTTGCTTATTTTTTCTGAGCCTGTTCCTCTGCCTTCCGAACTCTGATAAATATGGGCCTTATCAATGAAATGACAAAATAGTTTCTTCCATGACAAGGTAATCCTTTTTATTTGGTAACAATACCATAGCTCAATAATTCATGTTCAGTCTCAGACCTTTTCTAATTACGTATAATAAGACATCTTTTCTTCTGTACTTAATTCTGAAAGGCCAAGATAAAATTTGTTTTCGTAATCTGATATTATGCATGTTATATCTGCATGTTAGCTTTCAGTGATTTGTGTCCATTTAAACGTCAACATTTCCATATCTTACATGTTTCCCCATTATGTTCCATTTGCTATGATCTCATCTATTCATTTATTTATCTCTCCTTGAAGCATTTTCACACTCTTTTCTCTCCTCTGTATCATCACAAAAACTTGGAAATATGACATTAGGTCCCATCAGCCAAATCATTGATATAACTAAGGTGAGAACAAGTCAAGCAGGTTTAAGATGATGGGTAGAAGGTGATTTCACTTCTGTCTGTATTCTACCATGGTTGTAGATATGCCAAGTGGGCCAGAATGTACTAATAAAGTGCTAAAAACTAAGTTAATATTATCCATGGACACATTTTAGATACAGCACACCTGGGGAAAAAGTGGGGGAAAGGCATTGAAAGAATCATGGAACAAAGATATGGCTGGTGAAGCAGGTTAGTATAAAGAAATCAAAAGACAGTAACAGAAATAAATGGAATCAGAGCCTCTAGGGATGTGATGGAGTGATCTTGTCTGAAAGAGTTAGGACGGACTCCTCCATATAGGTGCATGGAAGACTTTCCAAAGGAATTGGCAGCTTGGGTGAGTATAGGTGTATAATACCCATAGAATAAGTAAACAAGTATAGATGAAGTTAGCAAACTTTTTTTAAATGAAAACTTTTAGCAATCTCACTTGTGTAGTTTTGCCACCCGTCTGTTAAACCATTGAAGAAATAAGGGAAAAATTACTTTAGGCTTTCCACAAGCTTAGCTATTGTTACCTTTCTGATTGTTTTCTCTCATTAATTGATGCACAGGAACTCACAAGGCTATCAGAATATTTCATTGAATTTTAGTAAATTAAGTGTGAAGTAAAACATTTTAGTAGAAGTTGATAGGTGGCCAAATATCATGAAAATTAAATATATTAATGGCAATGAGGGCAATTGGGTCTGTATGTATAAAATGCACAAGACACCAGAAATAGCTAAAGTATCAAACATTACTGGAGTAATTGTAACAGCCAAGATTAATTAGCCAGCAGCTAAAATGTCTGTAGTTGATTGGTTCATTAATTAGTATTGATGGAAGTCCTTTCTGCTGCTGAATTTACTGTGTTCAAGTACTTGAGACCAGCTATGGCATTAAGCTAAAAAAAATTGTATAAAATCAGTTTGCATTCTGTTTAAAGTCATGCCCTAATTTACAGCAGACTTTGATTGTATGTGTTTCAATATCATCATTACTATGATGTCTGAGACAATTAGCTTCATAAATGTGCTTTTAGGTTTTATTACTGCATCTGTAAGCAAAGGCATGTTAACAATAAGTAGACATGACGTTTGATATATATTCACCACAGGAGGGCAGTGTCTATCAGCCCAGGCAACAATATTCAATCCTATTCTATCTAATATCTTGGGTTATAACAATACAAGAGAGTATTTTCTCAGGGGTCTATGCCTGCTTCCATGGGAACAATCCCATTAATCGTATTTTTTATTTCCCTTGCTGCTTCAGCTTAATTTTTCTTGCACACCAGCTTATCAACTTTCCTGTGAATCCTTTTGCAATTAACCTATATTTTTGGTGATTTACAGCAGCTGGTTAACCTACGACATGCCTTTGGAGGAAACTCACAGAACAATGGAAACAGGCACTAGCCGAGGCCAGGATTGAACCCTGGTTTCTTGAGCTGTGACGCAGCATCACTAATTGCTGTGGCATTTTGCTAACTGGATCTTCTGCTAAACAATAACCAGATTTTGGATCCATATAGTTAAACATTGCAGATGTTTGAGTATTTTGGTTTCCTGTTTAATCGATAGTTTATCTTATTACATTTTTGGTTAATGTGGAAGAGTTGGTTTGAAGAGTCTGTTTCCATGCTCTATTACTCTATGACTGTGATTCTATATATAAAAAATGTCTTTTAATCATCGAATAACTGGTGTAATAGTTAAGAGTAACAAATTCGGATTGGTAGATCTTTAACTATGCGCAGTCAATGTTAGGTCACTGCTTTAGTCAGGAGTGGTTTCTTAGATCTTGTGCAGTGAGATCTAGCTTAGAATTCGGAACTCCTTTGGTTTAGTAGAGATTCCAGAAAAGGAGGCAAAGGGGGTGATAATTTCGGAGATAACTTTGTCTTAGTTTACTATTTTTTAATTGAGAGTTTTCATTTACAGGCAGCTACTGAGTAAAGTAAGGGTTCTGTTTCTGAGAACTGTGTGTAAGCCAATTTCTCTGAAAGTCACGTATGCCCATCTTCAATAGTAATCCATATCAAATCACTCTATATGTGTTTGCTGTAATTTTTTCATTTCACCCTTATGTGATCTGTAAGTAACATAATGGAATATATGCTGTATTCAATCATTAATAAATACAATGAAATGTATTATCACTTGTGAAAAATACTTTACAATGTATGGGAGCATCTGCATAATATTGCATTCTTGTAAGTCAAACTTGGATTTTACTTAACTTTAACTATAATTTTAAAAATATTTTCTTCACTTTTAATCATTTTAAATGCATTTGAACTATAAAAATCTGTTATAGCTCTGTCAAAAATGAGATCTCTTGGCAGCAATCTGACTCAGTAAGCATAGACATGGTGACAGTTCCAGTGGATGTCCACAACAAGATTTGGCCTGTTGTTTTAAGGAAATGAATAAAAGCAGTAAATACAGTGGTTATTATCTTGTAAAACTGGCTGTTAACAATTGAGCCTTCCTTCCTGGTCTTTGGGAATCTGAAATAGAATGTAGAGAAAAAATTCCCTTGCATGATAATATATAAATTTCAACATCAGAGATTGCAGTATTGGAATTATTCAATTATCCATGCTACAAAGGATCCTCACACTGATTGGAGGCAAGCTGTCTACTCTGAATAATAGAGACTTCAGTTCAGAATTCAATCTTCTGCAATAAGAGAATGTGTTTCTGTATTAAATGAAGCTCACTTGTTATTATTCAGTAACTGCCTCCAATTTTAGAGTCATAGAATACTATTGCACAGAAACATGCCCTTTAGCAAATCATTAATTTGCCTAGTACCATTGACTTTCACCAGGACCATAACCTTCCGTACCCCTCCCATTCAAGATCTTGAAGATCTTAAGCCGATAAGGTATAGGAGCAGAAGTAGGCCATTCAGCCCATTGAGTCTGCTCCGCCATTCAATCATGGGCTGATCCATTTCTTCCAGTCATTCCCACTCCCCTGCCTTCTCCCCATACCCTTTGATGCCCTGGCTAATCAAGAACCTATCTGTCTCTGCCTTAAATACACCCAATGACTTGGCCTCCACAGCCGCTCATGGCAACAAATTCCACAGATTTACCACCCTCTGACTAAAGTAATTTCTCCACATCTCTTTTCTAAATGAACATCCTTCAATCCTGAAGTTGTATCCTCTTGTCCTAGACTACCCTACCATGGGAAATAACTTTGCCATATCTAATCTGTTCAGGCCTTTTAACATTCGGAATGTTTCTGTGAGATCCCCCCTCACTTTCCTGAACTCCAGGGAATACAGCCCAAGAACTGCCAGACGTTCCTCATATGGTAACCCTATCATTGCTGGAATCATTCTTGTGAATCTTCTCTGAACCCTCTCCAATGTCAGTATATCCTTTCTAAAATTATGAGCCCAAAACTGCACACTATACTCCAAGTGTGGTCTCACAACTGCCTTATAGAGCCTCAGTATCACATCCCTGCTCTTATATTCTGTACCTCCAGAAATGAATGCCAAAATTGTATTCGCTGCCTTCACCACCAATTCAACCTGAAGGTTAACCTTTAGGGTATCCTGCTTAAGAACTCCCAAGTCCCTTTGCATCTCTGCATTTTGGCTCCTCTCCCCAGCTAAGTAATAGTCTGCCCATTTATTTCATCCACCAAAGTGCATAACCATGCACTTTCCAACATTGTATTTGATTTGCCACTTCTTTGCCCATTCCCCTAAACCATCTAAGTCTCTCTGCAGGCTCTCTGTTTCCTCAACACTACCCACTCTTCCACCTATCTTTGTATCATTGGCAAATTTAACCACAAATCCATTAATCCCATAGTCTAACCTTAAGTGTTGAAATCAAACCCACATCCAACACTTGCGTTAACAGCTCATTACATGTTTGCATCACCCTCTGAGTAAAGAAGTTCCCCCTCATGTTCCCCTTAAACTTTTCACTTTAACCCATTATTTCTAGTTGTAGTGTCACCCAACCTCAGTGGAAAAGGCCTGCTTGTATTTACCCTATGTATAGCCCTCATAGTTTTGCATATCTCTATTGTTATGAACCCCGTAACTGGGTCACTTACCAGCAAAGATAGAGAGGTCCGTTGAAGTCTGATGGTACTATTTTTAACAGTATTTATTGATAAAAATACACAAAAATAATATCAATGCAAACATACAGATAATATACATCGTCAATACTAAATCTAAAAGCGCGGGTATAATAATAATCAATAAGAAATAGCTCTATCGTTGTCTGGGGATGATGTATTGTCCGATGGAAATATAAAAGTCACTCAGTTCATTCAGGCTGCAGCTTTTTGGTTGGAGAGAGAGACAGATTTTTAGAACTTGGCAGCTTTTCCTTTTTATGATGTCGATCCTTCGAAATTTCGTTGGTGGCCTCTTCTTTAGCTAAGCCGTTCTTCTGTGGTAAGGCCCGCCAATTCCTTGGCAAATGGAAAAGGACGCACGTGGGCCCCCACCGGCTGTCGCTATTAAACGCTGTCACGGGATTTCTAGCGTTTCTCCTGGTGCGTCTGAAGGGGTTGTTCCCCAGACCCTCTTTTATCCTTACTCACGGGGTCTCAGATGTCAATCAGGTTGGGATGATGCAATCCCTCAACCAGCCCACTCTGGTCATTCCCTGAGGGCTTCAATGAATAGTACAGTACTCAATACACAATTCTGTCTCCAAGAGACAATAGTCGTTATCAATGGTTCTGCCTTTCTGGGGGCCAGGACACATTCCAAACCCTTGTGGATTCTGCGTGTCTCTCTCTCATTTCCTGGGTCCCAGACCTGAATTAATAGCGATCTTGCGATTCTCAAGAAGGAGGGGGCTACTTTGTACCCTTCGGCCCCTCAGAGTTGTGGCACGTTCATAACACTATCAAATCTCCTCTCAATCTTCTATGTTCTAGGGAGTAAAGTCCTAACTTATTCAACCTTTCCCTATAACTCAGATCCTTAAGACCTGGCAACATCCTTGTAATGTAAATTGTCTCTGCCCTCTTTCAAGCTTATTTACATCTCTCCTATAGGTAGGTGACCAAAACTGCACCCAATACTCCAAATTAGGTCACACTGGTGTCTCATACAACTTCAACATAACATCCCAATTCCTGTTTGCAATGCATTGATTTATGAAGGCTAAAGTGGCAAAAGCTTTCTTTACGCTCCCATCTATGCCACCACTTCCAATGAATTATGGGCCATTATTCCCAGATCCCTTTGTTCTCCCACACTTCTCATTGCTCTGCCTTTCACTGTGGAAGACTGACCTGGTTGGTAATACCAAAGTGCAACACTTCACATTAGTCTGCATTAAATTCCATCTGCTATTTTTAAGCCTATTTTTCCAGATCCTATTGCAAGCTTTGACAGTCTTCCTCCCAATCCATTACACCACAAACTTGGTGTCATCTGCAAATGTACTAACCCAGTTTACCACATTATCATCCAGATCGTTGATAGAGATGACGAACAATGACAGCCCCAAACCATGCAGCACACCACTAGTCAGAGAGGCAAACTTTTACAACCGCTGCGATGCTAATGTCTAATCCAGTTTACTACCTCATCTTGAATGCCAAGCAACTGAACTTTCTTGACCAACCTCCCACGTGGGACCTTGTCAAACGCCTTGTTAAAGTCCATGTAGACAACATCCACTGCCTTGCGTTCATCAATTTTCCTGGAAACTTCCTTGAAAAACTCTTGTAACACTCGCTTCACCTAGTGGCTTAACATAAGGGGTGATAACCCCCCCCGCCTGGCCAAACTTAAGAAATCTAGTTTGGGTGGATACTGAGCTATGTGTCCCCTGTTACAAATCAGTACCTTGAAATAAACAGTACACAATATGCGATTACATGATTAAGCTTTATAACTCTTACTTTGACTATATGGTTAGTAGAGAAACAAAATATTTTTAAAAAGGGCCCAAATCTTATTAAACAGTCTGTGCACAAAGTTGGAGCTCACTCATAAGCCAATCAGTCCCCATCGACCTCCTCCAGTCGTCACTGCCCTTCGGACCCTCGCTCTAAGTCCACTCCTTCTTGCAGTCTACCAAATCTTTCCATTCACATCTTCCATCTACATCTCTCTCTCTCCTTCTCTCTGGCAAAAGCCCATGAAAGCAACTGCTTCCAGATTCACAAGACAGGGCAACAAAATCCTGATTGGCTAACATGCATCCACAGTCCTGTTATCTCCAGCCATAACCCAAACATTGCTGCTACTGAGAAACCGTTACTTCAGCAGTGAACGTTACAAAACAAACCCAATACATTAGCAGTGAAACCTTACAGCGTGTTACACTCTGTAAGATTAGTTAGGTATGACTTGCCATTAACAAAGTCATATTGACTATCCCTAATCAGTCCCTATCTATCCAAATACTGATGCATCAGTTCCCTTAGAATACTTTCCAATATTCACTACCCACTACTGATTGTCAGGCTCACTGGCCGATAATTTCCTGGCTGCTTTGTAGAGCCTTTTTTAAACAACAGTGTCTGAGGGAACACCTTAGCAAGCCCTGAGGATTTATCTACCCTAACTTGCCTCAAGACATCATACACTTACTCCAGTGTAACCTGTATAGGATACATGGCCTTGCTCCTGCATTGCCTCACATCTGTAGGCTCCTGTAGAGTTTTTCAAGGAAGTTATAGCCAGGGTGGTAATAGGGACAAGCTCCCTATTAAATGCTCCCAAAGGTGTGCGCCTTAAATAGCCAGAGAACACTAAGTCCAGCTCCTGGCCTCCAAGTGTGGCAGAACTATTTCTCCTGTGAGGAGAAGGGGCAAAGACGGGAGACTGGTTCCTTAAAACCAGTCACTTCAGGCAGATGGGGCTCGTCAGCCTAGGAGAAGGAAAATTGATCTCAAACCTATTCCCACTCAGGAAAGGCTTTAGGAGTAAGCCCAAGGAAAAATCTGGAGTTGGAGTCCCTAAGGCAGTCCTACGTTGAGCTCAATGTTGGTTGGCAACTCCTGTGATGCTGCTGATACCAAACTGTATCAGTCTCTGCCATTCCTTTGGGTTCATTAGATGCATGGAGAGGGGAAGCTTATTCTCCATGGCGTATTGCCCAAGCTTGCACATCTAGGCAGCTAAGACGCAATATCCATGGTCAACATAGGGACATGTTCGGCACAACTTTGTGGGCCGAAGGGCCTGTATTGTGCTGTAGGTTTTCTATGTTTAACTTTGACTGGCAGAGGCGTGGCTCAGATAGAATCTTATGTCCATCTTCTGAGTAAGTACAGATGCAAAAAATCCATTTAAGACCTCCCTTAAATGGATCACCAACTTGATATGCCAGAGGACTAATTTAGTCCCTTGCTATCCTTTTGCTCTTAATATATCAGTAGAAGCTATTAGTATTCTCTGTCTTCTTCTAGCCCTCCTGATTTCCTTAAGTATTCTCTCACATTTCTTGTACTCCTCAAATACCTCATTTGTTCTTGCATGCATATACCTGCTGTGCCCTTCCTTTTTCTTAACCAGGGCCTCAATATCTCTGGAAAACCAAGATTCCATAAACCTGTTATCCTTGCCTCTTATTCTGACAGGAACATACAAACTCTGTACTCTCAAAATTTTGCTTTTGAAGTCCTCATATTTATCAAGTATACCTTTGCGAGAAAACAAGCTATCCCAATCCATATTTGCCAGATCCTTTCTAATACCATCAAATTTGCCCTGTTCCAATTTAGAATCTCAATCCAAGGACCTGACTTTTTCCATAATTATCTTGAAACTAATGGTATTATGATCACTAGATGCACAAGTTCACTACATAAACTTATGTCACCTGCCCTGTTTCTTTCCCTAATGGAAGAACTAGTGTTGTACTCACTCTAGTTGAGACTTATATGTACTAATTAAGGAAATTTACCTGAACTCATTTGACAAACTCTTTCCCATCCGGCCCTTTTACAGTATGGGAGACTCAGTCAATACAATACAATACAAATACTTTATTGTCATCAAACAATTGATACTAGAGTGTACAATCATCACAGTGATATTTGTTTCTGCGGAAAGTTCAATATGTGGAAAGTTAGAATCACCTACTATCAGAATCTTATGTTTCTCAGTTTGTGATCTCTCTAAAAAGTTTGCTCCTCTAAATCCCACAGACTGTTGTTGAGTAGTCTATAATATAATCCAATTAATGTGTTTATACCTTTCTTATTCCTCAGTTTATCCCTCCCACTAAAACAACAGAACCTTGGAACAGTGAGCTGTCAGTCCTGCCCTTCCTGCAACCAATTCTCCCTATGGCTATGTCATAATTGCACATGCTGATCCATGCCCTAAGCTCATCCACCTTTTCTACAATACTCCTAGTATTGAAATATACACAACTCAGAACATTAGTCCCATCATGCTCAACCTTTTGATTCTTGATCTTGTATGTAGGGTTAACATCTTTTTCCACAACCACTCCACTATCTGTTCTTGTGCTTTGGTTTCCATCCCCCCGCAACTCTGGCTTAAACCCACCAAAGCAGCACTTGCAAACGTACTTGCTAGAATATTAGTTCCCTTCCAGTTCAGATGCAAACTCTCCTTTCTATACAGGTCCCACATTCCCTGGAAGAAACCCCCAATAAACATGAAGCCCTCCCTTCTGCACCAAATCCATAGCCATGTATTAAACTGTGTGATCTTCCTATTTCTGTTCTCACTAGCATGTGGCATGGGTAGCAATCCTGAGATCACAAAACCAATCTTTGAAAGTAAACCTTTTTTGATTACCAAAGTGGTAGCAACTCAAAGATAAACCTTCTCGCTAAAACCTGTATAAAGCTGAAAGCAACTGGCAACAGCAACACTTGAGAGGAATCATACAAACAAAGCCATTAGTGTTTCAAATTTTACTCCTGTTAATTGTCCTCCCTGCTACACCTTATCCCTCTTTTACTAATAGAATCTCTCTTAATATCGTCCTTTTTAATACACCACATTAGGCCCATGAGCTTGATGGATTTCTCACCCTACCAAAGTCCGTCTGTTTCAAATGTACAGAGCTGGAAATCTGAACCTAAAACATTAACAACTATTAAAGGAGCTGCGGCCTCACTCCAATGGCATAGATTTTAATTCCATCTGTTACTCAGTGAAAAATACAAACCTTTGCAATTAAATTGTAAACATCTAAGAATTAATACAATGACTTACAAAGCTGCCCATTTTTGAATATTAGTGAAATGCCCATTTGTTTCATGTATAATTAAATACATGATTCTACAGTATTAAAATACTGCTTAAAAGCACCTAATCAGTTTACAATTCAATCGTGAAGTTCTACAACGTGAGTGTGGCCTCATCGCGACAGTAGAGGAGGCCATGGATTGACACATTGGAATGGGAAAGGGAAATAGATTTAAAATGGTGGCTACTGGGAGATCCCACTTCTTCTGGCTGATGGAGTATAGGTGTTTCTCAGGATGGAGGAACAATACCTTGTATTCTGTCTGGGTAGCCTCCAACCTGACGGCATGAAGATCAATTTCTTGACCTTAATGGTAATGCCCCCCCCCCCCACCATTCCCCATCCCCTTTTCCCTCTCTCACCTCATCTCCTTGTCTGCCTATCACCTCCCCCTGGTGCTCCTCCTCCTCCCATTTCTTCCATGGCCTTCGCTCCTAGTAGATTCCCCTTTCTCCAGCCCTGTATTTCTTTCGCCAATCAGCTTCCTAGCTCTTTACTTCACCCCACCCCTCCTGGTTTCACCTATCACCTTTTGTTTTTCCCTCCACTCCCCCCATCTCTTAAATCTACATCTTTTTTTTCTCCAGTCCTGCTGAAGGGTCCGGCCCAAAACGTCAACTGTACTCTTTTCCATGGATGCTGCCTGGCCTGCTGAGTTCCTCCCGTATTTTGTGAGTGTTGTTTGTGTAGCATCTGTGGCCCAATTCTCCTAGGGTGAACCACCATCACCCTGCCAACAGTGCAATACTTTGGTGTAAATACGGTGTAATGCCCCCCCCCCAGTACACGCTCACAACACAAATGCCAGACAATTCACCAAAGGTGAGTAAATAATTGCACTTCATAGTTATTTCTTAGTGATGGGTTAGTGAAACAGGTAACCTAAAGGTGCCAAATCAGTAAGTTTATCAGTTTGTGCACATAATATTTTAATACGTTGGAGCTCACGCCTCCGGTTCCATCCACAACGACCTTCCGAGCCTTCGGCCACCGTCTGAACCACCAACACCCAGTATCTGCCGCCCTGGAACTGCTGTCCGCTCCTCACATGTCCGTCCTCCTCGCTCACCTCCTGAAAAAGACTGCGAACTCCCACTCAGCTCACACATACAAGATAGCATAACAACTCTCCATTGGTTAGTTCCCCCCTTATCTGCAGTCATAACCCAAACATTCCAGACACAGAAACCCATTACAGCATTAAGTAACATTACAGAGAAGCCATTTCATTATAACAATACAGAGAAGCCAGTTTGTAGCCTGAACAGTTAACATTACAGTACTGGTACTGAGAACCCTACACTTGGATTTCCAGCATCTGCAGATTTTCTCTTTTCCGACACCTCCCTTACCTTTCTCGATCTCACTGTCTCTGCGTCTGGAGACAACTTATCCCCCGATGTCTATTAAAAACCTATGGACTCTCACAGCTACCAAGACTACAGCTTGTCCCACCCTACTACTTGTAAAAGTGCCATCCGCTTTTATCAATTCCTCTGTCTCCATTGCATTCTATTCAAGAATGAAGGAGATGTCCTCCTTTTTCAAAGAAAGGGGCTTCCTTTCCTCCACCATCAACACTGCCCTCAATCGCATCTCTTCCTTTTCATGCACGTCTGCTCTTACTCCATCTTCCCGCCACCCTACCAAGAATAGGATTTCTCTTGTCCTCACCTACCACCCCACCAGTCTCCGCATCCAGCACATAATTTTCCGAAATTTCCACCACCTCCAACAAAATCCCAACGCCAAACACATCTTTCCTTCCCCCCGCCCCCCCCCCCCCAGTTTCTGCTTTCCACAGGGATCGCTCCCTACACAACTTCCTTGTTCATTCATCACACCCCACTGATCCTTCCAGGTGAGGTAACATGACACCTGTGAGTTTGTTGGGGTCATTTACTGTGTTTGGTATCCCAGTGTGACCTCGACATCGGTGAGACCCGATGTAGATTGAAAGACCACTTAGCAGAGCATCTATGCTCCTTCTACCAGAATAAGTAGGATCTCCCAGTGGCCACCCATTTTAATTCCACTTCCCATTCCCATTCTGATATGTCCATCCATAGTCTCCTTCACTGTCGTGATGAGGCCACACTTGGGTTGGAGGAACAACACCTTATATTCTGTTTGGGTAGCCTCCAACCTGATGGCATGAACATTGATTTCTCAAACCTCCAGTAATGCCACCCAACATTCTCTTCCCCCCCCCCCCCCCCCCATCTCCCATTCCCTTTTCCCTCTCTCACTTCCTCTCACCAATCAACTTCCCAGCTCTTTACTTAAACCCTCCCCCTCCAGGTCTCACCTATCACCTGGTGGTTCTCTCTCCCCTCCTCCCACCTTTTAAATCTACTCCTCAGCATTTTTCTCCAGTCCTGCCAAAGGGTTTCGGACTGAAACATCAACTGTACATTTTTCCATAGATGCTGCCTGGCCTGCTGAGTTCCTCTAGCATGTTGCATATGTTGTTCAGATTTCCAGAATTTCCAGATTTTCTCGTGTTTATTCTTCTGATAATATTTGTTTGCTCCATGACAGAAGCGTAGTGCATGGCAAAGTGCCATCCCAGTGCCACTTATTCAGTTATTGACATAATACCTACAAACTGCTGAAATTAACTTCTCACCACAATGAGTTTTCCCGACAAATCTTCCCTAATGTAACCAGAAAGCAGCTGTGAACACAACATTTATTGCTTTTATTGCTGTACTTGTCTGATCTTTAATTGGCTTAATGAATTATCACTCTTCTATCACTTTCAATAGCACGTTTCTGAAAACTACTGCAGGTGCTGTTAGATTTGAATGTGAATTGAAATGTTGCTTTACTGGGAGATTAAGGTATTCACATTGTAGCTTTACTAATCTTGGCAACTGAAAGTGCTTGAATGAAATATAAAATTTGCAATGGATGGTTTGAAACCTTAGCATTCATTTCATTTCTGAGATACACATTCAAATCTAAATTCTGCTCATCACAGGACATTTTGATATACCTTCACATCCACATACTATTATAATCCATGCTTCTAATCATAACTTGAATGTTTATGGTCTGAATTCACAGTTCTGTTTAAATTCGTCAGATATCTTGTGTACCACCCACTTACCCTTTCCTGCTGGCCATGCCTTGTCCACTATGGCCCATGTTTTAATTTGTAATCCTTCCATTTAAATCCCTCAGTGATCTGATTCCTCCCAAACTCTGCAACCTCCCAATACTGTAACCTCTACCTCCCCTGCAAAAGGTTTAATTGTTAATTAAGTGGCATGAATGTGGGTTTTCTCTCTGCCCAGTCATGTAAACTTTTGCTACTATGTTTGCAGTGACCTGATCAGCATTTAGATCACCCCCCCTCCCCCCACAATCAAATCACCAAAGAAAGCAATTAACATCAAATTGCTGCTTGAGGGATCTTGTTGTGGACAAATTTCTTCCTCCCACATTTCTCTACATTAAAGTGTAACCACATTTGAAGCCAAATGAGAGGCCACAAAGAGTGCTTTATAAATAAAACTTCATATTGTATCTAGTGATACCCCTGCAATTTTCTTGTGAAGCCTCAAAGTGCTGAAGATTAGTTTATTATAAACTAATTGTTGACAGTTGTTTGAATATTTTGTCACAATTATCAAAAATTGCAAAACCAGTCATTCGAAGTGGGCAGGAGAGTGTGAATATGAGTGAGGGAAGTACAAGAATCCAAAGATCAGAGATCTGAATGTATGCCTCAAGAATTGGTGGGAACAAAATTGGTTTCGCTTAATGGGGTACTGGGAGCAATACTAGGAGGGGGAATTAGAGGAAGAGGGATAGCTGTTTTGTTGGAATGAACTTTGATTGAATCAGACTGAGACAGTGCTTTAGTGAGACAAATAACTCGGCCTGTTGTAAAAGCTTCAAACAGATTCTAGTGAGTGGAAATTTAGAAAGTTACAGCGAAAAGCCGTTCAGCAATAATAATAATGTCTGTCATTATAAGCGTACATCTTCATGTCGAAGGAGAACAAGTAAAAATGATAATTGAAAGCTAATACAGCTCTAATGGCATTCATAATAATTTAGATTAATCAATGATTGTGATCGGCTTGTCCCATTAGAGATACAGCTGCAGAGTGACTAAGGTTGGGCGTTAAATATTTGGAAATGTATAAATTTTAGGAGCAATAGAAAACACAGAAAATGAAGTAGGATAGCTCTCATATTGAAATCAAGAAGAATCAAGTGGATGGAGCTAAGAAAAAATTACTAGTGTTGTCTGTACGCTCCAAATGTTATACGAGGGGTGATTAGGAAGTTTGTGGCCAAAGGTAGAAGGAGTCAATTTTAGAAAACCTAGCACATTTATTTTTCAGCCTCCCCTAGTGTTGCCACCATGTCCTTGGACCTCCTTGGGTGATAAGCCCTTGAGACTGAGGTAGCAGGTGTCTGATGAAGGCCAATGTTGTCCATTTTCTCAGACATTGCTTCCTTGCAATTTTCAATTATCTGAAACAGAAATACCACAGAAGTTATTAACTTCAAACTTCTTGCGTAATCACTCAAAGAGTTGAATTACATGTGCATGTAACGAGAGCCGTATAACTCATCTCCTTCTACCTTAGGCCAAGACTTATCAATCACCCCAAGACACCAACTTCTATAAAGAAGGGATCCATATGCTCCATGACCTCTGCGCTAAGTGTGTAAATGTAGGAGGGGACTATGCTGAAAAATAAATGTGCTAGGTTTTCTAAAATTGACTCCTTCTACCTTAGGCCACGAACATATCAATCACCCCTCGTAAAAGGTACATGTAAAAAGAGTAATACAATTATTATAGAGGTTCTTAACATACTGTATGAATAGACCAAGAAAACCAAATTAGCAGCAGTAATGTGAAAAATAAATTCATAGAATATACAAGAGTTCTTTTTCCAGATCCATTTCAAAGTAAATTTATTATCAAAATACATATATGTCACCATTGACAACCCTGAGATTTATTTTCTTTGGGCATACTCAATAAATCTCAATAATTATACTCAAACACTCAATAACTGTAACAGGATCAGTGAAAGACTGCCTAACTAGGGTGTTCAACCAGAGTGCAGAAGACAAACTCGGCAAATATAAAAAGGGAAGAAATAATAATAATAAGTACAATAAATAATAGTAAGCAATAATAATTGCTTACTAATAATAGTAAGCAATAAATACAGAGAACGTGAGGTGAAGAGACCTTGAAAGTGAGTCCATTGGTTGTGGAAACATTTCAATGATGGGCAAGGAATGTTGAAGTAAGTTACCCCTTTGGTTTAAGAGCCCAATAGTTGAGGGGTAGTAAATGCTCCTGGAATCTGGTGGTATGAGTCCTGAGGCTCTTGTACCTTCTTCCTTAAGGCAGCGATGAGAAAAGAACATGTCCTGGGTGGATGGGGTCCCTGATGATGGACACTACTTTCCTGTGACAATGTTTCATGCAGATATGCTCAATAGTTGGGAAGGCTTTACCCGTGATGGACTGAGTCATATCCACTAATTTTTGTAGGATTTTTCATTCATGGGCATTGGTGTTTCCATACCAGGCTGTGATGCAGCCAGTCAATATATTCTCCACTACACTGCTATAGAAGTTTGTTAAAGTTTTAAAAGTCATGCCAAATATTCACAAATTCTGGAAAAAAGTAGAGGCACCACTATGCTTTCTTGGTAATGGCACTTATGTGCTGGGTCCAGGAAAGGTTAATTGTTACAGGAGCCTTCAGCAAAGGGAACTCATAACATAGAATTTTATATAAACAGTTTGCTCAAACTGAAATCAGGGTCTTAAATTTTAAAGCAAACAATGTCTTTTTTTTTGTTACCAACTGCAGAAGAAGTCTTCACTTGTTACAAGCTGTAAAACATCATTTATTTAGTAATGGCCATTGATTGTGCAAGAAACTCATAACTTAGTAACAGCTAGTATCAAGAAACAGAACCTTTAGATTATATAAATTTATAGACTGTTTTCTCATTAGTACAACCAAGGGATCAAATGTTCTGCATTTATTTCAGTTCTGTTAAATTGGGGGAGGAAAAACAGGAAACCAAAAAAAACACGGTAGGCATGTTTCCAGTATAGAGCTGATACAAGTTCACCTCTAATTAATTATTTAATGTTGAATCTGCTGACAGTCTGCAAAAAGGTTTTTGTCTTCTCCAGATCATGTTGCAACCCATAACTGCCAAAAATGGTTGGAGTTTATTAACAAAATTCACAAACAGTACAACACAGTACAGGCAATTCAGCTCATGGTATTGTGCCAACTTTTTAATCTACTGTAGGATAAATCTAACTCTTCCCTTCCTCATCAGAACTTTCCATTTTCCTTTCCTCCATGTGGCTACTTAAGAGTCTCTTAAATGTCCCTAATCTACCTGCCTTCACCACCACCCCTTATGGTGCGTTCAGCAACACTCCCTAAAAATCATACCTCTGACATCCCTCTATACTCTCCTCCAACTACCTGAAGTTATGGTCACTACTATTCGCCATTTCAGCCCAGAGAAAAAAGCCTCTGGCTGTCCACGTTATCAATGCTTCTTATCTTCACATCTCTATCAAGTCACTTCTCATCTTTGTTTACTTCAAAGAGAAAAGTAGCTTGCATCCTCATAAGATTTGCTCTCCTATCCAGGCAGTATCCTGATAAAACTCCTCTGCACTTTCTTTAAAGCATCCAGACCAAGCATAAAACTCAAGTATGGCCTAACCAGTGTTTTATAGAGCTGAACATCATCTTGCTGCTCTTGAATTGAATCACCAACAAATGAAGGCCAACATGCTTAACCAGGAAGTCAAGTATGTTGGCCTTCATTCCCTTCCTGTTTCCTCTTTTATCTTCCTCCATGTCTCTTTCTTAACCACTCTATCAACCTATAGTAACTCTGTAGAGCCCTGTCTGATCTTTAGTTCCTAAACCTTAATTATGCTTATTTTTCCTCTTGACTAAATGCTCCACATCTCTTGTCAACCATGGTTCCTTCAGCCTATCATCCTTTTCCTGCCTGAATGGAAAAAAACCTATCCAGAACCCCACCCTCAATAAAACACTTTCCCATAATATCTGCTCCTATCCCTGTCCATGGCTATGGCAACTGTCACTGAAATCCTTACACACTGAGAGATCTGTCAGCTGACCAAGTTCATTGCTGAGTACCAGACACAGTTATATGCTCTCCACTAGTCAGCCTGTCTACATATTGTGTCAAGAACTCTTCCTGGACACACCTAACAAATTCCCCCCACCTAAATCTTTTACACTAAGGAGGTGCAATCAATACTACAGAAGTTAAGATCACCCATGACCATAACCCCGTTTTTTTTAAAATCTTTCCAAAATCTGCCTCCCCTACTGCTCCTTTTGCTATTGGGAGTCTACGGAATACTCCCAGTAGAGTGATTACTCCCTTTCTGTTTCTGACTTCCACACACATGAACATCAATCCCTCCTTGAAGTCCTTCCCTCCCGCAGCTGTGATACTATCCTTGATTAGCAATGCCATTCCCCCATCTCTTTTTACCTCTCTTCCTGTCTCTTTTGAAAAATCTAAACTCCAGAAGATCCAGGAGCCATTCCTGGCCTTGTAACAGCCAAGTCTCTGTAATGGCTACAATGCCATACTTCAATATACTGATCACCCTTAAAACAGATACGTTTCAACCCATGCAACTGACTGCAAAAATGCCCTTTCCACTTTTCATCTTTCTTCACAGTCTCTCTACGTGCTGCATCTGTCACAACCAGGGGTTGCTTCTAAAAGAGAAGTAAGAGTTTTTCTCAGTTTTATACGTGGATTGTATTTTCTCAGTGGCGCTTATGGATATGCAGTGTCCTTGGATTGTTTATCTAATTGTCTTTGGACAAGCTCTGGGTTTTCACTTTGTTTTGCAAGTGTTTCATTTGGTTTCATGGGGATTTTAAGCTCTCTTTGTATTTCTCACTTTTATTCAATTTGGGATAATTTAATTAGAATCAAGTTTTATATCACCAGCATATGTCATGAAATTTGTTAAATTTACAGCAGCAATACAATGAAATACATGATAAATAAATACAGAGATAAAACTGAATTACAGTAAGTGTGTGTGTGTGTGTGTGCATACATCTCTCTCTATATATATATATTAAATAGTTAAAATAAGCAGTGCAAAAGAAAATTAGCATTGTATTTTCAATGTCTTACATTCCTCCAGGGTGTATTTCAGGGAGGCATTCCAACCCCTCGTAGCTCGGTCGTTGTGGTTCCTTGTCTGGTGAAACTCATACTGAATTCTGTGTATTGTGAGTGATTTCAGTTCTTCAAGATTCTGGCATCACACACAAAATGCTGGAGGAACTCAGCACACCAGGCAGCATCTGTGGAAAAGAGTAAGCAGTCGACGTTTCAGGCCAAAACCCTTCATAAGGACTGGATGAACAGCCTCAGCCCGAACCATCAACAGTTTACTCTTTTCCACAGACGCTGCCTAGCCTTCTGAGTTCTGCAGCACTTTCTGTGTGTGTTCCTTGGATTTCCAGCATCTGCAGATTTTTTTGTTTTTGTCTTTGAGATTCTGTATAGTTTGCCTGTTAGTTTTGCTGGTAGTTTCTGTAAAAATCTTTAGTTTTGTTTGAGTTGCCATTGTCTCTGTGATTCCTGCACTTGAGTCCACTAGTGACCCTTACAGAACCGACCTTTACACCAACTGCACCATCCTCCAGCATAACACTCTGGTTCCCATTCCCTGACCAAACTTAGTTAAACCCTCCCCAACAGCTCTAGCATATAAAACCTCCCAGAAATTGTGGAGGACTACATTGTGATGAGTCTCACAAAGTCAACTGAGCCCTATTTGATATTACAAAAGCCCTGTATGGGTTGATTTCAAGGGGAGTATAACACCAAGCAAGAAAAGTCTGAATGCCATGTTGAAGTTTGAGTGCACTTTTGGTAGTATAGGAACTTTATTATAAACTTATAATAATTTGAAAGGACCATACTATTACCAATTTTCTATTTTACGGGAACCATTCCAGAAGATGGCACCTTCTGTAGCCATTATCTTCAAAGTCACTTCTTTCAAAATCTGAGTATGCAGATCCTCATACTGGATTATTTTGTAGATGACATGAATTTCTCCATTTTTTAAAAACTGGATAATCATATACAGCTCATTCTATCTAGACATGTACAGTATGTGATAACATTATGGTACCAAGAGAAATGCATGCTGTAATCACAACAAATTGTATTCATTGCCTTGAATGCAGAAAATCATTCTATTGTGTTTCATATAATTCAAAAATAGGCACTGGGCTAGAAAGGGAACTTTTATGAGAGCTGACCAAAAGGTGTAGTGTATCTGACATCAGAATGAATTGCAGCAGTCAAAAACAAAAATACATTAAATAAGTCTTCTAAGCCATAACATTTCAATTGAGTTGATTTATTTTACTATAACCGTTGAGTATGTAAAGCACACATATCTTAATGGCACTATAAAATTAAGGAACAGCACCATTAGGTAAGATAAATCGATAAGACTGTTTTCCATTAGTGGATGTAAGTCTTTGCAACAAAGAGAATACTGCTCTCATGTCTTCTACATTCATATAAGTTCTATCAAGTTGGAAATGAATGTTTAAAAACTCATCACAAACAAGAGAAAATCAGCAGATGCTGGAAATCCAAACAACACACATAAAATGCTGGAGGAGCTCAGCAGGCCAGGCAGTACCTATGGAAAAGAGTACAGACGACATTTCTGGCTGAGGCCCAGGATTCTTGGCCCAAGACCCCATGATTCTCAGCCCGAAACATTGACTGTACTCTTTCCCATAGATACTGCCTGGCCTGCTGAGTTCCTCCAGCATTTTGTGTGTGTTACTTTAAAAACTCAAATTCAAGTTTCTAGTTTGAACCTAATGCAAATTCATTTACAATTAATAATATGATATCTAATATGCAAGAGAACTGGCAAAAATCAACCCATCTTCTCCGGGTTACTTAGCAACCTGTAATGTTATAAAAAATTTTGAAACTATTATTTTATCAAATACTTTTAGAAATAAGGAAACCAATTAGTATTCATTGTCGGTATCCCAGAGGATTAAAAAATGGGCTCTGAATATTTTATTTCTTTCTGAATTATTTTATTAAACTATGTGAGGTGCACTTTGAACTTAAAGCAAATGCAATTTTTATGAGCAGGATTCATCAAGATCAAAAATCAAAATATTAAATTATATAGATAGGCTGCATAAAGTTTTGACATAATCCCTTGAGTTTAGAAGAAGAAAAGGTAGCAAATTAAAATGTTTAAAATAATCAAAGTGTCGATATATACAAGAACGGAACCAATTCCTCTCTTGAGGAATCCTAGAATCAGGGCAAATAAAATTAGACTTAGAATTAGGCTATTTTGAAGTGAACTATTAGTGAAATATGCATAATTTCCCCTAGCACCTTTCCACATTTGTGAATAATGTGCCATAGAGTAATTGTATCTTAATACACCACCACCTCTGACACCTCATTAGGGACCCTCTCAGGTCTTCTTTAAGATTCTTACTCACTTTAAAACTACACCTTCTAGTTGCTATCCCAGCCACAGGAAAAAAGATTTATTTGGTTATGGTTCTCATAATCTTATATACTTCTGTTAGGCAGCCTCTTTCAATCCTGGATTTAAAGAACAGCCTATCCAATCTCTCTGCATAACTAAAATGTTCTCCAGATCATGCACAAACTTGGTGAATCTCCTCTGCAATTATTTCAACACAATTGCATTCCTCCTATAGTGCAATGACCAGAACTACACAGAATTCACCTAGTATGTTTTAACATCTATTTTGTAACATCCCAACATTATATTCAATGAAAGGCAGTATGCTACATGCCTTCTTCACTAACCTATTTATGTACGTTACACTTTCAGGGAATTTTGGACTTGAAGCAAAGGTGCAAATGGAGCAAAGGTGTCTCTGTGAATCAACATTCCTTAGTGTCCTACATTTACTATATTTACTATCACTCCATTTAACTACCTCACACTTTTTGGGATTAAATTCTATCTGCCAATGCTTAACCCAAATTAGTTGTCAGAAGGTATTTGAGGCACATCATTGGGAGCATTTAATAGGTAGTGAGAGCTTGTCCCCATTACCACCCCCAGCTACAACAACCTTAAGAAATCACTCCTGATATAAGGTTGACATAATTACCTGGCTTATTTCTGCTTCCCTTCCTTAACAAAGAAACAATGTCAACTATCTCTCATTCTTCTGATACCTCACCTTCAGCTAACAAAAATGCAACAATCTTCATCAGGCCCCAGCAATTCCTTCCCTTTATTCCCCATAGCATCCTGGCATATATCTCATCCAGTTCTGGAGGTTTCTGCACTGTTCTGCATTATATGCTATCCTACACACCTCATGGTCAAAACAACAAACTATGCCTCACTGAACTTACTATCCACTGTGTCTTTCTTCTTGCTGAAATATTCATTTATGACCTTGCCCATGTCCCCTTGCTCCACTTGTCTGTTCCCAGTTTGGTCACAAAGGGGGCACATTCTTTCCCTAGCTGTCTTCTTGCTGCTAGCATATTTACAGAATAATTTGGGATTCCCCTACATCAATTACAATTAATAGATTACCATCAAGGCATAGAGTCAAATAGTTGAAGTTAAGGTATGCTGAAATCTTAATATGGTTGAATGGTGAGATAGGTTGGAGGAACTGAATGTCTTCCTCCCATTCCTGTGTAAATGGTGTTTAAATTTAAAGTGCTTGATTGATATTTTGTTTGTTTCCGCTAACAATGTTGCATTGAATGACAAAAAGGTTTATAAACCATGGATAATGGGTTACTATCTGGAAGTATTTGAAATCATTATAAAAGATAAAGATTAGTTTGTCACATGTATATTGAAACATACAGTGAAATGCATCATTTACGCAAATCTGCGAGGATTGTGCTGGGCAGCCTGCAAATGTCACTACGCTTCCAACATAGCATGCCCACAACTCACCAACCCTAACCATACGTTTTTGGAATGTGGAGGAAACTGGAGCACCCAGAGAAAACACACGAAGTCATGGAAAGAATGTTAGTGTAACACTAGCACTGTAATAGTGTCACACTAACTTCTATACTACTGTGTCACCTGTTATCATTTATCTATATATTTTAATTCCTCAATGATTTACTCTAAAGTGTTAAATGTTTATCACAACATTGAGGCGATATCAGATTTCTCTGAAATTAAAGTTAAGGAAAACATGGAAAATCCACACACACTAGCCTAGATAGGAATGAATCCTGATTGCTGCAGTTGTGATGCAGCATCAGTAACTGCTGTGACATTTTGCTGTTTGGAGATAAAAATATTGCAGAAATTTGAGTAGTTTAGCTTCCTACTTAATGTAGAGTTTGTTGTTGTTAAGTGCCATCGAGTTGTCGTCGACTCATGGCCACCCTACGGATAGTTGCCCAAAAAGAGTTTTGATCCTCGCAAAAGTGGCTCATTGTTGATAATGTTGCGTTCATAGCTGTCCTCATTGTGTCCATCCATCTGATTGGCAGCCTTCCTCTCTTCGGTTATTCTTCCACCTTGCCAAGCATGATATCCTTTTTCAGGGAGCTGTTTCTTTGCACACTGTGGCCAAAGTACAATAGGCAAAATCTTGTCATTTGATCCTCCAGAGAGAGACTTTGTTTGATCTCATATGAGGACCCATTTGTTTTCCCTGAGAGACCCACGAGATGCTCCAGTGCCACAATTCAAAGGCATTGATACACTTCCTATCCTTCTTTACCATCCGTCTTTCACATCCATATAATGTCGTTGAGAACACAAGTCAAATCTTTGTATGTAGAGATAGATCCTTGTCCTCAAGGATCTTCTCTAAATCCTTCATGGCTGCTCTTATATTCCATCTGGGTAGCCTCCAACCTGATGGCATGAACACCAATTTCCCAAAATTCTGGTAATGCACCCCACCGTCTCCTTCACCATTCCCATTCCCATTTCCCTCTTTCACCTCATCTCCTTCCCTGCCCATCATCTCCCTCTGGTGCTCCTCTCCCTTCCCTTTCTTCCATGGTCTTCTATCGTCTCCTATCAGATTCCCCCCTTCTCCAGCCTTTTATCTCTTTCACCAATCACCTTCCCAGCTCTTCACTTCACCCTTCCCCCCTCCCAATTTCAGCTATCACCTATTACCTTGTATTTCTTCTGCCTCTCCCCCATCTTCGTACTCTGACTTCTCATTTTTTCTCCCCAGTCCTGATGAAGGGTCTCAGCCCTTCACTATTTACTGTTTTCCATAGATACTGCCTGGCCTGCTGAGTTCCTCCAGCATTGTGTGTGTTGAAACAATTGTTCAGGCCATCCTTGAATTCTGGTGGAATATTTTGAAGATCATATTTTGGTACTCTTGTGAAAGGCTTGTGCTTCCTCAACTTTACTTTGAGTTTGCATATTAGTAGTTGGAAGTCTGAGCCCCAGTCAGCTCCAGGTTTTGTTTTTGTTGACATCATAGAACTTTTCCATCACTCATTACCACAAAAATAATCTATTTAGTTTTTGTGAAATCCATTGGAAGAGGTTCAATTGTACAGTTCGCACTTGTGTTTGAGATTAACAAGTTGTTGATTTTTCAGAAGTCGACTAAATGTTATCCAGCATCATTTCTGGTACCAAGTCCATATTTCCCAACTTCTTGACTGTCCTTTCCACCTCCAACTTTTGCATTCCAATCTCCCATAACTACCTGTACATTTTGTTTGCATGATCCATCTAGTTCAGCCTGCACTTGCTCATAGAACTCATCTACTTCATCTTCCTCTGCATCTGTTGTTGGTGCATATACTGTATGATGGTAACATTGATAGGTCCTCCTCGTAGACAAATTGAGATTAGGTGATCGCAGACTGCATTGTATTTCAATACAGTTCCAGCCAGTTGTTTCTTGACTATGAATGCAATACCATTCCTTCTGTATTTGTCATTCTTGGCATAGTTGATCGGATTGAAATTGTCCCATACCAGTCCACTTCAGCTCACTGATTCCAAGTAGGTCTATTTGCAAGCATTCCATTTCATCTTTCACCGTTTCCAGCTTTCCTTGAATCATATTGCATACTTTTCATGTACCTAAAATCAACATATCTTTGCAGCTTTTGACTCTCATTTCATGCTCAGGAACATCAGCAATTGAAGGTCCCGAAAGCTTTACTCCAACTGCATCATACACTTTGGCCTTACTCTGAAAGGTCATCAGCTCTTCCCCAGTAGTTCATTCAGTGTCTTCTGACCTGGGGGTCCCATCTTCCAGCACTATATCATATTTAGTTTTTGTTTTTGTGGCATGATACAGAAGTAGATTGCTGAGCCTTTCTTCTGTGCAGGTACCGCCACTGCCCAGGTGGGTGGTTTGTCTTAGTCTGATACCTTAGCTGAGACCTAGAACCATAGAACATTACAGCACAGAAACAGGCCTTTTGGCCCTTCTTGGCTGTGCCGAACCATTTTTCTGCCTAGTCCCACTGACCTGCACCTGGACCTATCTATCATGGGAGACCCTGCCAGCAGATGAACTACCGATGGCTTAGCTCTCAGCATCACTGATGCACACAAGCCCTTGCGGCACGATAAGTCAACAAACCATACAAATTTACCTTATTGCATTTTTTAAATGCATGGGTGAGATGGGCCGAAGGGATTTTTCCATGCTGTGTTATTCCATGAACTTAATTATGACCACTGATAATATTTATTGTATATTTACAAGAAAAATATAGTTCGTACAGATTACCAATGTAAATATAATTGATCTAGTCCTTTCCCGATTCCCTCTATGTACTTTATTATTCAATTAGGTTGACAGACAACTACACAGTATTGCTACTTAAATAACATGGTTTAAATTGCTTGCATGCTCAGAAAACTATTTGCTTTCTTCCAATCCCAAATTGAAAATAAAGGCTATAATAAATGAGACCGAGAGCTCGTATTTGCAGGGTCCCAATTCAATCCAGAGAGGTAATTACAACTTGCTGCTTTTAATGTTTCTATCATCTTTAAGGTGTGTGCACTGAAATATACTGTATTTTTAAAATATAGAATACATCCCCTAGAGATTGCATAATCTGAACCTTACAGAAATTGTCACTGTTTACTTTAACAATTAGGTCATAAAAGTCTAGATGTTAACTGAAAAGGAAGAAAATCAATGGAGCCCTACATGGGAAAATTTTAGACTGGTAGATTTCAACCCAGTGACAATAAAGAACTCTGTTCCTGGATCTGAAAAGGACAACTTCTTTAATTTCCCTTGTGGGTTTATGTTAGGTTCCACCCATTTTCCTTGGATGTTTAAACTCTAGGGAAACTGAGGATAAAAAACAAACAGGTATATTTCCATAGAAACTTTAAATGTACAGTGTCCTTTACAAAAGAGTTTCCGAACACAATTTAATCCCAAACCATGTCAGCAAGACTATATATTAACCAAAAGGAGTCAGAGCAGATTTAAAGAGATGGAGGTGAAGATGTCCAAGGAGAAAGTGATTGGGTGGAGGAGTTTTGAAATGCACATAAGACAAGATATACAGATTGCTTAGAAGATAAAAACTCAAAATCTTATGTATTGCTCAACCAAAAACCATTGCAGCAGGTCTTTAACTTCTCCTATTCCTTGTACAACATTTCATTTATGGTTACATTTGAAAATTTACATGTTTTGCCCTTAGCAAAAATCTTTCTTACTTTTCATTTGTATGAATTTCTTTAAGGTTTTCAAGATGATTCACTGTTCCTTGGCCTATATAATCAGTTCCAAACCTTTTTGGGACTGGGAGATGGGGAATGTAGGTACTACAGAGTTGTATAGTATTGTTCCAGATTACAAAATCATCTGTGCCAACTCCAAGATGCTATTTACATCATGACTACAACTAGTCACCTATCCTAGCCATAAACCTGACTCCAACTCCCAGAAAATGCGTGGTCATGCATTTTGGTAGAAGAAATAAATGTGCAGACTATTAAAGGAAAAAATACAGAAATCTGAGATGCAAAGGGACTTGGGAGTTCTTGTGCAGAACACCCTAAAGATTAACTTGCAGGTAGAGTCAGTGGTGAGGAAGGCAAATGCAATGTTAGCATTAATTTCAAGAGGTCTAGAATACAAGAACAAGGGATGTGATGCTGTGACTTTATAAGGCACTAGTGAGGCCTCGCCGTGAGTATTGTGAACAGTTTTGGGCTCCACATCTAAGAAAAGATGTGCTGGCATTGGAGAGGGGTTAAGAGGAGGTTCACACGGATTATTTCGGAAATGAAAAGGTTTTCATATGAGGAACGTTGGATGGCTGTGAGCCTGTACTCGCTGGAATTTAGAAGGATGAGGAGGGGATCTCATCAAAAGCTTTCAAATGGTGAAAGGCCTAGACAGAGTAGATGAGGAAAGGAGGTGTCCCATGGTGGTTGAGTCTAGGTCAAGAGGGCACAGCCTCGGGAGAGAGGGGCATCCATTTAAAACAGAGATGCAGAGAAATTTCCTTAGCCAGAGGGTGGTGAATTTGTGGATTTTTTTTTACCACAGAAGCTGTGGAAGCCAGGTTGTTGGGTGTATTTAAGGCAGAGATTGATAGTTTCTTGATTGGACAGGGCATCAAAGATTACAAGGAGAAGGCCAGGAATGGGGCTGAGGAAGGAAAATAAAAAATCAGCCATGATTGAATGGTGGAGCAGACTCAATGGGCCAAATGGCCTACTTCTGCTCCTATGTCTTATAGTCTTATTTATTATAATGGCGATCAAAGGTTCTGCCATGCCACATTTGCTGGAACTCTTATTTAGAAATGCATCTCAGCAAGAAATAGGAGAGTATTTCATAATATGTCAGAGACTGTATTAATATGATTTACCGTCAGCACTCAGCAGGGATTTTGAAAAATTACCCCAATGTGGATTCCCCAGCTACAACACTTTGTAATTGTGCAATTGCTGGAATGCAATCAGGCTTCCCCATATGTCTGCATATATAAGCCTTTTAAGCAATAAGTTGAACAGTAAGGATTCAAAATGTTTAAATGCCGTAAATTTACTTTAATTCTAGGTGCAAAGATGCATTATGTTCTTGTCTATGCTTTAACAGGATGCGCCCATGATGGAAAGGGTTAAACAGTCAACATCAATAAACCAAGTTATTTCCATTACACACTGAATCACAGTAATGACCTGTAAATTATAAAACTGACACAAAGGAAATGCAATAAATAAAAAAACCCTTGGTATAAAATGTACCACAACTGTTTACCTTGAGGAAATTAGAACAATTTGCAGAGTTGGAGAATGAACAGATGACATTGCAAATTATTACTAGCACATTTTCTCTCACACATTACTTGCACGATGAGGTTATTTTATGACTGATGGTGGAATTCATCATTATCATCATCATTGTCACTCATCCAGTTTTGCTCATAGTGCTTTCGCCACTCTGGCCTCAAATTGCCTTGCATCATTCAGTTTTACCCTGTATTGTCCCAGTTTGGAAAGGCATGCAATATAGTTAAAATACCCTCTATATGTCATGCTTGCCAATGTTTATATTCTACCAACATTCCTTGGATTCTGGAGCAATCCTAGAGGATTAAAAGCTGTAAATATAACTATTTAACAAAGGAAGGAGGCAGAAAGCAGTAAACTGTAGACCAGTTAGCTAACCTACCATCTGTCATTGGGAAAATGGTGGAATTCATTATTAAGGAGGAAATAACAAGTTATTTTAAAAATTGTGAGAAACCAAGCAGAGACAAAACGGAATTGGACACTGGCTCGACTATTTCAGTTTCCACAAAATGAGTTTCATGGCATTTCAAAGATACTGAACTGCATCCTGCAGATATCCACCTGAGAACTTATACTGGAGAAAAGTTAACTCCTATGGGAATGACATTCATAACAGTGAAACACAATAACCAACCAGCCACATTGGACTTGTATGTGGTAAAAAGAGGAAGGCCAGCATTGTGGGGCCATAATTGGCTGATACAGTGGAGGTCCATCCACCATTTGCATACCACATCCTCTGCAATGGAGTCAACTGAAACAAATAAAGCACGATTCTGGATATTGTCAGTATTCAGAGGTGGCATCCGGAAACTCAAACGGGTCAAGTGGTGTTGCAGAGACAACCTTTTCCTCAACATCAGTAAGGCCAAAGAGATGATTGTGGACTTCAGAAAGGGTAAGATGTGGGAACATAAACCAATCCT
Organism: Hemitrygon akajei; assembly: GCF_048418815.1. Taxonomy (NCBI): domain Eukaryota; kingdom Metazoa; phylum Chordata; class Chondrichthyes; order Myliobatiformes; family Dasyatidae; genus Hemitrygon; species Hemitrygon akajei. The sequence continues at coordinate 128,880,595 of NC_133132.1, forward strand.
CATAGAGGGATCGGAAGTAGAGAAAATGACAATTTCAAGTTCCTGGATGTCAATATATCTCTGAGAATCAAACCTGGCCCCAACATATCAATGCAGCTATAAAGAAGGCAAGACAGTGGTTATATTTCATTAGGAATTTGTGGAGATTTTGTTTATCATCTAAAAACACTCGAAAACATCTATGAATTTACTGTTGAGAGCACTCTGACTGGTTGAATCACCATCTGGTATAGACACAGCATCGAAGTAAACTGCAGAGTGGTAAAATTACTCAGCTCCATCATGGCTCTGCAGCTTCCATTGTATCCAAGACATCTTGGAGCGGTGATAAAAGGAAATGGTGACCTCAGACACTGTACTCATACATTTTGATCCACATTGTCCAGTGAAGCTTGCTTGTGATTCCTCACCTTATGGTACAGGTGTTGTCATGTCACATTATGAGTGATGGAAGTGAACACCCCAGTGCCTTTGCATCACATTCCCTTACCACTGCAGAGAAAAATTACACACAGTTTGACAGAAAAATTCATAAATTTTATTAATTTATTATTTCTTTAATAAACAGTTAATTTATGCCACTGTTTACTCTGTATGAACTTATTACATTCTAGTTATCATCTCTTGCTCTACCCCTCTTAACTTTTTTCCCTGATGTACTCATGAAGTCTTCCCAGAGAATATTAATTCTTCATCCACTTTAAGGTTCAAGATTGTTCAATGTTATTTCTAGTACACAAGTGTAAAGGAGAATTAAATAATTGTTATGCCAGATCTGATGCAGCACTAAAAGTACACTAAGACAAAGAACACAGTAATAAAAAGACACAATAAATATAAATACAGACAAATAGACATACTTTATTGATCCCGAGGGAAATTAGGTTTCGTTACAGTCGCACCAACCAAGAATAGTGTAGAAATATAGCAATATAAAACCATAAATAATTAAATAATAATAAGTAAATTTTGCCAAGTGGAAATAAGTCCAGGACCAGCCTATTGGCTCAGGGTGTTTGACACTCCAAGGGAGGAGTTGTAAAGTTTGATGGCCACAGGCAGGAATGACTTCCTATGACGCTCAGTGTTACATAAGATAACTTGTATACCATGTAATATATATCTTATATAGTATATAAGTATATCTTATATTGCTAAGATAGGTGGCGTTGTGAATAATGAAGTAGGTGTTCAAAGCTTGCAGAGAGATTTAGGCCAGTTAGAAGAGTGGGCTGAAAGATGGCAGATGAAGTTTAATGCTGATAAGTGTGAAGTGCGACATTTTGGTAGGACTAATCAAAAAAGGACATACATGGTAAATGGCAGGGCATTGAGGAATGCAGTAGGACAGAGTGATCTAGGAATAATGGTGCATAGTTCCCTGTAGATGGAATCTCATGTGGATAGGGTGGTGAAGAAAGCTTTTGGTATGCTGGCCTTTATAAATCAGAGCATTGAGTATAGGAGTTGGGATGTAATGTTAAAATTGTACAAGGCATTGGTGAGGCCAAATTTGGAGTATTGTGTACAGTTCTGGTCACCAATTTATAGGAAAGATGTCTACAAAATAGAGTGAGTACAGAGGAGATTTACTAGAATGTTACCTGGGTTTCAGCATCTAAGTTACAGAGAAAGGTTGAACAAGTTAGGTCTTTATTCTCTGGAGCGTAGAAGGTTGAGGGGGGACTTGATAGAGGTATTTAAAATTATGAGGGGGATAGATAGAGTTGATGTGGATAAGCTTTTTCCATTGAGAGTAAGGGAGATTCAAGCAAGAGGACATGAGTTGAGAGTTAAGGGGCAAAAGTTTAGGGGTAACACGAGGGGGAACTTCTTTACTCAGAGGGTGGTAGCTGTGTGGAACAAGCTTCCAGTAGGAGTGGTAGAGGCAGGTTCGGTTTTGTCATTTAAAAAAAAATTGGATTCGGCATTCAGTATGGACTAGAAGGGCCAAGATGGCCTGTTTCCATGCTGTAATTGTTATATGGTTATACATAGATTGATTGTTTGTCCATAGAGTGACGCTAGGCATAGGAGTGTCTATATATAAGGTGACTGGCAGGAAATGGTAAAATACTGGTGTTTGGCGTTGTGGAGAGATGAGTTACTGGGTGGGGGTGTTGATCAGAGTTACTGCTTGGGGAAAGTAACTGTTTTTGAGTTTGGTGGTCCTAGCACTGATGCTCTTCAGTTGTGGGAGTGGGCCAGACAGTCCATGAGCAGGGTGGGTGTAATCCTCCATGATGTTGCTGGCCCTTTGCCAGCACCTTACTGTATATATGTCACCAGATTTGGATATGGCCCAAGTGCAGAGCAAGAGACACTGAAACGGGTTGATGGTTCACAGACTTTAATGCAAACAGATAAAAGGGAAAAGAAATCAACAAATGCTAGATCAAACGGGAACGTAAACTAAAACTCTCAAATGGAAAATGAAGCCTACACTGTGGCTGAAAGGAATAACTAAATATAAAGTGAATACTGCTCATCTTCAGAGTCAGTTTACTCGACAGTCTGATTTCTCAGGCAAGGCCGAAAGCAAACAGGCAGCGAAGCATTGCTGTGCTTTATTCAAGTCTCAACAAGCACTATGATGAAATGAGTGGAATTAAATACCATCACAATGAAATAATAATTAGCTGACATGTGCATATTCACAAGTGCAATTGACGTATCTACGCTGCTGAATCCGTGGTTGTGACAATATATGTCCTTGTTGGCAGATAGGCTTGTGCTGGAGATGTGTTGGACAGTTTTGACTAGCTGTTACAGGTATCATAATCATGAAGGTAAAACCCTAGCCAGTTAGCAATACAATCTCCCACAAACAGCAAAAAGTCAGAAAGTTACTCATTGTGATTTAAATATTTCTTGCTCTTCTTGAAAGCAGTGTCACTTGAAAGGAAAGACACGGGCAGTGCCTGGGTTTAATATCTCAATTAAAAGCCGGCAGCTCCAAAATGCTGCAATTTAATGTTAGCCTAATACCTGTATTCTATTTTATTTTTATGCTGAAGGGTTGGATTTCAAACCACTGTCTTCTGACTTGGAAGCTCAGCTTTTGCCAACTAAGGTACAGCAATTTTTACATTCTCATTTTCATATTCTCTATGTAAAAAAATCTAAATCCTTTCTTTATCTTAATCTGTTATTGGCTAACAAGCAATAGTTCAGTCATTCATACGACATTATCTAAAAATAGTTTATCCATACAGTAAAATATCCTAATGTTTTTTATTAGACAAAATTTTAAACTGAGCTACATAGGAGGTATCACAGCAGTTTATTAATTCATATTATTCAGTCATAGAGGTAAATTTTAAGGAGTTACGAGACCTGTAATAAGGCACTGAGATATGAAGACTGATTTCCAGAGTTTTAAGGTTTTGCCAACAATAGTGTAGCAATGGTTTCTGGGGATAAGCAACAGGACAGACTTGGAGATCATCCTCAAGCATTTTTATCATATTAAATATTTGTATCATTATTGCTATTCATTTCCTATCCAGAGTAAACAACCAAGTCTTTTCAATATTTATTGACAAAGTTTTGAAGGGATTTTCTCTGTATTTTGATTGAGTTATTACTACTGGAGAATCTCCCAATGTATCTTGATCTGTAAACAGTGTTTACATTCACATTATTTATTATTATATTGTAATTTGCCCCTTCCTGTGCCTATTGTCTTGTTTATTAATTATTGTACTGTCTTGCACTGTTTTGTGCACTTAATATAGTCCCGTGTAGGTCTGAAGTCTAAAGTAGTTTTGTGTTGTTTCACATAGTCTAGTGTAGTTTTGTGTTGTTTCATGTAGCACCATGGTCCTGGAGGAACATTGTTTCATTTTTACTGTGCACTGTACCAGCAGTTATGGTTGAAAGGACAATAAAAGTGACTTGACTTAAGTGACATAAAATAGATAGGCTAGCTAGTCTTATAGAGTTTTATCTTTATCAGTGGGCACAGGCTGATTCACAGTATTCGCCATATCCTACAATGAAGTACAATATAGAATTAAACATAGCACAAGATCATCTTCCTCATCAAACAAACTGAAATATCTTTCTTTTTCCACAAAACTGCAAAACCTGAGCATCTCTAAACTGTTACGGCTTTATTTTTAATTTCCTATCAGCAATATTTTGTATATTTTAGTATTTCAAAGTAAACACGGTCCTCCAGATGGATCCTGTCAAGGCAACGAAAAGAGAACGTTCTTGTGGAGCCAGAAAAGTAAATGGGTTGCTTGTAGTTGGACAGCACAGATATGTATGTGTTTTGGCACAGTAGCTGCCCTAGAGTGTGTTCTTATCTGTGGCTGACAAAACAGCTAAAGGACTTAATCTCGGAAAAGATTTTGCAGGCTGGTGAAACACAGTTTATCAGATTATTTATATCAGATGAAAAAAATGAAAAGTTATGATGTGAAAGAAATGGATGACTGTGCACTTCCCATTAGGATAGAAACCCAAACTGAGACCTCCCTCAGTCTTCTGAGTGTACCATTTATAGCCATCCATTTGATACACTCGTTACTACAGTGTTGTCATTCTGGAAGATTAATGGCGATATATACTGTTGTGATGAAGGTGAAGTGATCTTTAATACTATGAGCCTTTGGTGTGGCTCTGCACCTATGAATCCAAAGTAATCAGGTATCAGTAAAGTGTTTCACCCTCAATGAGGGCACTGAGGACTATTGTACAATGAGTGCGTCAGAGCTGCCTACTGAAGAATGATGTCATAAGTTTGTGATCAGTTACCAGGTAAGCATCAATTGCCCAAAAATCCTTCCTATTTCTTTAAAACCACTGGGTTAAACAGAAATACTAGCAGCACTAAATTCTATGTGCACAACCAATTAAAAGTGTTAAAGGTTGGGAATGGGAAGTGGAATTGAAAATAGGTGGTCACTGGGAGATCCCGTTTGTTCTGGTGGACCAAGTGTAGGTGCTCGGCGAAACAGTCTCCCAATCTATGTCACATCTCACCGATAAACAGGAGGCCACACTGGGAGCACCAAACACAGTAAATGACCCCAACAAACTCACAGGAGAATTGTTGCCTCACCTGGAAGGACTGTTTGGGGCCCTGAATGGTAGTGAGGGAGGAGGTGTAGGGGCAGATGTAGTACTTTTCCCACTTGCAAAGATAAGTGTCAGGAGGGAGATTAGTGGGGAGGGACGAATGGACAAGGGAGTCACATAGGAAGTGATCCCTGCAGAAAACAGAAAGTGGAGGGGGGGGGAATATTCGTTTGGTGGTGGGATCCAGTTGGAGATGGTGGAATTATGTGCTTGACACGGAGGCTGGTGGGGTGGTAGGTGAGGACAAGAGGAACCCTATCCCTAGTAGGGTGGCAGGAAGATGGGGTAAGTGCAGACATTCGTGAAATGGAAGAGATGTGGTTGAGGGCAGCATTGATGGTGGAGGAAGAGAAGCCCCTTTATTTCAAAAAGGAGAACATCTCCTTCGCTCTGGAATGAAAAGCCTCCTCCTGAGAGCAGATGCGGTAGAGTCAGAGGAATTGAGAGAAGGGCGTGGCATTTTTACAAGTAGCAGAGTGGAACAAGGTATAGTCCAGGTAGCTGTAAGAGTCCATTGGTTTATAATAGACATTGGTGGAAAAGCTGTCTCTGGAGATTAAGGTGAGATCGAAAAAGGGAAGGAACATGTCGGAAATGAACCAGGTGAATTTGAAAGCAAGGTGGAAGTTGGAGGCAAAGTGGATGAAGTTGATGAGTTCAGCACGGTGCAGGAAGCAGCGCCAATGCAAGTATTTTACTTGTCTTTGCAAGCCATTCATTCGCATTTCTTTGTCTCAAAATTTGAGTACGCTAGAATATCAAAACTTATAATCATTTTCACTGTTTTATGAGAATACCAGAAAGAACCAACAGTAAAAAAAGTAATGAAGTAAAAGCTTAGCCAAAAAAACAACTTATACGAAGTAAACTACAACAAAAGCCACACAACAAGTCAAAAACATAAACCAAAATTAACATCCTTTAAAGCAGATCCTATAACAATACAAGACATGGATTTTATAAGATTCAAAGCTAATTCTCTAAAAGTGTGAGTAATGTCTTAGCTGTCAATGACAAATATGGAACAGTATGATACAATTTACATATTAAAATAAGGTCACATTGCTATTAGCATGATCCAAGTATTTATCCCCAAACAACCACTTAGAAATTTAATATATTATGAATCATTTTTAAAAGGTTAAGAACATAATTTGCTAACCTGTAGCTGCTATTAGCCGTGAATTACCAAAACAGTAGCAACCTTTAAGTCAGGGGTGATATGTACTGATTAAAAGTTCTGTGCAATTTTAATTCCTGGACCCTGCAAATGTAATAATAAAGTTTGCAGCTATCAGCAGTGATCTGTTTTACATTCTGATGAAATCACTGCTTTCCACTCTGGTTAATATTATCTGTGGTCTCTTGGATTCTTTCTAACTGGATCAAGCTGGAATTAATTTGGCCACAATTTGCTAACAATCTCATTGTAGGACCATTCTAAGGGACTTTGTGACATAGAAATATGTTTTCCTACATGAATTGTAACATTTATTCATAGATGATTTTGCAATATTTTCTGGCCCAGAATAGTGTTTTTCTGGGTGAAATAAACACAACTGAATGTTAGACAGTTTTTAAAATTGACTGTGTGAGATGCTTTGCTTTTGGTTTATTCATAATGCTGTATTTCAACAACAAAAAATCAATGCTATTATTACCAACTTAAACTACATTTGTAATTACATATCATTTACTTTTACTCAGTCATGTTAACACCACAACAATTAGTGTTCAAATAATACCTAGAAGAATCTGGGAATTGTCATATGGCACTGGAATAATTTTAACTCGCCTGCACCATGGGTAACATGCAAATAGTTTCTGAAACATTTCTGGGAAGGGTGGCCAATGTAGGTAGGAGGATTCTACTTAATATTCAGTAATTATATCAATTATGTTATTGGTATCATTATACCTGGATATATTTGAAAACCCACACAGTGTCAAAGTCAGGTAGGAAACCATACATTAGGCAGAGGATGTTCAAATCAGCACTTTTATTATTACTTTGTTTGATGATTCCCTGTAGAGCAGCAAGAGCAGAAGGGCTCCTCTGGTATCAAAAGTCCCGGAGTGTACCCTGCTCTGGACTTCCCTTTTCTGAACAGCTCTGAAATCTGCTTGGACATTAACAAAACAATAATATTAGCAAAGGTCAAGTCTTAGTACCGTCATTATCCAAACTCCAAAGGCTAAATTAGTGTGGAAAAGATGTTTTATCTTTGGATGTTTATCCAACTGTTATAAAAATTTATCATTTTCTATTTGAAGTAAGCATTAGAATTTTTATCTTCCATGAACAGCAATGCAAGGGTTCAGTGTACTGTTAAAAGCAAGACCCTTAACAGTGTTGCTCAGCAGAGAGATCTTGTGGTCCAAGTTCACAGCTCCATGAAAGTGGCGAAACAGGTCGATAGGGTAGTTAAAAAGGCTGATCGAATGCTTACTTTTATTGGTCGAGGCATTGAGTTCATAAATGAAGAGGATATGATAGAACTTTATAAAACTCTGGTTAGGCCACAGCTGGAGTATTGCAGTTCTGGTCAACCCACTATAGGAAGAACGTCGAGGCTTTGGAGTGGGTGCAGAAGAGGTTTATCAGGATGCTGCCTGGATTAGAGGGCATATGCTATCATGAGAGGCAGAAGAAACTTGGGTTGTTTTCTTTAGAGCGGCTTAGGCTGAGGGGAGATCTGACAGAGGTTTATAAGATTATGAAAGGCATAGATAGAGTAGACAGGGAGTATCTTTTTCCCAGGGTTTAAATGTCTAATACCAAAGGGCATGCGTTGAAGGTGAGAAGGGGTAGGTTCAAAGGGGATGTGAGGGCTAAGCTTTTTTCCTCAGAGAGTGGTAGATGACAGACATGCACTGCCTGGTATGGTGAGTCAAATACATTAGGGGCCTTTAAGAGGCGTTTAGATAGGCACATGAATGTGGTGAAGGTGGCGGGACATGGGCATGATGTAGGTAGGAGGGATTAACTTTTGGGGGTTTTGATTTACTTTTTAGCTGGGTTGACACAACATTGTGGGCCGAAGGGCCTGTTCCTGTGCTGTACTGTTCTATGTTATATTGCAGTCAGGGCTGCTGTCTTTGTATAATTCATAGAATTGCTCACTCAAGGAGAAAAGGCTACATCCTATATAATATTGTAAGTATTTCAGTTGTGATCATGCTACCAGACTCATCCTCACCCACCCAGAATTACTTTTATGAGCTGCAGAGGACTGAACAAGCTGATTGTATCTGCAAAATATGAGAGAGAAAACAGGCTTTAGGTACTGACTAGGCCTCAAGTGATAAACAGGCCCTGAGCAAGGGCACTCTGCCAGAGTTTGAGCAATTTTTAAATCTCTCTGATGTAAATACTCAATTAACAATTGAAGACAAGACCTAAAATTTAAAAATAACAATTTAAGACATTAAAAAACTAACAAGTAACTGAAAACAGAAAAGTAATCTGCACAATATTTCTCAAGATCTGCAAACTCATTCAAATGAAAGAGTTCTCCATTTAAGCATCCTCCCTAGTGTGAAGTAGAGGATACAGAAACAAAGTGCATCCAACCCCTCTTTATATTAGATGGACCTTGCGTGGAGGTAAAAACACTATTGCTTGCTATCCAGTACTTTCAGATTTATGCATTTAAGCATTTAGGTGGAACAGCTGACAACTGATACTTCACAGCATTGAAATGTGAAAGTGTGAAAGTTCTTGCGATCTTTAGGTGAAAGTTCTTTTTCTGATGAAGGGCCTTCCATAGAGGCTGCCTGACTTGCTGAGCTCTTCTGGCATTTCATGAGTGTTGCTTTTCTGCTCCACGACTGGACTCGCAGCATCAGAAGCAGATCATGTAGAGAATATTGCAGGGTAAGCGTTATTTGCCTCCTGGTTTAGCAATGTTTCAAAGATAACAGTTGTCCTTGTAAACAAATGAAGCCAGATTTCCACCCTCCTACTGGTGACTATGAAAATATATGAGAGTGGGACCTGTTCCATTGACTTATAATTCCTGAGAGATGTTGGACATTTAATAAATAACTGCCCCAATTTGCATAGCAATATTACAATTACAACCTCTGCAAGGTTTTCCTTGTTAGCTTCAGTATAAGCTACTTGAAGTTTCTCCTTAATTCATGTTGACTTTTCATCTAACACTTTCTTCTTAATTTTTCTGGCTTTCTTCTAAGGCTGTCCATGTTTCCTGCTGTATATATTCTTTGTTCTTCTTTCCAGCTCTGTATCCTAGACAAGCCTTGCTGCTCTCCTTAAAGACTGAAGCAATGCGTTTCCACATTGTGTTGAGCCTGTCCACTGACACATCCTCATCAAGATCTTGCAAAGCCTGGAATCTGTCTTAGGCTGAATGGTGAAGGCAGATGTCACACCTGTGTCCTTGAGCTTTTCAACATCAAAACACCTTTGTGTATGTGTTCTAGTGCCAGTGCTTCTCAGTTTGAGTTTCATCACTGCTACAACAAGGAGTTAATCACTTCCTGTATCTGCTCCTCTCTTCACCTTTACAACCTGCAAGGATCATCTCCACGTACCATTGATCATCAAATGGTCAGTCTGGTTCTTGTCATGTCCATTGGGTGAGCATCGTGTCAGTTTGAGGATTTCACGGTGTGGAAAGAGGGTCCCTCCTTTGACCAGATTATTCATGACACAGAATTCCACCGGTCTTTCACCATTGTTATTCATCACTCTACATCCACTTGTGCCCATGACCCTAGTGAAGTGTGAGTTGTTATTTCCCACTGTAGGGTTTAGATCTCCCACAAATCTGATTATGTCATGGTGTGGAATTAACTCTACCTCTGATTGTAGCTGTTCATAGAAAACATCCTTTTCTTCAATGTCACTATCATTTCTTGGAGCATAGCACTGGATCACAGTCCATGTTCACTTGCTTCCCTTTCAGCCTGACCCTCATCTGCCTACTGCTGATTGGCTTCCACTCCAGCAAACACTTCTCGATGCCGTTCTTCAAAATGACAGCTACACCATCATGATCTTCTCTTCTTCATCTTCCCTTCCCGAGTATGAAACTGTTTCACCAATTGCTGCCATTAGCCTGCCAGATGTTCAGTATACGTAGGTTATAATGGCATTTCTGCAGTTATTTGTGCTAGCTCACCAGTGTTGTGCGGATATGTACATTTCATAAATCAATATTGGTCTTGACCTTGGTGTTCAAGACTTCCTTCATCATGCTGGTAGCATCCTATTGGTTTTCACTAATGCCCGTCATTCAAATCCCAGACGGAGACTCAGGAATACTGTCACACACAGATATAGAATTCTTTGTTGCAGTTTCTTTTCTTTTCAATTTTCTTTTTTGACCACTCAGGATTGGTAGCCCTGAGCTGAACCCCCACGCATGGAGCACTGGTGGACCACTCTTAGTCTGGCCTCTACCAAGAGGCAAAGCACAAGGCCCTGACTCTAGCCAACATAGCTCTCCATGTCATTGAGGCACACAAGCCTCCAAACCCTATGACAATGGTGTGGTCTACTTGAGGATCAAAGTACATATTTATCACCATATTCTCGACTACCCTGAGATTCGTTTTCTTGCAGTAGCAACATTTCATTTCCATCATAGGGTGGAATGTTCCTGTTACATTTTGTAACATCAAAACATTAAACTAATTCAAAGGAAGACTCAGGAATCAAAATGTGTGTCTAGCTTCTTGTTTACTTTTAGCGAGGTGCACACGTATCACATGATAGTGTCATGACGTATGCAATTCATGTATTTATACATATAATTCATAATGAATTGTTTAGAGGAGGAAGAATAGGTATTCAAACTTATATGTACACACACACAATTACTCAAATATTACTGAAATATTAAATACACAACACTCCTCCCTGCTTAGCTATAAACTCCAACTCAATATAGAATGCATCGCAATTTATACACGAGCGTGTGTATACACACACACACACACACACACACACACACACACACACACACACACACACACACACACACACACACACACACACACACACACACACACACACACACACTGTGTCGTCTCCCCGCCCCCCCCCCCCCCCCACCACCATATACTGTAGGTGTCCACAGCAGAGTAAACTTTAAATTGTCCTATTCAGGCCTAAAGATTTACCGTAGATTCCGGACTACAGAGCGCACCTGATTAAAAGCCGCTGGCTCTAATTTTAGAAATAAAATCAATTTTTTACTTGTAAAAGCCGCACCGGATTTTAGGCCGCACTGGATTTTCGGCTGCAGGTGTCCCACGTTGTAATATGAGATATTTACACAGAAAGATATTACACGTGAGGATTTTTTAACTTTTAATTAAATCCATATGGTAACAAAAACAAATACATATTGCAAATGCTTTTTTTCGAACCGTGCCCGTAACGCGGCTACTTTTAAATATACGTTGCGTATACTTCTTTACTGAACAACATTCCAATATCTCCTAACGACTGGTAAAAAATATATATACTGCAGCCTACCAGGAAAAGTTATTGATCGCCTTTAACTTAAAAGCAGCGTTTTCGCTCCGCCGCTCGACCCCCGTCGTCCCGTTTATCGCAAACGGCATTTAAAAGCAGCGTTCGCTCAGATCCAATGCCGCTCGCGTAATGCGCTCCCCCCCTCCTTCCCGTTTATCGCAAACTGGCATTTTTCCCACAAGACGCGGCGAAACCGGGTGTGACGTCATAGCATCCCGCGATGTAGTACAGAAAACAAATATAGTTAAAACTCTTCTAACTTTAACTAGAAAATGAATTACTAAACGAAAATATTATAAACTAAATAACTGCCATAAAGGCAGCACAATGCTTTTCTTCGAGTGTTTTCCATGTTGATGAGGGTGAGTACAAATGACTGATTTACAATAATTTAATTGTGAAAGTGCGCTTGATTTATCGTACAATTTAATTGGACCTCTGTGAACTACTCATCAATTTTATTGGTCTACTGTTACGAGGCAAAATGTTTACGAGGCGGCATGAAAAAAATAATGTATTAGCCGCTTTGGATTAAAGGCCGCAGAGTTCAAAGCTGTTCAAAATGTGGGAAAAAAGTAGCGGCTTAAAATCCGGAATCTACGGTAATCACTGTGAAGGATTTCTTATTCTTCTGGTATAAAGTCATTCCTGACAAGTGGAATCACGCTGCTTGACAGGTGAGATTTGTGGCTGTGAAGCAATCGCAGGTTCCGAATGATGATGGTTGTCGGAGTTGACTCTGAGATTGCAGGAAATGGTTCCAATAGTGGTAGCCAACTTCCTTCTTGAACAATTGTCTCTGCTCTCCTCAGATGATCAATGTGTCATCTCCAGTTGATATCAGACACAATCTTAACTGTGTAAAAGGAGATCTAGTTCTGTCTTTCTGACTACCAACTTTTGATCACCTCTGTAGTCCCTCACCAGGACTGCTTGTCCAGGAGTGAAATATTGAATAGCCTTGCTTGAAGAGGCTTCAACTTCTCTCAGCTGCTTGTCCTATGTACTCTTTCTGAAATAGGGTTAAGATGGGAAATAACTTTGCCATATCTAACCTGTTCAGTCCTTTTATCATTCGGAATGTTTCTATGAAATCCCCCCTCATTCTCCTGAACTCCAGGGAATACAGCCCAAGAGCTGCCAGACATTCCTCATACGGTAACCCTCTCATTCCTGGAATCATTCTCGTGGATTTGAGGAGATCCAAGCGTGAATGCAAGGGAGGACCCAGGAACAGCATGCCTGGTGAATTGTTGGGTGAGGAGTGTGGTAAATTATGATATGCAAGGAAGAAATTAGCAAGCTTCTGGTTCAGTGTTAGTGTAGCATGTTCAGCTGTCATTGCTCGCTTTGTGTTATTTAGACTCTGGACAAATCTTTCTGCCAAGCCATTTGGAACTGGATGGTACGGTGCAGGTGTAATATGTCTTATTTCCTTTATTTTTAGGAGTAACTGGAACTGCTCCGCCCCCTGTCACTGACTAAGTGTTATGGGTCACTAGTCCTTGAGAAGATGCTTTTCAGCACATCAGTAATCTGCGAGACTGTATTGATGGCTGTAGGGAACACTTCTGGCGACTTTGTAGCTGCATCCACTACCGCCATTATTTTGTGCCCATGAACGGTCTGGCAAAATCCACATGAATCCTCTGCGAGGGCAATGCAGATCATTTTCAAGGATGGAGAGGCACTGCTCTTGGCATCTTCTGGACACGTTGGTATCCCGAACAGTGTATGGCAAGCTGCTCGATCTGCTGATCTATCTCAAGGGTACCAAACAAAGCTTCGAGCCAATGTTTTCATTTTGACCAAGCCTAGATAACTGACATGTAGCTCTTCCAACACTTTAGCTCTCAGCTTGGATGGAACAACAACTCTCAATCCCCACATAAGGCAACCTCCCTCAAGGGCAAGTTCGTCTCAGCACTGGTAAGAATAGTGAAACTGGAGTTTCTGCTGTACATTCAGCCACTTTGGGTGGCCGTGAAGAACTGAGACAGTGTGGGGCCTTATCTGGTTTCCCTTTGGATCACCTCTGCTGTAAAAGGAAGACCTTTGATTTGCATTAGGGAGAATACATCAAGGGTGTGTCTTTTTTTGTAATTTTTTCTGGTATTTCCTTTACCAAGGGTAAACATGACAATCCATCTGCATTTCCATGATTAGTTGGTGTATTGAATTTCATCTTGTAGTAATGTCCTCCAGGAAACAGAGCCCACTTCTGCATTCATGCTGCTGCTGTTAGTGGGATATCCCTCTGTGGATTGAAAATGGACACTAGGGGTTAATGATCAGTAATAAGACTGACCTCTGTCCCAAACAAGTACTGTTTAAAACATTTTCACCCCAAACTAGACTCAAGGCCTCACTGTCATAATTTTTCTGCACAGCAGTAAGGGAATGTAATGCAACGGCTGTCAGTCTTCACTTCCATCCCTCTTAACATGCGACGTGACTACATAAGATGAGGTGTCACAGGATGATGTGGATCTGACGTCACCATTTCCTTTACCTTTTCAAAGCCACCTTATACTGGTTTGGCCATTGCCATTTCTGATTTTTTAATGATTATTATCACCTGGTACTCACTGCTTATGAACCCTGAATTCTTCTATTCTCTGCTTTTTTTATAACGTCAACTGTCCCTGCATGTGCTGGGCTGCATTTTAACTCACTGTTCTTCACTGATTTTTTTAATTGAGCATCTCGCTGTGCTTCAAAAGATCACCGGCTGTCTGGGGTTTGTTTTAAAAATACCTCATCGCTAACGTTATGCTTTGTAAATTCAAAACATTAAACTAATTCAAAGGAAGACATGAGAGTCTGAAATGTGAGTCTAACTTTATGTTTACTTTAAACAAGGCACACACATATCACATGGTAGCGTGACGATACAGTCGGCCCTCCATATCCGCTGGTTCCACATCCGCAGATCAGGATCAAGAAAGAAAACCCAGAAGTTCTCTCTCCAGCACTTGGTGTTTGAGCATTGTTCGCCTTGCGTCTCGTTTGGTCGCTACTTGTGTTGTGTGCACGCTTTGTTTCTGTGAAAAAATGTCTCCTAAAAAGCAATTATGTGATCAAAGCAATTCCTCAAAGGCTAAGAGGGAGCATGAACTAGAGACGATTATAGGTATTACTCATTGTTTGAGCATTGTTCGTTCACTACTTGTGAGTGAGAGGAAGGCGTTTAAGGCTAGTAAGGATGGCTGGCTAGCTATGTAAAGGGCTACAGCCTCAAGAACAATATGCAATTCATGTATTTTTACATATAATAAATTATTTCTCAAATAATTCTAACATACAACAATTCCTATTCTGTTCTTCAACACCAAGCATTGTGAATTTAAAATTAAATTTCATTTTGTGTGCTTAGGCCAAATGGCTAAATTTCAATAGCCCTTAAGTCTGAGCGTACTAAAATGCTTCACAGTCAAATAATCCACAGGATAAAATGGGAGATGTAACTACAAGTTTGCCTTCACCAAGATCTCACAGGCAGCCATGTGATAATGACTCTTAGTGATCCTTAAAAAGAGATGTATGTTTCTTTGGGGATAGCTCTCAACTTCTTCAAATCACACTATGAGATTATTTTATGCTTACCAGACGAGATTTCATTTTAACATTTCATCCAAAATGCAACCCCTCCAACAGCAAAGGTCTCCCAGGTTGCTGCATTGCTCTCCTGTAAAGTGGGACATGAATTTGAAGTCTTCTGATTCGGAGGAGCAAGCACTACCTACTGAACTACACTTAACACAAAATAGCGGGCAGATGCTACAGGAGCAAATGTACAGGCAAATTACAGAAAGGTGCAAAAATGTAGAGGAATGATCATGTAAAAAATTCATTATTCTTTTACTGACTGAAACAATAGTTAGAAGGGCAAGGATGAAAGGAAGATTTCAGCTGTCAAAGGGAATTTGATCAATGAGTAACTAGGAAGCAGCTTGTATTTAGTTCTAGTTCTGTGAATAAAGTGGAACAGTAGCAGAATATCTGAAAAGCAGTGATCCAAATAACAAGTTTAAAACTGTCATGGAAAAGGACAAGGGCAGATATGTATAAAATAAATAAATGTTTAACTAGACAAGGTCTAACTGACTAACTTCTGTAGGTTGAAGTGGAATTGACCCAGTTGACTGAACACCAGGAAATGAATCTTTTGAAGGATGTTGTGATGTTATTTGAGAAACCAAATGGGAACTTGATGTAATATCACAAACAGAAGAAGCACACCTTCGCTATCCAAGTCATTATCTTATGTTGAGTTCTCCAGAGTGAGGACTTCTCTAGTAACCATCTGAAAAGTAATGTACTGCCACTGAAAAAAAGCTGATCTCTAATTTTGTAGTTCAAAAGTCCGATATGAATAATTCATGTTAACTTGTCCATATCAGTTGCATCTACATCTCCTAACAGCTGCCTTGTCACATTTTTATATTGTACGCATTTCCAGTTATTGTGACAGAATGCAATTCCATATTTGTGTGCTCTGACTGATGCTAGTGTATCTGTCAACTGCTTGTTAAATGCTTTTTTAATCAACAATTGACCCTTTTGCCTTCTAAAATAAAGACCAAATGTTGCCTTTATACTAACAATATAAGCAACAATATGTCCAAACATCAACATAACATTTAGGTATAAAATAGGGTTAGAATTAAATATGGCATGAAATGAGTTAAAACAGACTCTATGTATTTAACATATTTATTATTCAGCAGATGCAGATCGAAACTAGAAAGAAAAGAAATTAGTTTACCACAAATTAGACATGCATTCATCTAGTACATCTGTGGGCTGTAGAAACTAATGCACTTCAAGTTGTTGATGTTTTGAGTCAGTTCTATTTTCAAACATATCACCATATTACCTAATAAGCTTATTCAGTTGGAATAAGTGAACAATAAAGGTTGTTACCACATCACGTTAAAACTGAAGTCACAGGATGCAATTTCCATCTATCGTACATCTCTCAGATAAATGTCATTACTTCCATCAAGACTAATTGTCCTAGTAATCAGTTAAGTCTGTCTTAAAATGCCAACAACACAGCTGTGCTTTAAAGCTACCATTAGGAGCTCCAATGCTGCCACATTTTTCAGCACCATCAGTTTTAATGTAAGCCTTTAAATCTTTATATGAAACATAATAATTTACTAACTTCCTGACCAGTCAGGTATGGGCCAAATCGAGGCAGCAGATCCCACGCCCGAGCATGTATCGAAGCAGCGGGGTCATGTTCCGAGAGCAAGGAACGACCCGCTGTTCAGCTGTTTTAAGTGTCAATCCAGATTGAAAAGGTCAGAGTGTTGGGACCAGAGGAGAGGGATGGGCCAGTGTTCAGCTCATTGCTCAATGAGATTTACTTGTCTGTGCACTGAACTGAAGCCTTGGCCTGCAATTAACAGTTCCTGAATCAGCTGTGAGTGGCTTCACGCATGTGGACTGGTCTGTGAACTCTAGTTCTGAATGTTATCTACTTACTTTTATTGTTTGCACAATCTTTTTCCGCAGGTTGAGTGTCTGACAATCTTTTTTTAATAGGTTCTGTTGGGTTTCTATGCCTTGTGGCTGCCTGTAAGGAGACAAGCCTCCAGGTTGTGTATAATATACATCCTTTGATAACAAATGTACTTCAAAGCTTGAACTGTCAGCTGCCTTTCTGGAATGCCTCATCTCACAAAAAAATGCAAAATCCATCATGTCACTGAAACAGGAGAAAAAAACACCAGAAATTGAGAATATGAAATAACTGACCCCTTTTCCGCTTGACATATTAACCTTAACAGTTACAACAGCTTTTCATGCAGATGGGAAGTCAAAGTGAAAGAGGAGCAAAAACTGAGATCTCAGAACAAGTTCTTCACGTAAGAGTTTGCAAAATATCTCAGAAAAGCACAAAGAAATTGCATATAGGACAAAGGTGGTTGTCTGGAAAACCTTATTAATGGGTAATAGTGAAATTGGTGATGAAATAGTGAAAGTGGCTGTATTTAATAATTAAATTGCATAAGTATCTACTGTAGAGGAAACACAAAGTACACTGCAGATGCTGGGATCAAAGTAACACGTTCAACAAGCTGGAGGAACTCAGCAGGTCGGGCAGCATCCATGGAAATGAGCAGTCAATGTTTCGGGCCGAGACCCTTCATCAGGACTGAAGAGGGAGGGGGCAGGGGCCCCATAAAGAAGGTGGGGGGAGGGTGGGAAGGAGAATGATCTAAGAGGCGGAGATCACAGAGGGTGAGCAGTGAGAGAGGGTCTCACTGAACTCCTGTCGAAGGGAAGATTTAAACTTCTTCAGGGTAGGCATACCTTGAAGAGACTTTGCAGCGGAGTAACAGAAGTGCCTGCAAAACAAATGTTGAATAATGGACTGGAATTTGGCAAAATTAATGCAAGTAAATTAACAGTGATAAAGAAAATAATGGCCCCTAAAGAGTGACCAACTGCTTTCCATCCCAGGATTTTCAGGGCAATGGATGTTTGTAGATAACCTAACCAAAATCTCCAAAATATGCTTTTACTTGGGATCTGTTCCTTTATATTAGAAAACTGAGCATATCATTCCACGTTAAGGAATTGGCAAAGTGAAACTGGGGAGCTAAGGGCCAGTTATCCTTACACATGACATCTGGAAATAACCAGAGTCTTAACCAGACATTAAAGATAAATTGATCCAACACGTCATTCAGCTACAAAATTTCACTGAGCGCTAATCTGATTTTGTAAAGATCATGTTCAAGGAACCTAAGTGAATTTTATGAATTTTTATGAACTGTCATTTTCTATTAACTATCAGAAAGTACTGGATGAAACTGTTCAAGAGATTGAAGCTTGTGTAATATAGGGAAAAGTTGTTCCTTATTTCGAATATCAACTGAGCCACAAGGAACAGATAATGGACAGGATATGCCTTATAGATTCATGCAGGAACTGCAAGTACAAATATATTTTTAATATAGAACATTTCAATTTCAAGAATTTATGACATAAACATAAATGGCAATTTACCCCACAAGCCTGCTCCTGCACTCTATAAAGTCACAGCTTTCAAATCTTCCTCAAATCAGTCACAGTAGTATAGCGGTCAGCTCTACACTTCATAGTACAGGCAATCTGGGTTCAATTCCTGCTGCAGCCTGTAAGGAGTTTGTACATTCTCCTCATGACCATGCCGGCTTTCTCTGGGTACTCTGGTTTCCTCCCAGAGTCCAAAGATGTACCACTTGGTAGGTTAATTGGTCATTGGATATTGTGATTTGGCTAGGATTAAAATTGGGGGATCGCTGGGCAGTGTGGTTTGAAGGACCAGAATGGCCTATTCTGTGCTGTATCACAATAAATTTAAAAAAGTCCACCACTTTTCCCATATCACCATACTCTTTGATCCCTTAATGATTAAAAGTCAACCTATGTCAGCTTTAACTATACTCCAGGATTCAGCCTTCATAGCTTTCTGAGTCAATTAATTCAAAAGCTACACAACTCTTTGAGAGAAGTTCTTCTGCTCATTTTAGATGGATTCACCCTTCTTCTGACACTGAAGATGCGCTGTCATCTTCAATCCTCCCAAAAGGAAAACTGGCCTTCCAGCATTTATCCTGCCTAGTCTCTGTGTTTCAGTCTCCTTCTTCTAAACTCTATTCCATAAAGCCTTTCCTTGTAATACAGTCCCTCCATCTTGGGGATCATATTAGTCAAATTTTTCTGAACTATCTCCAATGATAGTGCTCCTGCCCTTAAGTAATGGGACCAAATCTAAACTTTTACAGTGCTCTAGATGTGACCTCCCAGATAAAGTAATACTTCCCTACTTTAACCATTGGAATTACTTGCTGTATGCCAGCTTTCTGTATTTCAATTGCAAACTGAAAAATTTCATTTTTTACCACATTTTATTCCATTTGCCAACTGTAAACATTTTGTAGCCTCTTCACAAGCTGCACTTGTAATCTGCGACTTTGTCTACGATACATTCACTTCTTTCTACTACCTAACGATCAGGTTGACGATTGACGTCTTGCAGACGTTCATGGACGGCTAGCCGGTGAAAGGTAACAGTCAGGTGAGCAAATAAGGTTGACGATGACTGCTTACCATTAAATAGATATATTGCAAATAATTGCGGTTCTGGCACTGATCCATGCAGAAAACCACTGGTTACAGGTTGCGGAAATTGACCTAGTTTTCTTTCCTCTCTGGTTCCTGATACTTAGCCAATCCTCTCCCATTATTATATATTATTTCCTGCAATATGAATTGTTATCTTGAGAAATTACCTTTGTCTGCATCTGTGAAATGTCAATTGAAAATACAAATATATTTGGTGGTTCCTCACTCTCCACAATGGCTTATAC
The DNA here is from genome assembly GCF_048418815.1 of Hemitrygon akajei. Lineage (NCBI taxonomy): Eukaryota > Metazoa > Chordata > Chondrichthyes > Myliobatiformes > Dasyatidae > Hemitrygon > Hemitrygon akajei. The sequence goes on from NC_133132.1 coordinate 128,900,560, forward strand.
CCTCGCATGATTATAATAAATATGTCAGACATGATTTTCCTTCATGATACTGTGCTGATTGTATATGATTAGACTACAATATTCCAAATGTTCTAATAATTGATTAAAGCATATTTCAAATAATAAATATTAATTTACCTGCTCTTTAAATAGGGCATTGGCAGACTGTAAATCTTCTGTACTTCTTCAGAATGTAAGGAATTTTGGAAGAATGCAATCTCAGAGGCTGCTTCATTTAGGTTCTGAGGATATAAACCATCAGGTCTTGCATTCTTATCAGCCTCTGAGGCACTCTGTGGGTTGGGGTCGATCATGGATGTTGTGTCCCAGCTGTCTACATGATAAGCAAGCCAGGGCAATACGATGTGGAGAGCAAGCTGTTGCCCATGTAGTAGGCTCCCCCTCTCTATGCAGCTGGTGAATCAAAAGGAACAGCAGGAACCAATATAATTTGGCTCCAGCGGTGTCACAGGAGTTGCCAGTCAGTGTTGAACTCAATGTAGGACTGCCTTAGATCTCCAGCTCTTAAATTTTCCCTTGGGGTTTACTCCCAAAGCCTTCCCGATGAGTGGGTTTAGCTGCAAAGCTGTGGAGGTTTGAGATCAGAGTTTTCCTTCTCCTAGATGAAGTGCCAACCATGGCTGATGAGCCCCATCTGCCCAAAGCAACTGATTTTAAGGCACCACTAACCTGCCTTTGCCCCTTCTCCTGACTGTAGGAATGGTTCCACTGGGATTAACAGCTAAACCACACATGAAGGCCATGAGCTGGACATAGTTGTCAGAGGCTATTTGAAGCACATGGCCACTGGGAGCATTTAATAAGTAGTGGGAGTTGTCCCCATTACCACCCCTGGCTATAACAATCTTAAGGAGCCTATCAGAGTTTAGCCCTTTTATTTTACCAAGTGTAAGTTCTCCAGTGATAGTAATGGGATTTAATTCCTCCTTCCATATTTTTAGTATTAATGGCATGTTTGGTTTAAAAACTGATGCAAGGTATATGTTGAACTTGTTCTTCACAGTTGTTGTCACATACTATAAGGAGCTGCTGTTCACTCTGACCCTTTTTTACCTCTTTATATCCTCAAAGATATTTCTCATTTGTTGCCCTCATGGCTTACTTTCCCATATAACAATTACAGCACGGAAACAGGCCATCTCGGCCCTTCTAGTCCATGCCGAATGCTTACTCTCACCTAGTCCCATCTACCTGCACTCAGCCCATAACCCTCCATTCCTTTCCTGTCCATATACCTATCCAATTTTACTTTAAATGACAATACCGAACCTGCCTCTACCACTTCTACTGGAAGCTCATTCCACACAGCTACCACTCTCTGAGTAAAGAAGTTCCCCTTCATGTTACCGCTGAACTTTTGCCCCCTTTCTCTCAACTCGTATCCTCTTGTTTGAATCTCCCCTACTCTCAATGGAAAAAGCCTATCCACGTCAACTCTATCTATCCCCCTCATAATTTTAAACACCTCTATCAAGTCCCCCCTCAACCTTCTATGCTCCAAAGAATAAAGACCTAACTTGTTCAATCTTTCTCTGTAACTTAGGTGCTGAAACCCAGGTAACATTCTAGCAGATCTTCTCTGTACTCTCTCTATTTTGTTGACATCTTTCCTATAATTCGGTGAACAGAACTGTACACAATGATTTCCCATGTGACCATTTTTAGTCCTCCTCTGAACTTTCCCATTCTGGTTTTGCCACTATCTTTACCCCCTTATATGATTTCTCTTTCACCTTAATACCCTCTTGACATGGTTGGTTCATTCTGCCTCGTAAAATTGCTCTTCCTTGTGACAACGTATATTTGCTACTTCACAAATTAGTTCTTTAACTATCTATCAGTGCTTTACTTATGTCTTACCTGCTAATTAATATGTTTAGCTTGCCTTAGTCTATTCTTTCTCTGTTCCCTTACAATTGCCTTAATCTAAGTTTAACATAGTTGTTTGAGATCCAGGTTTTTCACTCTAGAGCTGAAAGCTAAATTTTATCTTGCTATAATTACTACTTTCAAGGTGTTCTTTTCACCCTGATAGTGGTCTTTCTTTTCAATATATTTCCTAACTCCCTATAGTCTGCTTGAAAGTTCTTACTTTTTTACCTATTTTGTTTGTACTAATTAAGTATTATAACTACTAGTTGCTCATCCTTCTCCACCAGAAAGTCCTTTAACTGTTCCACAGCATCCCTGACACCATTTCAGAGAGGCAACATACCATTCTAGTGTCACATTTGTAGGTGCAGAAATGATCATCTGTTTGGATTCCAACTGAACTTCCCCATTCCTTTTTCCTTCCCTCCTCCTCAACTGAGTCATTCAAGGTGCCATGGACCATCCTTTTACTGCATTCCCCCGAGAAGTCATCGCCCACAACTTGCACTCCCTGCCTCCTTCCCTACCTAGTGATCACCCATTCATCGCTACTTGTGTGGTCTTAGTCTGGGTATGACCCCCTCCTTAAGAGATGCCAGCTCAGAGAAACACCACAGAGATTCCATCTGCAGCTCCAATTCCAAAAATGAGAGGTGCAGAGGAAGATGTTTCCAATTTATGCAAAATAACTTATGCAATCAAGGACTGTCCTTGACTTCCCACATTGTGCAAAAGTGCATTCCACTTGACCGCAGTCTTGCCATGCATAGTCCCTTCACCCTTGTTAAATGAAAGACTATTACTTACATTTGGGTCTTCTTTCCTTCTGAACAGTACTTAGGTCTACCATGGAGCACTTCTTTATTTTTACCTTAACTATTGAGACAGAGGTAGAAGAGATACTCACTGATCAGCTGCCTTTTCTCCTCCATACAGAAATGGCACAGATGAAAGCATTATGTTAAGAAAGCACATGTGCTAGAACTTTGGATAGTTAGATAGAGCTGTGCAGGCTACATCTCAGGTCGCTATGGGAAGCAACAGAAGAGATTTCTATGCCTTTGATAATAATCTTTGTGTACTCACTAGCCACAGGGGTGGGACCAGAAGATTGGAGGCTGGTAAATGTTCCAGAAAAGGAATAGGGATAATCCTGCAAATTATAGACCAGTGAGGCTTGCATCAGTGGCAAATTATTGGAGAGGATTCTTAGAGATCTGATTTACAAACATTGAGAGAAGCATAGTCTGATTAGGGAAGGCAGGATTCTTAGCAGTGCGGAGGAACTGAGGGAAAAGAACATAAGAAAGAGGAGCAGGAGTAGGCCTTCCAGCCCATCAAGCCTGCTCCAGGATTCAATAAGATTGTGGCTGATCTGACCAAGCACTCATCTCCACCTACCTGCCTTTTCCCCATAACCCTTAATTCCCCTACTATGCAAAAATATATCCAACTTCGTCTTAAATATATTTACTGAGGTAGACTCCACTGCTTTATTGGACAGAGAATTCCACAGACTCACCACACTTTGGGAAAAGCAGCTCCTCCTCATCTCCATCCTAAATTTACTCCCCCGAATTTTGAGGCTATGTCCCCTAGTTCTAGTCTCACCTACCAGTGGAAACAACTTTGCTGCCTTTATCTTATTTATCGCTTTAATAATTTCATATGTTTCTATAACATCTCCTCTTGTCCTTCTGAATTCCAGATGTAGATCTTGTGGTCCACATTCATAGGTGTCTAAAATTGCTGTACAGGTTGCTATGATGTTTATGAAGGAGTTTGGTGTGTTGGTCTTCATTAGTCAGGAAACTGAGTCAGGAGCCATGGAACACTCAACCCTGGAACATTTAGACCGTAAAGATACAAACATCAGAGTGCTCTTTATTGACTACAGCTCTATATTCAATACTATCATCCTCTCAAAACTAATCAATAAGCTCCAAGACCGAGGCCTCATACCTCCTTGTGCAGCTGGATCCTTGAGTTCCTCCTCACTTGCAGACACCAGTCAGTTGGATTGCCGACAATATCTCCTTCACAGTCTCCATTGGCACATGTGCACAATTAGACTGTGTGCTTGCATCCCTCCTCTACTCCCTTTATACCTATGACTGTGAAGCTAAGCACAGTTTCAATCTTGGCAATGCCACTGTCGGCTGAATCAAAGGTGGTGATGAATCAGCATACAGGAGGGAGATTGAGCACCTGGCTGAATGATGCCACAATAACCTCTCAGTCAATGTCAGGAAACTAAGAGGATGATTTTTGACTTAAGGAGGAGGAAACCAGAGGTCCACAAGCCAGTCATCAGAGGATCAGACATGGAGAGGGTCAGCAACTTTAATTTCCTTGGTGTTGTGTTATCATTTCAGAGGATCTATTCTGGGTCCGCTACCCAAATGCCATTAGAAAGAAGGCACAGCAGTGCCTCTACATTCTTTGAAGTTTGTGAAGATTCTGCATGTCATCTAAAACCTTGACAAGCTTCTATAGATGCGGGGTGGAGAGTATACTGACATCACAGCCCCTGTTATGGAAACACCAATGCCTTTCAGTGGAAAAGTCTACATAAAGTAGCAGATATAGCTCAGTTCATCATGGGTAAAGCTCTCCCTACCATTGAGTACATCTACAAGGAGCGATGTCGAAAGAAAGCAGCATCTATCATCAAGGACCCCCACCATCTAGGCCATGCTCTCTTCTTGCTGCTGCCATCAGGAGGGTGGTACAGACACCACCAGGTTCAGGAACAGTTATCACCCTCAACCATCAGGCTCCTGAACCAGAGGGTACAACTTCACTCAACTTCGTACACCACATCACTGAGCTGATCTCACAACCTTTGGACTCACTTTCAAGGACTCTTCATCTCATGTTCTCTATATTTATTATTATTATTTGTTTTGATTTTGTATTTGTACAGTTTGTTGTCTTTTTGCTCAGTGGTTGTGGTTTTGCATTGTTTCTATTGTGTTTCTTTGTACTTACTGTGAATGCCCACAAGAAAATGAATCTACTTTGATAATAAATTTACTTCAAACTTTTGAATGGTTGCAACTCAGTAAAACTCTGGCTAGACCTTACTTGGAATATTGTGTCCAGTTCTAGTTGCCACTTTATAATCTGATGGTGTTGGATTTGCTGACTGCAAAATTCTAACCTCAAACAAAGACCTTAATTTATTTTGGGTATAAATAGCCAGGAGTATTCACACTAAAGGAGATTATACTCTAACTGCCCAGTATTCAAAGCCGAGTTCACTTCCCTTATTCTCCTTGGTGAGTTTAGCCGCCCGTATCCACTATTTGAGCGGTGGGTTCCCTCTCCCTAACAAGAAGATACTTCCAGCTAACAAAGTAGTTTAAAACACAGTTCATTTATTTTCACTGATACATCTTTAAATCCACACAACAATCTTAAAGCATATTTAAAACTCACAGATGATTTTTATCCTAAATATTTCCTAATCACAAACCATTTCCAATACACAAAGCATTCCCTAAACACAAAGCACAAAGCATTTCATAAACTCCAAGGACAAAGGCTTTCTCAAACACAAAGGATTTCCAAAACACATGTAGATTTCCTATAAACTAAAAAGACAGACCAATGAATTGCAGACAAACGAATCATCTGTCTCAGGAACTGAAGCCGGAGGAATGGACTTAGCCCACGTTTCTTCCATTTTTTTTATGCTCCTTGCCACTTACCTAATAAACCTGAACTGCTCTCCACATTTCTAACCTTCTCCATTTGAATGACTTCACACACGTATGATATTTCCTCAGATATCCTTTTACACAAGTACTCTTTTGGAGACACAGTTCTCAACTAAGGCTATAAATGCTGTGAAGCTAACTTCCTTGAGCACATAAACCTTCCAAAATGTAAACACATCTGTTATTGATATGCTAAATAATATCGGCCATCTTATTAGCAAACTTCCTCAAATTAAACAACTTAAGTGTAAGTTTGTCTGTTTGAAACAATCTGAATTAAACAATTTATTTTCTTATACTCTATTCTAGAGCAGTGAGGTACATCTGTTTCTACAGAGTGTCACATCTGCATAGCTGTTTTTTTACCATAAAACTGATTACTGCTTTCCATTTACATTTAAAGAACTGAAGACTGTCTTACATTTATGACCAGAAACTAAACAAACTGCTCGTTAGAAGTTTACTAAAACAAGTTTGTATTTTTTATATCTTACAAGTGGCAACTGCTATTTAGAAAGCAATGCTAGCAAAGAAACCAAGGAGTAAATATCTATCACAGTATGTAGGATGTAGAAGCTTTGGAGAAGGTGCAGAGAAGATTTCCCAGGATGCTGCCCAGATTAAAGTGCATGTCATATGAGGATAGGTTAAGTAAACTAGGGTTTTTCTCTTTGGTACAAAGGAGGATAAGGGTTTTTTTTTGAAAGAGTTGTACAAGATGATAAAAGGCATAGATCAAGCAGAGACATTTTCCCAGAGAAGAAATGACTTTTAACAGGGAACATAATTTAAAGGTAATTGAAGGAAAGTACAGGGTGACTATGTCCGAGCTAAGTTCTTTACACAGGGAATGGTATGTTCATGGAACGCGCATGGTAGAGGCAGATACATTAAGGACATTTAAGACACTCTTAGATAGAGACATGGAGGAAATAAAAATGGAAGTCTATGTGGGACGGAAGAGTGAAATTGATTTCAGTGTAAGTTAAAAAGTCAGCACACAAAGTGCCAAAGTGTTACACTTCAAAGCAATGTTAGTATCTTAAATTAATCAATAACACTGTGGGAAAATAATTTTACTGTATCTAAGCATGAGGTCATTAACTTTGTACCTAAAAAGGATTTGGATCTAAAAGATGAAAAGCTGGAAGTAGTGCAAGTGCAAGAAAAGCTAAGTTTTGTGTATGTACGCAGATTATTAAAATGTCATGGGAAGCACAAAGTACAAGCCTAATGAGATGCTGACCTTTATTTCGAGATGCTTGGAGTACCAAGACAGAGAGACTCTAATTAGATCACATCAAGAGTTTGAGCCCTCACATGTCAGGAAAGATAATTGGCCCAGTAATGAATGCAGTGTTTTTTTTTCAGAATGATATGGACTCATGCATCCAGGCTTAGAGGACAGTTCCTCAAGATTAAAAGTAGACCTACTGGAGTAAAACTGGGAAACACTGTGGAGAGAGGTACCATTTTTAAACTGTTGCCCAAAATCTGTTTTCAATCATCACTAAAAGATTAAAGTATCAGGTTGACATCCCAAATGAAGCTGTTTTTCTGTCCACCTATGCTGAAGGGTTATAGCTTTTTCAGACTGGTGGCCAATTCACAATCATTTTGATGTGAAAAAGAAAATCTTTTTCTGAAGCTACAGAAAAAACCCTGAGTTTCTTGCCCTTCAACATGTCTATCTCACATCATTTTTCTTGTTTTCAGATTTCTGGCCATGAACCCTGATTTGTTTCTGACTTTTTGCAGATAAGGCAGAATAAACCGATTTAGCATAAGTATATAAGATCTTGATTCAAGAGGAGGTTGAACTTTAAATAAACACCTTTGAATTATGATTTACAGGCAAATTTCTTTCTACTAAGATTATTCTTAAGTCCCTTACACTGATTTTCTATAATATTATAATTGTCAAGCAGATAGAATGTACCTTTACAGATATACCACTCATCCACTTTATTAGGTATATCTGTGCACCTGCTCGTTAATACAAGTATCTGATCAGCTAGTCAGGTGACACAAACTCAATGCAAAAAAAAGGATGCAGATGCAGTCAAGAGTTCCGTTGTTGTTCAGACCAAACATTAGAATGGGGAAGAAATATGACCTCAGTGACTTTGACCATGTTGGTGCCAGATTGAGTGATTTGAGTATCTCAGAAACTGCTGATATCCTGGGATTTTCACACACAGTAGTCTCTAGAGTTTACAGTGAATGGTGCAAAACAAAAATCCTGTGAGTAGCAGTTTGGTGGGTGAAAATGCCTTGTTAATGACACAGGTCAGAGGAGAATGGTCAGACTGGTTCAAGCTGAGAGAAAAGTGACAGTATCTCACCCACACAGTACAACTGTACAGCAGAAGAGCATCTCTAAATGTTGAAACTTGAAATGGATGGGCTACAGTGACAGAAAACCCACAATGGGCTCTACTTCTGTACTTAATAAAGTGGTCATTGAGTGTATAATGTCACCAATTGATTGTGTTCTGAAATTCTAATAAGCACAATTGATTTCACACTCCTCGCATGTTACAAGTACACTGGGTACTGCTTTTGACAAATAACTGTAAATATCTTCTCTTTGGCATTTCATCTTTCAATAACAGCAATCTAATGCATTTTCACTGCTGACCTTCAGATGAACTCATGAATAATTATACATAATGGTAATGATCACCTGTGGCAGCAGGCAATTAGTCATGTCTCTTACAGATGGAACTGTGACAGCAATCACACCATATGACTCAGATGATTAGACGCTGTGCATTTATAGCAATATATTACCATCTTATATAACAGAATGTGACAGTTATATAATGGCCATCAACCAAAGAAGTACTTTGTTTTGCGTACTATTTGTCTTGTTAAAAAGGAACTTTAGTTTTGGAATTAGCACATCGTGCACTTCTCCACACCTTATTCCTTGCCAAGTTTTCATTTTTTGGTACAGTTTCACATGAAAGACTGATCAAGGGAGCCAATGAAAGAAGCAGTAATATAAAGATAAGCCAGCAAAGTTACATATTATCTGAATACAGTATTAAAAGACCAGTATTTAGAAGAACATGCATCATGCCTGCACTTTTCTCAACCTTCGATACCAAAAAAATTCAGTCTTAATTCTCTTTGACTTGGATAGTCTGCTGAATTTATCCACGCCGGTCATTCCCCTTACACGTCTTCTAAGACATTGTCTATACAGTACTACTCAGCAGCAGGATACACCTGAATGAAACCCATGGGCTAGAGCAGTGCTTCCTAACCTTTTTCAGCCCAACGCCTCCCTAAAGCAACTTCATACTTGACAATATCCCTCTTAGGCACAATATACTCTATGGAACCCACATAGTGTAAAAACATATGCTAACATGAGAAAAATGATTCTACTTTAGATTTTTATTCATCTTTAAACCTAGCTTACACCGTACCTGTGCACTGTACAGCAGCTTCGATATCAATGTGATCCTCGAGCTTGATGGGTTTTAGCAAGAGTTGAAATATCTGGTTCAAGTTGTGACAGCGAAAGCCTTTAGTCCCCACATGTAGCAATATCTAAGTGGTTTCTGTTATCTGTCGGTATGTGGTTCACTGCACTGAAGCCTCTTTCAATGTGGTAAGAGGATGGAAATGCAATGAAGAGCTCTTCTGGTCTTTGGCTCTTTTCCAATGACCAGGAAACTTCATACTACGGTATAGCCACATACCACAAAAGCTGACATTTTTGAAAAGCATTTTTGCTTCTTCATCATTGTGAATTTCTTGCAAGCTCTCTTCCTATTGACTAAATGACTACCGTCCCATTGCACTCACATCCATCATCATGAAGTGTTTCGAGAGGCTCGTCATGAGGCATACAAAGACCCTGCTGCCCCCCTCACTGGACCCCCTGCAATTTGCATACCATCCCAACCGCTCAACAGACAATGTCATTGCCACCACCCTCCACCTGACCCTAACCCACCTGGACAGAAAAGACACATACATTCGGATGCTGTTCATAGACTTCAGTTCAGCATTCAACACAATCATCCCTCAGAAACTGATTGGAAAGCTATTGGGCTGAACACCTCCCTCTGCAACTGGATCCTAGACTTCCTGACTGGGAGATCTCAGTCAGTCCAGATCGGGGGCAGCATCTCCAACACCGTCACACTGAGCACGGAAGCCCCCCAGGGCTGTGTGCTCAGTCCACTGCTGTTCACTCTGCTGACCCACGACTGTGCTGCAACACACAGCTCAAACCACATCATCAAGTTCGCCGATGACACAACTGTGGTGGGTCTCATCAGTAAGAACTACGAGTCAGCTTACAGAGAGGAGGTGCAATGGCTAACGAACTGATGCAGAGCCAACAACCTGTCTCTGAATGTAAACAAAACAAAAGAGATGGTTGTTGACTTCAGGAGGGCATGGAGCAACCACTCTCTGCTGAACATCGATAGCTCCTCGGTAGAGATCGTTAAGAGCACCAAATTTCTTGGTGTTCACCTGGTGGAGAATCTCACCTGGTCCCTCACCACCTGCTCCATAGCAAAGAAAGCCCAGCAGCATCTCTACTTTCTGCGAAGGCTGAGGAAAGTCTATCTCCCACTCCCCATCCTCATCACATTCTACAGGGGTTGTATTGAGAGCATCCTGAGCAGCTGCATCACTGCCTGGTTCGGAAATTGCACCATCTTGGATCGCAAGACCCTGCAGTGGCTAGTGAGGTCAGCTGAGAAGATCATCGGGGTCTCTCTTCCCGCCATTACGGACATTTACACTACACACTGCATCCACAAAGCAAACAGCATTATGAAGGACCCCACGCACCCCTCATACAAACTCTTCTCCCTCCTGCCGTCTGGGAAAAGGCACCAAAGCATTCGGGCTCTCACGACCAGACTATGTAACAGTTTCTTCCCCCAAGCTATCAGACTCCTCAATACCCAGAGCCTGGACTGACACCTTACTGCCCTATTGTCTTATTTATTATTTATTGTAATGCCTGCACTGTTTTGTACACTTTATGCACTCCTGGGTAGGTCTGTAGTCTAGTGTAGTTTTTTTCTGTGTTGTTTTTTACATAGTTCAGTCTAGTTTTTGTACTGTATCATGTAACACCATGGTCCTGAAAAAATGTTGTCTCATTTTTACTATGTACTGTACCAGCAGTTATAATCGAAATGACAATAAAAGTGACTTGCCTATTCTTCCACCTTGCAGTGAAATGGGTTAATTAGCCAGTCCAGAATTTTACAAATCATTCTACAATTTTACAATTTTACAAACCCTGAATTGATTCTGAAAATCCTTCTTCAATGACTGCAGCTGTAAGCAGTACTCTTGCAAATCACCATCTGTGAAAGAGAGTGCCATACTTTCCATGCAGGGAAACTGTGAGAACATTCTTGTTCCAATGTTTTAACAGGCAGAATTTATGATCACTTGGAGAAACATAATCTGATTAGGGATAGTCAGCATGGCTTTGTCAAGAGCAGGTCATGCCTTATGAGACTGATTGAATTCTTTGAGGATGTAACAAAACACATTGATGAAGGTAGAGCAGTGGATGTAGTGTATATGGATTTCAGTAAGGTATTTGATAAGGTTCCCTATGCAGGTGTTATGGTCCGGTCCTAGGCCCGCATTCCGGGTCTTGATCCGGTCTGCGGACTCCGGACTCCAGGTCTTGTAGCCATCCCTCCTTTTGCCCTTGAGCCCAATTAGTCATACCAGTGGATCATCGTGGCTTGTTGGGGCTCAAGGAGGTGCACCTGATGCCCATCGGCTGGCGGTGTATATAGGGGGCTCTGGGACTGAGTGGAGTTGGGGTGTTGTTCTGCCTATTCTGGTTGTCCTGCTTATCCTGTTCCTCTGGTTGCCCTGGCTTGGAGTTCCCCTTGTTAAAGATGAGTTCTTTGAGTAAGTCTGGCAGTCACCCTGGACCTAGTTCCCTTCCTATCCCTTGCCTCTGTCGGGCAAGCCTGGCTGGACTGCCGTTGCCTGGTGGGGGACTCTGCCCCTTTCCATCCCTCGCTGCTAATGGGTTGTGCCCTGCAACCTACCCAGGTGTCCTGTGACCTGTCCAGGCCCCCATGCTCCTGCCTGGGAGGTCCGGGCCCTGCCTAGGAGTTATGCGGCCTGCCCAGAGAACTCCTAGATCCTGCCTGAACTCCGGGATCCTGCCTTGCCTGAACTCCGGGATCCTCCTTGCCTGAACTCTAAGACTCTCCCGGAACCCCAGAATCACCTTGATCGTCATGTCCCTCACATACACCACAGTCACCTCATCTTGTCTATCATTTAGTTGTTCCCGTCTTGCCCCTAGTACTGCCTGCGTCCTGCACTTGGGTCCAGCCTCCTGTCCCCCTTATGACAGCAGGCTCATTCAGAAAATAAGGAGGTATGGGATCCAGGGAGACCTTGCTTTGTGGGTCCAGAATTGGCTTGCCCACAGAAGTCAAAGGGTGATTGTAGATGGTTCGTATTTGGCATGGAGGTAGATGACCAGTGGTGTTCCGGAGGGATCTGTTCTGGCACCCCTCCTGGTTGTGATTTTCATAAATGACCTAGATGAAGAAGTAGAAGCATGGGTTAGTGAGTTTGCTGATGACACTAAGAATGGGGGTATTGTGGATAGCCTGGAGGGTTGTCAGAGGTTACAGCGGGACATCAACAGGGTGCAGAACTGGGCTGAAAAGGGACAGATGGAGTTCAACCCAGATAAGTGTGAAGTGGTTCATTTTGGAAGACAGAGTATAGTATTAATGGTAAGACTCTTGGCAGTGTGGGGAGTCAGAGAGATCTTGGGATCCATGTCCATAGGACACTCAAAACTGTTGTGCAGGTTGACAGTGTTGTTAAGAAGGTGTATGCTGTGTTGGCATTCATCAACTGTGGGATTGAGTTCAAGAGCCGTGAGGTAATGTTACAGCTATACAAGACCTTGGTCAGACCCCACTTGGAGCATTGTGTTCAGTTCTAGTCACCTCACTGCAGGAAAGATGAGAATACTATAGAAAGAGTGCAGAGGATATTTACGAGGATCTTGCCTGGATTGGAGGGTGTACGTTATGAGAATAGGTTGAGTGAACTTGGCCTTTTCTCCTTGGAGCAATGGAGGATGAGAGGTGCCCTGATAGAGGTGTATAAGATGATGAGAGGTATTGATCGTGTGGATAGTCAGAGGTTTTTTCCCAGGGCAGAAATGGATAACACGTGCATAGTTTTAAGATTCTTGGAAGTAAGTACAGAAGGGATTTCAGGATTAAGTTTTCTGCACATAGAGTGGTGGGTGTGTGGAATACACTGCCAGCAACAATAGTGGAGGCAGATACAATAGGGTATTTTAAGAAACTCTTAGATAGGTACATGGAGCTTAGAAGCATAGAGAGATATGTGGTAGGGTAACTGTAAGCAGGTTCTAGAGTAGGTTACATGGTCGGCACAACATTGTGTGCCGAAGGGCCTGTAATGTGCAGTAAATTTCTATGTTCTATATGCTATATTTTGCTAGTATATTTCCAATTTTCTGATAAAAGTGGACACTGCATTTTTTCCCTGGATTCAATTGAAATTCTCAGCCTGCAGTTTCATATTTAGAGTGTTCATTTTGTCGTACAGATGGGCTAGGTATGCCCCATCTCCATGTACAGGTTCAATCCTGTTTCCCTAATTCTTATTAACTTTGAGCAAAAATTCAACTACAGATTCGAAAAGGTCAAAGAAACATTTTAAGCAGCAGCCTTTTGACAGCTGACACACGTGAGGAAGCAAGCATTCAAACTCTTCATTGTTATCTTGGCATGACTGGTGAGATATTCTGCTATTTAATGGATGTGCTTTAATTTTGTTGAGAGCATATATAACAAGAGTCATGCTTGAAAAAAGTTGCTGGCTGGGATTTTTGGGTATGAGATGTTGACAATGAATTACACAATGGATTGCAAACAGACTTGGAATCTCTTTTTTGGTAAATGCCACTAAACCACCATGGTGACCAGTCATATATGGTGCTTCATCTGTTGCACAAGAAATCAAGTTCCTAATTGGAATACTTTCAGCCTCAATATACATCCTGAGCTCATCATAGATTGAATCTCCGTTGATATTTATTTTTAACTTTTTACAAAAGAGAATCTCTTCATAAACTTTTCCATTTTTGATAAACCATACAGTCATCAATGCCTTGTTACCTTGCACATTTGACTCGTCCAGTTGTATCCCAATGATTTTAAAATACTGATATCCATTTTGAGAACAGTGGTGAGACTTCTGATACAGCAGGCATTATTACACCTTTCACCAATTGTATGAGATTTTCCACACTTTGTTATCATTTTGGAACTGTTGTAAGAAGCAATGAGACCACTATCAAGATCATTTTTAGCATTCTTGCCAAATGACTCGAGTGTGCAAAACTTTTCAAATGTTTCTTTCATCTTCTAGAGCTGAGTAAAACCATAAGTAGCCTTTTCAGGCCATCTTTTACAGAACTGTTCCTGCAATCTTCATGGTTTCATGGCTTCATTAAACAGTACAGTATTACAAATAAGACATGAGGCATCACTGATCTGATGGGAACAGAATAAAACCATACTCCAGGTAAGTAACAAAAACCGGGAAAGCCAGTCGGAAGTTGACGACAGCAGCGAGTTGACATGGATGGAACAATGGTAGCGACACGTAAAGAAATGGCGAGGTGAAGATGAAGATAATCACAACAGCGAAAATTACGTTGACAAAGATTCAGATCGGATAGTACCTTTATACTATTGGATAGTACATTTATACTATACTACTTAGTGTGATTGACCTATCACATAAAGTCTCATAATTCCCAAAGATGGTCCTTGACCGCACATATGAAGCCAGGGTCATTTTGAACACCTCAAGAGGAATCCTCAGGGTCGACGGGTTCACTGACTGGCTCTATTTCACTGTTTGGTTCCAGCCAGCGCTGTATCATTGTGTGACCTGTTTTCCGTAGATCTGCAGAGAAAGTTGAGAGGGTGTACTTGACTTACCAACTGTTAAACTGCATGAACTCGTTCCAATCTGCAAGTTAAGGGGGAGCATTGGGCATCCTGGTTGCTAATTTCTGCATCCTCAATAATGTCTGTTTGGTTGGTAAGGTCGGATGAGATTGCCGAGTTTCAGATGTGTTGTGACGACGAGTGCTCCCCGCCTGCAGAGCTATGGTTCCTCCTGTGTTCCAGTGCCTCATCCTTTTTTTTTCAGAAGTGCCTGCTCTATTAACGGTCTCGTGCGTCAGTGTTAGGTTCTCTCCCCAAGAATCTTGAGCACCCTCCCCCCAATGACTTCTATCTCCCCTAACTCCCCCTTGGGACACATAACCTCCATCATCAGGAATCACTGGGCTAGAATAATAAGTAAGATCATATTTTGTCATATTTTTGTGTGTTCTTTAATGTCTCAGCAAAATCTTAATAAAAACATAATGAGAAGAGGTCTGTACATATTAATAAATCTGCTTTATTATTATTAAGGACAGAAAAGAGTAGCAATTACTCACTTTCAATTTCTATAATGCTACTAACCTTGTACAAAAACAGCAATCATCTTATGGCTTTTTACCCATTTAGGTCAGCCTGGCTTTATTATAATTGCAACATTTGTTCTGTCGACACCCTATAACAAATTTGATAACTGACCATAAATAATGTGCTATCATTTCTTAACAGTAAATTAACAGTTTGACCTCTGACTATTCCTTTGTCCAAAGACTGCCTAGTTGGCATTCTAAATTATTAACCTGCTGGGAGTAGACTTTTACCTGTCAGTTTCAAACTGAGAATAACATAATTCTATTTCTTCACGAATACATGTCTTGCTGCAGATTCTGAAATAATACAGCAGTTCCTTGTTATCAGGTGTTTCTGGTAATAGCTGTTTCATTAAGTCATGGGTAACTGTATCAACATACATATATTATTTCCCATGTGTCACAATTGTATATCTTCTTCCGTCAAAGCAACAGAGTAATGAACAATGGGGATGAATATTTTAAATTTCTGGGCTTTGTGTGTTGCTTCCCACAATGTTTTTCTGGGTATCAGAGAACAGAAGTGCTCTGTCTGTCCTCTCATCCAAGGCAGCTCTTTTTGCAGGCAGCAGTGTGCATGACAGCTCATCAATCAAAAAGAAAAAAAAACAATTAATAGAAAATAATGAGTGCACAATATGGGTTGTGGACCCTTAATGACTGGCCAAACAGATCTTGTACGTTTATATGTTAATTACTAAAGCATTACAAAAAAGATGCTTTAGCCTTATACTGTCTCATTGATTAATATCTATTATAGCAATATAACACACATAAACAAATTCTAAATGATTGTCTGTCAAGGATGGAATTAATACTATAATCATGTTAAGATTGACAATGCAGAATGGTAAGAGGCAGAGATAAAGGATTTTGGAAAGTGACACCAATATCTCTGCTTTTGTAAAGAAAAATATGAAACTGTTTTGTAAAGAATATTGCCTCATGTCCAGTATTATTATTGATCAATAAGCTTAACTATTACCCATCTTTTCATAAATTTAAAGATTTTGGCCTATCATAACCATTGCACAGATTTGTTTGCAGAAAGTGCGGTCAGCATTAAAATTATGCCTCAGATCAGTTAGTATCATATTGGCCAGCAATGTTTTCTGTTCATAGTGATCCTTGTATCTGCTAAAAATAAAACCTTTTGTTGAAAAGATAATTTTAACATTGTGACTTCACTTATTTTCTCCAGAGATGTTGCTCTAGGAGCCCCAATGAGTTATGAGAAAAGTTAAACACTCTTCATTCCTCTCTGGGAACAAAGCTTCTCTCCTCCATCTCCTTTTACAGAACATCAATGCTGATGCGGCACCACTTACTTTTCTTGCCCTGAAGTGGAATATTTAATCAACTTTACTGCCGATTTCAACCCTTCTCTCTTTTTTCCTTCCTCTTTCACATCCTTCACTGTGCTAACTCACTTTCTGTGTTTCAGCTTTCAAATAAAACAATAAGCTGGCTGATTGCCACATGCTAATCCATATTCTAGTAGGGAGTTCATACTGCCTTTCCAGTTTCTCTGTCGCCATTGCACCTAGCAATGCCAATTTTGATATCAATGGTTTTGATGTGTCTTAATTTTTCTTCAACCAAGGATTCTGCATATACACTTCTGTTTGCATCCACTCTTCACCTTCATTATCTATCCCTCTTTTCTTCCATTCATTCATATCCCTACTAAATAAAAAAGCTCTTCTCCTCCCCGTTTAGTATTCTGAAGATCCATCCCTCTGCAACACAGAGGCAGAGACGAGAGACACATTAGGCTCTTATTTACGTTTTTCACTTCTCAAGTTTCAAGATGAAATAAAATTATTTATAATATGCAGTCCTCAGCATCCTACATTATCCTAATTAAGTGTGAGTAGTAAATTTACATTTCAACTGGGCCCAAATTTAATGTAGCTCTTTCAGATATTCTGTGTTCCTCCAATCATTTTGTTATACAATACACAGTGTAGGTATTACTTATCCCATTCCTAATCACTTTTGTCTTGTACTGCCAGCTTTTTAACTTTTTGTGTATTTTTTTTACTAATCGCAAACCTTCCTTCTTTCTGTACCCTCCCCTATTTCAATGTATCTCAAAATTTGTTCCATATTCATTTTGTTTTTTGAAATGGCCGTTAATCTTTTCTGTCTCTGCTGATGCTACTTGATCAACCAGCTGTTCCTCCACAGCGCTAAGGATCCTAACGATAACCCTGTACTTTGCCTTTGAGTAAGTCTGACCTTCTCACTTTTGAAATTGAAATATCTTTATTGTCATTGCATTACACAATTTGTCAAGCACCAATACAGCGAAAATGAGTTTGCAACTCTCGTACTCAATGCTATAAAACAACAAATAAATAACCAATAAGTAAAATCAAGTAGCCAGCCAGTGCAAGCAATGTCCAGCAGTACAAAAGCGCAACTCAGATGCATGACAGCCATAAAACCAGTATTAAAAGTAGCAATATAACAAATGTATGGATGATGCTTGATCGATTGGTTCAGAGCAATTATAGCTCTGGAGGGAAAAAGCTATTTTTCAGTCTGGAAGTGCGGACATAGAAAATCTTATAACGTCTGCCAGGTGGAAGAAGTTCAAATAGATGATTACATGGGTGTGTATTGTCCTTACAGATGCTTGTAGCTTTCCTTAGGCAGCGTGAGCTGTAGGTGTCCTCCAGGGCTGGGAGCTGTGTCCGGATGATCTTCCGTGCGCTAGAGACGACCCGCTGAAGTGCTTTCCTATCAGCTGCTGTACAACTGAGATGCCACACAGAGAGGCAGTATGTTAAGATGCTCTCTATGGTGCAGTGGTAAAAGGCCACCAGCATCTGTTCGGGTAGACCAGCTTTCTTCAGCATCCTGAGGGGAAAAAAGCGTTGCTGTGCTTTCTTAACTATTGTTGTGGTGTTAGTGGACCATGTAAGGTCTTCTGAACTGTGTATTCCCAGAAACCTGAAACTGAACAGTCTCTCCACTATGTCTCTGTTAATGTAGACTGGAGCGTACTCGTCATTCCATGACTTTCCAAAGTTGATAATTAGCTCCTTAGTCTTTGCTGTATTAAGAGACGGGTTGTTCTCTGAGCACCAGCTCACTAAGTTCTGTACCTCCACTCTGTACGCTGATTCATTTTCTGGATTGAACTCCAAATAATTCTACACTATCCAGAACACCACCAACCTTTACATCATCTGCAAACTTTCTAAAGCACCTGTCTACATTCTCAGCCAAATTACTTATATAAATCATAAAGAGTAGGGCTTCCAGAACAGATTACTGCAGAACAGCACCGGTTACCAACCTCCAGGTTGAAAATGCTCTATCTTCTTTCCTCTGCCTTTTGCGGGCAAGCCAATTCTGAATCCACACAGCTGAATTTCCCTGGGTCATATGCCTCCTGACTTTCTGAAAGAACCAACCATTAGGCAACCTTGTCAAATATTTTATTAACATCCATATATGCACATCTGCTGCTCTAACTTCATCAATTTATTTTGTCACTTCAAAGAATTCAGTCAGGCTTATGAGACACAACCTGCCTCTCACAAAACCATGCTAACTATCCCTAATCAAACTGCTCATAAATCCAGTTCTCAGGATCCTCTCTATTAATTGGCCCATCATTGATATAAATCTCATTGGCCTATGATCCCCAGAATTATCTCATTACCTTTCTTGGACAAGGAACTACAGTCTTCCGCCAGTGAGGCCGTAAAACTTATCACCAGAGCAATCTTTTCCCTCATTTCCCATAATCACCTGGTGTTGCAAGGAGCGAAGGAAGCGAACCCAAGTGCAGGACACAGGCACGGAGACTGAATTTGGATGCTTACACGGGCGTAAATGCCAAACAGCAAACCGGAGGGATCTTGACACGGAGCCTTGACTCAGAGACACGGAGTCTCATAGGTAACCTTGAAACTGGAGCTAAACTTAGAACAAACAGTTATTTTTTCTTTCTTTCTTTTTCAATCTTTTTATTAATATCAAAATAGTGGATATACATAGTATTGCTACACAATTGTTGGGATTACATTGTTAATAGATAACATATATAATTATATATTCAGTTAGAACAAAGGTAATAAACCTCCCAAAGATGTTCAAATACAGTTGTAGAGTTCACGAAAAAAAGGATTAACATATCCAAAAAGACTAAAAAAGAAGGAAAAAAACAAAAAAAATATATACCCCCCCAAAAAAAAACTAACCTAACCGATACTAACCTAACAGAAAAAAAAACTAAGAAAAGAAAAGAACATGGGCTGTTTATTGCATCAAAAAGAAACAGGACCATTAGAGTCACCAACTCCGAACCTCTCTACATATATTAACACAAGAATAGGTTTGGGAAGAGGTCAAATCACATCATATGAAAGTGTTGAATAAAAGGCCTCCAAGTCTGATCAAATTTAATAGAAGGGTCATATATAACACTTCTGATTTAACATACCGTAGTTTGAGAGAACCAGTGAAATGTGGTGGGAGGATTAATCTCCTTCCAATTCAGCAAAATCGATCTTTTAGCCACTAATGTGAGAAATGCAATCATCTGACGCACTGAAGAGGTTAAATGGTGTGATTCTATCATTGGTAAACCAAAAATTGCCGTAATAGGATGAGGTTGTAAATCAATATCAAAGATACCTTCCCAATATTTTTTCAGAGCGGAACATGACCAAAACATGTGTTAAAGAAGCGGTCTCAGAATGACATCTGTCACATACTGGACTTATATGAGAATAATAACGAGCTAATTTATCTTTAGATATATGGGCCCTATGAACTACTGTACTTTGAACTGTATCAACGAACGAACGGTTCTAAGCAGTCGGGAAATGTAGTTATCGCAGAGGAAGAGGAACTAGCGACTAGTGATAGCGGGGTTCTTATACTCCTCAGTTCTTGATGGAAGCCAGGTGTGCCGTCATCAAAGCAAATTAGAAGCTATTGGGAAATTAACGGTCGGAACTGTGTCACAATCAAAGGAAATTAGGAGCAAGATAGGGAATTAATGATTGGGACCATGACACCTGGGGTACATTCTCTCTGGTTACTCCGTTCGTCGTCTAGGGGTATGGCCAGGGCTCGCTGCTGTTGCTATGGCAACTCATGTTTCCAGCGTCCCAAAGGGACACTTGAGGCTATAATTGCCTGTTTCCCTTTGCTGGTCACACTGCAAAAAGCAGCGGCGAGTTGCCCTGGTGGACGCTGGGCCGAGGTCCCCTTATTACGTGGGAATCCAGATCAGTACACAGGGGAGCAAGTGTGCATTCAGGGTTGTGGGGGATCGGTTACAGATGCTGCACCAACAAAGGTCCGTCTCACTACTGGCAAGGGATCACCTCTGTCTGACCCTGTGCACATTTCCCAGGTACCTGAAAACATTTTGGGAATTGATTTGTTAAGGGGAGCTTCTATCGCGCCACTCCTCGGTAAATTTGCCTTTGGTATACGGAAGGTTGGAAAGGCAATGTGGGAACCTGTCTTTATACCCTTGCCATCACCAGTAGTAATTGCCAAGCAATTTCGTACCCTGGGAGGGCATAAGGAAATCGATGAGACAGTTGAGTCCCTATTAAGCCTGAGGCTTCTTCGTCCTGCCTCATTCCCTTGTAATAGCGCTGTTTGGCCAGTTTAGAAACCTGCTAGTTCAGGGCACATGACCATTGGTTATCGCCAGTTAAATCCCCTCCTCTGGCCACAACTGTTCCAAATGTTGTAACCCTGATTGAGGATCTTACTAGCGGACTGACAGTTATTAGCTGTTATTGATTTGGCTGAGTGGTCCAAAGATCAGTTTGGTTTAACATGGAGCTGCCTTTACACGGCTTCCACGGGGATATGGCCATTGTCCTACTATTTTCCATAGCGCAGTGGCACGGGATCGGCATGAATGTGTTCCTATCCCCCAGCATTAAAGTAGCACATCATATAGATGAGCCTCTGAAGAGGATGTTTCTGAAGTCCATAATACTTTGATGGATGACATGCGATTGAGGGGATCAGAAATTAACCTCAATGGCGTCCAGGGCCAAGTTACAACTGTTCATTGTCTGGGCAAACAGTGGACCAAGGGCAAGGGCGAAGGGATAACACCCGCAAAAGAAAACCTGCAGGTGCTGCGTTCCAGGCAACACACTCAAAATGCTGGAGGAATTCAGCAGACCTGGCAGCATTTACGGGAAAGAGTACAGTCGGCATTTCGGCCGATACCCTTCCTCAGGATAATGCCCGATAAGGTCAGAAATAAAATCCTAGGCATAGCACCCTCTACTACAAAACAAGAATCCCAATGCTTTGTTGGCCTTTTGGGATACTGAAGCATCGTTGTGCTGACACAGTGTCACCTCCCCCGCAGCCCCAGATACTGTTACTTGTTCCATGGACCAGTGTTCATTTAAGGGTGCATGCTGCTGTAGAGAGGTCTAGGCAGAGGGGATTATTCCTTCCCATTGACACAGCTAGCTCATGGGGAATTGCATACTATGTTTCGAAGTTAGGGAACGACTGCTTTTAAAATGACCCTTGGTTGCTATTTGCCGTGGCCGGACCCTGCTCAGATTTGGCAAATAGATTATGCTGGTCCCCTTCCTTTACAGAAGCGATTCCAGTGCCCCCCCCACTGGTATTTTGATAGCAATCCCTACTGTTGAAGCTAACCAGGATGGCACCCTTCGGGATTAGGACATTTTGTTTCTGCATATGGCAAGCCCCCTTGAAATACAATCTGATAGCAGTTCGCACTTTGCGGGTTCTCGTATCTAAGTAGCGCAGGGCTGAAATGCAACCAGAACCTGAGCAGCAGCCCCTTCAGATACCCAAACAGGGGCTGCAACCTCTCACTCCGTATAAGCATGGTACATTGACATCTCCTGGCCACAGAATGGTCAACTGCACGGGTGGCAGTGAATCTGTTGCATGGTACTGCCCTATGCAACACCTTGCACTCCAGGTCCCCAGTGTACAGGGGAAAGACCTATTTCCACTGGGGACCTCCTCCGCTGCCAGGTGTACCAGAGACCGCCAAGGTGAATCTGGTCGGCAGATGAAGTTAAGGAAGTGAAAGGTGTGCAAGAGCAGCACTTCCTTATCTGGATGGCTACCTGTCCTTCCCCGTGCTTTATATAATTTCAACTGCTGCCTTTTTGTTAAATTACAGGACAATCTGTTCCTTTTGTTCCTGATGGCAAAACTGAATAGACCGAGCCGATTCGGTTCTGTGAGGTTGGGATGTAAAAGAGTTTGTGACATTACCAGTCTTCCCCTTGAGTGCAGGGTGAGATTACATATTGGGTGATGGTACAAGGACAGACTTATCCTGTGTGTGTGGATTTGGGTAAATTGACTAAAAGGAAACAAAAACGTTTTAACTACTCCCTTCTTTTGTCTTTAAAGGTCCCTGCTGAAAATGTTGCTTTGTTCTGTGT
Organism: Hemitrygon akajei; assembly: GCF_048418815.1. Classification (NCBI taxonomy): domain Eukaryota; kingdom Metazoa; phylum Chordata; class Chondrichthyes; order Myliobatiformes; family Dasyatidae; genus Hemitrygon; species Hemitrygon akajei. The sequence goes on from NC_133132.1 coordinate 128,923,167, forward strand.
TAATGCTTGTCTTGTTGGATGTCAGACCTATTGAGACCTGACAAGCCACTAATAACCTTATGATTTGTGAAAACGATGTTATTATTTTGTGAAAAATTTACATTGTAATATGTACTAATTGGGGGCCTATAGGTGTTGTAAACTCAAAATGGCTGGCCTCATACCACTTCTTCCTGTGAAAATGCCAAATTGGTTGTAATCTGACTCTTACATCCTGGATCACAGTGTCTTTAACCTTGCCCTACTGTCCTGTTTATTATTTATTGTAATGCCTGCACTGTTTTTGTGCACTTTATGCAGTCCAGTGTAGGTCTGTAGTCTAGTGTAGCTTTCTCTGTGTTGTTTTTTTTTTAAATTATGTAGTTCAGTCTAGTTTCTTGTACTGTGTCATTTAACACCATGGTCCTGAAAAATATTCTCTCATTTTTACTATGCAATGTACCAGCAGTTAAGGTCAAAATGACAATAAAAGTTGATTTGACTTAAATCTTAACTCATTCTGTTTCAATTGTCAAGATGTTGTTAACACCCCTTAAGGATGAGGACATAATTTAATGTGAATTTTGTGGTTAATAATTGAATTTGTATAATTTTGTTAGTATTTTTTCAATCATCAGGGGATATTAATATGTATTTTTCATTTCAGCAGAAGGAAGAGTTGTGTGTCTGGTTTGTTCAGACATTCAAAGGAGTAGATATGTTGTGGTGTATTAGATTTTGTGAACATATTAAAGTTTGAACAATTCCAAGTGATACTAACTCTTTGTAAGCTTGCAGCATGTAAGGTGCCTGTCCAAGTTAAACACTAGGTGTGTTGAATGTTTACTAATAGCAGTTGAATTTTTTTTGGCCTCAGCCACTAGTGGTATGAGAACAAGTTAAGACCAGAGAATTCATCTGTCTCTGCGAGTTTCTTAATGCTTGTGGACTGAACCCCTATTCACTCAGTTTTTGGGACTTCACCTACACAGAGGAATCGCAAAAATCGGTGCCTGAAATCCAGACCCAGGGTGATTTCCAAAAAACCGTAAGATACAGGAGCAGAAGTAGGCCATTAGGCCCATCGAGTCTGCTCCACCATTCAATCATGGGCTGATCCATTTCTTCCAGTCATCCCCATTCCCCTGCCTTCTCCCCATACTGTTAGATGCCCTGGCTAATCAAGAGCTTATCTATCTTTGCCTTAAATGCACCCAGACATGGCCTCCACAGCCGCTCATGGCAACAAATTCCAGATTTACCACCCCCTGACTAAAGTAATTTCTCCACCCCTCTGTTCTACATGGATGTCCTTCAATCCAGAATTCATGCCCTCTTGTCCTACACTCCCCTACCATCTAATCTGTTCAGGCCTTTTAACATTTGGAATGTTTCTATGAGATCCCCCGTCATTCTCCTGAACTCCAGGAAATACAACCCAAGAGCTGCCAGATGTTCCTCATACGCTAACCCTTTCGTTCCTGGAATCATTCTTGTGAACCTTCTCTGAACACTCTGCAATGTCAGTATATCCTTTCTAAACTAAGGAGCCCAAAACTGCACACAATACTCCAAGTATTTCAGACTACAGCACCATCTGCACCAAGTCCAACTCCTTCTCCATTAACAGGCAACTCACTGATGGGGTAGACCTGCAGTATTTAAGCTCTCAGTGCCCAGCTGGATCTTGTGATAGTAAAAATGTTTAAAAAGGACAATGATACCTTTGGTTGATCCTGTAGGAGCCTGCAATTGAATATGCTGCCATCTTACCAGAAGTAAAATTATAAAAAGATTAAAAATAATCAGGTATACAGAAGCAAACTTAACAGCTAAAGGTCATCTATAACTCATTGACACTTGTTTTGATAAATTGCTCTGTGTTCTGGGTAACCATAGTGCTGACTACAATATGGTAACACTTGCACTAAGTTTTCATTTACTCTCAGTAAATCACAATGCTGTGTATAACTAAGATGGCGATTAAAAAAAATAATGGAAGGTCATAATATGGAGCTACAGTTTGAATTTAAAGATATCAATAGACTTGACTACAACTGCAGCTTTCATACAAAGAACCATATTTTAATATTTTTGAATTCAAGTGCGCACATTATGAACAAGAAAAGCTTCAGCACTACAGTAAAAACAAGGTAATTTAAATATATTTTTGTATTTAATTGTCATGCTTTAAATCAGGAAAATAATTACAAAGAAAAACTGTTTTGATAATTCACCAGGAAATGGAGCCAAAATAAATGGCACTATTTAAAATAACCATCCACTTGTTCTAAGTAAATGATTTTCTTACACTATCAAATTCTTGAGATTTTCATTTTCTTGTTATTCAAAATCCTTTCAACAATATTTACAATACAAAAATTGAAACAAAGACTCAATGGTTCATTTTGTTTCTGTGTTAATTCCATACTTTTCCTTGAGAATTTTGAGTTGCTCTTCCTTTTTCTTTGTATCCATCTTCTGGAATGCCTATTTAAAATAAAGAAAATTTAAAAACCATTAAAGGACTAGACTTCTGGACTACAGCTTTACAAATGCGTATTATTGTCATTGAAAATTAATTATCACAGCAAAATACTGAAGCTCCAAAGATCATTAACCATAATTAAGTACTAAATACAAGAAATTCTGCAGATGTTGCAAATCCAAAGCAACATAACACAAAATCCCCAAGAAACTCAACAGATCAGGCCAAGGCCCTTCTTCAGGGCTGGGGGGAGGGGCGCGAAGATGCCAGAATAAAAATTTTGGGGAGGGGTAGGAGGATAGCTAGAAGATATGTGAAGACTGGTAGGTGAGAAAGGCAATGGGCTGGAGACGAAGGAACTGCTAGAAGGAGAGTGGACCATAGGAAAAAAGGAAGGAGGAAAGGTATCAGTGGGAGGTGATAGGTGATAGAAGAGGTAAGAGATCAAAGTGGGGAATCAGGATGGAGGAGCAACACCTTATATTCTTTCTGGGTAGCCTCCAACCTGAATACAGATTTCTCCTTCCATTAAAAAAACTTGTCTCATTCTCCCATCTACTTTTATAGCTCACTCTGGCCTCTTACCTCTTCTCACCCCCAAACAGTGCTTCCCCCCCTATGTTCCACTCTCCTCTCCTATCAGATTTTTACATCTCCAGCCCTTTACCTTTCCCACCCACCTGGCTTTGCCTATCACCTTCCAGCTATCCTGCTTCCCCTCCTGCCACCTTATTCTGACAGTGTTGAAGGGTCTCAGCCCGAAGTGTCGACTGTTCATTTCCATGGATGATGCCCGACCTGCAGTTCCTCCAGCATTTTGAGTAATACAGGTTGTTTATTCAGCAAGTCCCAGACTTCCACCTTTATCCACAATCCATGCATAGCTTCATGCACTATGATTGATGCTAGCACAAGATAATTTGTTTCCCTGATTTTGGGTCTCATTCTCTCCTATCCTTTATTGCAGCAGGGTCTCAGGTCACCTCGCATTCCTTGATACCCATTTCTCACACAGAATAAATCTCGGAAACAACCATTTCTCTATTCAATTTCCTGGGGGGGTGGGAGGGATCTACATAACCTCAACCTGCTTATAAATCTATTACCATATTGATAACTAAAATTGCAATTTAAGTACTGAACACTTACCCTATTTGCATTGTAGTATAAAACTACAAGGTATCTGTTACAGACATTAAAACCAGACAAGTGATCACAAGCATTCTTGGCATCAAAAATATCTTCGTACACCACGTAAGCAGTTCCTCTCGTCTCAGGTGTATTCCCACTGCAAGGCAAGTACAATTACAAATGCAAGTTTGAACAATATTAAAATTAGTGTCAATTACAAGTTTCATAAGCTCAACTCTGACCTTTCTTCTTTTGCTGATCTCATAATGAACTAACTGCAACATCACTTTTGAAGGTCATCTCACCGGAGACCCTGCCTGTAAAATGCTACACTGAAACAAAAGACAAGGTCAGCTGCTTGAATAAATGACCTTCTCCACCACTGGAGAGCACCAAGTTCAAAGCATCCTGAACTGTGGGGATGAACATTTTTTTCAAACCCAGTCCATTGAATTTGCATGACAGAGGCTGTTTAGGATTTGTCACTTTAGACTTAATTGTCTGAGGTGACGGTGAGGATCCCAGACTAATGGATACACAGAGCCAAAGCAACTCTGCCCATTTACCGGTAAGTTTAAAGTTATAAAATTCAGCCAGCTCAATAGAAACAATTTAAAACTGAAATTAATCAAGGGTTTAAGATTTATTGAGCCACAATGGATAGACAGCTGAGATGTAACCAAGATCTAACCAAACAGCACACAAAGCCAAATGAATTATGTTTTCATGTGCAGCATTTTATTGTAATTATTGCTTGAAATCTTAAGAGACTAAACTTTAATAAACATACTTTCATTTATAAAATTTACAATTTACTCATTGTAAACTAAAATACTGTTTCCTCTGAACACTTGGTTTCAATTAGAATCTTATCACTTGGGTATAAATTTCTCACAGCATGGAAATACAGAATTCTGTACCAGTTTTGCTTGGTTAGAACAACAAATTTCTGCTTGTGAAAGTTTGGGCACAGAAGTTGGTACAGGATACAAGTGACATTCACTTGCAATAGCAATACACAGTTTTGAATTTGGTTAAGGATTCTTTATTCATTGCCTTAAAAAAGGTATTCAGCCCTCACAACTAATTTCATATTTTAGTGGCTCATTTTCTAAATTTAAAATATTGAAGTAGGATTTTTAAGCTAATCTATAAAACAATGTGTATCATGTCAAATCAAAAGAAAACTTCCAAAGCCTGTCAAGAGTTTATGAAAAATTAGAAACCAAAATTGTGAGGCTGAAGAAGTATTCATCCCCATTGTGATTACAACACTAACTTTTCCCAGGTGCAGCATTGTACATTACTTACCAACTCACTCAATTTGTGATGTAAACAAATAGAGTATCACCTGTTTTCAATGAATTCATAAGAATAAATACCCCCACCCTCTGTGAAGTTCAACAGTATGGTAGATTTTCAACAGACCAAACTAAAATGAAGACAAAAGAGCATTTAAGACTAGTCAGGGAAATGATAAAAAAGAAGCACAAATCTGGGGAAGGGTACAAGGTTATCTCAGACACTGAACATGTCTCAGAGCTCAGTGCAGTCCAGCATGAAAAAGTGGAAAAAAATACAAAACCACAGCCACACTGTCTAGGTCAGGCTGCCCCTCTAAACTTAGTCACCAGAGAAGAATGGCACTTGTAAGAGAGGCTACTCTGATGCCAACCGTCATTCTGAGTGAACTGCTGAAGTCAATGGCTGCAACTGGAGATGAAGTTCATGGCTCCGGAATCTCTAAGGCCTTGCACCAAAACGGTATTTATGGAAGAGTGGCAAGGAAGAAGTCCTGACTAAAAAAGATATCCTTGCCCTTGAAGACTTTACCAAGCACCACTCAGAAGATATTGTAAAGATGTGGAAGAAGGTCTTGTGGTCAAATGAGACTAAAATGGTACTTTTTAGTACGCGTGGTGAAAATCTAATACTGTGCCTCAGCCAGGTAAAACACCATCCGCACTGTCCATCCATACAATGGAGGTACCACCATACTATGGGGATACTTTTAAGCTGCAGGGACCAAAAATCTGGTCAGAAGTGATGGAAAGATGAATGCTGCCAAATACAAAGACATCCTGGATTAAAAACCTGCTAGCCTCTGCTAGAAAGCTTAAACCGGGGAGAAAGTTAGTCTTTCAGCAGGACCATGACCCAAAGCAAATTGATGTCCTCAAGTAGCCCAGTTGGAGTCCTGACCATAACCCGATCCAACATCTATGGCAAGACTCAGTATTGCTGTCCACTGCCTTTCTTCCAATACCCTGGCACAGCTTGAGCAATCTTGCAAAGAGGAATGGGTAAATCTTGCTTCATGTTGTGCAAATAGAGGCTTATCCAAAAAGGGGGATGAATACTTTGAAACTGCTGACACTTCCATTTTTGAACTTTTAGTTTTTCATGCTTTACAATTCTCCCTGTTTTGGCTTCTACTCTGAAAAAAGGAGCATGTGATTCACAAATAAAAATGCTCAGTTAAATTGATCAAAATCCCTGGTTGTAATTATCATTTACAGTACTGTGCAAAAATCTTGGCACATGTAAATAAAATCTGTAAAGCGAATATGCTTTCAAAAATAATGAAAAGTTTTTAAGTATCAAAACATTTACTTTAAAGAGCAAAGTAAAAAAAAGCACTAAATCAAATCAATATTTGGTATGACCACCCTTTGCCTTTAATTTCTCTTTGGTACACTGTCATGCAGTTTTATAAGAAAATCATCTGGTAGGTAGTCCAAGCTTTCCACAGTTCATCTACAGACTTTGGCTGTCTCGCTTGCTTTTTCTCTCCAGATAATTGGAGAAACCTCTATGTCTCTACTTCTTTAAATAAATACCATTCTGCAGACTGGAGAACTTACAAACCTGAAAAAAAATGAAAGTTACTGATGTAACATTAGGGGGGGGGGCTTCTTCACAAGAGTGGTGGGAGTGTGGAATGAGCTGTCAGATGAAGTGGTAAATGTGGGCTCACTTTTAACATTTAAGAAAAACTTGGACAGGTACATGGATGAGAGGTATATGGAGAGATATGGTCCAGGTGCAGGTCAGTTGGACTAGGCAGAAAAATGGTTCAGCACAGCCAAGAAGAGCCAAAAGGCCTGTTTCTGTGCTGTAATGTTCTATGGTTCTATAATCCCAGAAACTCTCAATGATGTTAAGATCAAGGCTCTGTGGAGGCCAAACCATCTGTTGCAGAACTCCTTGTTCTTTTTGTTGAAGATAGTTCTTTATGACCTGCTGCAGAATGAAACTGGAACCAATCAGGTATTGCGTAATGGGTGAGAATCTGCTTGCATTTCTCAGCATTAAGGATTCCAATAATTCTGAACAGGTCACTAATTCCATTTGTAGAAATGCAGCCCCAAACCTCTGCAGTGCTTTACTATTGGCTGCAGACACTCGTTCATGTAGTGCTCTCCAGCTGTTCCACTGACAGACTGCCTCCTGCTTGAGCCAAATTTCAAAATTTGAATTGTCAGTCCAGAACACTTGCTGCCAGTGTTCTGCACCCAGTCCTTGTGCATAGGTGAACCTCTTGGCTTTGTCTCCACTTCAGAGCAATGGCTTTTTGGTAGCAACCCTTCCAGGAAGACCACTTCTGACAAAACTTCTCCAGACTGTAGAGGGGTGGTTTCTGTGAGTTCAGACCTGATAAGAAGGGACACCAGTTCGATCCATCACTCATCTGCTACACTCAGTTTCTGTGGCCCACTGCATTTCTGGTCTTCAACTTTGCCTGTTTCCTCGTGCTTCATCAGAAGAGCTTGGATAACACAGCTTGAAGCTCTTGGGTGCCGCAAAATTTCTGCTTGCTGATGCAGATTGACCACCTAATGTCTTGTTGCTATGCTCACTCTTGCCATGGTACAAGTACTGATAATTTGAAGGTTAAACTCTCACAGGGGCCACACCCTCACCTTCTAGTTTGGTTGTTGGGCAAGTGGCTTCATCGGGTTAGTAGAGGAGGCTATGGATTGACATATTGGAATGGGAATGGGAAACAGAATTAAAATGGGTGGCCACTGAGAGATCCCGCATCTTCTGATGGAGTGTAGGTGGTCAGCGAAATGGTCTCCCAATCTACATCAAGTCTCACCGATATACAAGAGGCCACACTGGGAGCACTGGACACAGTACATGACCCCAACAAACTCATAGGTGAAGTGTCGCCTCACCTGGAAATACTGTTTGGGGCCCTGAATGGTAGTGAGGGAGGTGTAAGGTTAGGTGTAGCACTTGTTCCGCTTGCAAGGATAAGTGCCAGGAGGGAGATCAGGAGGAGGGATAAATGGACAAGGGAGTCACATTTGGAGATGGCGGAAGTTCCAGGGAATTATGTGCTGGATGCAGAGGCTGGTGTTAGTATGTCACTTACTTTAACCAAATAGAAACATTTCTCTGTAACATTCAATTTTACGGAAAATGAATGTTTAGACATGTAAATTTTGCTCTTTTCTACTGACACATTGATGCAGAAGAGAAAAAATAAACTTTTAAAACAAATCTATAGAAAAAATATAGGGTGCCTCAAACTTTTGCACAGTACTGTATGTGAACAAAGAGCTGAGGACTGAATACTTTTACAAGGCACTATACTTGAAGGGATATTGTGTGTGGATTGTATACCTGACTGCTGAGGGTAGAGGAAAGAAACAGTAGTTATTCAATACTGAAACTGAGTGTTGGATCTGTAATATTAACTGCTTCTCTTTTCACATCCACTGGCTGAATAGTTCCAGTATTTTGTTGTTACTTCAGACGTCCAGTACTGAAATTTTCTTTAAATGATTACTTACACTCTTATCTGTCTGATTGGCCCATACTTTCCAAATATGTCATACATTTCTTCTGCTGTTATTTTGTACGGCAAATTTCTTATGTATAAGATGCGGTTTACTTCAGGAGGCAAACGAATCTGAAATCGGAAGAAAGGGTAATTGTTACAGAAGCTCGTCTGTCGTAGGAGAGGGAGGAGGAGGGAGGGGTGTGTGGAATGGGGGAGGTGGAGGAAGCTAAAAAAAGGTTAGGTAGGAGATGTGGGACAGGATGGATTCATGGTGCTGAACGCGAGGATACGGCTTAGTGAGGCCAAACTGATCCGCAGCGCAACAAACTATCTTTTCTCCCACTTCCATTGGAGTCACGCAGGGGTCCGATCCGACGAAACCGGACACACTCCAACACCCGAGCGCTGCCACCCCAAATACCAACTCACGTTTGCCCGTTTCGCCGCTTGCATCGCCATCTTGTCTCCTTCGGGGTCCGCACAACACAACCGGATGGGACGTTCACTCCCGAGCGATCAAACCGGAAGCCCTCTGTCACTTGCGTCGTCTGCGTCATTACGTAACACTCCCCGCTGATTGCCTGCTCCGACGGTCACGTGGGATCATAAATTAACAGGAAAGCCGCTGAGTTTTAACTTGATGATTCACTGCAGAAATGTAACGGTAGCTGCATTACGCAATTGAGTGAGAAAATAAAGATTTTGCTTTATTTCGGAGGTATAGAGAAAGCTTCTTTCCTGAAGCCTGAGAAAGACTGCAGAGAGGGTGTGGGTCTTCGTGTGCACTACCCACAGGAAGCAGGTCCCGGGGAAGGTTAATGAAGCGTGGCCCTGACTTCAGAAGGCTTGGAATATCAAAGCGGAGTCGTCTTCCTGCAGCGATATGAGGCACAAGTGAACCACCTGGAGTAATTTTAACAATTTATTTTCACCTCTTTAATGGAGTTATTACTTTAACCATTTTACTGGAGTGTTGAGTGATAGTAGAGGGTTGCCTCTCTGACTGGAGGCTTGTGACTAGTGGTGTGCTACAGGGATCGAGGTTACATCTTGTCGGGCCCTGGGGATTTATCCATCCCAATTTGCCTCAGAGTAGCAAGTACCTCCTCTGTAATCTGTACAGGGTCCACAAAGTTGATGTTGCTTTGCCACACTTCTATGGACTCTTGCGTCTGCGTCCTGAGTAAATACAGAAACAAAAAAAAAATACCTTAAGATCTCCTCCATCTGTTTTGGCTCCACACATGGATTACCATTCTGATCTTCCAGAGGACCAATTTAGTCTCTTGCAATCCTTTTGCTCTACAGCACAATGCAGGCCCTTCAGCCCACAAAGCTGTGCTGAACATGTTCTTACCTTAGAAATTACTTAGGCTTAGCCATATCCCTCTATTTTTCTGAGCTCCATGTACCTATCCAAAGTCTCTTAAAAGACCCTATCGTTTCTGCCTCCACTGCCGCTAGCAGCCGATTCCACACACTCACCACTCTCTGTGTAAAAAGAAAGTTAACCCTGACAACTCCTCTGTACTGATGAAGGAAACTTTACTGACACATTTGACAAACTCTATCCCATCTGGTTCCCTCACAGTATGGGATTGCCAGTCAATATGTGGAAAATTCAGAACACCTACTATAACTACCTTATGTTTCTTGCAACAGTCTGCGATCTCTGTACAAATCAGTTCCTCTAAATCCCTAGAACTGTTGGGTGGCCTGTAATATAGCCTCTTTAAAGTGGTCATACATTTCTCATTTCCATCCATAAAGTCTCTCCAGTCTGTCCTGGAGCACTCCCATGACATTTTTCCTAACTAGTAATGCCACCCCTCCTCCTTTAATCCCTCCTGTTCTGTCACATCTAAAACAAAGGAACGCCGGAATACCGAGCTGCCTGTACTGCCCCTCCTGCAACAACGTCTTATAATGGCTTCAATATCATAATTCCATGTGTTGGTCCATGCCCTGAGCTCATCCACCTTTCCTTCGATACTTCTCACATTGAAATACAGGCAGCTCAGGACACTAGTGCTCAACCATGCTCAACCTTTTGATTCCTAACTTCACCTCAGGTCTTACCAACATCTGCCTCCACAACCTCTCCACTAACTGTTCTAGCACTCTGGTTCCCGTCCCCCAGCAACTCTAGTTTAAAACTCTCTGTGCAGCATTAACAAACTTTCCCGCTAATTAGTCCTCCTCCAGTTCAGGTGCAAACCATCCCTTCTGTACATGTCCCATCTTCCCTGGAAAAGAGCCCAATGATCCAAAAATCATATGCCATCCCTTCTACACCAACCCCTTAGCCACATGTTAAACCATATAATTTTACCATTTTTGGCCTCATGCAAGGACTATTAAATATTCAATTTAACAGTGATGTGATGGATGATGAAAAATAATAATAAAATTGTGGGCAGAGGCAGAGTGATAGCAAAACTTTGCCCAAGTTCAAAGTAAATTTATTATCAAAGTACATGTATGTCACCATATACAACCCTGAGATTCATTTTCTTGTAGGCATACTCAAAAAATCCATAATGGAATAATAACCATAACAGAATCAATGAAAGACCACACCAACTTGGGTGTTCAACCAGTGTGCAGAAGACAACAAACTAGGAATACCAAAGAGAAAGAAAGAACAATAATAAATAAATATTGAGAACATGAGATAAGGGGTCTTTGAAAGCGAGTCCATGGGTCACCTTATATTCCATCTGAGTAGCCTCAATTAATGCCCCTCCTCCTCTTCTTACCCCATCCCTATTTATTTATTTATTTATTTGTTTGTTTATTTTTTTTCTCACTCTCTCTCTTTCCCTCTCACAATAACTCCTTGCCTGTTCTCCATCTTACTCTGGAGCTCCCCTTCCCCTTTCTTTCTTTCAAGGCCTTCCGTCCTATGATACTCCCCCTTCTCTAACCTTGTATCCCTTTTGCCAATCAACTTCCCAGCTCTTAGCTTCATCCCTCCCCTTCCTGTCTTCTATCATTTTGGGTCTCCCCTCCCCCTCCCACTTTCAAATCTCTTACTATCTCTTTCCATTAGTCTTGATGAAGGGTCTCAACCCGAAACGTCAACTGTACTTCTTACTATAGATGCTGCCTGGCCTGCTGTGTTCCACCAGCATTTTGTGTGTGTTGCTTGAATTTCCAGCATCTACAGATTTCTTAGTGTTTTTGTCAATTATGGGACAAGTGAAATTGAGTGAAGTTATTCCCTTTGGTTCAAGAGCCTGACGTTGAGGGGCAATAACTGTCCCTGAATCTGGAAGTGTGAGTCCCAAGGCTCCTGTATCTTCTTCCTGATGGCAGCAGTGAGTTAACAAAGTTAACAAATTTCACAACACATGTCAGTGATAATAAACCTGATTCTGATTCTGAAGGTCTCTGATGATGGATGCTGCTTTCCTGCGACAGTGTTTTCTGTAGATGTGATCAGTGTTGGGGAGGGCTTTCCCTCTGATGGACTGGACTGTATCCACTACTTTTTGTAGGATTTTCCATTCAAGGGCAATGGTGTTTCCATACCAGGCTGTGATGCAACTAGCACTCTCCACTACACATCTATAGAAGTCTGTCAAAGTTGTAGATGTCATACCAAATCTTCACAAACTCCTAAGGAAGTAGAGATGCTGCTGTGCTTTCTTCATAATTGCATTTTCTTGCTGGACCCAGGACAGGTCCTCTGAAATAATAACACAGAGCAATTTTAAGCTGCTGACCCTGTCCAACTCTGATTTTCAATGAGGACTTCACATTTTTTTCTTGAGTTTTACAGTCTGAGTGTTATGCTTGGTTAACAGGATTTTTGTGAATGGCAAAGGACAAAGCAGTTAATGGTCCTTGTAAAACAAAAAAAAAATCAATGCAGTATCAGTATTGTTGATTTCACTTACTGGGACAAACCACTTCCTGGACGATTACACAGAAGGCTCATTTCAACTTCATTGCATGTTTGAATAAAGAACAAGCATGAGTGACAAAGTTAAGGGCAGTTTTAGCATTGTGTGTAATAAGTTGTGGTGGAGGGGTGGGGCTCAGATTTCCACGTGCTCACTCATTCTTCTAAGGACTGTGCTGAATAGATTTCAGAACCACAGTCCAGTTCCTTCAGGCAGAATCAGAGTCAGATGTATTATCACTGACATATAATATGAAATATATTCTGTGGCAGCAGTAAATACATAAAAACCCATAGGTTACAAAAATAAATAAATAATGTAAAGGAAGGTGTAATGAGGGAGTGTTTATGGATTCACAGACCGTTAAAGTATCTGATGGCAAAGGGGAACACGCTGCTCCTAAATCATCCAATGTGGGTTCCAGGCTCCTGTGCCTCCTTCTTGATGGTAGTAATGAGAAAAGAACACGTCCTGGGTGCCTAGGTCCTTTATGATGGACACTGTTTTCTAGAAGCACTGCCTTTTGAAGATGTCTTTGATAGTAGGGAGAGTCGTGCCTGTGATGGAGCTGGCTGAGTTCACAAGCTCTTGCGATGCATTGGAAGGACAGTAATAGGCTGTGATGCAATGAGTGAGAATGCTGTCTGCCATGAATCTATAGAAATTTGTAAGAGTCTTTAGTAACACACCAAATCTCCTCAAATGTTTAACAAAGTAGAGCTGCTAAGATGAACTCTAATAGAGATGGACTTAAGATAGAGATAAGATGGACTCTTGACCTCACCACCTTGCAATGATCTTTTGCTTTATTGTTTACCTGCATCCTGTGGCTGTCATCCTGTCATTGTTTTACTTTGATCTACCTCAAAGCACTGTGTAATGATTTGATCTGTATGAACAGTAAACAGGACAAGATTGCTCAGTATCTTGGTCACAACAAATAAATTCTGTTCCATTTGCTGGTGTGCTTTCTTTGTGCTTACATTAATGGTAGACGCTGACGCTGGAAACTTGAAGCTACTCACCCTTTCCACCGCTGAACCCTCAGTAAGGACAGGTGCATGTTCTCTAACTTCCCCTTCCTGGAGTCGCAATCAGTTCCTTGTTCTTGCTGAAGCTGAGTGTGAGGTTGTTGTTGCAATGCTGCTCACACAGCTGCCATACCCTTTCTGCAAGTCTCCTCATTGCCATCCGAGATTCTACCAATAATAGAGGTGGTATCAACAAATTTATAGATGGCATTTAGGCTGTGCTTAGCCTCATAGTCACGAGTGTAGAGAGAGTAGAGCAGTGGGCTAAGTGCACGGCTTTGAGGTGTGCCTGTGTTGATAGTCAGTCAGGAGGAGATGTCATTACCAATCCACACTGACAGAGATCTCCCAATAAGGACAATGAGGATCCGGTTGCAGAGCAAGGGACGGTGACCCAGGTTTTGTATTAGTACTGAGGGAGTGGTGGTGTTGAATGCCAAGCTATAATCGATAAACAGTAACCTGATATATGTCTTGCAGTTATCTCGTTTCTTCAGAGCAGAGCGGAGAGCCACTTTGTTTGCATCCACTGTAGGTCTGTTGTAGCAGTAGGACAACTGCAGCAGGACCAGGTCCTTGCTCAGGCAGGAGTTATCTCCAACCTCTTGAAACCTCTTTATTACATTCGATGTGAGTGCTACTGGGAGATAGTCACTGAGGCAGCTCTACCTGCTGCTCTGGTACGTCAAAATGATTCTGCCATTTTCATGCAGGAGGCAACCTAGACAGTAGCAGTAAGAGGCTGAAGATGTTGAGTACCTCAGTCAGCTGGTCAGCACCCAGCTAGTTACACTGTATCCAGTGCACAGACATAACTTCTGTGCACAAGATTTTCTTGTTGCACTGTACAGATGGAATGAGACCAAAATTGGATTACGTTATTGACCAAAGTTTTTTATGCAACCAAGTGATATTACTAAACAGTGATTTAAAAACCTTGATCAAGAAAGGATGTCAAGGTCCACCTAGATCTCTTAGATGGTCTCTCATCATGTTAGACCCTTGGATGAGAACATCAAGGTACTTTTTTGTGTGCTTGTTAAATCCTGCTTCATTGACCACTATAAGACATTGATAGAGTATTTGACATTAACTGTTGCTGTTGAAGTCTATGCATGTAGTCAAAGATATTTCCCACAGGTTGGAAGTCAATCTGAGTCACCATGTCCTAACTGCTAGAATCAGGAAGGAAGTGATTTGTCAGGGTGAAATATTAAATCAAATTAAAGACTCTTGCCAATATGTCAAAGAGGGCAAGAAAATTCACCAAATGTCATCCCATTTGGAAAATTTATTTCTAATTGTTGTTTGTCAGACCTTGCCAGCCAAAAACGGAGATTATATTTTAATTGTAATTCATTGTCTGCAAAGTTCTCAGATTAGAAGGTTTTAAAAATAACACCTTTGGTTTATCACATTTTTTAAAAGAATGCATCACACATTTTTTTGAGTTCTTTATTGGAAAGTGAGTTAAGAAAAGTATTGTGGAAATTGCAGACTTTGCTATTTGCAAAAAGAAATGCTTACCACCAACTCAGAAAAGCTTTAAAATTTGTTGGTTGCTATTATGAGGTCATATGCCTCCCAACCATTCTATTTCTATCAATTGTTAGGAAAAGCAATAAGGTTACTGAGTGGTTCCATCCATTCATATTGTGGTTGTAACAGGTCACAACAGGCTGTTATGCTTCTATGAGTTGTTGAAGGGGAATTTCATGAAACTTGTCCAGGCACAATAAGGAATGAATAAGGAAACAATGTTAAGAAGGCGGCAAGCCAGCAGTTGTTCATCATCAGCAGTTTGTGGAGGATTAGTATGTCACCAAAGTACAGTGGAGAGCATTCTGGCTAGTTGCATCAAGGCCTGCCTTTGGCATCTCCAATATACAGCATCCCAAGGGCTGCAGAAGGTTCTAGACTCAGCAAGTTCTAGCAAGGGAACAGCCCTCCCTACCTTTGCAGATATCTTCAAGAAGCAGTGCCTCAAAAAGGCAGCATTCATCATTAAGGACCTTTGCCAACCTCTTCTTACCACTATTAGGGAGGAAGTAGAGGAGACAGAAGACCCACACTCAACAATTTAGGAAAGCTTATCCTGCTCCCCTATCAGATTTTCTGAACAGTCCATAAACCGTTGAACCCCATCTCATTTTTCCTTCTTTTGCACAATATATTGATTTTTGTAATATGTAAGCTTTTATATCTTTGCACTGTAGTGCTGCTGTAAAACATCAAACATCCTGTCATATGTCAGTGATAGTAAATCTGATTCTTTTTCTAATGTGTTTTGATGGGGAACTTGGTGGGAACGGTGTCTATACCATTTAGTTCTTTCCATATGATCGAGGTCAAGGGAGTGAGAATGCTGAAGTGTATTTTGTGGATTAAACATACTGTTGGCCTTAGACAAAAACAACATTAAATCATTAAAGCTGATATTAAGGTAGCTGACTAATTTTAAGGAGGCAAAGTTATTTGCGGAAGTTCTTAAAGAAGGAGAAGATCTGGAGAGATTTGTGCCAATTTTTGTGCAAGAGAGTATATGATTTGGAAGCTCAGGTCAAACACAAATAGATTGCAAATGATGCAAATAATCGGGTGCAGCCTGATGAAGTGATGAGGATTCAGCTGCAAAGAAAAGGAGTTTGATGTCAGAAAACTGTAGATCAACCAGGACCTTGTGTCAGATCTGCAGCATGACAGTGAAAGGGTCAGGGGAGTTGGGGAAGTAGAGCTGGGAATCGTCAGTGCCCATATGGAATCTGTCTCAAGCTGAAGTATTCTGCTGTAGTGTATAGGTGCTGAAAAGAGTGCACTCATGCATCTCATAGCCGCAATTTATCATATCTTCATTTCCAACAGAGAAAATGCTGACACAATATTGCTGAAGATATTGGAGGAGTCACAGAAGTTAAGTTCGATATTGTGTTATATTTTAAGTGTATTTCACATTTGATTTCTGTTTTAGAATCAGGCAAATCTTCTTTCTTCACGAGAGTGCAAGGAGAGGACCGTTACTTGTGATTTATATTTTAATTTCAATCTTTCAATTCTAACACTAGTACGTAACCTACTCTAGAAACTGCCTAGAATTTCCCTGGCATGTAGCTCTCTATTTTTCTAATCTCCATGTACCTATCTAAGAGGCTCTTAAAAGACCCTATCATTTTTGCCTCCACTACCGTCGCTGGCAGTGCATTCCATGCACCCATCACTCTCTGGGTGAAAAACCTACCCCTGACATCCCCTCGGTACCTATTTCCAAGCACCTGAAAACTATGTCCCCTCATGTTAGCCATTTCAGCCCTGGGAAAAAGCCTCTGGCTATCCTCACGATCAATGCCTCTCATCATCTTGTAGTTGAATAGTTATTGAAGCTTTATAGCATTTTCTTCATGATGGTTTCATTTCCTAATGTAGGACTAACAACAGGAGATAATAATATTGAAAGGATATTAAATGCCACAAAGATTTGCTCTCTTGCAATGAAAATAATGTGACAGGAAAATGAATAATTTAATATCAATTACATTTTAAATTGCAATATAATTTTTTAAAATACTGTACGAATTTGAATAGTATACAAAATAATTTTCTGCACAGAACTTGCTTTCCAGAATCACAATGAAATGCCACTATTAATGAAAATGATACTGCGTTGATATTTATTTTTAACTAGTAAAGTCTGAGATATCTTGATAGTTTATTCAGTTTGCACAGAACACTGAAGCAGTTTGGTTTTCCCAAATTCAACCGCTATCTATCCTTGGTTAACTGATGATATCATTGGTGACATTATAAGGATTAAAATCGTCCTCATTGCCTCTGCGTCAAGGAAGAAAAATCTGTGTTTATTCCCCATTCTTGAATACCATCCATGATGGGATCCTTCGTTTAAATGTGATATTGACATTTTCTTATGGCTATGGCAGGACAGTAAGACACATTATTAACTGCAGCCATATCAAAAAGTGCCAGAAATCTCAATATATAGGTGGTAATAGTGAATAGGTAGGCCAGTGTATCACTAATACATACTGTATAATCTGTAACTTCTTACTTAGCTTTATAGGTTTTGAATTTGACTCCCTTCATGCGTGGTTCCACTGGCACATTCACTCCAGCAGCATGGATTCATCAGAGGTTCACTCTGCATTGTAATTACATATATTTATATTTTTGCTTTTCAGTCCCTTTTATCTAACCCTGCATGATGCTATTGTGCTTTGTAATTATCTAGTTCTGTATCTTGTAAACCAACGTTGCAGGAATTAACTGTTAAGACGGTGGATGGAGAACAAATCAATTGGACTACTTTGTCCTAGATTACCTGAATGTCATGACTCAGGAGCAACAGTGACATGCTGGAGGAACTCAGTGGGTCAGGCAGCATCTCATGAGGAAAATGGACAGTCTTTGTTTCGGATTGAGACCATTCATCTGGACCCACTGAGTTCTCCAAGGATCTCCTGTGTTGCTCCAGATTCCTGCATCTGCAGTCTCATATGTCTCAATAAAGTTTATGACTGTTGTACCTGCATGCAATCAAATGGATGGTATTACCAACTCACTTATGTCCTGTGGCTGTTGAAAATGATCAGGAGAGCCACTTACTGTAGAACTCCCAGGACCTGACGGCTTATGCAGCCCCAGTGTTTATGTGGCTAGTCCAATTAAGTACCTGGACAGTTGTATCCAACCCTTCCCTATTTCCCAGGACATTAAGGATGCTATAGAATATAGATTATATGAGTAATGTATTTAAATATCAGGAATGGGTGTTTAGTTTATCCGTTCAGTTTTAGGTGGTCATTGCTTGGTACCAATGAGGCATGAATATTCCCTGCCGTTTTTCAACCAAGTTTCAATATTGTTCAGATCTTTCTGTATAGGGGCATTGTCTGAGGATTACAAATGGAACTGAACACTGCAATTATGAGCAAATTCCTCATTTCTGACCTTATGTCGGAGGAAAGGTCATTGATGAATAACTAAATTCTACCTTGGAGGCAAAAAGACAAGCTGCTAGTGGAACTCAGCAGGTCAAGAGGCATCTGTGGAGTCAAAGAAATGGCTGACATTTTGGGGTCAAGAATCAGGAATGTCAGTCACCCCTTCACTTCCACAGATACTGTTTGACCCACTGAGTTCCTCCACCTTTTGCTCCAGATTTTAGCATCTGCTTTCTTTCCTGACTATCTCTGAGGCAGGCGAAGCTTAGTTGTTGAGGATCTTCGTAGGTAAGTCATAGGTTTTTGAACAGGAAGGGGATCAGGTTTAAAAGGTGGATGAGACATGGGATCAGCCATGATTATTAAATGGCAGAACAGATGTGGGGGGGAACATATCACCTATTCCTGCTATTCTTTATATATATGGGGAAGTTGAAAATGTTTGGGATGTGGATACAGCACTGAAGGACTCATGCAGCAGTATTCCAGAAATTAGCTTCCAACAACTACCATACAATCATTTCATAACAACACCCTATGGTAAGTTCCCTCCTCAACTTCCATAGATTTCAACTTGTGTATGGTACTTCAATGACACAATCAGATAAGAACAGTCGCCTTCATCTTATTTAGTTCTCTTGTACATTTTTGAACCAAGGTTAAATCAAGAATAGGAACCAGCTAGTCCATCAATAACCCAAAAGGGGAATTAGTACACAGATCTATTGGAGAGCTGTGTAGCTTGTTAGTGCTCTCAAAATAATGCACCAATTGAGTGATAACAAGACTGGACTCCTGGGCAGTAATTAAGTATGGATTTGTCTTACTTTTTACAGGCAGAATGTATCTGTTTTTTTTATGTGTTGTATAACTACCAGTTTAGTATTGTTCTGACACAGATTGACTAGGCTCAGCCAGATCTATAGCACATTCCCAGTCTGGCAGTCAATGTCAGTAAGACCAAGGAATTGATTGTGGACTTCAAGAAGGGAAGGTCAGGGGAACACTGATTTTCAGCTGCAGATATTGTAAAACTGTTATAAAAACTTAAAGCTACATACAGAATGTGGTATTGGGATTTTGGCTATCAGAATTACATCAGAAGTTGGTGGGAAATATATTAAAATTTATGTAAGAAATTTGGTTGAATAGTAAAATTAAAACTGAGTTATCTGGAAGGGATTTAGGCATGCTTAGGTTCATTAATTCATTATTAAAGCTATTGCACATACAATAAAAGCCAAATTTAAAAAGAAATTGTCCCCTCTCCAAGTCAACAAAAGAATTTCACTTTAAAAACTATTGATTAAATGTTCCTTTTAATTCCTTTTCAAAGGGAAATTTCAGCAGCTTCCTTCCTGCAAGATGAAAAGTGATTATTTATATCTATGGCAATCTTCACACTAGAAGTCTAAATACCTCCTAGAGGATGTCAGTGATTTGAATGGCTGATTATTTGTTCCCTGACTAATAAATAAATACTTTGTGCTTTATTTATTTCGGCTGTGAAATGCACAGCTGGGAAGCATTGTGCAGGCATGACGGCTTGACTTTTCAAACCTTCTCAGCCTGCAATTATCACACATTTCTTCCCAAGCATAAAGAAAGGAAGACTAGGGGGAGTTCATTCTGTGCAAATCACTTCCCTTCTCCCTGTAAATTGAACCCCAGTATCTGTGATGAGATATTTTTATTTTTGTTTCACACTGTTAGCCTTTATGTGTATTTTAGTGATAGTTTGGACAAGGAAAGATGAGATTTGGTATCCGCAGGTACTTTGCAAGTCAGAATGCAATTTAGTTCATGAAAGGGTAATGGTTTGAACTTTTAAGTCAACTTGATCCACTATTTTCCCATGAAAGAAAAATCTCATCAAAACACTTCTCTGAATGACTCCCTCTCAATTTAACATATTCAAAGTGGCACCATATTGTTTCTGTGTGTGTGCACTTTTGCCCATTGGCATTGTTGCATCTGGAAAAACTCAAATATTTATCACTCAGAAGGTTTTCCTGATATTCCTGTTCAAAGCTGGGTTTTGGGTTTGCATTATTTTACACTTAAGCCCTTTGGTCAACTTTTTGGTTTAATTTGTAGACACTTGCCTAGAATTTCATTCCCCAGACTGTTGCGTTTAATATCTATACCATGAATATTTTATATGCTTTAGTGAGACATCGCTTCACCATTTTCCTCCCAAACTTGAAGGTTTAAATTTCTAATTTATTTGTCATAATTTATCCCACTGATTGGTATCAGATTCATGCTTTGCTCTGTACCTTCTCAACTAGCTCATTTTGTTAACTTAAATATCTACCTTTTGGACATTAACCACCACAATTTCTCCTTTCCCGTCACCCATTCTAACCTTAGACCATAAGACCTGCTTTCTCGCCATATTCTTTGATGCCCTAACCAATCAGGAAACGATCAACTTTCACATTAAGTATACCCATCGACTTGGCCTCCACCACAGTCTGTGACAGAGCATTCCACAGATTCACTACCTTCCTTACCTCTGTTCTAAAAGGTCACCCTTCAATTTTGAGGCAGTACCCTCTAGTTCTGGATACCCCCACCATAGGAAACATCCTTTCCACATCCACCCTATCTAGTCCTGTCGACATTAGTAGATTTCAATGAGGTCCCCACACATTCTTCTAAATTCCAATGAGTACAGGCCCAAAGCTGCCAAACACTCCTCATATGTTAACCCCTTCATTCCTAGAATCATCCTTGTGAACCTCCTCTAGACTCTCTCCAATGACAACACATTCTTTCTGAGATATGGGGCCCAAAACCATTGACAATACTCCAAGTGTGGCCTGTCTAGTGTCTTATAAAGGCTCAGCATTATCTCCTTGCTTTTATATTCTATTCCACTTGAAATAAATGCCGTCATTGTAGTTTACCTTACCACTTGGGAATGTACAGAACTCCATTCACTTTGCACCAACCCAAACAGGCTGAAATTCACAGTGGTACAGTTGTAGTCTGATGGATTAATCACTACCTTACCAAAGCTAGGCTGTAACTCTTGACTATCCTCGTATACCTTTACCTGAGACCTCACCAATGAACATCAGGGCACTGTCCACATACCATTATAATCTCATTTTATCAGGAGATTTGCCCTCGACAGCCTCCAACCTGATAGTGCTCAAACCCCACACGTCTATGTCTTACCCAAGATCCACAATAAGACTGTCCTGATAGGGCCATTGTTTCTGCTTGCCCTTGCCCCATTGAACTTATCTCCTCATTTCATGACTCTATCCTGCCTTCCCTCTCATTCGGACACATCTCACCTACATACAGAACATCTCACATGGCTGTTCAGTCTTTATACACATCCATCCCCCATCAGGAAATTCTTAAATCCTTTTGGTTCTTTCTGCAAACAGATCCAAACACTCTCATTTGCCCGGCTGAACCTGTTCTTACCCTCTTTTGATTCTTCTCACTTGCTACAGATCAAAGGTGTAACCATGACATTTGCTGATCCAGACCTCCTGTGCTATTTTTACTCAGTACCTTTCCTGCTACATCGATGTTTGCAATGGTGAGTTCCCTGCACCCATGTTGAACTCATCAAGTTTATAACATTTGCTGCTAGCTCCCAACGCACTCTAATTCACTTGGACCACTTTTGACACTTCTCTCCCCTTTCTGGATCCCTCTGTTTCATTTCAGGAGACAAACTATCCATTTATGTTCACTATAAACCAACTGATCCCTACTAGACTACACCTCGTCCCACCTCATCTCTTGTAAGAATGCACGTCCATTACATGTCCTTCTCGGGATAAGGACTTCAATTCCAGGACATCGCATAACATGGCTCCCCTTCTACTGCAGTCAATGAATCTCCCTCTCACATTTCCTCCATTTCTCAGACATCTGCTCACCTCATCTCCCTCCAGGCAAAACAGAGACAGAGTTCCCCTGGTCCCCATCTTTCACCCAATTAGCCTCCAGCACATCATCTTTGGTCACCACCATTAGCTGCAACGAGATCTCCTCCCCTTTCTGTCACTTATAAAGCCCCTCCCTCTGTGACACGCTGATCCACTCATACTTTCCTATCCATGTACTTTGACCTCTGAAGCATTTCACAACAAACACAAAAGGTGCAGCACGTGCTCTCACATTCTTCAAAATGATCCACAGGCCTAAATAGCTCTTCAAGTCATGTCAAGTTTATTTTAATATACCCAAACATGGTGCGGGGTAGTTATATTGAAAAACTTGCTTGCTGCAGCTTCACACTTATGTATGCTTAATCAAACCTCAGAACATAAATTGTGCATGAATTGCACCAGACAAATGAGGAAGACATTCATGTGTTTATCCTCCAACCTTGTCTACTGCATTCAGTGCTCCTGATGCAGCCTCCTCTACATCAGCAAGATCAAGTGCAGACTAGACGGCTGATTCGTCGAATATTTGCACTCTCCGCAGTGGCCACTCTGAGACCTCTGCTGTAACCATTTCAATTCCCCTTCCCATTCCTACACTTAACTCTCCATCTCTGGTCTCCTTCACTGCCAGGGTGAGGTCCAATGAAAACTAGAGGAAGAACACCTCATATTCTGCCCCGCTTGTCTGCAACCTAATAGTGTAATCATCGTATTTTCTAATTTCATGTAACCATCACCTCCATTATGTCCCTCCCAACCTCCCTCCTTCTGATCCTCCACCAGTTCTCATCTTTTGGACTCCCTCCTTGCAGCACCCCTCCTCCATCATTAATTTTTGTCCTCCTCCCCCTCCTGGTTCTACCCATCTACTACCCACACATTTCACTCACTGGCTCTCCCCTCACACATTTGATACTGGTTCAGTTTGCCCTTCACCTCTCCCTAATGGTTATTTGCTTCCTTACTCGTCAGATTCCAACACTGGTAGCTATTGATAAGCATCAGATATTCTACAGAAGCTGGAAATCCAGAACAACACACACAAAATGCTGGAGGAACTCAGCAGGTCAGGCAACATCTGTGGAAATGAATAAACAGTCGACATTTCGAGCCGAGACCCTTCATCTGGACTGGAAAGGAGGATGGAAGATGCCAGAATAAAAAAGTGGGGTTGGGGAAGGACGACTAGCTAGTGGGTGGTAGATAAAATCAGGTGGGTGGGGAAGGTAAAGGGCTGGAGAAGAAGGAATCTGACAGGAGCGGAGAGTGGACCATGGGAGAAAAGGAGGAAGGAGGGGCCCCAAGGGGAGGTGATAGTCAGGTGAGGAGAAGAGATAAGATGCCTGAGTAGGGAATAGAAGAGGGAGGGGGAGAAAAAAAATTAATAGAAGGAGAAATCGAGGTTTTAATTCTGATCCCCATTCTCGTTCAGCCATCTCCTTTCATGGTCTCCCCTTCTGCCACAAAAAGGCCACACTCAGGGTGGAGGAGCAATCCACTCATATTCTGTCTATGTAGCATCCAACCCAATGCCATGAACATTGATTCCTCCTTTTGGTGAATAGCCTGGTGTGCAAGTGACAGAAATGCTCTGCCTGTCTATTCGCCTTCTCCCTCACCTCTATTCAGTCCTTCCAGGTCAGGCAACACTTCACCTGCAAACGTGTTGGGGTCATCTATTGTATCCGCTGCTCCGGATGCAGTATCTGCTGAGACTCAATGTAAATTTTATGGAGCACATCCATTCCATATGAGAAAAGCGGAATTTCCTAAAGGCCAACCATTTTAAATGCTATCCCCATTCCCTTGCCTACACATCAGCCAATGGCCTCCTCTTGTGCCACGATGAGGCCACATTCAGGGAGGAGGAGCAACTATTCATACTCCGTCTAGGTAGCCTCCAACCTGATGGTGTGAACATCAATTTCTCCTTCTGGTAAATTTGTTTTTCTTCCCCCTGCCCTCTTCTTCTATTCCCCACTATGGCCTCTCATCTCTTCTCCTTTTTACATCCCCGGTGCCCCCGCCCCTTCCCTTTCTCCCATGATCCACTTTCCTCTCCCATCAAATTCTTCTTCTCTAGCCCATTTCATTTTCCATCCACCTGGTTACACTTATCACTTTCTAATAGTCCTCCTTTTACACTCCACCCCCCCCCCCACTTTATTCTGGCATCTTCTTTCTTTTCCAGTCCTGAAGAAGGGTCTGAGCCCAAAATGTCAAAGGTTTATTCATTTCCATTGATGCTTCCTGACCTGCTGAGTTCATTGCTCCAAATATTTTCATATTTTGTTTAATGAAAGCAATATCTCCATCATATGGATGTGCTGTTTCCCTTATGAATCTTTTTAAATCCAACCTTATTTTTCCAATTGCTTTATAATCCTTCTTGACAATCTTGAAAATAGACTAAGTATCTTTGTATTCCTCAAGAACATTTACAAAAGTGTTATCTTTTATTTTTGTGTTTTATTTTCAAGTAATTCATTGCTTGTGTAATGCCTTGGTTATAAGTAGGTATTTTATTTTAGCAGTTTTCTGCAAAAGCAGTGTGTCCTGTCAGTAGAATGTTTTGGTTTCAGCTAGAGATAAGATGCCATGTTGTTCAACTTAGGAATGTTGTGTCAGCCAATCAGGATAAAGTTCTAGAAAGAGCGGAGTGGAGAGAGTTTTGTGGCAGACAGTAGTCTGGTTTGGGGTCTTTTGGCAGGAGCTGTGGAACAGGCCAGAAGGGAAGATGCCACAGAATGCTGTTGGAAGGAGAGTTCCCATTGCAAGAAGTGCTTTGTGCAGTTCAATGGCTCCAAGGAGGAAGGGCAATACTCCTGAGAGAGAAAGCCAGTTTGCTTGAGATGGTCTTCGAGGGGAGTTCGAAAATGTGGTGTTTCGACACAGACCATAGGTCCAGTGTGTAAGAGATACACCCCCGAATACGCCAGTATAAACTCCAATGGTTATGTGCACATTTGACTGGTTTAACTGCAATGAGCACTTTCCTTTTCTTTTTCTTTTTCCTATTAACTGTTTGATAAAGCTGAAATGTGGTGTACAATCTGTTATTTCTTGCTAACTTATAATTGTGTATGGGCAGTATTTACACAGCATTCACTCAAATCGAGGTTCTGTTAATTGGAACATCCCAACTTTCCTGTTTAGTTGAACATCAAATCATACCGACTCTAGACATATATCGTTTATAAAGGTGGCCTTCCCACCGCTGTTAGCCGTATTAGCTGTCGAGCCAAGTTTGCATTCAAGCCCAGTAAAAGGGTTACACTTGGAAGATTGCCAGATCAATTTTGCAACATGAACATTACTAGACAGAGATATGAACTTCAGTAGCATATTATTAGGGAACTATCTGTGTAACTGCCCAGTTGTGCATCTCAGTGACTGGGATAGGGGTGCAGAATTAAGCCTACAAGATTTTAAGCAGAACTTTATTTGGGTTAGACTTGCTTGAACCATAGCAAGTCTATTACTGCAGAGAAACAAGCCCTTTAGCCAATGAGGTCTGTGCCAACCATGATGCCAGTCTAAATGATCCCATCTGCCTCCATAAAGTCTCTATCGCTTCATCCTCTGCCTGTTCATTTGCCCTTATAAATGCCTCATAAGTGTGCTATTGTATCTGTTGCCACTACCTCACTTGATAGCAGGTTCCATGCATCACTGAAGAGCAATTTCCACTTATTTGACATAGATTATATGTTAAAATACCACAAAACACTCCACAGAAATGAATCTAGACAATATTTGATGGTGACCCAATGACAATATGAAGGTTATTGAGACAGGAAGTGATGAAATGATGAAAGAACTGGAAATGACGATGAGAATTATGAAGCTAAGGGATTGGTAGAGAAGGAGAGAATATACTGGCAGATGTAATCGTGGTCATGACTGGGATTTAGATGAGTTACTCTGTATCCAAAGGGCTCTGCAGTACATAGCTCTTCTCTAATTTTCCCTTAATTCTTCTTTGTTGTCCAGTCACCTCCTTTGCTCTGGCATGCCTTGGAATGTTTTGCTGTATTAGATGATAATAGACAATAGGTGCAGGAGTAGGCCATTCGGCCCTTCAAGCCAGCACCACCATTCAATATGATCATGGCTGATCATCCACAAACAGCACCCCGTTCCTGCCTTCTCCCCATATCCCTTGACTCCACTATATTTAAGAGCTCTAACTCTTTCTTGAAAGCATCCAGAGAATTGGCCTCCACTGCCTTCTGAGGCAGAGCATTCCATAGATCCACAACTCTCTCGGTGAAAAAGTTTTTCCTCAACTCTGTTTTAAATGGCCTACCCCTTATTCTTAAACTGTGGTCTCTGATTCTGGACTCCCCCAACATCAGGAACATTTTTCCTGCCTCTAGCGTGTCCAATCCCTTAATAATCTTATAAGGTGAACATTCTACAGAACTTTACCTGAAGAATCTATGAAAGGCAGCTAAGTGAATATTTGTTGCTGGCACTTTTCTTCAAAATCAAAATCAGTTATAAAGTGGAATATCAAGTTGCCTCTACTGATGGCGTAAAATGAATCTTATTGGATCAGCGTCTAGACAATCCAATGAGACATGTCTGCAGAAAGTAATGATAGAAACCAAAACTGCCTGTTCTTCAACTTCTTCTGAACCTCTCATGCATCTCTCCAATCTAGTCTATTGCACTTGGTGCCCTCGATGTGCTCTCTTCTACACTGGTGAGACCAAATGTAGAACCCCCTTGGTATAGTGTTGCACTAAGTGTCACTGTGGCACCCCAAAAAATGTTGTGGGCTTCTGAAAGGAAATGTCATCACCTCCTAAGGCTCATGGTCTCAGGTACTTCTAAACTGACCAAATGAACCACATTTAATCTTTCAAGAAAAGAAAAATGCAAGTACGGATACAGAGATAAGGTCCAATAGATTGGTGGGGATAGAGGGGATGGTAGTCAAATACCCCATCAGAGTTTCGAGGGAGATCAGAAAGTGAGACTTGTGTTTGACATATTGGGTGCAGCATTCCTTGTTGGGGCTTGGGAATAGTGGAGGGAGATGGATATTGGAGTTTCAATGTGTTCTATCAGAGAATCAGGAACTTGGTTTTGGATAGTTGAGTCCATTGTGGGATTTGAAGTTTTTGGGAGTGAAACAATCATGGTGTAACTCATGGGTGGTTGTAGAATAAGGGTAGAGTTAGGTAATGGGAATATTTAGCAGGGATCTCTGCTTGCCCTACACTATTAGCACAGGTACAAGCACAATTCACATCAGAAAGTACCCAGCCAAGTTTCTAAGGTGTTGCAAAACAACTGAGAACTGGACAGTATCATGTTTCACTCTGCCCGAAATGTATTTTCAATAAACAATGCTACTTGATGGAATTTTTAGGTCATTACATCTCTAATGAGAAATGACTGTAATCATTTAACATTGGTCAGCTTTCTCAAACAAAAACTTTGTTATGTACATATTCATGACATTTTATTTTTGAAATAAGAAAAAGAACATGCCGGATTGATGAAGCTACATATAGTTTTGTAAGATCCAATCATTTCGGGTCTGTTGAACTGCAACCAGTTCAAATCTTTCATTCAGTATAATTCATATAATTCCTTTCCCAATTATGGATAAAATTGTCATTTTTCCTTACAACTTTGACTAATTTCAAGTAGTATTTTCTCAGTATACTTGTACCTACTTCCAGGTAAGTTGTATTTCACATCACATGTTTATAGTCCAATATCTCTTAGTCCATATTAGAGATCCATGTTATTTTGGAAGTAAAGTCCACAGATTTTTGTCTTCTCCATTTTCTCTGATGGTCATTGACTTGAAATATTGCCTCTGGATTTCTTTCTTCACTGTTGCTACCTGAAATGTTGAGTGTTTACTCATACTGTTCATAATTGGCAAATATATGAGAGGGTGATGCAGCCAGAGCTCAATCTATTATCCAAACTAGAACAAAACCACTGGTCTGATCAGGAAATATAATGGCTCAGAATGATCTACGGTGGTGAAATTTGTGCCTGTTATGGAATGATGTAAGGAATATTTTCATACTTGACTCAATGGGTATTATCTTGAATAGGGAAAGCATTAACTTATGAAGTTAATAACAAATGTGTGCAAGCTGAACTAAGCTAATCTACAGATAAAATGTTATCTCCACTATTGTGTGAATGGGGGTGCATGAGCCAAGTTATTACAGACAACCCTCCAGAACCTAATGCTTGCTGGTAGAAACCCAGGGGTTATCTAGAGTAATCTATTAAAATAAGGAAAGTTAGAAAGCACATGTGTGAGCAGAATTGGGTACAGTGACCCTGCTAGAGTAAAAAAAATGATAGTAAACACAAATAAGGAAAGACTGATAGAAATTTGCTGAAGGATTCCAAAGTTCCCTGGCATTCTGTTAAGCATAATATGAACACTGCTTGGGTGCCATGAAAACTTGCCAAAGATCTTTGATATTGAAAATCTTGGAATGAAAAATTGTGAACACTTATGGTCCACTGACTAGGACAAGGCAAACATTATCTTTGCCTGGTCTCAGAAATGGAAAAGAACCCTTTAGTTCTGCGAAGTGACGTTAAAGGATTTTTATAAGTTGTTATTGTTTTCCTACCAAGCAGGGCAATAGAGCACCAGTGCAGGCCAGCAGGGAACTGCATGAAAGCTTTGTGGTTTAATTCACTGCTATGTATCTTAAATAGTTAAACCCCATTCCTGTTGAGCCTTGGTTACAAGTCGCATGATTGCTCCAGCACTTGAGAATAATGCTGATTATCAACCACATAGTTTCCTTGGAGATTTGGCAAATGTCAGAATATCCATTGCCAATGAGAGTGCCGGATGAGGATGTTTACTCAGCATTGTATTATGCTGTACGGCTTCAGAATTTCCTGTGGCATTAAGGCAAATCAGATGATTCATATTTTTATAAGGAAAGCACGAGAGCTCAAAACAGCAAATATTCTACTGTGGGAATGCAACTCATGAAGCATTTTCAAAAATGGATCTGTGTTAAAATAGATTAGTTATATTTAGCCATTTTTATATAATTTTAAAGTAGCTTCTACTGCTGTACAGTTAATGCCAAATTAATTGCTTATAGGAGACCACTGTATTATGTCGATTTGGATATTGGAAATTCACCCTTATGGAATTCACAAATCACTAGCCAAAAATTTGAGATACTCAAAAGGATTCACTTTTATGGAATTCATGGAAGAATTAGATTAACACAAAATTCAAAAGAAACAATAAATGTTTGTGTTTCATTACTTGATCCTGTTGGGTGATAGTATTTGGGTGTGACATTATCATGTTGATTAGATCATGCCTTTACCATGCTCTCTACAGCCCGAGTCCATGTGAACAGATCATTCAGAGTGCAGGGCAGCTTTGCTTTTCAGCTGAAAGGCATTTTCTCTGACGCATTGCATTGTGGAGAGATGCAGTTGCTGCAACAAGATCCTTAAAGTAAGTCCTCAAACTGCAATCCACTTCTACTAAGTCACCTTGCTAAACCGCTTCTAAACCACCTTTCTCCAATCAGTCCTGGTGCTCACATTCCATTCCTTTCCCTGGAATATTCAAATCACTACCCAAAAATTTGAGATGCTGAATAAAATTCACTCTTACATAATTCCTAAATCATTTCCTGATCTAAATATCACATTGTCTACCTTAATAGAATTTATTTATAAAATACCTTAATAGTAGAGAGTGTCCAAAAATTAATCTGCTGTTTCCTGTAACCTGCTTAAGTTTTATCTACTGTTCTTTGCACATGCACCCTAAGTTATTCCTTTATCAGTAATTTTTTCCTTCTTAAAGTTACTATTCAATATACTTCTACCATTTTTTTAAAAATGGAAAATGCATTCTAGTTAATAATTTACTAAGTTTAAACATTTTCAACATTGAAAAGTGTTGTCCTTTTATAATAATGAACTCCATTAAATCTTCACTTATTGTCAGCAATAGGTCAACCCATACAACCTTCACAGGAGGGTGCTAAATTCAGGTTCTATGAGGCTGGAGTACAAGAATCTGATACTCCAGTAAGTACCCAGAATCTGTTGCACTGGAAAAACAGCTATTTTTAGTTTGAGAGGTTAATCCAAGGTGATATCTGCCCTCCTGTGTGGAGGTAAAAAATATCTTGAATGCATTTCAAAAAATTACGAGTTCCACCCAGGCTCCGAACCAATATTTATCCCTGCACCACCATCACAAAAATAGATTTTGTGATCGTTATCACTTTGTTGTTAGTGGTAGTCTGCTATGCAAAAATTGCAGGTTTCCAACATTAGTTCAGTAGCACATTTGAATAGCCCCAAAATGCTTTCCCCTAGTTGTTAAAGCCAGTTACTAAATTCATTTTTTTTCTTTATTAAACCTATCTGTTCTGAAGACTTTCCTAGTCTCTCTAGGTGACTGAGGTTCCTTACCCCCGGTATGCTTCCCTGCACTTTTTTCAAGATCTTTGACTTTTCCAAATTACGTTGTCCAGAATTGGTCAAGTCAGTGATATGTGCATATTTAATTTACACTTAATTGGGACCCTGTACCTGTTTATAAGCATGTATCTTATATGCGTTTTTAACCATACTTACTAATTTGCTCTGACATCTTCCAAAATTAAATGGGTCTTTTCTTTAAAAACGCCTTCAAAATGGAATAACTTAATTTACAAAATCTCTCATCACTTTTTTTCTAATGCATCATATACCTGCATTACTTGTTCTGCTACATACCTGCCTGCTTCAGTCCACGTCCTTTTGAAATTTACTCATTTTCAAGCTTGGATCATCTTCAAACTTTGAAATATTGTCCTCTATGCATAGTTTACATCATTGAAATAAATCAAAGACTGGTAGTTCAACTCCAAGGGGGTACCAATGGAAATTTCCTTCAGTCTGAAAACTATTCATTGCACATGCAACAAAAAGAGAGTGGCAGTATTATATTAACTCTGACATTGGCCCTTTGATCCCATGGGAATACATATTGTTCAGAACAATTTTCTAGGCAATGTAACATATTATACATCACTCAGGATTAACTTTGCTTCTTAACCTAATAGGGATAGCTTGCTCCACCATCAGTTAATCATTATATAGTCAATCCCAATTATAGCAAAAATTGTAAAGGCATGAATAGCATAGAAAATCACAAACTTTTTTTTTTACAGAATATGAATAGTTTATAATGCAGGATTCCCAGAGTTTGGTTACTTTATTTAATATATAGTTAACCCTAACTTTCCAAAGTGACATCATATTCAGGCTCATTAAATATAATATATAAATATATAACCCTACCACACAACCCATTAACATTAGACCCACAGGGGGAGGGAGCAAGTAGTCCAAAAGCTTGGCAGCTTAGTGTGTATTTCTTTCTCATTACTTGCAAACCTTTTGATAATGTTACTGTAATTTAGCAAAAAATTCAGTGGCCCCTTGGAACTTGTAGCAGTACCATCCGTGAGAGGGTCATACCCCTCAATTTGAGAATCACTGACCTACCCCCCCCCCCCATTATGCAATGAGTTTCAATATAATGTTCCACTTTTCTCAAAGTGCTTCATTTATTTTCGAATTGTTTACCTGCTGTAACATGTTTCTGACTGCTCTGATTAGTATTTATTTTACTTTAATATACCGGCTCATGAGAAATGCATTCATCCCAACCTACAAACATTATCCAATGGCTATAAACAATATTTTGGGGCAGGTCCTATTAAAAGATGTCAGCCATTTGGCCACAGCTCCACTTTTACCCACAGTTCCGATCTCCTCCAATTCTACAACTTTCTCCCTCTCTGTGGTTTTCTTATAGTTTTTCAATTTTTGTTCCACCTAGTCATGACAGGGAGAATCAAGAGATATGTAAATGACAAAGGAGGAATTGGGGCTCGATGGGTGCATGGGCCATGCTGACAGAGGAGTTGAACCCAGTAATTCCTTGGAGATGACAGCTTGGGATCATATGGGCTAATGAGTATTGAGCAGCTGAAGCAGAAAATTGGATAGGCAAATGGCCTAGGAAATGGTTGATGTCAAGAATTGTATAACCTAGCTGTTGGATAGCATTCAATCTCATCTCAATCATTGTTAATCTTCTGCCAGTGTATTGGGACAATGTATTTAGTCAGGTTTTTTGCATTGATAAATTGAGAAAGTACATGCTCGGTTGATGATATTTTAGACAACGGTAGGGCTGGTCTCACCTTGACCTAAAGCCAAATTATCACATTCTCTGTATGAACCAGCCATGAACTGGAGAAAATATCTCCTGAACACAAAGACCTGGGATGTGAAGTAGCACTAATTTTGAGACAGTAAAGACCTGCATTTATTTACAAGTCATTGTCACACCTTTTAGCATCAGTAGATATTCAGTTAAAAGTTAAAATCCAGAAAGTTGCTGATTCCCTGCTCCTCTGCTAATTTGTCATAACCTTCACTGCAGAATCCAATGAAATTACCACCTTCATTCCAGAGCCAACTGAGTTTTTAAACTCTAATAATTTTACCAGCAATACTGACTGCTTACTACTTACCAGCAATACTGGTGTCCTGCTATTGAGATTTGGTGAAATTAATGTATTGGAGAAAACAGAAAAATCCAGGTAAGAGAGATGACAGAGAATTTACATAATCATATGGAATCCATACAGGTTTTCATTTAAACTTAACAAAAAAAAAAATCACAGAGAGACTCCATTCTCAGCTGGTAATTAGCTTTAAAGTTTCCTCTACACACTATATACTACTTCTATAAGCTAACTATTACACACAGATATAATAACAGGCACATTTGCTGGTGGTTATATAATGGCAATAGATCTTAATTCCAGAATACTTTTCTTATCTCATAGCCTGTCTACTGTTCTTTTTCCCTGGATTATTTTGCTTCATGTTTGGCAAATTCATCATTCCCTTTAAGGCAACACAGACATAGTTGACAAATGCACAGCTTGTGCTAAATAAATAGTGTGGACGCGATCCTAACTTCAATGGCTGGACTCATAAGTCAGGCTTGTCCTGGTGTGCAACTGACTTTCAGATGATTTGTTAAATTTACCTGTTTATTTTCATATTTTCTTAAAACATATTCCGGTAAGAATAATTAGTTTCCTGATGAGCAATACAAAAACACTTTAATCTGCTACTTACGGAATCTTGAATGTGGAGCTAGGTTACTCTGTTTGTCTACATCCAAAAGCATATGTCAAAAGCATTTAATAGTTGAAGATGTGATTCTGCATTTGGCCAGTGGAGAGCATTCTGGCTGGTAGCATCACCATCTGGTATGGAGACACCAATGGACCATAAGAGGCATCAGAGGGTGGTAGACTCATCCAGTTCCATCACAGGCACAAGCCTCCTCACCATTTTGGACATCTTGTAAAGGCAGTGCCTCAAGAAAGTGGCCATCCATAATTAAGCACCCTCACCAAGACATGCTCATTATTACCATCAGTAAGGAGGTGCAGGAGCCTGAAGACCATCACTAAACGCTAAGAACAGCTTCCCCCCCCCCCCCGTCATCAGTTTTCAGAATGGTCCATAAACCTATGAGCATGACCTTGCTATTCTACTTTTGCACTACTAATTCATTGTACTTTATAATTTGCCTTGCCTGCTCAGTACTGCTGTCACAAAACAAATTTCATGACTAATGTTAGTGGCAATAAGTCTGATTTTTATGCCCTCAGGTAGTTGATAAATTGGTTTAAAAAAAAGGAAATTCTTAACTGGGATTCCCTTCAAGTTTTGTTTCTTAACATCCAAAAGCAGTAATTGAAACTCCCCCCCCCCACTTTTAAAAGACACATTTGATTACACTGTACAGTCCCAAATGATTATTGCAGAATGATTTAAAAATGAAGTTTTATTACTATATATTTCAAAGTGTGTTGCAAACTGGTTGAAATTAGTACACAAGCAAAATATTGTAGATGCTGCAAATTCAAAATTAAATTTCAGGAAACTCTCAGCAGAAAAGAACAAACTGAAGATCCATGGCACAGTGAAGGGGAAAAGAAACTAAATAACAAAAAGTGTGATGGCATTTTGCATCCCATCATTTTTTGTTCTCCTTCCCACCTTTCACTGCAAGTTCCAAGTTGTTTTATCTCTAGCTTTTGCAGTCCTGAGGAAAGATGTTGATCTGAAATGGTAAATCGCATTCTCTCTTCATGGATGCTGCCTGGCCTGCTGAGTGTTTCTAGTTTTAAAAAAATTAAATTTATAGTTCTTGCAATCTTTTCCTCTTCATTTTGGTGTGGTCTTTGTTTCCATGCTAGTTCCTTAGGTCAGGAAGGTTGAAGCTAGGTATTACTATGGTGTCTGGAAGTATGTTTAAGCAGATTACATCAGAGCATTTGTTGATGCAAGTCATTTTCTGCATTTTCAGATTCTGCATTGCATGAAATGTCATTATCACTTGGCTTTCCATTCAACAGCCTAAATGAGAACAGACAAAACTGATTTCAACAAAAGCACAATTAAGAAAATTTTAAAAAAACACAATTTGCTTGAAATCTGAAATATAAGCAGAAAAAGAAAATGCCTTCCTTGCAGACTGTGTCCAGCATTTCTGTTGTTATTATAAACATTAATGTTCTGCCCTCTCATTTAAAATAGCCAAGTTCTTATAAACACATACGATTACTTAACCTTAGAAATAGACAATAGACAGTAGGTGCAGGAGTAGGCCATTCAGCCCTTCTAGCCAGCACCACCATTCACTGTGATCATGGCTGTTCATACACAATCAGTACCCCGTTCCTGCCCTCTCCCCATATCCCTTGACCCCGCTATGTATAAGAGCTCTATCTAACTCTCTCTTGAATGCATCCAGAGACTTGGCCTCTACTGCCTTCTGGGGCAGAGCATTCCACATATCCACCACTCTCTGGATGAAAAAGTTTTTCCGCATCTCTGTTCTAAATGGCCTACCCCTTATTCTTAAACTGTGGCCTCTAGTTCTGGACTCACCCATCAGTGGGAACATGCTTCCTGCCTCCAGTGTGTCCAATCCCTTAATAATCTTATATGTTTCAATCAGATCCCCTCTCATCCTTCTAAATTCCAGTGTATACAAGCCCAGTCGCTCCAATCTTTCAACATATGACAGTCCCGCCATTCCGGGAATTAACCTTGTGAACCTATGCTGCACTCTCTCAATAGCAAGAATGTCCTTCCTCAAATTTGGAGACCAAAACTGCACACAATACTCCAGGTGGGGTCTCACCAGGGCCCTGTACAGCTGCAGAAGGACCTCTTTACTCCTATACTAAATTCCTCTTGTTATAAAGGCCAGCATGCCATTAGCTTTCTTCACTGCCTGCTGTACCTGCATGCTTGCTTTCATTGACTGATGTACAAGAACACTTAGATCTCGTTGTACTTCCCCTTTTCCTAACTTGACTCCATTTAGATAGTAATCTGCCTTCCTGTTCTTGCCACCAAAGTGGATAACCTCATATTTATCCACATTAAACAGCATCTGCCATACATTTGCCCACTCACCCAACTGTCCAAGTCACCCTGCATTCTCATAACATCCTCCTGACATTTCACACTGCCACCCAGCTTTGTGTCATCAGCAAATTTGCTAATGTTACTTTTAATCCCTTCATCTAAATCATTAATGTATATTGTAAACAGCTGCGGTCCCAGCACCGAACCTTGCGGTACCCCACTGGTCACAGCCTGCCATTCCGAAAGGGACCCGTTAATCACTACTCTGTTTCCTGTCAGCCAGCCAATTTTCAATTCATGTCAGTACACTGCCCCCAATACCATGTGCCCTAATTTTGCCCACTAATCTCCTATGTGGGACTTTATCAAAGGCTTTCTGAAAGTCCAGGTACACTACATCCACTGGCTCTCCCTTGTCCATTTTCATAGTTACATCCTCAAAAAAATTCCAGAAGATTAGTCAAGCATGATTTTCCCTTCATAAATCCATGCTGACTCGGATTGATCCTTCTACTGCTATCCAAATGTGTCGTAATTTCCTCTTTTATAATTGACTCCAGCATCATTCCCACCACTGACGTCAGGCTAACCGGTCTATAATTCCCTGTTTTCTCTCTCCCTCCTTTCTTGAAAAGTGGGACAACATTAGCCACCCTCCAATCGGCAGGAACTGTTCCTGAATCTATAGAACATTGGGAAATGATTACCAATGCGTCCACGATTTCTAGAGCCACCTCTTTAAGTACCCTGGGATGCAGACCATCAGGTCCCGGGGATTTATCAGCCTTCAGATTCAGTCTATCCAACACCGTTTCTTGCCTAATATAAATTTCCTTCAGTTCATCCTTTACCCTAGTTCCTTTGGCCACTATTACATCTGGGAGATTGTTTGTGTCTTCCCTAGTGAAGACAGATCCAAAGTACCTGTACAACTCATCTGCCATTTCTTTGTTCCCCATAATAAATTCACCCGTTTGTCTTCAATGGCCCAATTTTGGTCTTAACTATTTTTTTGCTATTCACATACCTAAAGATGCTTTTACTATCCTGCTTTATATTCTTGGTTAGTTTACCTTCGTACCTCATTTTTTCTTGGCGTATTGCCTTTTTTGTTATCTTCCGTTGCTCTTTAAAAGCTTCCCAGTCCTCCAGCTTCCTGCTCATCTTTGCTACGTTATACTTCTCTTTTATTTTTATACTGCTCTTTACTTCCCTCGTCAGCCATGGCCACCCATTACTCCCCTTAGGATCTTTCTTCCTCTTTGGAATGAACCGATCCTGCACCTTCTGCATTATTCCCAGAAATACCTGCCATTGTTGTTCTACTGTCTTCTCTGCTAGGGTATTGTTCCATTGAACCTTGGCCAGCTCCTCCCTCATAGCTCCATGGTTCCCTTTGTTCAACTGTAATACTGACACATCCAATTTTCCCTTCTCCTTCTCAAATTGTAGGTTAAAACATATCATATTATGGTCACTACCTCCTAATGGTTCATTTACCTCGAGGTCCCTTATCAAATCCGGTTCATTGCACAACACTAAATCTAGAATTGCCATCTCCCTGGTAGGCTCCAGTACAAGCTGTTCTAAGAATCCATCTCGGAGGCACTCCACAAACTCCCTTTCTTGGGGTCCAGTACCATTCTGAATCTCCCAGTCTACCTGCATGTTGAAATCCCCCATGACAACTGTATCATTACCTTTGCGACATGCCAATTTTAACTCTTCATTCAACTTACACCCTACATCCAGACTGCTGTTTGGGGCCTGTAGATAACTCCCATTAGGGGCTTTCTACCCTTAGAACTTCTCAGTTCTATCCATACTGACTCTACATCCCCAGATTCTATGTCTCCCCTCGCAAGGGACTGAATATCATTCCTCACCAACGGAGCCACCCCACCCCCTCTGCCAGTCAGTCTGTCCTTTCGATAAGATGTATATCCTTGAATATTCATTTCCCAGGCCCTGTCCGCTTGAAGCCATGCCTCAGTTATTCCCACAACATTGTACTTGCCAATTTCCAACTGAGCCTCAAGCTCATCTACTTTATTCCTTATACTTCGTGCATTCATATATAATACTTTTAATTCGGTACTCCCCTCTCCTTTCATATCAATTCCTATTTCACTTGGCCATACTGTATGATCTCTTCTTGAGCTTTCTACTCCATTGATTCTGTTGTCCTTTTTAACTTTTCTTATTTTCACTTTCCCTTTAACTCCATCCTTATCTTTCCAGTTCATCCCCTCCCCCCCCCCACTACTTAGTTTAAATACATCCGTGTTGCAGTGGCAAACCTGTCTGCCAGAATGCTGGTCCCCCGCCTATTAAGGTGCAACCCGTCCCTTTTGTACAATTCATCCCTATTCCAAAACAGATCCCAGTGGTCCAAGAATGTAAATCCTTGCTTCCTGCACCAGTTCCTCAGCCACACATTCAGATCCATTATCTCCCTGTTCCTGCCCTCTCCAGCATGAGGAACTGGAAGCAAACCAGAGATAACCACCCTGGAAGTCCTGCTTTTCAGCCTTCTTCCGAGTTCTCTGAAGTCCCGCTGCAGAATGTCCTTCCTCTTCTTCCCGATGTCATTTGTGCCGGCATGAACTACCACTTCCGGCTGTTCACCTTCACCCTTGAGGATTCCCTGCAATCGGTCCATGATGTCCTGGATCCTAGCACCAGGGAGGCAACACACCATCCTTAAATCTCGCCTGTTGCTGCAGAAACCCCTTTCCGTACCTCTTACTATGGAGTCCCCTACTACCATGGCTCTTCCTGATGTTTGACTCCTCGGCTCTGCTTCTGCACCAATTTTCGGCTCGCAGACCTGTCCGCCTCTCAGACTGGCAGTATCTTCTGTCCTGACAGCTTCCAAGAAGGTGAACCTGTTTACGAGAGGTACATCCCCTGGGGTCTCCTGTACTTCAAGCATCCTTTCCTTCCTCATCGTCGCCCCCTTTCTCTCTTCCGGTATCCTCGGTATAACGACCTCACTGTAGGTCCTGTCCAGAAAACCCTCATTTTCGCAGATAAACCTGAGGTCATCCAGTTCTTTCTTCAGTGCTGCAACATGCTCCTTCAGAAGCTGAATCTGGACACACTTTCCACAGCTGTAGCAGCCGGGGGCATCATCAGTGTCCCTGACCTCCCACATCATGCACGTAAGCACACTGAATCAGCTTAGCGGTCATGTCTTCACCCTCTGCAATTGGGCCTGGCGTAGTCTCCTCGCCAGGTAAGATCTTTGATTTTGTAAGATCTCATTGCAATATGATATTTTTGTTTTGTTCTAGATGTGCTGGCATGTTTCATTTCTAAGCTTATAGCTCCAAGGGTTTTGCCAAAATTTATGATCATAAACATAAAAACGATAATGATTCTCCAATAAAAAAAGAAACATACAATTACCTGGACTATATTTTCCAAAGGTGAACATCACTTTTTTTTATTTAAACAAGCAATTAAGTTTTACACAAGTTCTTGCTGCAGAGTAAAACTGGTAGTACAGGTCCTGTAGTTTCTTATGAATGCCCATTTACTTTAGTTCCATAAAATCTTAGCAGGCCCGTTTTTAAGGTCTTTGCTATTCAAAAATTAGGTTAGACCCCAGTCAAGTTTGTCAAGTAATTTGGAATCATTAAAATTTATTAAATATTTCATGCAATGAAACAGACCAAAATCAATAAAAATTCAAAGAAGAATCTCATAAACACAGGATCTACAAATGAACAACACTGGCAGTCAAAACTAACAATTCCAAATATCGAGAGCAAAACAAAGAGGATGTAGGTAGGTTAAACAATATCATAAAATTCTTCTAACTGGCTTCTTGAGCCACCGAAGATCTATTCCACAGTACTGAAACCCAGAATCCCCATGTCATCCCTTCAAAAAGAGAAAAATAAAATTACTATTTAAATTCAAGTCATTCATTTACTGATCTAGTTAAACAACTTCTACATCATCACAACAGCAATGGTTTACTCAAATTCTCTAATTAGAAATCAATTTCATATTTTTAACCGTTTGAAAGGTATTGATCAATCAGGTAGGACGATGGAGTAGGCAATATCTTGTGGCTTGTGCCTGTACAATTGATAATGAATCCATTTTTCAAAACTTGCAATTTTAAAAAGCTTTCCTATATTATGCTTACTGTTCTCTAATAAAGCCCACGCTCACCTGATTGTACAGGAAAGCTGAATAATAATCAGCTTAATCTTGCGATGACGCACAAAAGTACACCAAGGAAAGAATACACTCAAGTGAAATACCAGATGAATTTTAATTTCCCTTTAGTTTTGAGGCCCAAATGTATAAATATGCTCATTATGGTTAAATGGATGAATATATGAGGAAACTAATACAAAAGAATACTATTCATATTGGTCAACCAAAGCAGAAGTACAAATCTGCTTTAATGTACTATTACCAAACTAGTTGACATGTACCATTGCAAATGTACCAAAAATACATTTTTGTAATTAGAGTGGACTGCAGCAGTGCATTTAGAAGAGTAGAGAAGAGTTACAAGGTTGTTGCCAGGGCTAGTAAGTCAAGTTATAGGGAGAGGTTGGCCAGGCGAAGTCTTTATTCCTTGGAGTATAGGACAATGAAGGGCGACCTTTCAAAAGGGGTTAAAATTGTGAGATGCATAGACAGGATGGATGGTAACAGCCTTTTCCTCTGGGTACAAGAGTCCAGAATGAGGGAGCATAAATTTATGGTGAGAGGAAAAGATTCAAAACTGAACTGAGGGCAACTTCTTCATGGAGAGGGTGGTGAGTATATGGTGTACGTTGGCAGAGCAAGTGGTTGAGACAGGTAAAACAGTATCACTTAAGCAGTAGCTAGGCAGAAAAGTAGGGCTAGCTGAATGGGGACAATTCTTTGTCAGGCAAAGGGCCAGGCATGTTTTAAAGTGACTTGGACATGCAATAAGGAAGCTCTTTAAAAATTTTAGATCAAACTCAACACCCAATTTTACATGAAAAAAATCTAATACCATTACATACCTTACAGTTAAATATCAATTAAGGACTTTGTCACTCCAACTTCAGCAGCTCTACATCAAAGATAAGTGTGGCATTGCTTGGGATGACTCCAGGATGTCCTGTTTCACCATATGCCATGTCAGGGGTACAGGTCAGTTTTGCCCTTTGCCCCAAGCTCATCTGTTATTGAAACAATTTTGATTATTAGTGGAATTCCTCAGCTTACACCCTATTCCTATGTGGTAAAATATGCAACTTCCATAGTAGAAAAATGTTGCTGTTTGTTCTTATCTGATGCTCTTATTTTGCCATTGGCAAACTCTCTCTTCCAGTTCATCATGCCTTCAACTAAATCAAGGCTAAATCAGTATTACAGTTGAACAAAGGGAACTATGGAGATATGAGGGAGGAGCTGGCCAAAGTTCAATGGAACAATACCCTAGCAGAGAAGACAGTGGAACAACAATGGCAGGTATTTCTGGGAATAATGCAGAAGGTGCAGGATCGGTTCATTCCAAAGAGGAAGAAAGATCCTAAGGGGAGTAAGGGGTGGCCATGGCTGACGAGGGAAGTAAAGGGCAGTATAAAAATAAAAGAGAAGTATAACATAGCAAAGATGAGCGGGAAACCGGAGGACTGGGAAGCTTTTAAAGAACAATGGAAGATACCAAAAAAGGCAATACGCCAAGAAAAAATGAGGTATGAAGGTAAACTAGCCAAGAATATAAAGGAGGATAGTAAAAGCATCTTTGGGTATGTGAATAGCAAAAAAATAGTTAAGACCAAAATTGGGCCATTGAAGACAGAAACGGGTGAATTTATTATGGGGAACAAAGAAATGGCAGACGAGTTGAACAGGTACTTTGGATCTGTCTTCACTAGGGAAGACACAAACAATCTCCCAGATGTAATAGTGGCCAAAGGAACTAGGGTAAAGGATGAACTGAAGGAAATTTATATTAGGCAGGAAACGGTGTTGGATAGACTGTTGAGTCTGAAGGCTGATAAGTCCCCGGGACCTGATGGTCTGCATCCCAGGGTACCTAAAGAGGTGGCTCTAGAAATCATGGACGCATTGGTAATCATTTCCCAATGTTCTATAGATTCAGGAACAGTTCCTGCCGATTGGAGGGTGGCTAATGTTGTCCCACTTTTCAAAAAAGGAGGGAGAGAGAAAACAGGAAATTATAGACCGGTTAGCCTGACGTTAGTGGTGGGAAAGATGCTGGAGTCAATTATAAAAGAGGAAATTATGACACATTTGGATAGTAGTAGAAGGATCGGTCCGAGTCAGCATGGATTTATGAAGGGAAAATCATGCTTGACTAATTTTCTGGAATTTTTTGGAGGATGTAACTATGAAAATGGACAAGGGAGAGCCAGTGGATGTAGTGTACCTGGACTTTCAGAAAGCCTTTGATAAAGTCCCACATAGGAGATTAGTGGGCAAAATTAGGGCACATGGTATTTGGGGCAGAGTACTGACATGGATTGAAAATTGGCTGGCTGACAGGAAACAAAGTAGTGATTAACGGGTCCCTTTCGGAATGGCAGGCTGTGACCAGTGGGGTACCGCAAGGTTCGGTGCTGGGGCCACAGCTGTTTACAATATACATTAATGATTTAGATGAAGGAATTAAAAGTAACATTAGCAAATTTGCTGAGGACACAAAGCTGGCTGGCAGTGTGAAATGTCAGGAGGATGTTATGAGAATGCAGGGTGACTTGGGACAGGTTGGGTGAGTGGGCAAATGTATGGCAGATGCAGTTTAATGTGGATAAATGTGAGGTTATCCACTTTGGTGGCAAGAACAGGAAGGCAGATTACTATCTAAATGGAGTCAAGTTAGGAAAAGGGGAAGTACAACGAGATCTAAGTCAGGGGTGTCAAACTCATTTTAGGTCACGGGCCGGATTGAGCAAAATGCAGCTTCATGCGGGCCGGATCAGTCGGGCGCGTGCGAACGCAACTTTCATTGGCTCCGTTTTTTCAGCCTGTTCTCATGTGTCTCAGTCTCTGCTATAACTACAAAGTGTTTCACTTCACAAATTCCATTTCTTATGAAGAAGACTGCTGAGCAAGCATTATTTTTATGATTGGTATTAACTTACAATCATAGGCTTCATATCGCCAGGCCATTAATAATTAAAATAATAGATCTATCTAAAATGATCTCGCGGGCCGGATATAATTGTACGCCGGGCCGGATATGGCCCGCGGGCCTTGAGTTTGACACCTATGATCTAAGTGTTCTTGTACATCAGTCAATGAAAGCAAGCACGCAGGTACAGCAGGCAGTGAAGAAAGCTAATGGCATGCTGGCCTTTATAACAAGAGGAATTGAGTATAGAAGTAAAGAGGTCCTTCTGCAGCTGTACAGGCCACCTGGAGTATTGTGTGCAATTTTGGTCTCCAAATTTGAGGAAGGACATTCTTGCTATTGAGGGAGTGCAGCGTAGGTTCACAAGGTTAAGTCCCGGAATGGCGGAACTGTCATATGTTGAAAGATTGGAGCGACTGTGCTTGTATACACTGGAATTTAGAAGGATGAGAGGGGATCTGATTAAAACATATAAGATTATTAAGGGA
This sequence comes from Hemitrygon akajei, assembly GCF_048418815.1. Taxonomy (NCBI): domain Eukaryota; kingdom Metazoa; phylum Chordata; class Chondrichthyes; order Myliobatiformes; family Dasyatidae; genus Hemitrygon; species Hemitrygon akajei. The sequence continues at coordinate 128,966,452 of NC_133132.1, forward strand.
TTGGACACGCTGGAGGCAGGAAGCATATTCGCGCTGATGGGTGAGTCCAGAACTAGAGGCCACAGTTTAAGAATAAGGGGTAGGCCATTTAGAACAGAGATGCGGAAAAACTTTTTCATCCAGAGAGTGGTGGATATGTGGAATGCTCTGCCCCAGAAGGCAGTGGAGGCCAAGTCTCTGGATGCATTCAAGAGAGAGTTAGATAGAGCTCTTATACATAGCGGGGTCAAGGGATTTGGGGAGCGGGCAGGAACGGGGTACTGATTATGTATGATCAGCCATGATCACAGTGAATGGTGGTGCTGGCTAGAAGGGCCGAATGGCCCACTCCTGCACCTACTGTCTATTTGTCTATAAGTTGGATTTCTTTTAAACTGTACTGGCCTCAAAGCTCAGCTCTTTGATTAGTGATTTTTCAGCCCACATAGTTAAACCAAAATACATTTGGTGTTGATGCAACTTTAAAATGAAATATGCATCTTTAAATGCATATTTAAATGAATATTTATTGAATAAGTAAGAGACACGTCGAGTATTTAATACGATCTTTAAGACTCCAAATATCCATAAAATATTTACTGTACAGCCTTTATAGTAAGATAATTTTGAAATTATGATCATCCAAAAATACCTGTGCCATGCCTTCTTCCCAGCCTTTAATCACTTCCTGTTTGCCAATTTTGAACTTGAAAGGCTTGTTTCTGTCTCGAGAAGAGTCAAACTTCTTGCCGTTCTGGAGCATTCCTGTAAATACCACATAACCCTTCTTAAAAAGGTTCTTACAAAAAGGTTAATGCCTAATATCCTGAAAGTAAATGGTAAAAAATTTACTACACAGCATCCAGGACATCTTCAAGGAGCAATGCCTCCAAAAGGCGGCATCTATCATTAAGGGCCCCCATCACCCAGGATATGCCCTCTTCTCATTGCTATCATCAGGAAGCTTGAAGGCACACACTCAATAACTCAGGAATAGCTTCTTCCTCTCTGCCATGAACCCTCAATACTTTTTTTTCCCTCTCTTTTTGCACTACTTAAGTTTTAAATATATATATATATATATACACACACATCTTACTGTAATTGTTATTATGTATTGTAGTCTACTGCTGCTGCATAGCAACAAATGCCAGCAATATTAAATTGTATTCTAAAGAAAAAATCAGAAAATACTGTATCATAGCTATTGACAAAATACTGGAAAAGTGACATTTCTTTATCAGCATGGTTTACACAAAAGGCTAATATACCGAGGTTTATAGTACTGTGTAAGGCTATTTCATTTCATAAACTTGCATAACTCAGGTTCTGCCAGGATTTAAAGACTTCCTTGCACACCCCCCCCCAATAAATGTAGTTTAATATCATCCTATATTCTTCCATGAAGTAGGATGAGAGTTTAATCAAAAGCAAGGATATACATCACATGTACAGGGCGAGTTGAAACCTCATGTCATTCATTGGTACTCAAGGTTGGTCTTTCACTTGTGAAAATGTGTAGGAAAGGCAGGCCCACATGCTATAGTACACTAAGTTAGCTGAATGGGACAAGATGACAAGCTTGTTGAAAAATAGAGGCTGGGAGTCTGCTAGTTTGGATGGGTCTAACTGTGACTTTCATGTTTGAATTGATTTTTCTTTTACAGAAAAGTTTCAGAGTTCTGGTCAAATTTAAACTTTTGTTCACAGTGACCTTGACATCATGGCATGAGTCAAGAATATCTGAAATCTCATTCATGATCAATGCTAATAACTTGAAAATTTGTTGCAGTTTATTTCATTAGATATAATTCCCCCCACCCCCATTTTATCCAAAGTGAAAACACTTATTAATTCTATGTATGCATTAATTACTAGACATTGAAACATCAGGAAGACACTGAACATTGTATAGTCAATGATAATTCCCAATTACTGTAACATTCTAGCAAGTTGCTTTTATTAATCACTGAATTCTCTCTTCTGTGGCTAAACAATTCTTTACTTAAGGTACAGCAAGATCATGTACAATTCATATACTTGCATGATATCAACACATTTCTTCAGAATTATATTTTTTGAAAACATCACGAAAGCTTACTGATTTATGCGGAGCTGGCTACAATATCTAGGTCATAGTTTTGCCTGTGGTTGTCTGACAGTGTGCATTAACTGCCACTGAAAAACTAATATTGTGGTGAGTTAATGAAGACCTGAACTCTTGTACTGGCAGTCATTACGATAAATTATACAGGAAGGAACACAACTAGAGAATTAGAGTAAATACAGGCAAAGTCATCATAATTTTGCTGTACTGATTAGTGTTATACAGGTTTGTGCAAGAACTGAACGGTTAAAGGGATGCAGTTATTCTTGGTGCAGCTTCAGATTTCTGTACTCCTACTGGAAACTAGCTACGATAATATGGTATGGTCCAGATAGTGGTGATCTTCACCTTTGTTGTATAACTTTTGAATAATTGATGTTTAGGTTTTTTTCCCCCCTCTGGATGCTGTGTATTTAATGTGCTGTAAGTTTTTCCGTTTCCACTGTGCTTACACGTCACTGTGCATATGACAACAGACTCAACTTTTGACATTGATTTGATTCCGGGCTAACCAAAGCATTATTCAGGCTCACAATCAGAATCTTCATTCATATGCTGGAAGCCTCAGGCGTGCTGTCTGACACTCATTTGTCTTTAATGCTTGCCTGCTGTCTTGGAATAAGGAGCTTATTTGGATGGCGAGCATCAATTTGTTTAGGCATTTGTGTTGGAAATAGGTGAACGTGGTTGGGTGAGGGCCAGGTTGAATTGATCACTTCCACCTTGCAAATATTGTATATATCTGTTCACTTTTAATTATTTAAATAAAGGATTTTTTTTTTCCCCATCAGGAAGGCACACACTCAGCGATTCAGGAACAGCTTCTTCCCCTCTGCCATCCGATTCCTAAATGGATAATGAATCCATGAACACTACCTCTCTTTTTAAAAATATATATTATTTGTTTTTGCACTATTTTAATCTATTCAATATACATACATATACTTACTATAATTTACATTTTTTCTTTCTATTTTACCATGTATTGCATTAAACCGTTGCTGCTAAGTTAACAAATGTCATGACACATGCCGGTGAAAACAAACCTGATGCTGAGGTTTTCTTTCTGTCTGTTCACTTCTCTATTCCAACTCCCACCACCACCCCTCCCCTACTACCAAGACTTATTCACCCCTCCTCATAACCAACCCATAACCCCACCCCCCATGTGGTTCTCAGCGTCCATCTACCTGGATTTCTTTTCCCTTGATTCAACTTCCCTTTCCCCTACCCCACTCGCACATCTTCACATCATCCACCTCTCATGTCGTTCCACCTACCATCTGAACATTCTTCCCTCCCACCCATCATCCCTCCACCTATTAAACGCTGTCTTACCCTTCCCTCTTTTTATATTCCAGCTGCCTTCCTTAACCCTCTCATTTCTGATGCAAGGTCGTGTCTGCAAACACCGACTGCCCTTTTGCCTTCATAGATGCTGTCCAACTTGCCGAGTTCTCATATTCAAGTGTAGGTAATCTTTTGTTTCCCCTTGGTGTATGCAGCAAATGTGGATGGCAATTGATCTGGAAGAAGAGGTATCCTAAAACACCGGTACTTTTTCTCCTTATATTTAATGATATGACAAAGTGCCATAAACAAATACTTACTGATGATGGTCAAGAAAAGTGAAAAAGTAAAGAAAAAATAACAAATGAATAACAATGCACCATGGGTTTTTGCCTTGTCATTAGGACAAAAATTCCCCTAAAAATCCTTTATCAAGGATTATCAATACCCAGAGATAGCAGGACATACATAAACCAAATTGTTATAGAATTTCTTTCACATAAAATCCCATACTGGAGTTCCTTTATATAATATTAATATAGTAAAAGTATTATTAAGACTGTCAAAATGAAGAAAACGTAGACCCCCTTTGTCATAACTATTCATGTCAGCAGATTTTTTTAATATAATGAACTTTGTTTTTCCATAAAAAGTTAAACAACATGGTGTTTATCAATTTACAGATTTTTTTTAAAAAATCAACATATAAGGGGAGAGCTATATATATAATCCTGGAAAGACCTTCTGCTTTACAAAGCAAAACACGGCCTTTCGAAGGTAAGTCCCTTTGAAGTCACTGGTTTAATCTTTTTTTGGTTTTGTCTATAAGAGGTTGAAAATTGTCCGCACACCTTAAGTATTCATTTTTAACAATAGTTATCCCCAAATATGTGATTTTGTCTTTTACTGGAATATTATCAATTATAGATTGAGTGCAACCTTTAAGAGGAAACAATTCGCATTTGCGAATATTTAGACAGAGATCTGAGGCTTGTCAACGTTTCAGGTTATCTCTGTAAATGTTTCTGTTTTGTGACTCCTTTTAGATAGACTTCCTTCTGTCCAACAGTATTTAGAGTGGATTTTCTTGTTTATTTGTATATTTAAAGTTAATAGTTATATATTTATTGCTGCTTATGTGTGATTCCCTGGCTTTGTTAGCACATGGTTAGTGTTTCTGTTTGTGTTCAATAAAAATAAAAAAAAGTTTAAAAAAAAGGAAAAAATATAGTAAAAATGTTGAGGTCATACATAAGGTAAAGAATTGAGTTTTCATGCATCCATGTGCTATATTCTCATGTTTTCATGTGTTACTTTTTTTTTTAAAAAAGGTGCTGCAAGACACGGCAAATGTAACAAGGACCGACAGTTTTGACATCTTTCAAATTTGGCTTTTGCGATTGCCAGAAGCAAAAAAAAATTGTGAGTACACACAGATAATCCAACTTTCGTATAAACTAAGATACATCAAACTAAATAATTCCTCAGAGGAACCTGACTAAAACTCCATTATATAAACTCCCCAAATTACTACATAAACACACCTTTAAAGTGTACCAAATCAAACACAGAAGCATTTCATTCTCCAGGTTCTGTGTGCAACTGGAGACCAATCTGTGGAGATCTGCTTATTTCTATCCATCCACCCATGAATTTGCCTAGGAGACTTAGCAATGTCCTGTTCCAAATCATTTTCATTTCTATAGGACAGTGAACTCATTTACATGAGCAATTTTGTAATTTGCAAATATGCAACTCACTGTTTAATCAAGTGATGATGCAATAAAATGTAAATTAGAAATAAATTACTTACTTTATTTTAATGCATTTAGTAATGGAGAAAAAACACAGAAACTTCAATTCCTAATCAGGTGCTTACCTGGTTAGAAGACTTCTGAAGCTTCTACGTTTCCAGCCCATTAGGGCAATTAACCAACGAACAAATGAAAATAAATAGGCAACAGAAAACAACCAATCAAAAAAAAGTTGAATCTTGAAAATTCAAATCATGATTGCTTGAAAAGTTTTAGTCTTCACTACAAGGATATCAAAGAAATTTAATAAAAGCAAAGATAACACAAAAAGAACTGAGGGACTTTCAGTGCCTAGAGGGAGGAATTATATCCCATACTGGAGAGTCAAACGGCATCCATCAAGCTAAGCTAATATCTTGAAAGACAATGCATTTATGATTTTCCCTAGTTTAGCTCTTCTCTAGTGTGGCTGATGGGTAAACATGAAATAAAGTATACCTTTACACTTTAACTTGATTGATTTTATATTCTTTTCCTGCACAGAGCCAATGTTATTAAAATAAGCTCATTTCTTTATAAGCACATTCTTATAAGCTCAGGAGTAAACAATATTCACTTGGAGTTGTACATTTCTACCTCAAACTTGTCTGTCAAAATATACTTACAAACCAATACCGCTCTAATTAAATTGCTTTACATTTATACCATCTGCAATACAAATCCATGTGCACTGTGATATCTGGAAAATCTGCTTCTGTGAACTTAGCCAGAATTAAATAGTTGGATAATAATAATTTAAAGCAGCTCTGTGGAATGGTTAGCCTTATGTGGAAGACTTTTCTGATTGAGGGGTGAAGAAATAGAACTTACAAAATTAGTATCAATGTTAACACTTTTGTGCAGCTGGACACTGGTTGGAACACAGATTCAATCCTGAGAGGAGTTCCTGGTATCTTTTAGTTAATATAAATATTATGCAAGTTTTGTTTTGCACTGCATTTGGTCAATGGCACATCAACTTTTATTTAAAATAAACTACTCATTACCTTCGTTATATGAAAAAATTTAATGTGCAAGACTTAATTAACCTTAACTATTTAGGAAAATGGTAGATATTTATTGGTACATTGTTGCAGCTCGCAGAGCTGCCTCCTCACAGCGATGGAACTGGGCTCAATCCCGACCACCAGTGCAGTCTGCAAGTTGTCCTTGCAACCACACTAGCTTCTACCAGGTGCTCTGGTCTTCCCGCATCCCAATAGATGTTCCACTGTAAATTGTCTGTAGAATGTATGTGAATCCCACCGTTTTGAGATTGGGGAAGAGTGTGGTATTATGGGGAAAATAGTCTGGCGTTTGATACATTTCAGAATGGTCGCTATGGTTCAGAGCACCGAAGGGCCCATCTCCCTTCTGTATCTCTCCATAACTATGATACAAAATAAAACATTTTAACTACAACAGGATCTTCTAACATCAAAAAGAACAAGGTTCCAGAAGAGGAAATACTGTTCATGCAACATGTTATTGACCGAGACCAATAGAAAAGCTCATGTTTGAGTTGACACAGACAAATCATTTCACTGCGATGTCATCCTGACTTTATCCCTCAGTATGTGCATACGAGGGGTGATTGATAAGTTCGTGGCCTAAGGTAGAAGGCGTCAATTTTGGAAAACCTAGCACATTTATTTTTCAACATAGTCCCCTCCTACATTTACACACTTAGTCCAGCGGTTGTGGAGCATACAGATCTTGGACCTCCAGAAAGTGTCCACAGCAGGGGTGATTGATAAGTTTGTGGCCTAAGGTAGAAGGAGATGAGTTATACAGCTCTAGTTACATGCACTTGCAGGTCAACTCTGAGTAATTATGCAGAAAGTTTGAAGTTAATAACTCATCAGGGGTGATTGATATGTTCGTGGCCTAAGCTAGAGGGAGATGAGTTATTATTCAGATTCAGATTCAGTTTATTGTCATTTAGAAACCACAAATGCAATGCAGTTAAAAAATGAGACAACATTCCTCCAGAAAGATATCACAAAAGCATATGACAAAACAGACTACACCAGAAAATCCACGTAACGTTTGGCAATCCCCAATCCAGAGTCCAGAGAGGCTGCTGCGCATTAATATCGCGCTACCGTCTAGCGCGTTCCCCGGAAAGGAGCTCCAAATCCACCAGACAAAAACAAGACCAAAAACTAAAGCTACAAGACCTGCACAAAACCACATAGTTACAACATATAGTTACAACAGTGCAAACAATAGCATAATTGATTAAAAAAAGACTATGGGCACAGTAAAAATAGTCCAAAATGTTAAAGGACTGTAAGTTCAAAAGAAATCACCACAGTTTCCACAAGTCCCCAGGGTCCCGACAGACTCGCCATCCCACGCCAGCAGCAGAAGGGAGTACCCCCGCTATGGACTTCCAAGGCGCTGCCCGAATCAGCCTCACAGACGCAGCACACAATGGAAGCTCCGTCGAAACCGGCCTCACAGACACAGCACACACCGAAAGTGACCTGAGTCCGTCAAAAGGACTCCGAGTCCGTCGAACCTCAGAGCCGACCATCCCCTCCAGTACAGCTTCTCCAAGCACCATCCTCTGCCGAGCGTATTAAGACGGCCCCGCCAATGGCCATCGGCAACGCGACCCCGAGGACTGGGGGCCTGTTCTTCCCAGCAGAGTCCCGGACCTCACAGCAGCAGCAGCAACGAAGGTCTTCCTGGAATTTCCCTATGTTTCTCCGTGCTCCCACATCTGTTTTCAATCGATTATGATTGCGCATCGCACCCCACTTCACAAATAACAGATAATCAGATAATATTAACTTCATTTAGAGGGAGATGAGTTATAACTTCAGCCATTTCTCAGTTTTCTCTGTTCACGACAGAAAGAGATCCAGTTTGTTGATGTTTTCCCAATGGTTGTGACATTGTGGTTTATCTAAAAAGAGGAAGCCTACTATTTGCAGTAGTCAGTTATCTGTTCTCCACTTCACTATGATCCTCAATTGATCCTTCCTCTGGAGAATACATGCAGGATGCAGAAATTCTAGATTATGATGTACAAAATCTTCATCCAGTACAGTATTACTCATTAAGCAACAAAATTGAACCATTTGCTCTTCAACTTAATGGTGGCCTGTTTCTCAGATGAGAGAGCAACAATATTTACAGAATACTATGGTAGGAAAGTGTCACAGACATTAAACTTTATTGATTAATGGACTCTTCATGATTTGAGTAAGAAATAACAATTTCACAGCAATTCAACGTTCTTGTTAAGCTAAAAAGCAGAAATGGGGCATAAAGCAGCAGTGTGATTACATGATGTTAACAAAAGTCACGACATATGTAGTGATATTAAACCTGATTCTGAAATACCAGTATATCCTTTACGCATCTTATTACTCAAGAAATAACTTTGTTAAATAATTTTGTCAAATAACAACAATCTAAATAGCATGAATATTTATTTACATGCAAGTGCTACAGAAAAATCAGACTGGGTGAATATGTTCATATGTAGATATTCACTAAAAGTTCTGTCCAGATGTGATGCATGGCAGTTAGCCAATTGTGCTGATCATTGAAGTTTTCAAAGATGGGAAGTTAATATTTATGCACAGTAAATCCAACTAAAATTGCCAAAGAGCACGTCAATGAAAGTGGAATTTTTAAAAAGTCATAGAAAAGCACAGCACATCTAGTCGATGCCAAACAGTTTATACTGCCTACTCCCATCGACCTGCACCCATACATAACTTAGTACTCCATACCCCAACCATCCAAGGACCTATTCAAACTTCTCTTAGTGCTAAAATTGAGCTCGTATGCAACACCTGTGCTGGCAGCTCATTCCACTCTCACAACCCTGAGTGAGAATGTTTCCCCTCCTGTTCCCCTTGAACCTCAACTTTGACCCTGAACCCATGAACCCCATGTGTAATATGGTCCACATTGTAGAACAGGGAAGAATGATTAAAATAATGTCATATTCAACAGATCAGAAAGTAAATACTGTAATTGGACAGTAACTCTGCAGTGTACATCCGTATGCAAGACCAGCTTTTCACTGTATCTTGGTATGTGACAGCATTAAACCAAATCCAATTCTCACCTGAATTACCCTGTCTTCAACTAATCTCAGATTCTTCAAATAAAATTCTTAAAATAAAATGTGCAGCAGCTACTTGAAGCAAAAAGACAAAACACATGATAATTCATTAAAATTTGTTGTTATTTTATTTCTTTTCGAAACCATGCAAGAATAATTCTTGCATTACAAATTTAAAAACCAAAATGACACTGCATTGAATATTACCTTGCATAATTAACAGATCATTAGAAAATTGTAGAATGGGCTAAAGGAACTACAATACAGAAGCTGAATTCATTTTCTTTAGAAACTTTCTAGAGCAATAGCCAGTGAGCTGGAAAAATAAAATGGAAACTCAGGTGGTCCAAAGAAAATAATTTCCCTCCTACTCATAGTCTTGGTATTTATATAACATTTCCCTTCATGCTATCTTTAACTGGCAAGGTATTACTGAATCTGATAATCTTTTTAATCCAAAAGATGCCACTGTTGAATTTAGTTGTTTTGGTGGCCAGCTGCTAAACATATTACCCTTATATTGCTTTGAAAACAATTTCAGTCATTTAGTTCATTTGGATAAATGATAATGTTTTACACACAAGCGACTATTTCAAACCAACCAACAAAGATCAAAGGACGATCTTTATGAAGAAATCTCTATTCTACCTGAACTAAATTTTAACAATTTTTGAATTCTAACAGACCCTCATAATCTTCCCCTAATTTTCTTATAATCTGCCTTTCTCTTCAGTTTCCATTTACTGTGTTTTACTATCCCTCCTGATTTTTCCCTCTGATTCCAAATGGTCAATCCACTCCAGAAATCTTAGTTTCATTTCCTTCCATCACCATCTTCTGAATTCCAAGCCCCACACAATGTTTTGTTCTTCAAAGATTCAGAATACAAAGTACATTTATTTTCAAAGTATGCATAGAGAATACAACCATGATTCATCTTCCCCATGCAGCCATGAAACAAAGAAACACCATGGAACCTGTTCAAAGAAAACATCAAACGCCCAATGTGCGAAGGAAGAACTGATTACGCAAAAGGCAAAAAGCAAACAAAAACAGATAGAATATCAAACATCAAATCGGGAGTCCAGGAGCATTCAATTCAGCGCCACACTGCTAGCCAACTGCTGGCCGCAGATGCAATCATCACCAAAGTGCCCCAATCGAACTAAAAAAAACCCAGCAAAATAAGGGTAACCAGAATCCAGAAACACACACAATGTGAGTCTGAGAGTCCTCCAAAATAAATCCACAGCCATAAGCCTCACCGAATCATCCTAGCAACATTGAACCCAGGCTCCTGCGCTTTCCTCTGTCAGCAGCAAGTGAGAAATCTGATCAAATGCAGGCAGACGGTGCCAAACACCGGTCCATCCTCCGACCTCATCGACTTCAATCTTGCTCAATGCCTCAATCAGAGAGAAGCAATGGAGCCGATCATTTGCTCACACCTTGCTCCAGGCTGCACACACACTGCGCTCCCAACTCCCTCGGAGGCAGCAAAGCGCCAGATCACTCAATTGGCTCAAAACCACAGAATCTAAATGTAAATCGCAGGCTCCAATCGCACACAGCTTAGTATTAGAATCAGTAGCAAAAGAAGTTCTTTCATGAATTGTCTGCAGGATGTTGCCATTGGCTGCGTTACTCGCTGGCACCATCTTGCAATGGGCCAACTTTACCTGCAGGCCCATTTCTTTGGCTAGGTGTCTTCACTCCAGACTCGTGTACACATCTCCACAATTCACTATCCATGTCTTCCCCTTCTTTTCACTTGCTACTCTCTCTGCCTCAATTTATTGCTCTGCTGACAAAAATATTGTTGAGCTCAATTATTCTGACACTCACTCATTCTGCCAACTCTCTTCTGAACTTGCAGCACATTGTTCATTAATAACCGACCCCAAATCTTGTCTTCAAATACCCTTAAAGTGCTATTGGGATCTAATGCAGAGAGGCCCTCAAACATTTCTTCATCTCTCTCTCTGGACCATGACTCCATAACAGAACATCAGACCACTTTGTCCTGTAGGATTACCGAACTTTTTTCTTCAGAAGATCCTTCTACCATAGCTCCCACACAGAAAAATAGACTGCTTCTATCTCTTCATTCAGATCTACAAATAGGAACGTTTGGATAGACCCATTGATTCCACTTCCTTTACCGTCGAATTTTTCTCCCAATCTTTACTCTACTCCCACTTCCTTTGTATCGTCGTTTCCCAATTACATTTCTGGTGCTCTCTGCAGCTGGGTTTCCTAGATCCAACTGGCTTTCCTTCATTGTGGATATCTAATCCCACATCCAGATGGAGTCCAAAGGACTTCTGTTTCTTCATTGAACTGGGTTCCAACAGGACCCCTCTACTACCCCTACTCATTTTCCTGTCATTATATCAAGCAATAATTCCTTCAACTCACTTTCTCAAGTCAAAGTGCCGCTTTGGGAACTTCTGTGTAAAATCTCTCCCTCAACACTTTTTTATGATACATTTGAATATTTTTGCTGCTGCTTCCACAGTCATGAGAACCTCAAAATGGCATTATTTATGCAGTCAATTTCTTCTCACCTCTCACATGCTCCATATGTGGTTCTTCCCTTCCCTCTTCCGATTACTCTAAATCCCAGTTACCACACAGACCAGCAACTAGTATTTATTAGAAGTACAGACTCCCACAACTATCCTGACTATACCCCTTTCCTGCAAGAACTCCATTCCATTCCAAGGCAACACGAGTGAATCTGCAGATGCATTCCATTCCCTCAGTTTCTCCACTTGAATCACATCTGCTCTGATGACAAAACTTCTACAATGTCTTCTTTATTTCCCCTCTCCTATCAGCGTTCTGAAAGAACCGTTCCCTTCAAATCACCCAGTTTGCTCTTCCACCTCCACAAATCATTCCCCCTTTTTACAGAACTTTCCTATGCAATACCTATTCTTTTGTTATTCTTTCAGGGAGCGGAGCAATATTTTCAGATGAAGCAGCTATTCAACCATGGTTCTTCAATGTAGTGTAGTGCAGTTAATGTTTCAGATGTGATCTCCTCTGTACTGAAGAAAGAAAATCTCCATTCAGTCCATATGAATGATCCTAAGCTTCTAGCCACCTGCTATTTCAATTTTCTCTCTCACCCTGGCCTCTGATATTCAGTTTCCCACTTAAATATGACACAAGGTTATCTACCGGTAATCTTAAACTCTATTTCTCTCTCTCTCCCCCCCCCCCCCCCCACCACCACAGATTCTGCCCATTCTTTTCGGATACTGTTTTGAGATTTCCATCAATGGCTGTGTTCTGTATCTCCAATATCCAGCTTGCTTATTTTCCACTCTATCTATCCTTGTTCAACTTAACCGTGCTGCAATCTGTACAACCTCGTATTCACCCTCCCAAAGACTTCCTTGCTCCTCTCCATCCTTCCCCTTCTCTGCAACTTTAAACATCTCATTTTTCCACTTCTAATGCATGGTCATTATCCAGAAATATTAATTAATTTTCTCTTTCCAGAGATGCAGCTTGACCTGCTAAGCATTTCTAGTACTTGTATTTTTATTTCTATTCTATTCACCTTGGTAATGCCCAAAATTTGAAAGAGCAAACAAAGTATATAATTCTATGAAAATCAAAGACAAATCTTTATTGTTTGTTTCTGAAAGGATTGCTTGAAGATTTTTTATAACTATTTCAACAGCAACTAGTTTTAGAAGGTAAAGCAATTAATTATGCTAACTATCTAATGAAGTGTCATTTAGTGTAAGTATTTGTAGAGGTGGAATAACTGTACTTTGTTCTAGACATAACTGTTCATGCATATTTATTTATTTATTTTGAGATAAAGTGTGGAACAGGCCCTTCTGGCCAAAGAAAGTCAATATTCAAGTTTAGTAAAAATTCAACTTCAGATTGAGCTCTAAATGTAAGGTCCAGTACAAATTGAATGATACTTTAATAATAAATATACTTCAAATTGAAGTATGTAAGTATGCAGTATACAACCCTGAGATTTGCCTTCACACAGACAGCCATGAGACGAAGAAAACCATGGACCCATTTAAAGAAAAAAAATCAAACCCCAATGCTTAAAAAAATCATGTAAATGTCAAAAAAACAAGCTAAAAACACAGAACACAAAACTTCATATCACAAAGATCTCACAAGAGTCCAGGCATATCCAGTTCAGTTCAATCTAGCACTACGCCTCTTGCTATCCGCAGGCCACAGCGCTAATCCACCTCAATCAAAATTGCACACAACAGCAACAAAAGGAGGACCAGAAACCAGAGACACATCATAACATGAGCTACAGAGTTCAATCCATAAACTACGCCAATAAACCTTGCCCAAGACCTATGGACTCTGGCAGCATTGAATGAGAGGGGGAGGGGGAAGGACTGTTCATATGTAGGCACCTACCGCTGTGAGGGAGAGGGAGAGAGACTGTTCACACACAGGTGGACGGCACTGATCACCCACTTGCCTTCCGCTCTCATGCTCACTGATTTTGATCTTCCTCGACACTTCAATCGGCAGCATCAGTGAGAAATGGACTCGATCACGGGCTTACACCTCACCTGCAGGCTTCTTGGCTTCCAAGCCGCACGCTTCATGCAAAACCTCACCAAACTCCCTTGGAGGCAGCAAATCGCTAGGTTGCTCCATTGGCCCGAAAACATACCACCAAAATGTAGATCACAAGCTCTAACATTAGCAGAGCCAGATTTAAAAGAAAAAGATGAAGTAAACAAAATGAAAGAAGTTGTTCATGAACTGCCTGAAGGATGTCGCCCCTGGTTGCGCTGTTTGTTGGTGCTACCTTTTTCCTTTGATAAAGTATATTACCAAACACAGCATGGGAAAATGGTTACTCTTCGATTACGCAGGCGCAAACAGCAAATCAAAAAGAGACTATGTTAACAATAGAAACATGTTGAAATACACATCTCCATTCTAATATTAGTCTTTAAAGATCAATTCCAATGTAATATGAAGTAATGCATAGAAAGAAATTATTAAATTTGATTCCGGGTCTAATAAGAGCCCTCTTGACTGTAACAACAGTTAGGGTATCGCAAAAGGTCTACAGGGAGGGAAAATTATTAGATTTCCCATTCCTGCTGAAAGCTGCGTGTTCAAAACCCTGAGGTTCACATATGAACAATAACAATTTTGATGAAGCACTATTGTGCAACCAACATCAGTGGTGCCAAAGTATTGATTTCAAGAAAAAAAAAAGGCAAAATTACAGTAAAACCAGTGATGAGTGAAAAAAATGAAAGTGCTGGAATGTTTGAAAAACATTAGGCTAGATATGTCCCCAGGGCTGGATAGGATACAGCCTAACTAACTATAGGAAGCAAAAGAGGGCCATTGGCTATGATCTTTGTATCCCTACGGTTCACATGGGCAGTGCCACATGATTGGAGCATGGCAAATGCTATTCCTTTGTTCAAGAAAGGGAGTAGGTATAACCCTGAGAATTATAGACCTGAGAGTCTGACTTCAGTGGTTAGCAAATTATTGGAGAAGATTCTTCATGACAGAACTTATGAGTATTTGGAGAAGCATTGGCTGATTAAGGATATTTAGTATGGTTTTGTGACAGGCAGGTCACATGAGAATGTGGCAAAGCATGTTAATGAAGATAGAGCATTGGATAGTGGGGTATATAGATTTTAGAAAGGCATTTGACGAGCTTTCCCATGTTCGGCTCATACAGAAAGTCAGGAGGCATGGGACCCAGGGAAATTTGGTGATGTGGATACAGAATTGATTTGCCCATAGAAAGCAGAGAGTGGTAGTAGATGGAGTGCATTCTGCCTGGAGGTCGGTGACCGGTGGTGTTCTGCAGGAATCTGTTCTGGGACTCCCTGCTCTTTGTGATTTCCATAAATGACTTGGATGAGGAAGTGGAAGGGTGTGTTAGTAAGTTTGCAAATGGCACAAAGGTTGGTGAAGTTTTGAACAGTGTGGAGAATATTTGTAGGTTGCAGTGGACATTGTCAGGATGCAGTGTTGGACTGAGAAGTGGCAGATGGAGTACAACCCAGAAAAGTGTGAAGTGATTCATCTTGGAAGGTCAAATTTGAAGGTAGAAGACAGGGTTAATTGCAGGATTCTTAGAAGTGTAGTGGCAAAGAAGAATTATGGTATCAACATCCGTGAATTGCTCAAATTTGCTGTGCAGCTCAACAGAGTTGTTAAAAAGATGTATGGTATATTGGCATGCGTTAGTCAGCGATTGGTGTATGGTATATTGGCATGCGTTAGTCAGCGATTGGTGTATGGTATATTGGCATGCGTTAGTCAGCGATTGGTGTATGGTATATTGGCATGCGTTAGTCAGCGATTGGTGTATGGTATATTGGCATGCGTTAGTCAGCGATTGGTGTATGGTATATTGGCATGCGTTAGTCAGGGATTGGTGTATGGTATATTGGCATGCGTTAGTCAGGAATTGGTGTATGGTATATTGGCATGCGTTAGTCAGGGATTGAATTCAAGAGCTGCAATGTAATGTTGCCGCTCTATAACACCCTGGTTAGACCACACTTGGAATATTGTGTTCAGTTCTGATCACCTCATTATAAGAATTGAATTGAATTTAATTTAATAAGGGAGTAAAAATGTTAATATTGTGTCTCCATCGCAAGGTATAAGCAATAAAGAGGGGAAATGTGGGAGGATATTACCCGAACACTAAAAGTGTATATGTAATTATTCTGTACACCAGTGGACAGTCAGATATGCAATCAGATCAATGTATATTGATAAATCTGATGGACCAGTAAAAGAAGCTGTCCTGGCCTTAATGCTGTGATACTGCTTGCTAGACAGAAACAGCTGAAACTGTTTGTAGTTGAGGTGGCTGGAGTCCCTGATGATCCTCTGGGCCCTTTTGCTGCTATAAATGTCCTCAATAGAGGAAAGTTCACCTCCACTGATGCGCAGGGCTGATTGAACCACTCTCTGCAGTGCCCTGCGACTGTGGGCAGTACAGTTCCCGTCCCAGACATGGAACGGGTGAGAGGATGCAGAGGAGATCTATCAGGATACTAATGGACCAGGGGGCACCACGTTACTGAGGCAGTAGCATGATGCTATTACAGCTCAGGCATTTTGGGAGTTTGGAATTTAACTCTGGCACTATTCTGTAAGGAGTCTCGCTATGTCCTCCCCGTGAAACGCATGGGATTTTCCCTGGTGCTCCAGTTTCCTCCCACAGTCCAAAGACATACCGGATAGGTTAACTTGTCATTGTAAGTTGTCCCGTGACTAAGTTAGGGTTAATCAGGATTCTGGGGCAGCAATGGCTTAACGGGCCGGGAGGGTCACTAAATAAACAAATAAATAAAGGTGTGATGAGCGAGCTAGGACTTTTCTCTTTGGAGTGAATGAGAATGAGGGATGACTTAGATAAAGACGTCCAAGTTCAGTGGCATGGAGTGGATAGGCAGAGACCCTTTCTCAGAGTGGAAATGGCTAACACAAGGGGGCATAATTTTAAGGTGACTGGAGGACCGGATGTCAGAGGCAAGTTCTTAACAGAGAGTGGTAGGTGCAAGGAATGAGCTGCCAGGGTTGGTGCTAGAGAAAAATACATTAGGGGCATTTAAGAAACTATTAGATGGGCACATGGATGATAGAGGGGTATCTAGGAGGGAAGGATTATCTTGATCTTAAAGTAGGTTAAAAGGTTGGCAGACATTGTGGGCTGAAGGACCTGATCGTACTGTAATGTTCTGTGTTCTACAGAAATCTGTGCATTCCTGCTTTACCTACAGGTTTTATGGAGATTATGTAAGCAACCACAAGGGTACAGAGGGACTCACAGTTATCTTCACTTGAAATACAAGAAAACAAAGGTAGGAGAGTCCCAGCATTGATAGCTCCTTTTCAATGCAAGTTCCACATAGCTATCAATTCCTCACTTATTCTAAAACTGATCATCCTCCTCTCTAAGTGCCTCCAGTGATCCAGTTTTCCTAACCCTCTGAAGCGTAGAATCCACTATTCATCATTCTCTGCTAGAAGCTCCAATGCACCTCAGTTTTAAATGAACTTTTGTAATTACATCCCCTTGTTTGAGACTCTCCCACTGGTGGAAACACCTCAGGAACTATCCTTTCACATCCCCTAATGATGTTGTGCATCATTCTTCAACCTATCTGGAATGGGGGGGGGGGGGTTATTGCAAAGGACCAAAAGAAGCAACAAAAATTTGTAAACTTAGTCAACTCCATCTTCGATACTTGCCAGGGTAGTATCCAAGACATCGTCAAGGAGCAGTGCTTCAGAAAGGCAACATCCATTATTAAGGACCCCCATCACCCAGGGTATGCCCTTTTCTCATTGTAACCGTCTGAAGGCACACACTCAGTGATTCAGGAACAGCTACCTCGCCTCTGCCACCCGATTCCTAAATGGGTATTGAACCCATGAACACTACCTCACTTTTTAAAAGTATATATTATTTCTGTTATTGCACTATTTTAAATCTATTAAAAATACATTTATATACTTACTGTAATTGATTTACTTTATTTCATTTCTATATTATCATGTATTGCCTTGTACAGCCGCTGCTAAGTTCTAGTGATAATAAACCTGATTCTGATTATTCTAAACCCCAAGAACTCAGATTTAATTTCTTAAAGCCACTCTTGATGGAACAAACCTCTCATTCCCAGGAATTAACTGAAGAAATCTCTTCCAAATTGATCCCTCCCCTATTGAACAAGGGTGTCACATTTGAGCTTTTCCAAACTGCTGGTATGTTCCGGACGGACTCAGTACGTTTTGAAAAGCATCTACCAATGGTCCTACATGTGTAATCATTACAATCTTTCTCTATTTGTAAATACCAACCATCTTGCAATAAACCCCAATATGTCATTCTCATTCCTGTCTACTTGCTGCTCAGTTTTTGGATTTCACACACAGGTGGATCTAAATCCCCTAGTATTCCACCCCTATACAATCCTTCTCCAGTTAGATAGGTCTGCCTTCTGAATCCCTTACTAAAGCATATCACCTCATATTTTCCAACATTATACCCCAGTGGCTACGTTTTCTCCATTCAGTCAATCTGCTTATATCTTCTTCCAGAGTCAAAATATCAACATTGCAGAATGCTATCCCATCTACTTTTGTGTCATCAGCAAACCTGAATAACCTTACATGCTGCCCCACCAGGCCTCTAAAAAGATAATTAACCACACAAGAACAAATCCTTGACGTACCCTACTACTCTAACCAAAAAAAATTCTATCAATGACTTCATACTACTTGCATGAGCTTTTATGCGTCTCTACTTTCTGCGAAGGCTGAGGAAAGTCCATCTCCCACCTCCCCCCTCCCATCCTCATCACATTCTACAGGCTGCATCTGCAAAGGAAACAGCATTATGAAGGACCCCATGCACCCCTCATACAATCTCATCTCCCTCCTGCCGTCTGGGAAAAGGCACCGAAGCATTCGGGCTCTCACGACCAGACTATGTAACAGTTTCTTCCCCCGAGCTATCAGACTCCTCAATACTCAGAGCCTGGACTGACACCTTACTGCCCTATTGTCCTGTTTATTATTTATTGTAATGTCTGCACTGTTTTGTGCACTTTATGCAGTCCTGGGTAGGTCTGTAGTCCAGTGTAGTTTTTTTTTCTCTGTGTTTTTTTTTACGTAGTTCAGTCTAGTTTTTGTATTGTGTCATGTAACACCATGGTCCTGAAAAAACGCTCTCATTTTTACTATGTACTGTACCAGCGGTAATGGTCAAAAAGACAATAAAAGAAACTTGACTTGACTTGATCTAGGCTTATAAAATGACTTCAATGAATCCAAATAAACTACCTCTACAGCTTCCTCACTACTGACACTGCCCAATACATCCATGAAAACATAGTTTTCCTTTTATAAAACAGTGACTTGGTTTTGACTGCATTAATTTCTCTAAATGACTAGTTACTTCTTCCTTGATTATGTCTGTAGTAATTTGCTTTCAATAGCTAGTTTCCTTCTTTTGGTTGTCTTTCCTTTCTCAACAATGGTGATACAATTGTGACTTTCCAATCTGCTGGTATCCTTCTGGAACTAAGTACCATCAGCCAATGGTCCCACCAACTCTGCAACATTTATTTTAAAAACCTTCGATGCAGGTTATGGGGTCCTGATGACTAGTTTGTCTTTAGACCCACTAGCTTTTCTCAACAACTTATCCCTCAAAATAGAGACTGTTACAATTTCTCCCTTGCAATTTGAAACTAGCCCATCTACCAACTTGGATCATTTCCAGTGTCCTCCGCTGTGAAGACTGAAGGAAAATATTGGCTCAAATTACATGCCATTTCCTTGTTTCCTATTACTTACTCCACAGTCTAACCCTCCAAGGATCCCACACTTCCCTTTCTACCCTCTTCATTTCCAAAGAAGCTTTTGCTGTTTGTTTTGATATTACCTGTCAGTTATCCTTCATAAACAGTTTTCTCCCAGCCTATAAGCTTTTTAGTCTCTGCTGGTTCCTGAAAATTTCCAAGCCCTCTGGTCTACCACCAGCTTTTGCTCTTTTATAAATGGGTCAAAGTGAGGAATTATTTATACAGCTGACTATCATAATTTTTCACAGCAGAAATATAAAGAAGTTAATGCTTCAGCTGTTTTCTTCACAGCTCTATTTACAGTGCTTTACAGCGTGTGCAACACGAATGTGAAAGTGTGAAGAATTACAAATACGAGGTTGGAGCACTTGTGACACAAAATTGTAACAAAGGCATCCTATCTACTTGAAGTACAATCAATTACTACTAATGACACATAGACTGCTTTGAATTGATTAGAACAATGTAGGAACTGAATGTTGCCACTCCATATTCACCACTTCAACAGACCCAAAGATTAAATGATGGAAATACTCTGATAATGTACAGGTCATTAACACCTCACCTTTTCTGTGAACGGCAAAATAAACACGGAAATGATGTTTTGATATCTGGAAAAGCTGAACATACGATAGAGAATTGACGTAGACTGAAACTTCACAAAGATGGAAGGAAATGTGGCACATGCGTCAAACAAACAATTATTTTGAGTTACAAAACCTAAGAGGCAGTGGAAAATAGATCAAGTAGGTTTTGATGTTTTGTCACAAATTTTATCTCTTTTTCAAATCTCACCTACACCAACCCCACACTCCCCCACACACCAAAAAGCCACATTAATTCTTATCAAATATAGATACCACCCTAATAGATAGTGCTTAGAACTGAATCTATCCAATCTCACATGAATTTAGAGCCTGCAATGTTCTTGCCTTATTTAAGTGTGGCTACAAAGATTAGAGGAGATGTGGAGATAATAATTCAATAAAATGACTCCTTTTTGAATACAAGATTAACTTGGGTGGACATACAGGATCCCATGACATTGTTTCAGGCAGAGCAGTGATTTGAGGATTACTGAGTCAACACACCCGTAATCAAATTAACGATGTTTCTGGGATTTTAAAATCAGATTATTAACAGTCAGAACTGAGACACCCCATAAGTGCACAGATCTACCTCTGCAATTAAATCATCCAAAAAACATGCATTAAATTTGCAGCTTTTCCTCCTTGAATCCCGAGTTTCCGATTCTATATTCAACCACTCCCTTTTTCTGGCACCTTTCCATGCAACTGTAGGAGTTGCCATATTCCCACCACTTCCAACCCCCCCCCCCACCCCCCCCCAGCTATCCAGGGATCCAAACTGTCCTTACAAGTGTAAGAGCAATTCACTTGCACTTCCTCTAATCCTGGTGTTCAATACGTGGTCTCCTCTACCTAGTGGTACCCTTGCAGACAGGTACTTTGCAAATCAGTCATCCATTCTGTTTTTCTTTACAAAATTTCCCATCTTCTGTCACTTTAATTCTCTGACCCTCTCCCACTCTGGCCTTTGTCTTCAGCCTCCTACACTGCACATAATTGGGGCAGTGCAAGGAACAGCACCATCTGAGCAAAATGCAGCCAAATTGCAGGTAACTAGCTTTGTACTTTCTCCATAGTTTAAATTATTTCTACCTTTCAAGTTTCTCCATATCTAACTGCCAGTCTCCACCCCACCACAGATAATCCACCTTCTCCCACACATTTGCACTATCAGTTTTCCAGATCTGATGGCAAATACTTGGTCTAGAACACCGATTGCATCTTTCTCCGTAGCGGCTGCTTAACCTGGTGCTTCTTTTTCATATTTTTAAATTTTGGTTTGCTAGCATTTATAGGTTTTTATTTTGCTCCAAAATACTTTGGACCTGAAAGAGGTTACCACAACAACTTTGAAGACTGACTTGGTTCAAATTATGTATCACCAGATATGCTATCTTGGAGTAATCACTTTGGAGATACTTGCAGCCTTAATTGGATTTCAGGTAATTGAACTTCGTTCATAAAATCATTACTGCATTAATTGAAAAACAAAAGATACTAATAATTCAAATTATTTAGTTATTTATATCTGTGACATCAATAATTTCTTCTGTATCTATTTAAGAGGAGGTCTCATTTCTTGCACCTCTAGTCAACTGCTCCAGGGACTCTTCCAGCCATTCTGAAATGGAGAACAGACTTCTGATGGACGATCACTAGCAAAATAATTTGGACGAGGTAAGACAGCAATTTTCAGTTTCACAGCTTATAAGAAATCAGTAGCTTGCCCAATGAGACAATTGTTCAAAACTAAATGACAAAGTACTTCCAAGATTAATAATTTACCTCTGAAAAAGTGGGATGCTTCAAACATGCTGAAAAGATCTCTTTTGTCAAATATCAAACCTGATGTTTATTCCAAGAGACAATGCACAAGATTGCAATGCACCCTGCAGATGCATTAAACAGTGTACATATATTTAGTAACACTGTAAGCCAAGCTTCTCTTGCAAACCCACTACCATTGCATCAAATCATAAACAAGAATCTTCAGATGCTGGAAATCCAAGTTACACACACCCATTTTAATTCCACTTTCCATTCCCATATGTCAGTCTACAGCCTCCTCTACTGCCGCGATGAGGCCACACTCAGGTTGGAGGAGCAACAGCTTACGTTCTGTCTGTGTAGCCGCCAACCTGATGGCATGAACACTGATTTCTCAAAATTACAGTAATGCCACCTCCCTTCACCATTCCCCATTCCCTATTTCCTTCTCTCACCTTATCTCCTTACCTGCCCATCTCCTGCCTCTGGTGCTCCTCCCTCTTCCTTTTCTTCCATGGCCTTCTGTCCTCTGCTATCATATATCCCTTCTCCAGGCCTTTATCTCTTTCACCAATCCACTTCCTAGCTCTTTACTTCACCCCCCTCTCTTCCCAGTTTCACCTATCACCTGCAATCTTCTACTTCTTTGTCCCCTCCCCCAACCTTCTTACTCGGACTTCTCATCTTTTTTTCTCTAATCCTGATGAAGGGTCTCAGCCCGAAACATTGACTGTTTACTCTTTTCCGTAGATGCTGCCGGCCTGCCAAGTTCCTCCAGCATTTTGTTACCATTGGGTCAAATGATTTACTATATAGTGGATTAATAGGAAATAGTTACTTAAATAATTCATCTGGAGACTGTACTGATTAATTACAGTTTTTCTACATTTATCAGTTTACAGTTGGGGCTCACAGATTCCTTGGTAAATTTTTCTCCTTTTGTTTTGCATCAGCCCAAGACATGCACCATCTCCAGTGAGCAGAGTGAACTGCTCCTGGGACTTTGCCAGTATTCTGCAATCAGTACTCAAAAGCTACACGGGGCAGCTGAGAGCAGTTCTTCCTATAGTCTACTCTTCCTCCCTGGAGAAAAGGACTTGGCTATGTCTCAGCATTTTGCCACGGTGACATGGCCAAAATTTTAAAAAAATACTTCAGTGTGGGAGAGGCTGCAAATTTGGGAGCAGATCCTGCCATTCTACATTAAACTAGGTTGGGGTTCATAAACACCACCATAGATACCATCTTCAGAAAGCTGCAATGCCCATTACTGCCCACTGGTGACATTCTTTTTAATACCAAATTGAAGTGTATCATTCATAGAATACATTACCTATATAGTGAACAACGCATGTCTGTCCTTTTTTTGGAAATGTCCTGCCTAAAAAAAGATTATAATTAGTACATTTTTATGGTTAGTACTTACTATGTATGACATTTACCAATGACTTGAAATAGATTGCACAATTGAATATATTCAAATGTAACATTGCAAATGTAGGATATTCCATTATTTTAATGCTATTAGCTTTAGAACATAGTGCTTAAACGTACTAACTTTCAGAATTAGTTGCCAAAATGTATCTTCGTCTCGTAAGTTTCAGATTCTATGCCTATTTCAGAATGGTTGGCTTTGATCTCTCAAGGATTTGACTACTGCAATAACTAAACTTTACATATATCTTCGAGCACACGCTCTGTTAAATCAGTAAAAACATGCCGGATCGTTTCCTCGTTCCTCGATACTAACTGAACAAATTGTTCAAGTGAAAATCGAAGTAGAGCGAAATCCCGCAGTCCCTCCGTTATCTCTCCCTTACAGTACAGTACTGGCCTTTAAGCAGCTGTCAGCAAATGCCATTTAAATATCCACACACTGCATTGCTACCAAATTTGTCTAGACTGCTAAGACTGCTACAATGCTAACACAACACATAACCCAACTAACACAATAAATATCCTTTGTAAAGAAGAATTACCGTCTCCTGGCGATATTGTCTCGATTTCAACGCCCATTCTTAAACGATGATAATTTAAAAAATAGATATATGTATCTTTCCACAAGGAAATTGTCAAAATCGCCACTAAAAACGACAGCAACGTCTCTTCTCCCTTCCACCCAGCGTGGCTGGAAATACGCACCAGCCGAGCCCAGCCTGTCAATGAGCGCGTGACGTCGTCCCTGCACGTCAATCATCCGGAACCCACCCAGTTCCCACGCGGAATTGGAAGGTTGGTCGGTTCCGTGCGCCAATCAGCAGCGAGGCAGCGGAGACCGGCTCTTTTCACCCCTCCCCCATCTTCCCGCTAAGCAGGTTTCTGTGGTTCCCACAGCCGACGTGGGGTTAGGTTGAATTTGCAGTCTGGCACGACTATCGAATGGAGAATGGACTTATTTTAAACTAATGGAACTTGACTGAGAGCTTTGCAAGTCTACGGAATATTCTTCGTAATAAAGTACAGTAGAATGTAGAGCCAGATAGAGAAAGAGAGATGTAATCATTTAGTTCGCACACAGTACTGCTCCCTCTGGTTCTAACGGAGATATAACTTGGATCCCTGCCACAGGCAAAGCATTCCAATCACATCACTAACAATGTGTGCTATACACAAAATACTTGGGAGCTCTTCTTTGTTGTACTACTTTTTATTTCTGTTTTTAGTTCTGTACAGGGCTAGTTCAGGTGACATCAGTAAATCTTGTCAGACATTCTCTCGGGATTGAGGATAACTTCCTCATCGTTTTGTAGGTGACTTAGTTAAAGAGGCCATTACGTGAAAGTGCAGGTTCTTTCTGTCAAGAGGGGCAGGCGGTAGGAGATGAGAGTGTAAGTGTTCTGGTCCTTCTGTTGAATGTTCAAAGTGATTCCTAGAACCCATGGGGATATTGTACTTCCGCAGGGAAGCTTTGTGTATATCTTCCCCCACCACCTCGACTCTGTCTGCCTGGTGATCTCCTCCCACAGCAGAACTTGGAAAAGTGCCTGTTACACAACAACGGGAAGGATGTGACAGCACCGGGGAGAGTATACAGGAGATTGATAAAGAGATTGCCTGTCTGGAAAATTTTAGTGTCGGGCTGTTTTTTTCTCTCAGAAATAAAGATGAATGAGTAAGTTATAACTACAGTATAAAACAATCAGGCCTAGATAGACTGGATAGGAAGATTTGACTTCTGGCTCAGAATTTAATTTCCCTAACATCAGGTAATGACCCCACCTTCCTTCACCATTCCCCATCCTCTTTTCCATTTCTCACCTTATCTCCTTGCCTGCCCATCGCCTCCCTCCATTTCTTTCTTCCAAGGCCTTCTGTCCTCAGCTATCAGACTGTCCCTTCTCCAGCCCTGTATCTTTTTCACCAATCAACTTCCCAGCTGTTTACTTCATCCCTCTTCCTCATGGTTTCTCCTATCACCTTGTGCTTCTCCTTCCCCTCCCTCTACCTTCTAAATCTACTCTTTTTTTTCAGTCCTGTCAAAGGGTCTTGGCCCAAAACGTCGACTGTACTCTTTTCCATAGAAGCTGCCAGGCCTGTTAAGTTCTTCCAGCATTTTGTGTGTGTTGCTTTAATTTACCTTAAATGACTTAAAGATTAGGAAGGGGAGTTGATTTCCTATTGCTCATCTA
The DNA here is from genome assembly GCF_048418815.1 of Hemitrygon akajei. Classification (NCBI taxonomy): domain Eukaryota; kingdom Metazoa; phylum Chordata; class Chondrichthyes; order Myliobatiformes; family Dasyatidae; genus Hemitrygon; species Hemitrygon akajei. The sequence goes on from NC_133132.1 coordinate 128,992,070, forward strand.
AAGTAGGATGGGGGTCTGGAACACTGAAAGAAACAACTCTCATAACATATTAAAAAAACTTTGGGGAGTATCTGATATGCCTTTGGCTATATTGCTGCAGATTACAACAATTTTTAAGCTAAAGTGTGCTTCTATGAATTAATTAGCTAAATCCAATTCTGTGTGTATCTAATTATCCATAAATTGCCCACAGTGAACTGAATGATCTGCTTCTAAGCATTGTGACACCATTTTGAGCAGAGGCTTTATATCACTTAAAACTATGGCTCATAATGTATAAATAAATATTTTAATAAAATTTGCTGGCTGGCAGTAATGATTTGCATTAATTAGTCATGTATGAATTTTTGTCAAAGGCACTTTTTGCATACAGATAAGAGTATATTTAGCAATCAGTAACTAAAACAAAAAGACATTTAATGATAATCAAAGTGCCAGGAATGCCATTTGAATCAGAGTGTCATGGAACTCAATATCCATTCTAGAAAAAGTACCTAAGTGTTTTATTTTAATTAACTTATTTAGCAATACGGCATGGCCACGAGCCATTTCAGCTCAGTTGGTCAGCCCCAACCAATTACATCCATGTGACCAATTAACCAACTATCTGGTACATCTTTGAAATTTAGGAGGAAACCGGAGCACCCCATACGATTATGTGGAGAATGTATAAACTCCTTAAAGACAGTAGCATGATTGAACCTAGGTTTTTTGGTGTTGTACTTTTGTTATGCTAACTGCTAGCTACTGTGCCAAAATTTTCATTGCAGTACTAAAGGAATACTGCTTTGTTGGAGTTACCATTGTTTGAATGAGACATTTAACTTTCTGGCTTATTCCTATTTTGATAGGCTTTTCATAAATGCAAAATGTAATTTTCTTGAGAGACTCTTATTATGAGAATGCTTCATGATTGAAGAAAGGAAGGCGAGAACTGATAAATGAATAAAAGAAGATGATGTCATTGACAGAAGCAAATTCAGATGCTTTATGAACTATCTTCTTAATAAGGTAACGGCTACATTGAATGTATCAAATAAGAGCAAGATGACTTGTCAGGAAGGTAATGGAAATCATTGCAGAAAATGTTCAGGGAAGCACACCTTGCTTAAATGACTAGGAAGCCCACACAATTCCCACTTCATGTCTCTGAGGAGGTGACTTATTCAGTCAGTGCTTCTGACCCATTTTTCATGCAGTAGGCTTAAAGTTCAGAGATGGAGAAGGTACTTTTCATGAAAAATTTAAAACTTTAAATCAATTACAAAAGACTATAAGACATGGGGTCATTCAGGTCTGCTCCTCCATTTCAACAAGACTGATCCATTTCCCTCTCAACCCCATTCTCCTTCCTTCTCCCCGTGACCCTTCATGCCTTGAGTAATCAAGAACTTGCATTTTACTTCTCATTGCACAATCTGTTCTGGTTTTGAGGCTATTGATCATGTCAACAATGACTTTTCATCACAACCCTACACTTATGAGAACTGAGGAACAGCATCGAGGCCAGATTAATGGTGGAAGGACAACAGATAGAAGAGATAATGAAGAATTGTTTCAAAGTGCATCTACAACTTGGATACACTCTACATATAAGTTAAAGGATAACTTCAAAGTGGGATCTGGACATAATGAAGCACTTGTCATGTGTGGGCTGTATTCAGAGTACAGTGCAATGGTAGCTTTGGGTCTAGTTTCCTGGAGACTAAGTTAGCTATTAAACCTAGAGGAAATGCAGTCTCTTGCTCTTTAGAACCAGGGCCACTCTCCTGGGCAGCAGGGTTCCCAATAATCTGTTAGAAGAAAAAATGTTGGACTGGTATCTGAACAATGTCATGATGACAGCAGGGATTACAGGGGGCAAACTGAGTTTGTATGTTCTAACTGTGAGCTTCCACGGTACTATTCAGAAATTGGCTAGTAGCTGGGATGTCACGGTTGAGTCCACGAGTATGATAATATAATTATGCAATATTTTCAGACAAGAAAGAATGAGCTGTAAATCCTTTGAGAATCTAACTACCCAAAGGCCTACCCGGCAGGGGAATCTACCAAGTACAAAGAAGTGGTCAGTGCCCACAGAGAGAATACTCTAAAGTATACCTTGTTCATGATTCCGTCCTTGATGCTTGTGTCCTTCACTCCACAGCACACCTTTAGGACCAGCCTCACCACTGACCTGAGCAAGAAGGTTTCTGAGAAAAGCCATATGCCAGCTGAGAAACAACTCGACCTTGAACACAGACACTTTGTTGTAATTCTAAAACATGACTGAGAACTTCAGTATCAAATTCATAACCTCATCTCACACATCTGAAAAGAGAAGCCCATCCCTGCTAATGTGAGTTGCTCTTAAATGTGACCAACAAAAAAAAAAGAGGAACTCTGACTGGGCAGGAGTGTTTAGCTGGTGTCTTAACACAGGGAAAATATAGTTGAAATCCACAGTCACAGCCATCGGTATCTCAGCAAGCAACATCATTTTAAGACATTTTTAAAAATCTGTTGATCCTCAAAATCAGTGGTGTTGGACTGTAGACTCAGGTCACAAGTACAGTTTCTTTTTAAGAAAAAGGAAATGCAGAAAGTGTGCTGGGTTGCACGTAAGATTGATATAAAGACAATGAGATTCCTGCTCCCTTCTGTCGTGCTGGAAAATGTAAAGTCTCTGGAAAATAAAATTGAAGACATCAGAGCAAGGTTGCAGTATCAGAGGGACATCAGGGACTGCTGTGTACTTTGCTTCACAGAAACATGGCTCACTCATTTTAGATGCAGTGCTACAGCTCGGGCTTCACCATCCACCACAAAGACAGAACTGCTGAGTTTTGTAAAGATAGAGGAGGTGGAGCGTGTTTTATGATAAACTCATTGTGGTGCATAGATGTGGCGGTTCTGTCTCAGTTCTGCACACCCAATTGGGAATATCTGACACTCAAATGTTGTCCATTTTATCCGCTGAGAGAGTTTTCTGCCATGATCCTGGTAACAGTATACATTCTACTGGAGGAGCTGAACACCTTGATCAACAGTCAAGAAACAGCACACCCTGATGCCTTCCTGATCATTGCGGGGAATTTCAACCAGGGCAGCTTGAGGAAATCTCAGACCAGTTGCTACCAATATGTCACATTTGGAAATAGAGCCAAGACACTTGACCACTGTTACACCACCATCAAGAACACTTACTGTGCTATCCCATGCCCACACTTTGGTAAGTCCAGTCAACTAGCTGTACTTCCACTTCCAGCGTAATGGCAGTGACTGAGGGCCCCAGTACCAGTGATGAGGACCCCGAAGGTATGGTCAAGGGAGGCGGAGAAGTGCTTACAGGACTGCTTTGAGCTGGTGGACTGAACAATATTGAACAACAAGCTGTCACTGACTCCATCAAGAACTGTGTGGATGGGTGCGTGCCTTCAAGAACATACTGGAAATACCCAGAGACTTAGATGAACCAGGAAGTTCATAGTCTGCTGAGATCTAGATATGTGGCATTCAAGATTGGTGATCCAGACCTGTATAAGAAGTCTAGGTACAACCAATAGAAGATTATTTTAAGAGTGAAAAAGTAATTCTGATTAAAGTTAGAGACAGAATCGGATGCACATCAGCTCTGGTAGCACTTGCAGACCATTACAAGGCAAAATGTAACATCATGAATGGCTGCAATGCTTCACTCCCAAATAAACTCAATGCCTTTTATGCGCACTTTGAAAGAGAGAATAAAACTACACCTGTGAGAGTCCCTACTGCACTTGAAGACTCTGTGACCTCTGTCTCGGAGACTGACATCTGAACATCTTTCAAGAGGGTGAACCGTTGTAAAGCTTCAGGCTCAGGTGGTATACCTGGTCGGGCACTGAACCCCTGTGCCAACCAACTGGTGGGAGTGTTCAGGGATGCCTCTCTCTGCTACAGTTGGAGGTTCGTGCCAGCTTCAAAAGGGTGACAATCATACCAGTGCCCAAGAAGAGCAGGTTGAGCTGCCTCAACAATATTGTCCAGTTGCACTCACTTCTATTATGATGAAGTGCTTTGAAAAATTAATCAAGGCCTATAGAGGCGAGGTGAAAGATGGCACTAAACAGTGACTATTTTGCTTTCATCTTTGGAAACAGCTCTATTTCTATCTTTGAAATCTTTTTTTTCCTTTTCAGGGTATGGGGGGGGGGGGGTGGTTCCTTTGAAGACTCTGACCTGGAGTTATCTCTGACTTTGGTTCTTTGTGGGAATGGGACCTGCTCTCAGGGTCTCACGACCAGCCACTCTTTGATACCTCAAGGACGTGGCCTGGAAGGTGAGCGCATCTTCAGAGTTCTGGGTTTTCATGGCTCTGGGAACGTGCTGATTCTAGGCCGGTGCCCCTGACTGAAGCGTCGTGGGAGAACACGAAACATCAGGAGCAGCGGGGTAGCTGCTGGGGGTCATGAGCCCGAAGACCTGAGCCTTTCTGGTGCCAACTCTCTGGGCGCAGAGCTCAGAAAAAGCAACACAACAGACTTTTGACATTGTAAATCAGCAAGTTGTTTGTTTTGTCTCCCCTCTCCTTGTGAAATGGGGACACCTCTTTTTCCCGTATTAGGGAGAGTGAGAGCCTGTGGTATGCCAAAATGTGAGGTGAATGAGTATTTTTGGGGTACTGCAAGTCTGTGTCTTTATTGATGCTGTACTGCATGCTTGAGGGCTTGGTGGAGGGTGCTGATGGTTTTTTGCAGGTGGGAATGGGGTCATTATCTTGCTGCTGCTTGTGTGTGGGAGGGGGAGTTGGGAGGGCAGCTTTGGGGTTCTAACATTTTAACTGTCATTCATTCTTTGGACGCTCCTCTGTTTTCATGGAAGTCTGCGAAGAAAAAGAATTTCAGGATGTATATTGCATACATTTCTCTGCCATTATATGTACCTATTGAAATCTATTGAATCAATTCCTGTCTAAGCAAGGACATGGACCTACTACAGTTTAGCTATCACCACAATGGGTCTACAACAGATTCAATCTCACTGGTTCTCTGCTCAGCTTTGGACCACCAGAACAATAGCAATACCTATGCCAGGCTTTTGTTTATTGATTACAGCTCAGCTTATGACACCATAATACCATCAGTACAAACCAACAAGCTACAAAACCTGGGTCTCTGTACCTCCCTCTGCTACTGAATCCTTGACTTCCTCATTGGGAGGCCATAGTCAGTATGGATTGGAAATAATATCTCCTCCTTACAGACAGTCAACACCGGCGCCCTCAAGGATGAGTGCTTAGCCCACTGCGCTATTCTCTGAGCTCATGACTATGTGGCTAGCACAGCTCAAATGCCATCTATAAATTTCCTGATGACAGAACTATTGTTGGCAGAATTTCAGATGGTGATGAGAAAGAATACAGGAGTGAGGTAGATCAGCTGGGTGAGTGGTGTCTCAACAGCCTTGCACTGAAGTCGCTAAAACAAAGGAAATGATTGTGGTCATCACAAAGGGAAGTAGAGTGAACATGTACCAGTCCTCATTAAAGAATCACAGTGGAAAGGGTAAGCAGCTTTAAGTTCCTGTGTGGCAACATCTCTGAAGATCTAGCCCCGGCCCAATACATTGACGCAATTACAAAGAAAGCATGATTGAGGCTAATTTTTTTTTTGAGGAACAAACACGAGGAAATCTGCAGAAGCTGGAAATTCAACCAAAACTTTCCCCCCTCCTTTTTTTTCTCTCTTTCTGCCCATCACTCTGCCTGTTCTCCATCTCCCTCTGGTGCTCCCCTCTCCCTTTCTTTCTCCCTAGGCCTCCCATCCTATGATCCTTTCCCTTCTCCAGCTCTGTATCCCTTTAGCCAATCACCTTTCCGGCTCTTAGCTTCATCCCACCCCCTCCAGTCTTCTATCATTTCGCATTTTCCCCTCCCCCTTCTACTTTCAAATCTCTTACTATCTTTCCTTTCAGTTAGTCCTGACGAAGGGTCTCAGCCCGAAACATCGACAGTGCTTCTCCCTATAGATGCTGCCTGGCCTGCTGTGTTCCACCAGCATTTTGTGTGTGTTGTTTTTTTTTAGGAGATTTGGTTTGTCACCAAAGACTCCAGCAAATTTCTACAGATGTACCGTGGAGTGCATTCAAACTGGTTGCATCACCATCTGGTATGGAGGGACCATGGTATAGGATGGTAAAAAGCTGCAGAAGGTTGCAAACTCAGCCCGGTTCACTAGATTTCCCAACACTGACAGCATCTTTTAAAGACGATGCCTCAAAAAGATGGCATCCACCATTAAGGACCCATTCACTCAGGACATGGCCTCTTCTCATTGCTACCATCAGGGAGGAAATCCAGGAGTGTGGTGACACACATTAAACAATTCAGGAACAGCTTCTTCCTGTCACTAATTTTTTGCGTCACTTTTTTCACTATTTAATGTAATAATTTATATATATCTTACTGTAATTTATGTTTTTAAATTGTGTATTACAATGTACTGTTGCTGCAAAACAACAAATCTCACAGCATATGGCAGTGATATTAAACCAGATACTGATTCTGAGTGTAAGTTACTGCTTATTACCAGACTTCCCCTCGGACATCTGCTCCAGTGGCCAAAGACCTGCTCCTCACTTTGGGACGTGGATTCTGTCCATTCGGAGGCACAGTGTAAATGATCCCCTTCCTTTCAATCCCAAAGGAAATGCAGGGTGCAGTATCAACTGCTGTACATGGATATTTCAGGGGAATTTGATTGCTAACAGTAATTGATCACCATCTTATTTCTGCCTTGTGATCACATCAAAGTAGTGATCTTAATCAAAAGTTCCACCACAACACATGGTGATGGCAAGCAAGGCAACATCATCTCTCCCGCATTTTAAAATCTTTCTTAGCAGAATCCTGTACCATAATAAATACCTGCTAAAAAGGCATTAACACCTGTTCAACTTTCAGCAACTCCATTTCAGAATCAAATTCATTCCAACTTTAGTATTGCTCATGATATTTCCGTATATACACATTCAGGTTAAGCTCTAAGTCATTATTAACCCATTTACTGAAAGATACAAGCAAATGGATCTTAACTTACAACAATGAAAAATCCTCTATCCCAGCTGTGAAAAGTTACCCTGTGAGAATTAAATCCTAAATAAATATATGGTGATGAAACGTATCATCTCCTGCATGAGAAGCGACTTGGATCTGCTCCAATTTGCCTCCCAGCACTGCAGACCCGCAGTAGATGACATTTCGTGGCTCTTCACTCAGCCCTGGAACAACTGGACAGCAAAGGTGCATACACCAGGATGTTCTTTATCAACTACAGTTTGGCATTCTTACTTTCATCTCCTCAAAGCTAATCAATGAACTTTAAGACCTGGGCCTCAATACCTCCTTGTGCAATTGGATCTTCAATTTTCTGACTTGCAGACCCTAGTCATTTCGGATTCAGCACAGGTGCACCACAGGGCAGTGTGTTTAACCTCCTGCTCTACGTACTTTACATTTATGTGTAACTGTGCACAGCTCCAATGGCGTACTTAAGTTTGCTGATGAAACCATTGTCATAGGCTGAAGCAAAGGTGGTGAGGAATCAACATTTAGGAAGGCGATTGAAAATCTGGATGAGTGGTGCCACCATCGCAACCTCTTATTCAATAGCAGCAAGACCAAGGAGTGGATTATTGACTTCAGGAGGAAACCAGAGTTCCATGAGCCAGTCACAAGCAAGAGAAAATCTGCGGATGCTGGAAATCCAAGCAACGCACACAAAATGCTGGAGGAACTCAGCAGGCCAGCCAGCAAGTATGGGAAAGAGTACAGTCGACGTTTCAGGCTGAGACCCTTCAGTAGGACTGGAGAAAAAAAAGATGAGGAGTCAGAGTCAGAAGGTGGAGGGAGAAACAAAAGTGATAGGTGAAACCAGGTGGGAGCCCCGTTATTGGAAGTTTGAGAAATTGATGTTTACGTCACCAGGTTGGAGGCTACCCAGATGGAATATAAGGTGTTGCTGCTCCAACCTGAGTGTGTCCTCATTGTGGCACAAGAGGAGGCTGTGGATTGACATTTCAGAATGTGAATGGGAAGTGGAATTAAAATGTTTGGCTACTGGGAGATCCTGCTTTTTCTGGCAGATGGAGTGTAGATGCTCCGTGAGAAACAACCATGAGCCAATCCTCATTGGGGAATCAGAGATGGAGAGGGTCAGCAACTTTAGTTACCATTTCAAAGAACATGACCTGAGGCCAGCAATTAAGTGCAATTACAAAGAAAGCAAGACAGTGCCTCTACTTCCTTACTTCTGCATGACATGTAAAACTTTGACAAACTTCTATAGGTATGTGGTGGAGAGTATATTGACTGGTTGCATCACAGCCTAGTATGGAAACAACAATGCCTTTGAGTGGAAAATCCTACAAAAAGTAATGGGAAATGGCCCAGTCCATCACTGGTAAAGCCCTCCCCAACTTTGAGCACATCTACATGGAGTGTTGGTGCAGGAAAGCAGCATCCATCATCAGGGACCCTCACCACCCATGACATGCTCTCTTCTCACTGCTGCCATCAGGAAAAAGGTAAGGGAGCCTCAGGACCAACACTGCCAGATTCAGGATCAACAGTCAGGCTCTTGAACGAAAGGGGATAACCTCACTCAAGTTCACTTGTACCATCACTACCCATGGACCACTTTCAAGGACTCTTCATCTCATGTTCTTGATATTTTTCTGCTTATTAATTAATTATTATTATTATTTATTTTTATAACTGCGCAGTTTATTGTCTTTTGCACACTGGTTGTCCACCTTGTAGGAGCAGACTTTCATTGATTCTATTTTGGTAATTGTATGTATTGAGTATGCCTGCAAAAAAATTGATCTCAGGGTTGGATGAGATGATATATGTACTTTGATAATAAATTTACTTTAAACTTTGAACCTCCTTTATTTCACTAGTACAGTCAAGAGCTAATTGAGAATAAGAGTGTCTGGACATCAAGTCCTTAAATCAGGCATGTAGCTGGTGGTGTACAGAACAGCAGTGGTCCCTGTCCTCCTGAAAGCCTCTGAGTCATGCACTACCTGCAGCAAGAACCTTCAAGCTTTGGTGGAGTAGGTAGGTGGGTGGGGATACCAATGCTGTTCTCCACAACGTCCTCCAAATTCACTGAAAGGATAAATAAACCAATGTCAAATTCCACTGCCTTGCCAATATCCTCAGCACTGAAGGCTCAGTTAGTTCTGACAGACAGGACATCAGATTTAAGTGTCCAACATCAAACTGCTGATGCAGGCAGTTCTTACAAACCCTGTTAAGACAAGAAAGTATAAGGTGGACAAAAATGTCCTCAAAGCCCTCTTGAACAAAAAGTAAAAATTTCCTTAATCCTCATCCACTTGCTCAAAGCTGAGAAAGGATATTCCTGTAGACCAGAATAAATGTGCATCACCTCACATACAACCCAATCCAATCAAATATCTCAACAGATCCTCTAAGTGCCAGACCGACTTCATCAGGCACCACTAAGAGCCATAAAAGGCACTTTATAAAAGGTAAATAATTTTTTTGAATCTGGGTCAGTAACACAGATCCTGTAAAATCTCAGGAGACTCACTGCAAACTTCATAGCTAGACATTGACATTAATCATGTAGACTTTTAAAATGTAGGTTGCAAGAGAGTTCACATTGTACAATTTTCAGAGACAGAAAACTACTGTTTTACATCTTACAAAACATTGTATGCATTATCACAATAGTAGCAACTGTTCTACTGCAACTTTTCTGCTTCACCCAGATACATTTCCTTTAGTAAGGACATGTAATGTACAGAAATACAACTAATAATTTGGCCTATGTTGGCTGCACCCCCTTTCTGATACCAGTTCATAAGGGTTTAGCTGCTGAGGCTCAGCTTTCTGTGGAAACACTGTTCAATGAAGTCCAGGGAGGTGCATCCAGTATTTGTTTTTAAATGCATCTCTCCAAATTTAAACATGCTCTATATCTGACCTTCCTCCCATCCACTGTTCCTCTGTTTCTCCAACAATCTACACAATATCCAGGTGTCTCTTTCACATCCACAGAATCTTCTCTCTGCTCCCCTAACTTTTAAATTCCTGATCACCACTATGCTTTTCTTCTCTCCATTTCCCTTCTGACTCAGCACTGGATCTGATCCCTGTGATGCCCTTCCTCAATATTATCCAAATTGAAGGGAATGGCCACTCTGCGCTATCTCTCTGTTCCCTTTTTCCTCTCCTGGTAGTTACACAACTACCTGCCTCTTGCAATATTGGGGTGACTTCCGCTCTGTAGCTCTTACCTGTCACCTCCTCATGTCCTGTATTAATGCAACTGTGAAGTCAGAAATATAGCTTAACCCAAAGCTCCAGTGTATCTCTGATTGATTGTGCATCATGTCACCTTGAATTCAAAAATGCACTGGCATAAGTGTTTTGTGCAAGGTAAGTTTAATTGCATTTCTCAGGGATTTAACAATTGCAATTATTTAGTTGAACGGAGATTTTATACAATTGTAGACAATGGGGACTGGTAGGTCAGGTGGGCCCATTGTCTTTGCTTGTTGTCGCTCCACTGAACTTGTGTCCTCATACCTCGACTCCATTCCATCCCCTGCGGTTCAGTCCCTTCCCACCTATATTTGAAACATTTCTCAGGCTCTTGATCTCCTCACTAACTTTCAACTTCCTGGCCCTTACACCTTGTTTTCACCATGGATATCCAGTTCTGGTACAATTCTACCCCCCATTAAGAAGGCCTTATAGCTCTTTACTTCTTTCTCAATAAAAGATCCAACCAGTTCCATTCTACCACCACTCTCCACTATCTGGCAGCACTGGTCCTCACCTTCAACAATTTTTCTGATGCCTCCTCTCACTTTCTCCAGACTCAAGGGGTAGCCGTGGGCACCTGCATGTGCCCCACTTTTGCCTGTCTTTTCTTTGGCTGTGTAGAACAGCCCATGCTCCAAGCCTTCCCTCATAAAGTTCCCCAACTCTTCATGCACCTATGCTAAGCTCATCAATTTCATAAACTTTGCCTCCAATTTCCACCCTGCCCTTAATTTCACTTGGTCCATTTCTGACACATCCCTCCGCTTTCTCAATCTCTTTATCCCCGTCTTTGGAGACAAACTGTCGATCAACATCTTTTATAAACCTATCCATTCCCATGGCTATTTTGACTATACCTTTTCCCAATTCTTTCCATCCCGCCTCCTGTAAAAATGCTATTCCCTTTTCTCAGTTCCTTTGTCTCTCCTATATTTGTTTCCAGGATGAGGCTCTCCATTCCAGGACATCAGAGATATCCTCCTCCTTTAAAGAACAGTGTTTCCCTCCCTCCACTATTGATGCCACCCTCATCTGCATCTCCATTTCCTGTACATTTGTGCTAACTCCATCTTCGCACCATCTTAACAGGATAGAGTTCCTCTTATCCCTATCTACTATCCATGAGCCTCTGCATCCATCACATCATTCTCCGCAACTTCTGCTACATCTAAAGGGATCCTAATGCCAAACGCATCTTTACCCATCCCCACCCCACTCCACTTTCTACAGGGATGGCTCCCTCCATGAATCTCTTGGCCATTAGTCCTCCTCACGAATCTCCCTCCCAGCACTTACCCCTGCAAGTGGCCAAAGTGCTACACCTGCCCATTCACCTCCTCCCTCACCTCCATTCTGGGGCCCAAACAGTCCTTCCAGATGAGGCAACACTTCACCTGCGAGTATGCTGGGGTTGTCTATTATGTCTGGTGCTCCCAATGTGGCCTCCTCTACAATGGTGAGATCCATTGTAAGTTGGGGGACTGCTGTGTCGAGCACCTCCACTCCATCCGCCAAAAGCGTACCTACCTAATGACCAAACACTTAAATTCCAATTCCCATTCCCATTCTGATGTGTCGGTCCATGGCCTCCTCTTGTGTAAGATGAGGGCACCCTTAGGGTGGAGGAGCAACACCTTGTATTCCTTCTTGGTAACCTCCAAGCTGATGGCATGAGTACTGATTTCTCCTTCTAGTAACAAATATTTTCCCTCCCCTCCTCTCCTCTTCTATTCTCCACTCTGGCCTTTTACCACTTCTCACCTGCCTATCACCCCCCTCCCAGTCCCCTCCTCCTTCCCTTTCTCCAATGGTTCTCTCTTCCCTCCTATCAGATTCCTTCTTTTCCAGCCCTTTACCTTTCCCACCCATCTGTCACCTTCTGTCTAGCCTCCTTCCCCTCCCCACACCTTTTTATTCTGGTGTTTTCCCCCTTCCTTTCTGGTCATGAGGAAGGATCTCAGCCTGAAATGTCCACTGTTTGGTCATTTCCAAAGGTGCTGCCCGACCTGCTGAGTTCCTCCAGCATTTTGTGTGTGGTGCTTTGAATTTCCAGCATCTGCAGAATTTCTCATGTTAATGAAGACTGGTGATGGTTACACTACAACTTCTTGCTTTTTCACTCTTATTTTGCTCACAGGATTACATTAGCCAACAGAAGGATTTCTTGATGATTTTATACTCAGTTATCTGCCAACTCCAGTATGTGCATTATGCAAATTTAATTGCATCCTCCTCTTCCAACTTTCACCCATTCCCTGAAAATATATTCAAAATGTGTGTATACAGAACAGCTGCCACCATTCCAAGTGCTTTCTACAGCTTCCAGCATGTCATATCCTTCTCCTCTTTCTCCAGAATTTAAGGACATTATATTTAGTCATCTGCCAAAAAGTGAAGGAAAAATTGTGCCTATACTTAATCTTCCAGATTCCCAGTGGTACCAATAAGAATAGCTGCCAGCTTTTAGTTTTGTACTTTTACAGCACTCTAAAGGAAGTTGGCTACCATATATGCAGGTGTATAAAATTATATTTAAGGCTGAATATGGGAAAGTGAGATTGTCAATGCTGAAGATCATGTTCTTCATACCTTAGGATTGATGAAATTCCCACTACAATTCTGAGAACAACACTTTGAACATTGGAGGAGGCAATTAAGGAGGTCCTTTGTGAATACTTTGCTTGTTGCAGATAAAAGGGAGACTCTTATGCAGGTATGGCAATTGAATTTCCTTTTTCTTGAAGGTTGTCATGATTACACTGGTGCTTATGTCCCTTGGCATGTGAATTTGTCTGAAGTTGTACTTTACTGCCCAGCTATACAATTGCAGGTAAAGTGTTTTGTGTGTATTTGTTGTTCTTCAGTTTCTTATTGTAATACCAGAAGAAATAGGAGCAGAATTAGGCTCTCTGCCCATCAAGTCTGCTCTACCATTCTATCACAGCTGATTTATTGTTCTTCTCAACCCCCTTCTCCCTGCAACCTTTGAAGCCCTTACTAATCAAGAATCTATCAACCCTGCTTTAACAATACCCAATGACTTGGCCTCCACAGCCATCAGATTTACCATCCTCTGGCTAAAGAAATTCCTCCTCATTTCTGCTCTAAAGGGATGTCTTTGTCTTCTGAGGCTGTGCCCTCTGGTCAAAGACTCCCTCACTATAGAAAACATCCTCTCCACATCCACTCTATCTAGGCCTTTCAATATTTGATAGGGTTCAGTAAAATTCTCCTCATTCTTCCAAACTCCAGCGAGTGCAGCCATCAAACCCTTTCATTCCTTGGATCATTCTCATGAACATCCTCTGGACCATCTCCAATGCCTGCGCATCATTACTTTAGATAAGGGGTCCAAAACTGCTCATAATACACCAAGTGCAACCTGACTAATACCTGAAAAAGCCTCAGGATTACTAATTTTGGGGTGCAAGTAAGACCTGCTGAGTTCTTTGAACATTTTGTGTGTGTTCACATAGTAGGTGAAGGAGAATCCTAAGCACTTCAGATATATTAAGAGCAAAAGGATAGCATGGAACAAAATTCGTCCTCTGGAAGTTCAGACTGTTAACCTCTGCATGGAGCCGAAACAGCTGGGGAAATCATAAACAGATTTTTACATCTATATTTACTCGAGAGATGGACACAGAGTCTATAGAAGTGAGGCAATGCAGCAGTGAGGTCTTGGACCTTATTCATATTACAGAGGAGGAGGTGTGGTGACAAGAGACCTTGGCAAGGATGATTAGGACCCAAGTCCTGGAGTATCCAAGACTAAAATAGAGACATGATATGAGACTGAAACTAGAGGCTAGACAAGAATCTAAAGTTAAACTGATGATTAAGCACCCAACTTCAGTTCAGGTGCTCTTTAAATATTAAAGTCCTGGTGCAAAAAACTAGCCGCCAATTAGTGGAGCGGGCCTGAATTGTTAAAGGAGCTGTGCCAGCTATCCCATATTCTGGAGAGCTTGAGCGTCTAAACCTCAGTCTGCTGCAGTTGGGTGTGTGTTGTAACAAGACCCACCCCCCCCCCCCCACCCAGGTCGATTCCTGACGCCCCTGGATGTTCGGAGAGACGATGATAGTAGCCATGGATGAGTGCTGGATCCAAGATGTCCCTTTCTGGAACCCAGCATAGCTCCTCGGGTCCGAATCCTTCCCATTCCACGAGGAACTGCCGAGCACCCTGAGCAGTTCGTGAATCCAGAATTCTTTTTACGGTGAAGACTTGCTCCCCATCGACAAACCTGGGTGGCAGCAGGACTGATGGTGGTGAGGCCTGGTATTTACAGGTTTTAATTTGGGAAGGTGGGATTGATCTTGAGGGTCTTTGGGGGGTTGCAAGATGTAAGCCACTGGGTTTGCTTTCTTCAGAACCTTGAAGGATCCAGTGAACTTGGGCATCACCTTCCCAGACTCTACCCACAGAGGCAAATCCTGAGTAGACAGCCAGACCTGTTTCCCAGGCTGCCAAGCTGGTTCCCGTCTTCTCTTGTAGTTCGATGTAGAGGCCAGCGAAATCTCCCTTGCTCTTGTCCATTTTTCCCTGCAGCATCAGATGAGATCTTCAGCAGCAGGAACCCCAATCTCGGCCTGCTGCTCAGGGAAGAATGACAGAGAATAATAAATTGGCATTTGAACGGGGAAATCTTGTGCGCAGAATGCTACTTCTGCCCACATCAAATGGTCGCACCACTCCTCTGGTTTTTATGAGGCCAGGCATCTTAATTCCATCTTCTGGTTCACCCACTCCATCTGGTTGTTGGACTGCAGCTGAATTACAGAGGAAAGATTCTCTGTTGCCCCATCAGCCTGCACAACACTCTCCAAAAATGTGACACGATTGAGGACCATGATCTGACACAGTGCCCACCAGAAATCCATAGATCCTGAAGAACTGGTGCAGGACAATTATGGTCATCTCCACCACAGATAGTAGTTTGTTCAAGGCAATGAATTTGCAGGCCTTTGAAAAATCAACTACTATTACCATGATGACGGTCTTCCCGTTGGAAGGCGGAAGACCTGTTACAGAGTCCACGCAGGTGTGTTCTCCTGGTCTGTCAGGAACAGGTAGAGGGTGAAGGAGCCTTTGGGGTTAGTCTCAATTGTACTGTGATGTACTTAGACCTGGGGGAGAATGGTTAGGACTCAAGTGCTGGAGTATCCAAGACTAGAAATGAAACACGATGCAAGACTGAAATGAAGACAGGGTTCTAATCTAGACACCAGACAAGAATCCAAAGTTGAGCTGACAATTGAGCACCAAACCTCAGTTCAAGTGCTCAATAAATATTAAAATCCAGGTGCCAAAACATGGCTGCCAGTTAGCAGGACAGGCCTGAATCTTTACAGGAGCCACACCAGATGTCCATATTCCAGAGAATTAGAGTGTCTAAACCCCAGAGGTTGGTGTGGTTGGGTGTGTGTCGTAACAGGTGTTTGCTATCTTGTGTTATTAAATCCCCGTGTCCTGGCAATGGGTTCCCTCAGACCCTATTGGAGGCTAGTGCAGAAATTGCAGGAGCCCCGGCAGAGAGATATGAAACATCCTTGGCCATGGGTGAATAAAACAGGAAATTATTAGCCAGTAAGCTTGCCATCAGTAATGAGAAAGTTACTGGAAGCCATTTGAATGGACCGCATGCAGAATATAAGTTTTCGAATAGACATGGATTTATTAGGTATAGTAAACGTGGCTTTGTGCGTGGTAATACATGTTCACCCGATCTTACAGGCTTTTTTCGAGGAAATTACTAGGAAGGTTAATGAAGGCAAGGCGGTGGATGTTGTCTGCATGGGCTTTAGCAAAGCCTTTGGAAAGGTCCCGCGGGGGAAGTTTGGCACAAAGGTTTGGTCGCTTGGCATTCAAGATAGTAATTTGGATTGGAGATTGGTTTCACAGAAGAACCCACAGAATGGTTGTCGATGGTTGCCTCTCTGTTTGGAGGCCTGTGACGACTGGTGTGCTGCAGGGATTGGTGCCGAGCCTGTTGTTATTTGTTTAAGTATATCAATTAAATGGATGGTTATGTGGTTAAACTGGGTCAGCAAATATGTGGATGACACCAAAATTGGGGGCTATAGTGGACAGTGAGGAAGAATCTCAAAGCTTGCAATGGGATCTGGACTAGCTGGAAAAATGGTAGATGGAATTTAATGCAGATAAGTGTGAGATGTCACAATTTGGGATAACCATCAAGGGTAGGTCTTATATGATGAGTGGTAAGGCACTGAGGAGTGCGGTAGAGCAGAGAGATCTGGGAATACAGATCCATAATTCCTTGAATGTGGCACCACAGGTAAATAGGATTGTAAAGAAATCTTTTGGCACATTGGCCTTCATAGATCAAAGTATTGAGTACAGGAGATGGGATGTTATGTTGAAATTGTATAAGATGTTGGTGAGGCCTAATTTGAGATATTGTGTCCAGTTTTAGTCTACTGCCTACAGGAAAGATGTAAACAAGATTGAAAGAGTGAAGAGAAAATTTACTAGGATGTTACTTGGACTTGAGGACCTAAATTACAGGGAAAGATTGAATAGGTTAGGACTTCATTCCCTGGAATGTAGAAGATTGAGGGGAGATTTGATAGAGCTATACAAAATTATGAGGGGTAAATGCAAGCAGGTTTTTCCCACTGAGGTTGGGTGGGAGGTCATGGATTGAGGATGAAAGGTGAAATGTTTAAGGAAAATAATGGGGGGACATCTTAACTTAGAGGGTTTTGAGAGTGTGGAACTAACTGCCAGTGCAAGTGGTAGATGTGAGGTCAATTTCAACATTTAAGAGGAATTTGAATAGCTACAGTATGGGAGGGGTGGGGTATGGAGTGTTATGGTCCAGGTGCAGGTCAACGGAACTAGATAGATGAATGGTTTGGCACTGACTTGATTGGTTGAAATGCCTGTTTCTGTGCTGTAGTATTGTATGACCCTAGAAGGTCTACAGCAGCTGCAACTGGCATGAGAGGAAACATCACTGGCATTTGGCTTATGAAGAATGGAAAGACTGGTAGGAACTAAAACTATTAAGCTCTATGTTGGATCAGAAATGTTGTGCAGTGCCTAAAAATGATATATTTCCAACATTTGCAGTATTTTGCTTCTTGATATTCTTGAACTTCTTTTGAACTTCATTTTCAATGCTGGGCAGTTCACAGAGAAGTGGGGTAAAGAATTAAAATGACAACTATCATACCTGCTAAATGAAGCTAGTTGTTAGGAAAGTATTCACCCAATCCATGTTGCATTTTCTCAATGTCAAGGATGTTGGTGTTTCTGTCAAATTTGTATTAAGCAAGGTTGAACAGAAAGATAATGAGTGATAATAAGATGTTAACCAATTTATTCTTTTAGATAATAAAAATGAATTTGTCTAGAATCTAACTCAAATCGACTAAAGTTCCTATATTTAAATTTGACACAGCAAAACTTGTTGCTAGGAGCTAACTGTTTAAAGCTTTTATAATTCTGTCTTGACTCTTCTCAATCTTTTGAAAGAAGAGAATAATCTGTTAGCCAATTATTCATAATGTGCTATTCTCTCAAATTCTGACATTTCTCCAAGAAAAATAGTTAAGTAGGTTTTTTGAAAAAAAAACACAAATGCTTAAGGATATGGATAATGAACAACCTAGTAAAGTTAGACTGGATAACTTCATTGGAAAAAATTCTCACTGTGTCAAAACATTTGGATATGACCCAAGTGCAGAGAGAGACACACACGGAAGCAGTTCAATAGTTCACTGACTTTAATAAGAACAGTTGAAGAATTTAAAGGAAAAGAAAAACAATAAACACTAGGCCAACAGTGCCGTTAACTAAAACTCCAAAGCTGAAAGTCAACACCAACACTGCGGCTGGAAGCAATGACTAATACTAAATGAATACCGCTCCTTGACAGCATCACGCAAAACAGTAATCTTCTTTCCCAGACAAGGATGAGGATAAACAGGGAGTGTAAACATTGCTATGCTTTTGATCAAGTCTCAACAAGACTAGAACAAAAACAGGGGAATTAAATACCACCATAATGGAGCACTAATTAACCTAGACACTGCAGCAGAGTCTGCAATTGCGACACACTGCCCCTTCTTTGTTACAAATGTGTTATCTCAAATTCATTATTCATAATTTCATCTAAAGTTCTTAAAAGATCTAACACATGTAGAATAGTTTCTTGACGTGTTTCCAAGTTTCTTTCAAAAATGAGTCTTGATTTTGTTGAAATCTGGGGTTTGGGAACAACAGGAAAACAACCTTTTAAATGCACTATGAGAATGAAATTATTTTTAGCCCTTACGAGCAATCAAGATAAATCTGGTGGAAAAAGCTGAAAGAAAAGGGATTTGCTGCATAAAGTACTAAACTAAAGTGCTTTCCCTTTACATTGCTAAAATTGAAAGTATGGTTATCCAAATAGAATTTCTTTATTGCAAAATTCATATTTAATTGGGGAATCTTGTTTTATATGGATATCTTGGTACAGAATAGGAAAACTAAAAAAAGTACTCTCATTTAACATCATTTTATTAACCTTATTATTCTGCATTGTCAATTCATGCTTTTTAATAATTTGCAGTATTTCTTTCCAAAATATTTGCCTTCGCAAATTTGGCCTCCAGTATGGAAAGATTTTTCCACTCCCATTTCAGATTTAACACTTGTGAAGTGAGATTTCTGCTGAGACAGGGCAGGATAAATCAAAAGAGTAGGTCTGGAGTTTTTGGAAAGCTGAGGCTTACACAGAATTTGAAATTCGATGGCTTTTGGAAGGGCATTAATAAATATCCCCTGTGCACCAATTCTTCACCTCATTAATGCCAGGTTTCCCAACAACTGCGCAGTGTTGTGTATCTCATAGTTTCAGCACTGGTTTTATTCATGCCCCCCTCTGTCTTTACTTATCTCCTTATGCTTACATTTTCAGACAGATCAGTGGCCCTTAGGAAACCTCAAACACCCTCTCTGAATCTAAAACTCCATCTTTTGTTGTAACCCAATCTCTCCTTGACTCCACTCAATTATAAACATTCCTACTGTTCTCTCCTCCATTCCCCCTTTCCTTGCACCTTAAAACATGTTTGATTTCTAACTTTTCCTAATTTTCCTGAAATGTTAACTCTTTTCTCCTCTATACCACTGTGCACCTGGGTGTTGGACTTCCTAAACAACAGAGCTCAGATATGCAGAATGCACACCTGCTCCCCCCTCCCCATCATCCTCAGCGTGGGTGCCTCCCGGGGCTGTGCTGAGCCCATTGCTGTACACCCTGTTCACACGTGACTGCGAGGCCAATAACCCAAAAAATCACGTTGTCCTCAACCTTTTCATCGATGTCACCAAGACAAAGGAGATGGTTACCGACTTCAGGAGAACTCGCACCACTCATTCCCATCTTTACATCAGCAACACAGCAGAAGAAACTACTAGTGGTTTCAAGCTCAGGGAGTGCACTTCACCCAAAACTGCTGATGGTGTCAAAACTCATTCTAACAATCAAGAAGCTCTGTTTTCTGTGAAGGCTAAAGAAAATTGGATGATGCACATCTGTCTGCAAGTCAATCTACTGAAGACCCACATCCAGCTTGCTAGTATACTCTCTGAATTATTTGCTTTTTACTTTGACCACTTTGTCATGACCGTGATTTGATACATGAATGAACCAGTCTTGCTTTTCACTTCTCCTTTTGTCAGCCACTGCCCTCTTCCCTACCCACTCTACCTCTCTGCTATGCCTGGTCCAACTTTCTTTGCCTTTATTCTTGCTCAAACTTTTTACATCGCAAACAATTTCCATTTCTAACAAGGACCATTGGCATGAAACCTTTAATTGGTTTCTCTCCCTCCAGAGATACTGCATTAGCTGAATATTTCTAGAACTTCTCTTCATATCTCATATTTTACATACTGATCTTAGAGGAACGATGAGATAAATTGAGACTGTTAAAATTCTGGACCTTTTCACAAACAGATTGTGACTGCTGGGTCAACTGAGATTTTCAAAGCTGAGATTAGTTGATTATTGTTTGGTAAAACTGTTAAGGGATTTAAAAAGGTGATAAGAAAGGAAAGAGGTTTCAAAGGGATTTAGATAAGCAAGTAGGCAACAATTTGTTCAATATAGAACAATGTGAAAAATATGAAAATATCCATTTCAGGAGGAAAAAACAGAAATATTGTATTTTTTTAAAAGTGGGAGATTGAGAAATTATGTTCAAAGGGACATAGTTAGCCTTGTATGCATCTTGTTGAAATCTAATCAGGAAATTAGGCAAATGATATGTTAGCCATTACTGCAAAGTGATTTGAGTACACGTGTAAACATATATTACTATAATGATACACTACTTTGGTAATACCATACCTGGAGCACTGTGTGCAATTCTCATTTTCTAACTACAAAAATAAATATCCTTGTTATCTTAGAGAGCGCAGCAAAATTTTACCAGTCTATTTCCTGGGAGTCAGTTTGTGATTTGAGGAGAGATTGAGTAGATGGGACCTCTATATTTTAGAATTTAAAAGATGCGAAGTGACCTCATTGAAACTTATAGAATTCTTAAGAGGGCTTGACAGGGTGGATAGAAAGGTTGTTTTCCCTGGATAAAAAATATAGCTGGAGGTCACAGTCTTAAAATAAGGGGTAGGCTGCTTACGATTGAAATTTCTTTAATAAGGGGGTGAAGAATCTTTGAATTTTCTATCCTGGACAGCTGTGGAGGCTCAGTCAGTGATTTCATTCAAAACAGAATGGTAGATTTCCTTACAATATAGAATCAAGGGAAATAGTGACAGGGCAGGAAATTAGATTACGATTTTAAAAAAATCAGTCACAACTTTGTTCCATGACAGAGAAAGCTCAATGGGCCCACTCGTGAAGATTTTCATATATTTTTATTCTTATTTTTTGAATCAAGAGAGTCATTTTGGAAAAATAATATACAACACATGAGAGGCATGTTAAATTAAAAAATAGCTACCAATCTAATCCCAACTTCCTGTACTTGATCAGCAGCCCTGTAGGTCATATCTTTATGAATACACATACAGGGCTTTCTTTAAAACTTCCTCTATCACCCATAGACAATGTGTTCCAGATCTTAACACCCACTTGGTTAAAAGAAAGAAGTTCCCATTACCCCTCTATTAATTACTCTATAACAAAACCCTTTGGTTTTTGACATCTCAGCTATTAAAAACAGGTCCTTCCTAGTTTGTCTGTATAGAATACTCATAATTATGTACACCTCAAATAAGGTTCTCTTTGGTTTGCTTGGTTTCAAAGAAAATAATCATATTTTAACTGATCTTTTCTCACAGCTAATAATTTTCCATTTCTGACAACAGCCTGGCAAATTTTCTCTGCATCTTCTCTACCTTTCCTGGATGGATTGTTGGTCCATTTCAAAACCCAACCAGATCTGAACCTAGGTACATTGGTTCCAGAGTAGAAAAGGAAGGCCAGATAAGGATGGTGGACTCCATTCTCATAAAAGACTTGTGTCTTATCACAAATGGTAGTTTCACAGTCACTATCCTGGATAGTCGCTTTTATTCCAATTTTTAATTAACTGCATTTATATTTCCCCAGAGTCTTGATAGGATTTTTATTTGTATCTTCAGATTATTATTACATATTGTAGGATTACTTGTACCATAAAATATCACTATAAATTTTGTTTATCATGGCTAAGTTCTATTTGTGTAAGATAATTTTCTAAGGGCAGGTAAAATCTGAGTTCTGAATGAAAAATATTAAACAATTATGTAAAATGTGCAAACTATTTCTCAGCTAAAAGCCACTAACATATTATAGCTGGAAATACCCTTTCACCCAGGTGACCCACCAAAGTCAATACCTCAGCAAGTTTGACAGATTTATATCATAAGATCCTGTTCAATGCAACCGATAAAATACAACGATTTTCTAAAAATTGGTATTCATTGGAATTTAATGTATCCTTGTCAAAAAGAGATGAGCTGAGCTTGGCATAATACGCTTAGAATGAGTCATTTGCAACCTTTATCTGCAACATAAGATGTCAGGCAGTACACACTCACTGAGAAACTCCTACATAAACCATGAATTCATGATTTAGCTGAAGAGATAACAATCACAGAATTATAACTTCATCCCATACATGAATATACCAGAACACGGCCACCAATGCCTAATCACACAACTATTGAACTGAAAGAACAAGGATAATGACCTTTGATTTAAATATTCAAAACCCCATTAAAAGCAAGAACATAATTTTCAATGTGCATCCTCAGCCAGAGGCATGAAATCACTTCTGATGTCCTCCCAGGTCTAAACTTATCCCACTCCTGCTTCTCATCTATATGCTGCCTCTTTGCAATTTCACCTGAAGGCAAAGCATCAGCTTTACATCTTCTGATGCTACCCAACTCAATATTACTTGACAGCTCCATGAACTGTTAATATCAGACACTTTCACTTTATCAAGTATTAGATGAGCAGAGATTTCTGAAACAACATGTTACATAGTTATTTTCATCAGCACCACGCTCTCGTAGCCATCAATGCTATTCCTCTCCTGGTAACTAAAGAAAACTGAGTAGAACTGCAGACCTCATAATTCAAATCTACTTCTAATATTACAACATTACCCAAATCCATCTGTCTTAGTTCTTCTGCTGCTGAAATCCTCATCAAGGCCTTTTTTCCCCATTAGGACATACAGTACAGACTTCTACTTTCAGCTTCATTTATTCATCCTACCCAAACTTGAATTTATCTGAAATTCTGTTGCTAGGGTCCTAATTTTGACTATTTCTCATTCACGCAATGCCAACCCATGTTCTTTGATTTATCATGTTCTGTTTAAACAATATTTCCATTTTAAAATTCTCTTGTTTGTTTTCAGATCCCTCGCTGGCCTTATCCCTTCCAGTATCTGTAAACTTCTCTGCACTGGTAGCCCTCCATGATATGTGCATTCCTCCAATTTTAGTTATACGTGTCAAATTTCCAAATTTAAATGCTCTATTTGTGATTATTGTACCTTCAACCACACAAAAAATATATAGAGCATAGAACAGTACAGGTCCTTTGGCCCATGATGCTGTGACAACCTTTTATCTTATTCCAAGACCAATCTAACCTTTCCTTCCCACTTAGTCCTGCATTTTTCTTTCATTCATCTGCCTATCTAAGAGTTTCTTAAATGTCCCAAATGTATTTGCCTCGACCATTCCCCCAGCAGTAAGTTCCATGCACTTGGCATTCTCTCTGTAAGAAAAAGCTACCTCTGACATTACCCCTATACTGTCCTCCAATCCTCCAAAAAGTATGTGTTCTCAGTTGAGCCACTGCCACCCTGGGAAAAAAGCACTGTCTATCCACTCTATTTATGTCTCTTATCATCTTAATACACCTCTACCAAGTTTCCTCTCATCTGTCCTCATTCCAAAGAGAAAAAAAAACACAGCTCACTCAACCTTTTCTTATGAAAAATGTTCTCTAATCCAGGCAGCATCCTGGTAAATTTCCTCTGCACTCACTAAAACTTCCATATCCTTCCTATAATGAGACAAACAGAATTGAACACATATACCAAGTGTGGTCTAATCAGCATTTTATAGAGCTGCAACATTACCTCTCAGCTCTTGAACTCCACGTCCCGATTAATGAAGGCCAGCACACCATACAACTTCTTAACCACTCTAGCAACTTGAGCGTCAACTTTGAGGGATCTATGACTTGGACCTCGATATACTTCTGTTCCTCCACATTGTTAAGAATCTTGACGTTAACTTTGTTCTCTGCCATCAAGTTCAACCTTCTAAAATGTATCACTTCACATCTTTCTGGATCAAACTCTATTTTCCACTTCTTAGCCCAACTTGGCATCCAATCAATACCTCATTGTAACCCCTAACAACCTTCTGCACTATTGACAGCACCGCCAACCTGATGTCATCTGCAAACTTAATAGCCCACCTTTCTAGTTCCTCATCCAAGTAATTTATAAAAATCACAAAGATCCAACATTGTTCCCATGAATCCTCTGCATCTTTATCTTACTCTTTTTCAGTAATGTCCTTCAAACCTACTACTTCAACCATACTTTTGGTTGACTACCTCAATTTCCCTCATCTCATTTAGTATTGAATTTTGTTTAATAATTCTCCTGTAAATTACCTTAACATCTCTAAATATATCAAGACATCATACAAAATTACCTTGTTATAAAATGTCTTAACAAGCTGCTGTTGATTTAATATATAACTTGTGGGGCAATTCTACAGTTTGCTGCTTCTAACAGTTATGCACAATTATAGAATGTATTGCAAAAATATGTCTTCTGGGTGTATCTCCATCTTGGAAATACTCAATTCCCAAATCTGTTTTCATATTATACAACTCTATAGGTTAGATTCTGGAAGGTACTAACCGTTTTCTAATGTGAAAGCTAATAACTTATCATCATTCATATCTTTTACTTATAATTATAGATTAAATTTATGAAATTCGTCTGCATACATTCCACTTTAAAGTCTGGATAACTTTTCAAATGTTCCCGTTGCAGTAGCTGACACTAGATACTCAAAGACTGTTTCAGTTCCAGTAACGATGCCAAGAACAAATTCAAAACCACAACTGCAACAATAATTAGAGAAAATAATTCTAACATTGCACATCATGCACAGGATCTGAAATTCAGTTTAATCAAAATAAAAACAAACTACACTACAAACACACACCAGGTCAGACATGATCCATATTCAATTCTGCTGAAAGCTCTGTATAATGATGCTGCCTAGACAATTAATCATAACTAGCAATTCTAGTTTGAATTTGAAATTTGTCCATTTTCTGTTTTAACTACAAATTTTCAGCACCCACAATATTTTGCATTTGGTTGCATCAATATTTATCTATCCCAGACATTTTCTCAGACTCGTGAGAGGCAGAAGTGTAATTTTAATGCCTGTAATTATATCCAGAACCAAACCATTTCTAATAGTTACAATTAATTGTCAATATCTCCATATGTACATTGGAATAAGGTCTCTGGACAGACCTTCTCTTTTAACATTTCAACACATCAGTACATTAACAACTGCTTTGGTACTGCTTCCTGAATCAGCTGAATTCATCAATTTCATATCCTTCACCACTAACTTTCACCCTACTTTTAAATTCAAATGATCCCTTTTTAACACTTCTTTTCCTTTTCTAGGTCTCCCTGTATCCATATTCAGAGACAAACTATCCACTGACTTCTACTATAAACCCATTGACTTCCACAGCTATCTAGACTACATCACTTAGATCTCAACTCTTCTATGAATGAATTCCCTTTCTCCTAATTTCTCCATTTTTGGTGCAATTGCCTCAAGGTAAGGGCTTCCATTTCAGGACATCTGAATTGTCCACTTGTTTCAGTCAGCGTGGTCTCACTTCTGCTGTGACTTAAATTTACTCTGTCTCTTATAATTCTGCTGACACTTCATCTTCTTCCAGACAGAACAGAGATATAGTTTCCCCAGTCCTCACTGTTCATCCTATCAACCTCTAAATGCAACACATTATCCTTTGTAATTTTTGAGATCAACTGCACTTTCTCTTCCCCACCCCTTTCTGCAGTCCAGCAGCACCACTCCTGCTTGCCTCATTGGTCTGTTCCTCCCACCCCCTCCAACACCTCCCTGATGCTTGATACTTTCCCCTGCAACTGCAGGTTGTGCAACACTTGCCCCTACACCTTCCTTCTCACTTCCATCCAGGAACCTAAACCACCTTTCCAGGTGAGATAAGGTTCACATGCATGTCCTCCAATATTGTCATCTGGAGTTCCTAATGTTGTCCTCCTCTACATCAACCAGACCAAGTGCAGACTGATACTCTGAAACTGTGTTCTGTCAGGGAGTGGCCATCCCAAGTTCCAAGTCGCATGCCATTTTAATTTCCTTTTCAGTTCTTACAGTGTCCTGTCCATCCTTGGCCTTCAATGCTTCTAGGGTTAGGTCCAATGCAAACTAAAAAATACCTCATATTCTGCCAGGGTAGTCTACAACCCAATGGTATGAACATAGATCTTTGCAGTTTTAGGTAGTTTGCATATCTAGTTTCATCTACCCATCCACTTTCTTTTGCTCCTTCCATTACTCCTGCAATTCCCCCATACTTGTCTTCTTTCCCATATCCATCCCACCAAAGCTCCCTGCAATTATTTCCACTCCTTCCCAGTTCCCTCCATCTACTAACTACATATTTCACCCACTAGTTCATCACTCCCTTCTCCACATCCCCTCAACCCACTCTAGGCTTGGACTGCATCCATCTACCTTTCACCTCTTCTCTAATGGTTTCCATTTTCATCTTAATGACTAATCAGATTCCAGCACTAACTAGTTTCCTCATATGACCTTCAGCAGTGGTCTCAGCTTTCATCCTCCCCACTTCCACCTACCTCCTTTTTTTGTCTGCCTCCTTCCATCAAGTCTGTAAACTCCAACTTCACTTCAACATCTCTTACCTCCCTCTCTCCCTCTACCAAGCACCGTTAGCCTCTGTATTATCACTTCATTTTTCTTTATACTGACTCTCTCCACTCTCAGTCCTGATGCAAGAATTGGACCCAAAGCATCAAAGGTTCCTTTTCCTTTCATTAAAAGTGTAAGATAAGACCGTAAACTACAGAAGCAGAATTAGGTCATACCCACCATTTCATCATGGCTGATCCAATTTTCCTCTCAGCTCCAATTTTCTAACTTCTTCCGTTTCGATTCATGCCTTAACCAATCAAGAATCTGTCATCCTCTGCCTTAAATATACCTAAAGACTTGCCCTCTGCAGCTGCCTGTAGCAAAGATTTCCACGGACTCTCTAGCTAAAGAAATTCCTCCTCATCTCTGTTCTAAAAGGACACCCCTCTATTATGAGACTGTGTCCTCTGGTCTGAGACTCTCCCACCATTGGAAACATCCTCTCCTCATTCACTCTATCAAGGCCTTTCATCATTCAATAGGTTTCAATGAGGTTACCCTTCATTCTTCTGAATTCTAGTGAATCCAGGCCCAGAGATATCAAACACTCTTCATATGAGAAGCCACTCAATCCTGGAATCATTTATGTGAACCTCCTTTGAACCCTCTCCAGTTCCAACACATCCTTTCTAAGATAAGGAACCCAGACCTACTCACAATACTCCAAGTGAGACCTCACCAGTGCTTTATAAAGTTTCAGCATTACATCCTTGCTTTATATTCTAGTGCTCTTGAAGTGAGTGATAACATTGCATTTGCCTTCCTCACCACAGGCTCAACCTGGAAATTAACCTTTAGGGAATCCTGCACAAGGACTCCCAAGTCCCTTTGCACCTCAGTTTTTTATATTTTCTCTCCAACTAGAAAATAGACAACCCTTTTATTTCTTCTATGAAAGTACATCACCATACACAATATTGTATTCTATCTGCCATTTTGTTGCCATTCTCCTAATCTATCTAAGTCCTCCTGTAGCCTCTCTACTTCCTCAAAACTACCTGTCCCTCCAGCAAGCTTCATATCATCTGCAAACTTTGCAACACAGCCATCAATTCCATCATCCAAATCATTGACATATAATGTAAAAAAAATCAGTTCCAATATAGACCCCTGTGGAACACCACTAGTCACTGGCAGCCAGCCAGAAAAGGCTTCCTTCAGTCTCACTCTTTGCTCCTGCTAATCAGCCACTGCTTTATCCATGCTAGAATCTTTCCTGGGCTTGCAGCTTGTTAAGCTGCCTCATGTGTGGCACCTTGTCAAAGGCCTTCTGAAAATCCAAGTACACACCATCAACCATTCTCCTTTGTCTCTCCTGCTTGTTAACTATTAACTTATGCTCAACTGTATAATTATCTGCAAAGATTCTTAATATCACATCTTTTACTATGGATTTTAGCATTTTCTCTACTACCAATATCAGGCCTGCTGGTTAACTATTCCCTCCCTTACTAAAACAGTGGGGTTGTATTTGCTTTTAATTTCCAGACAGCATTTCAAAATACATAGAATTGTGGAGCATCTGCTATCTCTGTAGGGTGCTCACCCCTCCATTGCAACTATGTTCAGCTTCTAACTTCTCCAGGTTTTGATGAAAAGTCATGAACCTGATACATTAATTCCATTTGTATCTCAACAGATGATCATTCACTTGCTGAGTATTTTTAGCATTGTATATTTCGTACATTGGCAATTTTTTTTATTCACAAGCAATTACAGAGGATGGGGGTGACTTGATGGAGAGGTACAGAATGTTAAGAGGCACAGATAGAGAGAACAGCCTGAGACTTTTTCAGAGAATGGAAATGGTTACTGCAAGGGGGCATAAATTTAAGGTGACTGGAGGAAGCTATGGGGGGGGGGATATCAGAGGTAGTTTTTTTTTAACACAGGTAGGTGAGTGGAAAACTCTGCTAGGGGTAGTGGTACAGGCAGATACATTAATAACGTTTAAGAGACACTTAAAGAAGCAGATAGTTGAAAGAAAAATGCAGGACTATATGGGAAGGAAGGGTTAGATTGATCGTAGGATAGGTTGAAAGGCTGGGGGAACATCCTGGGCCCAGGTGTGGCCCATCTAGTTGAAGATCCTTCCTCTCCAAGGGATGAGGTCTTTGGAGCTTCTATTAGCGTTCTGTCGCTCTGGGTTTTTACAGGATAGGGTTGCTTGCCCAATGTGCAACCCTTCTCCTTTTGCAGCCAAGCTTGGGACTGTCCATGGAAAAGAGTATAGTCAACGTTTCAGAGCCAAAACCTTTGGTAGGATTCCTGCCGAAGGGTTTCGGCCCAAAATGTCGACTGTACTCTTTTCCATAGATGCTTCCTGGCCTGCTGAGTTCCCTTAGCATTTTGTGCGTGTTGCTTGGATTTCCAGCATCTGCAGATTTTCTCTTGTTTATAATCGGGACTGCCCATAGTAGAGTTAAGGGGCAATGTGCAATGGCTACATAACCTACCAGCCCACACGTGGGATGCAGGAGGAAAATGGAGGGCAACTGAAGGAAAGCCATGTAGTCAATTTAATTGAGCTTAAGTTGTTCAATGTGAGAATGGGTTTGTCCAAACAAATATGTATGTTAGGAGAGGGCAAATGTTTGAGCTTCTTTTCAAGGAAAAAGCAGAGGGTTTTCAGACCATCCTGCCTTGAATACGAAGGTATTCAAGCAGTACATAGAACATTACAGCTCTCTTCTCATTGCTGCCATCAGAAAGAAGATACATTAGACCCAAACTGTTGTGTATTTGAGTAATACTTGAGTAAAATTGTAAACATTGTTTGATTAAGCATTCTTGTTTATTTCAATAATTCACTACGGGTTATATGTAAAATACGTGAATTATATACATCATGACACTATCATGTGATACACAGTGCCTCGCTTAAAGTAAACAAGAAGTTAGACTCACATTCCGGACTCCCATGTCTTCCTTTGAATTAGTTTAACATTTTGAAGTTACAGCACAGCAGTATTGAAGATTGGCATTGGAAAGTTCAAACATATCAAGGGTAAAATCAGGAGGGCCAGCTTCGTGGGGACGTGAGTGGTTGAGGCAACTGCAACTTGATTAGAGATCCATCCACCATTTGCATGTCACATCCTTGCAATAGCCTCAACTGAAAGTGAATTAAGAATGGTACTGGATGCTGCTGCAACTGTCTCCATGCTGTACATCATGAACCATGAGCCAACAGAGGCCAAACAGGTGCTGACCTCTGTGCCCCTAGTTGTAAAGTATTTTGGACCAGGGATGGACCATGCCCCTCAGAGGAAGTGTGGAAATGACAAAAGCAGTGTTCTGACTACAACAATTTTTCTAGGCAACGTATCTGAGAAAGCTTCTGATATGTTAATCATGCAGTTACTTGCAAAATATGGCTTCATTTTAAGCTAGGAGAGTTCAAGGAACTTCATTAAGTTGCAAGCATTCGGCTTTTGTGAGTTTAAAGAACCAGAATCTACTCTGTGTGCATTAAGGTTATTACATGAACTTCAAGTGGGAGACAGAAAGTTGCTTGTAGAAGTAGATGCAAAGACCAAAGCCCAGTTGGATGCTGAAACCAAGAGGAGAGTTCAGATTGTAAAGGTAGCAATAGGAGGATTAATAATACTCCAGTGAATGCACCTTTCCAAGATCAAGATGCACAAACTAGAAGAAGAAAAAGGAAAGTACTAGAAAGTAGGGTGTCCAGAGCTGTCTCACCTACCAAGCAGCTGTCAGGAAAGACATTATCCGCAAGAGTAAGAAATCTTCCACAGCAATTAAATCCTTGGGCCTGACTGGATCAAATTAACATATACTATCCTGTGGATGTCTGAATATAGTAGTTTTATTATACAGTATACTGTATATACAAACGTAGTTGAGATGCATTCTATTTTGAGATGGAGTTTATAGCTAAGCAGGGAGGAGTGGTGTATATTTAATATTTAAGTAATATTTGAGTGATATTGTAAATAATGTTTGATTAATCATTCTTGTTCATTTAAATAACTCACTATGGGTTATATGTAAAAATACAAGAATTCCATATGTAATGACGCTACCAAGTGATACGTGACACCTTGCTTCAAGCAAACATGACGGTAGACTCACATTTTAGACTCCTGTGTCTTCCTTTGAATTAGTTTAATGTTTTGAAGTTACAAAACATAATACACAACACCAGGTTCAGGGACAGTTATTACCCCTCAACCAGCACGCTCTTGAACCAGAGGGGATAACTTCATCAGCTTTACTGCCCCCACCACTGAAATGTTCCCACAACCTATGAACTCACTTTCAAGGGCTCTTCTTCTCATGTTCTCAATATTTATTGTTATTTTCTTTTGTATTTGCAGAGTTTGTTGTCTTTTGCACATTAGTTGTTTGTCTGATCTGTTGGGTGTAGTCTTTCACTGTTTCTATTGTTTCTTGGATTTAATGTGTATGCCTATAAGAAAATTAATCTCAGGACTGTACATGGTGACATATAGGAACTTTGTTAATAGATCTACTTTGAAATTGCATGGATCCAAACAATGTCTATCTTTTTGTGGGTTACATTGCACATTTGTAGTTTCAGTCCTGTTCATGCCCCCTCAACTTGTAAATAAAAGACAGTTTTGTGCTAGTCCCCAAACTCAAAATTTTTATTATTTTTGCTGCCAAACCTGCTCTCCTCACATGGTTCTTCTTTCTCTTTCCAGATCTTTCTGTTTTACTCTCAGGAGGAAGGTTAGTGACAAACATATATGATAAGTCTACAGATTCCTTTTGTCAGGACTCCATTTAATTCTCCTTGTTTCTCCATCTCTGCAATATCTGTTCTGATGACAAGAATTGCCAAAGGTGCCTCTGTATTGACACTTTTCCTCCATCATGACTTCTATGCCATGAAGTCCTCAATCCTGTTACAAATATCTCCTGTGCCATTGCTCTTACCAAACCCCGCTGGCCAAGAATAAGGATAGATTATCCCTACTCCTCACTTTCTCCTCCACCAGACTCCACATACAACTGTTCATCCTTTTCCTTTTCTACCACTTCAGCAAAATTCCCCTATCAGTTATATCAACCCCTCTTCTTTCCTCTTGGTATTCTGAAGGGACCATTCCCTTTGTGATTCTGTGGTCTTCACTTGCATACAATTTTCTACGCCCCTTCTTGCTGCAATTCCCAATGCAACTGCTGTAAATAACACATCTGTTCTTTTACATCAACTCTTCCCATAGTTCAGGGACCCAACAGTTCCTCCAGCTGTTTGCTTTTACTTCTTCAATATTGTATTGTATTAGATGTTTATGATCCAACCTCCTCTACTTTTGGAAAAAACAAATGTAAATTGGGTGATGAATTACACATGTTGCTATAATTCTCTATCCAATCCATTTCTAATTTGTCTTAAGTCTGCACACTTCTAACAGGACAAATGTAAATTTGAGGAACAGCACTTCATCTTAAAATTCTACTGAAAAGTTATCTACTTTGTATGTTGATTCAGTTTTACCCTCTCCATGTACAAAGCAAGATCTTCTGGCACTTTTTAAATTCTCTTTGCCCTCAGTTTTTTTGAATAACTCTAACCTAGATTTTACTTTTTATATGACCCTTTGTTTTTCTCTCCTCACAGCCTCATTAATCAATGCATATTTCGCTTTGTAAACGGCTTATCACCATGGCTAACATGACTTCAGCCTATCAAAGGTGTTCACTTTGTCCTATCCATCTGACCCTCATCCTCTGCAATTTACAGCTAAATTGTTTTCTCCCCTTTCCAGTTATGATGACGGGTCTTTAAATTTAAATGCTCTTTTAAAAAGATAGTTATACAGGTGCTACTGGCCAATTGAAACTTACGGCAATTTTTGTTTTTTTTAATTTCTGAAAAAAATACTTGGGTACAGACCATTGCTTTATCCAATTCAAAATGATTTGTATACTACGAGCGCATAGTCTTTGTTCTTGCTCAATAAATATATGGCTTTTCATTTTCCGGCATGCTGTTTGATATGCTTTTGGTGGAGGGTCATTCGGGTGTATGATCCCGGGTAGTTTTGGATTGGCTGATTTTTGGGTCATTTTTAAAAAATTTAAAACGCTCAGACCTCCATCAAACAAGGAAATAGAAAATATGACCAAAACAACGCAGGTTGATTTATTGGGAAAGTGGTGGCAATGTGTATGTTCTCCTGCCATTTTAGCAGCAAGGATGTGTTAAGTTGCTCCCGTTGCTATTTCCACAGTTAACCGCATTCATATTTCCTGACGGCCGACGACTCCAGTCCAGGGGAAGGTTCTCAGGAATTCTGTCGCCACCCGCCAGTTCCAGCTCCGCTTGACCGGAAGTGCAGCGGTTGCCATGACGATGTTTCCGTCGAGGCATTAGGCTGCTTTTCTTGAGGGGAATCCGACAAAAAAAGTGAGAGGGCGAAGGGTGAGTCAGGGCTGCCCGGATTCTTTAGTGGTGGACGGGTCAGATTCAAATCCCGGCCATTGCCCGGGAGTAGTGAAGCCGTGTCAAAGGCGAAGGCGCCTTTATTCCCCCATCCCTTTCCCAAACGTTCAGCTTCCGTTCAGTGATTGTGGAAGGGAAGAAATGCTTAAGAAGCTCAAGACTACTCACATCCAACACTGTAACAGTTCCCCAATCCACATTTCTTTCTTCTACTACTGAAAGTCTGGTTCATTCATGGATTCAAGTTAAGAAAATGCTAGGTTGATTATTTTGGGAGGCGGAAGAAGATAGAGAAAATTGCAAACATCTGCAGCGTAAAACAATTTGGGGCGTTTTGTATACAAAATAGTGACAGCTTGGACAAGTGCAGCAAAGGGGGCATTGGGAGATTGGTATTAACTTAAAAGGGTTGCAGTGTAAAAGAAAGGCATCCCTACTGCAATTGTATGAGGCACGAGAGACTGCAGTAAACAGCTTTTCTTGTTTTTAAGGTTCATTTGGATGATTCTAGATATGGGGGAGGGGAGGGATTGACTCAAAGTTAAGATTGTTAGGAAGTTAGATTGGTAAAATACTGACAGGATGTTTCTTTTCACAAGGAAGTCCAAAAACAGGGCATAGTCTCAGAATGAGGGGGTGCCCATTTAGTACTGATGTAAGTAAGGATTTCTTTGGAACTCCTTGCCACAGGGAATTGTGGGAGTAAAATCGTTGTGTACATGTAAATGTAAGATAGATTTGTAATTATAAGAATATTGGGGAAAGGAGGAGAAAGTGGTGAATGAATCAGATTTGCCAAGGTCTTTTTCAATGATCTACTTACACCTTATGGTCCTGTGGGTGCAGCATTGAGGGAGTGGTGTACTATCTGAACTAAACATTAAATAATGATTCTGTAATTCCTCTGGGTCATGTAAGTGATCCCATGTCCTGATCTAAGTTTATCACTTAAATACTGTAATGTAGCAGAGCAGTTAAATTACTAGACCTTTAGAGACATTGGATTTTGAACCCTCACATTAATTAACAATAGGAGAATTAAAATTGAAGTAACTAAATAATTACTGATTTAAATATCTAATGTCCATAATGGTGACTGTTTGAAATGACTGAACTGGATTGTTGTAAAAACCCATCTAGTTCACTAATACCATTCAGGCAAGGAAATCTGGCCATTATGTGACTTAAGGCTTGTAAATGCTGGTTAAAATTGTCCAGCATACGGTTTAGTTCAGCAGACTTTTAGCAATGACCTGTAAATGCTGCTGATTACTGATGACATTCAATCTTGTGAATGAGCACATTAAAATGATCTGGTAACTAATCTCACAACTGTGTGAAGAACTGTGAGTACAAATTCCTAGCTTGTAGTTCCTGAAAGGAAAAGTAATACCTTAATTTTGGAATTATTGAAGCAATTAAAAATCTATAGGCTCTCAGTTTATAAAGTATACTGGGTTAGAGCCACTGATTTTTTTTTAGACCAGGCATCTCAAAGATTGGAACTGTGATTGTCTTAGTGAATTAACTTCACTTAAACTTGTCCAACGGTATTAATTATTGGAATAAACAATGATTGCAACAGCTTTTTATTTAATCTGTTGCTTATTTGACAAACATGTATCTGCATAATATTATCAATGCAGTAAAATATTTCAAGCACTTCAACCAGTATATAAAGTATAAAAGGCGAGAATGGATATTGGACCACTGGAAAATGATGCCGGAGGTAGTAATGGAAGACAGGGAAATGGCAGACAAACCGAATAAGTATTTTGCATATGTCTTCACTGTGGAAGACACTAGCAGTAAGCTGGAAGTTTGAGAGTGTCATGGGAGCAGAAGTGTGTGATGTTGCAGAAGAAAGGAAATTATGGCACAGCTAATCTGACCTCAGTGGCTGGGAAGATGTTGGAGTTGATTATTAACATTGTGGTTTTGGGATACTTGGTAGCACATGATAAAATAGGCCTGAGTCAGATTAGATTCCACAAGGGAAAATCAAGCATGGATAAAGCAGTAGCTGATTCGCAGGAGGCAAAAGTGTGTGAATAAAGGGAGCCTTTTCTGGTTGGCTGCCGGTGACTAGTGGTACTCCACAGGGGTCTGTGTTGGGACCACTCCTTTTTACGTTATATGTCAATGACTTGGATGAGTGAAATTGATGGCTGTGTTGCAAAATTTGCTGATCATACAAAGTTAGATGGGGGGGCAGGTAGTTTTGAGGAAGTAGAGAGGCTACTGAACAACTTAGATTAGGGAAATAGGCAAAGTGGCTGATGGAATACACTGTCAGGAAGTGTATGGTCAGTGGTGAGGAAGGCATTTGTGTGATGTTAGCATTCATTTCAAGAAAACTAGAATATAATGCTGAGAGGCCCTATATAGCACTGGCGAGGCCTCACTTGGAGTATTGTGAGCAGTTTTGGGCCCCTTATAAAGGATGTGCTGACATTGGAGGGGGTTCAAAGGAGGTTCATGAAAATGATTCTGGGATCGAAAGGCTTGTCATATGAAGAGAGTTTGATAGCACTGGGCCTGTACTCAATGGAATTCAGAAGACGGGTGACCTCATTGAAACCTATCGAATGTTGAAAGGCCTCAATAGAGTGGATGTGGAGAGTATGTTTCCTATGGTGGGAAAGTGTAAGACCAGAGGACACAGCCTCAGAATAGGGGGCATCCTTTCAGAACGGAGATGAGGACGAATTTCTTTTGCCAATGAGTGGTGAATCTGTAAAATTTATTGCCACAGCCATTTCCCAGTTGGTGGCAACTGGAAAAGTTTGTGATTTTTATCCACCTGAGTATAATTAGGGTCTTGGCACTAAGGTTGTTGATTTGGGAGAGGCTGCTAGATTGTTTCACTTATTTGGCAGTGGATATGGAGGATTTTACAGAGCCAGCATCAATGTGCTTTAATATCCCTACTACAGTATAGATAGTTACAGATGTGTGCGGGAGAGCAGGATCACTGCTGCCTGGTATGCTGTAAACTTTTACCTTCAAACACTCTTTTCCTTGGACAGCCAAAGGCTGTGGTGATGCACTGAATACACTGCTCCTTCCTCATCTCTATCAGCTTTTGTTACAAAGTGGCTTTAGAGATATGGGAAGTAATCCATTTAGTTCAGGCTCCTGTTTGGACATTAGTTATTGAAGGGTGATGTATACAGTCATGTATACATTCTTTTGTGAATGTTAGCATAAGGATCCTTTTTCTCACATGCTTCAGTGAATCAATGGATGATGTTTTAAAGCTTAGCCTTCGTACAATTGCCTACGTGCATCAGCTGTGCATTGCCGCTCAACAGTTGTTATTGGAGTGAACTTGGTTCTGGATCGGAGACTACAAAAGATGAACAGTTTTGAAAGATACATTTTTAAAATATTCTGGCATTGAGAAAGAAAGGAGAGATCTAATCACAGAGCAATATGTATTAGACTTTAACAATTTGTGTTGCAACTGATGCTTAAAGCATAAAAGAATACTTGAGATTTATAGAAGTTATATAGTGGTATAGCACCTACATATGATTTAAATATAAACCATATCATTTCTGGTAGTACATTAAAACTTTATACTTTGTCATTAGTGAGCATCCTTTACACTGCTCAATTGTAATTATGTTTTCACCATTTTGCCCTCTTTTAGTTTTATTGCTAACATCTATGAGCTAGTTTCAGTATCATTTCATTCTTGGGATAATTTGGTTTTATCTAATTCGAGACCTGCTTTATATCTACATATGACTTCTACCACTGTGAGCAAGAAAAACTATCACCACTGTCAGTTATTGATAAACGTGGGATTAAAAATACATTATCGTAAATTTTCATCCAGGATTTTCATTGTAAGAAGTTGTATCATAGAAGAGCTTATATAAAATTTAACAAAGTTGGCTTTTCTGTTTGTTTCCTTTTGCTCTTCAAAAAGCAGCTGAAAAATACATTTCCTGTTATATTTATTGCAGCAGAAAGACCGAGCCTTTCCATTATTTTGTATTTGATTGATTTACATGGTAATTATTTGTGAGAATTTAAAATATCCATTATTTTTAACTTGGGGAAAAGAATAGTGCCTGAATTTCTATTGAGTTCAAGTCTCATTCTGGATTCACTCATTCTGGATTCAATGTGATCCAGCAGCTTTCCTTTTTAGGATAGCTGTATTGAACAAGTCTTAGGTAAGCAACAGACTGCTGCTTAGTGAAGGTTACACCTTTCTAACTTTCACCACAGTAAGATAAACATTTATCTGCTGTTATGCAGACATTAGCAAATTAATCTCCTTTGATTTTATCATATATATGCTGTGCTAAGACCTTGGAGAGTAAGATTCATTGAAGAAAAACACTGGTTAGTAGTGATTTTCATTTGCTGTCTTATAACCTCCAGAATTCTGAAGGTGGTCAGCATGGAGCTCAGAAAAGCAAAATTGCTGCGAACTGGAATTAATGTATTGCATCAAGCTGTTCATCCAATTCATGGGATTGCCTGGACAGATGGAAAGCAAGTCGCCCTCACTGCTGTTTACCTAGTCAATGGTGAGGTAAAGTTTGGAGACAGCAATGTTATTGGAAGTTTTGAGCATGTGAATGGGCTTCATTGGGGTCTGTTTGTTATACATAAACTGTAGCACAACTGTATAAAAAGCACATTAGAAGCTAGAAATCCAAAGTAGCACATTCAAAATGCTGGTGGAACACAGCAGGTTAGGCAGCATTGATAGAAATGAATAAACAGTTAACATTTTGGGCCTATACCCTTATTCAGGACTGGTAAGTAAGGGGGAAGACGCTAAAATAAAAAGATAGGGAGAGGGGAAGGAGGCTAGTTGTTAGGTGATAGATGAAGTTATGAGGGTGGGAAAGGCAAAGGGCTGGAGAAGAAGGAACCTGATAGGAGAGGAAAGTGGATGCTGGAGAAGGGGAAGGAGGAAGGGACCTAGGGGGAAGTGATAGGCAGGAAAGAAGAGGTAAAAGGCTAGAGTGGGGAATAAAGGAAACATAGAAAACCTACAGCACAATACAGACCCTTTGGTCCACAAAGCTGTGCCAAACATGTCCCTACCTTAGAACTACCTTGGCTTTACCCATAGCCCTCTATTTTTCTAAGCTCCATGTAGCCATCCAGGAGTCTCTGGAAAGACCCTATCGTTTCCACCTCCATCATCGCCACTGGCAGCCCATTCCATGCACTCACCACTCTCTGAGTAAAAAACTTACACCTGACATCTCCTCTGTACCTACACCCAAACACCTTAAACCTGTACCCTCTTGTGGCAGCCATTTCAGCCCTGGGGAAAAACCTCTGACTATCCACATGATCAATGCCTCTCATCATATTATACACCTCTATAAGGTCACCTATCATCTTCCGTTGGTCCAAGGAGAAAAGACCGAATTTACTCAACCTATTCTCATAAGGCATGTTCCCCAATCCAGGCAACATCCTTGTAAATCTCCTCTGCACCCTTTCTATGGTTTCCACGTCCTTCCTATAGTGAGGCGACCAGAGGGGTGGGAGAGGGAACAGAATTTCTGGAAGGAAAAATCAATATTCATACTATCAGGTTTGAGGCTACCCAGAAGGAATATAAAATGTTGCTCCTCCATTTAGAAGGTGGCCTCGTCTTGGCACAAGAGGAGGCCATGGACTGGCATGTTGCAACAGGAATGGGAGTCAGAATCAAAGTGGTTACCCACCAGGAAGTTCTGCTTTTTATGGATGGAGCAGAGGTGCTCTATGAAGCACAGTGAATATGATTAAAGGAATTATGTTTATGAATATTAACTAAAGGGTTAGTAAAGAAAGAGAAAAACAAAGAGGGACCATTATGATTAAACTGTCAAATATGCACAAGTTGGAGCTCAACTCTTCCAAAAGTCATATTCACTGATCCTCAATATACCTCCGCACATTGCTCCATCAAATCACGGTTTCCTACTGGGTCGAATCCTATGATTGGTTCTCTCCAGTGTTTTCTCTCTCTATCTCCCACCAAAGGCCCCAGCTCAAATAAAAAAGCCCTCTCCCCTGATTAGATGGCACAGATTCCAAAGCATCCATTATCTCTAACCATAACCCAAGTACTGCTTCTACAGAAAGACCATAACATTCACTGAAATCTTTCCCAAGGCATTACACTCGGATTTCCAGCATCTGCATATTTTCTCATTTTTTATTTGAATATGATTTGTAAAAGGCAAATTGAATGTTTTGTACATATACAATTTTGTTACATTAATCTCAAGGGGGAGGAAGTGTAATGTATCGATTTATTTCTTTTAGAGCAATGACGCCCCTTAGCTCTACGCACGGACTATTGTCTGTGCATGTGCATTGATCTCTCTCTTGCTGCAATGTGAATACACCAGTTAAAGCCATCTCCCCTGCGTGCTTTTACTTAATTGATATGTAAAGACAACAGGAAGTGGTCATGATTCTTCACATCTGATTCTTGTAACTTTTGAGAGAAAAGTGACAACAACTAGAAAAACAAGCATGCCTGGGATTCTGGTTCCTGATTTATTATGTTTTGA
The DNA here is from genome assembly GCF_048418815.1 of Hemitrygon akajei. Lineage (NCBI taxonomy): Eukaryota > Metazoa > Chordata > Chondrichthyes > Myliobatiformes > Dasyatidae > Hemitrygon > Hemitrygon akajei. The sequence continues at coordinate 129,031,897 of NC_133132.1, forward strand.
CCCTCACCGATGCACAATTGCTGTATCATCCAATACGTGTAACATGATATTGCTCTACTCAGTAACACCTTCAAGTATGCCTAATATTCAGCAAATCCATTTGCAAAAGAATGAACGGCCAAAAGGTTTCTGATTTCTGACTGAAACACTGCTGTTGCTTTTAGTTGGGAAGCAGAAATCGAATAATCTTCCTTTTCTCCCATCTTCTAATGCAGATACTTAATCAGACTTATGACTAAAAGCTCTTGTTACATGACTCTTCAGACAACATGAAGATTGGGCAACTGGGTATTAATATTTCTGGAAAGAACATTACAACATACTTGGTTGATGATATTTTAGAAAACTGCAGGGGTGCCCAAACCTAAACCTAAAGCCAAATTATCACATTCTCTGTATGAACCAACTATGAACTGGAGAAAATATCTGGGATATGAAGTAACACTAACTTTGAGACAGTAAAGACCTGAATTTATTTCCAAGTCATTGTGACACCTTTTAGCATCAGTAGATATTCAGTTAAAATCCAGAAGTTGCTGTCTCTGCTCCTCTGCTATTATGTCATAACCTTCAGCATTCACAGTGCAAAATCCAATGCAATTACCACCTTCATTCCAGTACCAAATGAGTTTTTAAACTGTAATAATTCTACCAACAATACTGACTGCTTACATCTGGTGCCCTGCTATTGAGATTCCGTGAAGTTAATGTATTGGGGAAAACAGAAAAGTCCGGGTAAGAGAGATAACAGAGAATTTACATAATCAAATGGAATCCATACAGGTTTTCATTTTAACTTAACAAAAATCACACAGACTCCATTCTCAGCTTGTAATTAGCTTTAAAGTTTCCTCTACACCGTATATTCTACAAATTCAAGTTTAATTGTCATTTAACCATACATGAATACAGCCAAAGGAGACACCGTTACTATGGCTTGAGGTGAAAAGACATTTTACCTACAGTCACACACAGTAAGCACACACAAGGCCACAATCATGTAATAAGAGTCCCAATGCCCACCTGAACCACCCATCCCACCCCACTATGCTGCAGCTTGATGCATACAAGTCAACAAACCCATATAGGATATCAGTAAAAATACACCGCACACACATATACCGTTGAAGTTATAAGTTTACATACAGCTTAGACAAATACATTTGAACTCAGTTTTTCACAATTCCTGACATTTAATCCTAGAAAACCTTCCCTGTCTTAGGTCAGTTAGGATCACTACTTTAAGAATGTGAAATGTCAGCATAATAGTAGAGTGAATGAATTATTTCAGCTTTTATTTCTTTCATCACTTTTCCGGTGGGTCAGAAGTTTACATACACTTTGTTAGTATTTGGTAGAATTGCCTTTAAATTGTTTAATTTGGGTCAGGAATTGTGAAAAACTGAGTTTAAATGTATTTGGCTAAGGTGTATGTAAACTTCTGACTTCAACTGTATGCACGCATGCACGCACGCTCGCTCACTCACTCAAGACACCCCCAGACCACCGATATCATCTGTTGACTGGCCCCCGACACTCGCTAAGTGACACTGTACCTTGGAGGTCCAGTCTTCACCCAGACACTGGATTAGCACTAGGCAAATCCACGGCTTTGAGGCCCAGTCCCCACTTTTACAAGCATATATAGATTAGTAAAAACACAACCAGACAAATATGTATGTGTATAGTTCAGATCCCTCAGTCCATTATAAATCTTCAGTCAGCACAACAGTGCTTCACTACCTTCAGTAGAGCATGATGGCTCGGGCACCCATCCTCCTGTGGCTGAATAGCAAGTGACTCCGCAGCTTGAGGCCCAAGTCTATTGAGTGCTGCTAAAAAATCTGCAGTCGACTACAACAGAGCGAAAATCTGGAAGGACAGTTGCGACTACATTCTGGACACCCCCCCCCCCCCCCCCCCGCCCGGTGAAGCACAGCAGTTTTGTCCCCTCACTCTGAGTGGCTCCAAGCACTGTGGCTTCAGGCCTAGTCCTTGCTACGACTAAGGACTAGGCCCCCTCCATCTGCCCTTGCTCACATCCAAAAAATCTGCAAATCAAGTTTGCAGCATATGCATACCAGATTAACAATGTCCAAAGGGAACTTGCAATCACAAGAAAAGCGATCATGATGGCCACTTGCTATTTGTCTGTAAGCCTCCATCAACTCAGGCAGCAGCACATCGTGCAGTTCCTTTGTAGCTATCACACACAGACATAATAATTTTCATATAGTATTCAAACATATTCCCATAAGAATAATTAGTTTCCTGATGGGCGATACAAACTTTAATCTGCAACTTACAGAATCTTGAATGTGGAGCTAGGTTACTCTATTTGTCTACATCCAAAAGCATATGTCAAAAGCATTTAATAGTTGAAGGTGTGATTCTGCATTTGGCCAGTGGAGAGCATTCTGGCTGGTAGCATCACCATCTGGTATGGAGACACCAATGGACCATAAGAGGCATCAGAGGGTGGTAGACTCATCCAGTTCCATCACAGGCACAAGCCTCCTCACCATTTTGGACATCTTGTAAAGGCAGTGCCTCAAGAAAGTGGCCATCCATAATTAAGCACCCTCACCAGGACATGCTCATTATTACCATCAGTAAGGAGGTGCAGGAGCCTGAAGACCATCACTAAACACTAAGAACAGCTTCTTCCCCTCCGTCATCAGTTTTCAGAATGGTCCATAAACCTATGAGCATGACCTTGCTATTCTACTTTTGCACTACTAATTTATTGTACTTTATAATTTGCCTTGCCTGCTCAGTACTGCTGCCACAAAACAAATTTCATGACTAATGTTAGTGGCAATAAGTCTGATTTTTATGCCCTCAGGTAGTTGATAAATTGGTTAAAAAAAAAGGAAATTCTTAACTGGGATTCCCTTCAAGTTTTGTTTCTTAACATCCAAAAGCAGTAATTGAAACTCCCGCCCCCCCACTTTTAAAAGACACATTTGATTACACTGTACCATCCCAAATGATTAATGCATAATGATTTAAAAATGAAGTTTTATTATTATATATTTCAAAGTCTGTTGCAAACTGGTTGAAATTAGTACACAAGCAAAATATTGTAGATGCCGTAAATTCAAAATTAAATTTCAGGAAACTCTCAGCAGCAAAGAACAAACTAGATCTATGGCACAGTGAAGGGGAAAAGAAACTAAATAACAAAAAGTGTGATGGCATTTTGCATCCCATCATTTTTTGTTCTCCTTCCCACCTTTCACTGCAAGTTCCAAGTTGTTTTATCTCTAGCTTTTGCAGTCCTGAGGAAAGATGTTGATCTGAAATGGTAAATCGCATTCTCTCTTCATGGATGCTCCCTGGCCTGCTGAGTGTTTGTAGCTTTTTAAAAAAACATTTAAAATTTATAGTTCTTGCAATCTTTTCCGCTTCGTTTTGTTTCCATGCTAGTTCCTTAGGTCAGGAAGGTTGAAGCTAGGTATTACTATGGTGTCTGGAAGTATGTTTAAGCAGATTACATCAGAGCATTTGTTGATGCAAGTCATTTTCTGCATTTTCAGATTCTGCATTGCATGAAATGTCATTATCACTTGGCTTTCCATTCAACAGTCTAATTGAGAACAGAGAAAACTGATTTCAACAGAAGCACGATTATGAAAATTAAATGCTGGAAAATTGTATGTTGGAAATCTGAAATAAGCAGAAAAAGAACATGCCTTTCTTGTTGACTGTGTCCAGCATTTCTGTTGTTATAATAAACAATAATGTCTGTCCCTCTCATTTAAAATGGCCAAGTTCTTATAAACACATACGATTACTTAACCTTACAAATATTTTGTAAGATCTCATTGCAATATGACATTTTTGTTTTGCTCTATATGTGCTGGCATGTTTCATTTCTAAGCTTATAGCTCAAGGGGTTTTATCAAAATTTATGATCACAAACATTAACGATAATGATTTCCCCCCAAAAAAACCACACAATTCATTTACCTGGACTATATTTTTTAAAGGTGAACATCACTTTTTTTTATTTAAACAAGCAATTAAGTTTTACACAAGTTCTTGCTTCAGAGTAAGACTGGTAATACAGGTCCTGTAGTTTCTTATGAATGCCCATTTACTTTAGTTCCATAAAATCTTAGCAGGCCCGTTTTTAAGGTCTTTGCTATTCAAAAATTAGGTTAGACCCCAGTCAAGTTTGTAAAATAATTTGGAATTATTCAAAGTTATCTTATATTTCATGCAATTAAACATTACAGAAATCAATAAAAATTGAAAGAATAATCTCATAAACACAGGATCTACAAATGAACAACACTGGCAGTCAAAACTAACAATTCCAAATATCGAGAGGAAAACAAACGGGATGTAAGTAGGTTGATAGGATGGGATCTTTTTAATCAATATCATAAAATTCTTCTAACTGGCTTCTTGAGCCGCCGAAGATCTATTCCACAGTACTGAAACCCAGAATCCCCATGTCATCCCTTCAAAAAGAGAAAAATAAAGTTACTATTTAAATTCAAGTCAATCTTTACTTATATAGTTATAAGTATATAAATGTAGTTACAAGTAATCTACCATCATAATAGCAATATTTTTTACTCCAATCAGGAAACAATTTTATAACTTTTAACAATGTTATAGGTATTGATCAATCATGCAGGTGGATGGAGGAGGCCATATCTTATGTCTTGTGCCTGTACTGGTGAAAATGTAACCATATACCCATTTTTCAAAACCTGCAACTCTTAAAAAGTTTTCTTGGAATATGCTGACTGTTCTTTAATAAAGCCCACAGTCACTTGATTGTATAAGGAAAGCGGAATAGTAATCAGTTTAATTTTGCAATGATGCACAATGAAAAGCACACCAAGGAAAGAATATACTCAAGTGGAATACCAGATGAACCGCAGATGAATTTTAACATCCCTTTTAGTTTTGAGGTCCACATGTACATTTTTGGGTTCACCAAATATGCTCACTATGGTTAAAAGAATAAATATATGAGGAAACTAATATGAAAGAATACTATTCATATTGGTCAACAAGTACCAATTTGTTTTAATGTACTATTACCATACTAGTTGACATGTACCATTACAAATGTGCCAAAAATAACATTTTTGTAATTAGAATGGAGAGCAGCTGTGCATTTAGTGGTGAACAGTGGTGCTAGAACATTTGTGAACCCTGTAGAATTTTTTATTTCTACATAATGTGAGCTAAAATATGATCAAATCATCATGCAAGTCCTAAACCTAGATAAAGAGAACCCAATAACAAACACAAAATACATTATACTTGTTCATTTATTTAGTGAGAAAAATTATCCAATATTGCACATATTTATTGGAAAATGTATGTGAACCTTTGCTTTCAGTAATTGGTATGAGCCCGTTGTACAGCAGTTACTGCAACCAAATATTTCCGGTAACTGATCAGTCGTGCACATTGGAGGAATTTTAGGCCATTTCTCCATACAAAACTGCTTCAACTATGGGAGCAAACACAAGGAAATCTGCAGATGCTGGAAATTCAAACAACACACACAAAATGCTGGTGGAACACAGCAGGCCAGGCAGCATCTATAGGAAGAAGCATTGTCGACGTTTCGGGCCGAGACCCTTCGTCAGGTCAACTACGGGATATTGGTGGGCTCCCTTAAATGAACTGTTTGCTTTGTCCTTCTACAGTAATTCAATAGGATTAAGGTCTGGATGCTGACTTTACCATTCCAAAACACAAATTTTCTTTTTAAATCATTCTGTGCAAACTTGAGACATGCAGCAATTTTTTTTTTTGGAGAACGGCGGTTTCCTCCGTGGTGTCATTTTGTGTTCAGTGTTTGTTTTTATGTAGTGGACACATAAACAGACTTCACCAAGTTCTAGAGATTTTTGCAGGTCTTTTGCTGTTACCCTTGGGTTCTTTTTCACCTCCTTCAGCATCGCACACGTACTCTTGGTGTGATCTTTGCAGGATGCCCCCTCCTAGGGAGCATCCAACAGTACGGAGATTCCTCCATTTGTAGACAATTTATCTTACTATGGACTGATGAACACTCAGGTCGTTAGAAATGCTTTTGTAGCCTTTTCTAGCTTCAGGCATCTTTACAATTCTACTTCTAAGGTCCTCTGAAAGTTGTTTTGATTGAGGCATGGTGCACATAATCAGATCTTTCTTGAGTAAAACAGGCTCTGTCAGTAATCTGGCAGATTTTTTTTATAGGAAGGGCACTTCCACAACAACACATACCTCCAATCTCATCTCATTGATTGGAACATGAGACTGCGAATAGCTTTTGTAGAAGGCATTACCCCAGAGATTCACATACTTTTTCCAACAAATACAAAAGGCCATAAGACATAGGAGCAGAATTAGGCCATTGAGCCCATTCCACTATTTCATCATGGCTGATCCCAGATCCCAGTCAACCCCATACAATTGCCCTCTTACCATACCCCTTGATGCCCCGAATAATCAAGAATTTATCAACATCGGTTTTGAGTATACCCATGGACTTGGCATCCACTGAAGCCCATGGCAAAGCATTCCACAGATTCACCACTCTTTGGCTAAAAAAAAACCTTGATTACTGCTGTCCTAAAAGGTCACCCCTCAATATTGAGACTGTGTCCTCTAGTTCTGGATACCCCCACCAGAGGAAACATCCTCTCCAGACCCACCTTATTTGGTCCTTTCAACGTTTGATAGGTTTCAATGAGATCCCCAAGCATTCTTCTAAATTCCAGTGAGTACAGGTCTAAACCTGCCAAATGCTCATATGTTAACCCCTTCGTTCCCGGAATCGTCATCGTTAACCTCCTCTGGACTTTCTCCAATGACAATACATCCTTCCTGAGATAAGGGGCCCAAAACTGTTGACAATACTCCAAGTGCAGCCTGACAAGTGTCCTTTAAAGCTTCAGCATTATCTCCTTATTTTTAAATTCTCCTTGAAATAAATTCCAATATTGCATTTGCCTTCTTTAACGCTGACTCAACTTATGAATTAACCTTCTGGGAGTCTTACATGAGGACTCCTAAGTCCCTTTTCACCTCTGACATTTTGAATTTTTGCCCCATTTAGATAATAGCCTGGACTATTATTCCCTTTACCAAAATGCATTATCATACCTTTCCCAACACTGTATTCCATCTGCCACTTTTTTACCCATTCTTACAATCTGTCTTAAGTTCTACAGCAATCGAATTGCTTCCTCAGCACTACCTACCCCTCCACCTATCTTCGTGTCATCTGCAAACTTTGCCACAAAGCCATCAATTCCACTATCTAACTTATTGACAAACAATGTGAAAAGTAGTGGTCCCAATATTGACCTATGAGGAACACCACTAGTCACTGGCAGCCTGCCAGAAAAGGAGCAAGGAGATAATGCTGAGTCTTTACAAGACTATTCAGTATTGACAACAGTTTTGGGCCCTATATCTCAGAAAAGATGTGAGAGAGTCCTGAGGTGATTCATGAGGATGATCCCGGGAATAAAAGGGTTAGCATATGAGGAGCGTTTGACAGCTTTGGGCCTGTACTCACTGGAATTTAGAAGAATGTGTGGGGATCTCATTGAAACCTACCGAACGTTGAAAGGACTAGATAGGATGGATGTGGAGAGGATGTTTCCTATGATGGGGGCATTCAGAACTATAGGGCACTGCCTCAAAATTGTAGGGCGACCTTTTAGAACAGAGGCAAGGAAGCATTTTTTTTAGAAAACAGAACATAGAAAACATAGGAAACCTACAGCACAATACAGGCTCTTTGGCCCACCAAGTTGTGCTGAACATGTCCCTACCTTAGAAATTACTAGGCTTACCTATAGCCCTCTGTTTAACTAAGCTCCATGTACCTATCCAAGAGTCTCTTAAAAGACCCTATCACATCCGCCTCCACCATTGTTGCTGGGAGCCCATTCCATGCACTCACCACTCTCTGAGTAAAAAACTTACCCCTGACATCTCTGTACCTATTCCCCAACACCTTAAATCTGTGTCCTCTTGTGGCAACCATTTCAGCCCTGGGAAAAAGCCTCTGACGATCCACACGATCAATGCCTCTCAACATCTTATACACATCTATCAGGTCACCTCTCATCCTCCGTTGCTCCAAGGAGAAAAGGCCGAGTTCACTCAACCGATTCTCATAAGGCATGTTCCCCAATCCAGGCAACATTCTTGTAAATCTCCTCTACACCCTTTCTATGGCTTCCATATCCTTCCTGTAGTGAGGCAACCAGAAATGAGCACAGTACTCCAAGTGGGGTCTGACCAGGGTCCTATATAGCTGCAACATTACCTCTCAGCACCTAAATTGAATTCCACGATTAATGAAGGCCAATACATCATATGCCTTTTCAATCACAGAGTCAACCCGCGCAGCTGCTTTGAGCGTCCTATTGACTCCGACCCCAAGATCCCTTTGATCCTCCACACTGCCAAGAGTTTTACCATTAATACTATATTCTGCCATCATAATTGACCTACCAAAACGAACCATTTCACACTTATCTGGGTTGAATTCCACCTGCCACTTCTCAGCCTAGTTTTGCATCCTATCAATGTCCCACTGTAGCCTCTGACAGCCCTCCACACTAACCACAACACATCTAACCTTTGTGTCATCAGTAAACTTACTAACTCATCCCTCCACTTCCTCATCCAAGTCATTTATAAAAATCACAAAGAGTAAGGGTCCCAGAACAGATCCCTGAGGTCACCAACCTCCATGCAGAATATGACCCGTCTATAACCACTCTTTGTCTTCTGTGGCAAGCCAGTTCTGGATCCACAAAGCAATGTCCCCTTGGATCTCATGCCTCTTTACTTTCTCAATAAGCCTTGCATGGGGTACCTTATCAAATGCCTTGCTGAAATCCATATACACTACATCTACTGCTCTTCCTCCATCAATGTGTTTAGTCACATCCTCAAAAAATTCAATCAGGCTCGTAAGGCACAACCTGCCCTTGACAAAGCCAAGCTGACTACTCCTAATCATATTATACCTTCCCAAATGTTCATAATTCCTGCCTCTCAGGATCTTCTCCATCAACTTACCAACCACTGAGGTAACACTCACTGGTCTATAACTTCCTGGGCTATATCTACTCCCTTTCTTGAATAAAGGAACAACATCTGCAACTTCCAATCCTCTGGAACCTCTCCCGTCCCACAAAGATCATTGCCAGAGGCTCAGCAATCTCCTCCCTCATCTCCCACAGTAGCCTGGAGTACATCTCATCCAGTCCCAGTGACTTGATGCTTTCCAAAAGCTCCAGCACCTACTCTTTCTTAATATCTACATGCTCAAGCTTTTCAGTCTGTTGAAAGTCATCACTACAATCACCATGATCCTTTTCCATAGTGAATACTGAAGTATTCATTAAGTACCTCTGCTATTTCCTCTGGTTCCATACACACTTTCCCACTGTCACACTTGATAGCTCCTATTCTTTCATGTCTTATCCACTTGCTCTTCACATACTTGTAGAATGCCTTGGGGTTTTCCTTAATCCTGCCCGCCAAGGCCTTCTCATGGCCCCTTCTAGCTCTCCTAATTTCCTTCTTAAGCTCCTTCCTATTAGCTTTATAATCTTCTAGATCTCTAACATTACCTAGCTCTCTTAACATTTTATAAGCTTTTCTTTTTTAAAAAAAAAGAGTAGTGAATCTGTGAAACGCTCTGCCACAGACTGCAGTGGAGGTCAAGTCTATGGGTATATTTAAGGCGGCAGTTGATAGTTTCCTCATCAGTCAGGACATCAAAGGATATGGCTAGAAGCAGGTATATGGGGTTGAGGAGAATCCAGGATCAGCCATGATGGAATGGTGGGCCAGACTCAATGGGCTGAATGGCCTAATTCTGCTCCTATGTCTTATGGTTTAAAAGGCCCCCTGTATTCTCATTCATTGCTTCCTGCCTGCCAGCCATTCCTCATTCCATGCCAGTATATTTCCTGTAACAACATAGGATTTTATCTTGTTAAGCAGTCTCTTGTGAGGCACCTTAACAAATGCCTTCTGGAAATCTAAGTAAATGACACTCCTTTGACTCTCCTTTGTCCATCCTTGAAGAATTCTAACAGATTTGTCAGGCAAAAGTTCCCTTTACAGAAACCACGATGACGTCGACTTATTTTATCATTAGTCACCAAGTACCCCAAAACCTCAATAATGGACTCCAACACTTTCCCAACCTCCGAGGCTAGGTTAACTGGCTTATAATTTCCTCTCTTTGCCTTTTTCCTTTCTTAAAAACTGGAGTACCATTTGCAATTTTCCAGTCCTCCTTGACCATGCCAGAATCAAGTGATTCTTGAAAGATCATGAACAATACATCTGTTATCTCTTCAGCAACCTCTTTCAGGACTTTGGGATGTAGTCCATCTGGTCCAGGTGACTATTTTTCAGTGGTCCATTATGAAGTCTCACCTCCCTTTTATTCTTTATACAACTGAAAAAAATAGTATCCTGCTATTATCAGCCAGTTTGCTGTCACATCTGATCTTTTCCTTTCTTGTAGACTTTTTAGTTGCCTTTGTTGGATTTTAAAAGCTTTCCAATCATTCAACTTCCCACTCACTTTTGCTACCTTATATGTCATTTCCTTGGCTTTTATGCAGTCCTCAACTTCCCTTGTTAGCCACGTTTGCATAGCCCTGCCATTTGAGAACTATTTCTTCCATGGGACATATCTATCCTGCGCCTTGTGAACTATTCCCTGATGCACCATCAATAGCTCTCTCTGAGACGTAAAGGTGAGATATCGGCTTTTATTGACTGGAAGAAGGAACAAGCAGTGGTTGACCTTCATACTACATCCTGGAGACTGAGAGGCCAGGCTCAGGCCTCAATCGCCTTTATACTGGGGTCTGTTGGAGGAGCCACAGGAGCAGTCACCAGGGGGCATGTCCAGACAGGTATATGTAGTTCACCACATTCCCAAAACACAAAAATATAACTGCAGATGCTGTGGATCAAAGAATATGTACACAACGCTGGAAGAACTCAGCAGGTCAGGCAGATTCTGTGAGAAAAGAGTAGCCAATGTTTCAGGCCGAGACCCTTCATCAGGAATGGGGGGGGGGGGGAACTATTCCCAAAAACTTCAGCCATCTATGTTCTATCTCAGTCTATGCCAGTCTATTTCCTGTAACACCATGGGATCTTATCTGGCCATCATTCTCGCCAGTATCCCCCACCAACCCACCTGTGCAAGCTCCTCTCTCATGCCTCTGTAATTCCCTTTATCCCATTGCAATACTGATACATGTGACTTATGCTTCTCCTTCTCAATTTACAGTATGAATTCAATTATATTATGATCACTGCCTCCTAAGGGTCCCTTTACGATAAGCTGACTAATAAAATACATGTAATAGTGGATCATTTCTCTTATTAAAGAATGAACAAGTATAATTTTTTGTGTTATTTATTCAACTGGGTTCTCTTTATCTAGTTTGAGGACATACACGAAGATCTGATCATATTTTAGGTCGTATTTATGCAGAAATAGAGGAAATTCTATAGGGTTCACAAAATTTCTCGTATCACTGTATTATTCACATAAGAGTACATTGTAGGAGAGATGTGGTTAAACTGGAAAGCGTACAGATTTACAAGGTGTTGTCAGGGCTAGTATGTCAAGTTATAGGGAGATTAGGTCTTTATTCTTGGAGTACAGGAGAATGAAGGGCGAACTTAAAGAAGAGTTTAAAATTATGAGAGGCATAGATGGTGTGGATGGTAACAGCCTTTTCCCCTGGGTACAAGAGTCCAAAACGAGGGAGCATAAATTTATGGCGAGAGGAAAAGAATCAAAACTGAACTGAGGGCAGCTTCTTCATGTAAAGGGTGGTGAGTATATGGTGTACGTTGGCAGAGCAAGTGGTTGAGCCAGGTATAATAGTATCATCTAAGCAGTACACGGAGGGGCTGGACTTAGAGGGATATGGCTAAACACAGGAAATTAGGATGACCTGGATTGGGACCATGGTCAGTCAGGACCACGTTTGGCATGGACTGATTGAGCTTTAGGGCTTGTATCCATGCTCTATTGCTCTATGACTCTAGTATACATAAGTATAATCACTAAATTCCATATATGAAATAGAATATCAAGCCACCGAATCTTCATCCTAAATTAATCAATCACACTAATGGTGGTGTTGATCATCATCCTGCTCTCCAAATTATCTTGGTTTGATTGAAATTCAGATTGAGATTCAGATGAAATTGCATTTCCTGGCCCCTTCATCGTTCCAAAGTGTTATGCCCATTATATTACCATTACAAAATCTAGACTCTGCCCAAGCAGTTATCGAGCCTCTGTAAATAATTTATGTACTTTATGTAAAGCTGTACTTTTTAAACACTGATCCTATTGTTTCTCAGACAAATGTTCGGACAAATGTTTAAAGTGACTTGGACATGCAATAAGGAAGCGCTTTAAAAGTTTTAGATCAAACTCAACACTGAATTTTACATGAAAAAATCTAATACCATTACATACCTTGTAATTAAATATCAATTAAGGACTTTGTCACTCCAACTTCAGCAGCTCTACATCAAAGATAAGTGTGGCATTGCCTGGGATGACTCCAGGATGTCCTGTTTCACCATATGCCATGTCAGGGGTACAGGTCAGTTTTGCCCTTTGCCCCAAGCTCATCTGTTATTGAAACAATTTTGATTATTAGTGGAATTCCTCAGCTTACACCCTATTCCTATGTGGTAAAATATGCAACTTCCATAGTAGAAAAATGTTGCTGTTTGTTCTTATTTGATGCTCTTATTTTGCCATTGGCAAACTCTCTCTTCCATTTCATCATGCCTTCAGCATCCTCTTTTGAAAAGACTAAATCAAGTTGGATTTCTTTTAAACTGTACTGGCCTCAAAGCTCAGCTCTTTGATTAGTGATTTTTCAGCCCACATAGTTAAACCAAAATACATTTGGTGTTGATGCAACTTTAAAATGAAATATGCATCTTTAAATGTTTTAATGAATAAGTAAGAGACACGTCAAGTATTTAATATGATCTTAAGACTCCAAATATCCATAAAATATTTACTGTACAGCCTTTATAGTAAGATAATTCTGAAATTATGATCATCCAAAAATACCTGTGCCATGCCTTCTTCCCAGCCTTTAATCACTTCCTGTTTGCCAATTTTGAACTTGAAAGGCTTGTTTCTGTCTCGAGAAGAGTCAAACTTCTTGCCATTCTGGAGCATTCCTGTAAATACCACATAACCCTTCTTAGAAATCATGACAGCCATAAGTGCGTGTAAAAATGATTAAAGCCTAATATCCTTAAATGCATTAAAATGATCAGAAAACGCTGTACCATTGCTGTTGGCAAAATACTGGAAAAGTGGCATTTCTTTATCAGCATGGTTTACACGAAAGGTTAATATATTACGGTTTATTGTACTGTTTAAGGCTATTTCATTTCATACACTTGCATAACTTAGGTTCTGCCAGGATTTCAAGACTTCCTTGCCCCTCCTCCCCCCATAAATCTAGTTTAATATCATCCTATATTCTTACATGAAATAGGATGAGAGTTTAATCAGAAGCAAGGATATACATCATATGTACAGGGTGAGTTGAAACCTCATGTCATTCATTGGTACACAAGGTTGGTCTTTCACTTGTGAAAATGTGTAGGGAAGGCAGGCCCACATGCTATGGTACACTAAGTTAGCTAAATGGGACAAGATGACAAATTTACTGAAAAGTAAACCAATCCACAAAATAAAATATTCAAAATATGTTAAATATTTGTAACTAAAGAGACTGAACATTTTAATTTAGCTAGAATAGAGACTGGGAGTTTTCATGTTTGAATTGATTTTTCTTTCTTTACAGAAAAGTCTCAGAAGTCAGGACAAAAATAAAACTATTGTTCTCAATGATCCTGACATCATGGCATAAGTCAAGAATATTTGAAGTCTCATTCATGAACAATGCTAGTAAGCTGCATCAAATATTCAAATTATTTAATTAAAAATAATTCCTTCCCTCACCCCCCCTTTTTGTCCAAAGGGAAAACAATTATTAGTTCTATCTATGCACTAATTCAAAATTAATTCCAAAATTCACAGAAAATTTATTATCAAAGTACATGTCACCACATACAACCTTGAGATTCATTTTCTTGTGGGCATACTCAATAAATCCATAATAGAATAACCATAATAGAATCAATGAAAGATTGGATCAGCTTGGGAGTTCAATCATGTGAAAAAGACAATAAACTGCAAATACAAAAGGAAAGAAATAATAATAATAATAAATAAACAAACAAACAATATCAAGAATTTGAGATTAAGAGTCCCTGAAAGTGACTCCATAGCTTCTGTGAACATCACAATATGGGTCAAGTGAAGTTATCGAGAGCCTGATGGTTGAGGGGTAATAACTGTTCCTGAACATGATGGACTGAGTCCTGAGGTTCTTGTATCTTCTTCCTGATGGTAGTAGTGAGAAGAGAGCATGACCTGGGTGGAGTGTCACTGGTGGTGGATGTTGCTTTCCTGCTACAGCGCTTTGTGTAGATGTGCTCAATGGTGGGGAGGGCTTTAACCATGATAGATGGGGCCACATCCACTACTTTTTGTAGGATTTTCCATTCAAGAGCATTGGCACGGTATTTCCGTACCAGGCTGTCATACAGCCAGTCAGTATACTCTCCACTACACATCTATAGAAGTTTGTCAAAGTTTTAGATGTCATGCTGAAACTACGCAAACTCCTAAGTAGAGGTGCCTCCACCCTTTCTTTGTAATTGCACTTACGAACCGAGCTGAGGACAGGTCCTCTGAAATGACAACTCTGAGGAATTTAAAAGTGCTGACCCTCTCCAGCTCTGTTCCGCCAGTGATGACTGGCTCAGGGATCTTTGATTTGCTGCTTCTGCAGTTAATAATCAGCTCCTTGGTCTTGCTGACGTTTGTTGTCATGACGCCACTCAGCCAAATTTTCAATGTCCCTGCTATATTCTGATTCATCAGCCTACAACAGTGGTGTTGTCAGCAAACTTAAATATGGCATTGGAGCTGTGCTTAGCCTCACAGTCATAAGTGCAAAGTGATAAATCATAAATCATAAGTGCATAACAGCAAGGGCTAAGCACACAGCCTTGTGGTGAACCTGTGCTGATCGAGATTGTGGGGGAGATGTTGTTACCAATCTGAGCTGACTGGAGTCTGCAAGTGAGGGAATCAAGGACCCAATTGCACAAGGAGATATTGACGCCAAGGTCTTGAAGCTTATTGATTAGTTTTGAGGGGATGATAGTATTGAATACCAAGCTGTAGTTGCTAAAGAGCATCCTGATGTATGCACCTTTGCTGTCCAGTTGTTCCAGGGCTGAGTGAAGGGCCAATGAGATGGTATCAGCTGTGCAACTGCCACCCCGGGAGGCAAATTGGAGCAGTTCCAGGTTGCTTCTCAGGCAGGAGCTGCTATGTTTCATCTTTAACCTCTCAAAATACTATCACTGTGGATGCAAACCCTACTGGATGATAGTCATTGAGGCAGGTTACCACATTCTTCTTCAGCACTGGTATAATTGAAACCTACTTGAAGCAGGTGGGTACCTCAGCCTACCGAAGTTAGGGGTTAAAGGTCTCAGTGAACACTCAAGCCAGTTGATCAGCCCAGGTCTTTTGTATTTAGGCATGTATCCCATCTGGGCCGGATACTTTCCTTGGGTTTACCCTCCTGAAGGCTGCTTGTACATCAGCCTCAAAGACTGAAATCACAGTACTGTTGGAGGTTGTAGGAGTTAGTGATGGTTCCTCCACATTTTGCTGTTCAAAGCAAGCACCGAAGGCATGGAACTCATCTGGAAGCAAAAGCCCTGTTGTCACCTATGTTGCTTGATTTAAAATAATTATAGATGACATCGTGAAGAGGTTGCACAATTTTACCAGTGAAAGTAAATTCATTAGTAATAACTTTGTATAGACTAAATCGTTTGGTAATAATGTTGAAAAGTTTATTTAACACATCACTGAAATGGTAACATCGAAAAGGATGACATACATCTTCCACAATAGAAGTCAAGTCAAGTCAACTTTTATTGTCATTTCGACCATAACTGCTGGTACAGTACATAGTAAAAATGAGACGACGTTTTTCAGGACCATGGTTTACATGACACAGTACAAAAAACTAGACTGAACTACGTAATAAAAAAAAGAGAGAAAGCTATACTAGACTACAGACCTACACTGGACTGCATAAAGTGCACAAAAACAGTGCAGACATTACAATAAATAATAAACAGGACAGTAGGGCAAGGTGTCAGTCCAGGCTTCGGGTATTGAACAGTCTGATAGCTTGGGGGGAAGAAACTGTTATATAGTCTGGTCGTGAGAGCCCGAATGCTTTGGAGCCTTTTCCCAGATGGCAGGAGGGAGAAGAGATTGTATGAGGGGTGCATGGGGTCCTTATATATACACAAAATATATATGGCCCGAAATCAATTAGTTTTACAAATTATTTTAATAGCAGGTAACTGGTTAGTTCAATGTATGTAACCTGAGAAGTGCTGATGAAAACCAGAGAGTACATGCTCCACCCTACTGTCCAGATAGACATAGAGGCACAGAAGGTAATGGTAGGATTAGACCATTCAACCAACCCTTCCAGCTGCTTCACTATTCAACACAATCATAGCAGTATCAGTATAAAAACTGATATTGCCAATGTTCTGAAAAATCCTGGTGAAGCTTTGTTTATTTTTGGGGAAAAGAAGCTTCACTAAAAAAAATACAAGTAATCAAATATACACAAATTTTACTAGGTAAATATCAAACTGGCCCTCACCCAACCACGTTCACCTGTTTCCAACACAAATGCCAAACAAATTGATGCTCGCCATCCAAATAAGCTCCTTATTCCAAGACAGCAGGCAAGCATTAAAGACAAATGAGTGTCAGACAGAACGCCTGAGGCTTCCAGCATATGAATGAAGATTTTGATTGTGAGCCTGAATAATGCTTTGGTTAGCCCGGAATCAAATCAATGTCAACAGTTGAGTCTGTTGTCATATGCACAGGGACGTGTAAGCACAGTGGAAACGGAAAAACGTACTTGCAGCCACAGCACATGTACATAGCATTAAATATACAGCATCCAGAGGGGGAAAAAAACAAATTAAACATCAATTATTCAAAAGTTATACAACAAAGGTGAAGATCACCACTATCTGGACCATACCATATTATCGTAGCTAGTTTCCAGTAGGAGTACAGAAATCTGAAGCTGCACCAAGAATAACTGCATCCCTTTAACCGTTCAGTTCTTGCACAAACCTGCATAATCACTGTTTCAGTACAGCAAAATTATGATGGCTTTGCCTGTATTTGTTCTAATTGTGTTCATTCCTGTATAATTTATCGTAATGACTGCCAGTACAAGATTTGAAGACTTCATTCAGCACCATTAAAAATTTCACATTATATTAGTAGTATTACAGTGACAATGATTTACATTTGTCTTCCACAAGATTTTATCATAAAATACATCCAAAAGTGAGAAAGTAGGTTGTGTTCACTTTTGAAATGACTTCCCTTCCCAGACCACCTTATCTGTCCTCAGCTTTCTCCACTCCATGGTGAGGCAAAACACTAAAAGAATACAACTTATATTCCAACTCAGTAACTTACAGCCCATTGGCATGATCATTTTTTCCAACTTCAAGTTATCCTATCCCAGTATTCCTTTCCCAGTGCTATTATTCCTCACAGATTCTCCCGTTTCCCACTCCCACTGCCACCCCTGCCCCCCACCAAGACTCATTAACCCTGTCATAACCCCCAATGTGGTTCTCAGTGTCCATCACCCACATACCCATCTACCTTGATTTCTTTTCCCAAGGTTCAACTTCCCTTTCCCCTACCCCATATCCCTCCACCTGTCATTCTATCTTACCCCTTCCTCTTTTTATACTCCAGGTGACTTCCTTTACCCTCTCATTTCTGATGCAAGGTCGTGTCTGCGAACATTGGCTACCCTTTTGCCTTCATAGATGCTGCCCAACTTGCTGAGTTAGCAGACAAAAATTAACACATTATGAATAACAATTTACCAACCATAGGTTCTTGTCTTTTCAATAGAATAAATAAACAGGACAAAAATTCCCCCAAAAATCCTTAACCAAGGATTATCAATATCCAACAACAATGGCCAGAGATAGCAGTACATGCATAAACCAAAATGTTATGGAATTTCTTTCACATAAAATCCCATACCAGAGCTCCTTTATATAATATTAATATAGTAAAATTATTGAGGTCATACATAAGCTATAGAATTGACTTTTCATGCACTCTCTAGTGTGTTATATTTTTGAAGAAGGGCGTTGCAAGACACGATAAATGTAACAAGGACCGACAGTTTTGACATCTTTCAAATTTGGCATTTGCGATTGCCAGAAGCAAAAAGTATATTGTGAGTACACACAGATAATCCAGCTTTCGTATAAACAAAAAAATGAAGAATAACAATGGGTCTGGGTCAAAGATACATCAAACTAAATAATTCCTCAGAGGAACCTGACCAAAACTCCATTATATAAACTCTCCAAATTACTACATAAACACACATTTAAGGTGTCCCAAATCAAACACAGAAGCATTTCATTCTCCAGGTTCTGTGTGCAACTGGAGACCAATCTGTGGAGATCTGCTTATTTCTATCCATCCACCCATGAATTTGCCTAGGAGACTTAGCAATGTCCTGTTCCAAATCATTTTCATTTCTATAGGACAGTGAACTCATTTACATGATCAATTTTGTAATTTGCAAATATGCCACTCACTGTTTAATCAAGTGATGATGCAATAAAATATAAATTAGAACCAAATTACTTATTTTATTTTAATGCATTTAGTAATGGAGAAAAAAAACACAGAAACTTCAATTCCTAATCAGGTGCTTACCTGGTTAGAAGACTTCTGAAGCTTCTATGTTTTCAGCCCATTAGGGCAATTAACCAACGAACAAATGAAAATAAATAGGCAACAGAAAACAACCAATCAAAAAAAAGTTGAATCTTGAAAATTCAAATCATGATTGCTTGAAAAGTTTTAGTCTTCACTACAAGGATATCAGAGAAGTTTAATAAAAGCAAAGATAACACAAAAAGAACTGAGGGACTTTCAGTGCCTAGAGGGAGGAATTATATCCCAAACTGGAGAGTCAAACGGCATCCATCAAACTAAGCTAATATCTTGAAAGACAATGCATTTATGATTTTCCCTAGGTTAGCTCTTCTCTAGTGTGGCTGATGGGTAAACATGAAATAAAGTATACCTTTACACTTTAACTTGATTGATTTTATATTCTTTTCCTGCACAGAGCCAATGTTATTAAAATAAGCTCATTTCTTTATAAGCACGTTCTTATAAGCTCAGGAGTAAACAATATTCACTTGGAGTTGTACATTTCTACCTCAAACTTGTCTGTCAAAATATACTTACAAACCAATACCGCTCTAATTAAATTGCTTTACATTTATATCATCTGCAATACAAATCCATGTGCACTGTGATATCTGGAAAATCTGCTTCTGTGAACTTAGCCAGAATTAAATAGTTGGATAATAATAATAATTTAAAGCAGCTCTGTGGAATGGTTAGCCTTATGTGGAAGACTTTTCTGATTGAGGGGTGAAGAAATAGAACTTACAAAATTAGTATCAATGTTAACACTTTTGTGCAGCTGGACATTGGTTGGAACACAGATTCAATCCTGAGAGGAGTTCCTGGTATCTTTTAGTTAATATAAATATTATGCAAGTTTTGTTTTGCACTGCATTTGGTCAATGGCACATCAACTTTTATTTAAAATAAACTACTCATTACCTTCGTTATATGAAAAAAATTAATATGCAAGACTTAATTAACCTTAACTATTTAGGAAAATGGTAGATATTTATTGGTACATTGTTGCAGCTCGCAGAGCTGCCTCCTCACAGCGAGTGAACTGGGCTCAATCCTGACCACCAGTGCAGTCTGCAAGTTGTCCTCATTCCATTGTAGTATGTATATAAATCTCACCATTTTGAGATTGGGGAAAAGCGGGTGTTCGTGAGATTATGGGGAAGAGTTTGATACGTTTCAAAATGGTCGCTACTTTTAAAGCACTGAAGAGCCCATTTCCATTCAGTATTAACTATGATACAAAATAAAATATTTTAACTAAATAAGAACTGCAACAGGGTCTTCTAATATCAAACGGAAAACAGTTCCAGAAGAGGAAATATTGTTCATACAACATGTTACAGTCAACCCTAAAGAATGGAGCAGCAAATCCAAAAATAACTTTCAAATAAATTGGTTAAGTACAGTTATAAGACTCTGAAGAAAAGGAAAAGGCACTGAGACCAATAGACAAGCTTTTATTTGAGTTGACACAGACAAATCATTTCTCTGCGATGTCATCCTACGACTTTATCCTTCAGTATGTGCATATATTAACCATGATTATTTGAGCATATAACATTTTAGGCTGTTGCTTCAAACTTTGGGTTCCATAATTCTTAAATTCTTAATCTCTTTCTCAGCAGGAATTTTATTCCATTGATTATGCTTGTTATCTATTCCAGCAATTTCATGATGCTCTTCAGAAAATAGCTTTTCATCCCCTTAACTTACTACTCACCCTTCAATTCTGACTCAAAGAAATCAATTCAGAACAAAAACAAATTCTGATTCTTTCCAAAATGTAATTCCTTCAAGGTTGCTGAAGGGGAACTTTAATTTGAAACTGACATATATTTGGCTTTAGAATTTACCTCAGAAACACACATAATTGGTCCTTGTAATTACCTTTATAAACAATTAATAAGCTTTTAGCTACTAAATTTAGAACAGACCATTTAAGAAAAAAATAAAGAAAAAAGATTACACATTGCTCATGTAACAGCAAACTGTTCTTCTGTAGCTGGTTGCTCATTCATCTTCTATGCATCTTCTTTTGCATAGAACAAGAAATGGAAGTATCCTCAGTGAATACTCAATTGCCAACCTTCACTTTTCTTTCAAAAAAGACCTCTTCAGTCATTTCTCAGTTTTCTCTGTTCACGACAGAAAGAGATCCAGTTCGTTGATGTTTTCCCAATGGTTGTAACATTGTGGTTTATCTAAAAAGAGGAAGCCTACTATCTGCAGTAGTCAGTCATCTGTTCTCCACTTCATTATGATTCTCAATTGATCCATCCTCTGGAGAATACATGCAGGATGCAGAAATTCTAGATTATGATGTACAAAATCTTCATCCACTCCAGTATTACTCATTAAGCAACAAAAATTTGCTCTCCAACTTAATGGTGGTCTGCTAGCCAGATGTGAGAGCACAATATTTTTTTAAATATGAAGTTAGGAAGATGTCACAGGTATCAGCCTTTATTGATTTACTACCTCCTTCTGGTTTAAGTAACAAATAAATATTTCTCAACAAATCAACATTCCTACTGTCCAGCTAAAAATCTGAAATGGCATACAAAGAAGCAGCAGAGTGTGATTACATGATGTTACTTCTTAAAATACCCAGTATATCCTTTACACATCTTATTGTGCAAGAAATCAATGACGATTTATTTATTGTGTGGCACAAGATATAGTTAAGTAACTTTGTCAAATAATGACAATTTAAATAGCATTAATATTATTTACATGCAATTACTACAGAAAAATCTGATTATATATAGTAGGTAGACACTAAAAATTCTGTCCACGTGATGACTTGCTATTAGCTAATTGTGCCGAACACTAAAGTTTTTAAAGATGGGTAGTTTACATTTATGCACAGTAAATTCAACTAAAATTGAAAAAGACATCAACGTAAGTGGAATTTTAAATAATGATGAATTTTAATGGCCAACAATCAATCTTCAAGTTCTAGAGTAAATATTAAGAATGGAACATTTTAAAATGGCTATATTTGAAAAAATACATAATTCAAAATTAATTTAATTTTGCTCACAGTTTGGGAGAGTACTTTGCATAATTGAACTTCTTAAAATATCTATTGGGTTTGACAATTCCTGAATTTGACAGAAGTGCGAATGATTCCCAAGCAAAAACATACAAAATAAATTACACCAAAGCTTATTTGTTTTGGTTCCCTAATAATTATGTGTATTTACTAAATAGGGCAAAATAACTTACCGAAATAATCATAAGACCATAAGATATAGTTGCAGAATTAGGCCATTTGGCCCATTGAGTCTGCTCCGCCATTTTATCATGGCTGATCCATTTTACCTCTCAGCTCCAATCAGGAGGGCCTTCACCCCTGCATTCCTTCATGCCCTGACCAATTAAGAATCTATCAACCACTTCCTTAAATATACACAAAGACTAGGACTCCACAAGTGCTTGTGGCAAAGAATTCTACAGATTCACCACTCTCTGGCTAAAGAAATTCCTCTTCATCTCTGTTCTAAAAGGATACCCCTCTAAGTCCTCTGGTCTTAGACTCTCCCACCATCCTCTCCACATCCACCCTATCATGGCCTTTCACCAGTCGATAGGTTTCAATGAGGTTACCCCTTGTTCTTCTTAATTCCAGTGAATACATGCCCAGAGCCATCAGACACTCTTCATATGACAGCCTATACATCCTGGAATAATTTTTGTGAACCTCCTTTGAACCCTCTCTAGTTTCAGCACATTAATATAACACTAAGATAAGGAGCCTAAAACTGCTCACAATACTCCAAGTGAGGCCTCACCAGTGCTTTGTAAAATCTCAACATTTCATCCTTGCTTTTATATTTCAATCCTCTTGAAATGAAGGCTAACATATTTGCCTTCCTTACCGTAGACTCAACATGGAAATTAACCTTTAGGTAATCCTGCACAAGTCTCTTTGTGCCTTAGATTTTTGCATTTTCTCTCCATTTAGAAAATAGTCAACCTTTTCATTTCTTCAACCAAAGTGCATGACCATATACTTCCCGACACAGTATTCATCTGCCACTTCTTTGACCATTCTCCTAACTCAAGTCCTTCTGTAGCCTCTCTACTTCCTCAAAATTATCTGCCCCTCCACTTACCTTCATATTGACATAGAGTCATAGAGCAGTATAGAAACAGGCACTTCGGCCCATCTAGTCCATGTTAAAACCATTTAAACTGCCCTATTCCCATCGACCTGAACCTGGACCATAGCCTTCCATATCTCTATTATCCATGTACCTATCCAAACTTCTCTAAAACATTGAAATCGAGCTCACATACACCAAATGTGCTGGCAGCTCATTCCATACTCTCACAACCCTCTGAGTGAAGAAGTTTCTTCTCATGTTCTCCTTAAACTTCTCACCTTTCACTCTTAACCCATGACCTCTGATTGTAGCCCCAACCAATCTCAGTGGGAAAAGCCTACCTGTATTTACCCTGTCTCCACCCCTCAATTTTGTATACCTCTATCAAATCCCCTCTCAGCCTTCAATGTTCTAAACAATACAGTCCTAACCTATTCAATCTTTCCTTATAACTCAGGTCCTCCAGACCCGGCAACAGCCTTGTAAATTTTCTCTGCACTCTTTCAATTTTGTTTATATCTTTCCTGTAGGCAGGTGTTTGTATTTGGTCACAATACTCCAGATTTGGCCTCACCAATGCATCATACAATTTCAACCGTCTTCCTTACTCAACACATTGATTTATGAAGGCCAATGTGCCAAGAGCTTTCTTTACGAACTTATCTGCCTGTGATACCACTTTCAATGAATTATGGACCTGTATTCCCAGATCCCTTTGTTCTACCACACTCCTCAGAGCCCTACTGTTCACTGTGTAAGACCTACCCTGGTTGATTCCACTTAAGTGCAAAACCTCATACTTGACTGTATTAAATTCCATCTGCTATTTTTCAGCCCATTTTTCCAGCCGATGCAGATCCCTCTGCAAGCTATGATTGCCTTTCTCACTGTCCACTACACCCCCAATCTTGGTGTTATCCATAAATTTGCTGATCAGTTAACCACATTATTATCCAGATCATTGATATAGATGACAAACAACAAAGGACCCAGCACCATTCCCTGCAGCACACCACTTGTCACAGGCCTCCAGTCAGACAGGCAACCCTCTACTCCCACACTTTGGCTTCTCTCACAAAGCCAGTTTCTAATCCAGTTTGCTACCTCATCCTGAATGCCGAGCGACTGAACCTTCTTGACAAGCCTCCCATGTAGTAGCTTGTAAAATGGCTTACCAAAGTCTATGTACACAACATCCACTGCCTTGCCTTCATCCACTTTCAAGGTAATTTCATTGTTAGACATGACCTACCACTCATGAAACCATGCTGACTAGCCTTAATCAGTTCATGTCTATCCAAATAGTTGTTTATCCGGTCCCTTAGAATACCTTCCAATAACTTTCCCACAACTGACATCAGACTCACCAGCCTATAATTTCCTGGTTCCTGTTGAGAGCCTTTTTTAAAAACAGTGGAACAACATAGGCTATCCTCCAATGCTCTGGTACATCTGCTGTCGCTATGGGTGTTTTAAATCTCTCCTCAGGCCCCAGCAATTTCATCTGCAAACTTTGCAATAAAGCTATTAATTCCATCATCCAAAATATCGACATGTAACACACAAAGAATCAGTCCCAATACAGACACCTGTGGAACACCACTAGTCACCTGCAGCCAACCAGAAAAGGCTTCCTTTATTCCTTCTTTTTGTCTCTTACCCATCAGCCACTGCTTTATCCATTCTAGAATCTTCCCTGTAATACCATGGGGCTTGTAGCTTGTTGAACAGCCTTATCTGTGGCACTTTGTCAAAGACAGTCTGAAAATCCAACTACACAACATCAACCGAATCTCCTTTGTGTGTCCTGCTTGTTATTTCTTCAAAGAATTCCAACAGATTTCTCAGGCAAGATTTTCCCTTGAGGAAACCATGCTGACTAAGGCCATTTTTTAATCATGTGCCTCCAAGTACTCTGAAACTACATGCTTAACAATTGACTCCAACATCTTCCCAACCACTGAGGTCAGACTAACTGGCCTATAGTTCTCTTTCTTCTGATTCTCTCCCTTCTTGAAAAGTGGAGTGACATTTGTAATTTTCCAGTCTCCCAGAACCATTCTAGTGATTCTTTAAAGATCTTTACCAATGCCTCCACAACCTCTTCAGCCACCTCTTTCAGAACCCTTAGGTGTACACCATCTGACAAAGGTGACTTATCTACCTTCAGACCTTTCAGTTTCCCAAGAACCTTCTCCTTAGTAATGGAAACTTCACGCACTTCATGAGCCCTGACACTTGGAACTTCCATCATAGTGCTAGTGTCTTCCACAGTGAAGACTGATGCAAAATACTTACTAAGTTTGTCCGCTGTTTCCTTGTCCCCCATTACTACCTCTCCAGCATCAATTTCCTGTGATCCGATACCCAGTCATGTCTCTCTTTTACACTTTATGTAGCTATAGAAACATTTGGCATCTTTAATATTATTGGCTAGATTAACTTTGCATTCCATCTTTACCTTCTTAATGTCTTTTTGTAGTTGCCTTCTGTTGGTACAGTATTTAAAAGCATCCCAATCCCCTAAACTTCCCACTAATTTTTCTCTATTATATGGCCCCTCATTAGTTTTCATGTTGACCATGGTTGTATCATCTTGCCTTTAGAATACTTCTGCCTCTTTAGGATGTATATATCCTGTGCCTTTCAAATTGCTTCCAGAAATTCCAGCCATTGCAGCTCTGCCGCATTCCCTGCCAGTGATCTTTTCTAATTAAACACAAAGTACACTTCAGATGCTGTGGTCAAATAAACACGTACAAACAAGCTGGATCAACTCAGCAGGATGGGCAGCATCTGTTGAAATGAGCAGTCAACATTTCGGGCTGAGACCCTTCGTCAGGACTAAAGGAGGAGGGGGGGGCAGGGGCCCGATAAAGAAGCTGGGTGAGGGTGGAATGTTGCAGGTGAAAAACCAATCAGAGGAAAGATCAAGGGGTGGGGAGGGGATAGGCTGGAGAGGTGAAGAAGGAATGTAAGGGGAAAGCACTATGTGCAGTAGAAGAAGGCAGAAACATGAGAGAGGTGATAGGTAGCTAGAAGAGGAGGCAGAGTGAAAGTGGAATGGGGGAAGGGAGAGGGAGGGAATTACCAGAAGTTGGAGAATTCGATGTTCATACCAAGGGGCTGGAGACTACCCAGATGGTATATGAGGTGTTGCTCCTCCAACCTCTTTGTGGGTTACGTGGAACAGTCTATGCTCCAAATCTATACTGGTACTGCTCCCCAACTTTTCCTTCGATACATTGACGACTACATTGGTGCTGCTTCCTGCACCCATGCTCAGTTCGTCAATTTCATTGACTTTGCCTTTAACTTTCACCCAGCCCTCAAATTCACTTGGTCCATCTAGGACACTTCTCTCCCCTTTCTCGATCTCTATCTCTGGATAGACTATCCACTGACATCTTCTATAAACCTACTGACTCCCATAATTACCTTGATTATACCTCTTCCCACCCTGCCAAATGTAAAAATGCTATTCCCAGTTCCTCCGTCTCTGCCGCATCTGCTCCAAGGATGAGGCTTTCTGTTCCAGGACATTCCAAATGTCCTCTTTCTTTAAGAATTGTGGTTTCCCTTCTGCCGTCATCAATGATGCCCTCACCCACATCTCCTCCATTTCCCGCACTTCAGCCCTCACCCCATCCTCCCGTCACCACAACAGGGACCGTGTTCCACTTGTCCTCATCTATCACCCCACCAGCCTCCAAATCCAGCATATTATCCTCCGCAACTTCCGCCATCTTCAACAGGACCCCATCACTAAGGACATCTTTCCCTCTCTACCCCTCTCTGCTTTTCGCAGGGATCATTCCCTCTGCAACTGCCTGGTCCACACGTTCCCCCCCCCCCCCACAGATCTCCCACCTGGGACCTATCCCTGCAAGTGTAAGTGCTACACCTGTCCCTACACCTCCTCTCTTACTACCATTCAGGGCCCCAAACAGACTTTCCAGGTGAGACAGCACTTCACCTGTGAGTCTGTTGAGATAATCTATTGCATCCGGTGCTCCCTCTTCTACATCGATTGGGGGACCGCTTTGTCAAGCACCTCCGCTCCGTCCGCCACAACAGGCAGGATCTCCCGGTTGCCACTCACTTCAACTCTGCTTCACATTCCCATTTGGATATGTCCATACAAGGCCTCCTCTACTGCCATGATGCGGCCAACTCTAGTTGGAGGAGCAACACCTCATATACCATCTGGGTAGTCTCCAGCCCCTTGGTATGAACATCAAATTCTCCAACTTCCGGTAATTCCCTCCCTCTCCCTTCCCCCATCCCACTTTCACTCTGCCTCCTCTTCTAGCTGCCTATCACCTCTCTCATGATTCTGTCTTCTTCTACTACCCATAGTGCTTTCCCCTTACATTCCTTCTTCACCTCTCCTACCTATCCCCTCCCTCCCTGCTTCCCCTCCCCACCCCTTGATCTTTCCTCTGATTGGTTATTCACCTGGCACCTTCCACCCTCCCCCCACCTTCTTTATAGGGCCCCTGCCCCCTCCTTTAGTCCTGACAAAGGGTCTCGGCCTGAAACGCTGACTGCTCCTTTCAACGGACACTGCCTGACCTGCTGAGTTCATCCAGCTTGTTTGTACATGTTTATCTTTTCTAATTCATTCTGGCCAACTCCTCCCTCTTGCCTGTTATTCCCTTTGTTCCAGTGTAATATTGATATATCTGATTTTGGCTTCTCCTCAAATTTCAGGGTGAATTTGATCATATTATGATCATTTTCCCCTAAAGATTCTTTTACCTCAAGCTCTCTAATCAATTGTGGTTCATTGCACAACACCCAATCCAGAATAGCTGATCCCCTAGTGGGCTCAACCACGAGCTGCTCTAAAAAGCCAATTTGTAGGCACTCAAAAAATTCCCCCTCTTGAAATCCAGATCAACATGATTTTCCCAATCTACCTGCATATTAAAATCTATGACTATTGTAACATTACCCTTCGGGCATGCATTTTCTATCTCCCGTTATAATTTGTAGAACTCATCCTTACTACTGTTTAGGAGTCTGTATATAAATTTCAGCAGGATCTTTTTACCCATGCAGTTCCTTAGCTCTGTCCACAATGATTCAACACCTTCCAACCCCATGTCATCTCTTTCTAATGATTTGATTTAAGTTTTTCATCAGAGCAACAACACACTTTCTGTCTTCCTGCCTGATCTTTCAATATAATGTGTATCCTTAGACATTAAACTCCCAGCTATAATCTTTCAGCCATGAATCGGTGATGCCTACTTCATTCATGCCAAATCTGTAAATCTGTTACAAGTTCATTTACCTTATTCCGTATACTATGCACGTACAAGTATAACACCTTCAGTCCTGTAGTCACCCTTTTTGATTTTGTCCACCTTTTACATTTCAACTTATTTTGTTGACTGCAATCTTGCCCCATCATCAGCCTCAACTTGCTAAGAATCTCACTACATATTGCCTCTACTTGTAAATGAACTATCTCATCTTTAGCACTATCACTCCAGTTCCCATCCACCTGCCAAATTAGTTTAAACCTACAATGATATTGGACCCCCTCTGGTTCGGGTAGAACCTGTCCCTTTTGTAGAGGTAAAACCTTCCCTAAAAGAGATCCCAAAGATCCGTAAATCTGAACCCCTACCCCAGTTCCTCAGCCATGCGTTCACATCCACTGGCATGTGGCACAGGCAGTAATCCAGAGATTACTATGCTAAAGTAATCTCAGCATTCCTAGTTTTTCAGCTTTCCTAGTTCCCTGAAATCTCTCTTCAGGACCTCCTCACCTTGTCTATGTACCTGCTCACCCTCAGCCTTGAGAATGCCATGGACCTGATCAGAGATATCCCTGATCCTGGCACCAGAGGGACAACATGCCATCCGTGTGTCTCCACTGCGCCCACAGAACCTCATTACTCTTCCTTTAACTAAGGAATCTCTTATCAACACTGCAGTCCTCTTCACCTCTCTGCTCTTATGAGTCACAGCACCAAACTCAGTGCCAGAGACCCAGTCATTGTGGCTCCCCTCAGCAGGTTGTCCCTGTCAATAGTATCTAAAGTTGTATACTTATTATTGAAGGGAACGGCCACAGGTGTACCCTGCACCTGCTGGTTGTGCATTTCCCTTCCTTCTCCTGACAGTCACCCAGTTACCTGTCTCCCGCAACCTCGCTGTAGTTCCTGTTTATCACCTCCTCATTCTTCCATATGAGTCAAAGGTCATTGGGCTACCAATCCAGTTCCTTAATATGTTCTCTCAGGAGCTGCAGCTCGGTGCACCTGGTGCAGATGTGTTTACCTTGGAGACTGAAGTTCACCCAGACTTCCCACAGAGTACAAAACACTGCTCATGGAGCCACTCTCACTAAACTACAATGCCCTAACAGATGCTTGATCTTGCCTGATGATGAGCCAAAGCCACTTGAAACACTGGCACACCACAAAAGAATGGGCACTGCACTGGCACTCGAGTTATCTTTATCGGCTCCTTCTGATAAATCCCTCTTGCTGACTGGTCGCTCCATAACTCAGAGAAAGTGCCACGAAACTCTGCCTTTAAAATCTCGATTGCACTGCCCTGATTAAAAGTTAGCTCTTTTTACGCACCTCTGATGTGGATTGACCAACTCATCATATAGTAAGGAAATGTATGAAAGCACTCAGCGAGAAAAAATATGGTTGAAATACATGTTGGGTATTTATTATTCGCTGTGCAATAAAACATAACACTGTTATTAAAGAACTAGACAACTTTATCTGGTTGAATTTGCAAACTGCAAGTTTTGTAGGCAACATGGTGCACCTGGCAGAGTAGGGATGGATGATTAAAATATACAACAGTTCAGAAAGTACATAATTGCAAGTAGCCCTACAGTGTACATCCGTATGCGAGACCAGCTTTTCACTGTATCTTGGTATGTGACAGCAATAAACCAAATCCAATTCTCACCTGAAATGCCCTGTCTTCAACTAATCTCAGATTCTTCAAATAAAATTCTTAAAATAAAGTGTGCAGCAGCTACTTGAAGCAAAAAGACAAAACACTTCTGACAATTCATTAAAATTTGTTGTTAGTTTAATTCTTACAAAGCCATGCAAGACTAATTCTTGCATTACAAATTTAAAAACCAAAGTGACACTGCATTGAATATTACTTTGCATAATTAACATATCGTTAGCAAATTGTTGAATGGGCCAAAGGAACTACAATACAGAAGCTGAATTCATTTTCTTCAGAAATTTTCCAGAGCAATAGCCAGTGAGCTGTAAAAATATAATGGAAACTCAGGTGGTCCAAAGAAAATAATTTCTTTCCACCTACTTGGTAATACCATCTTGGTATTTATATAACATTTCTCTTCATGCTATTTTTTAACTGGCAAGGATGACATTCAAAAGTTACTGAATCTGATCATCCTTTTTAATCCAAAAGATGCCACTGTTGAATTTAGTTGTTATGGTGGCCAGCTGCTAAACATATTATCCTCATGCTGAATGGGAGCCGGATGTCCAAGGTTACACATTGTGTCAGAGGGATAGGAAGGTAGGCAAAGGGGTTACGTGGCTCTGCTGGTAAAGAATGGTATGAAATCATTAGAAACATGTAACATAGGATTGGAAGGTATTGAATCCACATAGCTTGAGTTAAGAAAGTGCAAGAGTAAAAAGTATACAGGCCTCTAAACAGTAGCTGGGATGCTACTGTTTCTGTAACAGTAGCTACAGATTACAACAGGAAATAGAAAAGGCATAACAAAAGGGCATTGTTATGATAGTCATGGGAGATTTTAACATGCAGGTAGATTGGGAAAATCAAGTTGGTAAGGGATCTCAGGAGAGTTTATTTGTTGAATGCCTAAGAGCTGGATTTTTAGAGCAATCTGTCATTGAGTATTCTAGATCAGCTATACTGGATTGGGTGTTATGTAATGAACCAGAGGCAATTAGAGAGCTTAAGGTAAAGAAACCCTTAAGAGGCAGTGATCACAATATGATTGAGTTCAACTTGAAATTTGATAGGGAGAAAGTATAGACTGACGTAGGGGTATTTCAGTGGAGTGAAGGAAATTATAGCGATATGAAGGAGGAGTTGACCAAAGTAAATTGGAGGGAGATGCTGGCAGGATGACAGCAGAGCAGCAATGGCTCGAGTCACTGGGAAAAATGAGGAAGGTGCAGGACAGATGTGTTCCAAAAACAAAAAAATACTCAAAAGGCAAAATAGTACAACCATGACTGACAAGGGAAGTTAAAGCTAACGTAAAAGCAGAAGACAGGGCATACATTTAGCAAAATTAGCAGGAAGGCAGAGGATTGGGAAGCTTTTAAAAGCAACTAAAGTAATTATTAAAAGGGAAAAGATCAAATACGAAACCAGGTTAGCAAACAATATCCAGGTAAATAGAAAAAGCTTTTTTCAAGTATGTAACAAATAAAAGAGTTATGAGAGAGGATGCAGAACTGCTAGATTGGCTGACTGGGAGGAGGCGGCAAGTGGAAATAAAAGTATCCTTTTCTGGTTGGTTGCCAGTGACTAGTGGTGTTCCACAGTGGTTGTTGTTTGGACCACTTCTTTTTATGCTGTATATCAATGATTTGGATGATGGAATGGGTGGCTTTTTTGCCAAGTTTGCAGATAATATGAACATTAATGGAAGGGCAGGTAATGTTGAGGAAATAGGTAGGCTGCAGAAGGCCGAAGACAGATTAGGAGAATGGGCAAAAGAGTGGCAAATGAAATACAGTGTTGGAAAATGCATGGTCATGCATTCTGGTAGTAGGAATAAATGTGCAGAGTATTTTTGAAATGGGGAGAAAATTCAAAAATCTGAGATGCAAAGGGATTTTGGAGTCCTTTTGCAGAACATCCTAAAGGTTAACTTACAGGTTGAGTGAGTGGCAAGGAAGGTAAATGCAATGCGGGCATTCAGTTCAAGCGGTCAAGAATATAAGAGCAGGGATGTGATGCTGAGGCTTTCTAAGGCACTGGTGAGGCCTCTCCTTGAGTATAGTGAACACTCTTGGACTTATTATCTTAGAAAAAATGTGCTAGCATTGGAGAGGGTCTAGAGGAGGTTCACAAGGATGACTCTGGGAATGAAAGGGTTATTACATGAGGAATGTTTCATGGCTCTGGGCCTGTACTCGCTGGAATTTAGAAGGACGAGGGAGGATCTCAATGAAACCTTTCTAAAGTTGAAAGGCCGAGACAGAGTAGATATGGAAAGGATGTGTCCCATGGTGGGGGAGTCTATGACAAGAGGGCACAGCTTCAGGATAGAGGTGCATCCATTTAAAACAGGTGCAGAGAAATTTCTTTAGCCAGAGGGAGGTGAATTTGTTACTACAGTGAGCTGTGGAGGCCAGGTTATTGGGTGTATTTAAGGCAGAGATTGTTAAGTTCTTGATTGGCCACGGCATGAAAGGTTATGGGGAGAAGACCGGGGAGTGGAGCTGAGGAGGGGGCAAAAAAAGATCAGCCATGATTGAATGGCAGAACAGACTCAATGGGTCAAATGGTCTAATTCTGTCCCTGTGCCTTGTGTTTTTTTTATATTCTTTTGAAAACTATTGCAGTCATTTAGTTCATTTGGATAAATGATAGTATTTCACACAGAAGGGTCTATTTAAAACTAACCAGCATTTTATCAAGGGATATTTAAAAAGAAATTTTCTACCCAAACTAAATTTCAACAAGTTTTGAATTCTATCAGAGCCTCAATCTTCCCCTCTCCTAATTTTCTTGTGATCTGCCTTTCTCTTCAGTTCCTCTGTTCACTGTGTTTCACTATCCCTCCTGATTTTTCCCTCTGATTCCAAATGGTCAATCCATAGCAGAAATCTTAGTTTCATTTCCTTACATTATCATCTTCTGAATTCCAAGCTCCACATAACGTCACGTTCTTCAAAGAATCAAAGTACAAAGTACATTTATTTTCACTGTATACGGAATACAACTCAGAGATTTGTCCTCTCACAAAACAAAGAAACACTGTAGAACCTGTTCAAAGAACCAATGAGCAAAAAAAGAAAAGATTGCACAAAGAGCGAAAAGCAAGAGAACAACATAGATGATCAAACACCAAACTAGGAGACCAGGAGCATTTAGTTTAGTTCAGTTCAGTGCCACACCAGTAGGCTGCAGAGACAGTCTTCACCAAGGTGCCCCAAACTGCTCACAGACAGCAAAAAGAGTAACCAGAATCCAGAAACACATGCCACATTAACCTCAAAGTCCCCCAAAATGAGTCCTTAGCCACAAACCTCGCTGATCAATCCTTACAACTTGGAACCCAAGACTCCTGCACTTTCCTCTGACAGCAGTTAGTGAGAGGGAGAGGAAGACCGTTCAAATGCAGTCAGATGGCACTGAATAACGACTGACACACCCTCCACTCTCAGCATTGTCAACTTAAAGCTCGCTCAGCGCCTCAATCGGACAGACGGAATGGAGCCGATGACCTGCTTCCAGGCCACACATTTTACTCCCAACCTCATGCAACATGCCAGATTGCTCAATCAGCCCAAAAAACACACCATTAAAATGTAAAGCACAGGCTCCAATCGCACACAGCTTTGTATTAGAATCATATTTTTAAAAAGTAGCAGCACAAGTAGTTTCATAAACTGTCTGCAAGATGTCACTGTTGTTCTCTGAAAAACATTAGGATAGATGTCTCCAGGGTTGGACAGGATATATCTCATGCTAACTACTGGAAGCAGGGAGAAAATTGCTGCACCTTTGGCGACGGTCTTTGTGTCCTTACTGACCACAAGAGTTGTACAAGATGAATAGAGAGTGGCAAGTGCTATTCCTTAGTTCAAGAAAGGGAGTAAGGATAACCCTGAGACTTATAGACCTATCAGTCTTACTCTAGTGGTGAGCAAATTATTGGAGAGGATGCTTAAGAGAAAGGAATTTATGAGCATTTGAAGAAACATTGTCTGATTAGGGATAATCAGCATGGCTTTGTGACAGGCAGGTCACGCATCACAAACCTGAATTAATTCTTTGAGAATGTGACAAAGTATGTTATCAAAGAGAGCTGTGGTTGTGGGGTACATAGATTTTAGTAAGGCATTTGACAAGCTTCCCCATGTTCGGCTCATACAGAAAATCAGGAGGCATGGGAGCCAGGGATATTTGGCGATGTGGATACAGAATTGATATGCCTATAGAAAGCAGAGAGTGGTAGTAGATGGAGTGCATTCTGCCTGGAGGTCAGTGACCAGTGGTGTTCTGCAGGAATCTATTCTGGGATACCCTGCTCTTCGTGATTTTCATAAATGAGTGATGAGAAAGTAGAAGGGTGTGTTAGTAAGATTGCAGATGGCATGAAGGTTGGTAAAGTAAATAGTGTGGAGAATTTTTGTAGGTTGCAGCGGGCATTGACAAAATGCAGAGCTGAGACTGAGAAGTGGCAGATGGAGTACTCTTTCTTCAATGTGATAAGTGTTCTTCTATCCACGTCAACACACTACTTTCATGAGCTTTTATTTTATGCACTAGCTTTTTTTGTGGGACCTTATAAAATGATATCTATGAATCCAAATAAACTGTATCTACAGCTTCCTCACTACTGACACTGCCCAATACATCCATGAAAAGTTTTCCTTTTATAAAACAGTGACTTGGTTTGACTGCATTAATCTTCTCTAAATGACTAGTTACTTCTTCCTTGATTATGTCTCCAGTAATTCGCTTTCAATAGCTAGTTTCCTTCTTTTGGTTGTCTTTGCTTTCTCAACAATGGTGACACATTTGTGGCTTTCCAATCTTCTGGAACTAAGTACATTTTGAAAACTATCAGCCAATGGTCCCACCAACTCTGCAACATTTATTTTAAAAACCCTTGATGCAGATTATGGGGTCCTGATGGCTAGTTTGTCTTTAGACCCACTAGCTTTTCTCAACAACTTATCCCTCAAGATAGAGACTGTTACAATTCTCCCTTGCAATTTGAAACTAGCCCATCTGCCAACTTGGATCATTTCCAGTGTCCTCCGCTGTGAAGACTGAAGGAAAATATTGGCTCAAATTACATGCCATTTCCTTGTTTCCTATTACTTACTCCACAGTCTAACCCTCCAAGGATCCTACACTTCCCTTTCTACCCTCTTCATTTTTATATGTCCAAAGAAGCTTTTGCTGTTTGTTTTGATATTACCTGTCAGTTATCCTTCATAAGCAGTTTTCTCCCAGCCTATAAGCTTTTTAGTCTCTGCTGGTTCCTGAAAATTTCCAAGCCCTCTGGTCTACCACCAGCTTTTACTCTTTTATAAATGGGTCAAAGTGAGGAATTATTTATACAGCTGACTATCATAATTTTTCACAGCAGAAATATAAAGAAGTTAATGCTTCAGCTGTTTTCTTCACAGCTCTATATTTACAGTGCTTTACAGCGTGTGCAACACGAATGTGAAAGTGTGAAGAATTACAAATACGAGGTTGGAGCACTTGTGACACAAAATTGTAACAAAGGCATCCTATCTACTTGAAGTACAATCAATTACTACTAATGACACATAGACTGCTTTGAATTGATTAGAACAATGTAGGAACTGAATGTTGCCACTCCATATTCACCACTTCAGCAGACCCAAAGATTAAATGATGGAAATACGCTGAGAATGTACAGGTCATTAACACCTCACCTTTTCTGTGAACGGCAAAATAAACACGGAAATGATGTTTTGACATCTGGAAAAGCTGAACATATGATAGAGAATTGACGTATACTGAAACTTCACAAAGATGGAAGGAAATGTGGCACATGCGTCAAACAAACAATTATTTTGAGTTACAAAACCTAAGAGGCAGTGGAAAATAGATCAAGTAGGTTTTGATGTTTTGTCACAAATTTAATCTCTTTTTCAAATCTCACCTACACCAACCCCACACTCCCCCACACACCAAAAAGCCACATTAATTCTTATCAAATATAGATACCACCCTAATAGATAGTGCTTAGAACTGAATCTATCCAATCTCACATGAATTTAGAGCCTGCAATGTTCTTGCCTTATTTAAGTGTGGCTACAAAGATTAGAGGAGATGTGGAGATAATAATTCAATAAAATGACTCCTTTTTGAATACAAGATTAACTTGGGTGGACATACAGGATCCCATGACATTGTTTCAGGCAGAGCAGTGATTTGAGGATTACTGAGTCAACACACCCGTAATCAAATTAACGATGTTTCTGGGATTTTAAAATCAGGTTATTAACAGTCAGAACTGAGACACCCCATAAGTGCACAGATCTACCTCTGCAATTAAATCATCCACAAAACATGCATTAAATTTGCAGCTTTTCCTCCTTGAGTTTCCGATTCTATATTCAACCACTCCCTTTTTCTGGCACCTTTCCATGCAACTGTAGGAGTTGCCATATTCCCACCACTTCCACCCCCCCCCCCGCCCCCCGCTATCCAGGGATCCAAACTGTCCTTACAAGTGTAAGAGCAATTCACTTGCACTTCCTCTAATCCTGGTGTTCAATACGTGGTCTCCTCTACCTAGTGGTACCCTTGCAGACAGGTACTTTGCAAATCAGTCATCCATTCTGTTTTTCTTTACAAAATTTCCCACCTTCTGTCACTTTAATTCTCTGACCCTCTCCCACTCTGGCCTTTGTCTTCAGCCTCCTACACTGCACATCATTGGGGCAGTGCAAGGAACAGCACCATCTGAGCAAAATGCAGCCAAATTGCAGGTAACTAGCTTTGTACTTTCTCCATAGTTTAATTTTTTTCTTTCTTTCAGGTTTCCCTATCTCTAACTGCCAGTATTTAAAAACTTTGATCTCAACCCCACCACAGATAATCCACAAACATGAGAATATTGTCAGATGCTGGAAATCCAAGCAACACACACAAATTGCTGGAGGAACTCAGCTGGCCAGGCAGCATCTATGGAAAAGAGTAAAGAGTCAACATTTCAGGCTGAGACCTTTCATCAGGATACATCTTCTAGTCCACGTTCTCGCCCTTCCCGCAAATTTAACACACATTTGCACTATCAGTTTTCCAGATTTGATGGCAAATACTTGGTCTTGAACACTGATTCTATCTCTGCTATAGTGGCTCTGCCAAGTGTTTGTTTTTCATATTTTTGTTTTGGCTTGCCAGGATTTACGGGTTTTATTTTGCTCTAAAATATTTAAGACCTGCAAGAGGTTACCAACAACTGTGATGACTGACTTAGTTCAAATTATGACCAGAACTAATGAGGTATGCTATCTTGGAGTAATCCTTTGGAGATTCTTACAGACTTAATTTCAGGTGATTGAACTTTGTTCCTAAAATCATTACTGCATTAATTGAAAGACAAAAAAACCCACTAATAATTTGAATTAGTTAGTTATTTATATCTGTGACATCAATAATTTCTTCTGTATCTATTTAAGAAGAGCTCTCGTTTCTTGCATCAGCAGTGCACCATCTCTAGCCTGCCAGCTGTTCTGCTTCTTGTAATGTTCAGTGGTGGTTGGCAAACCAACATAGTGCATTACCACCTCCTATTGAGTTGAAGTGTGGAGCAAAGAGACAGGAGGTAAAGCACTAAATTAACCACCCCAATTAAACCTCAAATAATATCAAAAAGTCTAATGCTTTGCAGAAAGTCAAATATGTACTTCTATACGTTACAATGACAGTGATATCCTAATGAACTTTCATTGTTAAGCTATGTCTGTCCCAAAGATCTCTATTTAGCAATTAGATGTTTCTTTTGCAGCTCCCAGGAACTGTATTCAAACACTATATGCGGCACCTTTTTTGGCATTCCCATAAAATTTTAAGGAGTGTACTTCACTTCGATTGCTTGGCAAGAATGTCTGCCACCTTGTTTACTTCAACCCCAACATGGGCAGGAACTCATATGAAATGTATACACAGGCCTAGATCCTGCAGCCTCAACAGATGTTGTCCAATCTCAAGAAGAATGCCTGGCTTACAATTTTAATTATCTATTTTAATAGATGTCAAGACTGAGAATGAATCAGAGCCCCTTAGTACATAATCAGGGTGTACTTCTTCAATCCATTCCAAGGCTAAAATGATAGCAACCATCTCAAGAAATGTATACTGATACTTAGTCTGATAATCTTTTCTTAATAGTTACCTGAAACTTTGGAACATAAATAGAAGCACCGGTATGACTGGTCACTGGATCTTTTGAATTATGTAGTTATGTAAGAATCCATAATATCTTTCTTGCATGTATTGCTGAACTTCCTGTACCACTGATAAATAATCACCAAAGGCCCATATTAACCACAAGCAAAGGGAAAAGCCAATGACAAATGACAGAGAGGGGTACATTGGGATCATAATCCACATTAAACAACCCAAGATTTTGTGCATATCCACCCAAAACTGAAGACTTTACAAATGCAATGCTCTCAACACTCTACTAATGTTGCCAATATTGGATGACCAACTTTATGCCCTATTACATTAACCCAATAAACTAATACTAACTGTAAGCCAGCAGTTCTGAAATGGAGAACCGACTTTTGAGGAAAGTTTACTAGCAAAATTAATTGGACTAGGTAAGCCAGCAAATCTCGGATTTACAGTTTATAAGAAAAGATCTCATTTGTGAAATATCAAACCCAATGTTTTATTCCAAGAGACAATGCACAAAATTCCAATGTACCCTGCAGGTGCATTAAACAGTGTATGTATATTTAGTAACACTGTAAACCAAGTGTTACTTGCAAAACCACTAGCATTGTGTCAAAATGCTTTACCAATGCTTTACTGTATAGTGGATTAATAGGAAATAGTTGTTGATCTGGAGACTGTACTGATTAATTACAGTTTTTCTACATTTATCAGTTTACAGTTGGGGCTCACAGATTCCTTGGTAAATTTTTCTCCTTTTGTTTTGCATCAGCCCAAGACATGCACCATCTCCAGTGAGCAGAGTGAACTGCTCCTGGGACTTTGCCAGTATTCTGCAATCAGTACTCAAAAGCTACATGGGGCAGCTGAGAGCAGTTCTTCCTATAGTCTACTCTTCCTCCCTGGAGAAAAGGACTTGGCTATGTCTCAGCATTTTGCCACGGTGACATGGCCAAAATTTAAAAAAAATACTTCAGTGTGGGAGAGGCTGTAAATTTGGGAGCAGATCCTGCCATTCTACATTAAACTAGGTTGGGGTTCATAAACACCACCACAGATACCATCTTCAGAAAGCTGCAATGCCCATTACTGCCCACTGGTGACATTCTTTTTAATACCAAATTGAAGTGTATCATTCATAGAATACATTACCTATATAGTGAACAACGCATGTCTGTCCTTTTTTTGGAAATGTCCTGCCTAAAAAAAGATTATAATTAGTACATTTTTATGGTTAGTACTTACTATGTATGACATTTACCAATGACTTGAAATAGATTGCACAATTGAATATATTCAAATGTAACATTGCAAATGTAGGATATTCCATTATTTTAATGCTATTAGCTTTAGAACATAGTGCTTAAACGTACTAACTTTCAGAATTAGTTGCCAAAACGTATCTTCGTCTCGTAAGTTTCAGATTCTATGCCTATTTCAGAATGGTTGGCTTTGATCTCTCAAGGATTTGACTACTGCAATAACTAAACTTTACATATATCTTCGAGCACACGCTCTGTTAAATCAGTAAAAACATGCCGGATCGTTTCCTCGTTCCTCGATACTAACTGAACAAATTGTTCAAGTGAAAATCGAAGTAGAGCGAAATCCCGCAGTCCCTCCGTTATCTCTCCCTTACAGTACAGTACTGGCCTTTAAGCAGCTGTCAGCAAATGCCATTTAAATATCCACACACTGCATTGCTACCAAATTTGTCTAGACTGCTAAGACTGCTACAATGCTAACACAACACATAACCCAACTAACACAATAAATATCCTTTGTAAAGAAGAATTACCGTCTCCTGGCGATATTGTCTCGATTTCAACGCCCATTCTTAAACGATGATAATTTAAAAAATAGATATATGTATCTTTCCACAAGGAAATTGTCAAAATCGCCACTAAAAACGACAGCAACGTCTCTTCTCCCTTCCACCCAGCGTGGCTGGAAATACGCACCAGCCGAGCCCAGCCTGTCAATGAACGCGTGACGTCGTCCCTGCACGTCAATCATCCGGAACCCACCCAGTTCCCACGCGGAATTGGAAGGTTGGTCGGTTCCGTGCGCCAATCAGCAGCGAGGCAGCGGAGACCGGCTCTTTTCACCCCTCCCCCATCTTCCCGCTAAGCAGGTTTCTGTGGTTCCCACAGCCGACGTGGGGTTAGGTTGAAGTTGCAGTCTGGCACGACTATCGAATGGAGAATGGACTTATTTTAAACTAATGGAACTTGACTGAGAGCTTTGCAAGTCTACGGAATATTCTTCGTAATAAAGTACAGTAGAATGTAGAGCCAGATAGAGAAAGAGAGATGTAATCATTTAGTTCGCACACAGTACTGCTCCCTCTGGTTCTAACGGAGATATAACTTGGATCCCTGCCACAGGCAAAGCATTCCAATCACATCACTAACAATGTGTGCTATACACAAAATACTTGGGAACTCTTCTTTGTTGCACTACTTTTTATTTCTGTTTTTAGTTCTGTACAGGGCTAGTTCAGGTGACATCAGTACCTCTTGTCAGACATTCTCTCGGGATTGAGGATAACTTCCTCACCGTTGTGTAGGTGAGGTAGTTAAAGAGGCCATTACGTGAAAGTCCAGGTCCCTTCTGTCAGGAGGGGCAGGCGGTTGGGGATATGTGTGTAATTGGTCTAATCCTTCCACTGATCGTGCAAGTAACCTGTGGAGATAATGCATTTCTACAGGGAAGCTTTGTGTATCTGTTTGCACTCTTCCCCCTGCCCCCATCCTCCCATAGCAGAACTTGGAAAAGAGCGCCCGTTGTCATGCAAACAACGAGAAGGATGTAACAGCACTGGAGAGAATATACAGGAGATTGATAAATAAATTGCCTGATCTGGAAAATTTTAGTTAAGAGAACAAATGGGAGTTGATTTTCTCAGAAAATAAAGAAGAGTGTGGAAGGTTTATCTATAGTATAAAACTATGAGGCCCAGGTAGAGTGGATAGGAAGCATCAACTTCTGGCACAGCTGTCAATAAAGAAGAAATTAATTTACCTTAAATGGCTGAAAGATTGGGGGGGGGAGTTGATTTCTTTTCGCCCATCTAAAGAAACCTGGGGTCTGTAACACTGAAAGAAACAACTCTCATTACATATTTAAGAAGAACTTTGGGGAGTATCTGATTATGTCTTTGGCTATGTTGCTGTAGATTAAGACCATTTTTTGGCTAAAGTGGTCTTGATGGATCCAATGCCCTTCTTTTGTGCTGTAACTGTCTATAATTCTAGACTTCCATCAATTAATTAGTTAAATTCAATTCTGTGTATATCTAATTATCCATCAATTGCTCACAGTGAACTGAAAGATTTGTGTCTATAGTACTACTATTTTGGACAGAAACTTTATATCACTTAGTACTATGGCTCACAGTAATATAGAAATATATATATATTATTTATATAAATGTATCTATTTATATATATATATAAATAGACACCAATGCTGACTGGCAATGTATGAATTTTAGTAGAAGGGATTTTTTTGCATATAGGTAAAAGTATATTTTGCAAACTTGTACCATTTATCAGGAACTAAAGCAAAAAAGGCATTTGATGATGATTGAAATCTCATATATTCATCCTTTTTTCTTTGTACCTTATTGACAAATTTGCAATGTTAAATAAGAGACATGTGAGAATATACATGTACATATTGCTACCAATGACATAGGAAGGAAAAGCAATGAGGTCCTGAAAAGAGAATTTAGAGAGTTAGGTAAAAAGCTGAGAGCAGGACCTGCTGGGTAGTAATTTCTGGATCGCTGACTGTGCCATGCGCCAGTGAGGGTAAAAACAGGATGATATGGCAAATTAATGCATGTCTCAGAAGCTGGTCCAAGGGGCAGGGCTTCAGGTTCTTGGATCATTGGGATCACTTCTGGGGGATATATGACCTGTACAAAAAGTGACGGGTTGCACCTGAACCTGAGGGGGACCAATATTCTCAGGTGCTGGTTTGTCAGAGCTGTTGGAGAGGGTTTAAACTAATTTGGCAGGGGGTTGGGAGCTGGAGTGAGGGGACTCAGGATGGAACAGATGGTAAAAAGCAAAGATAGCATACAGTCAGACTGCAAGATTGGGCAGGCTGATGATAGGACATAATTGCAGCCAGCAGGGTGAGTATCAGTGCATTAGGGATGCAGAATCAAAAAGGGTAGCAAATGCAATACTCAAAGTGTTATATCTCAATGCATGGAGTATAAGAAATAAGGTGGATGATCTTGTTGCACTATTACAGATTGTTGGGCCATCACAAGTGATGTGTGGCCATCACTGAATTGTAGCTGAAGGATGGTTGTGATTGAGAGCTGAATGTCCAAGGTTATGTGTTGTATTGGAAGGACAGGAAGGTAGACAGAGGAGGTGGCGTGGCTCTGTTGGTAAAGAATGGCATCAAATCAGTAGAAAGATGTGACATAGGATTGGAAGATGTTGAATACTTGTGGGTTCAGTTAAGAAAATACAAGTGTAAAAGGACCCTGTTTGCAGTTACATACAGGCCTCCCAACAGTAGCTGGGGTGTGTACCACCGATTGCAACAGGAAATAGACAAAGGCATGTTAAAAGGACAATGTTATGATTGTCATGTGAGATTTCAACATATAGGTTAATTAGGAAAATCAGGTTGGAAATGGATCCCAAGAGAGTGAGTTTGATGAATGCCTATGAGATGGCTTTTTAGAGCAGTTTGTCATTGAACCTACTAGGGGATCAGTTATACTGGATTGGGTTTTATGCAAAGAACCGGAAGTGATAAGGGAGCCTAAAGTAAAAGATCCCTTAGAAGGCAGTGATCACAATATGATTAAGTTCAACTTGAAATCTGATAGGGAGAAAGCAAATTCTGATATGGGAGTATTTCAGTGGAGTAAAGGAAATTACAGTGGTATGAAAGAGGAGTTGACCAAAGTAAATTGGAAGGAGATGCTGGCAGGATGACTGCAGAGCAGCAATGGCGTGAGTTTCTGGGAAAAATGAGGAAGGTGCAGGATAGATGTAATCCAAAAATGAAGAAATACTCAAATGACAAAATACTACAACAATGGCTGACAAGGAATGTTAAAACTAAT
The DNA here is from genome assembly GCF_048418815.1 of Hemitrygon akajei. Classification (NCBI taxonomy): domain Eukaryota; kingdom Metazoa; phylum Chordata; class Chondrichthyes; order Myliobatiformes; family Dasyatidae; genus Hemitrygon; species Hemitrygon akajei. The sequence goes on from NC_133132.1 coordinate 129,075,191, forward strand.
GTAAAAGCAAAAGAGAGGGCATACAAGAAAGCAAAAATTAGTGGGAAGACAAAGGATTGGAAAGCTTTTAAAACCCTACAGAAAGCAACTAAAATAATCATTAGGAGGGAAAAGATGAAATATGAAAGCAAGTTAGCAAACAATATCAAAGTGGATAGTTAAAGCTTTTTCAAATATGTAAAAAATTAAAGATGTGAGTGGATATAGGACCACTAGAAGATGAACCCGGAGAAATAATAACGGGGGTTAAGGAGATGGCTGGTGAACTAAATGAGTATTTTACATCAGTCTTCACTGTGGAAGACACTAACATTGTGCCAGATGTTGAAGGATGCGAGGGAGAAGTAAGTCCAATTACTATCACCGGGGAGAAGGTGCTGAAATCGCTGAAAGACCCAAGGATACATAAGTCACCTGGACCAGATGAACTGCACCCTATGGTTCTGAATGAGATAGCAGTAGAGATTGTGAAGGCCTTAGTAATGATCTTTCAAAGATCATTGGACTCTGGCATGGTGCCAGAGGACTGGAAAATTGCAAATGTCACTCCCCTCATTAAGAAAGCCAGAAGGCAGCAGAAAGGAAATTATAAACCAGTTGGGAAGGACAAGGTTATGGAGTGCTTGATGACACTAGTCAAGATAGGGCAAAGTCAGCATAGTTTCTTTAAGGGAAAATCTTGCCCAAGGAAACTGTTGGAATTCTTTGAGGAGATTACACGTAAGATAGATAAAGGGGATTCAGTGGATGTTGTATATTTTTACTTTCAGAAAGCCTTTGACAAGGTGCCACACATGAAGCAGCTTACCAAGTTCAGAGCCCACAGGATTACAGGAAAGTTACTGGCATGGTTAGAGCATTGGCTGATTGGTAGGAGGCAGTGAGTGGGAATAAAAGAATCCTTTTCTGATCGGCTGCCAGTGACTGGTGGTGTTCCACAGGGGTCTGTGTTGGGACTGCTTCTTTTTATGCTTTGGATGATGGAATAGATGGCTTTGTTGCCAGGTTTGCAGATGATAAGAAGATTGGTGGAGGGGCAGGTAGTGTTGAGGAAACAGGTAGGCTGCAGAAGGATTTAAGATTAGGAGAATGGGCAAGAGCGTGGCAAATGAAATAAAATGTTGGAAAATGCATGGTCATACACTTTGGTAGTAGAAATAAATGTGCAGACTATTTTCTAAACGTGGAGAAAATCCGAAAATCTGAGATGCACAGGGACTTGGGAGTCATTGTGCAGAGCACCCTGAAGGTTAACTTGCAGGTTGAGTCAGTGGTGGGGAAGGCAAATGCAATGTTAACATTCATTTCAACAGGTCTAGAATATAAGAACAAGGATGTGCTGCTGAGGCTTTATAAGTCACTGGTGAGGCCTCACCTTGAGTATTGTGAACAGTCTTGGGCCACTCATCTAAGAAAAGATGTGCTAGCATTAAAGAGGGTTCAGAGGAGGTTCACAAGGATGATTTCAGGAATGAAAGGGTCATCGTACGAGGAATGTTTGATGGCTCTCAGTGTGTACTCGATGGAATTTAGAAGGGTGAGAGGGGATCTCATTGAAACCTTTCGAATGTTGAAAGGCATGAAATGCGTAGATGTGGAAAGGATGTTTCCCATGGTGGTGCAGTAAAGGACAAGAGGGCCCAGCTTCAGGATAGAGGAGCATCCATTTAAAACAGAGACGCAGAGACATTTTTTAGTCAGTGGGTGGTGAATTTGTAGAATTTATTACCTCAGGCAGCTGTGGAGGCCAGGTCTTCGGGGTATTTAAGGCAGAGCATGATAGGTTCTTGATGGACACAACATCAAAGATTATGGGAAGAAGGCTGGGAAGTTCAGCTGAGGAGGGGAAAAAGGACCAGCAATGATTAAATAGTGGAGTAGACTCGATGGGCCAAATGGCCTAATACAGCTCCTATATCTTATGGTCTTATGTTTTTCAGTCATGCTTTATTTTTGAATCAAAAATGAAATTAGTCATATCTGGATTCTTAATTCTGGATGTCTAATATTTAGGCCAGCTACATCGTCTGAATCAGGGTGTTATTGAATTCATTCGCCGTTCTGGAAAAAGTACATAATTTAATTATTTAGTGACATAGCACGTTAACAGGCCCTTTCAACCCATTTGGTCAGTCCCAATCAATTATGTCCATGTAACCAATTAGTCAATTATCCAGTACATCTTTGAAATTTAGGAGGAAACTGGAGCACCCCATACGATTGTGTGGAGAATGTATAAACTCCTTACAGATAGTAGCAGGAATGAACCTAGGTTTGTGCCGTTGTACTTGTGTTATGCTAACTGCTAGCTACTGTGCCAAAATTTTCATTGCAGTACTAAAGGAATAGGAAGCCCACACAATTCCCACTTCATGTCTCTGAGGAGGTGGCCTATTCAGTCAGTGCTTCTGACCTATTTTTCATGCAGTAGGCTTAAAGTTCAGGGATGGCAAGGTCCTTTGCATGAATATTTTAAACCAATTACAAAAGGCATTAACAAAGATACTCTACCTTGTAACTGTGTTGTGAAGCAACACAATTCTAAAAGAAATGCAAAAGTAAAATTGTGAGAATGCCATTAACCTCACTTTTAAAGTTAGATAAAGCCTCAGAAACTTTTCAAAGTTCCAGATTTACAGGAATAGGTAGTTTCTGACAACACTATAAAATGCCTTATTCTAAGACAAGTTATACATATGTTATGGTCCCAAGCTTTAGGCTCTGCTATCAAAGGATTTAAATTTGCTTACTTCCTGAAAATTGATGTATGGATTGGAATGTGGTATTGCAAAATTGGATGCTAAACTACAGGCAGAAATCAAATGTGAACTGTCAGAAATTAGTAAGATCTCAGAGGGTGAGCAGTGCTAACTAAGTCTTGAGTTACAATGAAATGCAGAAATAGAGCAATGCTATGAGTTCCTAAGGACAGGTGGCAGCAACATAAAATGAAACTTTCTATTATGAAGTTCATTCTGATGTGAAAAACAAAACAAAAATGAATAACTGGATAAAAACAGCCCAAAATGCTTAACTGTGGCACTGAACATTGCAAACAAAATTTAACTTAATAGTTTCCGTCCTGCCTGTATTTAGCGGAGGAAATGTTATTTAGTACCGGATGCCAGACATACAATCATCTTAGAGATAGTGGAAGAGCAAGGAGAAATGTTGTTGAGTTATAAGTTGCTATTATCAGCATTATAGAGTCAAAGAGTTATAGAAAAGTACAGCACAGAAACAGGCCATTCAGCCCATCTAGTCCATGTCAAACCATTTAAACTGTCTATACCCATTGACCTGCACCTGGACTCTAGCCCTAAATACCCTTACAATCCATGTACCTATCCAAACCTCTCTTAAAGGTAGAAATTAAGCTTGATTGTAACACTTGTGCTGGCAGCTCAAGTGACAATCTCATGACACGCTGAGTGAAGAAGGTTCCCCTCATGTTCCCCTTAAACTTTTCAACTTCCACCCTTAACCCATCACCTCTGGTTTTAGTCCCAGCCAATCTCAGTGGAAAAAGCCTGTTTGCATTTACCTCATATATACCCCTCTTAATCTCCTCTTAATCTTTTACGTTCCAAGAAATAAAGTCCCACACTTTTAAATCTTTCCTTATAGCTCTGGTCTTCCAGACCTGGCAACATCCTTATAAATTTTCCCTGTACTCTTACATTATTTATATACTTCCAGTAGGTAGGTGACCAAAACTGCACGTAATACTCCAAATTAGGCCTCACTTCAACATAATGTCCTATCTTCTGTACTCAAGATTTTGATTTATGAAGACAATGTGCCAAAGGCACTTTTATGACCCTATCTACCTGTGACATCACTTTCAATGAATTATGAACCTTTATTCCCAGATCCCTTTGTTCTACCATATGCCTCATTGCCCTGCTGCCCACTGTGTAAGACCTACCCTGGTTGGTCCTACCGAAATTTAACACCTCATACTTGTTGACATTAAATTCCATCTGCCATTTGTTAACCCATTTTACCAGCTAGTCCAGATCCCACTGCAAGCCATGATAGTATTTCTCTTTGTCCACTACACCTCCAATCTTAGTGTTATCTGCAAGTTTGCTGATCCAGTTAACCACATTATCATCCAAATCATTGATGTAGATGACAAACAACAACAACCCCAGCCCTGATCTCTGCGGTACTCCACTAGTCACAGACCTCCAGTCAGAGAGGCAGCCATCTAGTACCAGTCTCTGGCTTCTCCCTCAACGCCAATATCTAATCCAATTTACTACCTCAACTGGAATGCTGAGCAGCTGAACTTTCTTGACTAACCTCCCATGCCGGACCTTGCCAAATGAGTTGCTAAAGTCCATGCAGACAACATCCATTGTCTTGCCTTCACAAACTTTAATGGTAAATTACTTGAAAACGCTATAAGATTGGTTAGTCATAATCTGCTACGCATAAAGCCATGCTGAGTATTCTTAATCAGTGCATATCTATCCAAATACTTAAATATCCGATCCCTCAGAATACCTTCCAATAACTTTTCCACTCCTGATGTCAGGTTCGCCAGCCTATAATTTCCTGGTTTATTTTTAGAGCCTTCTTTGAACAGCAAAACAATGTTGGCTATCCTCCATTCCTCTAGTACCTCATGTGTCGCTAAGGACGATTTAGATATCTCTGCTAGGTCTCTGGCAATTTCTGTACTTACTTTCTGCAGGGTCTGAGGGAACACCTTGTCAGACTGGGGTACTTATCCACCCTAATTTGCCTCAAGATGGCAAACACCTTCTCCTCTGTAATCTGTTGAGGGTCCATGACCTCACTTCCATGGACTCTGAGTCTGTCTCCAGAGTAATTACAGATGCAAAAAATCCATTTAAGATCTCCACCATCTCTTTTGGTTCCACACATAGATTACCATTCTGATCTTCCAGAGAAACAATTTTGTCCCTTACAATATTTCTGCTCTTAATGCATCTGTAGAATCCATTAGGATTCTCCTTCACCTTGTCTGCCAGGGCAACCTTCAGTCTTCTTCTAGCCCTCCTGATTCCTTTCTTAAGTGTTCTCTTACATTTTTTATACTCCACAAGAACCTCCTTTGTTCTGACCTACCTAAACCTGTTATCTTTACCTTTTATTCTGACAGGTTTTGTACTCTCAACATTTCATTTTTGAAGGCCTCCCAACTACCAAGTACACCTTGGCCAGAAAATATCTTGTCACAATCCACACTTGCCAGATCCTTTCTGATACCATCAAAATTAGCCTTTCTCCAATTTAGAATCTCAACTCACAGACCAGATCTATCTTTTTCCATATTTATTTTGAAACTAATGGCATTATGATCACTAGATGCAAAGTGTTCCCATAAACAAACTTCTGTCACCTGCCCTATCTCATTCACTAGTTGCAGATCCAGTATTGCACACTCTCTTGTTGGGACTTTGACTGAGGTAACTTTCCTGAAAACATCTGACAAACTCTATCGTATCTGGTCTTTTTACAGTATGGGAGTCCCAGGCAATATGTGGAAAGTTAAAATCACCTACTATAACAACCTAATGTTTTTTGCAACAGAATGTGATGTCTGCATAAACTTTTCCCCCTAAAACCTTGGACTGTTGGATGGTTTGTAATATAGCCCCATTAACATAGTCATACCTTTCTTACTTCTCATTTCCATTCATAACGTCTCACTAGACAAGGTCTCCAGTCTGTCCTGACTGAGGACTGCCAAGACATTTTCCCATATTAATAATGCCATCCTGCTCTGCTACATCGATAACAAAAGAACCCCAGAATACTGAGCTACCAGTCCTGTCCCTGTTGCAACTAAGTCTCACTTTATGCAGCTCAGGACATCAGTCGCATCATGCTCAACCTTTTGGTTCCTGACTTTGTCTGAGGTTTTAGCTACATCTGTCCACTAAATGACTCTCCACTAACTGTTCTGACACTCTGGTTCCCATCCCTCCCTGCAACTTTAGTTTAAAACCCACCCTACAGTACTAGCAAACTTTCCCGCTAGGATATTAGTCCCTCTCCAGTTCAGGTGCAAACCGTCTCTTCTGTACAGGTTGCACCTTCCCTGGAATAGAGCCCAATGATCCAAAAATCTTATGCCCTTCCTCCTAAACCAATTCCTTAGCTATATGTTAAACTGTATAATTACCCAATTTCTGGCTTCACTGGCATGTGGCACAGGTAGCAATCCTGAGATCACAACCTTGGAGGTCCTGCCCTTTAACTTAGCACCTAACTCTCTGAATTCCCTGTGCAGAACCTTGTTACTCATCCTGCCCATGTCATTGAAACCTACATAGACCACAATTTCTGGCTGTTCACCCTCCTACTTAAGAACGCTGAGGGCTTAATCTGAGATATCCCAGCCCCTGGCACCCGTGAGGCAGCATACCATCCTGGAATCTCATTCTCACCCATAGAACTCCTGTACATTCCTTTAACTAACGGATCCCCCATCACCACAGCATACTTCTTCTCCCACCTTTCCTTCTGAATCACAGAGGCAAACACAATGCCAGAGACCCAACCACTGTGACTTTCCTCTGTTAGGTCATTCCCTCCCTCACCCCTGATAGTATCCAAAGTGATATACCTGTTGTTGAGGGGGATGGCCTCAGGGGTACTCTGCACTGGCTCCTTAACCTCTTTCCCCTTCCTGACTGTCACCCGGTTTCCTGTGTCCTGCATCTTGTGTGGACCTTCTCTCTATATGTCCAATCTATCATTCCCCTCAGTCTCCCAAATGATCCATAGTTCATCCAGTTCCAGCTCTAACTCCTTAACATGGAGTTAGAAGCTGCAGCTAGATGCACTTCTGACAGATGTAGTTGTGGGGACACTGGAGGTCTCCCTGCCTTCCCACATCCCACAAGAGGGGCATTCCACAATCCTGCCTGGCATCTCTACTGTTAAACTGTGAGTGGGGGGGGGGGGGGGAGATTCTATTTGTAGCTGTTTTTGCCTTCTCTCACTGTAACCACAAAGAGCTAAAGCCTCAAAATTCGCACTCTAATTCTGTCCACTACAATAATGGCTGTGCCACTTTCCCCTGCCTTACTTTAAGTTGTTCTTGCCAATTAACCCTGAATGCTGATTGGTTGCTGATCAAAGCTCCACACTGCTGCAATTAGCTGCCTTTTCTTACTCAGTCAATGAACCTGAGTTTCATATAGATGTGCACAATGGTTGGGAGGGCTTTAACCATTATGTATTGAGCTGAATCCACTACCATTTGTAGCATTTTCCATTGAAAGCATTGGTGTTTCCATGCCATGCCAGTGATGCAGCCAGTCAATACACTCTCCATGAGACATCGAGAGAAGTTTGTCAAAGTTGTCAAAGACTATTGATTCAGTCCCATGAGTTTGAATCCATTTATGTCAGCTGGGGAATTTAAATACAACTAATTCAATAGCTCTGAAATTGAAGACTCAATAATGGTAATCATGAGACAAACATATTATTGTCAAAACATCTGCTGTACTCGTATCCTCAAATTTACCCGGTTGGCATAAAGCCAAGGAGCCAGATGCATAGTGCACCCTCCCATGGAGTCAGTGCCAAGTCCATTGGTAGAGTCCATGGTGTCTCTGACCTCTGTTACAGAAATCAGGATCAATTTGACACATACTTTAAATATCACTGTGCCAGTGGTGCTCAATGGTAAATTAGTAGGATGAAACTAAAACAAACATGGAAGATAGTGTGTAAACAGTAGAGAAATAATTGCAGTTTATTTTCTGGCTGTGACTGGATAGATAGAGAAGGATTAGGCAAGCCCTTCAATTTAGGAGGGTGTAGTATTCTCAAGGATATTGGAGTGGAAAGGCAAGTTGGAATTGCAATGGTAGTGCAAGGTCAGAGGAGACAGGTGTTATTATGAGGAAAGGAGCAGAGAACTATTAACAAATTCAACTAACATAGTAACATGGCAACCAGAGAGCAAGGCTGGATGTCTATTATAAAGTAGGGTGACTGGGAGGTGGGGGAACATTGCAAGAGGAATAGTGGGGGTGATGATGGTTTAGCAGGAGCAATAGCTCATGGTCTGGATGAGCTCCGATAGAACGTGCAAGAAAATTAAATTTAAAGAAGCAAATTCAGAAGGGAGTTCCTTAGATATCTGGAAGTGAAATGGTACAATAACTGACTGCATACCGTCAGTGTGAATGACCTGTAACAACAGAAGTTCATCATGCATGATACTGGAGCTGAGAACCAGGGATATGGGGAGAGAGTTTAGGGAGACTGGAGTAAAGAAAAAAAATGTGGCTTAGCTTTTTAATTCAAGATCCTTCTAGAAGGAGTTCATATTAACACAAAAATGGGAGGTGAGCAAGCTCTGATGTTTTTATGCCTTGCAGTAGAGGTAGAGGAAGCTGATAAAATGAGAGATTTCAATCTTTTCTGATAGTTCTTCAGTTACATGTTCAGAAGGCAATAAGGTCTGAAAGACATGGTATGGTTATAGAGTGGCTGGTGAAAAACATTACATGAATTTACATGAACTGTTGATAAAAGTAAATTTCTTATTAACTGTCTGTATTTCTTGCTGCCTCAGCATAACAAATGATGTCCCATGAAACCTGCATGTTGTCTTTTCTTCCTTTAACATTGGACAATAGATAAAAAAGCCTGAAAGTGCATTCTTGCACGTTCAAGAGAGCTTCTATCTTGCTGTTATAAAATTATTAAATCATTCCCTAGTATGATAACTTGGACACTTAACCTCATTATGCTCTTGGTTACCTGCAGTGTACTTAATCTCTAGATGTTAGACTTTATTTTACACTATTATTGTTTTACCCTGTTCTACCTCAATGCATTGCTCACTGATCTGCATTAACAGTTTGGAAGAAAAACTTTTCACTGCATCTCATACATGTGACAATAAAAAAAACAATTCCAATTAACTGCACTAACAATCCCATTTATTTATCTATCTATTTATCTATCTATCTATCTATCTATCTATTTATTTATTTATATTTTACTTTTGCATGTAGATCCTTGTTACTCACATACAATTAATTTCTATCAATTGGGTTATATCTGTAATGTTGATGGGTTCACCTCATTCTCTCTTGGTTAGCACTGCTGTTGTAAGTTTCATGATCACATCTCAGATTATATTGTACATCCATTCTGAAGCTTCAGCAATGACTATGCACTCACACCACTAAAGCACAAAGCTTATGCTTTGAGAGGTTGGTCATGACGAGACTGAACTCCTGCCTCAGCAAGGATTTGGAACCACTGCAATTTGCCTATCACCACAACAGGTCAACAACAGATAAAATCTCAATGGCTCTGCACATGGCATTAGTCCATCTGGACAATACATACCCCTATGTCAGGATGCTGTTCATCGACTGTAGCTCAGCATTTAACACCATCATTCTCAAAAGTTGATTGAGAAGTTACAGAACCCGGGCCTCTGTACCTCCATCTGCAAATGTATCTTCAACTTCTTAATTGGAGGACCACAATCTGTTCGGATTGATGATAACATCTCCTCCTCACTGATGATCAACACTGGTGCACCTCGGGGGTGTGTGCTTAGCTCACTGCTCTACTCCCTCTATACCATTGACTGTATGGCTAGGCACAGCTCAAATACCATCTATAAATTTGCTGATGATACAACCATTGTTGATAGAATCTCAGATGGTGATGAGAGGGTGTACAGGAGTGAGATATGCCAACCAGTGGAGTGGTATCTCAGCAACTATCTGGCACTCAACGTCATTAAGGTGAAAGAGCTGATTGTGGACTTCAGGAAGGGTATGACGAAGGAACACATACCAATCCTCATAGAGGGATCAGAAATGGAGAGTTTCAAGTTCCTGGGTGTCAGGATATCTGAGGACTAACCTGGTCCCAACATATCAATACAGCTACAAATAAGGCAAGACAGTGTCTATACTTCATTAGGAGTTTGAAGAGATTTGGTACGTCATCAAAAACACTCAAAATCATTTATAGATGTACTATGGAGAGCATTCTGACAGGCTGCATCACTGCCTGGCATGGGGCTGGGAGGTGGCTACTGCAAAGCACCGAAAGAAACTGCAGGGGGGTCATAAGTTTAGTTGGCTTCATCTTGGGTACTAGCCTACAAAGTACCCAGGACATCTTCCAGGAGCGGTGTGTCAGAAAGGCAGCGTCCATTATTAAGGACCCCCAGCACCCAGGGCATGCCCTTTTCTCACTGTTACCATCAGGTAGGAGATACAGAAGCTTGAAGGCGCACACTCAGCGATTCCTTCTGCCATCTGATTCCTAAATGGACATTGATCCTGTGAACACTACCTCACATTTAAAATATATATTATTTCTGTTTTTGCATGATTTTTTATCTATTCATTATATGTAATTGACTTATTTATTTATTATTATTCTTTCTTCTTCTATATTATGTATTGCATTGAACTGCTGCTGCTAAGTTAACAGATTTCAGGACACATGAAATAAACCCGATTCTAATTCTGAAGATCTCATGTTGCATTTCTTCCTCTTTTATGGGAAAAGATGGGGAAATGGGCATGTCAGCCAGCCTTAAGCCCCATGAAGAATGTAAAGACACAAATAGAGCAGTAAACATTCCCAAGGCCAGCAGTGGGGCTGAAATCTTGGAAATTATTTATATCCTCACAGCTCATTTTTGTTTTAGCATTTTACTTCTTCTCATTGCACAATCTGTACTGATTCTGAGTCTAATTGATCATTTCACCCAGATACATTTCTTTGGTACACACTGTTTTTAGTAAGGGCATGTAATATTCAAAAATACAACTAATAATCTGCAACCCTTTTATGACAACAGTCCGTAAGAGTTTAGCTGCTGAGGCTCAGCTTTCTGTGGAAACACTGTTCAATGAAGTCCAGGGAGGTGCATCCAGGATTTGTTTTTAAATGTATGTCTCCAAATTTAAACTTGCTCTATATCTGACCCTCTCTTTCCCCAACACCCTACACAATATCCAGGTGTCTCATTCACATCCACAGAATCAGCTGTCAGCTCCCCTAACTTTTAAATCCTCAGTCACCACTTTGCTTTGCTTCTCTCCACTTCCCTTCTGAGCTACAGAGCTAGAGTTAGTGCCAAGAGACCTAGTCGCTACAAGTTTCGCTTGTGAGGTTCACCCCCCCCATCCCCACCCCCACTCAATAGTAACCAAAACAAGACTATCTCCCTGTAGCTCTCTTCTGTAGTCATCATGTCCTGTAATATGACCATAAGACCCTAAGACATCGGAACAGTTGGCCATTCGGCCCATCATGTCTGCTCCACCATTCCATCACGGTTGATCCTGGATCCCACTCAAATCCATAAACCTGCCTTTTTGCCATATCCTTTACTGCCCCGATCGATCAGAAAACTATCAACTTTCGCCTTAGATATACTCATGGACTTGGCCTCCACTGCAGTCTGTGGTAGAGCATTCCATAGATTCACTGCTCTCTGGCTGAAAAAAATTTCTGCTTACCTCTGTTCTAAAAGGTCATGCCTCAATTTTGAGGTTGTTCACTCTAGTTCGGGATACCCCCACCTTAGGAAACATCCACTTCACATCCATCCTATCTAGTCCTTTCAACATTCTTCTAAATTCCAGTGAGTACAGGCCCAAAGCTGCCAAACATTCCTCATATGTGAGTACAGGCCCAAAGCTGCCAAACATTCCTCATATGTTAACCTCTTCATTCCAGGAATCATCTCGTGAAACTCCTCTGGACTCTCTCCAATGACAACACATCCTTTCTGAGATATGGAGGCCCAAAGCCGTTGACTATACTCTGACTATTGTCTTATAAAGCCTCAGCATTATCTCCCTGCTTTTGTATTCTATTCTCTTTGAAATAAATGCCAACATTGCATTTGCCTTCTTTACCACAGACTCAACCTGCAAATTAACCTTCTGGGAGTCTTGCATGAGGACTCCTAAGTCTCTCTGCACCTCTGATGTTTGAACTTTGTCTCCATTTAGATAATAGTCCACATGATTGTTCCTTTCACCAAAAATCATTATCATACTTTTCCCAAAACTGTCCCATCTGCCTCTTTTTTGCCCATTCTTCCAATTTGTCCAAGTCCTGCTTCAATTGCATTGCTTCCTCAGCACTAGCTACCCACCACCTATCTTTGTATCATCTGCAAACTTTTCCACAAAGCCATCAATTCCATTATCCAAGTTACTGACAATGTGAAAAGTGGTGGTCCCAATATTGACCTCTGAGGAACATCACTGACCACTGGCAACCAACCAAAAAAGGCCCCATTTATTCCTATTCACTGCCTCCTGCATGTCAGTCATTCCTCACCAGAGGAATTCATCTTGTTAAGCAGTCTCATATGTGGCAGCTTATCAAATGCTTCTGAAAATCCAAGTAAATGACACCCACTGCCTCTCCTTTGTCCACCCTGCTTGTTACTTCCTCAAAGAACTCTATCAGATTTGTCAGGCAAGATATCCCTTTACAGAAACCATGCTGACTTTGACTTATTTTATCATTAGTCTCCAAGTACCCCGAAACCTCATCCTTAGTAATAGACTCCAACACTTTCCCAACCACAGAGGTTAAGCTAACTGGCCTATAAATTCCTTTCTTTTGCCTTCCTCCCTTCTTAAAGAGTGGAGTAACATTTACAATTTTCCAGCCCTCCAGGACCATGCCAGAATCAAGTGATTTTTGAAAGATGATGACCACTGCATCTGCTATCTTTTCAGCAACCACTTCTAGGACTCTGGGATGTCCATTTGGTCCAGGTGACTTATCCACCTTAAGACCTTTAAGTTTGCCTCACACATTTCCTTTGTAATAGCAAAGGCACTCACTCCTGCTCACTGACACTCACGGACATCTAGCATACAGCTCGTGTCTTCCACAGTAAAGAATGAAGCAAAGTACTTATTAAGTTCATTTGCCATTTCTTTGTCCCCCATTACTACCTCACCAGCATCATTTTCCAGTGGTCCCATATATCAACTCTCACCTCCCTTTTACTATTTATGTAAATGAAAAAACTTTTAGTATCCTGCTTTATATTATTGGCTAATAATTAATATTAATACAAGTGCAAAGTCAGAAATATAGCTTAACACAAAGATCCAGTGCATTTCTGATTGCTTACATATCTTAAGTCACCTTGGATTCAAAAATGGACTGGGAATATAACCAAATATATATAAGGCAACATGAAGTCACATGAGTTTTGAGCAAAGTAGGTTTCATTGTATTTCTCAGGGATTTAATAATTGGAATTATTCCATTGAACAGAGATACTGTACAATTGTAAACTATGAGGACTGGCAATGGTCACAGTACAATATCTTCCTTTTTCAGTCTTAGTTTGCTCATGGTATAATATTAGCCAACAGAAGAATCTCTTGATGATTTTATATGAAGTTATCTGCCAACTCGAGTATGCACGTTATGCAAATTTAATTGCATCCTCCTCTTCCAACCTTCACCCAGTCCCCGAAAATATATTCAAAATATGTGTTTGCAGAGTAGCTGTCACAATCCAAAAGCTTTCAACAACTTCCAGCATGTCATATCCTCCTCCTCTTTCTCCTGAAATGAAAAACATTATATTTAATCATCTGCCAAAAAGTGTAGAAAAAAATTACCCATACTTAATCTACCAGCACTCTGATCAGATTCCCAGTAGTACCAATTAGGATAGTTGCTAACTCTTAGTTTTATATTTCTACGGCACTCTAAAGGAAGTTGGCTACCACGTATGCTGGTGAATAAAATGATATTTCAGGCTGAATATAGGAAAGTGTGATTGTCACATGCTGAAGATCATGTCCTTTATGCCTTAGGATTGATGAAATTCACACTATAGTTCTGTGAAAAACACTTTGAACACTGCAGGAGGCATTTAAGGAGGACCTTTTTGAATACTTTGCTTGTTGCAGATAAAAGGGAGACTCTTAAACAGGTATGGCAATTGAATGTCGCTTTTTCTTGAAGGTGATCACGATTACACTGGTGCTTATGCCCCTTGGCATGTGAATTTGTCTGAAGTTGTTCTTTACTGCCCAGCTATACAATTGCAGCAGGTTAAGTATTCTGTATGTTTTTGTTGTTCTTCAGTTTCTTATCATAATACCATAAGAAATAGGAGCAGAATTAGGCTCTCTGCCCATCAAGTCTGCTCTACCATTCTATCATGGCTGACATTGTCCTTCTCAACCCCTTTCTCCCTGCAACCTTTGAAGCCCACTAATCAAGAATCTATCAACCCTGCTTTAACAATACCCAATGACTTGGCCTCCACAGCCACCTGTGGCAATGAATTCCACAGATTTACCACCCTCCAGCTAAAGAAATTCCTCGTTATCTCTGGACTAAAGGGACAACATTGTCTTCTGAGGCTGTGGCCTCTGGTCCAATACTCCTCCACTAAAGGAAACATCCTCCACATCCACTCTATCTAGGCCTTTCAATATTTGATGGGATTCAGTAAGATTCCCCTTATTTTTCTAAACTCCAACAAGTACAGGCCCAAAGCCATCAAACAACCTTCATATGTTAACCCTTTAATTCCTGGGATCATTCTCATGAATCTCCTCTACAATACCTGCACATCATTTCTTCGATGAGGGGCACAAAACTGCTCACAATACTCCAAGTGCAGTCTGACCATTACCTGATAAAGCCTCAGAATTACTCAGTTTGGGGTGCAAGCAAGATCTGCTGAGTTCTTTGAACATTTGGTGTGTGCTCACATAGTAGGTGAAGGATTAACAAGGTGAAGATCACTAAGGGCTTCTACAGATATATCAAGAGCAAAAGGATAGCAAGGGATAAAATTGTCCTTTGGAAGATCAGAGTGGTAATTTCTGCCTAGAGCTGAACAAGATGGGGGAGATCGCAAGTAGATTTTTTGCATCTGTATTTACTTGGAGTTGGACAATGTCTATAGATGTCAGGCAATGCAGCAGTGAGGTCATGGACCATATACAGATTACAGAAGAGGCAAATTAGTGTGGATAAATCCCAGGACCTGGCAATGTGTTCCCTTAGATCCTGTGGAAGGCTTGTGCAGGAATTCCAGGAGCCCTAGCAGAGATATTTAAAACATCCTTAGCCACGATGAAGAACCAGAACATTAGAGGATAGCTAATATTGTTCTATTGTTTTAGAAAGGCTCTAAGAATAATCCAGGAAATTAGAGGTCAGTGAGCTTGACATCAGTAGTGAAAAAGTTATTGTAAGGTATTCTAAGGTACTGTCTTTATAAGTATTGGGAGAGACAGGCACTGATCAGGGGTAGTCAATATGGATTTACATGTAGTAAGTCATGTCCAACCAATCTAACAGAGTTGTTTGAGGAAGTTACTAGGAAAGATGATGAAGGCAAGGCAATGGAAGTTGTCTACATGGACTTTAGAAAGATTCGCATGGAAGGTTGGTCAGGTATTCAAGATGAGACAGTAAATTGGATTAGACATTGGCTCTGCAGAAGAACCCAGAGAGTGGTTGTGGATGGTTGCCTTTCTAACTGAAGATCTGTAACCAGTGGAGTGCTGCAGAGATTGGTGTTGGGTCCGTTGTTGTTTGTCATTTACTGTATATCAGTGATCTGGGTGATAATATAGTAAAATGGATCAGCAAATTAGTGGATGACACCCAGTTTGGGGTGTAGTGGACACTGAGGAAGACTCTCAAAGTTCACAGCACGATCTGGACCAGCTAGAAAAATGGGTTGGAAAATGGCAGATGGAACTTAATGCAATAATTGTGAGATGTTGCACTTTGGGAGGACCAACAAGGTCTTATGTGGTCTTACCATGAAGGTCTTATATGGTGAGTGATAGGGCACAGAGGAATCAGGGAATACAGATCCATAATACCTTGTAAGTTTCATCATGGATAGACTGGGACTTAAAGAAAGGTTTTGGCACATTGGTCTTTATAAATCAATGTATTGAGTATTGGATTTGAGACGTTATGTTGAAATTGTCTAAGATGTTGCTGAGGCCTAATTTGGAGAATTGTATCCAGCTTTAGTCACCTACCAAAAGGAAAGATGTAAATAAGGTTGACCTGGAATGTTGCTGGGACTTAAGGACCCGAGTTATAGGGCAAGTTGAATAGGCTGATACTAGAAGATTGAGGGAAGATTTAATAGAGGTATACAAAATTTTGAGGAGTATAGATAGGGTAAATGCAAGCAGGTCATAGGTTAAGGGTGAAAGGTGAAATGCTTAAGGGGAACATGAGGGGAACTTCTTCACTCAGAGGGTGGTGAGAATGTGGAATGAGCTAGCAGCACAAGTGGTGAATGTGGGGTTGATTTCAACATCGAAGAGAAATTTGGATAGGTACAGTATCTGGATGAGAGGGGTTAGGGTGCTCTGGTCTGGATAGAGACTGATGGAACTAGGTAGAGTTTTTTAGTTCAACATAGACTAGATTGGTCAAAGGGCCTGATTCTGTGCTGTGCAGTAGTTCTAAATGACTCTATGATTGTTGGCCAATCATTCCTAACATGTTAATCTCTCCCCTCAAATCCTGAAAATTTTCCTATAAAAATAGTTAAGGAGATGTTTGAAAAAAATCAAATGCATAAATATATGGTTAATGAGTAACCTGTTAGAGTGGATAAATTCATTGGAAAACCATTCTCACTGCCCCATCCTTTTTACAAATGAGTTATCTCAAATTTATTATTCATAATTCCATAGTTAAATCCCTAAATTATTAAAAAACACATCTTTCCAAGTTTTTTTTCCTAAAAATGAATCTTCATTTGGTTGAAATCTAAAGTTGGTAACATCAGGAGATAAGTATGACAATGAAATTACTTTTGGCCTTTACAATCAAGATAAATCTGGTGGAGATAGCCAATAGAAAAGGGATTTGATGCACAAAATACTAACAGTACCAATTGCCTACCTTCTATGGTTGTCCATAGAATTTCCTTATTGGCAAAATACATATTTAATTTGGGTATCTTGTTTTATATGGATCTCTTTGTACAGAATAAGAAAACTAAAAAAAAGCTCTGATTTACTATCCTTTTATTAATCTTATTATTCTGCATTATCAGTTCATGCTTTTCAATAACTTGCAATATTTTTCTCCAAAATATTTGCCATCGCAAATTTGGCCTCTTGTATGGTAAGCAGCATCTATGGAACAGAGTACAGTCGATGTTGCAGGCCAAGACCCTCAGCAGGACTAGAGAAAAAAGAAGAGATAAGGAGTCATTCTTTCATGGCCTTCTGTCCTTTCCTGTTAGATTTCCCCTTCTCGAGCCCTGCATCTCTTTCACCAATCAATGTCCTAGCTCTTTACTTCACCCTTCCCCTCCAGTTTAACCTATCACCTTGTGTTTCACCCACCTCCCTTCCCCCCACCCACTAACTCTGACTCCTCATCTCTTTTTCTCCCTCCAGTCCTGCTGAAGGGTCTCGGCCCGAAATGTTGACTGTACTCTTTCTGGCCTGCTGAGTTCCTCCAGCATTTCATGTGTGTGTTAACTTTTAAGCTTGTGTTTACACCATTATTGTGCTCTGGGCATGCTGCATTTGTTTATTGTCCAGTTGGTAAAATTTATTTAAAACACTTTTACCTAAGGGTTTCTTTACCTTAAGCTCCCAAATCAAAGCTCCAGTTCCTTAACACGTTCTGAGGAGCTGCCGCTTGGTGCACCTCATGCAGTTGTGGTTATCTGGGAGTCTGGTGTTCTCCCAGATTCCCACATCTCACACAGAGAACACAAATAGCCCTTGGAGCTTTCCTCACTGCTCTAACTATGTATTATCAGAGGAAAATGAAGAGAAATTTACCAGATACTTACCTCACCCAAGCCTTTTCTCACCAAAGCCTGATGAACCAAAGCATCCTCACTCCAACTCTGGTCCGCTCACCCAATGGCCCTGCCTTATTTTTATTTGTCCTTGTTAATGAATTGCAATTTGGTTGGGCCACCGGAAAATGCTGAAAGCCTGTGAACGTTCTTTTTTTTAAATCTCACTCACAGACCTGTGAGTAGCCTTCTCTTTCGTTCTCAATTTGACTGGGCTACCAGAAAAGCTCTTTTTATTTCAGATTTCAAGATTTGCAGTTTTGCTTTTAAGATTTCACACAATCTTAATCAGTTTAATGATTATTGGGAGCAGAGGTAAGCCAGACCAACACCAATAATCCCCATTTTCCTCCTAACTTCACAATCCTCAATCTTTACACTTTCCATGATACGTTCCATACATTAATAAATAGAGAATCAGAATCCAGTAGATTAATTATTACTGATTTACATGACATGAAATTTGTTTTTGCAGCAGCAATACAATGCAAAGGCATAAAAATTGCTATAAATTACAAAAATAAATATTGCATAAAACATAGCACTGTTCATGAACCATTCAGAAATCTGAGGGCGGAGGGGAAGATGCTGCTTATAAATCACTGAGTGTGGGTCTTCAGGCTCCTGTACCTTCTCTCTAATAATGAGTAGGCATGTCACTGATGGTGAAGACCCAGAATGATGGATGCCCATCTTCTTGAGCCATGCTTCTTGAAGATGTCCACAATGGTCAGGAGGGTTGTGTCCATGATGGAGCTGCCTGGGCCTATATCTCACTGCAGTTTCTTGCAATCTCGTACATTGGAGCCTCCATACTATGCTGTAATGCAACAAGCCAAAAGGCTCTCCACCATACATCTCTAAAAATTTGTAAGAGTCTTTGGTGGCATACCAAATCTCCTGAAGCTCCTAACAAAGTATAGCCACTGGCATGCTTTCTTCATGTTTTCATCAATATGTTCAGCCCAGGATAGGTCTGCCAACATGTTGACACCCCGGAACTTAAAGCTGCTCATTCTGCAGCCAATATGTTATGCAGGCACAAAACCTTTGCTTGCACCTCATATACTTCTTTTTTAAAAATATATATTTTGGAGTGAATCAATTGACTGAAGCTCAACCTCAATTTTGGATTTCCTCAGAAGAAAACCAAGATGATCCATGCACTCTGCACTTTTGGTAGAAGATGTTTGTAATTACCTCAAGCTTAATGGTTGTGCTTTTGTTCTGCCATTTGACATCATTGAGGCCAGTAATATTTAAGAAGTCATGCTTACCACCATTCATAACTGGATGTGACGGTATTGCAAAGCATGTAGTAGCTACAGTGGTGATTGCAATGCACAATACATATTGACTCCCTTGATGACAAATCAGCACTTTACAGTGGTAAGCACCACTCTGAGTGGGGATATTTGCACACAATATACTCCAGGTGGAAATTGTCAAAGCCTATCACCCAACAATGGGTTGCTTGCACAACTCTCCAATCTGCCTAAGTCCTGATGGACATGACCGCACAGGTAATGAGGAAAAGGAATGCTAGGATAAACTTACTTGATCTTGTCCTCAATAGTTTTAGGCCCTACTCTTAATTGCAGTATGCCCCACAGAGACTGGAGAACAGTCTTAGTGAAGGCAAAGTCCCTTCTTCAAACTGAGAACATATTCCATCATGTTGTGCAGCAATACCAATATTTAGAATAGACCTGGACATTCAAAGCCATTATTACTGTTTGTTCAGCAGGAAGTGCCATTGTCAGTTAGCTGCTGCCGCTTCCAGTTCTACTGGACTCATCCCTTGCTTTTTACTTCAGCCACTTTGTCATGCACCATCATTTGGTATATCAATAAATATCATAATAATTATTATAAATCACTATAATTGCACTTTGCACATTTAGACAGAGATGTAACGTAAAGATTTTTACTCATGTATATGAAAAATGTATGTAATAAAGTCAATTCAATTCAATATACCAGTCCTGCCTTTCATTTCTTCTTTAGTCAGCTCACTGCCCTCTCCCCTACTCACTCCACTTCCCTGCTACGCCCGGCTCCACTTTCTTTGCCTTTGTTCTCGCTTAAAACTTTTACATTGGAAATAATTTCACTTTCTAACAAGGGCCATTGGCATGAAACTTTTAATTGATTTCTCTCTCTCCAGAGTTGCTGCATTAGTTGAATATTTCTAGCAGTTCTCCTCATACCTCATATTTTACATACTGATCTTGGAAGAATGATGAGTAAATTGACTCCCACGATACTGGTGAATAAAGAGTTACGTAATAGTGGTAAAATTCTGAATCTTTTCCTAAGTAGCCTGTGGATCCTGTGACAACTGAGATTTTCAGAGATGAGGTTAACCGATTAATGTTTGATAAAATTTTGAGGAATATAGAAAAGCGATAAGAAAGGAAAGAGATTTCAAAGAGATTTCGATAAGCAGGCAACAATTTGTTAGACAGAGTACAATGTGGAAGGTGTGAAGATCTGCACTTCAGTAGGAAAAAACAGAAATGTTGTATTATTCAATGTTTTGGTAATCTAAATAGTTGGTGATTGGGAAATGTTGTTCAAAGGGATGTAGTTGCTCTTCTACACAACTTGTTGGAAGCCAAGCAGAAAATTAGGAGGCAAATTATATGTTAGCCATTATTGTAAGGTGGTTTGAGTACAAGTGTAAAGGTATATTACTATGATGATATAATGACCTTGGTGATATCATGCCTGGAGCACTGTCTACAGTTATAGTCTTCTAACTTACAAAAATCAATGTCTTTGTTGTTGAGAAAGCGCAGCAAAATTTCACTAGTCTCATTCCTGGAAATTAGACTTGTGATATGAGGAGAGATTGAGTAGGCTGGTCCTCTATTTTTTAGAATTTAGAAGATGCAAGGTGACCTCATTGAAACGTATAGTGTTCTTAAGAGGGCTTGACAGGGTGGATAAAAAGGGTGTTTTCCCTGGATAAAAGGTCTATAGCTGGAGGTCACAGTCTTAAAATAAGGGGTTGAAATAAGGATTGAAACTTCTTTAATAAGGGGGTGAAGAATCTTTGAATTTTCTATTCTGGACAGCAGTGGAGGCTTAGTTATTGATTTCATTCAAAACAGAATGGTAAGTTTCCTGACAATATAGAATCAAGGGAAATAGAGACAGGACAGGAAACTAGCATTGTGATTTTTTTTAAAAATCAGTTACAACTTTGTTCCGCGACAGACAAAGCCCAATGGGCCTACTCTTGAAGAATTTTTATATTCTTTTATTCTTATTTTTTGGATTAAGAGACTGATTTTGGAAAATGTGTATTTACAACACAGAAGAGGTATGTTAAATTATGAAATAGCTACCAAGCTAATCTCACCTTCCTGTACTTGATCAGCAGCCCTTCAGGTTATATCTGTACTAAGTAGATATCCAGCTTTTTAAAAATTTCATCTACCACCCACAGGCCAAGTGTTCCATTGCTTAACACCCTTTTGTTTAAAAAAAATCCTAATTTCCCCTCTATCACAGCATGGAATGGAAACACCAATGCCTTTGAATGGAAAATCCTACAGAATTAGTGGATATGGCCCACTCTATCACGGGTTAAGCCCTCCACAACATTTAGCACACCTGCACAGAGATTTGTCCCCTCAATCGTCAGGTTCTTGATCCAAAGGGGATAACTTCACTCAGCTTCACTTGCTGATTCACTGCAATGTTCTCTACCATTTCCTGAGTGGATTGTTGATCCATTTCAAAACTCAACCGGATCTGAACCTGGGTACTTTGGTTCCAGAGTTCCTTTCTAAAAAATGACTCATGTCTTATCACAAATGGTATTTCCACAGTCATTATCCTGGATAGTTGCTTTTATTCCAATTTTTAATTAACTGCCTTTACACTTCCCCAAAGTCTTGATGGTATTTTAGCTTGTATCTCTAGATTATCAGTGCATATTTTTGTATTCTTTGTCCTGTAAAATATTCCTATAGTATTTTAAAAATGTTTGTTTCTCGTGGTTGTGTTCTATGTGCATAGGATAATTTCCTAGCAGCAGATATAACCTGTTGAAAGGCCTCGAAAGAGTAGATTTGGAGAGGATGTTTCCTATGATGGGGGACACAGCCTCAGATTAGTGGCACGTCCATTTATAATGGAGACGAGGTGGAGTCTTTTTAGCTAGAGAGTTGTGAATCTGTGGAATTTGTTGCCACAGTCAGCTGTGGAGGTAAAGTCATTAAGGCAGAGGTTGATAGAGTCTTGATTGGTCAAGGCATGAAGGGATATGGGCAGAGGGTGGGAGAATGGAGATGAGGAGGAAATGGATCAGCCATGATTAAGTGGCAGGGCAGACACTGTGGGCCAAATGGCCTAATTCTGCCAAATGGAAAACATTAATCAATTATGAAGAATGTCTGAACTATTTCTCTGTTAAACGCTACAGACATATTATAGCTGGAAATACCTTTTCACCCAGGTGTCCCTCCAAAGTTTATACCTCAGCAATTTTCACAGATTTATATCATAAAATCATGTTGAATGAACTGATAAAATACATAAATTTATGTAAAAATTGGCATTGGTTGAAAATTATAAGTATCCTTGTTAAAAAGCAAGAAGCCGAGTATGGCATAACACACTTAGAATGAGTCATTTGCAACCTTTATCTGCAACATAAGATGTCAGGCAGTACACACTCACTGAGAAACTCCTACATAAACCATGAATTCATGATTCAGCTGAAGAGATAACAATCACAGAATTATAACATCATCCCATACATGAATATACCAGAACATGGCCACCAATGCCTAATCACACAACTATTGAACTGAAAGAACAAGGATAATAACCAAAATGTCTTTGATTTAAATAGTCAAAACCCCATTAAAAGCAAGGACATAATTTTCAATGTGCATCCTCAGCATGTCGGCATGAAGTCACTTCTGATGTCCTCCCAGGTCTAAACTTATCCCACTCCTGCTTCTCATCTATATGCTGCCTCTTTGCAATTTCACCTGAAGGCAAAGCATCAGCTTTACATCTTCTGATGCTACCCAACTCAATGTTACTTGACAGCTCCATGAACTGTTAATTATCAGACACTTTCACTTTATCAAGTATTAGATGAGCAGAGATTTCTGAAACAACATGTTACATAGTTATTTTCATCAGCACCACGCTCTCGTAGCCATCAATGCTATTCCTCTCCTGGTAACTAAAGAAAACTGAGTAGAACTGCAGACCTCATAATTCAAATCTACTTCTAATATTACAACATTACCCAAATCCATCTGTCTTAGTTCTTCTGCTGCTGAAATCCTCATCAAGGCCTTTTTTCCCCATTAGGACATACAGTACAGACTTCTACTTTCAGCTTCATTTATTCATCCTACCCAAACTTGGGTCTGTCTGAAATTCTGTTGCTTGGGTCCTGATTTTGACTATTTCTCATTCATCCAACACCAACCCATGCTCTTTAATTTATCACCTTCTGCTTTAACAATATATCCATTTTAAAATTTTCTTGTTTGTTTTCAGATCCCTCTCTGGCCTTATCCCTTCCAGTATCTGTAAACTTACCTGCACTGGTAGCCCTCCATGATACCTGCATTCCTCCAATTTTAGTTATGTGTGTCAAATTTCCAAATCTAAATGCTCTATTTGTGATTATTGTGCCTTCAACCACACAATAAATATATAGAGCATAGAACAGTACAGGTCCTTTGGCCCATGATGCTGTGACAACCTTTTATCTTATTCCAAGACCAATCTAACCTAATCCTGCATTTTTCTTTCATTCATCTGCCTATCTAAGAGGTTCTTAAATGTCCATAATATATTTGCCTCTACCACCCTCCCCATGCACCCATGCACTTACCGTTCTCTGTGTATGAAAAAGCTAACTCTGACATTACCCCTATACTGTCCTCCAATCAGCTTAAAGGCTAATGACTGGAAATAGGCTAACGTTGTCCCAGTATACAAGAAGGGTGACTGCACTGATGCTGGTTACTATAAACCAGTAAGCTTAACGTGTATCACAGGCAAGACAATGGAAACAATAATTAAAAAATGAGATGGAAAAGCATTTGATAAGAACAGGCATGCTGGCAGAAAGCTAGCATGGGTTCAGAAAGGGGAAATCAGTTTTATAGTAATGTGCTGGAGTTCTAAGAAGAAACTAAAATTTATGAAAACAGTGGAGTGATTGATATAATTTACTTGGACTTTCAGAAGGGTTTTGGCAAGATACCCCACAAGAGGCTAATAATAAAATTACAGGAGGTAGGTATTCACAGTAAGATGTGCAAATGGGTGCAGACTTGGCTCAAAAACAGAAAACAATGGTGAGAGGATGATTTTCACACCCAGAAGGTGTTAAAAGTGGGGATCCACAGGGATCCATTTTGGGGCTGCTGCTGTTTTAAAATTACATTAATGATTTGGATAAGCACATAACAAATAAACTAGTAAAGTTTGCCGAT
This sequence comes from Hemitrygon akajei, assembly GCF_048418815.1. Taxonomy (NCBI): domain Eukaryota; kingdom Metazoa; phylum Chordata; class Chondrichthyes; order Myliobatiformes; family Dasyatidae; genus Hemitrygon; species Hemitrygon akajei. The sequence continues at coordinate 129,099,509 of NC_133132.1, forward strand.
GACACAAAATTAGGGGGACGGACTGAAAACATTCAGGCAGCAGAATCAATACAGTTAGATCTAAACAAAATCCAGATGTAGGCAGATAAATGACAGGTGAAATTTAATGTGAGTAAATGTAAAACATTACATATAGGAAGTAGAAATATTAGATATAAATATACAGTGGGGGGGTTTTGAGTTAGAAAGTGTACTGTATGAAAAGGATTTGGGCGTCCTGGTAGACTCATTGCTATCAACATATAGACAATGCACAGAAGTGATTAGGAAGGTTAATAGAACGTTAGGCTAAATAATGTGCTTAGAGAATTCAAGTAAGAGACATTTTCCTTAAGTTGTATAATGTGCTTGTGAGGCTATTCTTAAATAATGTGTACATCTTATGTCTCTGTATTGTGTGAGGGATGTGAAGTCACTAGAGAGAGTTCAGAGAAGGGCAACTAGATTCTTTCCAGGTCTGCAGGGTATGAGCTATGAAGAAAGGTTGAAAGTATTTTTTTTAGCCTAAGTAGATGTAGTATGAGAGGAGATTTCAGACTAACATCAAGAAGCATTCCTTTGCACAGTGAGTTGTGGACACATGGAACAAACTACTTAGTTGTGTGGTTGAGAGTAGTACCTTAGAGACTTGCTAATCTAAACTCAATAGTTATTTCAACACACTATGTGAACAGGAATTTGGCAAGCTTTGTTGTGCCGAATAGCCTGTGCTTGTCAAAAATTTTCTAATGTTTTAATGTTCTAAGATCACTGACTCCGACTGAAAAGTGTTATGCCCAAATTGAAGAGGAGACACTGGCTCCCATGTGGGCTTGTGAACACTTCAACTGCTACTTGATAGGCACTATATTCCTACTTGAAACAGACCACAAGCCACTCGTCAGCCTACTCAGCTTGAAACACTTGGATGACATGCCTCCATATCTGCAATGATTCAGAATGTGATGCTGTTTTGCATTAAACATTTCCTCGGCAAATCTTTTGCAACATAGACACTGTTTCGAGATCGCCATGCAAAAGTGAATGGAAGGAAGCTGACTTCACCCTCATGGAAGATATCAACATTTACTTTGCTCAGGTACCTGAAAGGTTTCCTGCATTACAGAGTAAACTAGACAAAATTCATGCTGAATTGGGAAAAGGACCAAATCTGCAGCAAGTTCATGCAATACAGTACTGTGAACACAATGGCCAGATATTGCAAAAGGAGCTCACGATCCCAGACCTTACTGGATTGAAAGAGACACACTCACCATTCTTAATGGTTTGCTGCTAAAAGGCTTCAGACACAACATTCCTTCTATGCATGCCAAAATCATCAGTCAAATCCACCAAAGACATCAAGGCATCAAAAATGCTTTACATAATCTTCCAGCTGTGTGCTCAGAACAAGCCTGAGCACACAGCTGGAAGATTATGTAAAGCAATGTGAAGCATACAGAAAATCTCTCAAAAATTATACTGAACCTCTTTGTCCCACAGAATTCCCTGACTTTCAATGGCAAATTACAGGCACAGACATTTGAGTTGAAACGAGACAAATAGCTTCTCACTGTGGATTACTACTCAAGAACTATTGAGGTGTCCAAGCTGTCCTCTAAATCCTCAGCAGCAGTTTACAGCATCTGAAAGATGTATTCACTCACCATGGAACACCAGAGACACTTGTGTCAGGCAACGGTCCACAACTCAGCTGTTCAGACTTCAAAGCTGTTGCCAGGGCTATGAGTTCAAACACCAGTCAAGCATTCCACAGTACCCACAGGCAAATGAAGAAGTGGAAAGAGCAGTGCCAACTGTTAAGAGACTCCTACTGATGGCAAAAGATTCCTACAAAGGACTGCTAGCTTATCGCTCCACACCTCTTGCGAATGTCTACAGTCCATCAGAACTGTCAATGGGCCAGAGGCTGAGAGAAAGCCCATCCATTCTTCCTTCCCTTCTCCAACATCGCTTACCAGTCTCAGACAAAGTGAAAAATATTGAGACAGCACAGCATGAGAAAACAAAGAGCATGCATGGTCTCAGACACAGAGCAAAATCTTTATCACCACTCAGGAGTGATAAAGCTGTTTGGGTTTCAGACCAATGGAACAACAGTCAGGCAACATGCACCATGGTAATTTATAATCAGAACTTCACAAGGTGAAATCAAGTGGAAAAGGTGTACACTCATGTGCCTTTGAAGTCCATGAAAGGTAGAGAAAGAAATAGAATGACCTAATCCTTATGATGAGGGCCACTTAACTGAGGTGGACACATCTGTTCAAGGATCTGCATCTGCTCCAACACTTCTAGGAACCTATACCAGATCAGGTTGTTCATCTGTCTCACCACAGAGATATACGCCATAGTCTAATAGCTTCAGGCAGGAATAATCCTCTCACGTTGCTTGAGTGCTCAGGGTGTACAGGGTATCTCCATCTTGGAAATACTCAATGACTAAATCTGTTCTTACATTATCCAACTCTATAGGTTAGATTCTGGGAGATACTAACACTGTTTTCTAATGTGAAAACTTGTCATTATCCATATCTATTTATAATTGTAGATTAAACTTATGAAGTTTGCCTGCATACATTACAGGTTAAAATTTGGATAACTTTTTGAATGTTCCCATTGCAGTAGCTGACTGTGGATGCTCAAAGATTGTTTCAGTTCCAGTAATGATGCCAAGAACATGATGAGTGCCAAGAACAAATTCAAAACCACAAATTGCAACAATAATTAGAGAAAATAATTCTAATGAGGAAACATTGCACATCATGCACAAGATCTGAAATTCATTTTAATCGAAATAAAAACAAACTATGCTACAACCACTCACCAGTCAGACATGATCCATATTCAATTCTGCTGAAAGCTCTGTATAATAATGCTGCCTAGACAATTAATCATTTCCAGCAATTCTTGCTTGAATTTGAAATGTGTCCATTTTACTGCTTTAATTACAAATTTTCAGCAGCCCAATAATTTGCATTTTGGTTGCATCACGATTTAGCCCCGACCATATTTATAATTACCCATCAAGAATGAGCTTCTATCCCAGACATCTTTTGCAGACTCCTGAGAAGTAGAAGTGTAATTTTAATGCCTGTAATTATATCCATTTCTAATAGTTACAATTAATTATCAATATCACCATATGTACATTGGAATAAAATCTCTGGGCTTAAAAATAAACCTTCTCTTTTACCATTCCAACTTCTCTGTACATTAATGACTGCATTGGTACTGCTTCCTGTATCTGCTGAATTCTCAATTTTTCACCTTCACCACTAACTTTTACCCTACTCTTTAATTCAATTGCACCATTTGTAAGCAATACACACAAAATACTGGAGAAACTCAGCAGGCCAAGCAGCATCTATGGGAAAAGTAAACAGTCAATGTTTCAGGCTGACACGTTGTCTGTTTACTCTTTTCCATAGATGCTGTCTGGCCCGCTGAGCTCCTTCAGCATTTTGTGTGTGTTGCTTGGATGTCCAACATCTGCAGATTTTCTCTTATTTGTGCTACTACTACACTGTGAAGTCTCTTACAAGGATGCCTACACTGAAGAAGTTCAAATCTTCCCTTCAATGGGAGTTGAGTGAAACTATCTCTCACTGCTCCCCCTCTGTGATCTCTGCTGCCCTGTGACTCTTCGACCATGTGCTCACCCAGACTTGCTTCCACAGCCACGTATCCTTCCTGGGAACATGCCGTCAGTGCCATCTTATGCCACATGGCTTCCAAATCAAGCTTCTCAATTTGCACCCTCTGAGGATCCCAGGTACTCACATTCAATACTTCTCCCACTGATTGTCCCATCGCGTTCTACGCATCATGGTTTCTGCCATGAGGAGGTTCTTGGGGACCTTATCCCAGTCGCTTCCACAACTCTGTGATTCTCTCTCCACTGCCTTCAATGGACCTGCCTGATACTCTATCCTCCACCGGATCCACACTTTTAATTGCAAAAAGAGTCTCGGCCTGCAACATTGACTATTTACTCTTTTCCATCGATGCTGTCTGGCCTGCAGAGTTCCTCCAGAATTTTGAGTGTGTTGCTTGAATTTCCAGCATCTTCAGCTTTTCTTTTGTTTGAACCATTTTTAACACTCCTTTTCCTTTTCTAGGTCTCCCTGTGTTGATATCAGGAGACAAACCGTCCACTAACATTTACTATAAACCTACTGACTTCCATAGCTATCTAGACAACATCTCTTCCACTCCATCTCTTGTAAGAACGCATTCCCTTTTCTCTAATGTCTTCAGTTATGCTGCATTTGTCTCAAGATAAGGTTTTCCATTTCAGGACATCTGAAATGCCCACATGTTTCAAAGCGGCCTCACTTCCACTGTGACCAAAGGAGATCTCTCATAATTGCCTTTATCTCTTGGAATTCTGCTGATGTCCCATCTTCCAAAGATAGGCGGAGGGGCAGGTAGTTTTGAGGAAGTAGGAACAGAAGGAACTAGACAGATAAGGAAAATGGGCAAAGAGGTGGTAGATTGAATACAATGTTGGGAATGCATGATCATGTACTTTAGTAGAAGAAATAAAAGGGTAGATTATTTCCTAACTGGAGAGAAAATTCAATAATCTAAGCCACAAAGGGCCTTGGGAGTCCTTGTTCAGGATTCCCTAAAGGTTAATTTACAGGTTGAGTCAGTGGTGAGGAAAGCAAATGCGATGTTAGCATGCATTTGAAGAGGGCTAGCATATAAAAGTAAGGACGTAATGTTGAGGATTTATAAAGTACTGGTGAGGCCTGTCTTGGAATATTGTGAGTAGTTTTGGGCCCCTGAGAAAGGATGCGCTGACACTGGAGAAGGTTCCGAGGAGGTTCATGAAAATTATTCTAGGATTAAACGGCTTTCCATATGAAGAGCATTTGATTGCTCTGGGCCTGTATTCACTAGAGTTCAGAAAAATGAGGGGTGACCTCATTGAAAACCTATTGAATGGAGAAAGGTCGTGATAGAGTGGATGTGGAAAGCGCATTTCCTATGGTGGGAGAGTCTTGGGCCAGAGGACATAGCCTCAGAATAGAAGGGTGTCCTTTTATAATGGAGATGAAGTGGAATCTCTTTAGCTAGAGAGTGGTGAATCTGTGGAATTTGTTGCCATAGGTAGAAATGGAGGCCGCCTTTACAAATATTTAAAGCAGAGGTCGATAGATTCTTAATTGGTCAGGGCATGAAGGGATACAGGGAGAAGGCAGGCTTTGGGGCTGAGAGAAATAATGTATCGGCTATGATGAAATGGTGGATAAGACTTGATGGGCCAAATGGCCTAATTCTGATTCTGTATCTTCTGGCTTTCCTCCAGACAGAACAGAGATAGAGTTCCCCTAGTCCTCACCTTTCACCCCATCAACTTCTAAATGCAACACATTATCCTTTGTCAGTCTTGTGATCAACTGCACCTTCTTCTCCCCACCCCTTTCTCCATTCTGGCAGCAACACTCTTTCCATGTCGCATCGGTCCATTCTCCAACCCCTCCTTGAAGCCTGATACTTTCCCCTGCAACTGCAGGAAGTGCAAAATCTTGTCCCTGCACCTTTCTTCTCACCACCATCCAAGGACCTAAACAGCATATTCCTGTGAGACAAGGTTCACTTGCATCTCCTCTAATATTGTTTACTGCACTTGAAGTTCCTGATATTATCCTCCCCTACAATCGACAAGACCAAGTGCAGACCAGATAACCAATTCTCCAAGCCTGTGTGGCCATCCCAAGTTCCCAGTTGCATGCCATTTTAATTCCCTTTTCCGTTCCTTCAGTAACCTGTCCATCCTTCAGATGAAGGGTCTCGGCCCAAAATGTCTACTGTTTACTCTTTTCCATAGATGCTGCCTGGTCTGCTGAGTTCCTCCAACATTTTGTGTATATCCCCTGTACTCGACTCCTTTCCTAAACCCATCTCACCAAGACTCCCTTCAACCATTTCCACACCCTCCCAGTTCCATCCACCTACATTTTTCACCCACTGGCTCTTCACTCCCCTTTTCACATCCCCACACCCCACCCCGAGCCTGATCCTGCATCCATTTGCCTTTCATCTCTCTTCTATTGGTTTCCATTTTCATCTTCCTGACTAATCAGATTATTCCAATGGCAGCCTTGTGCTTTCATTTGACCCTCAGCAACCATCTCAACCTTCATCCTCTCCACTTCCACCTACCCCTCAGCAACCATCTCCACCTTCATCCTCTCCACTTCCACCTACCCCCTTGCCCTTAACAGTGTACTGTCTCCTTGCATTTTCCCTATCAAGATGCAACACCTTACATTTATCTGGGTTAAACTCCATCTGCCATTTCTCTGCCCATATCTGCAACTGTTCCAGCTGCTACCATCCGGGAAACAGTACTGCAGCATAAAAGCCGGGACCAACAGGCTTGAAGACAGTGATTTCCACCAAGCCATCAGACTGCTTAGCTCATGCTGACACAACTGTATTTCTGTAATACTGACTATCCATTGTACATAATATTTATTATAAATTACTATAAATTGCACATTTAGACCTTGCCAAGGACTTTCCTTGTGGATTTGCCAGAAAAAAAGGTGTTTCCAATTAACTCTCTTTAGTTCCTGCCTAATGCCCTCAAAGTTTGCCTCGCTCCAATTTAAGACTCTCCTGCGATGACCATATCCACCCTTATCTATAGCTATCCTGAATGTTGACAAATTGTGGTCACTGTTCCCCAACTGTTCACCGACTTAAAGATCAGTCACCTGACCAAGCTCATTACCAAACAGAACATCCAATACAGACTCTCCTCTTGTTGGATTATCTATATATTAATTTAAGAAACCCTCCTGGATATACTTAACAAATTCTGTCCCATCTAAACCTCTTGCACTAAGAAAGTGGCATTTTACATAAGGGAAGTTGAAGTCCCTCATGAGAATGATCCTATTATTTTTAACACATTTCCTTAATCTGTTTACATATCTGTTCCTCAATGTCCTGGTGGCTATTGGGTGGTCTGTAGTACAATTCCATTAGTGTGATTGTACCCTTCCTATTCTTGAGTTCTACCCAAAATAGACTCATTGTCTGAACCCTCCATTACTTTCTCCCCTCTTTATCTCCTTTTCTAAAACTTCAAAAACCTGGTACATTTATCACCCATTCCTGCCCTTCTGAACAAAGTCTCTAATGACTACATCATCATTCCATGTATTGATCCCTGCCTCCTGCACCTCAGCCACTCACTCATCTGTGCTGTCATCCCATTCCTACCTGCACTAGCCCGTGGCACAGAGTAATCCGAATATTACAATTTAGGAGGTCCTTCTCATCTGCCTCTTTAAAAATAATTATACAGATGCTGCTGGCCAGCTTAAACTTCCAGCAACTTCTACTTCTCATTTCTGCAAAAAAAAAATACTTGGGTACAGATCATTACTTTATACAATTCAAAATGATTTCTTTACAATGAGCGTACTGCCTCTGTTCTCGATCAATAAATATATGGCATTTCATTTTCCGGCATGTTCCGTGAAATAGATGTACGGTCATTCGGATATGATCCCGTGTCGTTTTGGATTGGTTGAGTTTCGGATGGTGTTCTAACAGCCCAGGTTGATTTATTATGAAAGTGGTGGCAATTACCATTTTACGGATGTATTAAATTGCCCACGTTGCTATTTCCACAGTTAACCGTATTCATTTTTCCTCACAGCTGCAGGGGACGAGACGGCTCAACACAACCTCACAGCGCCGTCTGCGCAACACCGGAAATGTAGCCGCTGCTGTGGTAATGCTTCCGGCGGCGTAATGAGGGGCCGGTCCGGACAGGACAGAGTAAGTGTGAGAGGGCCGAAGGGTGAGTCAGGGCTGTTCGGAGCCTTCAGTGACATTCAAATCCCGGCATTGCCTGAGAGTAGTGAAGATACGCCAAAGGTGAAGGAGTTTCTATTCCCCCCAAACGCCCGGCTTCCATTCAGGTCATAGTGGATGGGAGACGTATAGCAATGTCTGGGGAGGTGGGGTTTTTCTCCACCACAAAATGCACACAGCCCACGCCACTAACACACACCCTGTCTTCCTATGTACCCCACTCCCAATCTGGCGGACCAAGTGATCCAAATAAAAAGGCAGACAATATCTATGGCAAGAGAAACAAAGTTAATGCTTCCCGTTAAGAAACTCAAGACTCCTCACATCCAACACTGTAACATTTCTTCATTCCGTTCATCTACTGCTAAAAGTCTGGTCTCTTAAAACGTTAGGTTGATCATTTTGGGAGGCGGATGAAGGTTAAGAAAATTGCAAACATCTGCAGCATAAAAGAATTTGGGGCGTTTTATATACAAAATATTGAAAGCTTGGACAAGTGCAGCAAAGTGGTATTGGGACATAGGTATTAATTTCAAAGGGTTACAGTGTAAAAGAAAGGTATCCTTACTGCAGCTCTAGGAGGCACGAGAGAGACTGCAGTAAGCAGCTTTTATTCTTGTTTTTAAGGTTCGTTTGTATGATTCTAGATATGGGAGGGGGGAGGGATTGAACCTTAAGGGAAAATTAAGAAAAAATTGTTAGTAAGTTAGATTGGTAAAATATTGACAGGATGTTTCTCTTCAGAAGGAAGTCCAAAAACAGGGCATAGTCTCGGAATGAGGGGGTGCTCATTTAGTACTGATGTGAGGAAGGATTTCTTTGGAACTTCTTGCCGCAGGGAACTGTGGGTGCAAAGTCTTTGTATATATGTAAATGTAAGATAGAATTGCAATTATAAGGATATTGTGGAACAGGGAAAAAGTGATGGGCCAATCAGATTAACCAAGGTCTTTTTCAGTGGCTTACTGTTCCTGCACCTTGTGGTCCTACAGGTGCAGTATTGAGGGAGTGGTGCACTGTCTGAACTGAACATTAAATAATGACTATATTGTAATTCCACTGGGAACTTCCATTGTAAGTGATCCCATATCCTGACCTGTTTATCCCTTAAATACTGTAATGTAACAGAGCAGTTAAATTACTAGACCTTTAAAGACTTTGTATTTTGAACCCTCATATTAACTAAAAATGGGAGAATTAGAATTGAAGTAATTTCAGAATTAAGCATTTCGTGTCTATAATGATTGTGTGAAATGGCTGGACTGGATTGCTTTAAAAGCCCATCTGGTTCACTAATACCATTCAGGCAAGGAAATCTGGCTGTTGTGTGATTCCAGGCTCTTAAATGCCCTTTCAAATTGTCCAGTGTATAGTTCAGTTCAGCTGACTTTTAGCAATGACCTGTAACTGCTGCTGCTGATTCACATCTTGTGAATGTGCAAATTAAAATGATCTGGTCACTAAACTTAACCACTATGTGAAGAGTCTTGATTATAAATTCCTAGATTGTAATTCCTGAAAAGGAAAAGTAATTCCTTAGCTTTGGGAATTTTTGAAACAGTTAAAAAAACATAGGTTCTCAATTTGTAAATGCATACTGGGTTAGAACCAGTGATTTTTTTTAGACCAGGCATTTCAAAGGCTGGAACTGGGATTGTCTTCATGAATGAACTTTACTGGCATCACTTGAACTTGGACCTTAGAGAAATAGAGGGCTATGGGTAACCCTAGGTAATTTCTAAAGTAAGTACCGTACATGTTCGGCACAGCATTGTGGGCCGAAGGGCCTGTGTTGTACTGTAGGTTTTCTATGTTTCAATGTAGCTTGCCCTGATGAATTATTGGATAAACAATTATTGCAACAGCTTTATATTTAGTTTGTTGTTTATTTGACAAGCATGTATCTATAACATCAATGCAGTAAAATATTTAAAGCATTTCAACCAGTACTATCAAACAAAATTTGCAGCCTAGCCACACAAGTAACAATTAGGCCAAAGAAGCAAAAGCTATTGAAAAGATGTGTTTTAAGGATTGTTGAAGAGAAGACAGAGGTAGAAAAACTTGGGGAAGGAATTCCAGCACAGTTAAAATCCAGGATAAGCCTTGCACTGGAATGGGAGGAGCCCAGAAATATCTATAGATTTAGAATAGGTGGAAGGACCCAGGTGGAAAATGAGAGGAGTTTTACAACTGTGGATGTTTAACCATGAGCCAATTTAAATTGAACCTAGATTTAGTAATTTCTACAGGTTAGGACAACCACAAAAGATCTGCAGGAAATCCAGAGTAGCACACACAAAACACTGGAGGTCAGGCATCATCTATGAAAATGAATATAGAGTTGATGTTTTAGGCCAAGACGCTTCTCAGAGGCCTTAAGTGAATTAGAAAAGTGATGTTTTGAGGCAATATCAACACAGGAGAGTTTTGGCAGTGGAAAAACCGAGACAGGTGGAATTGGAGAGTCTTACAGAGCTGGATGTCTCTACTGTTGGTAATGGAAAGGATGCATAGAGAGCAGAAGTATCAGTGACTGTGATGTGAGTTTGTCACATAAACCAAAAGATAATGACTGGCTGAATTTAGGAATTTCTTCATGGGAAGAAATTCCTAGCTTACTGGATGCTGGATATTTAAAGAGTAAAGAGTGCTGGTGATCCATGATTGTTAAAATGAATTCAATATGAATGTACTGGTATAAGCTAAAATTTTCCCACAGTTTGAAGAAAAATGTTTCTATTAGAATAACGCAAAAGAGCAATTTATTTAATTATTCACATCTTCATCCAAATGTGTACTGGACTGGTATCCTGTGCATTAAGAAATCCCAGAAAACTGCAGAATTGTTCCAAAGTAGTGTCCTGGGGTTAATGATATTACCAGTTAATTTATGTATTTCTGCTTTTATATGCTTGCAATTAATAGATTTGAGACCAACCTGATATTCCTATTCTACTTTGATTGGTCCTTGCTCAAAAAGTCCTCCAAATCGGTAGGAATGCTGCACTTCAATAAGAATTTGAGACATTTTGGGATCATTTCCTTTGTCTGTTTATCAATCTACTCCCATGGAACCATTTGGAATTGTCTGTTTCTGATGTTTGATGCCATGCACGTGAATGATGACGGAGTATAATTAGGGACTCGGTGTTAGGATTGTTGATTTGGGAAAGGACACTGGTTTGTTTTGCTTATTTGGCAGTGGATTTGAAGGATTTCACAGAGTCAGCATCAATGTGCTTTAATATCCCTGCTATAGATAGTTACAGACGTGTGCAGGAGAGCAGGATTACTGCTGCCTGGTAGACTGTAAGCTTTTATCTTCAAACACTTTTCCTTGGACAGCCAAAGGCTATGGTGATGCACTGAATACACTGGGAAATTCCTCATCTCTATCAGCTTTTGTAACAAAATGGCTTCAAGATATGGGAAGTAATCCATTTAGTTCAGGCTCCTGTTTGGACATTAGTTATTGAAGGGTGATGTATACAGTCATTTATACATTCTTTTGTGAATGTTAGCATCAGGATCCTTCTTCTCACATGCTTCAGTGAATCAATGAACGATGATTTAGTCAGTCCTCGTACAATTACCTACGTGCATCAGCTGTGCATTGCCGCTCAACGGTTGTTATTGGAGTGAACTTGGTTCTGGATTGGATTGGAGGCTACATAAGGTGAACAGTTTTGGAAGATACATTTTTAAAATATTCTGACATTGAGAAAGAAAGGAGAGATTTAGGCATAGATCAATATGTATTAGACTTTAATAATTTGTGTTTTTACTGATGCTTAAGGCATAAAAGAATACTTGAGGTTACTGGAAGTCACCTAGGACTTTCATTGAAAGAAGTTGTGTAACAGAACAGCTCATCAAAAATTTAACAAAATTAGCTTTTCTGTTTATTTTTCTTGTTCTTCAAGAAGCAGCTGAAAAATACTATCCCTGTTATATTTAATGCAGCAGGAAGACTGAGCATTTTGCATTTGATTGATTTACATGCTAATTATTTGTGAGAATTTAAAATATCAATTATTTTTAACGTGGGAGAAAAGAATAATGCCTGAATTTCTATTGAAGTTAATCAGCTCAAGTCTCATTCTGGATTAAAAGATGTAGCTTTCCTTTTTAGGATAGCTGTATTGAAAAGTCTTAGGTAAGCAACAGACTTCTGCTTAGTGAAGGTTACACCTTTCTAACTTTCACCTCTGCAAGATAAACATTTTTCCACTGTTTTTCAGACATTAACAAATTAATTTGCATTAATCTAATCATATATGCCATACTATTTCCTTTGTAAACAAGATTCATTGAAGAAAAACACTGGTTAGTAGTGATTTTCATTTGCTATCTTATAACCTCCAGGATTCTGAAGCTGGTCAGCATGGAGCTCGGAAAAGCAAAATTGCTGCGAACTGGAATTAATGTATTGCATCAAGCTGTTCATCCAATTCATGGGATTGCCTGGACAGATGGAAAGCAAGTTGCCCTCACTGCTGTTTACCTTGTCAATGGTGAGGTAAAATTTGGAGATAGCAATGTTATTGGAAGTTTTGAGCATGTGAATGGGCTTCATTGGGGTCCTGTTTGTTATACAGGAACTCTAGCACTGCTTGCTGTTCAGCATAAAAAGCATATCACTGTATGGCAGTTACAAAACAGCACATTAGAACAAAATAAACTATTGGTTTCCCAAACTTGTGAACTTGGAGAGATTTTTCCGATTCTGCAACAAGGCTGCGTGTGGCATCCAAAACATGATGCCTTGGTAGTGCTAACAAAAAGAGATGCCTCTGTATTGTTTGCAGTACAAATTGATAATCGTAGAGTTAAAGTAGATATCAAAGGTGGTGGCTTGATTAATTGTGCTTGTTGGACTTCAGATGGAAATCGTTTAGTGATTGCCATAGGCAGCACCCTTCATTCTTATATTTGGAATAATACTCAAAAGACTCTTCATGCATGCAATTTTTGCCCTATTTTTGATGTTGGAGGACATATCTGTGCAGTGGAGGCATGTTTGGATTTACAAGTGGTTGTGACAACTGAACTGCCCCTTGATAAAATCTGCAGTCTTAATGCTGGCCTTGCTTTTGATGTTACACCCATATCAGAAACTGGATCTTTAATTTCACAGCCTATGATGCTATCTGCGGATGAAACCCATTCCATGGATTCAAGAAGAAAATCAGTAGATTCCTCAAGATCATTAACAGAAGAACCAACATTTTCATCATCTGGACCAGTAGATTTGAAACATATTCTAGCAAATCATCGAAAATCGGATCCTAGCCCCCTTATTCACCTACAACGAAGGGATTGCCTTACTGGAAGTGGTCATGATTCTTCACATCTGATTCTTGTAACTTTTGAGAGAAAAGTGACAACAACTAGAAAAGTAAGCATACCTGGGATTCTGGTTCCTGATTTATTATGTTTTGACCCTCACCGATGCACAATTGCTGTATCATCCAATACGTGTAACATGATATTGCTCTACTCAGTAACACCTTCAAGTATGCCTAATATTCAGCAAATCCATTTGCAAAAGAATGAACGGCCAAAAGGCTTGTGTTTTCTGACTGAAACACTGCTGTTGCTTTTAGTTGGAAAACAGAAATCGAATGATCTTGCTTTTCTCCCAACTTCTAATTCAGATCGTTATTTAATCAGACTTATGACTAAAAAGCTCTTGTTAGATGATTCCTCGGAAAATATGAAGACCTGGCAGCCGGGTATTAATATTTCAGGAATGAAGAAATATTTTGAAAATCTCTCCAAGGAAGAGGCAGTTTCAGGAAAAGAATTGTTGTTGCCAGGGAATACCACAATTCTATCTCCAAATACTAAAAAGCGATTAATAGAAGAAATAAGTAACAACAGCAGTGAGCAGAGCTCTGAAGCAAATACTCCAAAACAAACAGAAGGAGCTGCACTTTGTGAATCTGCAATGATTTTGAAAGACTATGAAGCAGAACCTGTAAATAACTCTATAACAATGCACGGACTTGGACCAACAAACAGAGACTTAAGTAGCCCAGTCTTATTTAAGGAGAATCAAAATGAACAATCACATGCAAGAACTTCACTGAGCAACAATGATAAAGTGAATGATGAAATTAAACAACTGTCTATAAAAATGGAAAAGTTGCTTGATAGCTTTAAAGAAATGAAACAGTGCCTTTCTCAAATATCAGATTGTACAAGAAATGGAAAGAAGTCATCATTGGCCTATCCATCTGATCCATCATTTCTATATGTCATCTGTCAGGTATTTTGTTTTCCACTAATTTTGGTTATTTTGTGAAAATTGATGCTTTTGCTCTTAATTAGAGAAGTGTTGATTTATTTGACCCGAGCTTAAGTGTTCCTGATGGAGAACTTCAGCATTTTAATCTTCATGTGGTATTCTAAAAACAATGAACACAGATTAATGTGATTAGCAATGAAAATTTGCCATTGTTGAAAATAATTATATTAAAATGCCTATTTTTGAATTATTTGCTCAGTTGCTTATTTTTTTAATTAACTGAAAGTAAACCTTATATTGTAACTCCTTTTCTCAATAGTAATAACAAGGAAAATCATGTATTTAAGTTTATATAGTTTGATATGTAATTTAAGACCATTACAAATTTGTTACAGAATTAAAAATTAACTATTTTCTCTAGTGGATTTGAAAAACTAAATCCATGGTAGTACAACATTTCAATGTTTATTTTGTGACAGAATTAATAAAATTAGCTTTAAATTTACATGAAATATTACATGTGAAACATTTTCAAAATTAAATGAAATTGAACTTCACACTGGAACTCTTAATGATAACACAGAATCCCAAATACTTATAATGTCATTGTAAACTGTAAACCAAGATAGCCAACTTGCTACCCTTGAAATTTAGGCAGCTATAGTCCAGCATTCTTGTCATAGAAAGGAACCTTAAGCCTGAGGGGGCAGTTTTGCTTAACATGTAAATGCCAGCTGATAAATAGCTATTGAGGTATTCTTCCAAAGGTCTTATAGAAAATGTTACAGCACATGACTCTCTATAATCGCACTATTTGAATAATCCCTGCAATTCTGACCCCCAATCAATCTCACACAGACTCTTCTTCCAAACATTATTTGTGGTAAATGACAAAATATTAAATTGCTCTGATTATTTACTCTTCCATACCATTCGTAATCCACAGAGTTTATTTTTTAAAATGACGTTACATTAAATGAAAAAAGAAACCCTCTCTGTTTCTTTTTCTCATTCTGGAGTATCTACTTACCTACTTCTTTCAGTGATAATTTGTTGGTCTTTCTGGCAGGTGCATGCAGTAACTGGTAATTTACTTTTAGCAGAATACAGGAAATAAACTACTCAAAGAATCATAGAAATTTATGGAATGGTGATAAACCATTTAGCCCATTGTGTCTAGGCAGACCAAAATTTGACTTCAGGTTAGTTCTACTTAAAACATAACAGGAGTACATGATACAAAAGATCAGGAATATGCCACCTGACCCCTAGAGTCTACGCCTTCATTAAGTCAAGTTATGACTGGTCCACTGTTGGCCTCAAGCTAACTTTCTTGTGCTGCCCCATACCAATTAACTCCTTTGTAGTTCAAATGTTTGTCAATTGCTGCCAATTTATGGCAATAAATGTTGCCATATATTTTATAGCTGTGCAAATGCAGCTTGCTGTTACTAAAGAAACCAATGAATCATGTCCTACTGAGAGAAACTATTCCTCATTATTTCTGTATTAAATTGGTGAATATGCATTCTGAAATTATGCCCCTAAAGTTACCCTGCTAAAGAAGATGTCTTCTTAGCATCCACACTCTCAATCCTCCTCAGAATCTTTAATAAAATAGATGATGTAAGATCATTTTCTATACTTATAAACTCCAGTGAGTGTAGCTCAGTTTTGCTCCTGATCCATCAACCTGTTCATCCCAGGAATCCACGTAATGAACCCTTTTGTATTGCCTACAATTCAATATGTCCTAATGGAGACCAAATCTACGCAGTACTCCAAGACTACTTTCACCAAGTTCACCTTGAAGTTGCACTAAGACTTCTTTACTTTTATTTTCTATATCCTTATAATAAAGGACAACAAAGTGGATAACCTCACAGTTTTTCACATTGTACTCCTTATTCCAACATCTTACCCATTCAACCTATCGATATTCCTTTGCAAGGTCTTTGTGTTCTCCTCACAACTTGCTAATATTATTGAAGAGTGAATTTGGCTATAGTACATTTAGTCTTTCTACCCAAGGTATTATTATAAGTAATGTTGCCTCTAATTTGTAATGACCAGTGTGCACAAAAATCCTGTGCTGTACAATTTTTTTAAAATAACAATAAGTAAGCCAGTTCTAAAATCTGCAGATAGAAACATAGAAAATAGGTGCAGGAGTAGGCCATTTGGCCCTTCGAGCCTGCACTGCCATTCAGTATGATCATGGCTGATCATCCAACTCAGAACCCTGTACCTGCTTTCTCTCCATACCCCCTGATCCCTTTAGCCACAAGGGCCATATCCAACTTCCTCTTAAATATAGCCAATGAACCGGCCTCAACTGTTTCTTGCGGCAGAGAATTCCACAGATTCACCACTCTCTTTGTGAAGAAGTTTTTCCTCATCTCGGTCCTAAAAGGCTTCCCCTTTATCCTTAAACTGTGACCCCTCGTTCTGGACTTCCCCAACATCGGAAACAAATCTTCCTGCATCTAGCCTGTCCAATCTCTTTAGAATTTTATACGTTTCAATAAGATCCCCCCTCAATCTTCTAAATTCCAGCGAGTATAAGCCTAGTCGATCCAGTCTTTCTTCATATGAAAGTCCTGCTATCCCAGGAATCAATCTGGTGAACCTTCTCTGTACTCCCTCTATGGCAAGAATGTCTTTCCTCAGATTAGGGGACCAAAACTGCACTCAATATTCTAGGTGCGGTCTCACCAAGGCCTTGTACAACTGCAGTAGAACCTCCCTGCTCCTGTACTCAAATCCTTTTGCTATGAATGCCAACGTACCAGTTGCCTTTTTCACCGCCTGCTCTACCTGCATGCCCACCTTCAATGACTGGTGTACAATGACACCCAGGTCTTGTTGCATTTCCCCTTTTCCTAATCGGCCACCGTTCAGATAATAATCTGTTTTCCTGTTCTTGCAACCAAAGTGGATAACCTCACAATGATCCACATTAAATTGCATCTGCCATGAATTTGCCCACTCACCTAACCTATCCAAGTCACCCTGCATCCTCTTAGCATCCTCCTCACAGCTAACACCGCCGCCCAGCTTCGTGTCATCCGCAAACTTGGAGATGCTGCATTTAATTCCCTCGTCTAAATCATTAATATATATTGTAAACAACTGGGGTCCCAGCACTGAGCCTTGCGGTACCCCACTAGTCACTGCCTGCCATTCTGAAAAGGTCCCGTTTACTCCCACTCTTTGCTTCCTGTCTGCCAATCAATTCTCTATCCACATCAATACCATACCCCCAATACCGTGTGCTTTAAGTTTGCACACTAATCTCCTGTGTGGGACCTTGTCAAAAGCCTTTTGAAAATCTAAATATACCACATCCACTGGCTCTCCCCTATCCACTCTACTAGTTACATCTTCAAAAAATTCTCTAAGATTTGTCAGACATAATTTTCCTTTCACAAATCCATGCTGACTTTGTCCGATGATTTCACCTCTTTCCAAATATGCTGTTATCACATCTTTGATAACCGGCTCTAGCATTTTCCCCACCACCGATGTCAGACTAACTGGTCTATAATTCCCCGGTTTCTCTCTCCCTCCTTTTTTAAAAATCATAAATCATCGCAAACTTCACGTTGTCAATACTGTCCGCATCAGAAACTAGAAAAGGAAATGTGATTGTGTACCATCGAGAAATATAGTTAACATGCCAACGAGGTAGATAGTGACAACCTTTTGTGTGCAGTTTAAATTCCTTTGTGCACTAGTAGCAAAACGTGTGTGTGCGTACACCTTAGAGGGAACATTGATTATAAGTTGTAAATAGTTGAAGCCCCAACACTGTTCCATATTGCAAACCATTACTGACTGTTGATCCAAAAATGACCACTTCGCCTGTCTTTTGTGTTCGTTAGCCTCCCATCTCTTGCACCATTACCCTGTATGTTAAGTCTCTTCATGTGCACATTTTAAATATGGTTAAGATTTCTGCTTTAAGTAGTGAGTAGTGCATCCCTTTAAGTAGTGAGTTCCACACCACCAGCACTCATTGAATGAAATTATTTTTAACCTTAATGTTTCCACTGACATAAGATTTTAATCAGAGTTCTGTAGTCCTTTGGGTACAGTTTTTAAAAATTTATACAATACAGAGCAAACTATGCTGTTTCTTACATATGCAAGCTGTTTTTGCTAAGATACATAGGCCATATGCAAGTTAATGCTAAAGCTTTTGAAAGTTATTTTGATAAATTTATTTGCAAATAAGCTTTTGGAAGCAGTCCGAGAAATTCGCAGAAAACTTCTTAACTGTGGGACATCGGGCATACTGAATATTTACATCTTTTATAATCAAAATTATTAAAAATGCTGACAAAATACACCTGATTTATATCAGAAAATTAATAAACAATTTTATTTCTAACATTTATAATATTTGAATATTAATATCATTTAACTCAGTTATAAAATAAAACATCAGGAAGAATTTTAAACTACTTGTGGAAATCTGGCAGTTTAGAACAAGAGTTTCAAATTTAACCCCAATTATAAACCCAAAGATAGAAATTCCTCAATTTAGGGAAAAAAAGTTGACACAAAAACTTGTATAGAAGCATCTATAAGTTTCATCAGTAGGAAAATCAAACTTCTATGTATTATGAACAAATAATGTAAACTGAATGCATTGCTGTAGCACAGTCCAGTGTTGAAGCCAATTCTGCATGATGCCTCAACATTAATCAACATGGAAGTGACAAACATGGCAGGTACTGAAATTTTATCCTGAAAAGCTTATTAAGCTTTTAACAGTTAAAATGTCTGATTTTTAATGTGGCTTGTAGCATATAGATTATTTAAGCACATTATTCTGTAGTGCTTCCATCATATGTTTGGATTTTAGTTCTAACATTACCATTATATTATTCCAAAGTTTAATATTTATAACATGCCATGAATTATGCCAAGAGTCTTTAAAAACTGAGGACAACCAGTTCTTTATGGTTTATTTCTAAAGATTAGGTATTTATTTTGAAATATGTTGAAAAATGAATTCTACGTGTTATATTGGCTCGTCAAGCATGTGTCAGTGTGTTGTTTGTCTCAGGTTTCCAACATGATTGGCCTTGATGTTGTTAGAATATGAGAGGAAATGTTCACCAAATATTTTTGCACAATGAAGGAAACCATTAAAAAAATCCAGTCTCTATTTATGTAATGTTAGCTCTGTCAAGAAGTACTGGAAGACAGGGTTAAAACTCATCCAGTTTATTTTTGTTACATGTTTTGATGGTGTGGGAATAACTAAAATTACCTATAGTTTTTTTTTTCCATTCAGCTAGGATGACTATAGTTGAAGGTTTAAGTAGAGTGCCTTTACAATACTTAATGTTTCAGATCATATTTCTTCAGTTTAAAATCTGTTTTCTTCTGTCTGAACACATCTAATTTATTTCCCTTCTTGGTGTATTTTTATACATTAAAATTGTATGTTGATGTTATAAATTGAAATATGCTTTCACTTTGGGACCTAGTATCATTAACATAGTGGTTAATCATGACAAAAATTAGTTGGAGAATAAAGGTCCCTCTATTTTACAGCTTAAGCAGTCTACCATACAGACTTCAGCTGCAGACTGATTTTTCTATTTACTTTCTCACCTGAGCCTGGATAAGTGAAATTACAACTTAACTGGTATTATGAACATTTGAATTTGTAGATCTGCATCCAACAGGAATTGTATTGAAACCACTAAAAACTATTTTGCCTAAATTTTCTATAGTCATTAGAGAAAGAAACCATTAAAACAGAACACTGAGCTGTAAGAACAATATTTCCTTCCCTATCCTGTTCCCTGTGAAAAATATACTGATTTTATTGTACATGTAAATTGGGAGGTCATATAAAATAATTTATTAAATCACAGTTGATGAAATTCATTTAAAATATTTGATTGAGGATTTATGTCTACAATAAATAACATTCCATTATTATTATATTTTGAAGAAAAAGTTGCAAGAGAATACAGTTGTGGATGAAAAACGAGCTGTTCTCCTTTGTGAAGGCAAGCTTCGTCTAAGTACAGTCCAAGAAGTCTTTAACCTTTTTGTTGTTGAAATGTTTTACGGTAGGTAGTTTTAGTCCGTCAATAGTAAATGTATTATGCCATTTTCAGTAGTGACTACAATATTTTGATATTATGAACATTGCTAGATAGTAGGGTTTTGAGCCTGACTTTGGAACATTACCAGAAATATCATCTGAAGCTGAAAATTATGATTAAAAGTATTAACCAGGTCCATTATGAAGAAGCAAAAGATACTGGAAATCTGGAACAATACACATAAAGCTGGAGGAACTCAACAGATCACACAGTGCCTATGGAAGGAAATAGATCATCATTTCCTGATGAAGGGTCTCGACCTGAAACATTGTTCATCCATTTCCCTCCATAGATATTGAGTTCCGAGGTTTTTATGTGTAACTACCAAGTTATCTTTCAAATAAATCTCTGATTTTTGTTCTATATACCATTATTTGCTAGGTTTGGAAAACTGTTACCTTAGTTTAAAAGGTGGCTTAAAGATAATTTAAATATTATGGCAATAAGTGGCATTCTTGCCAGAATATTGTTAGTGTGGGTTGAGGAATTTCAGCTTGACAACAAGGAAAAGTCAAAAGTGCAATTAAAAAATCAAAAGTTTGGATTAATTTGTAATAGTTCCAAATACTGCATCTTCTTCCTCTGGAAATGTATATATTCTTAAGGAAGACAGAAATGTTGGGTATACAAAGGCAAAGTTTTCTCAGTGTCCCTTTCAGCATCCCTTTGTTTATCAACAAATATGCTAGATATGGGGCAGGACTTGGGGAAGTACTCCCAACAAGTAAGGACTATTGTCCAAGTGTAATAAACAGGAGAAATTACCCAATGAACTCCATTCTGACTTTGAATTATGACTTTGAACTACAGTATGTTTGTGATTTGGTCATTTCTTATTCATGACATCATATTGAGAGAGAGAAGTAAGAGTAATGATATCCATGTTAGAATATGTCTGTCACTGAGCTGCTTTGTTCATAGTCTTAATACTAAGCCCTTGATTAGGAGTCAAATGTCAACAAATTCATATCATTTAGAACTTTTTATTTGTTTGTTTGTTTACTTATTGAGATACAGCATGGTATAGGCCTTTCTGGCCCTTCAAGCTGTGTCATCCTGCAATCCTTGATTCAACCCTAAGCTAATCGCAGGATAATTTACAATGACCAGTTAACCTACTAACCAATTGGACTGTGGGAGGAAACTGGAGCTCCCGGAGAAAACCCATGCATTCCACAGGGAAGATGAACAGGCTCCCTGCGGATGACATCCAAGTTGAACTCTGAAACCCTGAACTGTAATAGTGTTGCGCTAACCACTGGGCTACCATGGCACCTAACAGTTGAAAAATACTATCAAATAACAAACACACTTTAGCTGCTTTGTTCAAGTTATTTATTGTTATATAGTTTTGAGTTTGCAAAGTGTCCATTTGGAAAGCCACAGATCATGAGTCACGTTCAGAGCTTTTCCCTATTTTATATTGAAAATCTCTATTTACCTCAATCATAATGATTTTGTTTAAAAGCTGATTTGCCAGTGAATCATCAGTGAATTTGTGCTTGTAGTGTAGCTGAATATTAGTTCTGTTTGTAATGAGAGAGAATCAAATACGATAGGGCCTTTTAAGAGACTCCTGGATAGGTACATGGAGCTTAGAAAAATAGAGGGCTATGGGTAACCATATGGGTAATTTCTATGGTAAGGACATGTTCAGCACAGCTTTGTGGGCCTAAGAGCCTGTATTGTGCTGTAGGTTTTCTATGTTTCTAAATATGGTTAAAATGTAAGAGGAAGACAAATTTTGAAATTAAAAAATTAAGATCGGAATCTAAAGATGGATTTTATTATTAAGTTGCTGTAAATAAACTTCTAAAATATATTTGTAAAAGGTGGTTAATACAGATATCTGTTCATTAAATGTTCAATATAACAGCACAATGGTCATACAATAAATGGTACTCGAACAGAAGCCAAAAAATTTGTCTATTATCAAAGGAGCTTACTGTGTTAAGGCTTATCATTGAAACCCGATTATGTCTTAAACCATGACGTTAATACTCAGTGTTATATATTCAGCTAGTAGGACAGATGGTCGATCTTACTGATTTACTAATAATACTTTTTCAGCATTTGGATTATCAGTATTCTAATAAGATGATCAGATGTTCAAAGAGCTCCATATAGAAATAAAACACTGGCACTTTTTAATGACTGGTAAACATAATTTGAAGCAAATCCATTAAATATCATGCAGGTTCTCCAAGGGAGCACCATTATCTCAATTTTAATGACTGCCAGTTCTCACAATTAATTATTACAGTCAGTACCTCAGCTTGAGGTAGGCAAACATTAATTTCTGATCTGGTCCCTTGCTTACAACAAGACAGCTTTTCTTGTTAATACCTTTTCCTTTGATCCTTCTTTCTGTTACTGTAAATAATTTGTGCTTTTGTTTTCTCGTTTTGCTTTTCTCAGAACCACTAACTCATTCAGTGATTTTCATCTCATTTCTTAAAGCCCCCCCACCCCCGCAGCAGAACACAGTATATTTTTTAATTTCTGCTACAGTGTATGGACCTGTTATGAACTTGGGGCACCACGGTAGTGTAGCAGCACAACACGATTAGAGCTCGGGGCATCAGAGTTCAGAGTTCAATTGCAGCACTGTCCATCAGGAGTTTGTATGTCCTCCCTGTGAAATGTGTTGGTTTTCTCTGGGTCTCTAGTTTCCTCCCACAGTCCAAAGACATACCGGTTGGTAGGTTAATTGACCATTGTGAATTGTGCTGTGATTAGCCTAGGGCTGAGTGATGTGGCCCAAAGAGCCAGAAGAACCTGTATTTCAATATATATTTACAGTTTAGCTGGATCGATGCAGGTGAGGTTATCTACTGGTGCGGTATCCACAAACCCACAAAGTACTGAATTGCATTCAAAAGAGTTGAAATGCTTACAGGCATTATCTATATGTGAGTCTTTACAAAGAACACATCAGTAGGTGAATCACAGCCCTGTGCCTTTTTCCCCTCATGCTGGTGTCAAGATACCACTCCACCCAACTCCTAAATCAAGAGCCGTTGCCCCAGAGGAACTTCTGACCAATTCCTCAACAACTGAGAAGTGGTTAATGAGCACTGTATCTTATACTCATGAGATGATGTGGTGCTCAATATTATTCTATTCAAGGTGTGTGTGTGTGCATGCACTTTTATGATATTGTTATATAATTTTGTAAAAAAGTCTCATTTCCTTTTAGTTATTAAAATGTTTAATTGTATATTAATGTGTGTCAGTGCTTTTGGAACATTATACAACATAGGTATATTTATCTGCAGGCTTTATTTGATATGAAGGAGAGGGCCTATGGCTTAATGGATAATGAGGCAGAGGATACTTTTCAATCCACACATACCTCATTTGATAATCTTACTCACATATTAACCCTGCTCACAGGTATCACTTGTGTTGAGGCCACAGTCCTTCCTACCCCAGAAGGGTTTTTTAGCCTTCTCTCTCATCCAGAAACCATGCAATATGCTGCCATTATTGCAACAACTATCCATCTCTCATGCATACTCTTTTTCTCTCCCTCCCTTTCCCTCTATTTTAGATACTGGTAGTTTTTTTTCTTGGGTTACTGAACATGGATAGGTGATGGGAAGCAGATATTTTTATTTAAATTTATGCATTGTGGAAAATGGGAAACCAGCTTGGAGAATATTCAAATATTTGAATAGTTGTATCTAGTTGTAGTCAAGAAATTCAAAGCTGCCTCAGTACAGAGTAGGTGAGAAGGTAAGGACCAGGAGAAGAAGGGATGAGAGCAGAAGTGCAAGAAATAGATAAAATGCAGACACGGACTCCATACAGAATGGCAGAGGGGAAGTCATGGTTCAGGATGCAGAAGGAAATGATAGAATGGAATAGAATTCTTACATGAGGCAGGATGGAAGGAAGTGAAATCAAGTAGCTTCAGGGGTCTGAGCTTGTCTGGATAGTGCTTTGTTCAGCAAGAGCCGATGTAAAACTAGAGCAACAGTACTATTTTTGTCAGGGCCCATTGCAGTCTGCAGGTAACAATATTAAATTCAATGCCTACATCATTTCACCCAATTCCACACATCCCCATTGTACCACACAGTGCCCACTTCTATCTTCTTTGTTACTTGTTTTCTCTCTTTCTTAGTTCTGATAAAGGTCTTTGACCTGAAACATCCAGAGATTATGCTTGAACAGCTGAACTTTTACAGCATTTTCTGCTTTTATTTCAGATTTCCAGCATCTGCAATTTTTTTATTTTTATTTTCTGCGCTTCCTTCCGCTACTTTCTAGACTTGGCTACGAATCTCCTACTTTCCATTTTTTGGTGTTTCATTGTTAGTTGTTGTACCAAGCAGTAATACAATACATTTTAGATGTACGTGATATTTCAAATAAAGGGATTGTTTTCATTTTCCTCATGAACAATATTTATTCTAAATTTTTATTAGGCAGGACTGCGCATACAAACACAAATTAAAGACAAGTTATGGGAACTAGGAGTGTACAGTAAAAATTATCAATAAGCCTTAAGACATAGGAGCATAATTAGGCCATTTGGTCCATTGAGTCTGATCATGGCTGATTTATTTTCCCCCGCCTTCTCCCCGTAAACTTTGACTAATGAAGAGCCTATCAGCCTCTGCTGAAAATATACCAGTGGCTTCCACCTCCTTGGCTCCTAGACCACATGCCCAGTGCCCCCCCTCCCTTTCTGGCCATTAGATAAAACTATAAAAAATGAAAATAGCAACTGCACATTCAAAACAGTGACAAATAATTGCAAAATATTCAAATTATTATTTAAAGCTAAAAATAAAATTATTTCTTTATTTAATCACATCAAGTCAAGTCGCTTTTTATTGTCATTTTGACCATAAACTGCTGGTGCAGTACACAGTAAAAAAGAAACAACGTTCCTCCAGGACCATGGTGCTACATGAAACAACACAAAACTACACTAGACTACAGACCTACATAGGACTACATAAAGTGCACAAATCAGTGCAGGGAAGTACAATGATTATTTAATAAATAAATAATTAACAAGACAATAGGCACAGTAAAGGACAAATTTCAATATAATAATAAATGATGTAGATGTCAGTCTAGACTCTAGGTATTGAGGAGTCTGATGGCTTGGGGGAAGAAACTGTGGCACAGTCTGGTCGTGAGAGCCCGAATGCTTCAGTACCTTTTGCCAGAAGGGAGAAGAGTTTGTATGAGGGGTGTGTGGCGTCCTTCACAATGCTGTCAGCTTTGCGGGTGTAAATGTCTGTAATGGCGGGAGGAGAGACCCCGATGATCTTCTTGGCTGACCTCACTATCCACTGCAGAGTCTTGCGATCTGAGACTGTGCAGTTCTCGAACCAGGCAGTGATGCAGCTGCTCAGGATGCTCTCAGTACATCCTCTGTAGAATGTGGTGAGGATGGAGGGGTGGGAGATGGACTTTTCTCAGCCTTCACAGAAAGTTGAGATGCTGCTGGGCTTTCTTGGCTATGGAGCTGGTGTTGAGGGACCAGCTGAGATTCTCCGCCAGGTGAACACCAAGAAATTTGGTGCTCTATAGTACTCCAACTGTATTGAGCTTTCCAGATTTGGCAATCGGTAATGAAATGCTGCATGAAGCATCTCTGTTTTATTGTGAAGTGCTACAAGCATGTTTTGAAATGTTTTCTGTTCCTGAAAGTTTTCACAAAGTGACTGAAAGTAAGCCAAGTTTTTGTTTGTTTTATCAGAGTGTGTTTTCTTCAAATGTTGAAGGATTCTGGACAGTTTCATTACCTCATTTGAAGAAACCTTTTCACACAACAAACACATTAGCTGCTGTTGGTTGCTTGGTGCTGATATAAATCCATGTTTCAGATACTCCACACTATACTATCTACAATAATTTTTCGTTTGGCTGCTGCTGCCATGTTCATTATGGATTAATGACCACAATCACCTATTGTTAAGTCCAACTTCAAGTACTGCGATCAATAAAGGTGAAAGTTATGACTTCAGATGCTTGTAATATGTAATTCATTTCTTAAATTAAGCCTGTAATCTCTCAGTTGCCCACCTTGCCACTGAGTGCTCCCCCCACTGCCCCTTTTATCTTTATTGTCCTCTTAGAAACTCCCTTTGCCCACTTTGGAACTACTGAAGTATACCAAATGACATAGCCTCCACAGCTGTGGCTAAACAAATTCCTCTTCATCTCTGTTCCAAATGGACATCCTTCCTTTCTGAGAGTATGCCCTCTGGTCCTAGACTCGCACTATCAGAAGTATCCTCTGCATATCCAGTCTATGTAGGGTTTTCGATAGATAGATAGATACTTTATTCATCCCCATGGGGAAATTCAACATTTTTTCCAATGTCCCATACACTTGTTTTAGCAAAACTAATTACATAAATTACTCAGTAAAAATATGATATGCATCTAAATCACTCTCTCAAAAAGCATTAATAATAGCTTTTTAAAAGTTCTTAAGTAGTTTACTTACGTAGATACATTAAATACAATCAACCCCGGCACTTTAACATATCTTACTCCTGGCGGTTGAATTGTAAAGCCTAATGGCATTGGGGAGTATTGACCTCTTCATCCTGTCTGAGGAGCATTGCATCGATAGCAACCTGTCGCTGAAACTGCTTCTCTGTCTCTGGATGGTGCTATGTAGAGGATGTTCAGGGTTTTCCATAATTGACCGTAGCCTACTCAGCACCCTTCGCTCAGCTACCGATGTTATACTCTCCAGTACTTTGCCCACGACAGAGCCCGCCTTCCTTACCAGCTTATTAAGACGTGAGGCGTCCCTCTTCTTAATGCTGCCTCCCCAACACGCCACCACAAAGAAGAGGGCGCTCTCCACAACTGACCTATAGAACATCTTCAGCATCTCACTACAGACATTGAATGACGCCAACCTTCTAAGGAAGTACAGTCTAGCTTCTCGTCTAACTGTACTCCCAGATACTTGTAGGTCTTAACCTGCTCCACACATTCTCCATTAATGATCACTGGCTCCATATGAGGCCTAGGTCTCCTAAAGTCCACCACCATCTCCTTGGTCTTGGTGATATTGAGACGCAGGTAGTTTGAGTTGCACCATATCACAAAGTCCTGTATCAGTTTCCTATACTCCTCCTCCTGTCCATTCCTGACACACCCCACTATGGCCGTGTCGTCAGCGAACTTCTGCACATGGCAGGACTCCGAGTTATATTGGAAGTCTGATGTGTACAGGGTGAACAGGACCGGAGAGAGCACGGTCCCCTGCGGCGCTCCTGTGCTGCTGACCACCGTGAGTGAGATCCCTCTCAATCTTCTGAAACACCAATGAGTGCAGGCCTAGGGCCATCAAAAGCTCCTCATTGTTAACATTTTCATTCCCTGAATCATTCTCGTGAACCACTTTGGAAACTCGCCACTGCCAGCACATCTTTTCTTTGATAAGGGGACCAAAATTGCTCACAATACTGCAAATGTCATCTGGCCAATGCCTTATAAAAACGTCAAAGTATTAATATAAATACCATACTAACTAGTAGTTGCCCAACTTTGAGGATGGTACCCTCTCCTTCAGCTGTACTTTTCTTTCTTTTTGAACTGAATTCAGCTGTTCCATTTTATATGTACAATCAAATCAGATGGTTTTGAAGGAACATCGGAGCTTGTAAACATTTTTATACTTTATGATCATATTTTCCTTTAAGGACTTACTTCAGTTGTCACAGAGTACTGACTGCAATTATTTAAAAAAATGATTGGGTACTGGAGAAGTTATCCAAGATAGAAAGCTAATATAAAAGAGTGACATTTATTCTTTATCCAAATGTTGATAAATACACAGTGAGTGGGCTGTTGGCCTGAAACGGTCTCTGAAGGCACTCTCTGATCTGGGGATTATTTCTAACATTTTCTGTTGTTTTTCCAGATTTCCAACATGTAATATTTTGCTTTTGCAAAGAAAAAAGCTGACACTAAAATAATGCCTTATGTCAATTCTGCCAAAATTTTGTCCTTTTGCTTTCTTCCTTAGTTAAGTTTGTTCCTTCATAATCATTTATACTGCAAGTTATATTAAACACTTCAGTTCTGCTACATTTCTTATCACTGATCCTTCTCTCAGCATTTTCTCCTTGTTGTGGTTTGTTTTCTTGCAGTGAAATATTTCTATATCACTCGTGGATGGTAGCAATTGCCAATTTAAAATTTGATCGTATTATGGCCACTGATTGCATGAAATTCCATTACTTCTATTGCAAGCAATTTCAATGGTATTTGCATGATCTAGTCTGTATTTGCTTCTTCTGTTCTTATTCATTACATGCAAATATAAAAATTGTTAAGGATAATCACAACATCAAGATATACTTCTAAGTACACCTTTGATAATTTTGAACAGTTCTAGTTAATAGTCTCCCATTGTTAGATAGAGTAAAATAGACGAGGCTGTCTGATCACTTAATTTAAAAAGTCATGACTCAGTCGACTAGTTTAATTTGGGCAGAGCTAACCTTCACTGTTTTTCTTTTAACAAATAATTGTCATAATTTTTTATTACCATTTTTGTCTTAAATAACATCGTATTGTTTCCTTTTTTTTGAACTAAACATATTTTTGAATGTTGTATTTGCTGCTATCTTTTGGACAAATCATGAAGTGTAATTCTTATAAAACCATAAAATATAGGAGCAGAATTAGGCCACTTGGCCCATTGAGTCTGCTCTGCCATTCCATCATGGCTGATCCTCTCAGCCCCATTCTCCTGTCTTCTTCTCATACCCCTTTATGCCTTGAAAAGAATCTATCAACCTCTGCCTTAAATATTTGTAAAGATTTGGCCTCCGCAGCTTCCTGTGGCAACAAATTCCACAGATTCGCCTCTCTCTGGTTAAAGAAATTCCTCCTCATTTCTGTTCTAAAAGGACGCCTCTCTATTCTGAGACAGTGTCCTCTGGTCCTAGACTCTCCCACCATAGGAAAGCTTGTCTCTACATCCACTCTATCAAGGCATTTCACCATTCTATAGGTTTCAATTAGGTCGCTCTTCATTTTTCTGAATGTCAGTGAATACAGACCCAGAACCATCAAACACTCTTCATTTGATAAACCATTTTTGTGAACCTCCTTTGAACCCTTTCCAGTGTCAGCACATCCTTTCTGTGATAAGGGGCCTGGAACTGCTGATAATACTCTATGTGAGGCCTCACCAGTGCGTTATAAAGCCTCAAAAAAGTACTTACTTTTATATTATAGTCTTTAAATGAATGCTAACATTGCATTTGCCTTCCTCACCACTGATTTAATCTGCTAATTAATCTTTAGGGAATCCTGTACAAGGACTCCCAAGTCTCTTGCACCTCAGATTTTTGTATTTTCTCTACATTTAATCTACTCTTTATTTCTTCTACCAAACTGTATTCCATCTGCTACTTCTTTGCCCATTCTCCTAATCTGTCTAAGACCTTCTGTAGTCTCTCTACTTACTCAAACTACCTGCCACTCCACCTATCTTTGTATATTCTGTAAATTTTGCAACAATGCCATCAATTCCATCATCCAAGTCATTAACATATAACATAAAAATAATTGGTCCCAACACAGACCCCTGTAAGCACCACTAATCACCAGCAGCCAACCAGAAAAGGCTCCCTTTATTCCCACTTTTTGCCTCCTGCCAATCAGCCTCTACTTTTATCCATGCTAAAATCTTTCCTGTAATACTATAGGCTCTTAATTTGTGAAGCAGCCTCATGTGTGGCATCTTATCAAAGACCTTCTGAAAATGCAAGTACACAATATCAGCCAATTCTCCTTTGTCTGTCCTGCTTGTTATTTCTTCAAAGAATTCCAAAAGATTTATTAGGCAATATCTTCCCTTGAGGAAACCATGCTGACTACAGCCTATTTTATCACGTGCCTCCAAATACCCTGAAACCACATCCTTAACAATTAATTCCAACATCTTCTCAACAGCTGAAGTCAGACTAACTAATCTATAATTTCCTTTCTTCTGTTTCTCTCAGTTCTTGAAGACTGGAGCGACATTTGCTATTTTCCAATCTTCCAGAACCATTTCAGTCACCTCTTTCAGAACCCTGGAGTGTACATCATCTGATTTATCTACCTTCAGACCTTTCAGTTTCCCAAGAGTTTTCTCCCTAGAAATGGCAACTTCACACACTTCTGACCCCTGACACCTAGAACTTCCACCATACTGCTAGTATCTTCCACAGTGAAGAATGATGCAAAATGCTTTTTCAGTTTTCCTGCCATTTCCTTGTCCCCCATTACTACCTCCCTATCAAGGTTTTCCAGTGGTCCGAAATCCATTCTTACCTCTCTTTTACACTTTATGTATCTGAACAAACTTTTGGTATCCTCCTTAATATTATTGGCTAGTTTATTTTTGTATTCCATCTTTACCTTTATGACTATTTTAGTTACTTTCTGTTGGTGTTTAAAAGCTTCCCAATCCTCTAACTTCCCACTAATTTTTGCTCTATAATGTGCCCTCTTTTTGGCTTTTATATTAGCTTTGACTTCTCTTGTTAACCATGGTTGTGTTATCTTGCCTTTAGAGTACTTCTTCCTTTTGGGGATGTAAATATCCTATGCCTTCTGAATTGCTTTCTGAAATTTCAGCTGTTGCTGCTCTGCCATCATCCCTGCCAGTGTTCTTTTCCAGTCAATTTTGGCCAACTCCTCTCTCATGCCTGTATAATTCCTTTTTCTCCACTGTAATACTGATACATCTGAATTTAGCTTCTCCTTCTCAAATTTCAGGGTGAACTTGATCATATGATCACTTGCCCCTAAGGCTTCTTTTATCTAAAGTTTTCTAATCAATTCCATTTCATTGCACAACACCCAATCCGGAATATCTGGTCCCCTAGTGGGCTCAACTACAAGCTGCTCTAAAAAGTTATGTCATAGGCATTCTCGAAATTCCATCTCTTCAGATCCAGCACCAACCTGATTTTCCCTATCTACCTTCATTTGCCTTTTAGCTTCAAGATCCAGTATTTTGTTTCCTATCTTTTCAGAGTTTGAGAATTCTTATAAGGGCTCCTTAAGTGTTACTTATTTCTGTTCAAGACATTTTAACTCCTTTCTTAAATTCATTTTCTTGTTTTTCTTGTTGCCTTACCATTCCATGCCCACCCTTCAAATTGTACATTTTATGACTGTATTTTAAATCCCACTCAAAATGTAACTTACTGAAAAAAAAGTTTTGCTTGATTCATATGTCCTAGTAGTTTGATCTTAGTCATATCCAAGCAATTCAGAGATGCTTTGACATCTTACTCATACAGCTGCAAGAAACAATCTCCCTAATTGTAGTTTGATGGTTTTTGTAACCTTGAAGGTAAAACAGAAATGACTTTGCTGAGGGTATTTCAAGTTCTTAAGAATTGTCATTTTTGATAAATTCCACTTTACTTGGCAGATCCACTTTAGTAAGAAGAATGAATCAATAAAAATCATATTTATTGGGCAGTGGTCAGTTATCAGATATTGCTGTGGAATATGATTGAAGTTAATTCCCCTTTGCCTTTCCTCACATTCACTTGACATTCTGCAGCTCAGGAGATTGTATCTAATCAATTTTATTTCCACAACCAAAACAAATTATTTAATCTCTAATAAATAGCCTTACTGCAGAATATTCATCGAAGGCAATGAATAGTCAGAGTTTAATTGTTTCCATCAGAATAAAACTACTTACTAAAGTAGACTTAGTGAGCAGAGAAGTATTTGTTGAAGTGGCATCTTAGCTGCTGTTTATACAGTCTGGGAAGGTTCGAGATTCACCAGCAGTTTGTGATGATTTAGCTGATCTCAACTGGGCTATCAAAAGCGATGCTATATTTAGTGATGGTTCACATTCCACATACTCCTTTTCCCTAGCCTGTGGCCAGATGTCAATGGCAGACACTGCCATCCTCTTTTACCCTCTCTGCAATATTTTTTACTTGTTCTAACATATCAAATATTTGGTATTTTTTCATCCCACTGTTGTACTTGGAAATACCTATATTGATCATAGAGAAGCTTACCAATATATTGAAATATGAACAAGCGTCATTCCTGATTTATTGTTAATGTAGTTGCTTATTAGTAATATAATATTATGTTATTTACTTTCATCTTTTTAAACTAAAATCTATCTATATTTTCAGCAAAATTTAGAAAGTTATTTATCCATCAATTACAAAGTCAGGATGTTCATATTTGATTTACACATGCTTTAAATATTACAGTGAACCCTAGGCAATGTTACTTTGTTCTCTTTAGCTTTGCTGATACATTTACAAATTTTTTTTTATAGATGTGGGCGTTCTGTAGATGTGATCCTTGGCATAGGTGGAAAAAGAATAGACATTAATCGTTTAATATTTGAGGGTTGATAATCAGTTGCATTATTTCTTTATCCTAATAACCCTAGCTGAATTATTCCTATATGGATTGCTATGGTAATACAGGTTATGGGTTTAATTTTCATCCAGTTACTCTTGATGTTACGGTTAAATGTAATTAGCAAAGTGAGTAGGTTTCGAGGTGTGATGAAGTATTTAATTTTTTTAATTTCTGTGATGATTACAATATTCCCACTGCTCTCCAAATCAGGATTTAGGTATGGCACAGTGTTAGGCTAATTAATATAAATATGGGAATGTAACAAGTACTAGATTAATGTTTACTCCATTAATACATGCACCTTTGAAGAAATTACAATTTTAGTACAAATTCTTTAATTGATGGACAGGTAACTTTATAAAAGTTTGCTTGAAAATATAGACTGATTTTAATTTTTAAAAATGAAAGTAAGTAAATAATATTATATTCTGATATTACTAATAACCTGTAGTATCAGTTCCTAAATGATAAAGTCATGGATTCATTAAGGCCAGCAACATTTGACTACATTAGCAATAAATCAGGATTGAAACTTGTTCAGATTTTGCAATATTGGTAAGCTTCTCAGTGGTTTAACAGCTGCAGTTATGATGTAACACAATCTTCTGAGATGATTATTGCTGGAAAGTTTGAATATATCATTACTTCCTAGAGATGACTGATTTGATAGAAATTCCTTGAATTCATTGTGAAATTGAAAGTGTTAGAACAATATAGTTGGTTCTGTTGAATTTTGAGTATACAAAGTATGCATTAGACTTTTAGTTTAAAAAACTAGTTTGAAGTTTCTGAAAAGTTTGAATAAAACTAATTTATATTCATTAAGATAAAGAATATTTGTATTTGGCATTAATTTTTAATTATGGTTACGTAGAGCATATATGTTTTGTAACTTAATTCTAGTTGTGTTTTGAATATCAAGTAGTAACCTTCTTATTTTTACTTGTAGGTTCTAATTGGATTGTTCTCACTGCAGATAGTGATGGATTTGCTCCATTAACATTCAAACCCAAACAGGAAATCATGATTCGTGAAGGGAAGCAAACAATAGAACCTCTAGAGTTTCCCCCTCCTCCATCTCCAAATGGCAGTATCAATTTGGACTGTCACAGAAGTGCAACATAATCTTCACTTGCACAAATTGAATTATTAACATTATCATTTTAACTCATTTGTGATATTTATAAATGAGTGGACAAATAAAGTATTGGAGTCTATTTTAATCAAGAGCATATAGTTTTTCAGGTAAATTTCATTCTGCTGGGGACTTCATTAGGAAAACTGCACAGCTGCACCACAGCTTTTCAAGTTTGTTGCACAATATGCATAAATCCTAGCCTTTTGGTTTCTTAAATTAATCTGCTTACCATTTCTCCATGTCCTTTTAAGTATGCTTAGCTAATTGAGCTAGCATTTATTGTGAAGAGGGAGGGAATTCCCAACATTAATCATCCTTTGTATCAAACACATTCCCTCGCTCTTCTTCAGACAGAAGCGCTTAACACCAATTTTATGTTTCTTCCCCCAATTGTAGAAGTTTCTCTATATCAATTACTTTCAGTAAACTAAAAACTTCAATCAAAGCATCCCTTTGCATCTTTTACTTTAACCTGACTGTAACATATTTTAATGAACAGACTAGGTATAGTGTCATAAATATGAACATTTTGCTGTATATTCTGGATCTTTAAGTTTTCTTTATTTCACTATGTGAAAATAAAGAGTTAGTTATCTTAAGAATGTTTTAAGAGATCTAAAATGTTTTGCATTTAATAAACATGGTTTTTAGGAGCTAGAATCTCACTTAATTGCAGAAAATCACAAAGAAGAGAAAATCTGCAGATGCTGGAAATTTTGCATGGCCTGCTGAGTTCCTCCAGCATTTTGTATGTGTTAATTGCAGAAAATATCCTGTTCGGCAAAAGGAAATTTCCCTTTTCATCTTTGAAAATAGCATTGTATTTTTGTTGTTTAGATTAATTTATTCAAACTTGCTTGAATGTTTAATCAGGTTATGTCTTGTTACTGTCATTAAATTTCTTACATGAATTCCTTAGATTTTGCAGAAGTAACAACTTAGTGGAATGCAGTGTTTATCTGTTGCCAACACTGATTTTTCTAAACTACTATTGCATTATTTAAAAAATGGCTGGGCAGTTCATCCACCTGCATAATTCTAGACATTATTTCTCAAAAAAGAAAAATTTGAAGATTATTCACAGCCCACAATTTCATGTCCATTTATTGAATAGACAGATTATGTACCTGTCAAATGCTAAAGCTGAAAAATTGCAGTTCACCTGTAGTATTTCCAATCAAAGTTGCTGATACTTTTTGTAGTAACTAGATAATTGGTTTGGAATCACCAGATAGTACTCCATCAGGCAGCATTGGGCCCAATCATCCAAAAACCACAATTGGGCTACAATGATTGAATTCCTAATTTGTCTAATTCTGGTTATGGTGTATGAAACAAATATTCTGTTTGTGAGCAGTTATATTTAACAGGAGTAAAGAACATAATCTCAATTTCAGTTTCTTTGATTTGTGTATAATAATCTGAAATAAAGAGGCTGTGATTGTAGCAGCTAGGTTTTATTTGTCAGATGAAACAAGAAACGTATGGTTTTATAGAAGTTTTTATTTTTATTAGATCAAATGTTTTTCTTGGCATTCTAATGAGCCAAGATATTAAATTACTAAAAAAATATGGCATATTAAGTTTCTTTCAATCAAACATTATTTATATTATTCATATAAGACTTCAGGTTATTCTGTAGCACAGTGAGGCCACAACTTCTGAGTTAGCATAGATGTATTTCTTATCATTTATAATTATCTTAATATTGCTGTGGATATTTGGATAGGTAGATTCTATGGATCCTCTCATTTTTGTTAGAAAATAATCCAGAACATTACCCAGTCTAAAGCTTTTGAAGTTATTCTACCTTTCCTGTGTAATTTAATGTGGAAATGTTACACCAGTGCAGTAGATTTTATAAGTAATAAACAGCAGAATTTGTACCAAAGTTTTTCATCTACTTTTGAGTTAAGTACTTCAGTGATCTCACAAGCGGTTTAAAATCAGTCAGTTGAACATGCACTTTTGATAGTGATGTTAGTTTTAAGTGGAATAGAGAGAATGTCATTTTGTCCAGCAAGATGGTGGGAGCTATCTTCTGTTTATTGTTTAATGCTCTATTGCTATTGATAATGGCATTCAATAATTGGATTAGTGTATACTCCAAAGAAATCCAAGTATTGAATAGTCCAGGGTGATCTGAAAAGGCACCTTAAATTTGCATTTGCTTTCTTTTGCTCCCGTGTCAACCTTGGTCAGAATCAGAATCAGGTTTATTATCACCATTGTGTCGTGAACAGTTAGAAATTCTGGAGAACAATGTTAGTTTATTTCTCATGTTAAACACCAGTCATAAAGAATGATGTAAGCCACCATCTTAAACCAAAAAATTTACAAGTGTCTTGGATAATTTTAAATAAGTTGTCACAATATAAAAAGACAAAATATGTTGTTGCTGAAGCATTTTTGAGCTACATGAGAAGATTGTTCTTAGGCTTTTGAAAAAACAGAATAACAAAACTTTTTCAGCTTTTCTTCAGGTTAATATATTTAAAATGAAGTTACTTTATTTTGCATTTATTAGATTATATTTGTATTACTTCAATGCAAATAAACTTCTTTTCAGAAATCATCTATAAATTTTGTTTTTTCAGTATATTAGTCTGACAGTATTTAAAATATATTGAAAACTTAACATGAATAATTTTATACACTGTTTATACATAACTTTGATTTAAGCCTTGATAGTAGTTTTTACCTGAGTGAATTAAGGTGAATTTAGATGTTCTGTTTTATCAAAATTTCTTTAACTGAAGGAATTGTTAATCTGTAAGGATATGATGCCCACATTGCAAGATTTATCTATAACTTTGTAATTGACCAACATTCTTTTAGCTCATTGATTTTTATCTATGATGCACCATTACTTACCGTAGTTTATTCAAGTTTAGGAGCTATGTTTAATAAAGACTTTTTTGATGGATCACTGTTGAGATTTAATAGCAGGAAAAGAATCAAGTATTATTAACTTGTATGTTATATACAATATCTGTACTTTGGAAACAGTAATATAATGATTGTGTCAATTATTTAGCAATCCCAAAGCCTGGGCTATGCAAATTGTCTAGTTAAGTGAAATAACTTTGAAAGAAAAAGCTGTATAGCCATTGAGGTAATGGAAATTCCCCTTACAGAATTCACCAATCATTACCTAAAAATTAGAGCAACAGAATAAAATTCACTCTTGCTGAACTAATATGAAAACGTGTATTTTTTAAACTCACATTTCAGCATATGTGTGCAGATGGCACTGCCTCGCATTACGAAAAATTGCATACAAACCATTTTCTAGAAACTCATCCCCTTCATAATGTGGGAGTTACCTGTAACTGACATACCCTTCATATGTATCTTCTGTGAGAATTACTGTAGGAATCCTTCATGAGTGCTGCCAAAATTGATAACTTTATAATAATAATAATAATAAAAACAGATTGGGGACAACTACGAGTTGCCTTTCAGGTTACAAACCTGATGTAGTTAAGTGCCATCATACTGAAATAATGGAACACCCTACCTAGAAGTATTGTTGAAGAATTTTCATACAAAGATTGCTGCAATTCAGGTTGGATCAAAGGCACCTGAAAATAGGCAATAAATGCTTCTCTAATCATTATTATTATTATTGTTATCCACATTTAAAGAATTTTAAAAATGGTAAAAATGTACTCAAGGTGGCATATTTTTACTCTTATTGTGGCTTGTCATAATGATAAAAGAAAAATGTTACCATATTGAAATGTTACTTAGTTTATTATTAAGACAAAACAACATTAGACCATTTGCCCCATGGCTGATTTATTTTCCATTTCATCCTCATTCTCTTGCCTTCTCCCAATAACCTTTAATATCCTTACTAATTAAGTACCTGTCATCCTCCTCTTTAAGTATACCAAATGACTGGGCCTCCACAGCAATGAATTCCACAGCTTTACCACCCTCTGGCTAAAATAAAAATCCTCCTCTGTTCTAAAGGGATGTCCTTCTATAATGAGTGTGTGCCCTCTGGTTCTAGACTCTCACTGTAGGAGAGATTCCCTCAGTGTCCTTTATCTAGGCCTTATGATGTTCGGTAGGTTTAATGCAATCCCTCTCTCATTCTTATAAACACCAGTGAGTACAGGTCAAGAGAGATCAAATGCTCTTCCTATGTTAACCCTTTCATTCCCAGGATCATTCTTGTAACCTCCTCTGGAGCCTCTCCAATACCAGCATATCTTTTAGATATGGCATCTAAAGATGTTATAATAATCCAAATGTGGTCTAACTAATGCTTTATAAAGCCTCAGAATTATACCTTTGCTTTTATTCTGGTCAAACTGGCGCCATTGTACAATGCTTCCATGGTCGACATCTTCCAGATAGCAAATGAAAATATCTTTTTTTACTTTTATATCTGTTTTAAACCTTAAATGTGTTTCTGGGACCATTAGAACTTGCAATTTACAGTTTGGAGAGCATTTGAGTAATCCACGCTTTGCTGTTTCTGAGAAAATGCTGGGAACCTAGTGGGTACTTGGACGGCCTCGATATGAAGTAACTTCAAGGTGGGGCACAAGCCAATGTTTGACTCAATTTCACCATTTAAAGCATCCATTAATCACTGACTAAAGCATCAAGGAAGAGTGAGATATCAAGGCAAATGCAGAAGGCGAGCAAGAGTCTCAGCACTGACGGCCAGTCTTTAGATTGCTGCCAGAGAAGGAAGCTGTGAGCGGCCTATCACTGTGTGGCTCGCTGTAAGCAGGCGGTTAGGCCTCTCAGCTTCGAGTGGTGTCCCTGTCTTTCGATGAATGTCGGTGATATTGTACAATGGTATTGTGGTTCTGCATTTATGGATTGGACTATTGCACTTATAAACTGTGGACTTTTTCAGATTTATGGTTTTTATATTTTGTGTTTTTAATCACCTGTTCTTTTTCTGTTTTGTTGTGTGAGGGGAGGGTGTTTGGGGGTTGATGTTCTGTTAGTTTTTGTGCAGAGGAGGGGTTTTTTGGGGGGGATCAATGTTCCTGTTTTGTGTGGGGGAGTGGGGCTTGATGATCAGGATGTCATTGTTTATTGAACAGGTGGTGAGTTTGATGTTTCTCCCTGAACAATTTTCATTTTCTTTCTTTGTTTTGTGGCTATCTGGAGAATACAACTGTCAGAGTTGTATAGGGAGACATGCTTTGATAATAAATGAACATTTGAACCTTATGTAGAAATGTGTGCTATCAGTGCATTTATCTACCTTACTACTAACTCAAATTGCAAATTAATCTTTGGGAAATCCTGCATTAGGACTCCCAGATCCCTTTGCACTTATATCTGAACTCATTCCCCAATTAGAAAATAGCATATGCCTTTATTTCTCTGAAAGTGAATGACTGTACACTTCCCAACACAAACTGCTTGCTTCCTCAAAACCTCCTGCCCCTCCACCTGTCTCTGTATGTCTGCAAACCTGGTCACAATGCCATCAATTCATTCAACCAGATATGTGAAAGGTAGCGGACTCAACACGGGCTCCTGTGGAATGCCAGTAGTCACCGGCAGCCAACCAGAAAAGGTCCCCTTTATTCCCAAACTTGGCTTTCCGCCAGTTAGCCAATCTGCTATTCATGCTAGTATCTTCACAAACGAGAAAATATGCAGATGTTGGAAATCCAAGCAACACATGAAAAATGCTGGAGGAACTCAGCAGGCCAAGCAGCATCTATTGGAAAAAGTAAACAGTTGAGTAATCAGGACTGATGAGGTTCCTGGCCTGAAATGTCGACTATACTCTTTCCCATAGATGCTGACTCACCTGCTGAATTCCTCCAGCATTTTGTGTGTAAACACAAAGTACACTGCAGATGCTGTGGTCAAGTCAAGACGTACAAACACTCTGGAGGAACTCGGCAGGTCGGGCAGCATCCGTTGAAATGAGCAGTCAAAGTTTCAGGCCGAGTCCTGACGAAGGGTCTCAGCCCGAAACGTTGACTGCTCATTTCAACGGATGCTGCCCAACCTGCTGAGTTCATCCAGCTTGTTTGTACGTCATCATTTTGTGTGTGTTGCTTGCTGGTATCTTTATTGTATTACCTTGGGCATTCGCAGCCTCTTGTGCCTTGTTAAAGTCCTTGTGCAGATCCAAGTAAACAAGGTTCACTGACTGTCCTTTGTCTCTCCTGCCTGTTATTTCCTCAAAGCTGCCATCTCCCTCTGTCAATCTACAAGAATGTTGACTGGAATGTGTTAGCTTATTTATAGTCAATGCTGCCTTGTGATATTTTGCTAAGCAGACAAATAGCTACACTGAAATGTTTGTAAGTGATACTATGTATATCTAAAAAGTGAAATTTTCATAGCTACTGTAAAAACCTATGTGAACAATCAAGTCTTTTCAATAGATGCTTGCAAATTTTATGTTACTGTACCTTGCAAGTCCAACCTATAAATTCATTCTTTTATGTTAACGTTGTCATGGTAAAGGATTGGAATGCAGTAAAACTCCAATAATCTGGATGTGATATTGAGA
This sequence comes from Hemitrygon akajei, assembly GCF_048418815.1. Lineage (NCBI taxonomy): Eukaryota > Metazoa > Chordata > Chondrichthyes > Myliobatiformes > Dasyatidae > Hemitrygon > Hemitrygon akajei. The sequence goes on from NC_133132.1 coordinate 129,139,780, forward strand.
AATGCTAATGGTTTACATCTGGTTCACTCATTAGTCTGGATTTTGAAATGGCGTGCTGGAGCACAATCAAGGTGTGATTGAAGTCAGGGTTTGGATTCCTCCTGTATTTCCTGCTCCCTGCATAATCAGTGAAATAAAAATGTGCTTGGGTAACAATAAAGTGATCTCATTGATATCATCTGGAATCAGAGATAATCACTGGTGCCTTTAAAAAGGCATCAGTTTGAGTAGCCAAACTTGTCTGTTTGCCTCATTCTTTTCTTTCACCAGAGCCAAAAGTGAACAATGGAAATTTCAGATGGTGAACCAGATGTCAAGCCATGGGAATTCTGAATAGTTAGTGAATTCTCCAATTAATCTGAAAATAATGTGGAATATATGAAGAGATGTTATGCTGTGAGAAGTTCATGAATTACTTCCTTGGACAATAGGTGAAGTTTATATCACCTTAAGAATTTGCCAAGATCGAGATAAAGAAATTATTTTTTAGCTCATGCCTTTCACAGCCAATGGCTATGACAATTCAATCAATGAATTACCTTTGAAGTGCAATTATTGTAACGTAAGCAAACAGCAGCTAATATGCACACACAAACATTCTGCATGCACCAGTAAGGTACTGTAAATGATCAATAAACCTACATATGTTGCAATGTTGGCTATGGTATATATGTTGATGTAGACAACGGGTGAGCTTCACGGATCCTCCTGAAGTACAACAGGATTGTTTTATGGTCATCTGAACTGACAGGCAATTTACCATTTGAGTTTACAAATTCCACTTTTAATAACTTAGTCTGAGCTCTTTAGTAGGGTCTAAAATCAGTAGGCCCTGACTTGACCACAGCTTCTATCTATGGAGCTCATCTGAAATTCGCTAAATGGCTTATACAGAATCCCAAGTGTCCTTTTTCAGCAAAGCTATTTTGTTGGATTAGAATGCAATGCAAAATGTAGTCATTCCTAAAACTGGACTCTGACTGAAACAGACTTTTCTAATACCTTGCACAATTGTATCCTTACAAAATGTTTGCTATATTTTTGGAGTGTTTCATTAGTTTATGTACATGCCCCCTGCATTGGCCCAGCAATTAATCACACTGCTTTGGCATTCTGCTTCACATGGTAGAGATTCTTCTGCTTTATGAAATTACTTACTCTAGAACCACGACTCTATTAAAATGGTTGGATTGTTGTAACTAAATACAGGCAGGCGAACCTCAAAAGTTGAATTTATTGTCATATGCACAATAAAAACTGGTGCAATAAAAACTTTTCTTACAGTAGCATCATAGACACATAATATCATTATTCAGTATTCACAATAAACCATAGAACACTACAGCACAGTACAGGCCCTTCAGCCCTCCATGTTGTGCTGACCCATATAATCCTTAAAAAAAGTACTAAACCCACACTACCCCATAACTCTCCATTTTACTTTCATCCATGTGCCTGTCCAAGAGGTTCTTAAATACCTCTAATGTTTTAGCCTCCACCACCATCCCTGGCAAGTCATTCCAGGCACTCACAACTCTTTGTGTAGAAAACTTACCCCTGATGTCTCCCCTAAACTTCCCTCCCTTAATTTTGTACATATGCCCCCTTGTGCTTGCTATTGGTGCCCTGGGAAACAGTTACTGACTATCCACCCTATCTATGCCTCTCATAATCTTGTAGACCTCTATCAAGTCCTCTCTCATTCTTCTACGCTCCAAAGAGAAAAGTTCCAGCTCTGCTAACCTTGCTTCATATGACTTGTTCTCCAAACCAAGCAACATCCTGGTAAATCTCCTCTGCACCCTCTCCATAGCTTCCATATCCTTCCTATAATGAGGTGACCAGAACTGAACACAATACTCTTAAGTGCGGTCTCACCAGAGATTTGTAGAGTTGCAACATGACCTCTCTACTCTTGAACTCAATCCCCCTATTAATGAAGCCTAGCATCCCATAGGCCTTCTTAACTACCCTATCAACCTGTGCAGCGACCTTGAGGGATGTATGGATTTGAACCCCAAGGTCCCTTTGTTCATCCACACTCTTAAGTAACTGACCATTAATCCTGTACTCAGTCTTCTGGTTTGTCCTTCCAAAATGCATCACCTCACATTTGTCCAGATTGAACCCCATCTGCCATTTTTCTGCCCAACTCTGCAGCCTTGTCTATATTCTCTTGTAACCTTCGACAACCTACAGCTCCATCCACAACTCCTCCAATCTTCGTGTCATCTGCAAACTTACTCACCCATCCTTCCACCTCTACATCCAGGTCATTTATAAAAATCACAAATAGCAGGGGTCCCAGGACAGATCCCTGCGGCACTCCAAATACAAACATACATTACAGAAGAAGAACATGACTTAGAACAAAAAAAAACAAAGCCCATTGCAGTCTAAAGTGGTCATAGTATTGTCATACGAAGGAGATATTAGGATTGTGCAGATCAATTTGAGAACTGAGGAGTTGAAGGGAAGTAGCTGTTCTTGAACCTGGTAGTGTGGGACTTTAGGCTTCTATACTCCTGCCAGTTGGTAGCTGAGAGAAGGTGGCATGGCAGTGGGGATCTTTGATGATAGATGTTGTCTTGTTGAGGCAATGACTCACATCGATACTTCTGGTGGTGGGAAGCAGTGTGCCAATGATGTATAGAGCTGACTCCACTGCTCTCTACAGCTACTTGCATTCCTGCTCATTGGAATTATATTGGAATTATTCATAATGATAGCGGTTTCAAACATGACTGCAATTTCCAGGTAATCTTCATTACTTCAAATTACAAAGTGAGACTCAAATTGTTTATCTGCTCATATCCTGAGCCTTGCATGAATTATATTTTCTGCTGAGCCCTTGCCTTGAGCTTAATTTTGCATATTTCTGGATTACAAATCAGAATACCTTATCAATACTGAGTAGGACAGAGATTTGTACAAGAAAAGTGTTATTCAGGATAATGAATAAAAGTTTGAAACAGAGCTGCTGTACTTAAAGCTTTTCTTGTCAACCTAGAACAAAGGTACTCATAAAAATTAAATTATTCTCTTCTGAATTTAAATGTTAATAAATTATGTACTTAGTGAATTTACACATTTTGCTGTTATGAACATATTGGATCTTTTCATTCAATGCTTGTACATTTTGTTCAAAGACTTAAATCTTTTGATGAATCATTCACACGTCAGTTTTATTCCAACAAATTATGCTATGGTTTTTATTTTCCATTACTGTACTTAAACAAACATAACCTTCTTTTCAAATGTCAGGGGATGTTTCTGGAATTACCGAACTATGAACACAGACTATGTTTTCTTCATGTTGATTTGAAAAAGCTACTTAATCTATTTCAATCAATACACAGTAGTTGGTTCAGAAAGCTTTACCAGCTATTAAAGTAATATCTGCATAGTACAGATTTGATCCTGTATTCCATCAGCGTCTAACAATTCTGATATGTGCAATCTCCTTCATTTTATTTCTTCACCAGTTTCAGCCTAAGATGTTATTTTCTCCATATGACCCACATTCAAAAAATCAGCACCACATGTTTAGATGTTGAGCATAAAATGTTTTAAGAACTTTATCCTGTTTCACACCCATTATTAAACTGGACCCTGATGATATGAATGGAATTATTGAAAAAGACATTTATTTTGTGCAGGCCACCTACAAATGTTAAAAGGTTTTATCCCTGTAAAATGTTTTTGCTTGTATTAAGCTCAGGATGGAATGGCTGCTCTGAAAATTTAGGCTGTACACTGAACTTGCACTGATTGTTGAATGTTTCTTGGTGCCACTTTGAAGTGTTTTTTTTTGCTAGAAATTTGAATATCTAAGGAATCATCCAAATTGGTGAAAATCCACTGAAATGGAAAGGAAGTAACCTAAACAACATTTTATACCTTTTCTGTAGAGTCCTACAGAATATCTGAAGAATTTATGATGGATAAGTGGAAAAAAACTTGTGACAACAATATTTCTAAATACATTGACATAAGCAATCACAGAATAATTCTGTAATTTATATCCTGACATTGCAGTCAACATGACTTGTCACCTGCTGGCACTGTTCTCTTCAGCTCTCTGTTGAAAGAGCACCGACTTGAAACATTAAGTTTGTTTTTCTTTCTCTATATTTACCGTCTGAATTGCTGAGAATCACCTATATTTTATGTTTTTATTTGAAATGATTGCTTGTGCTAACTTTGCCTATGACCATGCAAGTTTTAAGTGTTTTCAAAATCCCTTTTCAGATGTTTCCAGCTTGAAAAGGCCAAATTTCTCCAATTCTTCTTCACAACTGGGACCTCCAATAGCTGGGGCTGGCTCTGCTTCTTGCAGCAATTCTTCCAGTATTTGAACAACTCTCTCGTTTCTAGGCAACCTAAGCTAGATATAGTGAGCGTGAATGTTCCATTATGAGGTTTGGTCACTACAACCATGACTTCACATACTGCTCCTTTGGTTACAGAGTTGAACGGTCTCTTACCTTTACTGAGCTATCTGTCATTTGTTTAGTGCCAGATGTAAAATGACTTCCTTTTGGCTTTACTATTCAAGACCATGCATGCAGCACATTACATTTGATTGCATTAAATTGAATCTGTCACTGTTCTACTCACTTAAGTACTTTCTCAAACATGTACTGTCATGTCTTTAAAAAAAATTTTTTTAATTGAATTTTCAGAAAGGTTACATAGAGTAGAATAGAATAATATCAGCCTCCCCCCTCTCCTTAACCCCTCCCCCTAACATATACCTATCTAAAAAAAAGAGGAAAAAAAGAAAGAAAAAAGAAAGACTGCCTGGATATCGGAAGATCCCCACATGCTCCATGGAATTCAAAATAGTCATGTCTTAGACTCCACAGCTCCTCCTGTTTTTGGTTCAACTGTAACCTTGACAGGCATCTACAGGTTCTGAGAGGGAAATAAGCTTGCTCAGCCAGAGGCATCTTCCTGTTCACAAAAAAAATGTTTATTTTCAAGCTACATTCATTTGCTTCAAGAAAAAAAAACAATTTATTGTATTTTCTGTATGAATTGTTAGAAGTTGAGATGGCTGATTTTGAACCACTCTCACTGTTTGTATTATTATTCGTAAGCAGCCTGGAATGAGTTGCTGCTAGTAGGGGCCAGGTCCTAGTGGCAGATGTGATTCTTAAAGGTTCACTGCAGTACTTTAAAGTTTAAAGGGATTGTATTTCTTGCCAGCAAATAAAGAATTAGCCAGGCAGGAATATAGTAATAAAGAACAGTGAGCCTATTGCATAAATTTGCTAACAATCTCCCATTGCAATGGTAGTTGGAGGTGAACTCAGGAGGGGACAGATAAGCCTAAACATGTATCCAGTATACATTGACAAAGGGACATAACACCAAAATCTTAATAACTTTATTAAAAAAATGGTCACAGTGAGGCAGAGAGGTGACATACGAGACTGAAGATGTTGTGATCTGAAGCAAAAAGTAATATGCTGAATAAATTAATTCAGTTGAACAGCATCTGTGAAGGCAAAAGGATAATGCTTTAGGACAGAGTGGGAAGGGGAGAGGTGAGAGGGAAGGGTCAGACAAAGGTCGCTGGGTGATAGGTGGAAACATGAGAAAAGAAAACAAAAATTTTAGATGAGGTGGAATGAGGTGGGGGGGAAGGAAGGTGGAAGTGCAGGATCAGAGGCTGGAGGATGACAGGTGGAAGCGGATAATGCAGGGATAATGAGCAGATGGAACTAGATGGTAAAACCAGTCAGCATTTCCCATGGCAAGTAAATAAACAAAGTATGCACACCTTCAATCTATTAATTAATTAATTAGTTTATTTAGCATTACAACACAGGAACAGGCCCTGCTGTCCCAACGAGCATGGGCCACCCAATTACACCTCTGTGACCAATCAACTTACCCACCTGTAGGTCACTGGAACGTGGGAGGAAACCAGAGCACCCGGAGGAAGCCCACGTGGACACGGGAAGGAGCACAGTTGGAAAAAAACATTGTTCATTTTAACAGGTGAGCTCAGAAAGTAAAGCTGTAGCAAATTCTAGCTCTGCAAAAACATATGTATATGTTGCTCCAAATATAAGACGTATCAGCAGTCCTTACCTGCTGCCACCCTTTACTTTGTTCTCACCTCCTGGAGTGTGGCTTATTGCCACAGCCCTCTAACTCAGAAGCAAGTATCAAACAACTGGAGTTTATATTCCAGCATTAAAACCACACTAATAATTAAGGTTTCTTAAAAAATGAACTTTTCACATTGGGTGTTTCAAATAGATGAGGATGCATAGGAAGGACAATCATTAATCTCAAATGAGGGAGTATTGACAGAATGAGAAAATTGTTTTCCTGTTTAACAGAAAGATATTTGTGAAGAAAAGGAAGTGATGTGGTAATTTTCATAGAGGCTACAACTTCACTGTTAGAATTGAAGAATATTGGTGATAGGCAAGGGAATGGTACAATTCAGGGTAATATTCATCTTGCTCTGACAGGTGGTAAACAGTCAGCAAAGATCACCTACTCCTTTTGTTGCACAGAACTCCTTCATCTGTCACATCCACGTGATCCATGTTGTGGAACAAATTAGACCATAAGCCATAGGAGCAGAATTAGGCCATCTGGCCCATCGAGTCTGCTCCACCATTCAACCATGGCTGATCCTTTTTTCTTTTCCTTCTCAACCCCAATTCCCAGCCTTCTCCCCGTAATCTTTGATGCCATGTCCAATCAAGAACCTATCATTTTCTGCCTTAAGTACACCAAACGACCTGGCCTCCACAGCTGCATGCGGCAACATATTCCACAAATTCACCACCCTTTGACTAAAGAAATTTCTCCACATCTCTGTTTTGAAAGGGCACCCCTCTATCCTGAGGCTGTGCCCTCTTGTCCTAGATTCTGCCACCATGGGAAACATCTTTTCCACATCTACTCTGTCTAGGCCTTTCATTGTTCGAAAGGTTTCAATATCCTTCTGAATCCCCTTATCCTTCTGAATTCCAATGAGTACAGATGCAGAGCCAACAAACATTCCTTGTATGATAACCCTTTCATTCCTGGAATTATCCTTGTGAACCTCCTCTGGACCCTCTCCAATGTCAGCACATCTTTTCTAAGATGAGGGGCCCAAAACTGTTCACAATACTCAAGGTGAGGCCTCACTAGTGCCTTATAAAGACTCAGATTCACATCCTTGCTCTTGTATTCTAGACCTCTTGAAGTGAATGCTTATGTGGCATTTGCCTTCCTCAGCACCGACTCAACCTGCAAATTCTACAGATGTTTCCCAAATCACCATTAGAACTCTGATGGTAAAAGCAGGTATATCCTGTGTTAAATTGACAAATAGAAGGTCAAACATCACAGACCTGTATTGCCCAGTGCCGGCTATCTCTTCACCCACCATAGCCTCCTGTGCCATTTCTATTGATTACTGAAATACCCATCCACAAACCAAGAGGCAAATACAAAGAAGGCAGTAGTCAATGAATGACCTCATTACTTATGGTCTCCATCATAGTTCCTACAGGAACATTAGACATGAGCCATACCAATATTGTCCTTATCAACAATTTAAGTTTAATTAGCATCTTTGGTAGAACAAAACACCCAAAGTGCTTTGCAGGAGCTCAATCGAATAAAAATCAGACCATAAAAAAAAAATTAGGACAAGTGACCCACACTTGGTCAAAACTGTAATTTCAAAGAGTTACTTGAAGAAGAAGAGAGATCTAGGAAAGTTTACAGATGGAAAGTTCACCTCACCCTTTTTTCATCTGTCCTGGTGAGGAAAACCATCCCAATAATGTCTGCTAGTAAAATGTATATGACGTCAACACACTTTGTCTTAGTTCCAATCCATTACTTTCCATTAGCAATTTGCTTGTACCTGCTACATTTTCCCGCAATATGATTTCCTATCAATCTTGTTGACTGAGGATAAATAAGATTTTAACTATTTAACTTCTACCAATCTGCAGTATCACAGCCTTCCCACTCCCTACTCTTTTCTCAGCATATTTACATCTCTTTATCTTTTTCCACTTTTATTGTTAAATCCATCAATCTGAAGCATCACCTCTTTTCTTTCTCTTAATGACCTCTGAGCAGTTTCAGCATTTCAACTTTAATTTCAGATTTCCAATATCTGTGGTATTTTCCTTTTGTAACATTTTGACGGAGATTTGGAGCCTCTGTCAATTGCAATGATGGAAAATGCATTACCTCCCAGGAAGTAACATAATGGCTCCATAATAGCTGAACGATAATACTTCCCTTGTATTAAACCCACCCTCCACGCCAGTAACGGTACAAGGTATTAGTCTAGCATTACAATCTATAAAACCCTTTCTGAGTGCATTACTGATCATTCAGAGTAAGTTGTTAGACAATTGGAATCACCAATAAAAGCTAATCAAATAAAAGGATTCATCTCAACAATAAAACAGTTACTCATCACCACAGGAGCTTTATATGCAGTATTACACACCCTAATGTGTTCAATGATTGACGAGGGTGATTTCAGAATTTAGAACTGCATGTAATGAAGCAGAATTGCAGAGATGAGCTTGTTTTCATTATATTGAAAGAGTTTGAAGAATTATGATGGAGTATAGATCTTTAAAATGCTGAAATAATGTAGATGACAACAGGATAGAACTAGAAGATAATTTACACGAGGTGCTTAAGGGTGATGAGTATCACTCAGTACTCCAAAAATAATTGTTCTGTAATCTCATGATCTTTAAAATAGCTAAACAATTATAAATTTAATATTATTTCACACCCCATGCTTTTCCTTGTGCATCAATATAGAAGCAGAATTAGGCCATCCGACCTATCGGTCTGCTCTGCTATTTAATCAAAGTTGATTTATTTTCCCTCTCAAATGCATCTCCCTACCTTCTCCCTGTATGTTTTGATGTCTTTACTAATCAAAAACCTACAAACCTCCGCTTTAAATACAACCAATGACTTGGCCTCCATAGCTGTATGCGGCAATAAATTCCATGGAGTCACCACCCTCTGACTAAAGAAATTCCTCCCCATCTCTGTTCTAAAGGCACAATCTTCTATTCAGAGGTCTGTGCCTTCTGGTCTTAGATTACCCCACAGTTGGAAATACCAACTCCATGTCAAGGCCTTTCAATATTCACAAAATGCTGGTGGAACACAGCAGGCCAGACAGCATCTATAGGGAGAAGCGCTGTCAACGTTTCAAGCTGAGACAGCGCTTCTCCCTATAGATGCTGCCTGGCCTGCTGTGTTCCACCAGCATTTTGTGTGTGTTTTTGTTTGAATTTCCAGCATCTGCAGATTTCCTTGTGTTTGCCCTTTCAATATTCGGTAGGTTTCAATGAGATCCCACACATTCTTCTAAACTCCATAGAGTACAAGCCCAGAGCCATTAAATATTCATCATATGTTAACCCTTTTCAATCCTGGGATCATTCTTATAAACCTCCTCTGGACCCTCTCCAATGCCAATATATCCTTTCTTAAATATGGGGCCCAAAACTACGCACAAAACTCCAAATGTGGTCTGACCAGCACTTTTTAAAGTCTCACCATTACATCCTTGCTTTCATATTCTAGTCCTCTTAAAATGAATGCTAACTTTGCATTTGCCTTCGTCACCGTTAACTCAACATACAAGTTAACCTTTAGGGAATACTGCACAAAGCATCCTATATCTCTTTGTACCTCAGATTTCTGAATTCTCACCCCTTTTGGAAAATACTCTACATCTTTATTCCTTCTACCAAAGTGCATTACCTAACACAGCTCTACTGTATTCCATCTTCCACCTCTTTGTCCATTTTCCCTCTGCAGACTCCCTGCTTCCTCAACACTACCATCCCCTCAAAGTACCTTTATAATATCTGCAAGCCTGACCACAAATCCATCAATTCCATCATCCAGATCATAAACATATAATGTGAAAAGTAGCGGACCCAACAACGACCTCTGCAGAAGACCGCTAGTCACTGGAGGCAAGCAGGAAAGGTCTTCCTTATTCCCACTCTTTGCCTTTTGTCAGTCAGCCAGTCTTCCACCCATGCTAGTGCTTCTGCTGTAATACCATGGACTCTTGTTTAGCAGCCTCATGTGCGGCATCTTCTGAAAATCCAAGTAAGCAACATCCACTAACTCTCCTTTGTCTATTCTACCTGTTATGTCCTCAAAGAATTCCAACAAATTTGTCAGGAAAAATTTCCCCTTGAGGAAGCCATGCTGACTTTGGCCTATTTTATCCTGTGCCTACAAGTACCCTGAAACCTTGTCCTTAATAGTGGACTCCAACATCTTGCCAACCACTGAAGTCAGACTAACCTGCCTATAATTTCCTGTCCTTTGTCCCCTCCGATCTTAAACACTTTGTGATTTTTCCAGTCTAGAATCTAGTGATTCTTGAAAGCTCACCACTAATGCCTCTTCAGTCTCTTCTGCTACCTCTTTCAGAACCTTGGGGTGTAGTCCATCTAGTCCAGGTGATTTATCCACCTTCAGTTTCCCAAGCACCTTCTCCTTAGTTAAAGTGATACATTCACTTCTGCCTCCTGGTACCTCAGAATTTCTGGCATGCTCCACAGTGAACGCTGCTGCAAAATAGTTATTCAGTTCATTTTCCATTTCTTGGTCTGCAGTGCTACCTCTACAGCATCGTTTTCCTGCAGTCCAACATCCACTTTTGCCTCTCTTTAACTTAAGTTCATATTTTATCTTCTTTCTCCTAATTGCTTTTTTAGTTTCCTCATATTGTTTTAAAAGCTTCCCAATCCCCTAGCTTCCCATTTTTTTTTTTTGCAATATTGTATGCCCTCTCTTTTGTTTTTATGCTGTCTTTAACTTCCCTTGTCAGCCATGGTTGCCTCATCCTCTTTGTAGAATGCTTCCTGTTCTTTAGAATGAAATGATCTGTGTCTTCTGAATTACTCCGAGAGACTCCAGACGTTGCTGCTTCACTATCAAGCCTGCTGGCCTCTAATCAGCTTTGGCCAGCTTCTCTCGCATGCCTCTGTAGTTACCTTTACTCAACTGTAATAACAAAACATCCAAATTTTTCTCCCTCTCAAAATGCAGATGCAAATGCAAAATCATATAAGACCATAAGGTATAGGAACAGAGTTAGGCCATTTGACCCATTGTGTCTGCTGTACAATTTCATCATGGCTGACCCATTTCCCTCTTAGCCCCAATCTCACGTCTTTTCCCCAGAATGCTTCATTCCCTGACTAATCAAGAATCTATTAACTTCTGCCTTAAATATACCAAATGAGTTGGCTTTCACAGATGCTTTCTAAAAATTCTACAGATTCACTACACCCTGGCTAAAAAAATTGCTCCTTTTCTCCATTGTAAATGGATATCCCTCTATTCTGAGGCCATGTCCTCTGGTCCTAGATTCCCCCACCACAGGAAACATCCTCTCCACATCCACTCTATTGAGGCCTCTCAACATTCCATAAGTTTCAATGAGATTCCCTCTCATTTTCCTAAATTCCAGTGAGTAGAGGCCCAGAACCATCAAACGCTCTTCATATGACAAGCCTTTCAATCCTGGAATCATTTTCGTGAACCTCCTTTGAACCCCCTCCAATGTCAATAGACAATAGACAATAGGCGCAGAAGTAGACCATTCGGCCCTTCGAGTCTGCACCGCCATTGTGAGATCATGGCTGATCAATTACTATCAATACCCGGTTCCTGCCTTGTCCCCATATCCCTTGATTCCCCTATCCATAAGATACCTATCTAGCTCCTTCTTGAAAGCATCCAGAGAATTGGCCTCCACTACCTTCCAAGGCAGTGCATTCCAGACCCCCACAACTCTCTGGGAGAAGAAGTTTTTCCTTAACTCTGTCCTAAATGACCTACCCCTTATTCTCAAACCATGCCCTCTGGTACTGGACTCTCCCAGCATCTGGAACATATTTCCTGCCTCGATCTTGACCAATCCCTTAATAATCTTATATGTTTCAATCAGATCCCCTCTCAATCTCCTTAATTCCAGCGTGTACAAGCCCAGTCTCTCTAACCTCTCTGCGTAAGACAGTCCAGACATCCTAGGAATTAACCTTGTGAATCTACGCTGCACTTCCTCTACAGCCAGGATGTCCTTCCTTAACCCTGGAGACCAAAACTGTACACAATACTCCAGGTGTGGTCTCACCAGGGCTCTGTACAAATGCAAGAGGATTTCCTTGCTCTTGTACTCAATTCCCTTTGTAATAAAGGCCAACATTCCATTAGCCTTCTTCACTGCCTGCTGCACTTGCTCATTCACCTTCAGTGACTGATGAACAAGGACTCCTAGATCTCTTTGTATTTCTCCCTTACCCAACTCTACACCGTTTAGATAATAATCTGCCTTCCTGTTCTTACTCCCAAAGTGGATAACCTCACACTTACTCACATTAAACACCATCTGCCAAGTATCTGCCCACTCACCCAGCCTATCCAAGTCACCCTGAATTCTCCTAACATCCTCATCACATGTCACACTGCCACCCAGCTTAGTATCATCAGCAAATTTGCTGATGTTATTTTCTATGCCTTCATCCAAATCGTTAACGTAAATGGTAAACAGCTGTGGTCCCAACACCGAGCCCTGTGGCACCCCACTAGTCACCACCTGCCATTCCGAGAAACACCCATTCACCGCTACCCTTTGCTTTCTATCTGCCAACCAGTTTTCTATCCATGTCAATGCCTTCCCCCCGATGCCCTGAGCTTTGATTTTACCCACCAATCTTCTATGTGGGACCTTATCAAATGCCTTCTGAAAATCGAGGTACACTACATCCACTGGATCTCCCCTGTCTAACTTTCTGGTTACATCCTCGAAAAACTCCAACAGATTAGTCAAGCATGATTTACCCTTGGTAAATCCATGCTGGCTTGGCCCAATCCTATCACTGCTATCTAGATATGCCACTATTTCATCCTTAATAATGGACTCTAGCATCTTTCCCACCACCAATGTCAGGCTGACAGGTCGATAGTTCTCTGTTTTCTCCCTCCCTCCTTTCTTAAAAAGTGGGATAACATTAGCCATTCTCCAATCCTCAGGAACTGATCCTGAATCTAAGGAACATTGGAGAATGATTACCAATGCATCTGCAATTTCCAGGGCCACCTCCTTTAGTACCCTAGGGTGCAGACCATCTGGACCTGGGGATTTGTCAGCCTTCAGTTCCATCAGTCTTCTCATCACCGTTTCCTTCCGAATGTCAATCTGTTTCATTTCCTCTGTTACCCTATGTCCTTGGCCCATCCATACATCTGGGAGATTGCTTGTGTCTTCCTTAGTGAAAGCAGATCCAAAGAACTCATTAAATTCTTCTGCCATTTCTCTGTTTCCCATAACAATTTCACCCAATTCATTCTTCAAGGGCCCAACATTGTTCTTAACTATCTTCTTTCTCTTCACATACCAAAAAAAAAAGCTTTTGCTATCTTCCTTTATATTCCTGGCTAGCTTGCGTTTGTACCTCATTTTTTCTCCCCGTATTGTCTTTTTAGTTAAGTTCTGTTGTTCCTTAAAAACTTCCCAATCATCTGTCCTCCCACTCATGTCAGCACATACCGGTACTTTCTTAGATAAGAGCCCCAAAACTGTTCACAATAATCCAAATGAGACCTCACCAGTGCCTTACAAAGCCTCAACATTACATCCTTCCTTTTATGTTCTAGTCCTCTCAAAATGAATGCTAACATTGCATTTGCCTTCCTCACCACTGACTCAACTGGCAAATTAACCTTTAGGGAGTCCTAAAGGACTCCCAAGTCCCTTTGCACCTCAGATTTTTGAATTTTCCCTCCATTTAGAAAACAGTCTACACTTTTACTACTTCTACCAAAGTGCCTGAACATACACTTCCCGACACTATATTCCATCTGCCACTTCTTTGTTCATTCTCCTAATCTAAGTCCTTCTGTAATCTTTCTACTTCCTCAAAAATACACCTATCTTCATATCATCAGCGAATTTAGCCACAAAGCCATCAATTCCATCATCCAAATCATTGACATACATTGTAAAAAGAAGCAGTCCCAACGCAGACTCCTGTGGAGCACCACTGTGGCAGCCAACCAGAAAGGGCTCCCTTTCTGACAAGGTTCCACACGGTAGGCTTATTCAGGAGGTCAGAAGGCATGCGATCAAGGAAAGTTTGGCTAGGTGGATTCAGAATTGGCTTGCCTACAGAAGACAGAGGGTCATGGTGGAGGGAGTACATTTGGATTGGAGGGTTGTGACTAGTGGTGTCCCTCAAGGATCAGTTCTGGGACCTCTACTTTTCGTGATTTTTATTAACGACCTGGATGTGGGGGTAGAAAGGTGGGTTGGCAAGTTTGCAGAAGACACAAAGGTTGGTGGTGTTGTGGATAATGTTGAGGATTGTCGAAGATTGCAGAGAGACATTGATAGGATGAAAAAGTGGGCTGAGAAGTGGCAGATGGAGTTTAACCCAGCGACGTGTGAGGTGGTACACTTTGGAAGGACAAACTCCAAGGCAGAGTACAAGGTAAATGGCAGAATACTTGGTAGTGTGGAGGAGCAGAGGGATCTAGGGGTATGTCCACAGATCCCTGAAAGTTGCCTCACAGGTAGATAGGGTAGTTAAGAAATCTTATGGAGTGTTAGCTTTCATAAGTCGAGGGATAGAGTTTAAGAGTTGCAGGGTAATGATGGAGCTCTATAAAACTCTAGTTAGGCCACGCTTGGAGTACTGTGTCCAGTTCTGGTCGCCTCACTATAGGAAGGATGTGGAAGCATTGGAAAGGGTACAGAGGAGATTTACCAGGATGCTGCCTGGTTTAGAGAGTATGGATTATGATCAGAGATTAAGGGAGCTAGGGCTTTACTCTTTGGAGAGAAGGAGGATGAGAGGAGACATGATAGAGGCATACAAGATATTAAGAGGAATAGACAGAGTGGATAGCCAGTGCCTCTTCCCCAGGGCACCACTGCTCAGTACAAGAGGTCATGGCTTTAAGGTAAGGGGAGGGAAGTTCAAGGGGGATATTAGGGGAAGGTTTTTCACTCAGAGAGTGGTTGGTGTGTGGAATGCACAGCCTGAATCAGTAGTGGAGGCAGATACACCAGTGAAATTTAAGAGACTACTAGACAGATATATGGAGGAATTTAAGGTGGAGGGTTATATGGGAGGCAGGGTTTAAGGGTCGGCACAACATTGTGGACTGAAGGGCCTGTACTGTGCTGTATTGTTCTATGTTTATTCCCACTCTTTGCCTCCTACCAATCAGCCAATGCTCTATCCATGTTAGTATCTTTCCTGTAATTCCATGAGCACTTAAGTTGTTAAGAAGCCTTACGTATGGTACCTTGTCAAAGGCCTTCTGAAAATCCAAGTACATAACATTCTCTGATTGTCCTTTGTCTATCCTGCTTGTTATTTCCTCAAAGAATTCCAACAGATTTGTCAAGCAAGATATTCTCATAAGGAAACTGTGCTGACTTCAGCCTATTTTTTCACGTACCTCTGACAGTACCTCCAGTTGAACTTTGTCTTTTTGTGTGTTTCCCCCAGCCATCAGTCTGTGTTTATGTATTACCATGTGCTCTTGTTTGTTTTCATGCCCCATGTGCTCCTGTCCCCACCCCTGCTCTACTCCGATCCTCACTGGTTTCCCGTTATTACCTGTATTGCTGCCACCCTGTGTCTCATCACCTATCATCGGCCTATCTGTCTATTGCTCAGTGTATTTTAGTCCTGTGTTTTCACCTGTGTTTTACTAGATTGTGCCAGTGAGTTTTCCTGAGCCTTTCCAGCATTCATATCTGAATTCTGTCCTTGTGAGTATTGACTCTGCCTGTTTGCTGACCCTGATTTCACCTGCTTGTCTTGATTGTTCTGGTTTTTGACTCTGCCTGTTTCCAGATTCTGATTTTTGGATTTCTCTGGATTTTTTGATCTCTGCCAGAACTTTGACGCTGACTTTGTTGCCCTTCTGTATTTGTTACTCAATAAGTACCACAGTGTGCACAGTACTTGGTCTGCAATTGTGTCCCTGGTCCAGTGCCGTGACATGTCTCTAAGAAACCGCATCCTTAAAAATCAGCTCCGACATTTTCCCAACCACTGAGGACAGACAAACTGGCTTATAGTTCCTTTTCTTCTGTCTCTCTCCTTCTTGAAGAATGGAGTGATATTTGCAATTTTCCAGACCTCCAGAACTATGCCAGAATCTATTGATTATTAAAAGATCATTACTAATGCCTCCACAATCTCTTCAGCCACCTTCTTTAGAACACTGGGGTGTAGACCATCTGGTCCAGCTGATTTATCTACCTGGATCATATTATGATCACTTCCTGCTAAGGGTTCCTTCACCTTAAGCTAACTAATCAAATCTGGTGTATTGTACAACACCCAATCCAGAATTATCTTTTCTCTCATGGGCTGAACCACAAACTGCCTTAAAAAGCCATTTCATGTGCATTCTACAAATTCCCTCTCTTGGTATCCAGCACCAACTTAATTTTCCCTATCCAAATATATATTGATATTCCCCCATACTCATCATAACATTACCCTTTTTACATGCCTTTTCTATCATCCATTGTAATTTGTGCCATATGTTCTGGCAACTGCTTAGAATTTCCATCATTGTCTTTTAATCCTTGCAGTTTCTTAAATCTACCCACAAGGAATCAGAATCAGGTTTATTATCACCGGCATGTGACATGAAATTTGTTACCTTAGCAGTGGCAGTTCAATGCAATACATAATCTAGCAGAGAGAAAAAAAAGTAAATAAAACAAAAATAATAATAAATAAACAAGTAAATCAATTACATAATTGAATAGATTTTTTAAAACATGCATTAACAGAAATACTGTATATTTTTTTAAAAAGTGAGGTAGTGTCCAAAGATTCAATGTCCATTTAGGAATCGGATGGCGGAGGGGAAAAAGCTGTTCCTGAATCACTGAGTGTGTGCCTTCAGGCTTTTGTATCTCCTACCTGATGGTAACAGTGAGAAAAGGTCAAGCCCTGGGTGCTGGAGGTCCTTAATAATGAACACTGCCTTTCTGAGGGAAACCCAATATCCCTCGGGATCAATAAAGTATGTCTGTCTGTCTGAGACACCGATCCCTGAAGATGTCCTGGGTACTTTGTAGGCTCGTACCCAAGATGGAGCTGACTAGACTTACAACCCTCTGCAGCTTCTGTAGCCCCTCCATACCAGACAGTGATGCAGCCTGTCAGAATGCTCTCCACAGTACAACTACAGAGGTTTTTGAGTTCTGCATCTTCTGATCCTGTGTCACTTATTTCAAAGGAATTAATTGAATTTTTTACCAAAAGCCACCCCACCCCCTCTGCCCACCTGCCTGTCCTTTTGATATAATGAATAGCTTGCATGTTAAGCTCCCTGCTGTGATCTTCTTTCATTCATGACTGTGTTGCTCGCAATATCATACTTGCGTTACAAGACCATCTGAGGCCTGAAGAAGGATCTCGGCTCGAAACGTCAGTTCTATTCCTTTCTGTAGATGCTCCCTGACTAGCTGATTCCTCCAGCATTTTGTGCGTGTTACTACCTTATTCTACAAACGTTTGTACTTACTATGTGCATTCACCACCCTGCTTTCCAACTTTGTCTCTATCAACTCCTGCCTGAGAAGCCACTTGGATTTGTTTCGATTTGCCTACCGGCGCAACAGGTCCACAGTAGATGCCACCTCACTGGCTCTTCACTCAACCCTGCAGTATCTGGACAGCAAAGCTGCACACATCAGGATGCTCTTTACTGACTACAGCTCGGCATTCAATAGCATTTTCCCCTCAAAACGAATCAATAAGCTTCAAGACCTTATCCTCAATACCTCCTAGTGAAATCAGATTCTCAATTTGCTCTCTTGCAGACCCAGTCAGTTTGCAACAACATCTCCTCTGCAATATCCATCAGCATGGCTGCACTACAAGGCAGTGTAGTTAACCCCTTTGCTCTACTTGTTTTAAACTTATGACTATGTGGCTAAGCAAAGCTCCAACACCATACTTCCTGCAAGTTTGTTGATGACACCACTATCAAAGGCCAAATTAAAGGTGGTAATGAAACAACATATAAGAAGGAGGTTGAAAGTCTGGCTGAGTGGCACCACAACAACTTCTCACTCAATATCAGCAAAACCTAGAAGCTGATTATTGACTTCAGGAGGAGGAGATCAGAGGTCCATGAGCCAGTCCTCATCAGGGGATCAGAGGTGGACAGGGTCAGCAACTTTAAATTCCTCAGTGTTATCATTTCTGAGGACATGTCCTGGGCCCAGCACATTTTGGAGTATTGCATGCCATCTGGTTGCTGCTTTATAGGAAGGATGTGGAAACTGCGGAGAGGATGCCGATGAGGTTTATCAGGATGCTGCCTGGATTAAAGGGTATGAACTGTGAGGAAAGGTTGTACAAACTTGGTTTGTTCTCTTGAATGTTAAGAAGCTGAAGGGAGACGCAATAAAGATTTTTATAATGATGAGAGGCATAGATAGGGTGAACAGAATCTTTTCCAAGGGTAGAAATGTCAAACAGTAGGGAACAAATTTTTAAGGTCAGAGGGTGAAGTTTAAAGGTGACATGAAAGGCTTTTTTTTCTATACAGAAAGTTGTAGGAGTGTGCA
Organism: Hemitrygon akajei; assembly: GCF_048418815.1. Lineage (NCBI taxonomy): Eukaryota > Metazoa > Chordata > Chondrichthyes > Myliobatiformes > Dasyatidae > Hemitrygon > Hemitrygon akajei. Next base: position 129,158,429 of record NC_133132.1, read on the forward strand.
ATAGGTTATTCTGTAGTGGTGAAATCAGGCAGTTTGGTTGAGTTGGATTTTAGATAGATACATGAATTACAAGGGCAAAGTGGAATGTGGATAATACACAGAAGGAGGACATTTAATATAAATTGGCTTCAATACTGGCACAACATCATGAGCTGAATGGCAAGCCCTGTGCTGTACTGTTTCATGTTCTATGTATTTTCAACATGTTCCCTGAGATGTTATCATTTAGATTGAAATTAATTATTAATGTATCATGTCTGTTATCAAGGGAGCTATAGTAAATCAGGAAACTATTTATATGTGATTTCCTGAGCAGTTTGAGGGTCCTGTGCTTTATTTTTAGTTAAATTATATGTGCTGTTTCTTCGTTCTGCTGTATCCTGTATCTCATGCTAGGAATTAAAATGAAGTTCCACGCTGGGCATTTTTTTTTAGCTTTTGCCATTTCAGTGTCAGCATGTACAACTAAGCAAGGTATGGAAGCTGCCCTGAAATTTTCAAAATCTACAGCCCTCAGCTGTCAAAGTGACAATCTGACAGACTATTAAAGTAACTGCCTTCCATTTCAGGCATTACAGGATGTATGTGTAGCAAGAATGGTTGGCTGTGAACACTATAATTTGCTTCCATGGCTTGAGAAAAGATTAAAGTGACACATACATCTGCTATTTTTCTCATCTTATGAGCTGGCAGGCAATTCTGAAAACTCTGACTTTAAAAGGTTGTGACAATAAAACTTGAAAGCTGATCAAATACTGACTGCTGCAACACTAAAAATCCATAGTTATCAGATGATTTATTCCTATATAAGGATTTCTTGTAAACTAGGTTGGAGAAACCAGAAGCATTTAAAACAAAATTGGGATTCTAATTAAAATGGTAACAAGATGTTACTTAAAAAAGTCCATGCGTAGAATCATGCGTAGAACTGAAATATTTGATCTCTTTGCTATCTGGCTTAAGTATGTTTATGGAAATGATCTTTGTCTTTAGAAGGATCTTAAAAAAAAAACACATATGAAAAATATTTTCCAGCATTCACGTGATTCAGAATGAAAAAAGAACAATATGATTATCTGCTAAGCAAAGATGTGCCATTGGGGTATATTTTTGAATGATGTGCTAAGATACTGACAAGTGTTGAGACTTCTGTTTCTTCTATTTTTACCAGTTAGGTCTAATTGCAAGATGGAATTACAACGCATATTTTCCAACTCCTAAGGATATATCATTCAAAGTAAATTTATTATCGAAGTATGTATATTTTACAATATACATATTGTCGAGATGCATTTTCTTGCAGGCGTTTACAGGAAAAAAAGAAATACAAAAGAATTTTACAATAAAAGCTATACATGAACAGAAAAGGACTGACCAGCACAATTGTGCAAAAGAAGACAAACTGTACAAATAAAAATAACACTAAGAACATGATTTGTAAGGAGTCCTTGAAAGAGAATGTCTGTGTTGTAAAATCAATTCAGAGTAGTGGTAAATGAAGTTTGCCACATCAGTTCAGGAGGCTGATGGTTGTAGTGTAATAGTTGTTCCTGAACCTGGTGGTATGATGTAATGGTATTGAGTTCCCTGTCTGCAAAGCCCTAAGCTCAAAAGGAGATTTTAATCCAATATAGGTATATACAGACACCCTCATTATATACTATATACACCTGGGCTTCAAGGTCTAGCTTACTTCCCTGTCTAGTCTCTGCAATAAGGTCTATCTACCAATGCCTACTGCTTGAGTGGTGGTTCTCCCCTTCCTCAATATCACCATTCAATATACCACTCAATATCACCATTGAGGAGATATTTTCACTAATGAAGTAGTTTAAACACAATTTATTTTATTTTTAATGATAAATGTTTAATTTTAGACAAATAGTTCTTAACAAACATTTAACACTGACAGGATTTCTGATTTACAAAAGATTTCCAAACACAGATGCAATTCTTATGAACTAAAAGAACATACCAATGAGTTGGAGACAAATGAGTCGTGCTTCGCCGGAACCGAAGGCCAACAATGAATTTTAGTTCTTTTTCTCTCACCCTCCTTGCCATTCATAATAAATTCCAATGCTCATACCGTCTTGCTACTAGATGATGATATCTGCATATGATGTTTTCCAGATGCCTTCTCACAGATGGTCTAAAAGTTTCTGGGGACAATGGGGCAAATAACTAAGCTGTAGTTGCCTGGTTTAATGTAGGCCCATTAACAGAGTCCCATTGTCTTCATTCATCTGGCTAATGCAAACCGGAAGTCCCATGATCACTTCACTCGGCAAAAAACATCTAATAGCAGCCAGCTCCCCTCCCTTCACCCTCCACTGTTGCGGGCAAGCACCCTCTGCTCTGTAATAATGTTTTCAAAGTGCTTTTAACTTCAGACTGATTTCTTCTTGCTACTTACATTAAGAACTGAAGACTGATTCTTGTTCACAACAAGAGGCTGAGCAAGGAAACTTTGTCACAAACAAGTCTGACCCTTTGGAAAGGACATGCTGCTGCAGTAGAAAGCTGAGGTCAGCATTAAGCCACTCAGGCTGTAGAAAATAAGTATCCACCACAGTGGGACCTAAGGCGTCTGGTCTTCCTGTCCAATGGTGAGGTGGTGAGGTAGGGCATGGCTTGGATCAGGATCAGAATCACAATCAAGTTTAGTATCACCAGTATATGTGTGAAATGAGTTAACTTTGTGGCAGCAGTAGAATGTAATAATAATAATAGAGAAAAAATTATGAATTACAGTAACTATATGTAATAGTTAAAGTCAGTAATTAGCGCAAAAAATAGGAAATAAAAAAAGTAGTGAGATAGAGTTCATGGGTTCAATGTCCATTCAGAAAATCAGATGGCAGAGGGGAAGATGTTCCTGAATCTCTGAGTGTGTGCCTTCAGGCTTCTGTACCTCCTCCCTGATGGTAACAATGAGAAGAGGGCATGTCCTGAGTGGTGGGGTCTTTAATGATGGATGCCAAGTTTTTGAGGCATTGCTCCTTGAAGATGTCCTGGACACTACAGAGGCTAGTGCCCATGATCAAGCTGACTAAGTTTACAACCCTGCAGCTTACTTCGATGCTGTGCTGTAGCACCATCCCCCCCCACCACCCCTAATACCAGATGGTGGCGCAGCCAGTTAGAATGCTCTCCACGATGCATCTGTAGAAATCTGCAACTGTATTTTTTTAGTGATATTTGAGATCTCCTCAAACTCCAATATAGCTGATGTGGTGCCTTCTTTATATCTGCATCAATATGTAGCTATAAAGATTAGATCCTCAGAAAAATTGACACTCAGGAACTTGAAATTGTTCACTGTTTCTACTTCTGATCCCTCTATGAGGATTGATGGGTGTTCCCTCATCTTACCCTTTCTGAAGTCCACAATCAGATCTTTGATCTTACTGATGTTGAGTGCAAGGCCGTTGTTGCGACGCCACACAACTAGCTGGTGTATCTTCGATGCTGAAGTTTTTGATGATGATGCTGCTTTCTTGTGGAAATGCTCAATGTAAATGCACTCAGTGGTGGAGAGGACTTCTCCAATGATGGACTGATGTGTATCCATCACTTTGTGTAGCCTTTTCTGTTCCTGGGCATTAATGCATCCGTACCATTTGATATTGTTTAGAGTTGTATTTTGTAGATGCATCATCTCAGTGGAGTGAAAATGTGGAGTAATTGAATAAATGTTTAGCAGACCTCCTCTGACTGTACAGGAGACATTATTAAAAGTAATTGTATATATAACAGTGAAACTATGTGAAGGTAGACCAATGAGGCTGGTAGAAAGGGGGAGGATACAAGTGGAAGGTGACGGGACCAATGTCAAATGTCGAGAAAAATAATGCAATCCTGTCACAGTCAAAGAAGATGTAATTCATGAGTGAAATACAAATTCAACGATTTTGAATGAAAATATTCAAAATGGTACAATATTTTGGAAAAGATTGAGATTCCATTAGGTTGTTGGTTTGAACGCTGTGATATAATATACAATTTAATTTTGACATTGGAATGAGGGATATCTATTAGAGATAAGTAGTACAGAACAGAATCAGGTTTAATATCACCAGTATATGTCATGAAATTTGTTGTTATGTGGCAGCAGTACGTCACAATACATAGTAATAAAACTATAAATTACAGTAAGAAGTATTTACTTTTTAAAAAGTTAAATTAAATAAGAGATGCAAAATGAGAAAAAGAAAGTAGTGAGGTAATGTTCATGAGTTCAATGTCCATTTAGAAATCTGAAAGCAGAGGGAAGAAGCTATTCCTGAATCATTGAGTGTGTGCCTTCAATCTTCTCACTGATAGTAACAAATGAGAAGAGGGATGTTCTGGGTGATGGAGGTCCTTAATAATCTATGCAGCCTTTTTGAGGCATCACTCCTTGAAGATGTACTGGGGAGGCTAGTGCCCATGATGGAGGTGACTCTCAACTTATTTTGATCCAGTGCAGTGACAATCCCCCCATCCCCACCCATACTGAATGGTGATGCAGCCAGTAACGACGCTCTCCATGGAACATCTCTAGAAATTTGCTAGTGTCTTTAGTGACATGCCAAATCTCTTCAAATTCCTAATGAAGGATTGCTGTGGTCATGCCTTCTTTGTAACTGCATCGATATGTTGGGCCCAGATTAGATCCTCAGAGATGTTGACACCCAGGAACTTGAAATTGTTCAACCTGTCAGTAAAACATATGCCTCATGATTTTGCAAATTATGAAAAAAGTTCATCATTCAATATTTTTCTGTCAGCATTATTGTATCCAGAGATAAAGATGTAATTTTGTTAGCAAAATGTACCTTTTCTGGGCAGCAAGATTTGGTAAACTATAAATGTCTGAAATGTGGCCACATTTTCAAATTTAATATAATGAATGATCCAAGTGATAGCATTTTTATCTAATCAGAAATATCCCACTCACAGTCATTGTGCACTGCCTACATATTTATGTTCCTACGCTAATGCTAATATAAAATATTACCATAACTGCTGCTGCTGTGTATTTAACATTGCTCTTTGAAATCTGGTTATCTTTTAATATTAGAGATTTTGGAATTATGTTATGCATTGGTTTGAAAGCTTATTAACCCGAAGAAATTCAAGCCTCCGCTATTATTGGATTGTATGTGATGGGCATGGTGGGCAAGGGCCCACAGCAGAAATCTGCCTTTTGATATAATGAGCTTTTGTAACATAGTTTTGGTTCATCAGACAGGTCAGGGAGAGAGAGAGAGAGAGAGAAATGAAGAAAAGGATAGATATTCAAAACAAAGGAGTACTCCAGGACTCTGGATGAAGAGCTAGGTTTGTAATGTACTGGGGGTGATGTGATGAGCCAGTTAATCATCATTTGTGCTATAAGAATCTATGATTTCACACTGTTGTCTGTAAGTGAATAAGACATTGTAAATCTTCAAACTTACTGTTGAGTAAGGGCAGTTATGGGTTTGGCAAGTCACAAAAAATGTGTCTGTCAGAGCTTAAACTCCTTAAACAAAACTTTTTGTAGGTATGTTTTTTGGTTTCTCTAATGACAGAAAGTACTGTGTTTAGCCTATTGTCAACCAATACTCTGATGTTTTGCAACTCTAAAACTTAAAACCAATTGGAGGAAAAACAAGGGAGTCTTGAATGTGAGTATAAGTTCATTTTTACTTAAGGCGAAGCATGAACATATGATGTGGTATGATGACATTTGACATTTATGTACTCTTGCATATAACCCATAATGAAATGATTAAATGAACTAGAATGCTTAATCAAACTATATATTTACAATGTTATTCAAATATTAAATACACAACACTCCTCCCTGCTTAGCTATGAACTCTAACTCAATATAGAATGCACATCAACTTATATAAGTGTATATATAGGTACTATATAGACATCGATAACACAATAAATTTTAAATTGTTCTATTCAGGCCTAAAGATTTAATTGGTGCGATGGATTTCTTACACTTGTGAGATAGCATCTTTCCTGACAAGAGGTGTCAGTCTATTAGGCAGGTGAGACGTGCCTGTGAAATAATCTCAGGTTCTGGGGCCTCCTCCATGGTATTTGTAGGAGTTGTCTCTGGGACTGCAGGAAGTGGTTCTGACAGCTCTAGACATCTTTCTTCTGGAGTCATTGGCATCCCAAACTGTGGACGGCAAGCTCCAGAGGATAATGTGGATTGTAATGTGTGAGTACAGTGTCTGACCTCACCATTTCCTTTACCTTGTGGGAAGCCACCTCACACTGCTTTGTCCGTTCCCATCTCTTCCCCATCTGTAGTAACGAGTTCAAGGGGTGGAACACAGTAGCCGGGTTTGGCAGGAACCTGCTATAGTGGTCGACAAATCGTTAAAAGAAACACAATTGTGACACAGCCCTGGGGCATCCAACACTGCTTGAATTTTCTCAACACACTTGTGTAATTCTTGAGCATCAATGAAGTGGCCACGGTTAGTGATGTTCCATCTAAAGAACTCACACTTGTTGCGTCATGCTCTGAGGCCATTATCTTCTAATCTTTTTATCACTGTTTTGAGATTTTGGAGATGCTCCTTGTCACCCTTGCCAGTAAGAATGATATTATCCGGGTAACACTGAGTGCCCAGGCACCCTTGCAGCACCTGGTACATAATTCTCAGCCAGAGTACAGGTGCCGATGTTACTCCAAAAATAAGCCTATTATAGTGGTAAAGCCCTTTGTGAGTGTTTATGATGACAAACACTTTGAACTCTTCTTCCATCTCCATCTGTAGGTAGGCCTCAGCTAAGTCCACATTGCTGAAGTGTTTCCCTCCAGAAAGGTTTGCAAAGGTATCCTCTGTCCTGGACAGAGGGTATCGATCTACTCTCAGTATTGGGTTGATGGTAACCTTAAGATCACCAGATACCCTGACAAACCCATTCTTCTTGGCCACTGGGCCCACTGGCTTTGCCCATGGGCTCCACTCAACCTTGGAAAGAACTTCAGCCTCCATTCCATCTAGCTCACTGGCTACTTTATCATGGATGATATAAAGAACCAGATGGGCTTTCTAAAATTGGTCGTTGAATTTTAAGGTAATACTATTTTACCCTTGATATGTTTGAGTTTTCCAGTGTCATCAATGAACAATGCTGTGGCATCATCCAGTGTCTCTCTTAATTCACTTTTGGTTGACTCTATTACAGAAGATGCGGCATGGAATTGGTGAATAGATCTTTAATCAAATTGTAATTGTCTGAGCCACTCACAACCTAACACAATGCTGGCCCCCCTGTTTTTACCATATGCAAGCCCAAGGTGACTTTTTAATTGTTATATTTCACTGTTATGAATGTCGTTCCCACAGGAGTTATTATACTCCTTGTCATTCATAACAAGTCCCAATACTTTCTAATATTTATACTGTTTTGCTACTAGAGGATGTTGTCTGTACATGTTTTCCAGACACCTTCTCACAGATGTCTAAAAGCTTATGGGGACTATGGAGTAAATGACATAGCTGTAGTTGTCTGGTTTAATGTAAGTCAATTAACATAGCCCCATTGTCTTTCTTTTGCATTTGACTAATGCAAACACGAAGAACCTACAGCACAATACAGGCCCTTTGGCCTACAATGCTGTGCCGAACATCTACTTACTTTAGAAATTGTCCCTGGTTGCCCATAGCCCTCTATTTTTCTGAGCTCCATGTAGTTATCCAGGAGTCTCTTAAAAGACCCTATTGTATCCGCCTCCACCACTGTCGCCAGCCGCCCATTCCACGCACTCACGACTCTCTGCGTTTTTTAAAAAAAGCAACTTACCCCTGACATCTCCTCTGAACCTATTTCCAAGCTGCTTAAAACTGTGCTCCTCCCCTTCTGCTCTGGATGAGTAACCTGAGGTCTGTAACACTGTATGCAAAGCTATACTTTTCACTTCAAATTGATACTGCTTGCCATTTACATTAAGAACTGGAGATTGGCTCCTGTTTGCAACAAGAAGTTGATCAAGGAAGTTTTATATTGTCACTAACAACTCTCTTTGGAAAGGACACACTGCTGCAGTAGAGAGCTGAGGTGAGCATTAAGCCCCTCACACCCTCGAAAAGGAATATTCACCACCGTGGGACCTAAGGCTTCTGAACTTCCTGCCCAGCGGTAGCAGGGAGAAGAGGGCATGGCTTGGATGGTGATGCTGCTCTCCTGTGGAATCGCTCCATGTCAATGTACTCAATGGTGGAGAGGACTTCTCCAGTGATGAACTGGAGTGGATCCATCACCTTCTATAACGTTTTCCATTCCTGGGTGTTAGTGCATCCATCCTATTCCATATCACTTAGAGTTGCATTTTGTGGATGGATCACCTTGGTGGAATAGAAATATGGAGTTATTGGATAAATGTTCAGCAGACCTCCTCTGACTGTACAGGAGACATTATTGAAAGTATTTGTATCTAAGGATGCAAGTGGAAGGTGATAGGACCAATGTCAGATGTCGAGAAACAGTAACACAATCCTGTGACAGTCACAGAAGATATAATTCATAAGGACCATTGCAGTCCACCAAGAGCCAGAATGAAAGATATGGATCTGAAAACAAATTCAAAGACATTGAAGGAAAACGTTCAAAATGGCACCGTATTTTGGACAAGATTGAGGTTCCATTAGCTTATTAGTTTGAGGCTGTGATATAATATACAATAGTATATGATACAGTTTAATTTTCACATTGGAATAAGGGATACCAATTAGAGACAATTTCTTTATGGATAACAAGTACAGAACAGAATCAAATTTAATATCATTGGCATATGCTGTGAAACTAGTTGTTATGTGGCAACAGTACATTGCAATACTTAATAAACTGAAAATTACAGCAAGAAGTATATTTTTTTTAAAGTTAAATTAAATAAGTACTGCTAATAGAAAATAAAAGTAGTGAGGTGGTGTTCATGAGTTCAAAGTCCATTTAGAAATCTGATGGCAAAGCTGTTTCTGAATCACTGAGTATGTGTTTTCAGGCTCCTCTACCTTCTACTTGATGGTAGCAAAAAGAAGAGGGCATGCCCTGGGTGGTGGGGGTCCTTAATGATGGACACCGCCTTTTTAAGGCAACGGGCTTTGAACATGTTCTAGATGCTGGTGAGGCTAGTGCCCATGATGGAGCTGGCTGAGTTTACAACTTTCTGCAGCTTATTTTGATCAAGTGCAGTGCCCCCCCCCCCCGCCAACACCAGATGGTGATGTAGCCAGTCAGAATGCTCTCCACAGTACATCTGCAAAAATTTGCAAGTGCCTTTGGTGGCAAACCAAATCTCCTCAAACTCCAAATGAAATTTAGCTGCTGTCACGCCTTCTTTGTAACTGCGTTAATATGTTGGGCCCAGGATAGATCTTCAGAGATGCTGACATCCAGGAACTTGAAATTGACACATACAAACACACTGGAGGAACTCAGCAGGTCGCGCAGCATCCATGGAAACAAGCAGTCAACGTTTCGGGCCGAGACCCTTCGTCAGGACTGAAGAAGGGGGGGCAGGTGCCCCATAAGGAAGGTGGGGGGAGGGTGGAAAACCAATCAGAGGAAAAATCAAGGAGTGGGGGAGGGAAAGCAGGGAGGGGATAGGCAGGAGAGGTGAAGAAGGAATCTAAGGGGAAAGCACTTTCAAAAGAAGAAGGCAGAAATTGAAATTGCTCACCCATCTGAGTAATGAATTAGAAAATTATGAAAAGAAATTCACTCAATAATTTCCCTTCAGCATTATTGTATCCAGAGATAAAGGAGTGATTTTGTTAGGAAAAAACCTGTTCTAGGCAGCAAGATTTGGCAAACTATGAAAGTCTGAAATGTGGCTGCATTTTCAAGTTTAATATAGTTAACAACCCAAGTGATAGCATTTTTATCTAATCAGAAATATCCCACTCACAGTCATTGTGCACTGCCTACATATTTATGTTCCTACGCTAATGCTAATATAAAATATTACCATAACTGCTGCTGCTGTGTATTTAACATTGCTCTTTGAAATCTGGTTATCTTTTAATATTAGAGATTTTGGAATTATGTTATGCATTGGTTTGAAAGCTTATTAACCCGAAGAAATTCAAGCCTCCGTTATTATTGGATTGTATGTGATGGGCATGGTGGGCAAGGGCCCACAGCAGAAATCTGCCTTTTGATATAATGACCTTTTGTAACATAGTTTTGGTTCATCAGACAGGTCAGTGAGAGGGAGAGAGGGAGAAAAGGATAGATTTTCAAAACAAAGTACTCCAGGACTCTGGATGAAGAGCTAGGTTTGTAACGTACTGGGAGTGATGTGATGAAGTTCAAAGTTCAATGTAAAATTTATTATTGGAGTACATACATGTCACCACATACAACTTTGATATTCTTTTACTATGGGCATACTCCACAAATCTATAGGATAAACAGGATCAATGAACAACAAACTGTACAAATGCAAATATAAATAAAAAGCAATAAATAACGAGAGTATGAAATAACAAGATGAAGAGCTTTAAAGTGAGACCATTGCTTCTAGGAACACCAGAAATAAAAAGAGCATAGTTATCCCCTTTGGTTCAAGAGCCTGACGGTTGAGGGGTAGTAACTGTGCTTGAACCTGGTAGACTTGTTCCTTCTATGTGATGACAGCGATGAGGAAAGAGCAAGGCTTGGGCAGTGAGGATCTTTGATGAAGAATGCTGCTTTTCTACAGCAAAGTTTCACATAGGAGTGCTTGAAGGTTGGAAGGGTTTTACCCGTGATGCGGTATGAATCCACCACCTTTTGTAGAATTTCCCACTCAAAGGCATTGCTGTTCCCACACCAGGCTATAATGCAGACAGTCAACACACCAGAAGTAGAATGAATGTAATTATCCCCTTTGTTCAAGAGCCTGATGGTTGAGGGGTAATAACTTTATCTTTTCTCTAGTTTAAGTTCTTAGTTGGGTATCTGCAGGTTTCAGTTCTGTATCTTTGAAATGCCTTTCAAACTCATTTTGTGTAATGACTGAGACCTACTCCAGTTATCTCTTGTGCAATTGAATATCTTTCCAATGTAGCCAGCCATTTCCGCCTTTTATAGATTTATAAGACCATAAGACATAGGAGCAAAATTAGGCCATTTGGCCCATCAAGTCCACCCCACCATTTCATCATGGCTGATCCAGTTTTCCTCTCAATCTCCTGTCTTCCTCATATCCTTTCATGCCTTGACCAATCAACCTCTCCATTAAAAATACACACAGACTTGGCCTCCACAGCTCCCTGTGATGAAGAATTCCACAGATTTACCACTCTCTGGCTAAAGGAATTTCTTTTCATCGCCATTCTAAAAGAACACCTCTCTATTTTGAGGCCTCTAGTCTTAGACTCTCCCACCATAGGAAAAATCCACTCCTCATCCACCCTATCAAGGCCTTTCATCATTTGATAGGTTTCAATGAGGTCACCCCTCATTCTTCTGAATTCCAGTGAATATAGGCCCAGAGCCATCAAATCTCTTCATCTGAAAAGCCGTTCAAACCTAGAATCATATTCGTAAACATTCTTCAATCCCTCTCCAGCATATCCTTTCTAAGATAAGGGGCCCAAAATTGCTTACAATATTCCATGAGGCCTCACCATTGCTTTCTAAAGTCTCAACATTATTTCCTTGCTTTTATATTCTAGTCCTTTTGAAATTAATGCTAGCAGCACATTTGCCTTCCTCACCATAGACTCAATCTGCAAATTAACCTTTAGGGAATCCTGCATAAGGACTCCCAAGTCCCTTTGTGCTTCAGTTTCTTGTATTTTCTCTCCATTTCAAAAGTAGTCAAAAAGTAGCCATTTCTACTACCAAAGTGCATGACCATACATTTCCCGACACTGTATTCCATCTGCCACCTTTTTGCCCATTCGCCTAATCTATCTTATGTCCTTCTGTAGCCTCTCTACTTCTTCAAAACACCCTGTCCTTCCACTTATCTTCATATCGTCTGCAAACTTTGCAACAAAGCCATCAATTCAATCCTCCAAATCATTGACATATAACGTAAAAAGAATCGCTGCCAACACAGCCCCCGTGGAACGCCACTAGCCATTGTCAGCTGGCCAGAAAAGGCTCCCTTTATTCCCACTTTTTGCCTCCCACCAATCAGCCACTGCTTTATCCATGCTAGACTCTTTACTGTAATACCATGTGCTCGTAGCTTGTTAAGAATGCATATATGTGGCACCTTGTCAAAGGCCTTCTGAAAATTCAAGTGCACAGCATCAACTGCTTCTGCTTTGTCTATCTTGTTTGTTATTTCTTTCAAGGATTCCAGCAGATTTGTCAGGCAAGATTTTCTGTTGAGGAAGGCATGCTGACTATGGCCTGTTGTATCATGTGACATCCAAGAACCCTGAAACCACATCCTTAACAATCAACTCCATCATCTTCTCAATCATTGAAGTCAGACTAACTGGCCTATAGTTTCCTTTCTTCTGTCTCTTTCCCTTCTTGAAGAGTGGAGTGACTTTTGTAATTTTACAGTCTTCTTAAACCAATCCAGAATCTAGTGATTCTTGAAAGATCATTACCAATGCCTCCATAATCTCTTCAGACACCTCTTTTAGACCACTGGGCTGTAGGCCATCTGGTCCAGGTGACTTATCTAGCATCAGACCTTTCAGTTTCCCAAGAACCTTCTCCCGAGAAATGGTAACTTCACGCACTTCATGCTCCCCGACACCTGGAACTTCCACCATACTGCTAGTGTCTTCCACAGTGAAGACTGATGCAAAATGCTTATTCACTTCGTCCGCCATTTCCTTGTCCCCATTATGACCTCTCTAGCATCATTTTCCAGCTGTCCAACATCCACTTTTGCCTATTTTACACTTTATGTATCTGAAAAAACTTCTTGTATTCTCTTTCATATTATTAGCTAGCTTATTTTTGTATTCCATCTTTACCTTAATGATTTTTTTAGTTACCTTCTTTTGGTTTTTAAAAGCTTCCCAATCCTCTAACTTCCCATTAACTTTTGCTCAATTATGTCCTCTCTTTGGCTTTTATGTTGGCTCTCACCTCCCTTGTCAGCCACAGTTTGTCATCTTGCCTTCAAAATATATGTATCCTGTGCCTTCTGAATTGCTTCCAGAAATTCCAGCCATTGCTGATCTGTCACCATCCCTGTCAGTGTTCTTTTCCAGTCAATTCTGGCCAGCTCCTTTCTCGTGTGTCTGTAATTCCCTTTCCTCCACTATAATGCTGATACATCTAGCTTCAGGTCCTCCTTCTCAAATTTCAAGGTGAATTCTATCATATTATGATCACTTAACGCCAAGGGTCCTTTTAGCTTAAGCTCTCTAATCAATTCCAGTTCATTGCACAGCACCCAGTGCAGAATATCCAGTCCCCTAGTGGGCTCAACCACGAGCTGCTCTAAAAAGCCATCTTGTAGGAATTCTAGCAACTCCCCCTCTTGGAATCCAGCACCAACTTGATTTTCCCAATCTACCTACATATTAAAATCACCCATGACAGTAGTAACATTACCCTTTTGGCATGCATTTTCTATCTCCTGTTGTAACTTCTAGACCACATTCTTACTACTGTATGGCGATCTGTATCCAACTCCCATCAGGATCTTTTTACCCATGCAGTTCCTTCTCTCTAACCACAATGATTCAGCACCTTCTAGTACTATGTCAACTCTTTCAAATGATTTGATTTAATTTTTTACCAACAGAGCAACACACCAACACCCTGCCTTCTTGCCTATCCTTTTGATATAATTTGAATCTTTGGACATTAAGCTCCCAGCCATAATCTTCTTTCAGCCATGATTCAGTGATGCCCTAATTATACCTGGAACCTGTAACAATGCTACAAGTTAATTTACCTTATTCCATATACTACGCACATTCAAATATAACACCTTCAGTCCTGTATTCACCCTTTTCAATTTTGTCTGCTTTTTACATTGCTACACATCCTTTTGACTCAATTATTCCCTACCATCAGCTTTTCTTCGTTAGGAGTCTCTATGCACATTGTCTCTGCTTGTAACCCAACTGCCTCATCTTCAGCACTATCAATCTGTTCCGCCAAATCAGTTTAAAATTTCCCGAACAACCTAGCCAACCTGCCACAAGAATATTGGACCCCTTCAGGCTCAGGTGTAACCTGTCCTGTTTGTACAGTCCTACCTTCCCCAGAAGAGATCCCAATGATCCATAAATCTGAACCCCTGCATCAGTTCCTCAGCCACGTGTTCACCTGCAAAATCATCCTGTTCTTACTCTCACTGGCACGTGGCACAGGCAGCAGACCAGAGATTACTACCCTGGAGGTCCTGTTTCTCAGCATTCTAGCATTAAGAGCTCTATCTAACTCTTTAATAGATTCTCCCTAAAATCTCTCTTCAGGACCTCCTCACCTTCTCTACCTATGTCATTGGTGTCAATATGTACCAAGACTTCTGGCTGCTCACCCTCACCCTCGGGAGTGCCATGGACACAATCTGGGACACCTCTGATCCAGGCACCAGGGAGGCAACATACTACCCAGGTGGCTCTATCAGAACCTGACCTCTGTTCCAGTGACGGTGGAATCTTCTATCAACACTGCAGTCCTCTTCACCTCCCTGCTCTTCTGGGCCACAGCGCTAGACTCCGTGCCAGACACCTGGTTACTGTGGCTCCCCCATGGTAGATCATTCCCCCTCAATAGTATCTAAAGTTTTATACTTATTACCAAGGGGAACGGCCACAGGTGTAACCTGCACTGGCTGTGCATTTCCCCTCCTTCTCCTGACAGTCACCCAGTTACCTGTCTCCTGCAACCTCGGGGTGACTACCTCGCTGTAGTTCCTGTCTATCACCTCCTCATTCTTCTGTATGAATCAAAGGCCATCGAGCTACCAGTCCAGTTCCTTAATATGTTCTCCTAGTGTCGTGGTTTCTTGAAGTAACCAGGAGACGCAGAAGGTTCTTCGAGAAGATTAAGCCTTTATTTGCAAACAAAAGCTGAGACAATTAATGAGCGTGTCACAAATTGTCCGCCGAGCCCTAGTTCACAGTATTCTTTATAGTAATTTCTTATCTTAGTTTCATTGGCATATACTTGTTCTAGTGCCTTGACTGGTTCTCACACCATCACACCATCGCACGATCCTGTCTACTCTACTCCTTAGAACACGTGTCCCCCTTCCCGGCCTTGACTGGTTCCCATACCATCACACCACTCCACGATTCCGTCTACCACCGTTATCTCTACATGCTTACTTTCACTGTTAGCTACATTCTCAAGGCACTGATGTGTTCAATAGTACAGAGGCAATACAGAGATTTCATTCTGGCTAATAAGTTGGATACATAGTAAATAGCAAACACAAGGCTGGTCACATAGTTCTGGCCACACAGCAAACGTTGCAACTTTATTCTCCAATATTAGCTGCAACTCTTTTTCAAGAAAGAGTTAGATAGAGCTCTTAAAGATAGCGGAGTCAAGGGAAATGGGGAGAAGACAGGAACGGGGTACTGATTGGGGATGATCAGCCATGATCACAGTGAATGGTGGTGCTGGCTCGAAGGGCCGAATGGCCTACTCCTGCACCTATTGTCTATAACTCGGTGCACCTGGAGCAAATGTGGTTATCTGAGGGACTGGAGGTCTCCCAGACTTCCCACATGTCACACTGAGTACAAAACACTGCTCACAGAGCCACTCTCACTAAACTGCTATGTCCCAGCAGATGAGGGATGAACCAACAAGCACAGAGAGGGAGTACCGGCGGTGCGCTGCTTTTTTAACTCAACCATTTCTCGTTGAACTTTTTTAAAAACTGGTTTACCTCACTGCACTTCAACAGATAAGTAGTTGTCTTGGGTAAATTTTAGAAAT
This sequence comes from Hemitrygon akajei, assembly GCF_048418815.1. Taxonomy (NCBI): domain Eukaryota; kingdom Metazoa; phylum Chordata; class Chondrichthyes; order Myliobatiformes; family Dasyatidae; genus Hemitrygon; species Hemitrygon akajei. The sequence continues at coordinate 129,174,296 of NC_133132.1, forward strand.
ACCTCATCACCACTCTTATGTTTTGTAACATAAAACTTAATACTAATTGCAAGAAAAGTATGGGAGACTAGGAGAACGGGACTCAGTTTGCTTTTTCTTTAAGGAAGACGAGCAAGTATGATGTGGCGGTGTAATGACATATATGCAATATACGTACTTTTGCACATAACCTGCAATGCATTCTTTAAACAACAAAGAATGTTTAATCAAGCAATATATTTACAATATTTCTCAAATATTAAACCCACAACAAATGCAACAGAAGAGCGCTGCAAAATAAATAAAACCAGTGAGCAGGAAATAATGCAACTCGAACTAATTCAAGGACCAGGTTTTCAAATATAAATAGCATACAATTATATAACCCTGTAACAGGCACCGTTATTCTAAGGAGGAGAATATAACAAGAAGCCTTACTCTGATCACCTTCTGTTAAATGTCATTTAGGAGATCAGTATGCCTGAAATGTTAAGTTTACTGCTTTCAATTTTGTTTTTCTCATTGTGAAGGGTACCAAAGATAAACCCTTACAAAATTACCAAACACCAAAAGAGAAGGCGTGGTTATAATTTAATGCACGTTAGAAATACTTTATAAGTTTTCAAGGTTATAAAAATGTCACACCATCACTTTATTTTAATTATTGCATAATCCTTCCACTAAAGATGATTCTGCTATGAGTCATTCAGCTACAATGCTTCATTACCCCTCCAGCTGCTCCATTAACATTTGTGATGCCTTAAGCATCATGATTCACAGCAACCCACCCACCACAGCTACAAAATCTCCTTACTCACTATGATTAATATTTTTTAACCCAATGAAAGGCTTATCTCTCTAGGCCAAAGCCCCAGCAGGCTTCATCCATCCCACTGAGTTCATCTCAACTCAATTTCATCACTACATGTGCATGGTGGGCTACTAGAAAGATTTTTTTTATCAACAATATGGACACAATGCAAAAGGAAGACTTTAGTGTCCTTTATATCCTGAAATTTAGAAAACTATCCTCTATAACCTCTGACAGACAAGTTTTTCTACCAACTGGAGCACTTTGTAAAGAAATTTCAAAGCTACCTCTCTCATTCACTGTCCTTCATGACTATTCTATGAAACTTGTATGCATCTCTCTCCTACTCCTTCCCCAGTATTTATGTTAACACTTTAGTCATCTAGGCCCATGTTTTGGAATTCCCTGCCTAAATCTTTACTCTCTAACTACTTGGAGAGGGTGCTCCTCACCTCCTGATATCTCCCTTTTTGTCTCAGATGGCATTTCATTGGACCTTGGAATATTTTACAGTGTTAACATTATTATTGCAAACAGTGAAGATTTTTTACTCTTTTGGCACATCTGAGCTGTGATAGCTCAATGTGTTAAGAAGCTCTATTGAGATGCAATAGCTAGCCCTAGCATACTACACGCCGGACTGTTTTTTTTTATTTGCTTGAGTGGGTACCTACTGTGTTACATTGGAACACTAGGATCTGACGCAGGAGTGGGCCATATGGCGACTTGAGATTTCTCCAATTATGTTGATTATCCTATTTTACTTTATAAGTACAGATCTGTGATTGAGTTGAATTAAAATGATCTGTCTATTACAGATGGTTTCAGTTATTTTAGTTTAATTATGCTTCATAAGGGAAGATGATAGATAAAAAGATGTTTGGACAAATAAAATAGCAACAATAAGTTTGCCAATCACAAACAAGAGAAAATCTGCAGATGCTGGAGATCTGAACAACACGCACAAAATGTCAGCAGGTGAGGTAGCATCTATGGAACAGAGTACGGTCAACATTTTAGGCCAAAACACTTCGGCAGGACTGGGATTTCAGCCTGAAATGTCAACTGTACTCTTTTCCATTGATGCTGCCTGGCCTGCTGAGTTCCTCCAGCATTTTGTGTGTGTTGACTAAGATGTGTGTATCTTTTTGAAATACCTTTGACACTAAAACATGATGTTTGAAGTAGATGCTTCTAGAACTTCTTTTGAAAATATATTTCATTCAACACAACTGTTGCAATCTGAAATTTTGTGCTGAGCAATATTTTAAATTGATTTTTGTTTGATTCCATAGATAATAGTTCAACTTTTAAAGAAATTTAGGATAAAAAAAAATGATCAAAGTCATCCACCAGTGCTGTAGCAATGAAAATTAGATGCAAACATTATATAAGTGATGTTTTATTTAACAACTTTTCAATAAGAGGGTTACATAAATTATATTGCATTTTTAATATTTACAATATGCCAACTTTAATTGTAGCTTCCTTTAGGTTTCACCAGGAGGTGTTTTCATAGGGTTGACTTCTAGTTAATCAGCTTCATTAACCTCATTACCATTCAAAATTGTTCAAATGTTCCCACACAAGTAATAATCACCAAATTCGGCAGAGCTATGGATGCAATATTGCAAAGCTAAGGGGAAAAGTTTGACAAGTTCCTGAGAAGTTGATATGAATGTTTTATACATCTGCTCTGCTGGTTCTGGGCAACCTGCTTTGGCTAACTGATACAAAACATTTGTACTGTGCAAGTATAGGAAATGTGCAAAATAACTTTAAGAAGCAAATCTCACGGTTCAAATATTTCTTACAGATGAATGTGTTAACTTTTTTTTTGTTAATGACAGAGTCATAGAAAAGCACAGCACAGAAACAGGCCATTTGGCCCATCTAGCCAATGCTGAATCATTTAAACAGCCTACTTCCATCAACTTGCACCCATACCAAAGTCCACCATACCCCTACCCTCCATATAGCTATCCAAACTTCTCCTAAATGTTGAAACCGAACTTGCATGCACCACTTGCAATGGCAGCTTGTTCCACACTCTCATGACATTCTGAGTGAAGATGTTTCTCCTCATATTCCCCGTATACTGTACTCCTTTCTCCCTTAAACCATGACTTCTGGTTGTAGTCCCTCCCAACCTCAGTGGAAAATTATAACCGTCATAATTTTGTATACCTCTATCAAATCTCCCTTCAATCTTCAATGTTGCAAAGAATAAAGTCCTAACCTATTCAATCTTTCCTTATAACTCCAGTTCTCCAGACCCAGCAACATCCTTGTAAATTTTCCCTGTGCACTTTCAAACTTATTTATATCTTTCTTGTAGGTAGATGAACAAAACTGCACACAATACTCCAAATTCGGTCTCACCAACATCTTGTACAATTTCAACATAACATCCTATTTCCTAAACTCAATACATTGATTTATGAAGGCCAATGTGCCAAAAGCTTTCTTTATGACCTTATCTACCTGTGATGCCACTTTCAATGAATTATGGACCTGTAATCCAAGATCCCTTTGTCCTACCACACTCCTCAGTGCCCTACCACTCATTGTGTAAGACCTACCCTGGTTGGTCCAACAGAAATGCAAAACTTGTCTGCACTAAATTCCATCTGCAATTTTTCAGCCAACTTTTCTAGTTGGTCCAGATCCTGCTACAAACTCTAATAGCCTTCCTTGCTGTCAACTACATCCCCAATCTTGGTGTCATCTGCAAATTTGCTGATCCAGTTAACCACATTGATATAGATGACAAACAACAATGGACCCAGTGCCACTCCACTAGTCACAGGCCTGCTGTCAGAAAGGCAACAATCTACTACTACTCTCTGGCTTCTCCCCAAAGCCAGTGTCTAAGCCATTTTGCTACCTCATATTGAATGCTGAGTGACTGAACCTTCTTGACCAACCTCCCATGCGGGACTTTGCCAAATGCCTTGCTAAAGTCCATGTAGACAACATCTACTGCCTTGCCTTCATCAACTTTCCTGGCAGCTTCTTTGAAAAATTCTGTAAGATTAGTTAGACATGACCTACCTTGCACAAAGCCATGCCGACTCTCTGGCATTTATCATTGCAATGGAGCTCATTATCCGAGCATCACAATGGGTGGTCGGAGGGAAACGCTTGAAGAATGGGCTACATCTTCCTCCAATCAGGGCGTATATGGATGACATTACCACAATAACAACAACAAAAGCATGCACCAAACGCCTGCTGGATAAACTCTAGGGAAATATCAAATGGGCACGAATGAAGATCAAACCTAGTAAGTCTCGCAGTATCTCAATTGTCAAAGGCCGGCTCACTGACATAATGCTGAGCCAATACCAACTGTCCTGGAGAAGCCCATCAAAAGCCTCGGACGCTGGTACAACACAGACGTCAGAGATACCGAGCAGGTGGAACAACTAAGGCAGGATACAATCAGTGGCCTCAAGCTAATCAACAACACGGCTCTCCCAGGAAGGTTGGAGCTTTGGTGCTGCCCTGACCTATGTGGCCAGTTACCATCTATGAGGTCACAATGTCTCATGAAAATCGACTGGAGAGGCTGGTGAACTCGTGAGGAAGTGGCTTGGGTTACCGAGTTGCCTTAACAGCATAGGACTTTACGGGAACGGAGCCCTTTCTCTGCAAATTTCTAGCCTGGTGGAGGAATACAAGTGTGCCAAAGCAAGGCTGGAAATGACACTCAAAAAATCTCAGGACCCAATTGGAAGAGGCGTTGCTCCTGCTCTAGCAACAGGGAAGAAATGGACCCTCGCCGCAGCAGTACTGGACGCAGAAGCCGCCCTCCCACACCAGGACATAGTGGGCTATGTCCAACAGGGCAGAGGAGGCTTTCACCTTGGAGTAATGAAACCTACCTGGCCAAAGGCTACTACAACACCGGCACCTGGTGGAGGAGATGCGCCCCCAAGAAGCAGCAGCCAGATGTGCCAAAGCAATATCCCAAGCCAGGCAAGGCTGCTGGATGAGGTGGGAGAGTGTTGAAAGGAGGAAAATCACATGGAGTGAGCTGTGGAGCATGGAGTCAAACAGATTGAGCTTCATCATTAGAGCAATATATGATATCCTGCCCTCTCCTACAAACCTAAATCTTTGACTGGGAGAGGATCCAGCCTGTCCTCTGCGCGCAGTTCCAGCATCCCTCAAGCACATCTTGGTTAGTTGCAAGACCAGCCTAACACAAGGCAGATACACCTGGCCAGACAGCCAAGTGCTGAGGAGTTTGCCAGCTGAACTTGAATGTAAGAGAGTAACCACCAACGCCGGGGCTCTCAATGCCCAGACAACAGTCCCACAACTACCATCCTTCATCCGGGAAGGAGAGAAACCGGGGGCTAATCCCTTGCCTCATGACTCATGCCCACTGAGTGTAGCCAGGGACTGGAAAACGCGTGTCGATTTAGGCCAGAAACTTACCTTCCCATCTGAAATTGCAACAACCAACCTGCGGCCTGACCTGGTCCTTTGGTCCAATTCCTGTCTGATCATTGAGCTGACGGTCCCCTGGGAGGATGCTGTGGATGGGGTTTACGAACGGAAAAGGCTGCGATATGCCAACCTAGCAGATGAAGCAGGGGAGCGAGGCTGGAAAGTAAAACTGTGCCCAGTTGAGGTGGGGTGCAGGGGCTTTGTAGTTAGTTCCACCGTAAGGCTGCTGAGGGAAGGAGGAGTCAGAGGGCAGGCCCGTAGGAAGGCAATGAAAGTACTTGCTAATGTCGCCGGAATGAGCAGTCACTGGCTGTGGCTGAAAAGGGATGCTGTCTGGGCTGCCAAGTGACCATCTAGAGACTAACCAGGTCTGATCAGCCTGTGGTGGGCCTGCCTCGGCTGAGGGTGTCTTGTGATAAAAGGCCAAAACACCCAGTGACGTTGAGGTACACAACTGAAGATGTGTTGTAATGGTGGTAATATCATCTAGTGGTCATCTTTAAGAACTACTTCCACTCAAGTCAAGTGCAGTGCAGAAACTTTAGGGATTGTAACATCCAGTCTTATTAATCAAACATCAGTATGTTTATCTAAATACTCATTTATCCAGTCCAAAAGAATACTTTCCAATAACTTTGCCACTACTGATGTCAGGCTCATCGGCATATAATTTCCTAGTTTAGTTTTAGAGCCTTTGTTAAACAGTAGAACAACATTAGCTATCCTCCAATCCTCCAATGTCGTTGAAGATTATTCAGATATCTCTGCTAGGGCCCCTGCAGTTTCTGCGCTTGCTTCTTACAGGGTCCGATGGAACACTCCAGCAGACCTGGGGTATTTATCCACCCTAATTTGCCTCAAGACAGCAAACACCTCCCCTGTGGTCTGCAAGGGTCCATGAAGCTGATGTGCATGGCCTCACTTCTATAGACTCCGTGTCTGTCTCCAGAGTAATTGTAGATGCAAAACTTCCATTTCAGATCTCCTCCATCTCTTTTGGCTCCACACATAGATTACCATTCTGATCTTCTAGAGAACCAAATTTGTCCCTTGCAATATTTTTGCTCTTTGCATCTGTAGAATCCATTAGGATTCTCCTTCACCTTGTCTGCCAGGGCAACCTTCAGTCTTCTTCTAGCCCTCCTGATTCCTTTCTTAAGTGTTCTCTTGCATTTTTGTTCTCCACAAGAACCTCCTTTGTTCCAAACTGTCTAAACCTGTTATCTTTACCTTTTATTCTGAAAGGCTCTGACTCTAAACATTTCATTTCTGAAGGCTTCCAATTACCAAGTACACCTTTGTCAGAAAATAGCTTGTCGCAATCCACACTTGCCAGATCCTTTCTGATACCATCAAAATTAGCCTTCCTCCAATTTAGAATCTCACCCTGCAGACCAGACCTATCTTCTTCCATAGTTACTTTGAAACTGATGGCATTATGATCATGAGATGCAAAGTGTTCCCATAAACAAACTTCTGTCACCTGCCCTATCTCACTCGCTAATAGCAGATCAAGTATTGCGCACTCTCTCATTGAAATTTCTATGTACTGATTAAGGAAACCTTCCTGAACACATTTGACAGACTTTATCCCACCCAGTCATTTACAGTATGGGAATCCCAGTCAATATGAGGAAAGTTCAAATCACCTACTATAACAACCTTCTGTTTCTTGCAACAGTCTGTGATCTCTCTACAAATTTGTTCCTCTAAATTCTGCAAGCTGTTGGGTGGTCTATGATATAGCCCCATTAATGTGGTCATACCTTTCTTATTCCTGCGTTCCACCCATAAAGCCTCATTAGACGAATTCTCCAGTCTGTCCTGACGGAGATTTTGAATGTTTATTGTAATGCTGAATGTAAAGAATATCATTAAGCTTATTAGCTTGGAAAGCAAAACAGAAAAAGAACAACATGATATTGAACTATACATGATTTTATAAATGATGTGATGTTTTTCATTTTACTGTGTTGAGATAAAATAGATCAGTCATTATTTATATGTTTATTATGGAGCTTCTTAGTTCACATCCACACTAGCAACTCCATTACTCCTCCCCCAAAGGACTCAAGGCAGGTGTATTCATAATAGTTATGTATTATATAACCTTACTCCCTGTTTCTGTGTCTATTCCACCTTCTTAATCAACTGAATTTAATTGTTCAGTAATTGGTCCCATGTACCAAACCCTTAGATTTCCTCTCTAAAGCTCCATACTACCTTTGAATTTCCTTATGTAGCCTGGAGTCAAATTTTGTTTGATAAGAACCTTGAGACATCTTCCTACATTATTGATATTGTTTATATAGGTGCTGTTGTGATATTAATTTGGGCTTTCAATAGCATAGATTTGTGGTTTAAGTGCTGACAGTCAGGCACAGTTTAACTCTGATCAACAGAATCTGATGAAAGATATTTCCATGCCCTCCACAGTGTTTAATAAAATATTAGATGTGGTTTCATGTAATGTTTAATTTTCTGTTCCATTATGCATTTCTGATCTTAAATACTTAGGGGTCCTTAAATGGGTAGATCTGTCTGAAGGCTGACCAGAGACACAGTTGCTGTTTTTCCATTTTACCGGAGGAAGGGTCGAGATTGGAATTTAAAACGTAGGCTACTTTGATTTGATTGGTGTCTGTTATTGGACAGGAGGCATAGAGGTGTTAAAGTTTCTCAAACCCCCACGTAGCTTGCATGCTGCGCTCTGTCCCTTTATTCTCCAGCATCCTTGAGTGATGTTCGTTACTCCTCTCCTGTTCAGCTGATCTCAGAACAGGCTCTGACTCAGATGTGGGGGCGTCTCCCAGGCCTCAACACCCACTTTGTACATCTGCCACCTCTGGAAAAGCTGCCGCTTAGCATTCAGTTAATATCCTGCCATCCCACAAACATTATTGTTTCCTCTCTCACTTCCAGGCCCTTGTATTGGTAAATGTGTGAGTCACAAAGAGCTAGATCTCTGTATTTTCAGCCTGTTAACACACAAACACTCATATGAGAGTATACAGAAGATCGCATCCTATGGACTGTAAATTAATCTCATGGACATTATAACAGTAATTATAATATTATAATAACATTATATTAAGAATTTTAATCATTATTTTAGATTTTCTTCTTACACTTGATGAATGTCAGATGCATTATACTTAAACCATTGTCTTGACTATTCTCCAACATAAGGCATACAATCCATAGCATTTGCCAGATAAATTCTGAGAACTCAGTGGCTTTGATCGGCAAAACATTCAAACGTATAACAAGGTATAACAGCTTAATAATTTTTTTTCCTTTATTGAGACATTGCTTGTTTTCTGTCAGCATGGGGAGAAAGTGATTAATCTGTCCCATTCCAAGAGGAGTGAAGGAGAAAGTTTTGGAATCAGTTGTACCTGGACTCTTCTTTCAGAGAGTTCACCTGGACATGGCTGCTAAAGCGAGTTTGAAAGGAACTTTACTCTGCAAAGGTGTACTGGCACAATTGTATATTGTTTTTGAAAATATCTGTCAGTTTTGTACCCCTAGTTTAGGAGCCAGATTGTGGATACTGCCCTAATTAATAAGCTAAGGAGGACAAGGCTGTGTTTGCGTATGTACAATGCATTGCTTCTAAGAAATCAGACCTGTTTACATAACCTCAAGTGTCTCACAGAGGTAAGTCATAACCAACAGCAGCATGTTAAAATAACATTTTTACAATGAATTATAACCTATGTCTATTCAGGATACTGATTATATCCATCACTTTTTCTTTATATCTAATATATAACCTATCACTTATATGTCTCTGTCAGATGCATAAAGACTGCCTTTTAAGTCAGGGTAGTTTCTGGGACATGAACTAATTAATTGCCTTCCCATAATACTCACTTACTCATGATCCTTTCTATCAATTTCAATTTTCTACTACCTCTGAAAAATGCTATTAGACCAGCAATCCAAATTTAACAGAAAGTGCAAAATTTCTAAATTGGATCATGGTTTCAAAGTAACTACCGTAGATTCCGGATTTTAAGCCGCTACTTTTTTCCCACATTTTGAACAGCTTTGAACTTTGCGGCCTATAATCCGGAGCGGCTAATACATGATTTTTTTTCATGCCGCCTCGTAAACATTTTGCCTCGTAACAGTAGACCAATAAAATCGATGAGTAGTTCACAGAGGTCCAATGAAATTGTACGATAAATCAAGCGCACTTTCACAATTTAATTATTGTAAATCAGTCATTTGTACTCACCCTCATCAACATGGAAAACACTCGAAGCATTGTGCTGCCTTATGGCAGTTACTTAGTTTATAATATTTTCGCTTAGTAATTCATTTTCTAGTTAAAGTTAGAAGAGTTTTAACTATATTTGTTTTCTGTACTACATCGCGGGATGCTATGACGTCACACCCGGTTTCGCGGTGTCTTGTGGGAAAATGCCGGTTTGCGATGAAACGGGACGGAGGGAGGGAGCGCATTACGCGAGCGGCTTTGGATCTGAGCGAACGCTGCTTTTAAGTTAAAGGTGATCAATAACTTTTCCTGGTAGGCTGCAATATATATATTTTTTACCAGTCGTTAGGAGATATTGGAATGTTGTTCAGTAAAGAAGTATACGCAACGTATATTTAAAAGTAGCCGCGTACGGGCACGGTTCGAAAAAAAGCATTTGCAATATGTATTTGTTTTTGTTACCATATGGATTTAATTAAAAGTTAAAAAAATCCTCACGTGTAATATCTTTCTGTGTAAATATCTCATATTACAACGTGGGACACCTGCGGCCGAAAATCCGGTGCGGCCTAAAATCCGGTGCGGCCTTTACAATTAAAAAATTGATTTTATTTCTAAAATTAGAGCCAGCGGCTTTTAATCAGGTGCGCTCTGTAGTCCGGAATCTACGGTATCTAAGCACTTCTCCATGAAGCAAAAAAAATTGTTTCAATCACTTCATCTGGCTTTCTTTTCTAAATATATAGTTGTGTCTTGACAATCTCTAAAATATCTCATGGTGAATGTTAATGGAATTGATTGAAAATCTTGGCAATGTAATGTCAGTATCAAGCTCTGTGTGGTAACTACAGAATGATTCTTAAATCCCTCAATTCATATCCTGATCTGTGGTTTAGTTTCTTTGCCTTGCAGTGGACAACCAATGCTCTCCAACCCTAAGATTAACTTCAAACATTGTGCTGATGATTGCTTGGAGCTTATGCTCTCAAGCACTATATCAAGACTTGCTGAGTCCATCACTTCACAATAGATCCTTTGATTATCATACAGATTTAGTAAACTTGCATTCAGTGTTAAAGGTGAAACATACATGTGCTAATTCACAACACCATTTAGTCACTTGCATTGTAATTTCATGCCTTCTCAAATTCTAGGGAATCTTCAACATTCAACACTGTGGAAACCTCATAATAACTTGGCTCTGGCCAATATTCTTCTTTACCTCCTTCAATTTGGAAGATTACAGCAATTGTCTACAGCATGCCTGTAAGTATACACACTTCAAAACGTTCAAAGCAAGTGATCAGATTATGGATACTTAAAAACATTTTTGTGTCCCTTGCATGAACATTTGTGGTGCACCAATCTTTTAAAAGTTTGATTTTTAACTATTGTTGTTGATAGTGCTAGAGTGTTGTTGATTTTAAATGTTTTATTTCATGAGAAAATTGAAATACCTAACTTCAATAATTTGACATTCATCATAAATATTTCTTGTAGTATTTCCTTAAGAATTTGAAACCTCCATTTTATTCTCCAAGTATTTCCAATCTTCTAAAAGCATGGCTAATTTATTAAAAAGTATAATTATTATTATTATTGAAAAGCGATGCTTCTCAAAAGAAAAATCTCTGAAAATCTGAATTGAATTGAATTTTGAATTGAATTGACTTTATTTCTTACATCCTTCACATACATGAGGAGTAAAAATCTTTGTTACATCTCCATCTAAATGTGCAATGTGCAACTTATAGTAATTTATAATAAATAGTATATTAGTGGTTACTCAGTAATAAATTAAAATTTGAAAAACATTAAATAAAAGGGAATGCGTGAATACTATACATTCCTTTACTCAATGTTACATTTCTACACTTTTTCAGCTTCTCTCTTTATATGAATAAATTCATTGTTTTAGGTTTAAAAAATATCTGCATAAGGTGTATTAAAATATAAATTGTTGCAATAGTCTTTGCATCCTTCTGCAGTTTATGTAATATACACAGATACTGCAGCAGTAACAATTCCGGCAGACTTTGGAAACTATGGCTTGTAAATGATTGTCATATTCAGTCCTGATATTTGTCACAATATTCTCCGCATGTCATTCAGTTGATGATCACAGTTCTGCCTGTTGTTCCTGTAAAGCAGAAGAGCACATTAAGTATTTAAATGAGAAATTGCATTTCATAATTTTTTTTAGGAGAAAAACAGTTTCTATGGATTTAATTTTGTTTCCAGGTGTTAAGATATGATTATATCTTTTCCAAATGCTCCATTAAACAAAGTAATTTAAGTGGACTTCAACCCTGAGAATCAGGCGAGCAGGTTTGGTTGACCTGCTCCTGTGGTTCTGAAGGAGCATTCACAATCAGCAGATGTCATTTCAGTAGTCTCTTTCTGCTGGGCATCTCTGCCAGTATGTCATTATAGGTCTTTTAGAGGAGCTAGCAGATGTGAAGCTGGTGGTTGCTTCAATGGGGCAGTGATGTGGCTCTTTTTCTGTTTGGAAAGCAACTACCCTGGGCAAAGATGAAAGGAAATCGATTCTAAATGCTCTTTTGTCACAATGGTCACTGTGATCAACGGTGATACTATTTTGCCCTATCTACAGCCAAACTGAGATTACTTCATGCTTGGGTATTTTCAGGTTTTACTGTAAGAAGGATGAAAGAGACAACATTTCTGGAAATCCTATGTCTGTTGTCAGAATGGGCTTGGAGACAGCTGCAAAAATTCCAACTTTAGTTTTGTACAGAGAGGGGCAGAGACATGGCAGAACCAGTTCACAACTCAAAGTCCAGCATAGTCTTTCCCTCAATCCAGCACACATCATGGTGCCTCACTTGAGAATTCTGTATTTCTTATTTCTTTAAAATAAAATATAGAATGCTTTGTGTCTATATTACAAAAAAACTAGACATATTCTGATGAAGGATCTCAGACCCAAAGCACTAACTTTGCTTCCTTTTCCCTAGGTAATGCCAGACCTACTGAGTTTTTGTGGCATTTTCTGTTTTTAATTCAGACTTGCAGTTTTTAAAAATGATGTTCATAAAAATATTTGTTCTCTTTCCAATTTTTCCAATTCCATGAAAGTTCCAATTTTTAAGAAATCATTAAACATAAACACAAGAATATAAGCAAATTGTACCAGGAGTAGGTCACTTGTCCCTCCTTTCAATATGATCGTGGCAGCTCTACCCCAGGCCTATACCTTCACTGTGCCAGATGTCCAATGTCCTTAATCCCCTCACCTCTCAAAAATGAATCTACTTCCACTTTAAAGTCTTTCTCATGATCTAGCTTCCACAACTGTCAGGAGCAGATAATTCCAGAGATTCACCACCCTTCGAGAGAAGAGGTTTCTATGAAGCTCAGTTTTAATTGACTCGCTCCTTATCTTGAAACTATTTGCCCTCATTCGAAACTCTCATTGGTGAAAGCATCCTGCCGTCTACTCTGTAATGTCTCCTTAGGATTCAAATTCAGCACGACACTTTATCCTGGGTACTTTAAATGCTCAGGTGCCATCAAGGTGACTGAAGTGAACTCCTCGGTTGAAATACGATTTTAATCAGCTTTAAGAGCAATCTACTACATTTGTACAAGAGTTGAAGCTTGCATTATTCTACTGTATGGAGAAAGATGTTGGGCTGATTCCTATTTACAGTGCCTTCTGATATTAACGAGGCTGCATGGCACTTTAGCTTTTGTGCCGGATCCAATGTCCTCTGCTAATGGCAATAGAAGATGAAGAAATAAACAAGTTCCTGCTAAAGATTTCACACCCTACTTAAGCACAGACAAGAGAAAATCTGCAGATGCTGGAAATCCAAAACAACACAGACAAAATGCTGGAGGAACTCAGCAGGCCAGGCAGCATCTATGGAAAAAAGTACAGTTGGCGTTTCAGGCCGAGACCAGGGCCAATTCCTCCAGCTTTTTGTGTGTGTTGCTTACACCCTGCTAAGTATAGTTTTTCCTTTAATATTACTTCTGCTGAGTACTTGAGGAGGTTTCTTGAAATGCATCTTTTGTGAGTTTCTGGGCTGGATTATCAAGTCTACCAATAACTGTTAACATTTTGCCTGGGAATTATCTGAATGCCATCTGAAATAAATGCATCCTGTGCCACGCTTTCTATGCCAACTTATCAGGGGTAAGTGGTGCTTGGTCAGGGGCACCTTGACAGGAGACTCCCAGGAGGCACAGGAGGCAAACATGATCAGCATTTAAAGGAAAGTGGGACAGGAAGTGGGGGTGACTCTTGTACTTTTACCCTCCCTGTTGGTTCATGATATCACTCTTACTCAGGATCTCCTTCACTAGTCAAACCTTTCACTTGGTCTCTGAGCCATCCATTCTATCTATTGGAAGGGCACCATAGGAAAGGAAGGCATTGGCAACATCTACTCAAATGGAGTACTGCTTCTCACCATGTGCTGAGCAAAATCTTATTATCAAGAACATACTCTTAAGCCAGAAAAATAAATTCAGTGCATCTTGGCAGTACCTCTGATCTCAACAATGGAATCTCATTGACTATGTCATTGCCTGAGCTAGGGACCACCCTGTTATCGATATCACAAGGGCCATGTTTGGCACAGATGACTGCTGGACCACCACCACGTCCATCAGACTCATGAAAAAGAGGAATGTTCATAAGAAGCAGACCAGGCCAAGGCTAAACTTTGAGAGACTGTTTGACACTGTCACCCAAGCCTTGTTTGGGGTAAACCTTCAACAGGAACATCCAAAGGATAGCAAAGAATCTGCTTAAATCTACCGTTCTCAAACCTGCAAACACATTCTTGGGTACAAGTCCAGAAAACATCAGGACTGGTTTGACATGGAGGTAGAACAACTTATGTCCAAGAAAAGGAAAGTCATTTGTGCCTGGCAAAAAGACTTCAGCAGCAAGGCCAAAAGAGAAGCTTACTCCAGAGCTAAAGTAGTGTGAGGGAGCTAAAGAATTCTCGGTGGACTGAGAAAGCCCTGGAAATCCAGAGACTGGCAGACCCTGGTGACACAAGAAGCTTCTTCAGTGCCACCAAAGCAATCTATGGTCCATGTTACTGTGAATTAAACCCTGTGCACTCAAAGGATGGGAAGAACTTGCTAAATGTACTGACAATGAGAACTCTTTCAAGAAATTCTTAAGCACAAGAGCACTGCTGAACCAAAAGTTATTAACCAAATCCTGCTGAGGCCTGTGAGGGATGACATGGGGGAACCTCCTGTATGCAAGAGGTCCAAGATGCTAACAGGAACCTGAAAAGCAATAAAGTCATTGGTCCTAGCAGTGATCCTCAAGGAAGGTGGACTCCTATACTACATACATACCCTGCTCCTACAGGTCTGGGAAAAGGATAACTGTCCTTAGTGCTCAGGGATGCTCTAATAGTGGGAGGTAAGGCAGCCTGTGGCAATTACAGAGGCAGCTCCCTCCTGTCAACATGCATGTATCATTATCAACTGACTCCATCCGCTATCTGACGTAGTACTCAATGCATCACAGTGAGGTTTCCATCCATCTAGACGTACCGCAGGCATGCCAACTGCATGAAAACACCACAAAAAAGTACAAAGGCTTTCTGCTTGGCTTTCATAGATTTGACAGAGGCATTTGGTACAGTAGACCACCAAGTTCTCTGGCATATACCATGTGGTAAACCATGTATATCTGTCTGGACACGCCCCTCTGCTGACTGCTCCTGTGGCTCCTCCCACAGACCCCTGGATAAAGGTGATTGTGTCACTGCTCCTCCCACAGTCCAGGGCAGTCATCCGGCATGGACGTGCTCCGTTTTACTGCAAATAAATGCCTTTCAGTATTTCCTCTACTTCCAGTCTTTTGGAGTTATTGATAGTGCATCATACCATCAAGACATGGCTGCTCTGACAAGTACTTGTGAATGCTGAGGCCTCTACAGAATCAGAACCCTTCACTGTCAACACAGGAGTCAGACAGAGCTGTATCATTGCACCCACCCTATTTGCCTTCTTTATTGCTGCTATTCTTCACCTCAATGGCCAAGACCAGTCACAGAGAATCTCAATCATGCCTAGAATGGACAACAAGCTTTTCAACCCCAACTGGTTCAAGGCCAAGAACAAGGTCAGCACCTGAACTATCACGGAGCTTCAGCATGGGGATGACAACGCCATCGCCAGCACCTCTGAAGAAGACCTCCAATATATTCTGAAAGCCTTTGCCAAGGCACATAGGACCCTGGGTCTTGTTTAGAATATAAAAAAACACAGGTCCTATATCAGCTACCACTCAACCAGCTATTTACCCCACCCTCCATAAAACTTGACAATATCACCCTTAAAAATGTAGACCACTCTCCCTACTTTGGCAGCATTCTCTCAAAAGCAGACATCTATTTATGATTAAGGAAAATAGTTTTGAAGACCATGACGTTCAGGTCCAAACAAAACTTTTGGTCTTTAAAGCAGTCGAACTTCCTACATTCCTGGACAGGGATGGGCTCCGCCAGGTTTCAGATGCCCAAGACACGCCGTACGATGAGCAATCACCAAAACGATCGGTGCAAAAAGCTTGTCATGACAGTGCTCCGACGGCTCCACCAGGAGTTAAGGGCACACACACACACTTCCTACTTTACTATATGGAGCTGAATCAAGGATCACCTACAATAGGCACCTGAAAGCCCTGGTACAATATCACCAAAAATAATTACCGGAATATTTTGAGGATCAGCTGGAAGGACAGGCACACTAACACCAGTATACTGGAGGAAGCCAACATGAACAGTATCTCCATCACATAAAGCAACACCAACTCCACGCAATACCTAACTCCTGTCTCCTCAATCAGATCCCTTACTGCCAATTGAAGGAAGGTCGGCAAGCCCTGGTTGGCAAAGAAAATGCTTCAAAGATGATATCAAAATCATCCTGAAGAAATTCAACATTTACATCCAAAATCTGGGATGGCACTGCACTCAGTAGATAGATCTGGAGGAAATCTGTTCAAGAGGGAGCTGCGCTACATGAGAGCGACCTCCGCTGTGCCTCAGAGAACAAACAGCAGCTGCAGAAGGAGAGACTGACTAGTCAAAGGACCTAACAATGAACCACAGCCACCACTTACACTTGTCCAGACTGACCAGAATATGTGGATCCCGGATCAGCCTCTATGGTCACCTGAAGACCCACCAATAGCTAATCACTCAGGAGAACATCGTACTCAACTCGAGTGATCGTACCACCGCCGTTGCCATGTGTCATTCTGCGGAAGTGTGTAGGCCTGGTACCACCCTATGAATTCTTTCAGCATTTAAATGGCAAACCCAAATGTTTTTCACACATTCAGGCAATTTAAAATGATCATATTAAGCAAATAGACCTAAATTTGCATGCTGCCTCCAGGTTTGCAAGCAGATCTGATTAGCACATCCACTGTTTAGCACCTGTTTGCAGTTTTGTACCAATTAACTTTCAGTATCTTCGAGCATTAATCACATATTGATTTTAATGGTATATTTAGAATTCTGAATGTAATAATTAGATGCCTGAATCACAAATATTCTTTACATGAACCCTTATTACTTGCAATAGAGAGAGTACAACAAAGGTTCCTGGGATGGTGGCTTATCAAGTGAAGAACGATTAAGCAGAGTAGAACTATACCCTTGTGACATTCGTAAAATGAGATGTGTTCTCATTCAAATTCTCACTGGGCTTGGCACATAAATGTAGAGTTGATGTTTCTCCTGTGTTGGGAAAGCTGTGCAATCTCAAGTTAAGGGATAAACCATTCAGGACTGAGGCAGAATTTCTTCATTTGGTAGATAGTGAATTTTTTCATTTGGAAGAGCTATGGAAGTTCAGTGACTGAATATGTTCAGGATAAAGATTTGTAGATTTTTAGATATTAAGGGGATTAAGAGCTGTGGATGTTCCATAGGAAAGTGTTGCTGAGATTTTAAAAAAATCATCTACAATCTGATTGAAGCTAGAGCAGGCGTTAGCCTGGTCCTGTTTTTGTTTGTCTTCCTATGTGCTCTTTTCACGAATGGTACAAATAGCACAAAATTGCCTCACAGACAGCAAAACTGAACCAGCAGCATCCAGCCACTGCCCAAACACAGGAAGGACTTCCAGTCAATATTCCAAAAAGTAGTGAACCTACCTCCAATACTACACATAAGATGTTCTCGCTCAGGGCCATATTGGTGTCGTGATCAAAGATTAAAGCTGTGTGATGCAGAGTGAAGGTGTGGTCACACCAACACAGCCTGCAGAAGTAGATTTCTCCCCGCCTTGTATCATGATCAGAAACTGAAATGGTAATTAAATATAGGCATACATTAAGCACTCTCTGGCCCCAGAGTTCTTGAGCTAGTGACAAATGCTTCTGCTTAATGACAGGAATTCACAATGGTATTCATAAAGGAGAACTGTAATTGCAGGAAAAAAGCCGTGCACAAAAATAATTTTAGCCAGCAGTAAGGCACCAATCAGAAAGTCCATTATTGCCACCTTGGCTGCCATCTGTTACTAGGCAACCATAAATCCGAGACTCTTTGATGTGTCAGAGTCAGATCATACACCTATTTTCTCTTAATTTGATTCCTGTATTGAGCTGTTGTAGGACATCCATTGATGAAACCAATTACACTTATTACACCAAATAAAAGTATTGTACTTGCATTATCATCGAAAGAAGGCCTTTTGTTTAGAAAAATGTTCAATGAATCTTCTGTATATAGTCAAAATTAATGTATTAAATTAACTCCATTTCAGTTTCTGAAGAAGTTCTACATACAGACCATGCAATGTTTAACAAATTAAACATCTCCTATGCATTGACTGTTATTCTCCTCCAAAGACACTACCCGACCTTGCTGAGCATCCCCTGTATTTTGCATGTGATGCACTTTTATCATGGATCTAGGTCTAATAATCACCTGTACCCCACTACCCTCCCACCCTTTGGTTTTGCTTACCTTAACAAAGTGAACATCGAGTAGGGAGTACATTGAATTGTGGATGTGGCACCACTCACTCGATGCTATCACTTAGGCGGAATTTTTACTTCTGGAACAAACATGGGACAATCAGCCCTTGTTCCCCCACTGCCTCTTTGCTTTGATCAAACAATTCCATAATAAGTATGTACCTTAGCTCTTGGAGTGCCAGTTTGTTTCTCATTCGGACTTCTTCTGTTATTGGGTAGAACTGGAATATCAATAATCCAATGATTATCAGTCCAGTGGGCGCTGCCCCCACCAGCAGCTTTAGGGTGAAAGCCACAGGGGCCGGCTGAGAGCACGCTCCCGTTTCGTAGCCTGCAAATCTAAGATACAAACAGTGCTCACTATCAAGCCTTCAGGGCATCTATTCTCCCATATACATTTTTCACATTAAAGAATTCTGATTGGAAATGTAATATTAACTTTCTCACATGAGGTAGATCATTGATATCAAAGCAAAACTGCTATTAAATATCAAATCAGAATGCTGTGCAGGCTTTGTGTCAGCTAATTGTAGATGCAATGAAATGATCAGAATCCTAATATAATGCCCTTCGAGTTTGCCGAAATTACTAAGCTCGAGCGAGAATCAGAAGCAGAATGCTCAGTGTCACAGTTAATTTCTGAAGGCCCCTTTAATGTATCATCTTACTGCCTTTCCTCTGAATTGTGCTGCATCAGTGTGAATGGACAGAAAAAGAAGCCGTTATCTAGGGTAGCAGATATCGTATTGATGCAGGGTAGGACTAGGATGGGACAGCTTACGTAGATCTTCACTCTGCACCTTGCTTAATGCTCATGAGTGTGAATTCTTTACCTGCATACACAAGATATTCTTATCCATATTTCACAAAGTTTAAGAAGTACTCGCCTTTACTGTGTTCTCATTCTATTTAGTGAGTCTGAGAATTAATGAGGATGTGTGTTTTAAAAGAGAAATTATTTTCCTTACTACTGCTGCTAGACAGATTTCACAGCATATAATGCAAGTGGATGATAATGAATCTGATTCTTGAAAGATGTATCAGAAACACTTACTCCAGGCTAAGTGTAGAGAACCCGAGAGAAACTCCAGCAGCAAGCTTGGTGAAGAAAACATAAAATGAACAAAATATAGGTTCTAATCCTTTTATGAATGGGTTTTGAAGTCTAAAATCATCCACCACATCAGGAAGCAAAGACCTGAAATGAGAAACAAATAGATCTTTATATAAGGTACTTGCAAACAATGGTATTCTATAAATGCACAGTAGTAAAATGCCAACAAGTTCTTTACATGGTGGTGCATCTGTCATCTGTGGTGCAGAAGTTTTCATTTACCATGAGCGAAGAGGGTGGTAATGCTGACTAGATGCTACTTCGAAAAATAGTATTCCATTGTGTGTGACAAGCTTGAGGGTCTGTCCTGTTATAGCTCATGAGACTATCCCACAGTGCCCACCAACATAACAAGTTCAAAACAGCTTTTGTGGTTTCTTTCTGACAAGGAACATTCTTTGTGAAGGCCTGTACACACAAATCATCTGAGATTGACACTGAGGTGAGGAGATAATCTGTCATTCTTCCGCACTTTTAAAACATTTTTATCAGCAACCAATCCATCATCGCACCAAACTGGTTTGTTAGACCTGTCAAGATTATGACATGTGCAAGGTTACTGCTGTGAGTAGAAATCCTATTGCTTTTCCATTATTTAAATATTCAAAATTGAATATTTTTCCAATAAAACATGTATAAATACACTATTTATAAAATAGCCAAGCATTCTTCAAATGAGAATTTATCTTTTTGATTGATATCAATAAGTTGGAAAGAGCTTTGAGACTACTTGAGTGATAAGTGGTATATCTTGTCTTTTATGCAAAACCATCTTAAAATTTTGTAGTATTTTAATTCAAGAAAAAATAGATTTTATGTAACATTTTGAATTGATGACAGCAATTTTAAATTTGCTGATTTATTCTTTCTTCTGTTTTACGTTACCTTTTTTGAAAAGGTAATGTTCTGCCCCCACCTTAACCCTACAGTTGCACTAAACTATCATCCCATCTTGCTCCACAGGATCTGTCAGTGGGCCACAAGTGATGTATAGACTGCAGACAGCAGAATTAAAGTGCCGTACCCTGGATCACCCACATAACTTTCTGACAGCACGTGCTGTTGGAGGCCTTTTCATGACTTTTAAATGCATCGGCACCACATGCACCAGCCTGGATGAGCGCAGCTTCAACAACCCTCAAAAAACTCAACGGCATGCAAGATGTGGACACCTACTTGATAGGCATCCCATCCATAGACATTCACTCACTCCTCCACCAATGCATAGTGGCAGCAATTTCTCCTGTCCATGCAATGCACTGCAGCAACTCAAGACTCCATAGGCAACACTTTCCAAACCCACCACCACCTCCAGCTAGAAGGACAATAGCAACAAAGGATTAACAGTCCATAAGTTTCTGAACCGCCTCGCTGGCCTACACCACCCCTAGATGCTGCATGATTTTTAATCCATTCTTTTTATTTATTCATAAAATGTGGGCTTTGCCATCCAAGCCACCTCAAAGGTGACGGTAAGCTGCCTTCTTGATCCCACTTTAGCCCTTGAGGTGTGGATATACCCACAATGCTGTTTGGCTCAATTACCTTGAAGGTGCCCTCCCAGCCATACAGCATTCTGACTTAGAAATAGTTTGCCTTTACTTCATCAATCATTGCTCGGCCAAATTCTTGGAACTCTCCTAACACGAATAGGTTACAGGGAAATAGGTGGCAGTATGGGATTGATGGAAATATTCTAAGAGCTGAGATAGACTTGATGAGTCAAACTTCCAATCTTTGCCTCTTGTGAAATATGTTGGTTTTTAAAATGTTGCAAGATCAAAAACTTTACTTATTGGTAAAGTGCCAACCTATATACAGGCTTTTAAGAGGGTAGTGTACCAATTCTGTAACTTAGCCTCTAAGATACTCTGGTCCAGCTGTGGTTCTCTGTTGAATCATTATGCACGGGTAGCCCTGAGATTATTTCTTGTATCATATCAGCACTCATACTGATATGCAGAATGTTTTAACATGATAAGTAACACTGTTCATAAGAACAATGAGTATTTGCAGCAACATAGAAGAAACAAATAAGCAGGATTTTCAGTTCCAGGTTCAGCGCCATCAAATAGCCACATCTAGATCCTAAACCAGTTTGGATTTGAATTAATAGTTTCCTATAGTCTTGATTCCTGAAAACGTGAGAAGCCAAATGTTTGCCTTTTGTGTCACAAGGTAATATAAGAAATATGAAAGGTTTCTGTTACACAGTTTTCTCATAGATTAATGGATTATCTTACCTGGGACAATATTATAGATAGATAGATAAATACTTTATTGATCCCAAAGGAAAGTATAGTGTCAACGTAGCATCACAAGTGCACAGATACACAAATATTAGAAGAGAAGTACAAAAGTATCCCAGGTACTTTGTATATACAGATAAAATTGGTCCATTGGTCCCCACCATTGAATACATTTACAAGGATTGTTGCCACAAGAAAACAACATCATCATCTAAAACCCTCACCATCCAGGACAGGCCCTCTTCTTACTATTACCTTTGGGCAGGAGGTACAGAAGCCTTAAGTTCCACACTGTGGTGAACTACATATACCTGTCTGGACATGACCCCCTGCTGACTGCTCCTGTGGCTCCTCCCACTGACCCCGGTATAAAGGCGATTGAGGCCTGAGCCCTGCCCTCAGTCTCCAGGATGTAGTATGGTGGTCAATTACTGCTTGTTCTTTCTTCCAGCCAATAAAAGCCAATATCTCGCCTCACGTCTCGGAGAGTTATTGATGGTGCATCACACACCACCAGGATCAGGAACATGTATTGCCCTAAAACCCATCAGACTCCTCAACCGGCATGGATGACTTTAATCACCTCCACTCTGAACTGATTCAACAATCTACTTTGAACTTTGCTTTTGAGGCTGGAGGGGGGACAGCAGGAAAAGCAGAGGGCCCTGATATTCACTGATTCACAAAGATGACAGGGCAAGTTGATAAGGCTTAAGAAAGTGTAAGGAATACCAAGCTTTACAAAAAGGGTCCTTTGGAACGAAAACAAGTACCGTAACTAATGATAAACCTTTACAATTTACTGATTAGATCTGTTAGATTAATGTGCATAATTCTGAGTACTAAACTTCACTAAGGCCTTAGGAAGGATACTGGGGAGATGAGGAGTGAAGGTCACATGACAGAGTGGAAACTGGGAATGTTCCCCTTGTAACAGAAAAGGTAGCTTAACAGAGTTTTGAGAGAGGAAGTTGAAGATCGCTTGTGAAACTATGAGTCATTTTTATGAAACAAGTTACCTAGTTATTTTTGTGGTCACCAAAGGCATTTGCATCATTCATTGATTACCATCAAGCCCTACAAAGGTTTTAAATGATTTAATTTAGCCATATCCTGTAAACTTCCTCAAACATAGCAGTTTGATGTGGTAAAGAGTGAGTTCTGTCATTGAATCCTGGAAAAATGATGAAACGCAAAGTCTGAGGCAGAGCCAGCTTGGACTTCACCTCTGTCTCCAACGTAAATTTGGGAATATGTGATATGATTAATTAGAACTTCTATTGCAAACTCATGAAAAGAAACTTTTCAGATACAAGTTAGAAAACGGATTGATTATTCTCTATTGGATATTCTGATTTTAAGTCAGATTGTAAAAATAAGGTTAAGAGAGACTATTTTGTGGAAAAGCAAGTTTTGCAGTGTGAAATTATGGGTAAGAAAAAGTGTATTAGGTCAATGAGCGTGTTTACATGTGAGGAACGGTTATCAGGTTGACCACTGGATGCACAAGTCCCAAGTCAGGTAAATAAATCCCAGGTACTTACCAAAGCAAAAGGAAATACGAAGCCACACTCAGACCTGAGGAGACTGCTACCATATAGGAAACAATCAGATTGTTTGTAATGGAAACCATCATGATTAAAAATGGAATAATCCACTGTAAACAGGAGAGAATACAACAAAATGAGCAAGTCTGCTATGTTATCTCAGGGCAATAGGCTTACATTGATGTTCCCCTGTGACATTTACTGCAAAGTGCTGAACTATTTTCTATCCATCATTGATTTTCTTTGCTTAGCACATGAAGGTAGGCAAATAGAAAGGTTGCATAGGGCATCATTATTCAGTGTTACTTAAATGAATAGAGAATTTCTCTAGTACTGAACATTTGAATTTTCTGCATCCATGTCCCTTCAGTGACACACATTTATTGCCCTTCCCAGTGAGACTTTGAGCCAGATCTTACTCAGAACAGAAATCCAGCAGGTCTAAATTCCAGCCCTGTAGTTAAAGTCACCCACATTTGTCTCAGCCCTTAAAGGTTTAACCAAACCTTCAACAATTAGATTATAACAAAGCCAGATTTAGTTCTTGTTTCTGCTGAATTATTCAAACCTCATTGGGGTTGAGCTGAATATAATGGATGAGCCAAGATGGAAAATGCATCTGGCAGGGATATTGCTGCTGCTGACCTCTGCTGGAGGGTTGTGTGAGTGCAGGGAAATGTACCTACCCACTTAGCTATCACCTCCCAGTTTTTCATTCTGACACCTTCCCCCTTCCTTCTCGTGTTATTATGTGTATATATAATCATAAAGAATTTTAGTTCCCACTGTGCAATGTGGGTGGTTCACCTGCAACAGGAAGTGATGTTGGTGAGCTGGCTGGGTTGCGTTCAGGCCAAGGAGAAGCCATTCCTGGAGTGTCTCAAATAAATATGTGTTAGCATCTTTACCCACATTGTTTGTCTTTATTAAGAACAAACATAACTCAGTGGCAGAAGTTGGTGAGAGGTCTGAAAATGGAGTGTAAATGAATTCCACCAGCATCTAAGAGAGAGATGCTAGTTCAGTCAGAAAAAAAATACTGCACTGAAGCAAGTGAGGTCAGCGACCAGTGATGCAACAGAGCACATTGTGTCCAGAAGTTCATCAAGAGATTAAGGTGAGAACACCGAAAATCCCCATAATGGATAACCCAAATCTTCCTGCACCTATGCAGTTTACCAGAAATCTAACGCATCTGGAAACTCTTCAAACAGCTATTCAGTATATACTTAGCCATGAAGCATGGATGAAAACTTGAAAATATCTTTCTCCAAGTAATTGGAGAAAATGCTTTGGACATCTACAACAGCTTTCAAATTGATGGCACAGACTTTACATTGGACACTCCGATGAAAACATCTGAAGAGTATTTTGTCCCAAGTAAAAACATCATGTTTGAAAGATACAAGTTATTTTCCTGTGACCAAAAACAAGGTGTTAGTTGGGCTTCACACACCCAGTAAGTCCTGAAAGTTTGGAGATTTTAGAGACTCACCAGTTAGAGATAAAATAGTTCACAGAACTTCAAATAATGTGCTCAGAAATTAATGCCCCTCATCATCTTATAAACCTTTATCAGGTCACCTCTCATCCTCCATTGCTCCAAGGAGAAAAGGCCATGTTCACTCAACCTATTCTCATAAGGTACCCCCTCCAATCCGGACAACATCCTTGTAAATCTCCTCTGTATTCTTTCTATAGTATCCACGTCCTTCCTGTGGTGAGGTGATCAGAACTGAGTGCTCAAAGGAATTTAAACTGCACACAAACTTTAAACTTGGCATGTTAATTATATATCACAATCACATTTCCTTTTCTGGTTTCTGATACAGACGGTGTTGACAATGTGAAGTTTGTGATGACTTGTTTGCAGATTTTAGAACTGGATTATTTGTACTGTTTTTATCAAATAAATGATCAATTCACTATGTTGAATTCCAAAGAAGCAAAGGGTGTGAAGTGCAAAAGAACTGCTAGTTCATTTAAAGCAGAACGGCTTAATGAAACAGTAGAAACTACTACACCGAAAGCTCATGAGGTCAGGAACATGCAGCTACGAGAAATATTTATGTACAATACAGAAGCTGGCGTTACTGTGAGTATCGTCATGATGCTAAAGTTGCTGGAGAATTTGCAACTGGGAAGAAGTGGAGTAATATTTGGAAGGGTCCTGCCGAACAGTTTTGGCCCGTAACGTCGACTGTACTCTTTTCCATAGATGCTGCCTGGCCTGCTGAGTTCCTCCAGCATTTTATGTGTGTTGCTCAGATTTCCAGCATCTGCAGCTTTTCTCTTGTTTGTAATGTTTGGAAACTTAACTTTTGAAAGCGTCATTTAGCAAGTAAATCACATATGGACGGTGTGCAAAAGCTCCTGTGAAAAAATCCTTCATTCCCCGCTACAGGCCTGCTGCATATGTTTTGAGAGAGTGCAGATGAACGAAAGAGAAAACAATCAAACTCTGAGGAGATCAAAGTTCTTATCTGCAGTTAATTTTATTTCTTTTAACCAATGAGCAACACGCTGGACCGTAGCTTTTTATCCTTAGAAGAGCTTCAAGTTTACCTCCACTTAAAAGTTCAGTGCGCAGATGTTGTTGTCATTGGGCAAAACATACCACAGCGCAAGATTTTTGCGCACACTAGTATTTACAAGTTAGAGGAAACATTGCTAGACTCTCTTCTAAATGACATGGCAGTCGGTCAAGCAGCCCAACATCTATAACTTTCATGGCAGGACAGGAGCATACCACAGGGAAAGAATGATATGCCTGTCCCTTCCTCTTCACTTGCAAAAGGATGACATAACTACTGAACTTCCTTTTCGTACAATGGAACCAATGTAGATGCAGCACTTCTCAGTCAAATGTAACAACTTTTCTCTTTCTAATCTGACATTGCAGAATGGAAAAATGACAAACTTAATCCCCCGGATATATAACTGCCTTTTGTAAGGAGTCATGGCAGCAAAATAAAAGAGATCTATAAAACAAAAACTAAAAATAAAAGTATTTCAATACATACAGTAATGCCACAGTAAACTGCAGTTTTCTTCCCAAATCTCTGTAGGAACCACTGCCAGAATGGGATGGCTACAGCAGTAGATACCTGTAAATTGATAATTCAATCAGCCTACATGGGCAGTAATGATGGTGTACAATTGATAACAATGAGTAAAGCACTATTGAAACAAAAACATTGTTTCCAGAAACTAAGTTAAGCTGGCAATTCACCACCCAATCAGGAATTTTCTGCATTTTCCCTAATGCAGATGTAAACATTCAACTTATTTTAAATATTGGGGATTAAAGTAATTCTCATCAAACTCTAGGATCCTCACTACAGTCTTGTTGAATTTCAGTGTCCTATCCAATTTCTGTAAAAATTCAGGATTCTCTCTAAAACTCCATGAAGCTCAAGGATTACCACTGCAGCACTGGCTGACTCCTGGATCCTAATTGTAGTCTTCAAAGTTCAAAGGAAATTTATTATCAAAGTGCATATATGTCACCATATACAACCCTACAATTCATTTTCTTGTGGGCACATACAGTAATCCAAGAAACACAACAGAATCAATGAAGAACTGCACACAACAGGATGGGCAAACAACCAAAGTGCAAAAGAATGAACTGTGCAAATATTAAAGAAAAGAAATAAATATAGAGAACATGAGACGAGTCCTTGAAAGGGAGTCCTTCAGTTGCGAGAACAGTTCAGACTGGTTCAACAGCTTGGTGATTGACGCTCGGCAAACATTATAATCCTCACTACAGTTTTCTGATAATCCAGGATTATCCAATCATTCTTTGGATCCTCTTAAGATTTTGCAGGCAAACTGAATGATCCATGCTCCTGTCTTTGGAATATTCAAGATCTTCTACATTCTTGTTAATCCTAGGACTCTCACAATAGTCCTGCCAAGCCTCTCAATTCTCTCAATCACCAGGATCTTTGCCAGAGTCTTAACAAATCCAGGATTCTATCTAAATTCCTGTGAAGCTTTAGAATCCTTTCTACCAGCCTAACAAACTCTAGGTCATCATGATATTCCTCTGAAAATTCAAGAGCCTTTTTGTACTTTTCAACACCAAAATTCTATCAGCAGTTCACCGAAAATTCAGGCTCAGCATTACAGTCCCATCGAGTTCCGAGATCCTCACTGCAGCTCCCTGAAAAGCTCGAATCCTTATTTAATGCCAAACACAGGGCAGGATCCTCTCTGGAATCCTATTATACTCTGCAATGCTCATTAAAGTGCCATCAGCCACCAGCACACTTGTGATGATCCCTCAAACTCCCGAATCCCTTTGCATTCCTTCCAAACTCCAAAATTACTGCTGCAATTCTTTTTATCTCCATGCCTTCACTATAGTACTGACAAACAGTCCTGTCAAAACCGAGGATCCTTCTTCCAGTCCTGTCAAACTTCAGGATGATCAATACTTTCTCTCTACTACAGGATCCCTTTACCTCTAACTCACGCAAACACGACCTGTATAACTTTATCAGGAAGCATTCTTGTTTTTAAACATGTTGCAAGTTAGAATTTCATCACCTATTTCATAGGCTAGTGGATGCATTGTCTCCAACTCACTGAGGTTTAAAAGTAGTTTCCAGTTTAATCATATTGTGTGCATAGCTTTAAGATTATTTCCTATATCATATAAACATCCATTGTGTTATATAGAATGTTTTGATATAAGCAGCACTGACATCGGTGTCTGCTTGTGTTAAGAACAACAATCATTTGCAGCAGGATTATGAAGAGATGAGTAAACAGGATTTTTAGTTCTAGCTTTAGAACCCGTTAAACACCAGCATTTAGTTTCTAAAATACTTTTGGATTTGAATTAATATTTTCTTTTGTCTTTGCTTCATGAAGCAGAACCATCTTCACATAAACTCTGAGTGTAAGTGTATACGCCAAGACAAAAGCTAAAATTAAACATACCAGAATTGTAAGGACGATATTTTGAAAATGATGTCGAAGATCTACAGCATAGGTGCAAAAGAGAGCAAAATTCCCCTCTACGAGCTGTGAATGAGAAGGTAAATTCATTATAAATCATAAATTGATGAAAAATTAGCTGAATTTTAATACCAGGGCTGAATAACGAAGCATCACGTGAGCATTATGTGTAGACTAGCCCACAACTTTCCTGTTGGTTTACGTTTAGAAATAAATATATTATAGCATTCTCTAGGATCTGGGACTTCAGTGACTTTAAAATTCCAAATTCCTTTAGTGACTTTAACTAATCCAGTTGGAGAATGGTTTATGACTCGTGCATTCGGAAATAGGAAGATTAAGTGCAAATCATTGTACAGAAAGCAAAATAAAGAGGGAAAGACATTTTATGCTTTCTTAAACTAGCAATACTTACCTAAAGGAATAAGATTTTATCCTATAATTTGGATTGTGAATGAAGCTTTCCATATAATAACTATGAATTATCTGGATGTTTACGATCTGTCATGACAACTTTCAGGAATGACTATTAAATGCCTATTACATAAATAAGAAATTTACGTATTGCAAGTTATTCAAAATTTGGTTTTAGTGTAAGTTCTGGAAGTCCAGAGCAACTATAGTAGAAACTTGATGCAAAACCATTGCTGATGCTGGAACCTGCAACAAAAACAGTAAATACAAATGATCATGAACTTGAAACTCAGACAGTACTTTTTCTCCCCTCTATAAATGTTCTCTGACCTACTCAGTTTTTCAGGCAATTTCTGTTTTTGTTCCAGTAGCAACTTGGCAATTTCTGCATTTAGCTGCATATATAAAATTACTCATGTCTGATTTGCTCCTTATAATGGCGAACCAAGAATGTTAGGCAGGAATGATGAGACTAAATCTGTAAAAGCTTAAGCTTTGATCATTCATAAATGTGTAATAGTTTGAGTTCGGGGCTTGACAGTGATTTCCATGTTGATTGCATGAGTGAAAACTTCAATATCACGCCCTGTGAAAGTGTAGGGTGGCAACTTTGTGATGTCCAAGCTCAAGCATTCAGGTTTCCCCCAGGTCATGAACACCCAGTTTGTGGATACTCTGTATAAACAAAGAAACATTTGGGAGTTTGGAAAGATGGATTTTCCTTTTACAATGAGGCTGCAGGACCTTCGCCGTTGGGAGCGATACCACTGGAACTTGCAGAAAACTCTGCATGGTTGAGTTAAGCACCCACTGCCCTTGGTTGGTTTATGTTTTTATAAACCAAGTCATAAACAGATGGCCACGTTTATGACTTGCAAACTGTTTGGGTAATCATCAGTTCTTGGGATTGGAACTGTGTTGTATCGGGATTGGAACTGTGTTGTAACCTGGGGAGGACCTGTACCTGTGTGGACTTCAGAAATTGCAGCAGTCTTTCTCAAATTCATCACTGAGAACTAGCTATTTCTACATTGTAACTGTCACAGTTTATGAACAGTGGTTCAATATAAACTTCACTCGTTTTATCATAGTCAAATTATAACATGCGATTCTCCTTCAAATCCAAACTAAGGAGAATGCCCATAAGTTTTACATTAATAAATAATTTTACCTAAACAAATAGAATATTTGTGCAATGATGCAATATTAATCTTTTTCTTGGCAAATATATGACAGGATGAAAACAATTTACATTTTATGGAATCTTTAACATGGAAAAATCACCCAAAATAATACAAGATTAGCATGCTGCTTAGAATGATTACAAACTGGAAAAAATACATCTGTAACGTTCATGTACTCCTAACATTTTCAATGCAGTGGAATATTATGGTCCAGATTTAAACATTCAGGAGGATTACCTGAAGGGCCAAAGATATGAAGAGAAAAGATGTAGTCAGCTTCACGTAGGGACCATGCCTCATCACAAGTTTCATTCCTTTTAGGAATGGAATTGGTTTGCCTGACTTCACAGTGTAGGGGTCTAACCAAGAAAAAGGAACATCAAACTAATTGCCCTTCACATTTTATTAAACAAGTCATGCAATATTAATAAATAAAAACATAGAAACATAGAAAATAGGTGCAGGAGTAGGTCATTCGGCCCTTCGAGCCTGCACCGCCATTCAGTATGATCATGGCTGATCATCCAACTCAGAACACTGTACCTGCTTTCTCTCCATACCCCCTGATCCCTTTAGCCACAAGGGCCATATCTAACTTCCTCTTAAATATAGCCAATGAACCGGCCTCAACTGTTTCCTGTGGCAGAGAATTCCACAGATTCACCATTCTCTGTGTGAAGAAGTTTTTCCTCATCTCGGTCCTAAAAGGCTTCCCCTTTATCCTTAAACTGTGACCCCTGGTTCTGGACTTCCCCAACATCGGAAACAATCTTCCTGCATTTCACCTGTCCAATCCCTTTAGAATTTTATACGTTTCAATAAGATCCCCCCTCAATCTTCTAAATTCCAGTGAGTGGAATATAAATATAAATATAATATAAATATAAATGAATCTAATTTTTTAAAAACCTGGACTGAACTGGCTGACTGGATGTCAGATTGGAGGGCTTTTGGAATGAATTGCAAGAACATAGAGGTTGTACGCAGTTGAAGTTAATTAAGCAAACACGCTTTTAAAAGTATTGTAAATATTCTCATGCCCTCTAAATGTGTCTGTACATGTGAGGTTTGCTTGGAGTTCAAAGTAATTCATACAAGGAATGTATTTTAAAACCCTTTAAAAAATTGTGAAAATAAAACTATATAAATGCAAATCCGCAGGATTATTTAAACCTGAGTCATCCAGACAGAAATTGCCATTCTGTCTGATCTGACAGTTTCCCACTGGATATGTTAGGTTAAAATGGCCCTCTTCATTTTTTCAACGTTCTTTCATGCTGAAATTTTAAGCATGTTCTTGATCTTTGTCTTGTTTAAAAATACAGCACCAGTTTGGTTAAATAATTGCATTAGGGACTAATATACTGGATCATTAATCTAGGGGAAAGCGATCCAAAGAAGACAGCAGTAGGAATAGGCCTATCAGCTCACCAAGCCTACTCCACCATTCAATATGATCAGGACTGATTTGATCCAGGCCTCAACTCCTTTCCTCTGCCAGTACTCTATAACCTTCAACACTATTTATCAATTCAAATAATGATCTGCTTCCTCATTAAATAACTCCATTAATTTAGTTTCCACACAATTCCGAGTAGAAAATTCCAGAAATGCACCACCCTCTGCAAAAAGAATTTCCTACACACTTCTGTTTTAAATGTTACTACGCTTATTGATTTTCGATTCTCCCATGAGTTGAAATATCTCAACATTTACCCTGTCATACTGATAAAGATCTTCAGCTGTTTCAATAAGACCACCCCTTATTCTTTTAAATGCCAAAGAGTATAAATCTAATTTGTTTAGATAATGGTGATTAGACTGGTTGCATCATGGCCTGGTATGGAAACACCAATGCCCTTGAATGGAAAATCCTACAAAAAGTACTGGATATTACTCAGTCCACCATTGAGCACATTGTTTGGGCCCGATATCTCAGAAAGGATGTGTTGTCATTGGGAAGAGTCCAGAGGAGGTTCACAAGGATGATTGCAGGAATGAAGGAATTAACACATGAGGAGCATTTGGCAGCTTCAGAGCAGACTCAATGGGCTGAATGGCCACATTCTGCTCCCATGTCTTCTGGTCTGACACAGAATGATGTCACAGTAAAGCAGCACCCAACATCAAGGAACCCTACCATCCAGCCCATGCTCTCCTCTCGCTGCTGTCATTAGAAAGAAGATATCAGAGCACCAAGACCCACACTACCAGGTTTAGGAACAGTTATTACCCCTCAACCAGCAGGCTGTTAAACCAGAGGGTTAACTTCACTCAGCTTCATTTGCCCCATCAATGAACTGTTTCCACAACCTATTTTCTAAATGGATTCCCACAACCCGAACTGTTCTCCCTTTCAAAGACTCTTCATCTCATGTTTACTGCTTGCTTATTTATTTATTTATCTGTTTGTTTGTTTGTTTGTTTATCTATTTATTTATTTATTTATTTATTTATTTATTTATTTATTTATTTATTTATTCTTCATTTGTCATATTCTCGATATTTATTGTTTATTTGATTTTTCTCTTTCCTCTTTGCACAGTTTGTTGCCTTTTGCACATTGGTTGTTTGTCTTTTGTGTTGGGTGCAGTCTTCCATTGACTATTGTATTTCTTGGATTTACTCTGTATGCCTGCAAAAAATGAACCTCAGGGTTGTATATGGTGACAGATATGTACTTTGATAATAAATTTAATTTGAACATTGACAACTCTCTCAACTAGGAATGCACCTATTTAATCTCCTTTGAATTACCAATCTATCCTTTCTTGGCTAAGAGAACAAACTGCGTGGAATTCCAGGTGTGGCTTCAGCAGGGTCCTATACAAATGCCACAATACTTGCCTATTGCTAAACTGTAACCCCCTCGCAATAAAGGCCATCAAATTACACACCTGTGACTACTTGCTGTAGCTGCCTGCTAAGGTTTCTGTGATCCATCCCTCTGTATTTCACTCATCTGCTCTCTTTCTCCCTTTTTGTTGAAATACATAACATCACACGTTCCCACATTAAACTCCATTTGCCAAGGTTCTCCCCGCTCATGCAACCTAGCTCTATCCTGTAGCAACTCTAATACCCTCATTGCAACATGCCCTCCCACTTATTTTTGTGTCATCAGCCAACTTGGATACCCTATGCTCTGCTCTACCTCCTCCACCAGATCACTGATATTATAAAATGTAAGTACTGAGGGCCAAGAATCTTGTTTCGGCCTGAAAAAGACCTAATTATTAAAAACTCTCAGAATGGTAGCTGGGGAATGAAAAAGAAACTAATCAGTCATGGTAGTAATGAAACTGGAGAACTGGTGTTAAAAACACACCTGAAAAGGTTCGCCAGTACACTTCAGGAAGGAAATTTGCTATTCTCATCAAGACAGCCCAGCACTGATGTAATTGATTCTTCAATGCTTCCTCAGGGGAATAATGGATGGACAATGAAGTTCGGTATTTAATGTCAATAAATGCATTAAAAATTCAGAGATTTTTTTCCCATTAAGATAATAAGAAAGAGCCAGAGTTACATCAATTCCAAGAGGAGGTAAGTTCTACAAAAATGATCTAGAAGAAATGTGGTTTTAAATAATCAAACATTGTCTGAGTGATAATACCGGTCTATCAGACATTAAGATTGGGACATTCTAAGCTTATTCTGAGCATTATAGTTGTGATGGATTAATTGTTCATTAAGTGTCATAATTTTTTGACCAAATATTAATTAAGAGTCCATTAATTTTTTTTCCGGAACTCCTGTTCAAAGTGGAGATGAAATTCAGCTTTGGTGGAAGTAAAAAAGGGACATTGATGTTTCAGCAGTTTATTACACACCCTATCTGATATTTCCTCTCCACAAGTCGAAACAAAAGAGCAGCAGTGGACCTTTTGCGGCCCCTAATTCTACTCTGCCATTCAACAACATGATGGCTGATCATTCAGCTCAACAAAACTATCTTCCTATATCATCCCATTTCTCTTGATTCCCTTAAAATCCAAAAATCTATTTATCTCTGTCTTAAATATGCATACCACCACATCCCTCATGGGTAATGAATTCCACGGAATCAGTACCCATATCGGTGAAGGAATGTTATCTCATCTCAGACCTGAATAACATAACACTTATTCTGTGCCTGTCAGTCTGGACACCCGTCATTCCTATGCCTGTCTGGTCAAGCCCTATAGGAAATACATGTCTGTGTTTGTGTTGTGTGTGCAAAATTAGCTGTTATTATTTTAAATTCAAAGGAATATATGTCCACTCTACTTAATCCCTCCCCAGCGATAAACCCTTCTACACTTCCACCCCTCCCTCCATCTCAGGAATTAAGCTAAAACTGCTGTCTCTCTAACCCAATGGTATCCATTCATATACACAGAGAATAGATCTGCACATAATAGAACATAGAACAGGAAATGGCCCTTCAGCTCATGGTGTTGTACTGAACTAATTAAACTAGTAATTAAATGCCTAACTATACTAAACTCTTCTGCCTACACAATGCCTATTTTCCTCTGTTCTCTGTATATTTACATGCCTATTTAAGAGCCTCTGGAACACATCTATCATTTTTGCCTACACCCCAATTCTGACAGCGATTCTAGGCACCCACCTCTGTGTTAGAAACTTGCCCCACTTATCTCTGTTGAAGTTGCACCATCTTTACCACCCCATCAACCTATATAGCCACTCTCAGAGAGCTATGGACTTGGACCCCAAGATTCCTCTGTATATCAGCACTTAATGATCTTGCTATTAACAGTATACTGTCCATATTAGCCTGCTTATATCTCTTTGAAACTTGTGAGCTCATCACAACATACACTACCACCCAGCTTAGTATCTTCAACAAACTTGGATTTATTACACTGGGAGCTCACTGGCTGCTCACTCAATGCTGCCCTCCAGTGTTTGCTCAGTGCTGGTCTCCAGTATTTGCTCGGTGCTGCCCTCTGGTGTCACTCAGTGGAAGAACAAGCTGGATCAGGACAAATCAGGGACCGGGGCTCGATATTTTTTCTCTCTTTGTGACTACGTTTTTCTGAAATCATAACAATAGGAGCTATTTGTGCTATGTGCAGTTTACTGTGTACTGTTGGTAATGCATTTTTCACCTTGGCCTCAGAGGAATGGTGTTTTGTTTGTCTATATTCATGTATGGTTGAATGATAATTAAACTAGAAACTTGAACTTGAAATTATTAAAATAGATTTGGAACAGCCAGGACTATAGTATTGATCCCACTACCCACAGCCAAAAACTCAAAATGCACTTAATTTAAGGGTTTGTTGTGTTAAATCCTACATTTACATAATCTTGCATACACTTGTCTTGGTCAGCACATTGTTTGGAACTGCTGCGTCATTGCCAGGTTAGGCTATTGAGAAATCCATATCAGGCCATTTACTTAATGAATTTTTGTGGGGACGAGTCCTATTTATCTAAATCTGGAAACACTGGTGCAAACTGGCAAAACTGAGATTAAAACTTAACCAGTAAAAGTTGCTGAGTTTACCAGCTTTTTCCAGTTAAAAACCTGTCTGGTTCACTAATGCCTTTCAAGGACATTCTTATTCGGTCTTAACTGAACTGTGAACCCAGAGGCGCCAATGAGATTGACTCCTAGTCAGGACAATTAGTAATGGTAATGAATGCTGCCACTGCCAACTATGTTTGCATCTCATGAGCCAACTAATTTAAAAGAATTATTTGACTTTGGTGACCGGAGTTGGCTGCCCTAGGGCTTGAGAATCATGCCCCCAGTAACCTGTCCCAGTTCTATTATCAAGCCATAAGTATTTCCAATATCCTTCAGTACATCTTTTAAAGAAGGAACCTGCATTGACATAGCATCTTTGGTATCTCACAGTGCATAGTGCATGGGCACTACTGTTTTGTGGAACACACTGCATGAATAAAGCGAGCAGGATTGCATGAAAAAACAGTGGAATGGACAACTAATTTAGCTGGTCCTGTGGATTTGCTGGAAAGAAGCACAACAATAAAACAAGTCAATCTTCAAATAGTGAGTTGGGACACCTGGATACATAGGAATTAGCTTAACGTCTTATATAAGGATTTACTGATTGCCTACATTTTGGTTATCAGCCACAATTAAACACTATAGTCGTGAGGTTTGAACCTATCATCTTCTGAGTCAGAAACCATAATTCGAAAGTGGGAGGTAAACAATTTATTCATCATTCCTCTGGGATATACTCATCCCAAAGAGGAAGAGTATTTTAAAGGAAAGAAGACACAACCATGGTTAACAAGACAAGTCAAAGCCAAAATAAAAGCCAAAGAGAGGGCATATAACACAGCAAAAATTAGTGGAAAGTTAGAGGATTGGGAAGCTTTTAAAAAAACAACAGTAGGCAACCAACAAAGACATTAAGAAGATAAAGATGAAACACTTTATGTATCTGAAGAAACTGTTGGTATTATCTTTAATATTATTGATTAGTTTACTTTCAAATTCCATCTTTATCTTCATAATGACTTTTTTTAGTGGCTTACTGTTTGTTTTTAAAAGCTTCCCAATCCTATATATTTCCATTTATTTTTGCTCTGTTATATTTTTGCTCTGTCCAGAACGAGGGGTCACAGTTTAAGGAAAAGGGGAAGCCTTTTAGGACCGAGGAAAAACTTCTTCACACAGAGAGTGGTGAATCTGTGGAATTCTCTGCCACAGGAAACAGTTGAGGCCCGTTCATTGGCTATATTTAAGAGGGAGTTAGATATGGCCCTTGTGGCTAAAGGGATCAGGGGGTATGGAGAGAAAGCAGGTACAGGGTTCTGAGTTGGATGATCAGCCATGATCATACTGAATGGTGGTGCAGGCTCGAAGGGCCAAATGGCCTACTCCTGCACCTATTTTCTATGTTTCTATGTTTTTATATGCCCTCTTTGGCTTTTATGTTGGCTTTGATTTTGTTAGTCACAGTTGTGTCTTCTTTCCTTTAGAATACTTCTTCCTCTTTGGGATGTATACATCCTGTAGCTTCTGAATTGCTTCCAGAAATTCCAGCCATTGCTGATCTGCTGTCATCCCTGCAAGTATTGCTTTCTAATCAATTCTGGCCAACTCCTCTCTCATGCTTCTGTAAAGCCCTTAACTCCACTGTAATACTGATACATCTGACTTTAGCTTCTCTTACTCAAGTTTCAGGTTGAATTCGATCATATTATGAGCACTTACCCCTAAGGGTTCTTTTATCTTAAACTCTCTAATCAAGTCCGGTTCATTGCACAACACTCAATCCAGAACAGCTGATCCACTAGTGGGCTAAACCATGAGCTGCTCAAAAAAGCCATCTCGTAGGCACTCTAGAAATTACGTCACCTGAAATTCAGCACCAACCTGATTTTTCCCTATCTGCCTACATATTAAATCCCCCATGACTATTGCCCTTTTGGCACGCATTTTCTACCTCCCGTTGTTATTTGTAGGCCACATCCTTAATACTGTTTGGGGGTTTGTATACAACTCCCATCAGCGTCCTTTTACCCTTGCAGTTCCTTAGCTCTATCCACAATGATTCAACAGCTTCCAACCTTATGTCACCTCTTTCCAACGATTTGATTTCATTTTTTTACCAATAGGGCATCGTCACTTCCTCTGCCTTCCTGACTATCCTTTCAATACAATGAGTATCCCTGGACATTAAGCTCCCAGCTATAATCTTACAGCCCTGATTCAGTGATGCCTACAACATCATACCTGCCAATCTGCAACTCTGCTGCAAGTTCATCTAACTTATTCTGTATGCTGTGCATATTCAGATATGTCTCCTTCAGTCCTATATTCACACTTTTCAATTTTGTCCACCTTTTACATAGCACCTTATCTTGCTGACTACAATTTTCCCTTATCAACAGCCTGTCCTCACTGCACAATACCTCTGCTTTTACACCAGTTATCTCTTCTTCAGCAGTATTATCCGCCTTTCCTACAATACTTCTTGCATTTAAATATACGCAGCTCAGGACACTAGTCGCACCGTGCTCAACCTTTTGCTTCCCAGCTTTATCTGAGGTCTTACCAACATCTGCCTCCACAACCTCTCCACTAACTCTTCTGGCACTCTGGTTCCCATCCCCCTGCAACTCTAGTTTCAACCCTAACGTGCAGCATTAACAAACCTTCTCCAGTTAAGCTGCAAATGCCCCTTCGGTACAGGTCCCATCTTCCCTGGAAGAAAGCCCAATTATCTCAGTATCTTATACCCTCCCTCTACAACAACTCCTTAACCACATATTAAACTGTATAATCTTCCTGCTTCTGGCCTCACTAGCAAATGGTATGGGTAGCAATCCTGAGATCACACCTCTGGAGGTCCTGCCCTTTAATTTAGCACCTAACTCCCTGAACTCCCTGTGCAGAACCTCATCACTCATCCTGCCCATGTCATTGGTACCTACATGGACCACAACTTTTGGCTGTTCACCCTCCCACCTAAGAATGCTGAGGACTCGATCTGAGATATCCCGGACCCCGGAACCCAGGAGGCTGCATACCATCCAGGAATCTCGTTCTTGCCCACAGAACTTCCTGTCCATTCCCCTAAAGAACGAATCCCCTATCACCACAGCACGCCTTTTCTCCCCTCTTCCCTTCTGAGTCACAGAGGCAGACTCAGTGCCAGAGACCCGATTACTGTGACTTTCCTCTGTTAGGTCAATTCCCCTCTCCCCGACAGTATCCAAGGCGATATACCTGTTGGTGAGGGGGATCTGCACTGGCTCCTTAACCACTTTCCCTTTCCTGACTGTCACCCAGTTTCCTGTGTCCTACACCTTGAGTGTAACTACCCCTCTATATGTCCTTTCTATCACTCTTTCAGCCTCCGGAATGATCTGGACTTCATCCAGTTCCAGCACCAACTCCTTAAGATGGTTTATTAGAAGCTGCAACTGGAAGCGCTTCTCGCAGTTGTAGTCAAGAGCATTGGAGGTCTCCCTGGCTTCCCACATCCTACAAGCAGAGCATTTCACTATCCTGCCCTTATGGTCCTTAATAGGTAATCTTTTCAAATTACAGGGGTATCTTTTCTTTGCTGTATTTAATTCTTATTCTAGGATAATACTGATCCAGTTAACTTCATTCAGCTTTTTCCCACAACCCACTGAATATTCATTTTCTTCCTTTATATTGATCCCTGTGGGTGTTCTTTTTGTAACAGCTTTCTGCAGTTACAATAACCTCATAGATTATTTCACTCATAAAAATAATAGTCTCTTTAGTAGCCAAAAAATAATCCAATTATTTCAGTAATATTACTTTATTGGATGGCCCATAAATTATTCAAGCTCTGAGTATCCCTAATTTTATAAATTTGCAGTACAAATTGTTGATTGTTATGACTCTGATCACATATAGCCTGTATGTTTCTCAACCTTTCTAACACACCAATAATCACTCCACAACAGTTTTTATACCCCTGGTCGGCAGTTCAGTATAATACACTGCAAAAGTCCTGATAAAACAAGAAATGAAAAAGTAAATCTTGCACCGCTTGTGAGTTCTTCTGAATCCTGAGGCAGAAGCAAGACATGAAAGTATCCTGCTCATTCCCTCTCAGTTAATGTTTCTCCAATCACGCACTCGCTTGTCAAGTAAAGAGGAGAAACGTGGCAGCAAATGTGAAGTGAAATGACTAATAAATAAGCCTGTGTAGGTTGAAACAACAAATCAGGATTTCAGATATAGGTCTTTAGTCTTTGCACTTGCGTAATTCCAACATTTTCTGTTTGTATCCATTGTTTACTTCCATTATTCAATCTCAGTGGGAAGAAACAACTTCAGCAAAGCTCATATTTCTAATTTAAGAAATCATGCAAATTACTGAAGCCCTACATTTTGGAATTTATTTGTACTCTACCTTTTTAAACAAGACCATTCCATTTTTTTTATATTGTAGCACTGTAGAATGTATATAATTGTTGATCATGGCTGGTCTCACATGGTCCTCACCCTGACCTGTGCATTTGCACGTGGCTGCGCCAAGCACAAACACCAAGTTCCACCGTGTGCTGAGGTCCTGCCTGCCCCACTGCTGCAAAACAGAGCATGCTTCTGTAGAACAACTCCCTTCAGTCTGAACGTGCCAAACCACCTGTACCTCAGGGAGATGTTAGTGATTGCAAATCCATCAGTTTGCACAGCATATTCTTGAGGGTCTACAGGAAAAGGACACAATGGGATCTGTTGGATGGTTCCCAGGGAAGACTGTTCTCATAATTTATCAGAATTCCCCATCACCAATACATTGAAATAAGCACCAAGACCTTGTTTGGCTGGTGATGAAAAGGGCCCTACGTGTCAGATCCCTCATGCCATGCCCTCTCCTTGCGGCATCTGCAGTGGAGATGACACCTTCATCCATCTGCTTCTGGACTGAGTGCTTGCCAAGATACCTGCGAAGGAATGCAGGAGCTTTTCTCTGAGCAGCTCGTTTGCAGAGATACACTTGCTGCTTGGAATAGGCCTTTTGTAATAGTCCCTCAAGCATGTTAGAAATAGAAATAGAAATGCCATGTTGAACTACTCTTTAAATACTGTATATAAAGTGAACATAATAGAGAAAATACTGTCAATGCTGACAAAGGAATAACGCGGATTGTATAGTTACTATTTTGTGAATAAAATACATATGGGGGAATGCATATACAATAGTAATCTTAGTTAAAAAAACAACAAATTACTTGTGTGTTTCAGAAGCAACTTGGTGCAAGAACAGATTTACATCTCCATGGAGATACTTACCATTTGTCTCTTTCACACCAAAGAACAGAACAATTGAACAAAAAATGTAAATGCCTCCGACAATACCAGCAGCAATCATGTACGAATCTTTCTATAAAAGAGCAGAGACAATAAAGTTAAAACTGTTCAATTAAGGGTGCACAGATATTTAAGCATTCCAAAAGAAATGGAGACTATTTCACCTGTGTAATCCTTAGAGGAGCAGCAGATCAGACACCCATCTCTCACAATTGTTATCATGTAAAATTACCTTCATAAAACTGTCTTTCTCAACATTGAATATATTCATTCTCTACTTCCAGAGTTCTTTTGGGTTAAGGAGACCAATACCAAAGGATCATAACCCCTTGACAAAAGAACTTCTCATCTCTACATTAAATGATGAATCACTTGCTCTGAAACCATGCTCCCTAATTTTAGGTTTTCCCACAAAAGGAGACATCTTCTCACCATTGATGTGTCTTTTAAAAATAGACATGAATGACACAACAAAAGAAGTTAAGGAACTGAAATACCTATTCAACAATTATTTATACACAACAGGCCATTTATTCCACCTTGTGCACACTGGTCATCATGTACCCCGCCTATACTAATTGTGTTTACCAGCATTTGGCCCATAGTCTTCTGTGTCTTGGGAATTCAAGTGCTCGTCCAGATACTTTTTAAATCTTGTGAGAGTTCTTACCTCCAATGTCTTCTCAAGTAATGCATCCCAGAAGGCAATAACCCTCTGGATGAAAAACAAAATCCTCAGATCTCCTCCAATCCTCACCGTAAACCTGTGCCCTCTGGATTTAGATGTCTCCGTTATGGTGAAAAGTTCTTCACCATCCACCACACTTATGTCTCTTAAAAGTTTATACATCTCTCTCAAGATGCTCCTTAGTCTCTTCTATACTAAGAAAAACAAACCCAGCTTATTCATTCTCTCCTCATGACTGAAACACTTCATCCCAGTCAATGTCCCAGTAAATCTCTTTTGCACATCTCCAGTGCAGTCACATGTTGTGATCAGCAGAAATGCAATCAATACTCTATCTGAGGTTTAACCAAAGTTTAATGAAGTTGCGCTATGTTGCCTTATCCTGATATCCTTTGCCCCAGCTAATGAAAACCAGCATCCTGTATATCGTCTACCTGTGTACTCGTATATCAATGTCTCTACGTTCCTGAGTACTCCTTAGAATCCTATGGTATATATCCTACCCTAATTAGGCCTACAAAAATGCATTACTTGCACTTATTGTGAATTTAATCTCAATTAAATTCTATGTGCCATTGCACTGGTCAATTGACCAGGTTATCTATTTTATTCTGAGACCCTCCTCTTCACTATCAATAATGCCACCAATGTGAATGTCATCTACACACTTACTAGCTATTACTCCCACATATCCAAAATATTAATGCATGAGACAAACTACAGAGGTCCCAGTAACTATCCCATTGATAGACCACTGAACACTGGCTGCAATCACAAAAGCAATCCTTCACCACCACCCCCTTCTCCTATTACCAACTTTGGACCCAGTTTTCCACCGTTTCTTGAATCCCATGATTTCTACCCATTTTGATACAAGACCATAAGACATTGGAGCAGATTTAGGCCATTCGGCCCATCGAGTTTGCTCTGCCAGTTCATCATCGTAGATCCATTTTCCCTCTCAGCCTCAGTCTCCTGCCTTCTCCAAACACCCCTTCCTGCCTGACCGATCAATAATCTATCAACCTCTGCCTTAATTATATTGTACATAAAGACCTGGCCTCCATAGCTGCCTGTGGCAGAGAATTCCCCAGATTCACCACCCTCTGGCTAAAGAAATTCCATTTCATCTCCATTCTAAAAGGATGCTTCTCTATTCTGAGGCTGTGTACTTTGGTCTTAGACTCTCCCACCATAGGAAATATCTTCTCCACATCCACTCTGTCAAGGCTTTTCACCATTTGATAGGTTTCAAGGAGTTCATTCCTCATTCTTCTGAATTCTAGTGAATATAGCCCCAGGGTCATCAAAAGCGCTTCATATGACAAGCCATTGAATCCTGGAATCATTTTTGCGAACCTCCTTTGAATTCTCTCCAGTTTTAGCTCATGATTTCTAAAATAAAGAGCCCAAACCTATTCACAATACTCCAAGTGAAGCCTCACCATTGCTTTATAAAGTCTCAAAGTTACATCCTTGCTTTTATATTCCAGTCCTCTTGAAATGAATGCTAACATTGCATTTGCCTTCCTCACCACAGACTCAACTTTGAAATTAACCTTTCGTGAATGCTGCACAAGGACTCCCAAGTCCCTTTGTGCCTCAGTTTTTTCTAGTTTCTATTTAGAAAATAGTCACTCCTTTCATTTCTTCTACAAAAGTGCATGACCGTTGACATCCCCACACTGCACTCTTTGTTCATTCTCCAAATCTGTCGAGTTCGTTCTGTAGACCCTCTACTTCCTCAAAGCTACCTGCCCCTTCACCTATCTTCTGCAAACTTTGCAACAAGGCCATCAATTCCATCATCCTGATCATTAATATATAACTTAAAAAGAATTGGTCCCAATACAGACCCCTGTGGAATATCACTAGTCTCCGGCAGCCAATCAGAAAAGGCTCCCTTTATTTCCACTCTTTGCCTCCTGTCAATCAGCCACTATTTTATCCATGCTAGTATCTTCTCTGTAGTACCATGGGCTTGTAGCTGTTAAGCAGCCTCATGTGTGGCACACTGAGTATGGCCTATTTTATCATGTGCCTCCAAGTACCCCGAAACCACATCCTTAACAATTGACTCCAATATCTTCCTAACCACTGAGGTCAGACAAACAGGCCTATAATTTCCTTTTCTTCTGCCTCTCTCCCTTCTTGAAGAGTGGAGTGACATTTACAATTTTCCAGTCTTCTGGAACCATTCCAGAATCTAGTGATTCCTGAAGGATCATTACTAATACCTCCACAATCTCTGCAGCCACCTCTTTCAGAACGCTGAGGTGTAAACCATCTGGTCCAGGTGACTTATCTACCTTTAGACCTTTATCAAAGGTGTTCCTGAAGTTCTTTAGTACATCAACCACACTGTCTTCATCAATACATTTTGTTGCTTCTTCAAAAAAACTCAAGTTCGGCAAACAAGACCTGTCACCAACAAAGTTATGTTGACTGTTCCTGGTTGAACACTGCCTTTCCGAGTACCCAGTATAGATTAATCATGTTCCTCAGAAGTTTTTCAACAACTTTCCTAGCACTGACATTAGGCCCACTGGCCTCTAATTACCTGCTTATCTTCTTGAATAAAGGTTTCAAATTTGCTGTCCTCAAATCATCTGGCACCTCACCAGTGACTAGCAAAGATTCAAAAATTTCCGTCAGGACCCAGCAATCTCCTCCAAAGCCCCACAATGTTCAACAACAGATAAGACTTTGTCCTGAACAAAGGACAAAGTCCTTGTGAGAGAGAGATTCAGTGTGAGTGAAAGAGTGTCAGTGTGAGAATGAGAATGTCAGTGCAAGAGAGGGTTTCAGTGCGAGAGAAAGATTGTCAGTTAGGGAGGGAGAATGTCAGTGCAAGAGACAAAGTCTGAGTGTGAGAGAGAGTGTGTCAGTGCGAGAGGGAGAGAGAGTCAGCGTGAGAGAGAGTGTCAGTGTGAGTGAGAGAGTGTCAGTGTGAGAGAGTGTGTCAAGGCGAGAGAGTCAGCATGAGAGAGAGTGTCAGTGTGAGAGAGAGTGTCAGTGTGAGAGAGTGTGTCAGTGCGAGAGAGAGAGTCAGCGTGAGAGAGAGATTCAGTGTGAGAGAGAGTGTCAGTGTGAGAGAGTGTGTCAGTGCGAGAGAGAGAATCAGCGTGAGAGAGAGATTCAGTGAGAGAGAGAGTGTCAGTGTGAGAGAGAGAGAGCGTCAGTGTGAGTGAGAGAGTGTCAGTGTGAGAGAGCCGCCTCCCAGGCGGAAAACACGGAGGCCTGGGCCAGTCGCGGACACCTGGGCAGGTGTGGGGCACCACCCTTAGGGAGCAATAGGTGGAGAGGGCAGAACCCCCGCTGGGCAGCCTTTGCCTGTGGTCAGGGTCAGGGCTTCACCAGTATGCTAAGATTCAAGATTCGTTGTATATCAAAACAAAGGGTGAAAATGTGTCATTTGTATATACAATA
The DNA here is from genome assembly GCF_048418815.1 of Hemitrygon akajei. Classification (NCBI taxonomy): domain Eukaryota; kingdom Metazoa; phylum Chordata; class Chondrichthyes; order Myliobatiformes; family Dasyatidae; genus Hemitrygon; species Hemitrygon akajei. Next base: position 129,219,146 of record NC_133132.1, read on the forward strand.
AACACACCCAATGCTGTGCACATTATGCCTTAGAATTCCTCAGAGATTAGCATACCTGGGGCTCTAGCTATCGGACTTTGACTTCCAGACTTCTGATTCGACCTTTGGGTCTCAGTCTACAGCAGGACCTGCAGAACACCAGGCCTCAAACTACGGACCCACCTATAATATGACCTTGAATACTAGGCCAGGCCAGGCACCTGACACTTGATTGCGTTTCCATGGGATCAGGAAACACAAGATGACTGGATGCACATTGCTCATAAATTTGCTGACGATATAACTATTGTCAGAATTTCAGATGGTGGTGAGAGGGCGTGCAGGAGTAAGATATATCTGCTAGTTGAGTGGTGTTGCAGCAACAACCTTGAACTCAACATCGACATTTCAAGTCCAGAGAACTGATTGTGGATTTCAGAAAAGGTAAGATGAGGAAACACACAGCAGTCTTCAGAAGAGGAAAGATAGAGCACTTCCAAGTTCCTGGGTGTCAACATCTCTGAGGATCTATTCTAGGCCCAACATATCAATGCAACTGCAAAGAAGGCGCAACCAGCTATATTTCATTAAGAGCTTTAGGAGATTTGGTATGTCACCAAAGACACTCACAAATTTCTACAGATGTACCATAGAGTGCATTCTAACTGGCTGCTTCACCATCTGATATAGTGGGGGCGGGGGGGGGGGGGTGAGGATTACTGCACAGGATCAAAATAAGCTGGAGAGAGTTGTAAACATAGTCAGCGCGATCATGACCATTGACTTCCATAGTACCCAGGTCAACTTCAAGGAGTGATGCCTCAGAAAGGTGCCGTCCATCATTAAGGACCCTCATCACCAAGACATGCCCTCTTCTCATCAGGTAGGAGGTACAGGAGCCTAAAGGCACTCAGTCAACAATTCAGGAACAGCTTCTTCCCCTTTACCATCTGATTTCTGAATAAACATTGAACCCATGACCGCTACCTCACTACATTTTTATTTTTGCACTACTTATTTAATTTAACCATTTAATATATATACTTAGTCTGTTTTCCTTTATTATGTATTGCATTGTTCTGCTGCTGCAAAGACAAATTTCATGGCATATGCCGGTGATATTAAAGCTGATTCTTATTCATAACATTACAGGCTGTGACTGGGGAAATTCTGCTGAAGGGTCCCAAGTTGAAACATTAACTGTCATTTTCCTTCACAAATGCTGCCTGACCTACAGAGTTTCTCCACCTCTTTTGTGTGTTGCTCCAGATTTCCCGCATCTGCAGTCTCTTGGGTCCTCATAAGATCGGTACAGGCACTAAATTAGTGCTAAAGAGTGACTCTGCTTATGGAAAGCTTCCACCCCCTCGGTTTCCAGTAAGGTAGTGGCATAAATTACAAACGCTTAAGCAACGATGCTTCAAAGCAAACTCTCATTTTGGCTGGGAAATTAAAAACATAATCATTTAATTACAGGCAAGAGAAGTCAATAAAGAATTTACCCATTCGTTTAACATATATTGTTGTAAACATTGGAATATATAAATAAGGCACTTATGATGGAAGCACTTGAAGAAATTGAAACTGATTAATGAGTCTCAATATTGATTTACAAGTGGTAGGTCATGTTTGATGAACCTAATTGACTTCCTTTGAGGGAAAACTAAAGTAATACACAGGGGATCATCTACATTATTTCAGCATTCCAAGTTCCACATGGAAACTGTCAATGGAATTGAAGTCAAATTATTAAATTGGTTTGGAGATTAAATAAATCAGGAAGGAGGGTTAATGAGTTTGTCCATGAATTGGGAAGAAGTGACTCAGGGACTTGTGTTAGGCTCACCATGTTTATCGGTGACATTGATAGCTCAGTACATCCCAACCTTCCAATAATGGAAGGTACTGTAAAGAAGGAAGGAGCATAAAATTACACAGGGGAAAACTCTGGCAGTTGGATTTAATTTTTGGTAAATAAAAATCATAAGAAGAGCTGCAGATGCTAGAAATCTGAAATAGTAAAATACTGGAAATACTCAGCGGGTCAGAGAGTTCTGATGAAGGGCAGTTGACTGAAAACTTTAACTGCTTCTACTTCCGCAGATACTGCCTGGCCTGTTGAGTGTTTCTGATTGATTTCATTTCTGGGACTTTTGATAATGATTTTGGACTGATGGAGGTTAGGTACAAGTATCTTTTTAACAAAGAGCCAGAAAGTGGAGATCTGATGACATAGAATTTGAAATACTGCAATCACTGAAAACTGGTAATCAGATGAAAAGATAATTAGAATGGTTAATGGAATGTTAATCTTTTTCAGTAAAGAGCTGAAAATGGGAAAATAATTTACTGCAACTATACAAAAGCATTTTTAGTCTACGTCTGGGGGACCAGTTTTTCCTTTGGATAATGCATCTTGGAAGCAAAATAAGATTCTGGAAAATGATGTAAACTCATCAACAGGGCTCGAAAGATTAGATTACGTGAAGTTGCATAAAGTAGGCTATTATTCCCTGGAATATAAAACATTTTATGGTAACCTGAGAAGCTTAAAAGCAATTTTAGAAAGTTTAGGTCTCTCTGTTCTGGGAAGGGATTGACTGAGTAGATGGAGTGATTCTCCTTTTAACCTGTGGGAGAATCCTCAGTGAATTATATTTTAAATTCATAGTCAAAGTATTTAAGAGAGAAACTAAGAAACAGTTGCTCATCCAAATAGTGTTCGAAATTTCACCTTTTGGTAACCAAAACTACATGTACAATTGATAATTTTCTAATGAAGCTCAATCAGCAGATCCTTTTCTAACCAGAGATGTTATGGCATGTGGAATCAAGGCAATTAAGTGAGGTAGGATACAAAATGGAAGCTTTGGGACCAGTTATCAAATGTATCCATATTATCCTTTGGCTTTAACAGTCACATAATTACAGATACTGATTGCGACATTTCAACAATAAACCCGACCATCTTCCTCAGGCACAAGTTAGTCAAACGACAAGTCCACTCCAAGACACCTCCTTATATACACTCTCAAGTGAGAAAGGCATGAGCAGGGCTTAAAGCTCGATCCTGAAGAGCTGGATCTGAATTGCCTATTCCTGATTGGTTAGTTTGAATTGACCTTGTTCTGATTGGTCAATTTTTTTAGGCCAGACCCTCTGTGGTCCCAGACTGGAGCTATCACTACACTCTTAGAACTGATATTTAGGACCCTTACATGCTCAGTCTCCGGTGATTTTGGGGCTAAATGGACTTCTCATAGTCCTACCTATTTTTAAAAAAATTGGGTATATTTTGTGCCTCTGTTTTGCAGGAATACAAGTAAATGAAAGGCACAGAACTTTGTTTTCCATTTCCTCAACACACACTTCCTTTAAATGTAGCTCACCAATCTGGCCTTGAACAGAAGTGAGTTTCCATTAAGGGAAAATAGGCACAGCAAATTATACAAATCTACATCACTGAGAGAACTATCAGCAATGAGCTACAGTGAGAGTAGTGCTACACGTTACAAAAAGCATTTATATAATTAGCTTTGTGCTATGAGACAGCATCTACTTAGTGTGTGAGTGTTGTTCATATTCCTTTGAAGATTTCCTGGGATGTTTTGACCTGAGGGTATTTGATGTTACACTAGACAAGTGAAATGAGAAAGTATTCACCTACATTTCACTAATGTCACGTGTCTCATAGAGCAGAAAATAAATTTTAAAAAGTGCTTTCTTCAGAGAATTATTGTGCACAGTTACAAAAGCCAGCTTCCATCATAAACAGCCTAATGTTAAGCTTTATTTCAAATGAAGTGACTGACAGTTATGTGTTTTGCCATAAACCATGGAATTATAATCACAATGTCCCTAAAGCAACATATGCTAAATTAGTAACCCCTAATATCCAGCAGTTGATATGGCAAAGGAAAATTGAGATGCTATCTATATAAACAAAATCAAAAAGGTAAATAAAATAAAATATCTTCACGTAATCAATCAGTCCCTGAAGGGAGACAAACAGAACTGATGTTTTTAATCTAGGGTCATCAATTCTTAAGAATGGATGCAGAGCAGATTTGAAAAACTTCATCAGGAGGCTGCAGAAATTTGGCATGCCCTCTTCATTCACTGAAGTTATTGAAAACAAACTCACTGGGCGATCCCATATGATTGGTGCATGTTCACTATTGACTAAATAAACAACCTCAGGCAGACCACTTCAAATTGTAAAGAAATTTAGTGTTAGAAGCAAATAAGGAAGTATGTTATAGCTGTTTAGATAGGAAAAGAACAGGTAAAGATCAGTGCACTACTAGTTACTGAAGAGAACTTCTTAAAAGATGAATGATTTCACTGACTCATTCACATCAGTGATTGCTGTGCAAAGCGTAAATCAGGGACCTTTTCCATGGATAAATGTAAAGAATAGGCGCTGGTCAAGTTTATTATGGCCGTGAAAGGATTCTGCAAGACTGCTCTCTGATGTTGAAGAAATTGCCCCTGAAGAAGCAAGTGTAACAAAGTAAGAAACTTGCAAAATGATGATTCATTGAGCACTTTGAGTGAGAAGCTGGAGTGGGAGAAAGGAACAAAAAGCCTGAGAGACAAGTATGCATGATAGTCCATTTAACAGAGAGGACATTCTACAGGTGACAGAGTTCCACAGCTGCATATTAATGTTCTACTTAGAATAACGGGTCTGCAGGCCGACTTGACTGAATGGAGAGTTTCAGTGTTATCTGCCCAATTAAAGATACGCCACTTTACCAAGAGATTCTTCTGACAGGAGTTACCACTGGGGCACAGGATTGTGAACAGAAGTTAACACCACTGCAAGACAAGAGTGCCCTCCTCTTGTAACAGCATTTATTATTCACAGTACTCGGGTGGAATTAGCCAGATTTGCTGAAATCACTGTCACTAAATGTAGTCAAGAGGTCATATGTAATTACAGTGGGTATAGCAGACAAATCACCACTAATTCCACACCAATACCCACACTAGCATGGATAGGGCAGTGGCTGATTGACAAGAGGCAGCGAGTGGGAATAAAAGGACCCTTTTCTGATTGTCTGCCAGTGACTAGTGGTGTTCAGCAGGGGGCAGTGTTGGGACCGCTGCTTTTTACATTCTGCGTCAATGATTTGGATGGTGGAATGGTGGCTTTGTGGTCAAGCTTGCGGATGATATGAAGATAGATGGAGGGGCAGGTGTTGTTGAGGAAGCAAGGAGGCTGTGCAAAGACTTGGACAGATTAGGAGATCGGGCAAAGAAGTGGCCAATGGAATACAGTGTCAGGAAGTGTATGGTCATGACTTTGGTAGAAGGAATAAAATGATAGACTATTTTCTAAACGGGGAGAAACATTCAAGGTGCAAAGGGAATGGTGTGGAAGGCAAATGCGATGTTATCATTCATTTCAAGAGGACTAGAATACAAAAGCAATGCTGAGGCTTTATAAGGCACTGGTGAGGCCTGACAGAGTATTGTGAGCAGTTCTGGGCCTTTCATTTAAGAAAGGATGTGCTGTCATTGGAGAGGGTTCAGAGGAGGTTCACAACAATGATTCAGGGAATGAAAGACCTATCGAATGAGGAGCGATTGTTGGCTCTGGGTCTTTACTTGCTGGAGTTTAGAAGAATGAGAAGGGATCTCACTGAAACCTATCAAATGTTGAAAGGCCTAGTTAGAGTGGATGTAGAGAAGTTGTTTTCTGTGGAGGGGAAAGTCTAGGACCAGAGGACACAGCCTCAGAATAGCAGGACATCCATTTATACGTAGATGAGGAGATGTAGATGTAGGTCCATTTAAATACCTGAGGCAGCAATGAAGGCCAGGTCATTGGGTGCATTTAAGATGGAGGTTGATAAGTTCTTGATTAATTAGGACATGAAAGGTTATGGGGAGAAGTCAGGAGAATGGGATTGAGAGGGAAATGGATCAGCCATGATGAAATAGCAGACCAGACTCAATGGTCTAATTCTGCTCTTCTGCCTAATGGTCTTATGATCTAATACCTCTCCTCCAAGCCCACCTCTTCAAGTTCAAGTTCAAGCTCTTTGTCATCTGGCTGCACATATATAGAACCAATTGAAACAATGTTCCTCTGGACCATTGTGCACTCACAAAACATATTTCACACATAGCACGTAAACCAAAATATAAGTTGTAAAATACCATTCAAAGATGCACATAGTGCACAGTACAGGTAAACAGAAAATAGCTCATGGTCTTAATGACAAGTCTTCAGTGGTGACAGGGAATTCATTGGACCTACAGTGTGAGAGAAGAAGCTTTTACACAGTCTGGAAGTCCTAGTCCTGATGCCTCTGTACCTCCATGATGGTAATGGATCAAAGAGATTGTGAGATGGCATGCTTCGGGACCTTCGTCAGCAATGCTCCTGGTAAATGTCACAATAGTGGGGAGGGAGACCCCAGTGATCCTCTCGTCTGTTTTTACTATCTTCTGTAGGACCTTGCAGTTTCTGCAACCGGACAGGGCACACTCGATGGTACTCTTGTAGGCAGTTGCTAGAATGGGGATGGGGACCCTTGCATGCTTCAATCTACTCAAAAAGGTACATGCTGCTGTGCCTTCTTGACTAGTGAGCAGGTGTTGTGGGTCCGTGTTAGATCGTCTGTTATGTTCACACTAAGGAACTTCGTGCTCTTCATCCAGAATTTCAGTAGGGATCAGGATCTGAGGACAATCTGAAAGATCTGAAAAGAGTTTGTTCAAATTTCTTTACCTATCCAATTTTGGGGTATCTAGCTAAATCACTTACCGATTGAGAGAGCAAGTCTTTTGGCTGCAAAACGCTGATGTTGCCATCAAGCTGACTAATTATCATAGTGGAGTTGGTACTGGCATCCTCTGACATATTCTGTAGAAGGCAGTGATTGAAGGTATGGCCCTGTGCAACAATTTGCCCCTGGACAGCAGCTCCAATCATTGTTCCAAATGCTTCCATTGTCATACCTGTAGAAGAATGAGAAAAATAGATCGATAGTTACTTTATTGATCCCAAAGGAAATCACAGTGCCACAGGAACATTACACGTGCACAGATATACAAATATACAAATGATTAAAAGAGGAGTAAGAAAGAATAAAAAATCAGTTACCTCAAACAGTCTAAAAGGAGGGGGGGTCATCACTTCCTCAGCTATACTTTGACTCATTATAGAGCCTAATGGCCGAGGGTAAGAATGATCTTGTATAGCGCTCTTTGGAGCAGCACAGTTGTCTTACTCTATCTCTGAAAGTGCTCCTCTGTTCAGCCAAGGTGGCATGCAGAGGGTGAGAAACATTGTCCCGAATTGCCGGAATTTTCCGTAGGGCCCCTTTGTTCTACCACAGCCTCCAGTGTGTCCGGTTTGACTCCTATAACAGGGCCAGCCTCTCTAATCAGTTCATTGAGCCTGCTGGCATCACCCATGTTGATGCCATTGCCCCAGCACACCACCACATTGAAGATTGTACTGGTGACAACAGACTGGTAGAACATGTGAAGGAAAGGCCTGCATAGTCCAATGGACCTCAGTCTCCTCAGGAAGTAGAGGTGGCTCTGGCTCTTCTTGTACACAGCCTCTGTGCATCTGTCATCCAGGTGCAACCCCAGGTACCTGTAGATCCTCACCACATCCACATCTTCACCATCAATAGTAACAGGGGGAAATGCAGGCTTAGTTTTCCTAAACTCCCTCACCATCTCCTTTGTCTTACTGATGTTGAGCTGCAGATGATTCAGCTTGCATCCTTTGACAAAGTCCTCCCTTGTATTCATTGTCCCTTCCTCCCTTTATACACCCAGTTATTGCTGAGTCACCAGAGAGTTTCTGCAAAAGACATGACCCAGTGTTGTATCTAAAGTCTGAGGTGTACAGGGTAAAAAAAAAATGCTGGTTTCCTTTCGATCACCATATCTAGTGATTTTCATACTGCTTAGTTATAGAAAAATAAAAAGCGTGTTTACAATGAGGCATACATTCATCTATAGTCATTAGCATTAAATGTTTCAATGAAACCAAATGGAATCAATCTACATCTATTACCACATTCCACTTTTAACACAAGTAATTATTGAAAAATTTCTCTATTTCTTTATCACCTTTGTCCCTTTAGGTTTTGCATTTCCACAGGAACTAGAGAAGTCACACTTTATTTTCCTTGCTGAAGAAACATTGCAACGCTCACTAATGCTTTTCTCATCACCTGCTTGTACATTTTGTGCTTTACCAAGGCGTGGGATGTTAGCGCTAGGAAACAAGACATTTCTCATCATCATGTACCCATAATATTATTGTGACAGAAGTAAGCCTCATTTCTTTTTCTCATCTTGCTTCTAAAATCAACATCTTTAATGTGGAAAGATATTATGTACCACTTCATTTTTGTTTTGCTTTTAACAGGAAATATGCAAATCATATAGGGATGAAGCAGTATTGAAAATTCTTGGCATGAGTGATGTACCACAAAATCAGGACACTAGAAACACTGAAAATAAACATTTAAGTAAACTGTTTTAAAGTAATGATCCAAGTGCTAAAGAGCTCACTGGGGCAAAACTTTGCATGCTACCCATATGTTGCTTTCCAGTTGAAATGAGCCTATCCAATTTGCAAAAACCACATTTCCTCCATTTTGTGTGTGTTGTTCTGGATTTCCAGCATCTGCAGAATCTCTTGCATTTCACATTCTCTCCATATTCTTTAAAAACATTTTGCTTTAAATTTTTTCCTTGAACCCTTTTATCTTCTCTGCTTCTCTGCTATTTTATTTAACAATTCTGTTACCTTTTGAGTGAATGACGCTTACCAGACAACCCTGATTGTTCAAGACTTTCTAAATTTAATGTGAACCCCTTGATATCTTAACCTTTTGCAGTAATGAACTTTGGTCTTTCTTCCCTCTGAAAAATGAGTAGTTCTCTCCAAGAAAAATTGGCAGAGCATGTTTAACTATTCTTCAAACCTGGAATAGGTTTCATTGCATGGCACAAAGTCTTTATGCACTGAGGGTAATTGGTACTTCTATATGCCTAGGAATTATTCTGGAAATCACAGTATGGCTCTGTTGAGAGCAAAAGTGCACAGACAACTTGATGTGCAGGTGTATTGTCAAACTGATGCAAAGGTTAGCATCCATTTAGGAATTTGCAGTGCCAGATTTTTAAAGAATTCTATTTCATAACTATACCTGCAAACTTCATCCCGCTGATCAGCTTTATTTTCGAAAGCTGTTAAAGAAAGGTAGAAGCGTAGAAGAGCTCAGTATAGGCCCTTCGGCCCATAATGTTGGGCTGACTGATATAACTCCATCTAACCCTTCCATCTGATCCACCTAACCCTTCCCTCCTACACAGCCCAAAACCCTCAGTTTTGTTACATCCATGTACCAATCTAAGATTATTTTAAATTTTCCTATTGTATCAACCTTTACTACCACCCCCAGCAGTATGTTCCTGGCACCCACCACTCCATGCATTTTTTTAAAAAAAAACTATTTCTGTCAACTCATCTAAACTTTCCTCCACTCACCTTAAGTGAATGTCCTCTGCCCTTGTCACACTGGGAAAACAGACATTGGCTATCCACTCTATCCATACCTCTTATCAACTTATACACGTCTATCAAGGTGCAACTCATCATGTCACTCCAAAGAGAAATCTTGCTCAACCATACGCACATTCTCTAATCTAGGCAGCATCCTGCTAAATCTCTGCTGCATCCTCTCTAAAGCTTCCATATTCTTCCCATAAGGAAACGACCAGAACTTAACACATACTTCAGGTGTGACCTAACCAGAGTTTTATAGAACTACAATATTACCTCATGGCTCTTAAACTCAATCCCCTGACTAATGACATGGCAGCAACTTTGAGGATGTATGGTCTTGCACTTCAAGGTCCCTCTGTTCCTCCACACTGGTAAGAATCTTGTCATTAAGTTTGTACTCTAATTTCAAGCACGATCTGTCAAATTATGTATAATTTCAACTTTTTCAGATTTAACTCCATCTCCCACTTCTCCATCCAACTTTGCATCCTGTCTATATCCTATTGTAACCTACAACAACATTCTACACTATCCACAACACCTCCAACCTTCAAGTCAACCACAAAGTTACTAACTCACCTCTTCATTTCCTCATCCAGGTAATTTATAAAAATCACGAAGGGCTGGTGTACCAGAACACATCCCTGCAGAGCACCACTAGCCACCAACTTCCAGCCAGAATCCATTCCTTCTTCCACTACCCTTTGCCTTCTGTGGACACCCAATTTTGAAACCACAAAGAAAGAGCTCCTGACTTTCTGTATGAGCCTACTCTGAGAAACCATCATGATTTTTTTGCTTGTACAATATTACCCTGTTGTTATCTGAAACCATCAGAACCTTGGTTTCTCGTTTAATTCGGCTAAAATTTGAATGTCAAATAGTTCTTTAGAATATCCCAATACTGATGACTTTTCATCATGATTGATTTAAGTAACCTTTCAGCAAGACATCGGTACATTAAAATAAAGTTAGATCTCTGTGACAAAATCAAAAATTCTGCAGATGATGAAATACTGAACTAAAAACAGAAAATGCTGGGAACGGCTCAGGATATTAGGCAGTGTCTGTTTGAAGTGAGAAGAGTCCACACAAGGAAAGATAATTCCTAAAAATAAGTGGGTGTGGTTTAGATGGGAGTTTGAACAAGTTAAAAGTCTAAAATAGAATATCAATCTATCTCAAACATATCCTTATATAAGGGGTGGATTACTCATCCTACTGTGGGATAGAAAATTGGTCTCCTAATATATCAATGATGCAAGCAGTTCTCTCTTGAACTGTTTATTTTTCTTCTGCAATTATATGCTTCGAAACTGTACTCCAAATATGAATCAAGGAACCCAAAGACAACGTAGAGACAACTAACATCATGTATCTATAATGCAATAAAATTGCAAAAGAATTTAATGGATGTAACCTCCGGCAAATATAATGTAAAGCTCCAAAGTTAATTTACAGTTTTTGTCCATCACTATTGATTTTATATTGTAAATTATTAATTTAGCTTGAGGTATCTTCCACGGGGTTGGTAACAAAGTGCTGATGGTTCATACAAACACACTAATCAAGGATCACCCATATAGTGTCTGCAAAGACATGAAGCAAAAGTTGGTTATAGTATAAGGAAAGTACATTAAAATTATGACAGTATATGAGCAAGGTCTAACTTTAAAAATACATATTATAAGGTAAAACAACGGAAAGATTAAGCTATATGTGGCTATCTAGAGAAGACAATATCAGATCAAAGGATAGGTTGACAACTTATCGCATAAAAGCAATGCCTAAGGATTGGGAAAACTGCATAATACCCCAATAAAGGATAAATGTTTTGATGAGTAAGGGGATAATATTCTTGGGAGTACTAGTAAGGAGCTTAGTATGGAACATGAAAACAGACTAAAAGTTTCCAGCTGGATGCAGGTATTGACTTTAACCAATGTTTTGATGACAAACTCTACCAACTTCATCAGGGATGATGCCTGGGCATGTCTAGTCTGGTGGTATTTAAATACCCGTCGTCCATCCCTCCTGACTGGTTAGCCCTCACCCAATCAGGTTTCCAATGTCCCACCTTGTTTACAATCAAATTCCAGTTGTTACTTAGAGAGAGAAATTCATCTTTGTTAACATTCTTTTCCTCCAGTTTTATTTCAACAGCTTCCTTCACCAGGTGATCCCAAAAGCCATTGGCAAAGCACAGTAGTTTGTGCCATCAAAGTCAGTCCTATAGCCATTGTGAATACAATGTTCCGCTACCATTGATTTCTCCAGGTAACTCAAACAGATACATCTCCCGTGCTCTTTGATGCAGGTTTCCACCATGCATCCCGTCTGGTCGATACATAAGCAGCCTCGCATTCACAGGGAATCCTGTGTATGCCACCCATCTAACCAATCAGGAGGGATGGTTGACGGGAGTATAAATACCACCAAACTAGACATGTTCAGGCATCATCCCTGATGAAGATGGCAGAGTTTGACATCAAAACATTGGTTATAATCGATACCTGCACTCTATATAACCATATAACAATTACAGCACGGAAACAGGCCATCTTGGCTCTTCTAGTCCGTGCTGAATGCTTACTCTCACTACTGGAAGCCTGAGAAGTGTTTATTCATCATATACACTGGGAAAGCACTAGGTCCTTTTTCAGACTAAGTTTTGTACAGATATGTGAAAAAAGGAAAAAATAGCTAAGCTTACAGTTTAAATTGGAGAAATAGGAAGTGGCAGATATTTCATTGGTGAAAAAGTTTGTAGAAAATGTCTGGCACCTTCTAGAATTCTTTAGAGTCGATTTATCAAAGTAGAGATAGAGAGAACCAGGAACTATAGATCAGATATGCTGACATCAATAGGGGAAATGCTGGGATCAGTTATTAAGGAAGTGGAAACAGAGTACTTGGAAAATAATAGCAGGAACGATGGAATCAACATGAATTTATGGAAGTAAAATCATATTTGATAAATCTGTTAGAACATTTTGAATTTCTATCGATTTGTATAAATAGGATGCACCAGTTGATATGATGTATTTGGGATATCCAGAAGGACCTCAATAAGGTGCCAAGCAAGAATATGTTTAATAAAATCCAACACACTGTATTGGAGGTAATATACTGACATGGAATGAGAATTGATTAACAGACAGAATGCCAAGTTGGAATAAACCTGTCATTTTTATTTTGGGAAGCTGTGACAAGTGGGCCATTACCACCATTAGAAACCTTCAATCCACCTCAACATCTGGCCACTGAGTGATATGGCAAGTTTGTTGGTGATACTAAGCCGGGTGGCAGTGTGAGAATGAAGGTCTAAGGGATATAAGGACAGGCTTGGTGAATGGACGAGGACACAACATATCTCATTCTTATTGAATGGCAGAGCAGGGAAGAGGACAAATGTCCAGCTCTTACTTCTGGGACATAAGAACATCAGAAACATTAGAAATGAGAGCTCATTTATTTGATAGAAAATCTCCATGGTTTTAAATGGTGAGAAGTCAAAAGCTATTGTTGTTCATTGGGATCTGGGTATCCTCGTCCAGGAATTACAGAAAGTTAACACGCAGGTCCAGAAATCAATTAGGAAGGCAAGTGATAAGTCAGATTTATTTCAAGAGGATTTAATAGAAGAGACCTGTTACTCCAACAATGCAGGGCTTTGGTGAAATTTATTCTGGAATATTGTGCAAATATACTGGTGCTCAGAAAGGATATAATTGCAATAGATGGAGAGCAACAAAGTTTAAACAAATGATTCTTGGGATGGGGGTGATTTTTCATATGCAGAGAAATATAGGCATGGCGGACTCCCCTCAGTTAGTAAGATTGAGAGATTACATCATTGAAATGACTCTATGAGGCTGGACAGGATAGTTGCAGGGACGATACCTTCCCTGGCTCAGGCTTCTAAAGTTCAAGGTTCAAAGAAAATTTATTACCAAAGTACATATATGTCAAAGTATACAACTATGGGATTTGTTTTCTTGTGAGGGTACTCCATAAGTCCAAGAACCATAATAGAATCAATGAAAGACTGCACCCAATGGGACAGACAACATATAACGTGCAAAAGACAACAAACTGTGCAAATACAAAAGAAACAGGAAATAATCAATCAATCAATCAGTCAATAAATAAATAAATAAGCAAGCAAGCAATAAACATGAGATGAAGAATTCTTGAAAGTGAGTCCATAATTGTGGGAACAGTTCAGTAACAAAGCAAATGAAGTTGAGTAAATTTATCCCCACTGGTTCAAGAGCCTGATGGTTGAGGGCAATAGCTGCTCCTGAACCTGGTGGAGTGAGCCCTGAGGCTCCTGACCTACTTCCTGATGGCAGCAGTGGGAAGTGAGCATGACCTGGGTTGTCAGGGTCCCTGATGATGGATGCTGCTTTCCTGTGTCAATGCTTTGTGTAGATATGCTCAATGGTGGAGAGGCCTTTACCCATGATGGGCCAAGCTATATTCAAATTTTTGTAGGATTTTCCATACCAGAGCATTGGTGTTTTCATACCAAGCTGTGATGAAACTGGTCAATATACTTTCCGCCACACATCTATAGAAGTTCATCAAATTTTTAGATATCATACTGAATCTTCGCAAATTTCTAAGGAAGTAGAGGCACTGCTGTGCTTCCTTCACAATTTCACTTACGTACTGGAGCCAGGACAGGTCCTGCGAAATTATAACACTGAGGAATTTAAAGTTGCTGACCCAGTCAACCTCTGATCCCCTGATGAGGAATGGCTAATGGACCTCTGGTTTCCTCCTCCTGAGGTCAATAATCAGCTCATTGCTCCTGCGATTATTGAGAAAACAATTTTTTCATGGCACAACTCAGCCAGATTTTCAGTCTCCCTCCTATATGCTGATTCATCACCACCTTTGATTCAGCCAATGTCAGTGGTGTCATCAGCAGGCTTAAATGGGGCATTGGCATTGTGCTTAGCCTCACAGTCGTAAGTGTAAAGCCAGTAGAACAAGGGCCTTGTGATGCACCTGTGCTGATGCAGATAGTGGAGGAGATGCTGACTGGCATCTGCAAGTGAGGAAATTGAGAATCCAATTGCACAAGGAGATAGTAAGGCCAAGGTCTTGAAGCTTATTGAGTAGTTTTGAGGGGATTATAGTACTGAATGCCACACTCTAGTCAATTAAGAGCATCCTGATGTATGCACCTATGCTGTCCAGATAATCCAGGGTTGAGTGAAGAGCCATTGAAATATCTTCTGCTGTGGATCCATTGTGATGGTTGGCAAATTGAAATGGATCTGAATCACTTCTCAGGCATGTTTCATCACCAACATCTCAAAACACTTCATCACAGTGGATGTAAGTTTTATCAGACAATACTCATTGAGGCAGGTTACCACATTCTTCTTAGGCACTGGTGGTCAGAATTTTAAAATAATGCCAGGGATGAGAACTTTTCTTCACTCAGATATTTGTAAGTCTTTGGAATTCTGTCTACACTAGGGCTGTGGAGGGCCGATTGATCAGAATATCCAAACATAGATCAATACATAATTATATATTAATAAATGATATATATGGTCAGTGGAGGAAAGTGACATTGAATTAAAAGATCAACCTTAATTTCACGAAATGGCAGTGCAACCATGAGGGTTTGAATGGCTAATGCCTGCTTCTGTTTATGTTGTAATGTTCCAGTTTATAACGTATCCATTAAACGACAGAACACGTCTACTCTTACTATTATCAGCAGATGGCCTCAGACAAGTTCAAAGTGAATATCCGTAAAACAAGTCGTTGGATTTTACTGAAACTTATTTTTGGAAGAAATTCTACTCACGGTAAGCAGTTGCTGTGTCTCTCTCCTTCTGGTCGCTGCTCAGAAACATGATGAGGGCTGAGTACGGCACGTGGAAACACTGGAAAAGAAGGTACAGGTGGTAAAGCAGGGCTGCTTTGGAATGTCCCCATTGCTTAATCCAGAGTGACTCTCAACAGAATATCACTTGACAGATATGTTCTAGATCATGGTTTGATCAGTATGTAGTTTCAAATTACAAATACCGACTTGGAATCAAATGTTTCCACAAATTACTATTATTCAAATACTTGTACTTATTATCATAATTATTCTGACCATTTTTGACTCTAATCTGCTGATAGTTCACATATTTTCATTCATGTATTTAAACTTCATGCCTTTTCAAATCATATTCAGGAAAGGAAAGAATATGGTTGTTCTTTAGTGGAGTGTAATATTTGAACTTATTACTAAATATTGCTCAAGAAATCACACATATGCAAGAATCAAGAATGAGGCATTTAGTTCTAAAAAGCTTAATTTAATAGCGATGGGGTATGCAGTTTTAGAATGAATAGAGAAGAAACAAAAACATTAAACATATAATTTAAATTCAGAATACTGGGATTTTTATATAATCAGTGGGAATGAAAAATTTAATTGAAGGATGGAATGTATCAAATACATATTATGTAATAATGTTGGGGCTGATGATGGGATTGGACCAGTGAATAATTTACTAGTCCAAACCTTGACATCCTTTAAAGGCAGGTGGATGGATTTAAAACAGCAAGTCCCATTGCCAGTGAGATACACTCAACAGAAGTGAAAATGGGAAGTGGTTGCAATAGCAAGGCTCATTGCTGGTGAGTTTAGTTTCACTCTACAGAAGCAAGAACAAGAGAGGAAATGGTTAAAACAGCAAGTCACATCAGCTGGCTTGTTGGCTAATTGGGCAATAGCTGCCAATAAAACAAAGCAAGTTCAAGCAGAGGTGTGTGTGTGTGTGTGTGTGTGTGTGTGTGTGTGTGTGTGTGTGTGTGTGTGTGTGTGTGTGTGTGTGTGTGTGTGTGTGTGTGTGTGTGTGTGTGTGTGTGTCTGTGTCTCTTGAGAAATTTTGGAGTAGGCCAGGTAAGATCAATTAAGACCTTTAACCTTTTGCCTTAACACTACTTGAACAGACTCATTGCTTGTGGTTGAGACTTAAATGAGGTTACTAACAGCATAGTAATTAAATAAAGAAATTTAGCAGTTAGCATGATGCTATTACAGCTTGGGACATTGGAGTTCAGAGTTCAATTCTGATGTTGTGCATAAGGAGATTATACCTCCTCCCTGTGAATGTGTGGGTTTCCTCTGGGTGCTCTGGTTTCCTCCCACGCTCCAAAGATGTACCAGTTAGTACATTAATTTGGCATTGTAAATTGTCCTGTGATTAGGCTGAGATTAAATAGTGGGTTGCTAGGTGGTGTGGCCTATTGGACTGAAAGGTTCTGTTCAGCACTCTAACTCTAGGATCAGGTGATGTGGGAGATGGATCCCACTGTGAGTCCTGGTGACTGCGGCTTTAAGAATGAAACTCAGAACCGATGATGTGGAACCTGAGTTTCAAGCCCCTGGTGTATCAGTGGAGAGTTACCTGGACGCTGTGTTTCAGAGTGTAGATTAACTACTTCAAACCTGCTCTGTGCTCATGGATAAGAGAGTGTGACTGTGAGTGAGGCAGATGGGTGGATCCAAGAGATAGTGCCGGAAGAGCCTCAGCCCTTGAGTCTGCCCAAGTGGTCTGAGATTCTATGTGGGTGGGGGTGGGGTGCTGTAGGAAGGATCAGCAACCTAACTGTGGTTCAGAGAGCCATTTGAGAGGCAGGAGAAAAGAGAAATATGGTTGTTATTGGGAATAGTATAATTGGGAGAGTAGACACAATTCTGTCACAAGAATGAAGTCTATATTACCCAACTCATTCCCAGGTTCATGCCATTTCATCTGACCTGCAGTGGAATTTGGAGTGGAAGGGAAAAAATCCTGTTGTTGTATTCCATGTGGGTACTAACGACATAGGAAAAACAAGAAAAAAGCTTCTTCTAATGAAATTTGAGAAGCTTGGGTCTAAATTAAAATGCAGAACCAAAAAAGTAATAATTTCTGGCTTACTACCTGAGCCATATGCAAATTGGCGCAGGGTCAATAAGATTAGAGTTAAATGCATGGCTCAACGATTGGTGAGGTGAAGTGGGTTTAAATTTATGGGACTTTTGCAACAGTATCAGAGGAGGAAGCTGTTTCAATCGGATGGGCTGCTCTTGAGCTGTGCTGGGACTAGGGTCCTGGTAAGTTACATAACTAGTTTATGGATAGCTTTGAACTAAATAATAGGAGAGATGGGTTCAAATGATTGGAAAAGTATGCATAAAGTATAAGGGAAGAAGAGTACGGGAAATATTACTGAATTCTAAATATAAAACTAAGTTTAGAAAGTGTTAAGTACTTGACTTCAGGCAGCATGGATACAAATTTGAGAAGAGGTATGCTAAACACAACTGAAGGTGTTATTTTGAATGCACACAATATACAAAACAAAGTGCATGAGCTGATAGTGCAGTTAAAATTGGCAGTTATGGTATTGTCATCACGGAACTGTGGCTGGAAGAAAAGCAGTGCAGGATCTTTCAAAGATGTGCATCATATTAAAAGAGAATTTATAGAATGCTTACTGTTGTGTATTTAATATTTCAACAATATTTGAGTGAGCTTGTTGATTAAGCATTCATGTTCTTTTAATTACAAGTTGTATGTATAAATATATAGTTACATATATCATCTTGCTACCACATGATACGTGTAAATTTTGCTTAAAGTAAACTCGAACTGGACCTGCATTCCCAGGTTTCCATCTCTTCCTTTTAATTAGCTTACTGTTTTGAAGTTACAAAACATAACATTGGTGAGGAGGTATTTTTAAATCAAACCTGAGACTGCTACCAACCTGCTAAAGTAAAGCAAGACTTTGAACTAAACAAAACCACAGCTGGGATGGTGGAGTTATGAAAAATATGTCTTCTTCAGAAGGGAGGACATCATGAAGGTTTTTATTAAAATTGAGTAAGAAAACAGAAGAATTCACAGGTTTATAGAGTGAGTACAGGATGATAGTAACCATTCAGAAATGGCTGGCTACATTGGAAAGATTAGCGTGTTTGATTACACAATTGGCTCATGTATACTCTATTGGAACAGTATTTTGAAGCAAATAAAATAGCCAATTTTTGCTAAGTGCAATGGGTCTAAAAGCATACTTTGCCTTGACTGCTCCAACTAAAGTGGCAGAAGTGAGCTTTGGTAATATTGTCAGAGTAATGCAGGAACACTCAGAACCAAAGCCATTGTTGATTGCAGAACACTTGTTCATTTCAGAGTACGTGGCTGAATTGGAGAGATTGTCTGAGCGTTGTCAGTTCGGTAGTTGTCTTAGTGATGCACTGAGATTGTTTAGTTTGTGGGATCTTAAAAGAAAACATTCAAAAATACAACATACATTTAAAAGAGTGATTGAAATCACTATATCAATGGAACAGCAAACAAACGCACAATTGAGTTGGTCAGGAATGAAAGCAAGCGGAAACAAAATTGCATCGTCTAACAGAAGCTGACCAGTTGTGATACTGTTGTGGCAGGAGCTCACATACTAATGCAAGGTTAAAAGTGAAACTTGCAGAAAATACAACAAGCAAGACACATACAAAGAGCATGTCGGGCAGACAAAAATAAACAGATTGCACAGGGACGAGAAAATGCTAACAAGTCTAGTTGCAGTTTCAGAAACAGCACTGAAATCTGTATGCCGTTGATGAAAAATTTGACAATGACAGTGGACAGGATTGTGTAGCCTTGAGATCTACAGTGTGAAATTTAACAATAGACAAGCAATATGGCTTACAGCAGAAGTGAACGGCAAATTAATTAAAATGGAATTACACACTGCTTCAACTGTTTCAGTCATTCCACAAAATCACTTTGAATAGCATTTCAAAGATGCTACACCGAAGCCTGCAGATATCCAACGAAGTTGTACTGGAGAACAGATGACTCCTGCGAGAATGACATTTGTAACAGTGAAATACAACAACCTACACCCCACATTCAGCTTGTATGTGGTAAGAACAGAAGGACCAGCTTTGTCAGGACGTGAGTGGCTGTGACAACTACAACTTGATTGAAGGTCCATCCACCGTTTGCATGCCACATTGCCTGCAATGAAGCCAACAAGTGAATTAAGAAAGATACTGGATAATGTCACAATAGTTGTCATGCAAACAATCATGAACCGTTGGCCAGCAGGAGACATGCAGGCATTAGTGGAAAAAAGTCCAATAAAGTGTATTGGACCAAGGAAGGACCATGCTACTCAGAGAAAGCACGAAAGTGTCGAAAGCAGTGGTCTAAATATAATAGTTTTTGTAGGTGATGTACAGTATATAAGAAAGCTGTTGATATGTTAATCAGGCAGTTACCTGTACAATATGGCTATGTTTTAAGCTAGCAGAGAGTTCAAGGAGCTTCAGGAAAGTTGCAAGCATTCAGCTTTTGTGAGCATAAAGAATCAGAATCTACCCTGCATGCATTAAGGTTATTGCATGAACTTCGAGTGGGAGACAAGATGCTTGTAAAAGTAAATGCAAAGACCAAAGCCCAGCTGGATGAATGGAAGGTCAAAAAGAAAGGAGTCAATGGAGATATGAAAACAGAGGATTCATCAGATAATGCTGTGGATGAGGCAACCACGAGGACCAATCAGATCGTAAAGGATTAGTAAGAAATTACGCCAATGAACCAAATGGGCATTCCCAAGATTGTGCACAAACTAGAAGAAGGACGAAAGAGATGGAGAAAGAGAATGTTAAAGAGAAAAAGAAGGAACGTGAGAAAGAAAGAGAGGGCTCAAAGTAGATCCAGAGAGAGAAAAGGAAGTAGAAAGGTGGCTACCATTGTCAGATCTACTTCCTGCAGTTTCAGAGTCATCTCCAACGGCCACCATGGAGGAGGCCCCAGAAGCTGAGATTGTTTCACAGCCACAAGTCTCTCCTTCCAAGCATAATGATCCCCTCCCCCCACCTTGTCGGGAAAGACATTATCCCACAAGAGTAAGAAAGCCTCCGCAGCAATGCGATCTTGCGGTCTGAATCAAACAATTTAAAATTACTATGGTGTGGATGCCTGTACATTGTAGTTATTATATAAGATAATATGTAGATAGTTGAGATGCAGTCTATATTGAGATGGAATTTGTAGTTAAGCAGGGAGGGGTGTTGTGTATTTAATATTTCAATCATTGAATGTTTTGTGTATATAGTTTGATTCAGCATTCTTGTTCGATTCAATAATTCATTATGGGTTTTATATATAAATACTTGAATTGCGCACATCATCATGATACATGCACGCCTCACTGAAGTAAGGGGAGAAGAATTAGGCAATTCATCCCATCGAGTCTGTTCTGCCATTCCATCATGGCTGATCCCAGATCCCACTCAACCCCATACACCTGCCTGCTCGCCATAACATTTGATGCCCTGAACAATCGGGAAACAATCAACATTATACCTGCATTTTGGAATCCAGTGTGTTTCTTCGAATTTGTTTAATGCTTTTAAGTTTCAGAGCGTAATACCTCTGAGATGGCTTTTGGAACAGCTTGTGGTTGAACCCATTGGGAGAAAGGCCATCCTGTGTTGTGTAATAAACTGGATTTGATTAGGGAGCTTAAGGTAAAGGAGACAATGATCATAAGGTGACGAACTTCAACCAGCAATTTAAGAGGGAGAAGCTAAAGTCAGCTGTATCAGTATTACAATGTAGTAAAGGGAATTAGAGGCGTGAGAGATGAGTTGATCGGAAGAGGATATTAGCAGGGATGATGGCTAAACAGCAATGGCTGAAGTTTCTGCAAGCACTTCAGAATGCACAGCATAGACACATCCAAAAGAATTTTCATACAGGCAGGTTAGTGCAACCTTGGCTGACAAGGGAAGTCAAAAACAAAAAAGCAAGAGAAGGCATATAATAGAGGAAAAACTTAGTGGAAGGTTAAAGGATTGGGAAGCTTTTTAAAAACTAAGAGAAGGCTACTTAAAAAGTATTAAGGAGGGAAAAGATGAAATATGAAGGTAAGCTAGCCAATGATATCAATGGTACCAAATGTTTTTTCAGATATATAAAGTGAAAGAAAGGCAAGAATAGATATCAGACTGCTAGAAAATGATGCTGCAGAGGTAGTAATGGAGGGCAGAGGAATGGTGAATGAACTAAATAAGTATTTTGCATCCGTCTTCAATATGGAAAACACCAGATGGAAGTTCGAGAGTGTTAGGAGGCAGAAGTGAGTGCAATTACTATTAATAAGGAAAAAGTGCTCAGGAAGCTGAAATGTCTGAAGGTGGATGAGTCACCTGGACCAGATTGTATACATCATTACCAATGTCTCCACAATCTACCCATCACCTCCTTCAGATGTGGCTGGCAAAAATGTGGAGACGTTGGTATGATCTTTCAAAAATCGCTAGATTCCACATGGTTCTGGAAGACTGGAAAATTACAAATGTCACTCCACCCTTCAAGAAGGGAGGGAGGAAAAGGAAAGAAAATTTTGGCCAGTTGGTCTGACCTCAGTAGTTATGAAGGTGTTAGAGTCAATAGTTAATTATGAGGTCTCGGGGTAGTTGGAGGCACATGATAAAATCGGCCAAAGTCAGCCTGGTTTCCTTAAGGGAAAATCTTGCCTAACAGATCTATTGAAATTCTTTGAGGCAGGATAGATGAAGGATGTTGTATATGTGGATTTTCAGAAAGCTTCTGACAAGGTGCCATACATGAGGTATTACTGGAAAGATACTAGCTTGGATAGAGCATTGACTGATTGGCAGGAGGCAAAGAGTGGGAATAAAGGGAGCCTTTTCTGGTTGGCTGCTGGTGATTAGTGGTGTTCTGCAGGGATCGGTGTTGGGACTGCTTATTTTACATTACATATCGATGATTTAGATGATGGAATTGATGGCTTTGTGGCCAAGTTTGAGGCCTCACTCAGAGTATTGTGAGCAGTTTTCGGCCCCTTACTTAAGAAGGGATGTGCTGACATTGAAAAAGGTTCAGAGGAGGTTTATGAGAATGCTTCAGTGAATGAAAGGGTTATCATATGGGGAACATTTGACAATGGGTCTATACTCGCTGGACTTTAGAAGAATGGGGTGGGGGGGGAATCTCATTGAGACCACTGAATGTTGAAAGGCCTAGATGGAGAGGATGTTTCCTATAGTGGGGAGTCTCAAACAAGGGCACAGCCTCACAATAGAGGGACGTCCATGTGGAATGGAGAAGAGGGTGGTGTTTCTTTAGCCAGAGGGTGGCGAACCTGTGGAATTCATTGCCACAGGCAGCTATGGAGGTCAGGTCACTGGGTGTATTTAAGGTGAAGGTTGATAGGTTCTCAATTAGTCAGAACATGAAAGGTTAGGTGGAGAAGGCAGGAGAATGGGTTTGAGAAGGAAAATAGATCAGCCATGATGAAATGGCTGAACAGACATAATGGGCCATATGGCCCAATTCTTCCCTATCTCTTATGGTGAAGAAGTAGGAACTATAGAAGCCTATGAGTTTGCACTGGATGTTATGCTACTGTAAATGTAAACACATACTGTAAACACGGTGCAACCTGATGTACTGTGGAAAGGACGATATTCCAGGAAGAACATAGAAGGAAAAAATCAAATATTCTTCTCTCTGAAGTAATATTTATAAGTGGATATAAGCTTATGTCCAATATCAAATCATTTAATAGCTATATTAATTTCTCCTGGGACACATAGGATCAGCATTTAAAAACTTATTTGGCAACCGTCTCTAACCTGAACATTAGATCTCTGAGGAATGTTCTCAGCAGACCTAAGAGAATCATTCAGTGGTTTGTTTTAAGTGTTTTTTTAAATCTCCCTCAATGAAATAATTGGCTACATTGAGCATTGTGAATGCAATGTTCTGCAACCGCTGATTTCTCCGGGTAACCCAAATGGATACACCTCTGAGCTCCTTGATGCAGCTTTCCACTGTATGTCCTCTTTGGCCGTTATATGCTGCTCTACATTCATAGGGAATCCTGTAAACACCAGCTGTCCTGAGTCCTAGGTCATTAGCAGAACATTGCATTTGCAAAGGTCAGAGGATTGACTTCAATGGCACAAAACTACTGTGCTGTGCCAATGGCTTCTGGGACTGCCTGGTGAAATAAGCCATTGAAATAAAACCAGAGGAAAAGAATTTTAACAAAGATGAAGGTCTTGCTCTAATAAGAATTGGAATTCAACTGTAAACAAGGTGGGTCACCGGAAACCTGATTGGATGAGGACTAACCATTCAGAAGGGACAGATGATGGGGGTATAAATACCACTAGACTAGACATACCCAGGCATCATCCCTAATGGAGATACCTGTATCCGGCTGGAAGCCCAAGATGAGTCTATTTGGCATATACAACAGGAAAGCACTAGATCCTTTTTCAGTTTGTATTAGTATTTGTGTTCGGCACAGCCTCCTCATATTCGTATAACCTTTTCTCTCTCATGTGATAATCTGGTTTTCTTACTTGCAACATTTATGAGGCCTATATTAATTATATCTTGTGTTAATTAGATCTACATTCCAAAGAACTTTCCAATAGGAAATATTCCCCTGAATCTCCTGTGGGATTTATTACTAGCTAGCTCATGTTCATGGCCCCCAGAACTGATGTCCCTCATAACTGCAAACACCTCTACGCCAAGGATGTTTTTTTAAAATCTCTATCAAGTTGCTCCTTGATCTTCCCCTGTTCTGCCAATTCGTTCTTTCCCTTTGTCTTAATCAGATCTGGTTCACTCAAGTAAGGTATTTTTGTACCTTTTCCAGGTCAGATCTGTTCACAGTATTTACTCTGCTCTCACTCTCTCGCTCCATCACCTGGAAAGGGGTCTGCATGGCCTTTCCGTCAATCCCCTCTGAGGTAAATGCAATCTCCCAGAAGTGATTGTCAGTTATTTCCTGACAGTTTGGCACTGTGGTGCAGCTAAAGAAATGTTCATGCACGTCAAGTACAGCCATGTATAGAATATTTGAAGTTAGCAATTTATCAAGCATGTTGTTACACTTTCTGTTATTTAGTCCATTTATATATGTTGAAATACATTTTGGTGAGCCACTTGATACATCCAGGTTCCTTTTGAATAATATCTGCATGTCCCATTTATTCAACCTGCTCTAAATGTTGGCCTTATTAGCAAATTATTTCAAAATATCTGCCCCAGAAATACTCCAAACACGCTTCTTGTATGTTTAGATGCAGTACTATTTTTCATGTCTACTTTAAATGTTGTATGAACCTTCAATTCTGCACATTATAACAATCGATTGCATGACACTTTAATAAATCAGACTCTGTTGAGTCACTATTTTAGGTACTTACTGTGAGTAGAGTCTGGAACAGACAATAGAAGACTACATACCAGAGGAACCTCCCTGTTTTCAGTGGTGGTACATACCACAGGAAAATGTAGGAAATTACTGCAAAAGGTGTGGAGCCAATAATCCTAGAAAAGTGAAGAATGAATAGCATTTCATTAAAGAAGTGTTCTAAGGGAAGAAACTCAAGGTACCATCAAACTTTTTCTTCTGCATAGCTCACTTGTAAAGGCACAATAAATTTTCAGCATCCGCGGGGTTTCTCTTGTTTGTGATATATCTCCGATGGTTGGAATGTGGGGAGGGGTCTAGAAGTGGGGAGGTGTTCAGCTTTGATCAAGTGGGAATGAGTGATGGCACAATGCTCACCTTTATGTTTTACAGGCCTCAATTGCACAGTAAGATTCTATTGTTGCATGCCATTTGGTGTAACTGTACATGCCGAATAATCTGCACCACTTCAAGAAGATGGCTCCGTCATGGATGGTGGCAATTTATTTAACTTTAACTCTATTCACCAAATGACATTCAATCTCTCCGTCATCAAGGCATGTACAAAAACCACTGCAGTTAGTCGCTGAGACTACTGTGGCAGCACCTTGCAGACCCACAACTCTGCCATCAAGAACAACAAGGCCAGCAAGCATAGATCACTACCTACACTGTCCTCTGGAAGGCAGCACGATAACGTAGCAGTTAGAACATTGGGAAAAAAAGTTGAATTTCCCCATGGGGATGAATAAAGTATCTATCTATCTATCTATCTATCTATCTATCTATCTAGTGTGATTATTCCACCAACAACCCTGGTTCAATTCTGCCCCTGATCTCCCCCATGACTGTGCAGGTTTTTTTCCAGGTGCTCCACTTTCCTCCCACAAGCCAAAGATGTATGTGTAAGTAGGTTAAATGGTCACATGGCTGTAAGTCTGTGGCACAGGCCTGTTGGGGCAGAAGGGCCTGATACTATACTTTATCTCTTAAAAATTATCAAATAAAAAAGACAAACACACCACCCTGGCTCGGAAATTGACCCTGCGCCTAATTCCTGAAACTCCCTCCCTGCCTGAGTGCTTTCACTGACGGAATGTAGTAATTCAAATACCGGTAAGTACCTGCGCAGAACCTTTGCAAAGAACTGGCCAGGCTTGTTCCCGATGCTCACATCCCCCCCAAAAAACAACAACAAACGACAGCTACAGCAGTTACTGCAGTGACATTTTCAGTACAAATTCTTAATTAAATTCATCTGGTGAAATACTGTAAGTGGTAACATTTATATTTGCACATCTGACATATCTGAAATTTCATTTGTTGGTAATATTAATTAAGTCTTCCGTTTAGAGACACAGTGACATCATTCTTGCTAACATCTGTTAAAGTACAGGTTTCCTAAATAAAAGTTCTAATCTTGTGATTCAGATTTGTTTTAAAAATCCCTGCTTGTTTTTATTCTCCAATAGCAAATTAAGGGTATCAAGACTTGGCAGATAGTTATATATCATTTACTTGGTTGTTTTCTTTGAAACAGAGGATGCTGAGAAGTTTTAAATGGGATGTGCAAAATTAAGAGGATCTTAATAGAGTAAACAGGAAGGGTAATTTTATTTAGCTGGATAAAAAAAAACTGGGTGGAATAGATGAAATCAGAAGGATTAGAGACAGGATGAGGAAAGATTGTTTATCACTTTGACATATTGAAGGGTCTGAAACTTCCTGCCTGAAGTGACGAACAACAAAGGCAAAATCTGATTCGCCTTGAAAAATCTGTGGATGTGTATCTGGAGAATCGTGTATGGGCTGCTGGGGTACGGACCTAAGTGCTAGAAAGTGGGATGAGGCAGGTGGATCCTTTACAGCAGAAAGCAACAAGATGGGCTAAATAGCCTTTTGTGTTGCAACTTATCTTTGAAGTTATGACTTGATGCACTAATTTTGAGAAAGTCAGCACAGAACCGCCTCTTTATTACACAAGAGTCGCGGCCAGTATTTCTATTCAATGCATGTCTGTGCACGTCTCATTGTAAGGTTAGTGATGCCAAGTATAATTATGATTCCTGGTGAGGAGTTTCCAGTTGGGTGTTTAGACCATTTAAAAGTAACCACTCTGAAAGAAACAGATAACGTGAGATAAAACAGATAGTTGCATTTTTTTAGTTTAAAATTGAAAGGTAGGAAAGCATCTGTACCATTTTTGACACCATTGGTTAAAGTCATAAATATCTTGTTAATTTCATCTTTCATCCTGTTTAGTGTCACATAAAGTGGTCTGTTGATTTATAACCTAAACCCTGGTCTGGTGGTTGAAAATCATCTGCCAGGTAAAGATTGTATTGAAATCTGCAATACATTACCACCTCCTTCACAAGACATTAGACATCTGAGGATCCACTTAGTTTGAGGTTTGCAAAAGAAAATATGTTCTTCATTTAGGCTACATCCACACACAACCAGATAAATCTGTAACCAAAGCTTTTTCTACTCGTTTTTACCCTCCGTCCACACTAAAATGGTGTTTTTGTCCCCCGAAACCAGAGCTTTTCAGAAACACTCTCCAAAGTGTGTATTTTTGAAAACACTGGATCAGTGTGGACGGGGTAACCGGAGACTTCTGAAAATACTGTCAGACGGCAGCGCGTCTGTTTTCTTGAATAGGTTGTTTTCTTGAACGCAACCTAGTTCAGAACAGACTGCAACAAAACTGACGCCAGAAGAGTTGGAAATGTACTCACCAAATACTTTGACTCATAACTTACTGAATAAATAAGTATACTCACTTTGCCCTGTTTTCTGTCCTTGCTCGTGTGAAGGTGGTTTACCTATTTATGCAAGTACTTCTCTGACAATAGATGTGTAACAGCCTAATGTAACATTGTATGGAAATACAAGATAACACTGATGCAGACATGTTTTATACATTTAACAAGGTTCTTTATTAATGCAACAGAGTTAGTCAGTTTTTCAATGTTCATCGTCAGCCAGGTCAATCTGTCCATGAACTCCCTGTCAGTTGCCTCCATATGCTCCAGTATTTGTTTTTTTATTTTTTAAGTTCTCCTGTGCAAAAGCCAACAGTTGTCTGTTTTAAGTTTTTTTTCTAGTCTGTAACTACACAAACACGCACTTTTACAGCGAGATTCGACACCAAACATGTCGCTTGTTTTCGGTCGATGTGTCGTGCGCATGCCCAGTAGGAGGAGGAGATTTGCCGAAATATCCGTTTCAATGCGGATAGAGATATTTTTAAAAATGAATAGTGTGGATGCCTATCGTTTTTACACAAAACCGGCGTTTTCAAAATTATCCCGTCTAGTGTGGATGTAGCCTTAGTTTAATATCATAATGCTCCTAGAAATGGAGGTAGGCTTGATGATTGGAAACATACTGTACCATAGGAAGAGAAGCTGAGACCACATTAGAATCTCAGCAAATAAGCACCAAGAAATTGATAAAGAAATGTAATATAGAATATAACCAGAAAGATAAACCCGACTGTTAGAGGTTTCATAGATATTTCAAAAGGAAAGGACTAAAGGGGGGAAATATCTCTCTCTGGCAGACAAACAGAAGTTATAAAAGGAACAGAAAATGGCAGAGGAATAAAAGAATTACTTTGTTACTTCTCTTCATTTTAGAACATGGAAGAGTACAGCACAGAAACAGGCCATTCGGCCCACAATGCTGCTAAAAAGCAAATCAAAAAAGCCCAAAAATTAATCGCTCCTACCTATGCCATATCCCTCCATCCTCCTTGCATCCATACGCCTATCCAAACGTCTCATAAAGCCTCCAATGTTTTTGCCTCTATCACCATACCAGGCATCCAAAAAAAATCTTACCCCTCACATCCACCTTGAACCTGCCCCCTCTCACCCTCAATGCAAGGCCTCTGGTTTTGGATATTTCAGCCTTGGCAAACAGATACTCTCTGGAAACTCTATCTGTGCCTCTCATAATCTTATAAGCCTCTATCAGATCTTACCTGAGCCTCTGATGCAACAAGCCAAGTTTATCCAGCCTCTTGTGATAGCACATGCCCTCTAAACCAGGCAGCATCCTGGTGAGCCTCTTCTCCATCCTCTCCAAAGCCGCAACGTCCTTCCTATAGAGGGGCCGGTTGTGGTCACTTCCCGAACTGCTCACGCACTGAATGGTCAGCTGCCCGGTCAAATTCATCACCCGATACAAGGTCCAGTATGGCCACTCCTCTTGCTGGATCATCCATATACTGATTTAAGAAAGCTTTCTGGATACACTTAACAAATTCATCCCCATCTGAGCCCCTAACACTCGGAAGGTTCCAGTCTACATTGGGGAAGTTGAAATCACCTATGACAACAAACCTAATATTTTTACATATTTTCTTAATCTGATTACATATTTGTTCCACCGTGTCCTGGTGGCTATTGGGGACATGTAGTACAGTTCCATCAGTGTGATTCCACCTTTATTCCTGAGTTTTACCCAAATGGTCTCCTCTGAGTTAGTTGTGCAACATCTCCCTCTTTTTTTTTACCTCCTTCTCTATCTTTTCTAAAACTTTAAAAACCTGGTACATTAATCACCCATTCCTGCCCCTCTCTCAACCAAGTTTCAGTAATGGCCACAACACCATAGTTCCATGTACTGATCCCTGCCCTAATTTCATCACCCTTATCCAAAAGACTCCTAGCACTTAGAGCTATCTGACCCATCATACTGTTATTTTAATTTTGCCTTTCAATGTTTCCTGACATCTATCTTCCAGCCTGATCCTTCCCTTACTGACCTGGAGTTCTGGTTCCCAGACCCCTGCACAACTAGTTTAAATTCTGCCAGGCAGCATCAGCAAACCTCCCCGTCAGGAGATAGGTCCCCCTCCAGTTCAGGTGCAACCCGTTCCTGTTGAACAGGTCACTCCCTTCCCCACAAAAGGTTCAATGATCTAGGGAATTGATACTCTGTCCCCTGTCCCACCTCTGCACCCACTCATTCATCCATGCTATCACCCCTTTCCTACCTGCACTAGCCTGCGGCACAGGGAGTAATCCGGAGATTGCAACCTTGGAGGTCCTTCTCTTCAGCCTCTTTCCTAACTCTATATACACAGTGTAAGACCTTTTCCCTTTCTCTGCCTTTGGACCTTTGGCTGTCCCACTTCGACCCCCCCCCCCCATTGAGAATATCCTACAACCACTCCAATGCATCATGAACCCTAGCACCCAGGAGGCAGTACACCATCCTGGTGTCTGTTTGGGGCCACAGAATCTCCTTATCCAGTCCCCTATAACTACTGCACTACCTGACTTAACTCTTCCCTGTTGAGGCTCAGTGTCAGCCACAGCACCACCAACCTGGCAGTCACTGTCATGATTTGATAGCCACCCCCTCCACCGAGCAGTATCCAAAGGGGTATACTTGTTGCTGAGGGGAAAGGCCACAGGGGAGCCTGCAATGACTACTTAATTCCCTTACCTCTCCTGGTTTGTCAAAATTTCTGTTTACATTTTTAATTCATCTCTCCTCAAGGTGCTGCAATGTAAGAGAATATGTATTTCTGAAAGGGAATATTTCCATTTTTATACTTTGAAGAGAAAGACTATGAGGACATGAAAGGAGTTACGTTGGCATCCCTGGAGAGAGGCTTCATGGAGACCTACTCTTATAACATCCATCAGAATCGGAATCAGGCTTAATATCATTGGCATACAGCATGTCATGAAATTTCTTTTGCAGCAGCAGGACAGTGCAATAAATAAAAAAATGATAAATTGCAATAGGAAATATATATAAAAATTAAATTAAATAAGTAGTGCAAAAATATTGAGATAGTGTACATGGGTTCATTGTCCATTCAGAAATTTGACGGTAGAGGGGAAGAAGCTGTTGTTAAAATGCTAAGTGTGTGGTTGCACACTCCTGTACCTGCTCTGTGATGCTGGCATTGAGAAGAGAACTGCCTTCAGTTTCTTTGTGCTATGGAGCTTTCTGGCAGTGTTAGGTGTTTTGTATCAAACACTCCTATTCCCAACACTCCTTTCAGAAGGGTTGAACAACTTCTCGTCTTACCTCACAAGCAAAAAGAGAAAAAACTATGCTATTCCCAAGACGAGCAATAGATGAAACCCTTGTGACAGTAAATTTACGAGAAAAGCAGATTTTCATCCTAGTAATATCCCACTAATGTGCAATGCTTATTCCCATATCTTGCAAATCAATGCCTGATGCTCAGGACACTGCAATCATTCTTTTGCTGGGCAATAATTCACCATTACAGAACCCCATGGCTTGCAGTCAGCTGACCAGCTTGTTGGTTGATCGTCAGGATGATTCTTTGCATCACAGCCAATGCTTCCAGTCAGGTTGCCTCAAGCCAAGTGGGGGAGAAAGATAAATTCATTCTTTTTCTCTTTTTTTTTTGGAAAATATCCATCCTTTTCAACACCATTATTGGGCAGGAGTTTGTAGTCATGACACAGAACTCAAACTCGCTGAACTAATTTTGTTCTTAAGTTAAAAATCCTCTCTAACCTTCCACTTTGGCAAATCCTCACTTAAATCTGATACATTTTATGATGGAATGAAAGGCAACATGATCTCACAATGAGAAAATATTTTGATGAGAAGGTGATGTTGGTATTTGGTCCGCAGTGATAGGTCCAATAGTCAATCTTCCGTGAGACAATTCGTGTGCAACTTTATTGGCAATGAATTGCTTTAACCCACTTGACATCCCCAACAACACTTGTATTCTTTTGGAATTTAGAAGAATGAGGGATGATCTATTGAACCGCACAAGATCCCAAGAGAGGATGGGTTAGATTTTGAGATGTTTCAATTGGAGGTACATTCTTGCACAAGGGATCTGAACCTCTGCAATATTTTAGAGTTTTAGAGTTATGAAGGCTAGATAAATACAGATGTTTGAGGAGGTAGAAACATTTTTGAAAGCTCAGAGAATGAGTTACTAGAAACAGATACAGAAGAGGAGTTGAAATGAGGGCAGATCATCCATGATGATGTTAATGGAGGGGCAGGCTCAAAATAGGTGCCAACTCCTGTTGCTATATTCCTACTTTTATTGTATATGTCAGTTGAATCCATTTACATCTTTTTAAAAGAGCGAGACACAAAACACAAGTGTGAATGAATGCGCTAGTTACACAGATGTGTGAATGATGAATTGGGAAAAACCACTGGAAAAACAAACTGAACATTTTGTTTGTGTCTTGCAAAAATATCACAGCTAAAATATAACATAAGGTAGGTATTTGTGGGCTGATTTGTGTGGAGCATTTCCTTCTCTTGAAACTTCGGCATCAGTGCTCTGGAATGTTTATGAAATAGCATTGGCATTGTATCTGTAGCTCTTTTTAATGCAATTCACCTCAGGATGTTTGATGTTTGATGCCCTGATTTTGTATGGAGATTGAGAGGAGGCTGGGTGAACAAGAATCTTCCTTATAAACTGGTAATGATGCAAGGAAGGTCTGTATATTTTTGCAATAAACAACAGAAGACAGTGCTAATCTTGGCAAGCAATTAAAGATCATTACATCATCCCTGAGGCCTGACATGGTCATTCTGTCAGAAACATCGAAACAGGTGATCATGGTAGAACTGACAGTTCCTTGGAGAAGACCAGATTGAGGAGGCGTTTGAGTGTAAGAGCCAAGTACCTGGAGCTGGTAGAGCAGTACCAGAAATGGGCAAAGGGCATGATGCCAGCCTATGGAGGTGGTATGCAGAGGTTTAGCTGGCTGCTTGCTGTGCAGAACCTATTCTCTCCTTGGCATTATGGGAGTTGCAAAGAAAAGAGCCATCAGAACCGTCATGATGGCTGCAGAACGAGCCTCCAGATGGCTATGGATCAAGAGATGTGACCCATGGACCAGTGCTGCTCGCACACAAGCCAGGGCCTGATCAACCCTGGCTGTATCACCTGGACAAGTATGTCTGATGTTGAGAAACCGAAAACACTCGATGACCCCAGGTGACATTACTGATGATGTGGCCCAGCACATCCTAGGATATATCTCTGCAACATTTTGAATATAACTACCCAAGTGGGGCCAATTTAGTGCTTTATTGAAGTTTAACATTAGTTCCTTGCTTTTGTAATCCATGCTCAACTGATGAAGAATTCTAAATTCCTGTTTTTTTTTCCCTAAGTACCTCAACTTGCTTTGTTCACTTGAGGTCTTTTCATATATAAAGCAAGATCTGCCTGAGCAGAAAAGAGTGCTGAATCAAGAAATATGGAAAAGCTTTGCCCTGCTGTTTTAAATGGACCGGTAATCAAAA
Source organism: Hemitrygon akajei (assembly GCF_048418815.1). Taxonomy (NCBI): domain Eukaryota; kingdom Metazoa; phylum Chordata; class Chondrichthyes; order Myliobatiformes; family Dasyatidae; genus Hemitrygon; species Hemitrygon akajei. The sequence goes on from NC_133132.1 coordinate 129,252,234, forward strand.
ACTTTGCCTCATAACTGTGATGTGAATTCACATCCCAACTAATCAGTTGGGAAATTTAAATTCAGTTTATCAAAATAATGTGCTTACGAATAATGGTGACCATGAGAACAGAAGCTTGCGCCTACTCAACCAGTCAACGATTATGCTATTTTTTTATCTCAGCACCACTTGACTACTGTAATCTGCAGAATATACCTTGCTTCCCTTTATACCTAATGTATTCAGCAACTGAATCTCCACAGCCATCTTAGCTAGAGACTTCAAAGGATTCACGGCACTCTGGGTAAGAAATATCTTCTCACTCTGGCATGAATGGTGAAATGGTCTGAGATGCTGACTGACCTTTGGTTTTGACATCCCAGCCAAGGGAAACATCAACTCTGCATCTCCTTTCTTAATCCCAATAAGAGTTTTCCATATTTCATTAAGATCATCTCTGATTCTTCCAACCTTCAGAGGACCGGGTAGTGTGGTAGTGTAGTGGTTAGCACAATGCTTTACAGTACAGGCGACACAAGTTCATTTCCCACTGCTGCTTGTGAGGAGTTTATATGTTCTCCCTGTGACTGCGTGGGTTTCCTCCGAATGCTCTGGTTTCCTCCCACAGCCCAAAGATGTCCCAGTTGGTAGGTTAATTGGTCGTCGTCAACAGTCCTGTGGTTAGGCCCCAATTAAATCAGGGGATTGCTGAGCGGTGTGGCTCGAAGGGCTGGACGGGGCTCTTCCGCACTGTATCTCAATCATAATAATAAATATAGGCCTCGTGTCCACGACTTCTCACCATACATCAAGCCTGATATCTCCGCAATAAATTTGATGAACTAATGTGATTAGGCTATCACAATGTCATAGTTTCACTCTTGTTGTTTTCATTTACTAAATGCGAATGTTGCTGTCAAGACTGGCATTTATTGCCCATCCCTGGTTACCATTGAGAACAGGACTATGAGCTATCTATAGTCCTTCTGGTAAAGGCACTTCCATTTGCTGTTAAGTAGGGAGGACCAGGGCCTAGAGCTGGCGACCATTAATAAACAGCAAAGATGGTATAAGGATGTTGAGTGACTTGGAGAGAGCTTGCCAATATTGGTAATCCCATGCACCTGTTGCCTTTATTGTTTTAGTGGCAGAGGCTGAGGGTTTACAAGTTATTGCCAAAGATGCTTAGGCAAATCCATGCAGTGAATTTTATTGAAGGGACACACTGCCACCACCTTGTACCAGGGGTGAAACAAGTGAATCTTTGGAGGCTTGCGTTCAGGTCAGAGCTTGGCTTCTCTGTTGAGGGAAAGTGTCAAGCTTCTGGAATGTTGTTGGAGAGTATTCCATCACTCTCCTGAGGAGTGATCTATAGACAGTGAGTAGGCATTAGGGAGTGAGATATGTCACTCACTGCAGAATGCTCAGCCTCTGACTATTCTTGTAGTCACACTATTAAAAAGGCTGGCCCAATTGTTTTTGCTCAATGGTGACAGGCGGATGTTAATGTGGTAGGGGTGGTGATTCCACTGAATGCAGGATTAGGCAACAGCTGCCTTTAGTTCCAGACAGTTGTTGTCTAGCAGTTCTATGACATGAATATCATTTATCATCCTTTCCTTGAATGTTACAGGGTTCTTGTTGCTTGCAGCCACAGGCCATTTCAAAATCTGGCTACCCTCCAACCTGATGGCATGTACATTGAATTCCTGAACTTCTAGTAATTGCCCCCCCCCCTTCATTCCCCATTCCCATTTCCCTCTGTCACCTTATCTGCTTACCTGCCCATCTGCGCCCTTTGGTGCTCCTTCCTCTTTCCATGGAGTCTCCAGCAGATACCTACTTCTCCAGCCCTTTATCGCTTTCCCAGCTCCCAATTGACCTCCCAGCTCTTTAATTCACCCCTCCCCCTCCTTGTTTCACCTATCACCTACCACCTCATACTTCCACCCCTCCCCCTCCTTGTTTCACCTATCGCCTACCACCTCATACTTCCACTCCTCCCCCTCCTTGTTTCACCTATCACCTACCACCTCATACTTCCACTCCTCCCCCTCCTTGTTTCACCTATCACCTACCACCTCATACTTCCACCCCTCCCCCTCCTTGTTTCACCTATCACCTACCACCTCATACTTCCACTCCTCCCCCTCCTTGTTTCACCTATCGCCTACCACCTCATACTTCCACTCCTCCCCCTCCTTGTTTCACTTATCGCCTACCACCTCATACTTCCACTCCTCCCCCTCCTTGTTTCACCTATCACCTACCACCTCATACTTCCACTCCTCCCCCTCCTTGTTTCACCTATCACCTACCACCTCATACTTCCACCCCTCCCCCTCCTTGTTTCACCTATCACCTACCACCTCATACTTCCACTCCTCCCCCTCCTTGTTTCACCTATCGCCTACCACCTCATACTTCCACCCCTCCCCCTCCTTGTTTCACCTATCACCTACCACCTCATACTTCCACCCCTCCCCCTCCTTGTTTCACCTATCACCTACCACCTCATACTTCCACCCCTCCCCCTCCTTGTTTCACCTATCACCTACCACCTCATACTTCCACTCCTCCCCTCCTTGTTTCACCTATCACCTACCACCTCATACTTCCACCCCTCCCCCTCCTTGTTTCACCTATCACCTACCACCTCATACTTCCACTCCTCCCCCTCCTTGTTTCACCTATCACCTACCACCTCATACTTCCACCCCTCCCCTCCTTGTTTCACCTATCACCTACCACCTCATACTTCCACCCCTCCCCCTCCTTGTTTCACCTATCACCTACCACCTCATACTTCCACCCCTCCCCCTCCTTGTTTCACTATCACCTACCACCTCATACTTCCACTCCTCCCCTCCTTGTTTCACCTATCACCTACCACCTCATACTTCCACCCCTCCCCCTCCTTGTTTCACCTATCACCTACCACCTCATACTTCCACTCCTCCCCCTCCTTGTTTCACCTATCACCTACCACCTCATACTTCCACCCCTCCCCCTCCTTGTTTCACCTATCACCTACCACCTCATACTTCCACCCCTCCCCCTCCTTGTTTCACCTATCACCTACCACCTCATACTTCCACTCCTCCCCCTCCTTGTTTCACCTATCACCTACCACCTCATACTTCCACTCCTCCCCCTCCTTGTTTCACCTATCACCTACCACCTCATACTTCCACCCCTCCCCCTCCTTGTTTCACCTATCACCTACCACCTCATACTTCCACCCCTCCCCTCCTTGTTTCACCTATCACCTACCACCTCATACTTCCACCCCTCCCCCTCCTTGTTTCACCTATCACCTACCACCTCATACTTCCACCCCTCCCCTCCTTGTTTCACCTATCACCTACCACCTCATACTTCCACCCCTCCCCCTCCTTGTTTCACCTATCACCTACCACCTCATACTTCCACCCCTCCCCTCCTTGTTTCACCTATCACCTACCACCTCATACTTCCACCCCTCCCCTCCTTGTTTCACCTATCGCCTACCACCTCATACTTCCACTCCTCCCCCTCCTTGTTTCACCTATCACCTACCACCTCATACTTCCACTCCTCCCCCTCCTTGTTTCACCTATCGCCTACCACCTCATACTTTCACCCCTCCCCCTCCTTGTTTCACCTATCACCTACCACCTCATACTTCCACCCCTCCCCCTCCTTGTTTCACCTATCGCCTACCACCTCATACTTCCACCCCTCCCCCTCCTTGTTTCACCTATCACCTACCACCTCATACTTCCACCCCTCCCCCTCCTTGTTTCACCTATCACCTACCACCTCATACTTCCACCCCTCCCCCTCCTTGTTTCACCTATCACCTACCACCTCATACTTCCACCCCTCCCCCTCCTTGTTTCACCTATCGCCTACCACCTCATACTTCCACCCCTCCCCCTCCTTGTTTCACCTATCACCTACCACCTCATACTTCCACCCCTCCCCCTCCTTGTTTCACCTATCACCTACCACCTCATACTTCCACCCCTCCCCCTCCTTGTTTCACCTATCGCCTACCACCTCATACTTCCACTCCTCCCCCTCCTTGTTTCACCTATCACCTACCACCTCATACTTCCACTCCTCCCCTCCTTGTTTCACCTATCGCCTACCACCTCATACTTTCACTCCTCCCCCTCCTTGTTTCACCTATCACCTACCACCTCATACTTCCACCCCTCCCCCTCCTTGTTTCACCTATCGCCTACCACCTCATACTTCCACCCCTCCCCTCCTTGTTTCACCTATCACCTACCACCTCATACTTCCACCCCTCCCCCTCCTTGTTTCACCTATCACCTACCACCTCATACTTCCACCCCTCCCCCTCCTTGTTTCACCTATCACCTACCACCTCATACTTCCACCCCTCCCCCTCCTTGTTTCACCTATCACCTACCACCTCATACTTCCACCCCTCCCCCTCCTTGTTTCACCTATCACCTACCACCTCATACTTCCACCCCTCCCCCTCCTTGTTTCACCTATCACCTACCACCTCATACTTCCACTCCTCCCCCACCTTGTTTCACTTATCGCCTACCACCTCATACTTCCACCCCTCCCCTCCTTGTTTCACCTATCACCTACCACCTCATACTTCCACTCCTCCCCCTCCTTGTTTCACCTATCACCTACCACCTCATACTTCCACCCCTCCCCTCCTTGTTTCACCTATCACCTACCACCTCATACTTCCACTCCTCCCCCTCCTTGTTTCACCTATCACCTACCACCTCATACTTCCACCCCTCCCCTCCTTGTTTCACCTATCACCTACCACCTCATACTTCCACCCCTCCCCCTCCTTGTTTCACCTATCACCTACCACCTCATACTTCCACCCCTCCCCCTCCTTGTTTCACCTATCACCTACCACCTCATACTTCCACTCCTCCCCCTCCTTGTTTCACCTATCACCTACCACCTCATACTTCCACCCCTCCCCTCCTTGTTTCACCTATCACCTACCACCTCATACTTCCACTCCTCCCCCTCCTTGTTTCACCTATCACCTACCACCTCATACTTCCACCCCTCCCCCTCCTTGTTTCACCTATCACCTACCACCTCATACTTCCACTCCTCCCCCTCCTTGTTTCACCTATCACCTACCACCTCATACTTCCACTCCTCCCCCACCTTGTTTCACCTATCACCTACCACCTCATACTTCCACCCCTCCCCTCCTTGTTTCACCTATCACCTACCACCTCATACTTCCACTCCTCCCCCTCCTTGTTTCACCTATCACCTACCACCTCATACTTCCACCCCTCCCCCTCCTTGTTTCACCTATCACCTACCACCTCATACTTCCACCCCTCCCCCTCCTTGTTTCACCTATCACCTACCACCTCATACTTCCACTCCTCCCCCTCCTTGTTTCACCTATCACCTACCACCTCATACTTCCACCCCTCCCCCTCCTTGTTTCACCTATCACCTACCACCTCATACTTCCACTCCTCCCCCTCCTTGTTTCACCTATCACCTACCACCTCATACTTCCACCCCTCCCCCTCCTTGTTTCACCTATCACCTACCACCTCATACTTCCACCCCTCCCCCTCCTTGTTTCACCTATCACCTACCACCTCATACTTCCACCCCTCCCCCTCCTTGTTTCACCTATCACCTACCACCTCATACTTTCACTCCTCCCCCTCCTTGTTTCACCTATCACCTACCACCTCATACTTCCACTCCTCCCCCTCCTTGTTTCACCTATCGCCTACCACCTCATACTTCCACCCCTCCCCCTCCTTGTTTCACCTATCACCTACCACCTCATACTTCCACTCCTCCCCCTCCTTGTTTCACCTATCACCTACCACCTCATACTTCCACCCCTCCCCCTCCTTGTTTCACCTATCACCTACCACCTCATACTTCCACCCCTCCCCCTCCTTGTTTCACCTATCACCTACCACCTCATACTTCCACCCCTCCCCCTCCTTGTTTCACCTATCACCTACCACCTCATACTTTCACTCCTCCCCCTCCTTGTTTCACCTATCACCTACCACCTCATACTTCCACTCCTCCCCCTCCTTGTTTCACCTATCGCCTACCACCTCATACTTCCACCCCTCCCCCTCCTTGTTTCACCTATCACCTACCACCTCATACTTTCACTCCTCCCCCTCCTTGTTTCACCTATCACCTACCACCTCATACTTCCACTCCTCCCCCTCCTTGTTTCACCTATCGCCTACCACCTCATACTTCCACCCCTCCCCCTCCTTGTTTCACCTATCACCTACCACCTCATACTTTCACTCCTCCCCCTCCTTGTTTCACCTATCACCTACCACCTCATACTTCCACCCCTCCCCCTCCTTGTTTCACCTATCACCTACCACCTCATACTTCCACCCCTCCCCCTCCTTGTTTCACCTATCACCTACCACCTCATACTTCCACTCCTCCCCCTCCTTGTTTCACCTATCACCTACCACCTCATACTTCCACCCCTCCCCCTCCTTGTTTCACCTATCACCTACCACCTCATACTTCCACCCCTCCCCCTCCTTGTTTCACCTATCACCTACCACCTCATACTTCCACCCCTCCCCTCCTTGTTTCACCTATCGCCTACCACCTCATACTTCCACTCCTCCCCCTCCTTGTTTCACTTATCGCCTACCACCTCATACTTCCACCCCTCCCCCTCCTTGTTTCACCTATCACCTACCACCTCATACTTCCACTCCTCCCCCTCCTTGTTTCACCTATCACCTACCACCTCATACTTCCACCCCTCCCCCTCCTTGCTTCACCTATCACCTACCACCTCATACTTCCACTCCTCCCCCTCCTTGTTTCACCTATCACCTACCACCTCATACTTCCACTCCTCCCCCTCCTTGTTTCACCTATCACCTACCACCTCATACTTCCACTCCTCCCCCTCCTTGCTTCACCTATCACCTACCACCTCATACTTCCACTCCTCCCCCTCCTTGCTTCACCTATCACCTACCACCTCATACTTCCACTCCTCCCCCTCCTTGTTTCACCTATCACCTACCACCTCATACTTCCACTCCTCCCCCTCCTTGTTTCACCTATCACCTACCACCTCATACTTCCACTCCTCCCCCTCCTTGTTTCACCTATCGCCTACCACCTCATACTTCCACTCCTCCCCCTCCTTGTTTCACCTATCGCCTACCACCTCATACTTCCACTCCTCCCCCTCCTTGTTTCACCTATCGCCTACCACCTCATACTTCCACCCCTCCCCCTCCTTGTTTCACCTATCACCTACCACCTCATACTTCCACTCCTCCCCCTCCTTGTTTCACCTATCACCTACCACCTCATACTTCCACTCCTCCCCCTCCTTGTTTCACCTATCACCTACCACCTCATACTTCCACTCCTCCCCCTCCTTGTTTCACCTATCACCTACCACCTCATACTTCCACCCCTCCCCTCCTTGTTTCACCTATCACCTACCACCTCATACTTCCACTCCTCCCCCTCCTTGTTTCACCTATCACCTACCACCTCATACTTCCACTCCTCCCCCTCCTTGTTTCACCTATCGCCTACCACCTCATACTTCCACTCCTCCCCCTCCTTGTTTCACCTATCACCTACCACCTCATACTTCCACTCCTCCCCCTCCTTGTTTCACCTATCACCTACCACCTCATACTTCCACTCCTCCCCCTCCTTGTTTCACCTATCACCTACCACCTCATACTTCCACTCCTCCCCCTCCTTGTTTCACCTATCGCCTACCACCTCATACTTCCACTCCTCCCCCTCCTTGTTTCACCTATCGCCTACCACCTCATACTTCCACCCCTCCCCCTCCTTGTTTCACCTATCGCCTACCACCTCATACTTCCACCCCTCCCCCTCCTTGTTTCACCTATCACCTACCACCTCATACTTCCACTCCTCCCCCTCCTTGTTTCACCTATCACCTACCACCTCATACTTCCACCCCTCCCCCTCCTTGTTTCACCTATCGCCTACCACCTCATACTTCCACCCCTCCCCTCCTTGTTTCACCTATCACCTACCACCTCATACTTCCACTCCTCCCCCTCCTTGTTTCACCTATCACCTACCACCTCATACTTCCACTCCTCCCCCTCCTTGTTTCACCTATCACCTACCACCTCATACTTCCACCCCTCCCCCTCCTTGTTTCACCTATCACCTACCACCTCATACTTCCACTCCTCCCCCTCCTTGTTTCACCTATCACCTACCACCTCATACTTCCACCCCTCCCCCTCCTTGTTTCACCTATCACCTACCACCTCATACTTCCACCCCTCCCCCTCCTTGTTTCACCTATCACCTACCACCTCATACTTCCACCCCTCCCCTCCTTGTTTCACCTATCGCCTACCACCTCATACTTCCACTCCTCCCCCTCCTTGTTTCACTTATCGCCTACCACCTCATACTTCCACCCCTCCCCTCCTTGTTTCACCTATCGCCTACCACCTCATACTTCCACCCCTCCCCCTCCTTGTTTCACCTATCGCCTACCACCTCATACTTCCACCCCTCCCCTCCTTGTTTCACCTATCACCTACCACCTCATACTTCCACTCCTCCCCCTCCTTGTTTCACCTATCACCTACCACCTCATACTTCCACCCCTCCCCTCCTTGTTTCACCTATCACCTACCACCTCATACTTCCACTCCTCCCCCTCCTTGTTTCACCTATCGCCTACCACCTCATACTTCCACTCCTCCCCCACCTTCTTGCTCTGACTTCTCGTATTTTTCCCCAGTCCTGATGAAGGGTCTCGGCACAAAAGGTTACTCTTTTCCACAGATGCTGCCTGGCCTGCTGAGCTCCTCCAGCATTTTGCCAAGAGATCATGAATTTTGCAGTCAAACAGCAAAAGTAGGAATTTGTCAAGGTCCGAGAAATTGACGCTGGAGCTGAACACCAAAATAATCATGAACTTTGTTATATTTGATATTTTGATGGAGGTAAGGTAATTGAGGAAGGAGTTGAAAATAGTTGGCTATTTTGCTGGAGAATCTCCTACATACACATCATAAAGCATGAAGAAACCCAGACAGTATCCAGGAACGATCAACATAAATGCTCAATAGATAGACACATTTGGGACTTCTAGAATTAAAGGTTTGCTCCAAGCAATTAAATTTCTAGATGCGGTTTATTTTAATTTCAGGCATCATTGCTGTAGCACGGGGAGAAGGAGAGCCAATTTATACCTTGGAAAGCAAATAGTAATTTTGAGTCAGGATTGCGTCTGCAAGGTAGGAGTGTGCACTGTTATTGTGCCGCTGTTTATTAAAAATGTTACAGTCAACATCTACCCATCAACCTCCAATCAAAAATCATTTCAGCCAAGAGCTTTGTCGTCCAATCTGTCAATCATTCATAATTAAAATGCAGTGGAGGGAACAGATGCATTGAAAGTTGATGAAGAGGCGATTGCATGTCATGTGGTTTCCATTAATCCTTTGTGATTGCTATGTAAAGCTATCATCATGTAGATTAATCAGCCTCCCTTGGGCCCCAGCTGGCAATTCCTCTGCATTTGAAACTGACCAATTAAACTACTAGTGGATGAAAAAATGACATTGATATCCACTTCTACTTCCATTTGTGCGCATTTCATTACCCTTTCATCTTATTATTTCCAAGCGTAATATTTCTTGCAAATGTTAAATTCTTACTTTTATTCCATTCATTTTATTTTTTCCTGAGTAGTACCAACTTTTCTGTCTTTAACTGTCAGAGAGATTGGGACTATCCGTAATTGTGGAAACTCCAAACTTCTTGTGAGGTTCAATCTAATGAGAAATCAATGACTCTCTTCCTTTCAATGGATTGGGAAGGCAATGAGGGAAAGAGACAATTTTCATGTAATTTGCATTTTTATTGTCTTAAATGCCATGTATTTAATTGTTTTCAGTATTTATTTTGTAAAATTGTTAATGTATTTAATTTTGAATTATTTTCAATATCACAGATTCACAAATGTTCAATCTATTTAATACCCAGTTCGAACTTGGGGTATGGGTTATCCTGGCAAACTATTAAAGCATTTCTGTGGACAGTGCTTATTCAGGACCTACCACATGATATCAGTTCAATGGGAATGGCATTGTGCAGCTGCTAGGTTTGAACAGACTACCTTTGAAAAGCTGATGCTGGAAGACCTGCGCCAGGAAATCATGAATTTTGCAGTCAAGCAGCAACAGCAGGTAGCTCACTCAGCCAGAATATTCTAGGCCAGAGTCCTTTCTTCTGTCATGCTAGTCTCAAATTATCCCATTATTAAGTTATCTCACTATTTAAGAATGTCGCTAGAAAGCACTTTGACGGTAATTCAAGTGTTACTGACAAACCATCTCTAAAAAAACACCTTTTAGAAGAAGTCAATTATATATGTGTGACTCCTTTTGAGAAAAAAGTAAATGAACAATATTTTTTATTGCAGATGCTGGAATCTGAAATCAGGACGGGAAATGAATATTTAGTGAAAGGTCTTAACTCAAAACATCGACTATCCATTTTCCTCTATAGGTGCCACCTGACTTGCTGAGTTCCTCCAGGTTCTTGAATATTTTATATTGTTTTTTTTCTAACTGAAGCAATCCCTCAGCTATAGCAAATCTTACAGAGCAGATATGATGTTGTGGAAAAAATGATATCTAATAACTATGCTATGTTTGTCTTCTGCCCTGCCATTATTTAAGCTTGTTTACTTTACCATAATGTATAAGGCTGATGGTATGGAGGAATGATCTATACTCCTATGTTAATTTGATTCTTCAGCTGAAATGTTGATGCTGGATTTGTGTATAAACATATTGGACAAGTGTCAGTAAATATCGACACAAGTGTAATTACAGTACTTCTAAAGTACACTTTATTCTCACCACCAACAAATGGTGTGTGTGTGTATATATATATATATATAAACCCCATCCCCAAAACATAATAACGTACAACATAACAAGTAACATTGAATACACGGTGAATGTAACCCTTAACAATCTGTGTCTAATGAAATTAAGGAGTCCCTGCAATATCCTAGATATAACCTAACACTTCATAGCTTGATTTAGCATTTAGCTACTAATACAATTTCAGTGTTATTTTTATTGTGTGTCGTCCTCATCTTGTAGTGAGGAAGGTTGATGGGGGAGTTGATGAGATAACATTCTCATAGGAGAAACATGTACTTTTCATTATATTTGATCAACTGGCTCTATATTTCCTCAAATGTTGGAACTTATGCCACAAATTAAACCTTTTTCCAAACTGTATGTTTACACTTTAAAATTCACTGGGAAAGTTCATTTGAATATGCCACGTTAAGCATAATGTGAAAAAGAAGACGACACACTGTGGTACAAATGGCTTAACAAATCAGCTGCACAATTGGTACAATGTGAGTGGGTGAGCTCTGACTTGTTGACCTGTTCACTATGCTGAGTGTGCTCATGCAGTAACTTGCCTGTGTTCTGGACAAACTCAGCTGCTCTATTATTCACCAAGGATGAGTCGCAAGGTTTCTCTTTAATTTACTTCTGTGTGAACCCTCTTTCATGCTGCACCACTGCATCCCATAGTCACCATTTACTTCTCCAGCCTCTCAGGACTTCCCCATGCTACCACATGGGCTAAACAAATCCAGAGATGTTGTTTCAATAACTCTATGCCTCCCACCCAAAACAAAAAGGACCATGACACATTGAAATTATTCAAATAAGGTTTCAGGTCCAATGGTGAATTTGTGCTGAAGTTTACACAATTGGTGGATGATTGTTGCATTCCAGTGCAAAAGATTGTTATCAACGAATGTGGTTTGGGGTATTCCAAGCCAGAAAATAAATTCATTGCATTACCATGCTATGCATTCTATGGGCAATTTCTGTTTTGTTTCATAATAATGGAGAAAAGTTATGTTGCTATCAAAACCTCATTAAATTTGTTGTTTATATAAAACACCAAAAGAAACCCCTGTTCTAATTGTAATAGCTGTGCAAGGGTTCGCAAACTGTATCATCTCGAGAAAATGAAGCTCCCAGTTCACCAGACCAGGTTTGCACAATGTTGTTTTCTTCTTCACGATGTGCAACTCCTGCCCATGGCAGGCTGAAAACATGCATAATATAGGTGTTCCATAGAAATCATTCTTTTTTTTAAACTTCAATTTTAAATTCTACTAGGAGAAATTAGATACTCTGGATTAATCTTAAAGAAACTTCACAGTTACACTGAAATGCATTGATCATGAAGTATAAAAGTAAGTCTGCAGTGAGGCCCGAATTATAATCTTATCTATAATCTAGTTTTCACTTATTTTAGACCTTTTACCTACTTGAACAGGGGCTTCATTTTTCAAATCTCACTAACGGTTTGGGGAACATTTTTCAGATTCAGCTTCTCTGAACATGGGAGCGTAGATACATGATCGGTCCTTTCTGCTCCTTAACCTATTCTGCCACCATGATCTGTATCATAACTTGACCTATGTGCTGCATTTCTCATGTCTGGGAAAAATCTTCCTACCTCAGATTTGTTGTGTTTTATTGGCGAGAGTTCTATACACACTTTTGGGAGAATAATTGTTCCCTAATTTCATTTCTAAAACTGGCTCTGATTTCAAGGTGTTATGATGTTACAGACACTCTCATCAGAAGACTAAAGTACTTTTCAGTCTAATCTGTAAATTCCTTTCAAAAGTTAAGATTAATCATTCTTAACTTTTGATATTCTAGATAATTATAGCAAGTCTGCTTAGAACTTGTTGAAAGATAAATATAGCCTTTTTTAATAACATTTACTAACTTTGGGCAGTCTCATCCATCGAGTTCCCACCAGATGTGAGGTAAAATTGGCCTGTTAGTTGCATCTTTGATTCAGTGATCATCACAATGGTAGTGACGTCTGGGGTTTGATCCCAAAACATTGCAAATCCCTTGCATACACGCCTTTTAAAATATCTATAAAGCTTACTGACCAAGGCATTAATCTTCCGATCTTTGTCCACTTGCTTTTACTGATTAAATATCCAATGGCTGGATCTGTAATAGCATCCCAGGCTCTTCCAATGAACAGTACTAAGGAAGCTTGAAATGGAGCTATCTGAAATCAAAAATGAGAAAAGGAATGAGAAGAAAACATTCTTACAACTAATATAACATAAGAAAGGAGTCTGGCTGAGCAAGTGTCTTGCTATTCACTTCTGTGCTTTCAATTTAGAGTGGAAGACTAATAACTTCCTTTTCTGATGTCCCCAAGGATCCTAAATGGTAGTGACTTCAATGCTATTACAGTGAGCACTGGTACATTACAGAAGCTCAACACTCACTCAGGCCACAAGGGAAATTGGAAAAATAACACTTTTTTTAGATAGGGCTTAAATGGACTCAAAGTTTTTGGGTCTAGTAATGTTTTTGACGTAATATATCCCCTCTCAGACAAAATTTATTCTTGCTAACATGGGTGACTTCAGCTTTCTCGTGTTAATTTTCTATCTGAGGTTCCTATCTGGTGATGTTTTTGACTCTTTATTAACAAAGTCAAAGTCAAGTTCATTTTTATATGCACAAGTACATCCATGCACGGGTGTAATGAAAGGGTTAACTGCAGCATCATCACAAGCACATGACATCAGATGAGCATCATATGAGAAAAAAAATCAATTAATCATGAGTTTTACACAATTTTTACATGAAAGAACACACTTAGATCAACAAAGGTTTTGCAGAGCTTGCATAAATGGTGCAATGAAAGTAACTAAGGTGAAGAACTGAAGGCGAAGGTGTTCATGTTATTGTCCTTCATGCTTGCAGTGACTCAAAGTTTGGAAGTGTCCAAGACTTTGCACAGTACTGTATTTGTCAAGGTGGAGTGCAGAGCGAGTTTGTAAATCTGGCAGGAGCAAAGGACGTTGGAAATGACGAGGGTGGAACGCCGCAGGAAGGATGTGGGACAGGTGGCAGAGAAGTGCCAGGGTCGGGGTTGGCGCAGCTGGAAACACAGCCAGACCGACACCTGGCACGCACATTTGATTCCAAACAATTGGTTTATTGATCTTTACACAATGTCTCTCTGGTGCTTCCATTCCCTGCCGTCTCCCTTTTCCTTTTTCCAAACATGATTCCCTTCCCCCTGCCCCCTTCCCACTCTCGGCTCATATCGAGATCAGGTTTTTCATCACACACATGTATCTGTCATGAAAATTGTTTTTTTTTGCAACAGCAGTACAGTGCAATACATAAAATTATTACAACACTATGCGAAGTCTTAGGCACTCTGGCACTCCTACTTCCTGAGGAGAATGATGTCCTTTGGACTATGCAGGCCTCTCCTACACATGTTCTACTAGTCTGTTGTCGCCGGTATTATCTCCTATGAGGTGATGTGCTGGGGCAACGGCGTCATCATGGGTGATGCCAACAGGACCAATAAAACTGATTAGAAAAGCTGGCTTTGTTGCAAGAGTCGAACTGGTCACACTGGAGGTTGTGGCAGAACAAAGGACCCAATGGGAAAATCCTGACAATTATAGACAATATCTCTCATCCTCTGTATGCCACCTTGGTTGAATAGAGGAGCACTTTCAATAATAGGCTAAGACTAGAGCACGATATGAGGTCATTCTTATTGTCGACCATTAGGCTCTATAATGAGTCAAACTATAGCCGGGGAAGAGATTATCCCCTCCCCTGTTAGACTGTTTGAGGCTACTTTTTTTATTCTTTCTTTCCTCTCTTCTTATATTTGAATGTCTGTACACTTGGAATGTTACTTTGACACTGTAATTTCCTTTGGGATCAATGAAGTATCTATCTATCTATATTCCCAAAGGAAATTTCAATGCCACAGCAGCATTACAAGTGCACAGATACACAAAAATATAAATATTAGAAGAGAAGTAAGAAATGTTGGAAACATTCAAAATGTGTGGATAGAGCTCTAATAGACTAAGAACACTGTTTTTCCATCCACAGGTCCTGTAGCCTTTTCTGTTTCTATTTCAGATTTCAAGCATGTGCAGTGTTTTGCTTTTGTCTGGCACATTTCATTTTAAGACCATAAGTCATAGGAGCAGAATTAAGCCATTCAGCCCATCAAGTCTATTCTGCCATTCCACCATGGCTGATTGTGGTTCCCACTCAACCCCATACACTTGCCATCTTGCCATATCCTTTGATGCCCTGCCTGATCAGGAAACAGCCTTAAACATACCCACAGACTTTGCCTCCACCACAGTCTGTAGCAGAGCATTCCACAGATTTACTACTCTCTGGATACAAAATTTTCTCCTTACCTCTGTTCTAAAAGGTCACCCTTCAGTTTTGAGGCTGTGTACTGTAGTTCTGGATACCCCCACAAGAGGAAACATCCTCTCCACATCCACCCTATCTAGTCCTTTCAAAATTCAGTAGATTTCAGAGATGCCCCACATTCCTCTAAATTCCAGTGAGTACAGGCCTATAGCTACTAAACACTCCTCATATGTTAACCTCTTCATCTTCATGCACCTCTTCTCGACTCTCTCCATTGACAACACATCATTTTTGAGATATGGGGCCTAAAACTGTTGACAATACTCCATGTGGCCTGACTAGTGTCTTATAAAGGCTCAGCATTATCTCCTTGCTGTTATATTCCCTGTGAAATAAATGCCAACGTTACATTTGCCTTCGTTACCACAGAGTCAACCTGTAAATTAACCTTCTGGGAGTCTTGCATGAGGACTCCTAAGTCCCTCTGCACCTCTGATGTTTGAACCTTCTCCCCATTTACATAATAGTCCACACAATTGTTCCTTTTACCAAAATGCATTATCATACATTTCTCAATGCTGTATTCCATCTGCCACTTTTTTGCCCATTCTTCCAATTTAAGTCCTGCTGCAATCGCATTGCTTCCTGTTGCAAAGCAAAACACTGCACATGCTGGAAATCTGGAATAGAAACCTAGTTCCTAACTCTATGGAAGCACATACCTGTCTGGAGCCAGTGCAGAGAATACTCACTAGTCTGAGTCCTGGAATGACATCATTGACGTAGAAGAGAGGGTGAACAGATTGAATCCATGCACACTTGTGCTTAGAAAATGAGCACAATGACCTCAATGAGAAGTGTAAGATTCTGAAGGAGAGTGCGGAGAGAATATTTCCCCCAGTGAGGTATCAAACATTATGAAGTGTCATTTCAAAATTAGTCTATCAACCATTTCAGATGGAAGTGAAGAGGAATAAGTTCCCTTTGAGGGCTGTGAATCTCTGGAATTCTCTACGCCAGGGAGATGTCAAGATAACATCACTGAAGCAAGAATGGAACCAGTCGGTATGGGGAGGGCATGGGCAACCGGTGCTAAGACCAAAATTTAATCAGCCATGATTTTTTGGCTGACGGAGCTAGCATAAGGGGCTGAGCCGACTTCTCCTGATTCTTACATCCTTACTCACATGTTCCTCTGTCCTTAATGACAAAATCTGGTTTTAGACTTGCATTTTGTAAAATAGCAACATCTTGTGAGAAGGCTAAAAGCTAAATTCAATGATATTTGTCACCTAAAGCACAGCTTGCAATACATGGAGAGAATATAGGGCATTCTGATGCATGCTCAGTAAATAAAGAACTCCTCCAAGTGGTGGACTTGAGAGAGGGAAGGGGGAAATCAGCTTTTTATTTTGCCTTGCAACATTGCTATGACCATCTTTGTGGTTACATAAATGGTCAGAATGAGCAAATATGATGGAGTTGTTTGAAGAGACATGACGCATACAAATATAAGAGCTGCTTTTCTACTGTGGAGCAAAGAATATTATAAATCCTTTTAGCAAATTGCTGATCAGACGGGTTCCCAATCCAAGACTGTTTTTAATATAACACGTACCAAGTCTGAATAGAATGCAGTCCCATTGATTTACTATTGATTGCAACTTCTGCATCTCCAGTGAGTTCATGGACTTCAAGGTCTTTAATATATTTTAAATCACTCACTGTCAATTTGATTATAAAATAAATATAGAACTGTACTTCTCAATTGGCTGAAGTGCCCGACTGTTAGGTCTTTGTTTTAATGGAAGGATCTGTGTTGTTTCATTTTTGTTTCCACTACAGCAGCTGCACTTGTTTCAACTGAATTAGAATCATCCAATTGTATTGCTACTTGTTTGGCTCAATAAATATATTCTTTCCAAAAGGATGACAAACAGTTCATTGGATTGAATAGTATACTGCTGACTCTGTAAAGAATGAATTTTCAATCAATTTGTACATTAGAACTAGGGTTTTGTGGCCATGGTTTCAGTCACAATGTGAACCTTTGTCAATTTATGTCACACTGATTTAGAGACAGTGAATGAACTCTCTGGTTCAACTTTTGAACTAAATATAACCCCACTGTGACTGCTGGCAACTTCCATTAGTAATATCAATTGTTACTTGTTCCTAAAAGGATAAAATGCAGTTATTTTCAATAATTATTTTATGCAAGTCTATCCTTCTCTAAATATACTCACCTGAGCTACATCAAGTAGATAGATTTGCAGGAAGAAGCCTATTGTGGTACCAACCACCTCATACGGAGCGCCTCCAATTGCAAAATATATCTTGCTGCGTGTAGACAATCTTCTCGAAGTTTTGGCCTAAAGCAGACACATATCATTATTACAATATCCACAATTTGGAAACTGATCAAACATCTTTTCATAAACGATAAACAATTCAAAGTAAATGCATTGCTTAAAATGCATCTTGTTTATTTCAACATACTCTGAAACCATCAAAATACTATAAAACCATCCTAAAAAGGACAAAGAAGATGTCATTTTCTTTTTTTCTCACTGTTGCATTAAGTCAGAATTCATCACCCCACTTAGGCTAACTAAAGTTCACCTCAGCCAGGTTCAAACAATTCTAATTAATTTCAGTTTTCATCGACTGCACCATTCAGTATATATGTGCGCGGTTTGTAAAACCTTGAACATAAAAATCTAGACTAGTGCTGTATCATTGAGTCAGTACCTGCTTGTACTGTAAGGTAGAATCAAAAGGACCTACAGCTATTTTTCAAAGACTACCAAGGATGTATACATTATGCGCTCACCAATATTTGGTTCATAATCCTGGTCCACCAAGAACTTGTTGGTTTGTCAGCACAGAGAGATGCCTGTAGATTAATGCTGCTGACTGGCATGGAGCAGGCAATGGAGCACATGCTGAGGGACACACTGAAGCCTGGTGCCGCCACCGGAAGGGCAAGGTGGGGAAGACCATGGTACAGGCTTCTTCTTCTGCTTGACAGCGAGAGGCTGGCTTGGGTATAGAAGCCCTCAATTATTGTAGCAATATACCACTTCAGTGGGCCACTTGAGTGGCAAGAGTTTTAAGAAAGGTAATAGAACACAATGTCTATGAAGAATAAAAAGGCATTGCATAGTTCGTTCCTGTAAATGAGTATTTGTTATGAATAATATTTATTTTTATATAAAATTAGCAATTATCATTATATAAACAGAGTCATTTCTCCATTTCTGTTTGTAGGTATGCCACATTTAGTCACTGCTATTTCAAAAGTGACTTCCGATCAAAAATAATTTATTGGGTCTAAAGCATTTGGAGACATTCTGAATATATACATTGTCAACTACAGGAATAAAAATGATCACATGAGCTTTTTTTCTTCAGTTGCGGTTAAAGGGTAATAGAATGAAAGGAATGACAAGAGAAAAGCACAGTTATTCGATAAGATATGGTTCCATTCCATGACTGCAGGCTAGAAAAATACAATCAATATATATGGTCTTCCCTTAGTCTGTTATAAACAATTCCTGTAGCACTGCAGCTGAGCTCAGTCATTCAGTTGGCAAAAAGCTTTTTTGAGCTGTCACATCCATGAGGAGCAAATACTGGAAACAACACAATTTTTCTAAAAATTGTCATTAGGAATTAAAATCATATCTCACCATATAAATCTATCTGAATTAGGTTATGATTCTAATTCAAGTGTGTGCTTGTGTTAGAGTGAAAGCAGAGGAAATTCACCAGGATGTTGTCTGATCTGAAAGACCTTAGTTAATGTGCAGAGTTTTGCTAGGCTGGGCTTCATCTCTCTGAGAGAAGGAGGTTGGGAGGTGACTTGAAAGGGTAAACATCCTAAATCTTCTTTCCCATGGTAAGGATAACAAAAACAAGAGGGTGTATGTTTAAGGTGAGTGAAAGGGGTTTTAAAGAGGATCTGAGCAGTAAGGAGTTTCCTTATTACACAGAATATTTGACATCTGGAACGCACCAGCAGAAGAGATAGGAAATCATGTAAAATTACTATGTTTAAGAGGAATTTTGACAGACACTTTAATAGGCAAGACATAGAAGAATAGCATCCTCATGAGGGGAAATGGGATTAGGGTGGATAAACAAAAACTTGGCAATGGATAAAGTCTCTATTGTATAACTTGACTCTATGACAAGGGTTCCCAACCTTGTTTATGTCATGGACCCCAATTTGGGAATCCTTATTCTATTATGGTCTTTATTAAAGATGAAGTTTCCGTACAACCATAGAACACTACAGCACAGTACAGGCCCTTCAGCCCTCCATGTTGTGCTGACCCATATAATCCTTTAAAAAAAGTACTAAACCCTCACTACCCCATAACCCTCTACTTTTCTTTCATCCATGTGCCTGTCCAAGAGCCTCTTAAATAGCCCTAATGTTTTAGCCTCCACCACCATCCCTGGCAAGTCATTCCAGGCACTCACAACCCTCTGTGTAAAAAAAACTTACCCCTGATGTCTCCCCTAAACTTCCCTCCCTTAATTTTGTACATATGCCCTCTGGTGTTTGCTATTGGTGCCCTGGGAAACAGGTACTGACTATCCACCCTATCTATGCCTCTCATAATCTTGTAAACCTCTATCAAGTCCCCTCTCATTCTTCTACGCTACAAAGAGAAAAGTCCCAGCTCTGCTAACCTTGCTTCATATGACTTGTTCTCCAAACCAGGCAACATCCTGGTAAGTCTCCTCTGCACCCTCTCCATAGCTTCCACATCCTTCCTATAATGAGGTGACCGGAACTGAACACAATACTCTAAGTGAGGTGTCACCAGAGATTTGTAGAGTTGCAACATGACCTCTCTACTCTTGAACTCAATCCCCCGTTAATGAAGCCTAGCATCCCATAGGCCTTCTTAACTACCCTATCAACCTGCGCAGCAACCTTGAGGGATACATGGATTTGAACTCCAAGATCCCTTTGTTCATCCACACTCTTAAGTAACTGATCATTAATCCTGTACTCAGTCTTCTGGTTTGTCCTTCCAAAATCGCTCACACTTTGACCTCACACTTGTCCGGATTGCACTCCATCTGCCATTTTTCTGCCCTACTCTGCAGCCTGTCTATATCTTCTTGTAACCTTCGACAACCTACAGCTCCATCCACAACTCCTCCAATCTTCGTGTCATCCGCAAATTTACTCACCCATCCTTCTGCTTCTACATCCAGGTCATTTATTAAAATCATAAATAGCAGGAGTCCCAGAACAGATCCCTGTGGCACTCCACTAGTTACCGACCTCCAGGCAGAATACTTTCCTTCCACAACTACCATCTGCTTTCTTCCTTTAAGCCAATTTTTTATCCAAACAGCCAAGGTTCCACTTATCCCATGCCTCATGACTTTCTGGATGAGTCTCTCGTGAGGGACCTTGTCAAATGCCTTGCTAAAGTCCATGTAGACCACATCCACTGCCCTACCCTCATCAATTTCTTTTGTTACCTCTTCAAAAAACTCAACAGGCTCATGAGGCATGATCTTCCCTTCACAAAGCCATGTTGACTATCCAAGAGTAGACTGTACTTCTCCAAATGCTCGTAGATCCTATCCTTAAGAATCCTTTCCAGTAGTTTGCAGACCACTGACGTAAGACTCACCAGTCTATAGTTCCCAGGTTTCTCCCTATTACCTTTTTTAAACAAGGGAACTACATTTGCCATTCTCCAGTCCTCCGGCACTTCCCCTGCAGCCAAAGAGGATTCAAAGATCATAGCTAATGCTCCTGCGATCTCTTCTCTCAATTCCCACAACAACCTGGGGTGTATCATATCCGGCCCTGAGGATTTATCAATCTTAATGTTTTTAAGAAGATCCAGTACTTCTTCCTTAATCTCCACATTGTCCAGCACACAGGCCGGCTCTACTTCGACCTCATCCCAATCAAGATCCTTTTCAACATTAGAACATATTAGTACCTTTAGAAATCATACACGAGTTTCAGTCACAGGAAAGAAAATTGAATGACTTAGAAAATTTATTGGCCCTTGGCCTTTATGGATGTAGAATTTATGCCCAAGTCTGAATGTGGATAAAAATGATAGGAATGAGAGTGGGCCCTCAATCCTACTCCACTAGTCAATGAGCTAATCCCTGTCAAAACTCCATATACCATGCTTCCTGTTTCTTCCAATTATTTTGATTAACAGTAATTTTTCAATTTCAGACCAGGACTTGGCGGATGAAACATAATGGGAAAAAATGTGCAATCATGTACCTTCATGGAAGAAATTTTAAAAGCATCATGAATTACTTAAAGTTAAAATGGAGGTGTAACAGGAGGAGAGGGAAACAAAGAGTATGGTGGCCTTCTTTCCAAGGGCATTTGAAGAAAAGAAGAATAAACGTGTCTTCCAAGAATCTTGTGTATTGGTAGTGTCTTCCTCAAGAATTTTCTTATCTTAGAATGAGTGCAGCAAAGATTAAGAAACATAGAACATAGAAACATAGAAAATCTACAGCACATTACAGGTTCTTCAGCCCACAATGTGGTGCTGACCATGTAACCTACTCTAGAATTGCCTAGAATTTCATTACCGTATAGCCTCTATTTTTCTAAGCTCCATGTACCTATCCAAGAGTCTCTTAAAAGACCCTGTTGTATCCACCTCTACCACTGTTGCTGGCAGTGCATTCCACGCACCCATCAGATTCACCAGAGCAGTTTCGGGAAATTGTCCAAAGTTGAGAGATTAAGCAGACAACACCTAGACTCTCTAGAATTTAGAAGAATAAGAGGTGCTCACACGGAAACATACAGCGATTGACAGGGTAAGTATAAGGACAATGTATGTGTTGACTTGGATATCTAGAATCATCGGTCAAAACCTTAAAATAAGGAGTACACCAATCAGGACTCAGATAAGAAGAGACTTTATCATCCAGGTGGATAGTTGAAAGGTCTATACAGAGTAGACGTGGAAAGGATATTTCCCATAGTAGGGGAGTCTAAGACAAGAGAGCACAGCCTCAGGATAGAGGGGTGTCCATTTGAAACAGTGATGCAGAGAAAATTCTTTAGCCAGAGGGTGGTGAATTTGTGGAAGTTATTACCACAGGCAGTGGTGGAGACCAGGTCATTGGGTGTATTTACAGCAGAGCTTGATGGGTTCTTGATTGGGCATGGCATCAAAAGTCATGGGGAGTAGGCCGGGAAATGGGGCTGAGGAGGAGAAAAGAGGATCAACTATAATTGAATAGTGGAGCAGACTTCTCCTCATATATCTTATGGTCTTAAGAAATCTCTACACCCAGAAGGGCAGAGCTCAACAGACATAACACACCACAAAATGCTGGAGGAAATCAGCAAGGAAGGGATCATTAATGGAAGGAAATGAACAGGCTACATTTTGGCCAAGACCCTTCCTCAGGATCCAACATTTTACGTATGTTGCTCCAGACCTCCAGCATCTCCAAAGCTCAACAGAATTCTGGATATTAAGGCAAACATGGAATATGGATAAGTGGTGCTAAGGTAAAAGGCCAATGATGATTTGATGAACTGATGACCTACCGAATGGTGAAAGGCCTTGATAGAGTGGATGTGAAGAGGATGTTTCCTGTGCTGGGAGTGTCCAAGATCAGAGGCCTCAGATTAGAGGGGCATCCTTTTAGTGCAGAGATGAGGAGGAATTTCGTTAGCCAAAGGGTGGTGTATCTGTGCAATTCTTTGCCACAGGCAGCTGTGGAGGCTGTCTTTATGTATATTTAAGGCAGATTCTTGATTGGTCAGGGCATGAAGGGATATGAGGAGAGGGCAGGAGATTGGGGCTGAAAGGAAAATTGTATCAGCCATGATGAAATGGCAGAGCAAAATGGCCTAATTCTGCTCTTGTATCTTATGGTCTTGAGATTGAACAGTGGAATAAATGAAAGGGACTAAATGGGCAACTCCTGCTTGAATGTATGACCTTCTTCAAAATTAACAACTGGCCCAGCATCAACTTCCATTTGTGTGTGAGTTCAAAAGTTCTGCCATCTGCAATATGAGGGAGTGTTTCCAAATTCATCTCTGAAAAACCTGAGCCTAACCTAACCCTACTATCCCACATCTTCCCAGATCTAGACTCTCCAAACAACAGAACTAGTTAATGAAAAACAAAACAGACGTGCTGGAAATCTGGACTGATAAAAGGAAATTCTGTAAGTACTAACAGGCCAGGCAATATTCTCGAGAGGGAGGGCAAGAATCCAGATGCCGTGGTCCATGTAGGGACCAATGATGTGGGTAGGATGAGTGAGGGGGTCCTGCGTAGGGAGTTCAGGGAGTTAGGTGCGAAGCTGAAGAGCAGGACCTCCAGGGTAACAATCTCAGGATTGCTACCTGTGCCACGTGCGAGTGAGGCAAGGAACAGAAGGATTATAAAGATTAATACGTGGCTGAGAGGATGGTGCAGGAGGGAGGGCTTCAGGTTTGTAGATAATTGGGCTTGGTTCCAGGGAAGGTGGGATCTGTTCCGAAGGGACAGTTTACACCTGAACTGGAGCAGTACTAACATTCTTGCAGGGAAGTTTGCTAGTGCTTCTTGGGGGGGTTTAAACTGAATTTGCAGGGAGTGGGGATCCAGAATGTGAGAGAGGATAGCAAGAGGAAGAATAAAGGACAGGTGGGGACTACATGGTTCCGGAATATTAAGTGTGTAGTAGAGGAAGGTGGGGCAGAACAAGTGATAAGGAGGACTCATGTACAGAGGGATGGTCTGACAGAACATGGAGTTAAATGTGTTGAAAGAATAAGTAAATTTAGGAAGGACAACAAAATTCTAGGGGCGTATAGCCCGATGGGAGTTCGGGGAGCTGGGTTAAGCACAATAGGCAGCGATTCAAACAGAGAGAGGAGAAATGGGTTAAAAATTCTATATATCTGAATGCACGAAGTGTCAGAAATAAGGTGGATGAGCTTGAAGCCCAGGTGCGAATGGGTAACTATGATGTTGTTGGGATAACGGCGACATGGCTGCAGGGAGATCAGACCTGGGAAATGAATGTACAAGTGTATACGTGCTATCGTAGGGACAGAAATGTGGGCAGAGGGGGTGGGGTGGCCCTGTTGGTGAGGAATGAGATTCAGTCCTTTGCAAGGGGAGACATAAGGTCAGGAGAAGTAGAGTCTGTGTGGATAGAACTGAGGAACAGTAAGGGCAAAAGGACCCAAATGGGTGTTGTCTACAGGCCACCAAACAGTGGCATGGATATTGGGTGCAAGTTGAATAGGGAGTTAACATTGACATGTGGCAAAGGTAATGTCGCAGTAGTTATGGGGGATTTCAACATGCAGGTGAACTGGGAGAATCAGGTTGGTGCTGGACCCCAGGATAGGGAGTTTGTAGAGTGCCTACGGGATGCATTCTTGGAACAGCTTGTACGAGAGCCGACCAGGGACAAGACTATTCTGGATCTAGTGTTATGTAATGAACAGGATTTGATAAGCGATCTTGCAGTAAAGGAGCCATTAGGAGGTAGTGATCATAATATGATAAGCTTTTATCTGCAATTTGAGAAGGATAAGGGCAGCTCGGAGGTGTCAGTGTTGCAGATGAACAGGGGAAACTATGGAGCCATGAGGGAGGAGCTGGCCAAAGTTGACTGGACGGATAGCCTAGCAGAAAAGACAGTGGAACAGCAATGGCAGGTATTCTTGGGAATAATGCACAAGGTGCAAAATCAGTTCATCCCCCAGAGAAGGAAGGATTCAAAGGGGGGAAAGGGGCCACAGTGGTTGACAAAGGAAGTCAGAGATTGCATAGCATTAAAAAAAGAGGAAATATGACAGAGCTAAGGTGAGTGGGAGGACAGATGATTGGGAAGTTTTTAAGGAACAACAGAACTTAACTAAAAAGACAATACGGGGAGAAAAAATGAGGTACGAACACAAGCTAGCCAGGAATATAAAGGAAGATAGCAAAAGCTTTTTTAGGTATGTGAAGAGAAAGAAGATAGTTAAGAACAATGTTGGGCCCTTGAAGAATGAATTGGGTGAAATTGTTATGGGAAACAGAGAAATGGCAGAAGAACTTAATGAGTCCTTTAGATCTGTTTTCACTAAGGAAGACACAAGCAATCTCCCAGATGTATGGATGGGCCAAGGACATAGGGTAACAGAGGAAATGAAACAGATTGACATTCGGAAGGAAACGGTGATGAGAAGACTGATGGGACTGAAGGCTGACAAATCCCCAGGTCCAGATGGTCTGCACCCTAGGGTACTAAAGGAGGTGGCCCTGGAAATTGCGGATGCATTGGTAATCATTTTCCAATGTTCCTTAGATTCAGGATCAGTTCCTGAGGATTGGAGAATGGCTAATGTTACCCCACTTTTTAAGAAAGGAGGGAGGGAGAAAACAGAGAACTATCGACCTGTCAGCCTGACATCGGTGATGCTAGAGTCCATTATTAAGGATGAAATAGTGGCATATCTAGATAGCAGTGATAGGATTGGGCCGAGCCAGCATGGATTTACCAAGGGTAAATCATGCTTGACTAATCTGTTGGAGTTTTTCAAGGATGTAACCAGGAAGTTAGATGGGGGAGATCCAGTGGATGTAGTGTACCTCGATTTTCAGAAGGCATTTGATAAGGTCCCACATAGAAGATTGGTGGGTAAAATCAAAGCTCAGGGCATCAGGGGGAAGGCATTGACATGGATAGAAAACTGGTTGGCAGATAGAAAGCAAAGGGTAGCGGTGAATGGGTGTTTCTCGGAATGGCAGGTGGTGACTAGTGGGGTGCCACAGGGCTCGGTATTGGGACCACAGCTGTTTACCATTTACGTTATTGATTTGGATGAAGGCATAGAAAATAACATCAGCAAATTTGCTGATGATACTAAGCTGGGTGGCAGTGTGACATGTGATGAGGATGTTAGGAGAATTCAGGGTGACTTGGATAGGCTGGGTGAGTGGGCAGATACTTGGCAGATGGCGTTTAATGTGAATAAGTGTGAGGTTATCCACTTTGGGAGTAAGAACAGGAAGGAGAATTATTATCTGAACGGTGTAGAGTTGGGTAAGGGAGAAATACAAAGAGATCTCGGAGTCCTTGTTCATCAGTCACTGAAGGTGAATGAGCAAGTGCAGCAGGCAGTGAAGAAGGCGAATGGAATGTTGGCCTTTATTACAAAGGGAATTGAGTACAAGAGCAAGGAAATCCTCTTGCATTTGTACAGAGCCCTGGTGAGACCACACCTGGAGTATTGTGTACAGTTTTGGTCTTCAGGGTTAAGGAAGGACATCCTGGCTGTAGAGGAAGTGCAGCGTAGATTCACGAGGTTAATTCCTGGGATGTCTGGACTGTCTTACGCAGAGAGGTTAGAGAGATTGGGCTTGTACACGCTGGAATTAAGGAGATTGAGAGGGGATCTGATTGAAACATATAAGATTATTAAGGGATTGGACAAGATAGAGGCAGGAAATATGTTCCAGATGCTAGGAGAGTCCAGTACCAGAGGGCATGGTTTGAGAATAAGGGGTAGGTCATTTAGGACAGGGTTAAGGAAAAACTTCTTCTCCCAGAGAGTTGTGGGGGTCTGGAATGCACTGCCTCGGGAGGTAGTGGAGGCCAATTCTCTGGATGCTTTCAAGAAGGAGCTAGATAGGTATCTTATGGATAGGGGAATCAAGGGATATGGGGACAAGGCAGGAACCGGGTATTGATAGTAGTTGATCAGCCATGATCTCAAAATGGCGGTGCGGGCTCTAAGGGCCGAATGGTCTACTTCTGCACCTATTGTCTATCAGTGGAGAGAAAAATCAGTTAACATTTCAGTTTGATGACTTTCATCACAACTCATCATAGTGGTTGTCGTAAAATAACAAATTTGATGAAAAAGGTTTTGGCGCTTTCCCAGCTTATATGACGCATAAACTCTTCTCAGGCTTCCTGCTGGGTACAGGTCTGATTTTAACCAATGTTTCAAAGATCATCTCTGCCACCTTCATCAAGGATGATGCCTAGGCACATCTAGTCCAGTGGCATATATACACATCTCCTGTTGTCCATCCCTCTGATTAGTTAGTCTTCAACCAATCAGATTTCTGCTGTCCCACCATGTTTAAAATTGTATTCCAGTTTTTATGTGGTCTGAGACCTTTGACTTTGTTAATATTATTGTTCTCTAGTCTTATTTCACCAAGCGGTCTCAAAAGCCATTGGCACGAAACAGTAGTACTGGCCTCGTGTGGCCAGAAATCGTAACAAGGAGCATAGGAGATGTATCCATTTAGCTTACCCAAAGAAATCAGCGGTAGCAGAACACGGCATATGCAATGACCACAGGATTGACTTTGACACACAAAATTACTGTGCCACGCCAATGGCTTTTGGGACCGCCTGGTGAAGGAAGCCATTGAATAAGACTATAGAGAATAAGAACTTTAACAAAGGATGAAGGTCTTGCTCCCAGTAAGAAGTGGAATACATTTTTAAACATGGTGGGACAGCAGAAACCTGATTGGTTGAGGACTAACCAATCAGGAGGGACGGATGATGGAAGTTGAGTATATATAGCACCGGACTAGTCATGCCTTGGCATCGTCCCTGATAAAGATGGAGGAGTTTATCATCAAAACGTCAGTTAAAATCGACACCTGTACCTGGCTGGAAGCCCGAGAAGAGTTCATATGTAACAACCTTCACATCATACAAGTCAGTGATAATAAATCTGATTCTGATTCTGATTCTGAAACAGCAGCCCTCAAAGGTGATCCTGAGTTTCCAGCTGCCTGTCACTTTAACTCTCCACCTCACTCTAAGATTGACAAGCTTAGTTTTTTACAATACTCCAATAATGAACTCCAGTATTCACTTGCTACTTGCCCTTTGGTGTTCACTTGGTGGAAAACAAGTTTGACCAGGACAACCTACCATCAATCTACAGTCATACCACTCAAGGATTTGGGCTATATTATTTTAGTTTTCTTTGTGACTGTATGTTTTTCGGAAATTGTAACCATATGTGCTATTTGTGTTATGTGCTATGTGCTGTAAGTAATGTGTTTTGCATCTTGGTCCTGGAAGTACACTGTTTCTTTTGGTTATATTCATGTATAGTTGAATAATAGTTAAACTTGAATTCAAATATGAACTCAAGGAAGAGATCTCCTGACCAGGCAAGTTACAACCCAACACTTAACAGAGGCTACAACAGTTTCAGATAACCAGGTTATCTACTTGCATCAGAACTAACCATTTCTGATGAAATTGACCTGAATTGCAACTAGGTTATCCTGACACCTCAGATGCTACCTGATCTGCTGAGTAATTCCAATATTCTCTTGTATTTCCGATTTTGAATGACTGATGTGTATAATATCCCCCTATTCCAACACTACTTTGCTCTCCCATCCATTCTCATTCACCTCCTTCTACCTGGAGCTGGAGACTTAGAGCAATACAACAACTCAGACCACCAAGTTTATACCAATTAACCTTCCAACTACAACCATCTATATACGAGTCAGTTTTTTCTCCCTGCATTCCTGCAACTTTCTCCCTTAATCACACACCTTCCCAACCCAGTTTCTACTTATCCACATACTAGGGTTAAGTTATAGTGACTAATTAACCTATTAACCTACATGTTTTAGGAATATAGGAGGAATTGTGTGTGCTGAAACAACCCCACACTGTCACAGTGAAATTGTGAAAATTCCACACATTCAACACTAGAAGTCAGAAATGAACCTGAGTACAAGCAGAATCATCCTGAATGCTAATTCTGTATTTTACTTTACAAATACTGCTTAACCCACTGAGCATTTTGAACACCTTCTATTTATTATGGCAGAATTAATTTCTCCTTTGTTTATCTAAACTGTGCCCTTAACATTTTCAGAATATTTGAGCAAATATAACCCAAAAATGTTTCATTTCTTCCATTAATTTAACACTTGGAGTCCTACTATAAATCTGGTAAATCTACATATGCTGTACCCCCTAAGCCCAATATATCCTTCCAGAACTGTCATTTAATCAAGGCTTTGAATAGTTGGAACTTAACTTCCACCTAGTTTAAGAGTCAACTTTCCTTTTATTATTTTTTGAATACCTTGTCTACTTGACCATGACACTCTAAAGACCTATGCAATTCCGCTGTTTTTATTTTGTAAGCCATTTTGAAAGTACTCTGTTCTAACATACTTATTTCCAAAATGGATGAACTCATATTTGCCTATACTTGAGATCTGTTTACCCAATTTGCCCAATCATGTAATCTTTTAATAGGTTGTATTTTCCATCAACTTTTTTCCAATAGATTTCTGACTGGTTCTGCCTCTACGGCTGCCTTGCCAATCAATAAGGCCCTAATTCTAGGCTTACTGGCTGCCACTGAGAATTTGTTTGTGACAAAGACTCAAGCCTATTAAAAATGAAAAATACATTTTTAAATAAAATGATTGAAAACACAACAACAATTATATAGAAGTAAATTTAAAAGGAACTTAAAATAAACATTCCT
The DNA here is from genome assembly GCF_048418815.1 of Hemitrygon akajei. NCBI lineage: Eukaryota > Metazoa > Chordata > Chondrichthyes > Myliobatiformes > Dasyatidae > Hemitrygon > Hemitrygon akajei. The sequence goes on from NC_133132.1 coordinate 129,282,015, forward strand.
TTTGTCTATAACTATTTCTTTTTATTCACTAAGGCTGCAAGGCTTGCACATGATTAAATGGAAATCCAAGGAATTTTGGTGAAAAAGCTTTGGAAATCAGGGAGATCTGCATCCATTTATTGGACTCCATGGGACTCCTACAGGTATCCTTGGCTAATGTCTATATTCTGTTTTTCTCTCTCATCTTCTTCAAAGAATGTCAAGCATTTACAAAAACAAAGGAAAGGCTTTTGACAGAGACCGTAATGTAAAATTAAATATTGGACATCTGCAGTGTTCCCTATTGCTTTCTTAAAGATCCATGAATTGAAGCCATCTAGTCCAGGGGTTTTGTAACTCTTTATTGTCATTATTTTTTTTCATTACCATTATTTTGTTCTTTACATTTAATTTGATCTCCATGTCCCCAGTTTATAATTGCATGCCTTAGGCTATCCAGCATGTCATCCGTTTTCTCTATTATAAGTACTGCCATAAAATCATTATTTAATATAACCATAATCATTTTCTCCAATAAAATCATTAAGTGTTTTCTATTGAATTTGAGTTTGTTTCCAAAATTCTTATTCGTGCCTCTTATTAATTGTCTTGGTAATACTATTGTCGTTGTATTCTTTCCAATCACCAATATCTGCACTATATTTTGTACATTCAAAAGTTATGTTATGTCTTATCTATTTAATTATGCTTGGTTGCAAATTTCTGCCTTGAATGTATTTCATGATTCTGACTCCAAAGCTCTTTCTGTAATGAGTACCAAAGAATTCTTTCCCACCTCTATTTTAAATGGATGACAGCTTATTCTGAAATTATGCTCTCTAGTTCAAAGGTAGCCCCACTGGGGGGGGGGGGGGGAGATGGGTGCTGGGGGGTGGGGAGCTTGCCACATTCACCCTGTCAATACCCTGACAATCTCCTGTATGTATTTCAATAAGATTACTTCTCATTCCTCTAGACTCCAGTGGGTAAATGCTCAATTTGTTTATCTTCTCTTCATATCTGACACCTTCTTTCCAGAAATCAAACTTGTGAACCTTCTCTGCACTATTTTGAACATGAATATATTCATTAATCATCATCGTCATCATTATGTGCTGTGTCATATGATGTAGACGATCATGGTGTTTCCACGGCCATGATTGCTCTTGGCAAACTTTTCCACAGAAGTAGTTTGCCATTGCTTTCTTCTGGGCAGTGTCATTGCGAAATGGGTGACTCTGGCCATTATCACTAATCTTTAGAGGTTGACTGTGTGGCGTCAGTAATTAGGACGTGATATACAACAGCTGCTCATATCACCATCCGCCACCTGCTCCCATTGCTTCACATGACCCTGATTGCGGTGGGGGGGGGGGGGGGGGGGCACGGGAAGGGTGCTAAGGTGCTAAACAGGTGCTACGCCTTTCCCAGGGGTGACCTGCAGGCTAACGGAGGGAAGGAGTGCATTTGGTAGAGATGTATCTCCAAACTGCCACCCAATTCATTAATAGTCCGCTATAGTCCCTGTAAATCAGAATACTCCAATTTCCTTCTAATTCTTTCTTAGCAAAGTAAATAACCTCTCGCTTGCTCGCATTTTACTTTCTTAGCCACTCATTTAATCTATGTACATCCCTTTACAGCTGGGGTTCCCAACCTTTTTTATGCCATGGACCCCTACCATTAACTGAGGGGTCGGTGGACCCCAGGATAGGAACCTTTGGCTTACAGACTTGTTGTATAGTCCTCACTGTGTGCTAACCCATCATCCTCACCACCATTCAGGACAAGTGCTACCCCTGCCCTTACACTTCCTCCCTCACCACCATTCAGGGCCCCAGACAGTCCTTCCAGGTGAGGCAACACTTCACCTGTGAGTCGGCTGGTGTGGTTTACTGCGTCCGGTGCTCCCGGTGTGGCCTTTTATATACTGGTGAGACCCGACGCAGACTGGGAGACCAATTCGCTGAACACCTACGCTCGGTCCGTCAGAGAAAGCAGGATCTCCCAGTGGCCACACATTTTAATTCCACGTCCCATTCCCATTTTGATATGTCTACCCATGGCCTCCTCTACTGTCAAGATGAAGCCACACTCAGGTTGGAGGAACAACGCCTTATATACCAGCTGGGTAGCCTCCAACCTGATGGCATGAACATTGACCTCTCTAACTTCCGTTAATGCCCCTCCTCCCCTTCTTACCCCATCCCTGATAGATTTAGTTTTTTTCCCCCCTCTTCCTTATTTTTCTCTCTCTTTGCCCATCACTCTGCCTGTTCTCAATCTCCCTCTGGTGCTCTCCTCCCCCTTTCTTTCTCCCTAGGCCTCCTGTCCCATGATCCTTTCCCTTCTCCAGCTGTGTATCACTTTTGCCAATCACCTTTCCGGCTCTCAGCTTTACCCCACCCCCTCCGGTCTTCTCCTATCATTTCACATTTTCCCCTCCCCCTCCTACTTTCAAATCTCTTACTATCTTTCCTTTCAGTTAGTCCTGACGAAGGGTCTCGGCCCGAAACATCGACAGTGCTTCTCCCTATAGATGCTGCCTGGCCTGCTGCGTTCCACCAGCATTTTGTGTGTGTTGTTGCTTGAATTTGCAGCATCTGCAGATTTCCTCGTGTTTCCTTTTATCATCAACATATTTATGCAGTACACTTGGTCACTTTATCTAAACCTGTTTTTATATAGATAATTGGGGCCCCAGCACGGATTCCAGTCGCATCCCATTCATTATTGACTGTCAATCCAAATATGGTACTCCATTTTGTCTCCTAACCTACGTCCTTAAAATTCCCATTGAAGTCAATGGAGCTCTGGCCCTATGTGATCTGTCCAGATGCAGGATCCCTGTCACAATTTCTCAAAGCAATGCTATGGAATCCCCATCGAAAGGGTTCCACATTTTCTGCAGTCCAGTGACGAAGTGCAGTGACTAATTCAGTGCTATCCATCACAAAGCAGGCCTCAGACTTTACGTTCTCCTCTCCTGCCTTGAAGTCTGAAACTCGCTGAAGTTTCAAAGGCGGATCCCAGAAAGTAGGACTCACCATATTGTTGCAAACTGGGGCAAATGCAAGGCTAGTTTCAGCTACTTTTGCTAACTCCGACTGTGACTTACTACCTAGTGCCCCTTAAGCATACTATCAGTTTCTCCAGGTAACACAGGGAAAAAAAGATGAGCTGCAGGAGATGTTCTGGAGCCTGGCCACCTGTGGTGGATGAGTGTCCACGGCTGAAGGAGGGCGGGGATCACCGACAGGAGGAATTTCCACAGGAGTACAGAAATGGGAACATGGAGAGATTTGAAAACAAGACTAGGAATTTTACAAACCGGGAAGCTGACATGATGGTGCCAGATGAGGCGACTTAGCGTGAGCTGAATTAGATCTCTGAGCTGCAGCACCAGACATGTTGGCTGGGATGGAAAATGTAGGCAATGACTAGGTATTATTCACAACAGATTTCCATTTGTTTTCTTCCCCCCCCCCCCCCCCCCACTGTGACTCATTGAACATCCTTGTCGTTGCGCCTCAGCCTGACTCCGTTCCCCTTGTACAATTACTGCACCTCGCCCTGGTTCCAATTTACAATCACAATCTCCGAAAGTCTGGGCCAGGCTTCGCCGGAATATTACTGAAACATTCAATTCTCCCTCCACAGACGCGGTATGACCCACTGAGTGTTGCCAGAGTTAAGTCTGGACAATCACGGGACATTTCCTGCCGCTCCTTCTCCACCAACTGCTCTCAAAGTGGAGCTCACTTCCTCTCGAAGGAAATAGTTCACCCCTCCCTTCTGCATTAGAAGCCGCTTCTGCTTTTAAGTAAGGAGTTGATATAATTATGCTTTCTTGGAGTTTTCCCCAGTGTTTGACATCCAGGAAAATCAACATTTTGTTTTGTCCGTGGATGGTTGTTTTCTCAGGTTTGACTATATGGAGGTTTATGTCATCAAAGTCAAGCCATCACAACAAAGTCCGAATTCAGAAAAGTTATAGAATAGTTTCTTACGGAGAACAGAACAGACAAATCCTGATCAATTACTGAAATGCTTGATGTCAGCCCCGGCTGACACTCTTACTGAAGTAAACTCTCCGGGGCTGATCCTTCGGAAAGATGAAAAAAAATGTTTACCTTATCCAATTGTGGGCTGCCCTCGCAGTTGATATATTTTACAAATGATTGTTTGGAACTGTCGGACGCGTCTCCCTCTCCGTGAATCATTCCGCTAGCCATCAATTCGGAGGCTGCCAGCCAGCGGTACAGTGCCCTGCCCCCCTCTGCACCGTACTCGCGGCTACACTTCACCCGGTCCGGTCAGCTCAGTCCCGCAGGCATCCGGCAACATGACAGGTAAACACACACTTGCCACCTTTTATAAACGCTGCCTATTACATACACTGTTCGTCTATAGTACACAATGATCGTTTGTGATAAACAATGTCGGCCGCTGCACGATTCCTATAACACACATCGTATACGTTATCGGGTAATTCTACCTAATCTTTCTTTTAAATTGTCCGCCTAAAATACATATTACCCATCTGGCCATTATACAGAATCTCAATCTATAAATACCTTTAATACACATTGCCACCAATAAGAGATGCTGTTCACCATTTGTATAGTCATTGTCTCTCCATAGTACCTCACTTTCTTCCTCAGCATATTTCACCCACCAATTGTATAGCACAAGTTCTGTGTCCATCTGTTAAGCACACTGCATAAAAGGCATAGTCTTTGTCTGGGGTACACAAGGTCTATCTATAATCTGTATTGTCCTCCTATAATATGCTGTAGATGATCAGGTCTCAATTCTTCTGCACTCTCAAGGCCATCTCTGGCCCAAATACCCAAGGTTCTATCACACAGAGAACTGAGAATGAAGAGGAGCTTAAGGTTGGAGCCATTCGAAAGAATTCCTGTCCATGACACTCACCTAGGACTCCATGTCACAGCAAATGATCCTGTCTCACTGTCACCACAGAACAAGTTGAAAAGATCATATTGCCTTTGAAAAATATCAAGACCTGCTGAGATTTTAAAACTCAGTGGAGAGGAAGGTTAGACACAAATTCATAGTCTCATTCCAGACCCCAGGGATGAGAAGGAATGCCAGAGAATCTCAAAGATTGTTTCAATCTTTCCAAAAAAAAAATTATGTTTCCGCTAACCACAGAGGGAAGTTATTGCAAAGGTTCACATATAATCATCATATGTGACCACTTTTGATCTCACGTTGCCCTTAACTCTTGTCAATTGAGAGGGAGCATGGAGTATCCTTAACAAATTTAGTTATCCTCAGTAATTCATCTCCTCTTACATCTGCAATATGATAGCACAGATGCAGTGATTTCAACCAAAGGCCCAAGTTTCAGTGCCGACTAGCATGATGAAGCTCACCATATTAGTAATGGCCTCATTGTCCTCCAGCTGAGTGAAAAACAAGGGCCTATCTTTCTAATCTAACTGGATAACAGAGAACTGGGTGCAAATCTGGTGAGGTGGGGACTGACTTTTAGAATTGCTGACTCTTCTGTGGCGAGAGACCTGGGGGAGAATGGTTAGGACTAAAGTGCATGAGTATCCAAGACTAGAAATGAGACACAATAGGAGACTGAAATGAAGACAGGGTTCTAAACCAGACCCTAGACAAGAATCCAAAGTTGAGCTGACAATTGAGCACCAAACCTCGGTTCAGGTGTTCATTAAATCCTGGCACCAAACCAAGACCACCAGTTAGCGGGGTGGACATGAAACTTTAAGTGGGACATGCCAGCTATTAAATTCCAGAGAGACAGACCGTCAACCTCAACCTATTTTTTCCTCAACCCCATTTCTCGGCCTCCTCCCCATAACCTTTGTTGCCATGTCCCATCAAGAACCTATCAATCTCTACCTTAAATACACCCAATGACCTGGCCTCCACAGCTGCATGTGGCAACAAGTTCCACAAATCCACCACCCTTTTTGAAAGGGTGCCCCTCTATCCTGAGGCTGTGCCCTCTTGTCCTAGACTCTCCCACCATGGGAAACATCCTTTCCACATCTACTCTGTCTAGGCCTTTCAACATTTGAAAAGTTCCAATGAGATCCCCTCATCCTTCTGAATTCTAGTGAGTACAGATCCAGAGCCATCAAACATTCCTCATATGATAACCCTTTCATTCCTAGGATCATCCTTGTGAACCTTCTCTGGACCGTCTCCAACGCCAGCACATCTTTTCTAAGATGAGGGGCTCAAAACTGTTCACAATACTCAAAGTGAGGCTTCATCAATGCCTTATAAAGTCTTAGCATCACATCTTGCTCTTGTATTCTAGACCTCTTGAAAAGAATGCTAACATTGCATTTGGCTTCCTCACCACCAACTCATCCTGCAAATTAACCTTCAGGGTGTTCTGCACAAGGACTCCCACGTCCCTCTGCATCTCAGATTCCTGGATTTTCTCCCCATTCAGAAAATAGTCTGCACATTTATTTCTACTACCAAAGTGTTTGACCATCATTGTATTTCATTTGCCACTTTCTTGTCCATTCTCCGAATCTGTCCAAGTCCTTCTGCATCCTACCTGTTTCTTCAACACTACCTGCCCCTTCACCAATCTTTGTATCTTCTGCAAACATGGCAACGAAACCATCTATCCCATCATCTAAATCATTTATATACAGCATAAAAAGAAGTGATCCCAACACTGACCCCTGTGGAACACCACTAGTCACTGGCAGCCAACCAGAAAAGGACCCTTTTATTCCCACTCACTACCTCTTACCAATCAGCCAATACTCTAACCATGTTAGAAACTTTACTGTAATTCCATGGGCATTTAACTTGGTAAGCAGCCTCATGTGTGGCATATTGTCACAGGCCTTCTGAAAGTCCAAATATATAACATCCACTTCATTCCCTTTATCTATCCTACTTGTAATGTCCTCAAAGAATTCCAACAGGTTCTTCAGGCAGGATTTTTCCTGAAGGAAACCATGCTGTCTTTGTACTATCTTGTCCTTTGTCACCAAGTACTCCATCACCTCATTCTTTACAATTGACTCTAACATCTTCCCAAACACTGAGGTCAGGCTAACTGGTCTATAATTACCTTTCTGCTGCCTTCCTCCTTTCTTAAAGAGTGGAGTGACATTTGCAATTTTCCAGTCCTCTGGTGCCATGCCAGAGTCCAATCTCAAATGCTACCTTCTGCATTCAGAACCCTAGGGTGCAGTTCCTCTGGTCTGGGTGACTTATATACCTTAGGTCTTTCCCTTGAGGAAACCATGCTGACTACAGACTATTTTATCATGTGCCTCCAAGTATCCTGAGACCTCATCGTTAATAATTGACTCCAACATCTTCCCAACCACGGAGGTCAGTCTAACTGGCCTATAATTTCCTTTCTTCTACCTCTCTCCATTCTTGAAGAGTGGTGTGACATTTGCAATTTCCAGTCTTCCAGAACTATTCCAGAATTCAGTGATTCCTGAAAGATCATCAGTAATGCCTCCACGATCTCTTCAGCCACATCTGTCAGAACTCTGGTTCAGGTGACTTATCTACCTTCAGATTTTTCAGTTTCCCAAGACCCTTCTCTCTAGTTATGGTCACTTCACAGACTTTATGATTCCTGACACCTGGAACTTCCACCATACTGTTACTGTCTTCCACAGTGAAGACCGATATAAAATACTTATTCAGTTCATCCGCCATTTCCCTGTCCCCCACTACTACTTCACCAGCATCATTTTCCAGCGGTCTGCTATCCACTCTCACCTCTCTTTTACACTTTATGTATCTGAAGAAACTTTTGGTATCTTCTTTAATATTATTAGCTAGCTTAATTTTGTATTCCGTTTTTACCTTAATGATTTTTTTAGTTGCCTTCTGTTGGTTTTTAAAAGCTTCTCAGTCCTCTAACATCCCACTAATTTTTGTTCTATTATATGCCCTCGCTTTGACTTTTTTGTTGGCTTTGACTTCTGGTTGTGTCATCTTTCCTTTTTGGGATCCCTCTTTAGGAAGTATGTACCCTGCACCTTCCAAATTGCTTCCAGAAATTCCAACCATTGCTGCTCTGCAATCATCCCTGCCAGTGTCCTTTTTCAATCAATTCTGGCCACCTCCTCGCTCATGCCTCTGTAATTCTCATTACTCCACTGTAATACTGATACATCTGACATTAGCTTCTCCTTCTCAATTTCAGGGTGAATTTGATCTCTTCCTATAGATGCTGCCTGGCCTGCTGCATTCCACCAGCATTTTGTGCGTGTTGCTTGATCATATTATGATCACTTCCCTGAAGGATTCTTTTACCTGAAGGTCTCTAATCAATTCTGCTTCATTGCACAACATCTAATCCAGAATCGCTGATCCTCTGTTGACTTCAACCACAAGCTGCTCTAAAAAGCCATCTGATAGGCACTCTAGAAATCCCCTCTCCTGGAATCCAGCACCATCCTGATTTTCCCAGTCTACTTGCATATTGAAGTCTCCCATGACTATTGTAATATCTCCAGGCTATCTTGAACAAGAAAAAGGCTGTTCATTGTCTGAGGTTGGGAAGTGGAACTGCAATGCCTTGTGGCTGGGAATGGGCTAGCCCTCTTCGACCTCTTGAGGTAGTCCCACTCTTGCTCCACCAGGCAATTATCGAGGCAGATCGATTGATCAGCGCCTCTAAGTCCTCTACCAGCCCTCTCAAGGCAAGGGCATCCTTCAGTTCACCTTGAAGTCCATGGCAGTACAGAGTGGCCAAGGCTGACCAACTACCCTGAGGCACCTTCATGAGATGGTCCAAGGCTCAGTTTGCTCCAGCGGGATGGTGGAACACATTCTGACCTTCACTCCCATTGCTTGGTGGACCAGGCCAGGGATCTCCCACTCAGGAGAGAGATCATGAAGTCCACCTTTCCGCACTCTGTAGGGAACCGGGATGGCTGGAGTTCAAACACCAATGAACACTGAGTGAGGAAGCCGTGGCAAGAACCCGGTTCACCACTGAATCTCTCCGGGCACAGAAGATGAACTGGAATCATCTCACCCGAGAAACTCTGGCTTCCTCCTCACGATACTTGGTACATGGCGACCTGGAGGTCATATATATCCAGGCTCTGCCTAGAATTTTTCTCGCTGTGGCTGGCCACAGCTAACAAGAAGCTCTGATACCCCACCAGGCCCATGTTAGGCTCAATTGTACTGTGACGAGAGACCTCGATGAGGATGGTTAGGACCCAGGTGCTGGAGTATCGAAGATTAGAATCAAGACACGATGCAAGACTGAGAAGAAGACAGGGTTGTAAGCTAATGTTAGACAAGAATCCGAAGTTCACCGAATGTTTGAGCGCTGAACCTCAGTTCAGGTACTCTTTAAATATTAAAATCCTGCGCCATAACATGGCTGCCAATTAGCAAGGTGGGCTTGGATCTTTAAAGGAGCTACGCCAGCTATCCATATTCCAGAGAGTTAGAGAGTCTACATTCTGGAAGCTGGCACGGTCGGGCGTAAGTCATAACATTCTCTTTGCCACTGCATTCATTCACATATGAAGAATGGTGATTGTTAAAGTCCCTCGGAGTTTGACAGATCATCATTCTTCATGTGAAATATTGCTCAAACAAGCAAGGCCATGAATTGGAAAATAGATGGAAAAAATGACGAATGGTTGAGTTACCCATCAAAAACATGTAAATAGCGAGCTCAGAGATCACAAATCAAAAGAGAAATGAAATTTGATTAATTTTATCCATGTCATAAAACAAAAGGCTTTCACATTCCCTCCTGTCATCTTGAATTTTCAAGATCATAATGTCTGCCATGCTAACACAGGCAAATCATTTCAAAAGGTCAAAATACCTCAAAAAATAATTAATAATTAGGAAGCCAAACAAAATCTGATGAGGCATTTTTTATTCATAGATATGTGGGCATTTTGAACAACTGTCTAAAGAAGGTAACTAATAGGCACAATATACATGACCAGAATGTGATTAGAGGCATCATTAGCACAACAGGAAGTTGTTTGGCCTAACAGTTCTAAGCAGACCTTCAGCAGAACAATCTCGTCAGTTCCATCCCTGCCTCTCACTGTAACAATAAACTCCCAAATGTTCTTCAATTCTTTTTAGTGTTCTTTTGTCACTTAATCACTTGTTCATTATGTGTCGTGTTGTATAATACGGGCGATCATGGTCTTTCTATGACCGTGGTTGTTCCTTGCAAATTTTTCTATGGAATTGTCCTGTCGTTGCTTTCTTCTGGCAGTGTCTTTACAAGACAGGTGACCCCAGCCATTATTGGTACTCTTCAGAGATTGTCTGCCTGGTGCCAGTGGTCACATAACCCGGATTTGTGATGTGATTTGACCATCCATCACCTGCTCCCATGGTTTCACATGAGCTTGATTAAAGGAGTGGGAGGCGGCTAAGCAGCTGATACATTTTACCCAAGGGTGACCTGCAGGCTAACAGAGGGAAGTAGCACTTTACACCTTCTTTGGTAGAGACATATCTCCACCCCGTCACTCACTTAGGCTACATCCACACTAGACCGGATAAATCCATAACCGAAGCTTTTTCTCTTCGTTTTCTCCCTCTGTTCACACTGAAACGGCGTTTTCCTCCCCTGAAAATGGAGCTTTTCTAAAACGCCCTCCAGAGTGTTTAAATTTGAAAATGCCGCTTGGGCAAGAGTAGTGTGGACAGGGTAACCGGAGATTTCTAGAAACGCTGTCATGACGTGCCGAAACAGATGGTGGCATTTCATTGTTTTCCTGAACGCAACCCCCCACACACAACCTAACAATTTCAGAACAGACGGCAACGAGACTGAAGCCAGAAGAGTTAGAAATGTACTCACCAAATACTTTGACCCATAACTTACTGAATAAATGAGCATACTCACTTTGCCCTGTTTTCTGTCCTTGCTCGTATGAAGGTGGTTTACCTATTTATGCAAGTACTTCTCTGACAATAGATGTGTAACAGCCTAATGTAACATTGTATGGAAATACAAGACAACATTGATGCAGACATGTTTTATACATTTAACAAGGGGCTTTATTAATGCAGCAGAGTTAGTCAGTTTTTCAATGTTCATCATCAGCCAGGTCGTACTGTCCATGAACTCCCTGTCGGTTGCCTCCGTATGCTCTAGTGTTTGTTATTTTTTAGTTTTAAGTCCTCCTGCGCAAGAGCCAACAGCTGTCCATCATTTGGCAATTTCTTTTTAAGTTTTTCTAGTCTGTAACTGCACAAGCACGCACTTTCACTGCGAGATTCGACACCAAACATGTCGCTTGTTTTCTGTAGATGTGTCCTGCACATGTCCAATAGGAGATTCGCCCAAATACCCGTTTTAATATGGACAGAGGTATTTTCAAAAACTCATGGTGTAGATGCCTATCATTTTTACGCAAATCAGACGTTTTCAAAATTATCCGGTCTAGTGTGGACGTAGCCTCAGACTTGGAGGTGGATGGGGATACACAACTTCGTACAATACACCTAGACATTTCCGGACAATAATGTTGACAGCAATGTGAATCACAGAGCAACTCTTATCACATCATTTGCCCCCCCCCACCCCCCCGTACCATATCCACTAATCATATGTGCTCTGGCTCTATGAAGGGTGGTGTATGGAAGGGCCTGCTGTGTGCTGAATCTCTTAAAAGTTTTTTCATGTATTCAATAGAATAGACATCTGGCCAATATACTGTATCTGTAAGCGATATTCTAGATTGTCAGATGGCAACCAAAACTCCACCCAGATTCCCGGAGATGAAATGAAGAATTCAACAGAAGGCAATATGTTTCTCTGAGGTAAAGTGAGAGTAGGTTTTGTTTTTGTGTCTCATGCCTTTTTCTGCTCTTGAAACCTACAGACAAATTCTACTCAACCAACACACACAAAATGCTGGTGGAACGCAGCAGGCCAGGCAGCATCTATAGGGAGAAGCGCTGTCGACGTTTCGGGCCGAGACCCTTCGTCAGGACTAACGAAAAGGAAAGACAAATTCTACTCTTTTTTTTTAAACCTAGATCTCAAAGCTTTCGTACAGCATGGAAAACCTGAAATGAAAGCAAGTCAAGCTGCACCACCAGTAAACAGGAACATCAATAAAATCCATGGACGCAACACATATTAAGTCTATTTAAAATATATGGTATAAGTCAAATCATTTACCAAATATATAACAATCCCTTCAAATTTCAACTATTCGAACTGAGAAGTGCAAGAACTGAAAAATTAAAACAGGCGATCTCTGGCTGCAGAGATAGGCACAATGTGAAGGGTATTTTTGATAGCCTCGTTGTTACCGCCCTTTGGGAATTGATTTAAATTTATGATCTTGACTTTTTTTTCCTTTTGAGTAAGGAATACATTACCAAAATGTGCAGATGACAAAATAAGACCGCAGTTAAGAAAACTCTAAATAACTTCTGTTGCACATAGCAAATGGAGGCCAAATTACTTTCAATGCAGAGCATTGTAGTGTTAAATAGCTTCAGAGGAAGAATAAGATAAAGGAATATGCATTAGGTGTTAAAGCTTTAAAAAGTAGCAAAGAGCCAGAAAGGCTTAGAGAATCAGCTGCAGACATTTCTAAAAGTAAAAAAAGTCAGTTTTCTGCATTGTTAGAAAAATCAGAAATATTCAGTACTTGCTTTTGTTGACTTGTGACAGAAGGTCAACACGAGATGATGCAAGAAAAGTCAATTAAGAAAATATTAAGAATAAAATGTTTCAATTCTATCAATGAATATGAAAGACAAAAGCTCCTTATATGCACAAAATTGTTCAGATGAGATTAATTGGCAATTTTTATGACTGAAGTATTTTCATAAAGAAAGGAGAGAAATTATTTTCATCATTCAATCATTAATTAGTAACTAGAGGGCATAAGCCAAAGAACCAGCAGTACAATTATCTTTTTTGCCCATGGGGGGTTTCAAGGGTATGGAATCCATTAACTGAAACAGAAGATAGATGATCTATAAAGGTTTGGAAACGGCAAGATGATAAAAGTTTGAAAAATACTCATGAAGTTGGAGCAATGAGGAGTGTGACCCAGTAAATAAATCCCTCAAGTAATTTGGTTCTACATAATGACCAATTGCAACCTTATATATTTTAAGATTCTGTGAAATGATGTGACATAAATATTCTGTTTCCAAACTTCCCTTTCAGGCAGTTGCTCGGCAGGTCATAAAGACTCTGCATGATCACATGCCTTTAGATAGATCCACCCCTACTGGAAAAGCAATCTGCTCTTCAAGATTAATGTTCGGAGAAGTGACTATGGGACTATGGAAAATGAAGAGGATTTCTCTACCTGCTGGACCAAAGTCTATTATCTATTAGAATATCTGAGTCTACATTGACTTACAAAAATGGTATACTTTTGCATTGCTTCCCAATATCAGCTTCTATCCCTCAGTTTTCACTTAGAGTCACGGAGTATTACAGCACAGAAACAGGCTTTTTGGCCCGTTTAGTCCATGTTGACCTGATCTTCTACCTGCACCCAACTTCCTCTCCCCCACCTATCCAACCTTCTCTTAATTGTTACAATTGAACCCACATCTTCCACATTCACTGGCAGCTTGTTCCACACTCACACTACCCTCTGAGTGAAGAAGTTTACCCTTTTATCCCCCTTAAATATTTCACCTTTCACTCTAAACTAAGGCCTCTAGGTCCAGTATCACCCAACCTCAAGAAAAAAAAAGCCTGCATGCTTTCACCCTATATACTGTATACTCCACATAATTGTACATACTTGTATAAGATCTCCCTTATTCTTGTGCATTCCAGGGAATAAATTTCCCACTTTTCAACTTTTCCCTATAACTCAGGCCCTCAAATCCCATGAACATCCTTGTAAATTTCTTCTGTACTCTTTCAAGCTTGTTGATATCTTTCCCGTGGTAACTGATCAGAACTGCATACGGTACTCTAAATTTGGCCTTACCAATGTGTATATATCTTCAACATGGCATCCCAACTCCTGTACCCTATGGTCTGTATAGGAAAGGCAATGTGCTGAAATCCTGTGATGCCACTTTCAAGGAATTATGGATCTATATTTCCAGATCCCTTTGTTCTATGACACTCCTCAGAGCCCAACCAATCAATGTGTAAGTCTTACTCTACTTTGTTCTCCCAAAGTGAAACACCTCACATTAAATTCCATCTGCTATTTTCAACCCATTTTCCCAGCTGATCCAGATCATGCTACAAGCTTTAATAGTCTTTCTCACTGACTACTACAGCCAAAATCATGGTATCTTCCACAAATTTGCTAATCCCAGTTTAACCCATTATCACCTGAATCATTAATATACCTTTGCTCCCAATTGAGCTCAATGCCTTCTATGCTCGTTATGACTGTCAAAACTTGGAAGAGCCTTCAGCAACTCCCACTGCCCCCAATGATCATGTCATGATTTCAGTCTCTGAGGCTAACCTGAGAGCATTCTTCAGGAGAATAAATCCACGGAAAACATCCGGACCAGATGGGGTAGTGGTCCAACTACTAAAGACCTCATGCTAATAAACTGGCTGGTGTGTTCAACATTTCACTTTAGCAGTCTGAGATACCCATCTGCTTCAAGTAGGCCTCAATGAAACCAGTGCCTAAGAAGAACATGGAAACTTGCCTCATTGACTTTTGTCCAGTAGTACTTACATCCACTGGGATGATGTTCTTTGAGAGTTTGGTAATGAAACATATCAACTCCTGCCTGAGAAGAGCCTGCCAGTACAACAGATCCACAGCTGACTCCATTCCTTTGGCTCCTTGCTCAGCAGTGGGATATATGGACAGCAAAGATGCATTCATCAAGGTGCTCTTTATCAACCGCAGCTTGGAATTCAATACTATCATCCCCTCAAAACTAATCATGACTTTCGCCTCTGTACCCCTTTGTGCAATTGGATCTGAATTTCCTCACTTGTAGACCCCAGTCAGTTCGGACTCAACACCATCTCCTCCACAATCTCCATCAGCACAGGTGCATCACAAAGCTGTGTGTTTTGCACCCGGTTCTACTTGCTTTATACTTATGACTGTGTGGCTAAGCAGAGCTCCAATGCCATATTTAAGTTTGCTGACAATACCACTGCTGTAGGCCGAATCAAAGATGGTGATGAATCAGTATGTCGGAAGGATTTTAAAAATCTGGCTGAGTGGCGCCACAACAGCAACCTCTTACTCAATGTCAGCTAGACCAAGGAGCCGATTATTGAACTCAGGAGGGAAACCAGAGGCCCTTGAACCAGTTCTCATCAGAGGGTCAGAGGTAGAGAAGACCAGCAACTTTAAATTCCTTGTTGTTATCATTTCAGAGGATCTATCCTGGGCCCAGCACGTAATTGCAATTATGAAGAAAGCACGGCAGTGCCTTTACCTCCTTAGAGGTTTGCAAAGATGTGGGATGAAATCTAACACTTTGACAAACTTCAATAGATGTGTGGTGGGGTCTTTGGGGTGGATGAGTTTCTGTCTGAGTGTATTTGTAGGTGTAAAAAACACAGACATTTGGTGTTTTTTGAAAATCCTTCTGAGTTTCTCTGAACTCCAGCTACATATGAGATGACTATGTTTTTTCTGTCTGCTTTGCTCCTTACCTTTGTCTGTTGGCCTGATGTCCCTGCTGGTTTTTGCTGCTGTCTTGATGAAGGCCCAGTCAGGGTAGCCACAAGCTTTCAAGGCTTCTCTTAAATACTTGCACTCCTTGGATCTTACAGCCAAACACAAACAGAGCAATATTGTATATGCTATCCAGTGCAATGAGAACTGCACAGAGCTGCATATCAGCGAGGCTAAACAACCCCTTCACAAATGGATGGCCCAATATAGGAGGGCTAATATCTCAGGTCAAGATTCGGATGTATATCTACGCTTAAAAAACAAGGGACACTCCTTTGATGATAACAATGTGCACGTTTTGGACAGGAAGGACAGGTGATTTGAAAGAGGGGTTAAAGTAGCCATCTTTGTCAAACTGAATAACCCATCCCTGAACAGAGGGGGTGGGGTATAACACCACCTATCAGCTACTTACAATGCAGTCCTAACACCTCTACCCCGGCATCTCCACAACACTTCACACATCCATTCATGCAAAGACTGATAGCCCACTAATTACCTCTATGACTCTTAACAGCTCTCATGTGATTGCAGTACCTTTAAACAACTCACAGGGTTTATAAACTGGAGAACGACCCACCATGGATCAGAACTGAAAAAGCCTTTCAGATGAATGGAAAAACGTCTTCTAGACAACACAGCCTTGATTACCAGCAACTTGGATGATTGAGAACCCTCATAGAGGTATTCCATCTGCCACTTCTTTTCCTATTCTCCTAATGTGTCTGTCCTTCTGTAGCCTTCCTGCTTCCTCAACACTACCTACTCCTCCACCTGTCTTTGTATCATTGACAAACAAGATCACAAAGCCATCAGTTTCATCATCCAAATCATTGACACACAGCACATAAAGAAGTGGTCCCAACACCAACCCTTGCAGAACATTACTAGTTACAGATCGCCAATCAGCCAACGCTCTATCTCTCTTAATCTCTTTCCTGTAATACCATGGAAGCAGCATCAGGTGGAACACCTTGTCAAAGATCCTCTGAAATTCCAAGTACACAACATCAGCCAATTCTCCTTTGTCTATCCTGCTTGTTATTTCCTCAAAAGGTTTCTAACAGATTTGACGGGCAAGATTTTCCCTAAAGGAAACCATGCTGACTTTGGCCTATTTTACAATGTGCGTTCAAGTACCCTGAAACCACATCCTTCACAGTTGATTTCAACATCTTCCCAGCCCCTGAGGTCAGACTAATTGGCTTATAGTTTCCTTTCTTCTGCCTCCCTCCATTCTTGTAGAATGGAGTGACAGTTGCAATTTTTTAGTCCACTGGAAACATGCCAGAAAGATCTATACCAATGCCTCTACAATCTCTTCCACTACATCTTTCTCAACCCTGGGTGTGGTCTATCTGGTCCAGGTGAATTATCTACCTTCAGACCATTAAGCTTCCCAAAAACCCTATCCCTAGTAATTCCAATTGCACTCACTTCAACCCTCGACACTGTCAAGCCTCTGACACACTACCAGTGTCCACCACAGTGAAGGCTGATAGAAAATACTTACTCAGTTCATCTGTCATTTACTTGCCCCCCCCCCCCCCCCACTATTACCTCTCTAGTGTCATTTTCCAGTGGTCCAATATCTCCTCTGGTGTCTCATTATCTTTATCTGTAAAAGCTTTTGGTATACTCCGTGATACTATTGGCTAGCTTAACTTTGTATTCCATCTTTTCCCTCTTTATGACTTTTTTAGTTGCCTTCTACTGGTTTTTAAAAGCTTCCTGATCCTCTAACTTCCCACAGATTTTTGCTCTATTATGTGCTCTCTCTATTGCTTTTATAGAACATAGAAAAGTACAGCACAGTACAGGCCCTTTGGCCCACTATGTTGTGCCAATGCTTAAACCCTGCCTCCCATATAACCCCCCCCCCCCACCTTAAATTCCTCCATATACCTGTCCAGTAGTCTCTTAAATTTCTCTAGTGTATTTGCCTCCACCACTGACTCAGGCAGTGCATTCCACTCACCAACCATTCTCTGAGTAAAACACTCCTCTAATATCCCCCTTGAACTTCTCTCCCCTTACCTTAAAGCCATGTCCTCTTGTATTGAGCAGTGGTGCCCTGGGAAAGAGGCGCTGGCTGTCCACTCTGTCTATTCCTCTTAATATCTTGTACACTTCTATCATGTCTCCTCTCATCCTCCTCCTCTCCAAAGAGTAAAGACCTAGCTCCCTTAATCTCTGATCATAATGCCTACTCTCTAAACCAGGCAGCATCCTGGTAGAATGTTGGTTTATGTTTCTGTCGGTTTTGACTTCTCTTGACAGCCATGGTTGCATTATCCTACCTTTGGAATACTTCTTTGGGATGTATCTATCCTGCACCTTCCAAATTGCCCCCAGAGGCTCCAGCTATTATTGTTCTGCCACCATCTGCCTTTTCTATCTCCTGGTGTAATTTGTAGCTCACATCCTGGCTATTGTTCGGAGGTCTGTATAAAACTCACATCAGGGTCTTTTTACATTTACAGTTCCTTAACTCTACCCACAATTATTCTACATCTTTCAATTCTATGTCACTTTTTTTATAAGGATTTGATTTCATTTTTTTTACCAACAGAGCCATGACAACCCCTCTGCCTCCCGCCTGTCCTCTCAATACAATGTGTATCCTTGGATGTTCAACTCCCAACTATAATCTTCTTTTCAGTCACGAATCAGCACCACACCACAACACCATACTTGCCAATCTCTAACTGCACTGCAAGATCATCTGCCTTATTCTATATATGGTGTGCACTCAAATATAACTTGGTCAGTCCTGTATTCATCACCCTTGTCGCTTTTGTCCCCTGTTTCACTGCAACTCATCCCACTGACTGCAATTTTGCTCTGTCACCTGCCTGTCCTCCCTAACAGTCTCACTACAGACTGCTTCTGCTTGTACACTAACAGCTCCTTCCTCAGCCCTATTACTCGAGTGTAACCCATCCCTTTTGTACAGTTTATACCTTCCCCAGAAGAGATCCCAATGATCCAGAAATCTGAAGCACTGCCCCCTGCTCCAGTTTCTTAGACATGCATTCATCTGCCAAATCATCCTATTTTTACGCTCACTGGCACATGATACAGGTCACAATCCAGAAATTACCACCCTTGAGGTCCTGCTTTTCAGTGTTGTACGAAACTCCCTAACTTCTCTCATAAGGACTTCCTCTCTTTTCCTACCTATATCATCGGTGCCAATATGCTCCGAGATGTCTGGCTGTTGACTCTCCTCCTTTAGAATGCATGGGCGCAGTCTGAGACATCCCTGACCCTGGCACCTGGGAGGCAAACATATCACCCTGGTGTCTTTATCATGTCCACAGAATCTCCTTTAACTCTGGAATCCCCATCACTTCTACAGTCCTCTTCTCCCCTTTCCCTTCTGAGCAACGGAGCTAGCCTCGGTGTCAGAGACCCAGTCACTGCAGCACCTTCCTGGTAGGCACCCCCCTCCTCCCCCAGTATCCAAAACAATGTACTTATTATTGAGGGGAACAGCCGCAGGGGTTCTTTGTACTGCCCGTGCATTTCCTTTTCCTCTCCTAACAGGTACCTGCCTCCTGTAACGCAGGGGTGACTATCTCCCTGCAGTTTCTATCCATTCACCTCCACAGCTTCCTGTATGAGCTGAAGGTCGCTGAGGCACAGCTCCACTTCCTTTATGTTGAAGGAACGGGGAGAAGGCCTTTTGGACTTTGGGGAGGAAAAGTATTTTTAATATTAGTTTTTGTATTTCGAAGCGTCAAGTCATTTAGGTTTCAAATCATGGAAATGTAAGAGTAAAAGCTTAGGAAATAGCTCCTCCATCTGTTCATTTAGTGTATTTTGTTATACCCAAGAGACTCAAAGGAGCAAACAAATTTGATCAGTTACTCAGCATCATCCCTCCAAGCACATTTACTATGTACATAAAGAACAGGTTTTATTTCGAATTTACTTTAAATTCTTTAATTTGGATCATATACCTTTGATTTTCACTTTAGTAAATAAACCAAAGCATTACAGATATTAATCGTTATGCAACCATTAGTTCTCATCTATGAATCATTGATACAAATAGATTCCAGTCTTCCTCATCACATTACTTCACATTGCTCTTCATTCCTCTTCATTTGAGCTCACAATTGGGATATATGACTGTTCAATATGGACAAGGGTTTATTCCTGTGTAAACTTCTATTCATGTACAAATTACAGATAGTGCATATCTAATGAACTGGAGACATCTGTTTTCTCTTTCACAACCCAAATTCACCTCTTGCAAAGTTTGTGTTAATGTTTTCAACCCACAGAGATAAAGTTACTTGATTTATCATTGCTTCCTCTTTTGATACTGTAATCTTTGACAGGAACTTATTGCACTGTCCTTGGGATGAGTTGGAGAGAGACAGAATTTCGAAACAAAAATAGAAATTAAGTTAAATCTCCACAACACACAAAATGACTCCGATCCATAACTGGAAATCATTTGATTTTGTCTTCTAGGGATTGGTGTCTGATCTGCAGAATGCAAAGTTCAGTGGGTCACAGGGAACTGCATTGTAAGAGGGGCTGTTTACAGGTACTTTTGACAAAATAAATACTTTCCTGAGGTCTCATTGACTTGCACATCATGTTTCCTCGATCCATTATACTTGTGTTTCTTAGTCATGCACACAGGTCAGGAAATTTCAGAAATCTACCACATTTTATTCCTTAAAGTATTTTAGCATGTATATTATGATAATTCTGTTCATAGTCCTTTGTGCCTTCAAATATGCAAGTGAGTTGGCAAGGAAACTTGCAATGATAGGAATCATCGTCTTTGTCTTATCAATAGGTTTTAGTGCAGGGTCTGAGCCAGTGTATGAGCTAATTCATCAGAGGTAAGAATTCTAACATGTGTACTTGCATTTTGACTGCTGGACAGTCTTACAGAAATTCTGAAATTGGCTTAGAGATAGTGACTAGTGAGATGATGACTTCACAGAATTAAACTCCTCTATCTTGGCAACTCCTGAAAATTGGACTGATTTAAACTGTGTACTGCTGGAACATCTTGCAAACATTTCCTTGTGTTCTTTCCCAATAATCTGTGTTGTTTCTGGAGAGAGGTGGCAGCTATAATTTGCTGACACTAGTACCCACTCTCCTTCAAGACCCTCACCTGCTTTAGAAAGACCACTATCACTCCAACTCCATGCTTGCCATTATCTGGGGGGGTCTGTGGACCCCCGGTTGGGAACCCCCGGTTTAAGGATGATATCAGTAGGAAATTGGTATTATATTGAATTGTGAGTAAAAGCTGAACTAATTAAGAAGCTCTAGGAGACACATATCAATGGAGCCTAGTTGGAGGACATAAAATTTCTCTACATCAAACTTCAGATATTAAGTTCCTTGTAGGAATGATTGTTGAAATGAATAAATTATGTTTTATGCTTAAAAATTAGATATGATCAATCAAATTTCATTAACTCTGACAGTAAAATGTTTCTTTCACCTACATGGTTGTAAACTTGTTTGTTACCATCAGACGATCATCACAGTACAGGCTGAAAAAATCTATAGTTGAGTACTAAGTCTTTTCCCATTAACAAAATTAGTATTACGGAGGTATTCCATTTTTTGGCAAATGGTAATCACTTATCATTTTGTTTTAGTCATTTCCCCATAACCATTGATTAGAATGTCTATAGCCTTACAGTTGTGTATTGTAAAACCATCCTCTTATAACAAAGTCTAACTTTGGAAATAACCTGCATAAGAATTATTACAATGAAGAGCGAGAGGCAACAGAAAACTTCTCTGAGAATTGTTCCCACAAAGTACTTACATATTGAAAACAAATGTACTTGTAATACTTAATTTAACATTGAGAATCTAATGACAGGGTGATTTGCACAGATACATAAACATTCCTAAAAATGGAAGAAAACTTTAAAATTCTGCCTATATTTAGGTATTTTAAATTCATCTAACACTGAGCAACACCCAGCAGAATTGTTTACAGAATGTAAATGTACCACAGTGTTCCAAATGACAATTGACTGTGCAACATTACACTACAGGATTGCATTAGCTGAGTTTTCATCCAGTTGCTGAATTTAACCTTCAGTTTCATTCTGCAAATATTTTAAAGTGAGAGAACAGTTTGATAGTTATTTTATTTTACACATAATGCAGCATGAGGGAAAATCTAAGGATAAAAGATTACATTCTGTTTAATCTTGTAAGATGCGAGATATGTAGATCGGATTACAACAATTATTCTTTCAATTATTCTTTGCTCAGAAAAGTTGCATTCATATTTTGCCAGAAACAACTTCTTAAAGCCATTATACAATCAATGAAGTGCTTTGGAACTATACTCACGCTCGGAAGCACGGCAGTCAATTGTACACAGCAAGGTTCCACAGCTTGCAATGAAAGAAATGATCAGATGCTCAGAGATTTCAAAATCAAGTTTATTGTCTTTGTCAAATGCACAAATACATGCTTGCACAAGTGCAATGAGAAACTTACTTGCAGCAAAATCACAGGCCTGTAGCATCATATAAGCAGCATTCACAAGAAAATCAGAAATTATAAAACATCCACAATTTTCTCAAGAAAAGAACAGAATTAAAATAAAATAAGTCTACTTTAGTGCAAAATGATTAGTGTGGTCATGGTGTTGTTGAATTGTCGTGGTGATTAGGGATTTGCCAGTTGTTTCAAGAGCTGAATGTTTGCAGAGATGTAGCTGTTCTTGACCGTGGTGGTGAGGGCTTTTGTACCTACTGCCTAGTGGTAGCTGTGAAAAGATGGCAAGGCCATACCGTACAGCATACAGGTAACTGTTGTTCAGAATACTGACTCCAATTTCCTTCCCCCAATAAAAGCTATGTTTTTTAATACATTCAACTAAAAGGTCTCAAATTAACATCTAATCCAAGAGGCAGAATTAAATCGCAAGGATAAATTATGTGCTTGTGTCTCAGAATGTGTGTCAGAGTCCATAAATTCTGACACACAGACAAAAGTACTAATAAAATTAAAAACATATTGTACTGTGAGCATTTTTAAGGGATATGATGTGTGATTTGAAACAGAAAATTCCCGAGCAACTGGATGCTTTCATGCTCGCTTTTATTTAGTTACCAGCTGATATATCCGGCTTTGTTTGGATCATTGTGAGTATAATTATCATATTCGTATTATTTCCATCAATTGGGTTTTATAAAACTCCTTGTAAATGAAATAAAATCTAACTTAAACATCTAATTATTCCATTGTTAAAATTATGTAGTTTCACTCAAGTTACCAATTATACTGAAAATAAAAATGTCCACAAAAATTACATTTAATTCAGCTTTCTTTAAGTGGGTGCAAATTTACTTGATGTCAATTTTGAAGTGCTTCAGGATGCACTCTATTTCTCATTTTTGCATCTGATGTAAAAATACGTAATTATTTTTATCTCCAACTCCGGAACAACAAACATGTAGCTGACCACCGGAAGAGTTTTGGGCTCAGGGATTAATACCATCAACATCAGGTGGTTGTCTTGGTACCTTGTTAACACTCATAGCAAAACTGAAATGTGTGGGAAACTTTTGACTGAACTGAGAAATTCAAATTTCAAAGAAAATTTCTTATTGAAATATATATCTGTTCTGCATACAAGCTTGAGATTTATTTCCTTGCAGGCATTTACAGGAAAAGAAAGAAATACAATAGAATTTGCACAAGAAAACTATACATAATTAGAGATTGACAAACGCCAATGTGGAAAATAAGACAAATCATGCAAATAAAGGAAGTAAATTAATAATACTCAGTTGTAGAGTCTTTTAAAATAAATTTATAGGTTGTGGAGTCTGTTCAGTGATCAGATGAGTGAAGCTAACCACACTGGCTTAGGAGCCTGGTGGTTGTAGGGTAATAACTGTTCCTGAACCTGGTGATATGAGACCTATGGCTCCCCGTGCCACCAGGTTAATAAGATGTTAAAGTAGATAAGATGTAATAATTGGTATCTGGTGGATGAAGATGTTTCCTTTAATGGCTCTACCAGCCATTATAGACTCAATTACACATGGTAGTAATTTTTGAACTAATAATCTTATACCATAGCATAGCAACAGCGGATCCAAGATCCTGAATAGTATGAAGTTCCTTTTCGTTCATGATTATGTGGTAGCACACCAGGTGGTGATAGAGAGTTTTAAAAATTCAACAGGAAGATTATAGCCTCATCACTGTCTGTCATACTGTCATTAGATTTATAATATATAGGCCGTCTGGGAAGCTTCAAAAGAAGGTCTTCATTCATTGCCTGAGCTGCATCATTTTCTATGCTAAAATTGCTCTTTCATGCAACTACTGGTAATTCAAATGGTGAAGTGACATTTGGGAAAACAGCTTGCATCAGATCATGAAGTAACGTAAAAATCTGGCCTAAGCTTTCCCTCGAAATCACTCCTGCTGAGTCTTCATATCTAACTTCCTCATTTCATAATTTGACTGAATTTGGAGCAAACTCTCTCTCAGATATATGACCTGTCAAATCTGCTTGCATATTGTTTTCAAGTGTAATCGCTTAACATTTTCCCAAATATATGATGTTTTCATACTGGCTTTTAATGCATCTGCTTTAGTAACTTGTAGAATTATTGGTAGCGTCTTTGTAAACATCTCCAGCTACTAAAGTAGTCAAAATCAAAGTGAATGTAATTTTATTATCAAAGTATGTATACTATATATGCAATATACTACCTAGATGCTCATTTTCTTGCAGGCATTTACAGGAAAAAAGAATTACAATAGAATTTTATTTTAAAAACTATACATAAACAAAACTGACAAACACCAATGTGCGAAAGAGGTCAAACTGGGCATATTAAAATAATACTGAGAGCATGAGTTCCAAAGAATCCTTGAAAATAGGTTGTACGATCATTTCAGACTAGTGGTGAATGAAGTTATCCACACCAGTTCAGGAGCCTGATGGTTATAGAGTATTAACTCTTCCTGAACCTGGTGATGTGGGACCAAAGGCGCCTGTACCTCCTCCCTGATGGTAGTAGCAAGAGGAGAGCATGGCCTGAATGGTGGAGGGGTTGCCCTTGATGATGAATGCTGCTTTCTTGTGGCTTTGCTCTTCGCAAGGGCTTTGCCTGTGATAGACTGCCGTACCCACCACGTTCATGTAGACCTTTCCGTTCCTGGTCATTTGTCTTTTCACACCAGGCTGTGATACAACCAGTTACGATACTCTCTGCTGTGCATCTATAGAAGTTTGTCAAAGCTTTAGGTGACATGCCGAATCTACACAAACTTCTAAGGAAGCAGAAGTGCTGTTGTGCCTTCATTGTGATGTAA
The DNA here is from genome assembly GCF_048418815.1 of Hemitrygon akajei. NCBI lineage: Eukaryota > Metazoa > Chordata > Chondrichthyes > Myliobatiformes > Dasyatidae > Hemitrygon > Hemitrygon akajei. The sequence continues at coordinate 129,306,986 of NC_133132.1, forward strand.
CTCTTCCTGTTAATTTGTTATGGTGACTAAGGATTTGCACAGAGTGATTGATGTTTCGAGGTCCGCTTTGTGAGACTTTGTACACCCGTCTCAGAAAGTTTATTTTTCAGTCATTTCAAACCATTGCCTGTGCAATTCGCCAACCAATGTTACCTGTTGGAGCTCCTGCATTTCTCAAATATGAAGGAAGTGTAAAAGCTGAATTTGCACTTTTTCCCTGTCAAAAGAGTTGAAGCAATGCCTGATGGTGACTCCTATCGGGGTTAAGATAAACAATTTTAAGATGGCACTGGTGAAACTCTGCGACTACTTGCTCATGGGAAATAAAACAATGAAAGCAACTAAATACTTTATTAATTACACATCTACTATTAAGCAATCACAGCAAACCACAGCCTGTAACCTCCCTGTTGGAGTTGAGCATTTGCACAACCTGGTATTTTTGCAGTGTGAAGGGAAGTCTTGAAGGCGCAGGACAGTTGCGGCAAAGTGTTCATGGGCTGAACTGAGGTGGTGGAGTTCAGGCAGAAACGAGGGGAATAAGCTAATGTTTGGGTATTGCTGGAGCGGACTAGGAGGCGACTCGATGCGGCAGAATTGAAGCGAGGCGAGACGGAGTCACAGCAGAGCTCGGGCTCGAAAACAAGGGAACACCCGAGGTTTGGTTGATTTGCTGAGCCAAATTGGAAAGGTAGGGTACAGGTTGAATCGAGGCCCATGAGCATAGCAAAGCATCAGGGCCCAAGTCTGAGAGCAAGTATTGACCAGAGGTTTGGATGATTTAGGAACCAGGCAAGATTGTAAAGGTCAGGGTGTGGGGCCTGATGCACCATCAATAACTCTCTCTGAGACGTGAAGTCGAGATATCGGCTTTTATTGACTGGAAGAAAGAACAAAGAGTAGTTGACCACCATACTACATCCTGGAGAATGAGGGCCAGGCTCAGGCCTCAATCGCCTTTATACCGGGGTCTGTGGGAGGAGCCACGGTCAGTGGGAGGGGCCACAGGAGCAATCAGCAGGGGGCGTGTCCAGACAGGTATATGTAGTTCACCACAGGGCCGAAGGCAAAGGATGGGTCAGTCTGCTCGCTGCTCTGGGAGTTTTACTTGTAGGGTTTCTCAGTAATGTTAACTGCTAAGGCTAATGTAATGGCTTCTCTGTAATGTTAACAGCTGAGGTAACGGTTTTACTGTAGCAGCAATGTTTGGGTTATAACTGCATGGAACTGGTGGCTAACCAGTGGGAGAAACATTATTCCTTCTTGTATGTCTGGGAGCCGGGGTTTTCGCGGGCTTTTGTTCGAGGAAGAGGAAGGACATGTGTGGAAAGTGCTGATAGACCACCGGATGATGGAGACTAGAATCCGAGGGTCCAGGGATCGGCGACGTTTCGGCAGAGGTCGTTTATGGAGGAATACCTGAGGTGTGAGCTCCAACGATTTTGTGCATGAACTATTTAATAAAAGTGATGCCCTTTTCTTTTATATTTTGTTTCTCTACTAACCACATAGCTAAAGTAAGGGGTATAAAGTGTTATAAAGTGCATATGATGGCAGAATATAGTATTAATGGTAAGACTGCTGGCAGTGTGGAGGATCAGAGGGATCTTGGGGTCTGAGTCCACAGGACACTCAAAGCAGCTGCACAGGTTGACTCTGTGGTTAAGAAGACGTACGGTGTATTGGCCTTCATCAATCATGGAATTGAATTTAGGAGCCGAGAGGTAATGTTACAGCTATATAGGACCCTGGTCAGACCCCACTCAGTTCTGGTCACCTCACTACAGAAAGGATGTGGAAGCCATAGAAAGGGTGCAGAGGAGATTTACAAGGATGTTGCCCGGTTTGGGGAGCATGCCTTATGAGAATAGGTAGAGTGAACTCGGCCTTTTCTCCTTGGTGCGAAGGAGGATGAGAGGTGACCTGATAGAGGTGTACAAGATGATGAGAAGCATTGCTCGTGTGGATAGTCAGAGGCTTTTTCCCAGGGCTAAAATGGTTGCCACAAGAGGACACAGGTTTAAGGTGCTGGGGAGCAGGTACAGAGGAGATGTCAGGGGTAAGTTTTTTACTTGGAAAGTGGTGAGTGCGAGGAATGGGCTGCCGGCAACGGTGGTGGAGGCGGATACGATAGGGTCTTTTAAGAGGCTTTTAGGTAGGTACATGGAGCTTAGTAAAATAAAGAGCTATAGGTAATCCTAGTAACTTCTAAGGTAGGGACGTGTTTGGCACAACTTTGTGGGCTAAAGGGCCTGTATTGTGCTGTAGGTTTTCTATGTTTCTATGCTTCTATTCTATATTGTGTACTGTCTGATATTTTGCATTGTGGGTTTGTACTGGGGTACATTACACAGCATTCACCCAAACTTGAATACCCTGTTTCGGTGGGGTCGATAGCTGATTCCCCTAGACGAACGTGAGCGACAGGCCTTGTGGGCATCTTTGCACTGAACTGAAGCAGAGGCCTGCAGCTAACAGGCTTCTGTGGATTCACTTTTGTGAACTTCAGTTCTGAATGCTAGTTGCTTACCTTTATTGTTTGCATGATTTGTTTTTTTTCTCTCTCTCTGCATACTGGGTGTTCGACGGTCTACTTTTGTTTTAATGGCCATTGGGTTTCATTGTTTTATGGCTTCCTGTAAGGAGACAAACCTCAAGATTGTATAATGCATGCAAACTTCGATAATAAATGTACTTTGAACTTTGATCTAGGTGTGTAGTGCCCATGCGTACACTAAATGCAAAACATGCAAGTTTTATATTTCTAGGTTGTTTTCTTACTGTTCTATTTCATTACATATCTTTAGAATGCGACAGGTGCAGATTTTGTTTGCCTCATAGGTAAGAAATCTGGAAAATTGGTAAAAATGTTTTATCAAGAAGTTCCCTGGACAGCAAATTAGTGTGCATTTCAGTTCAAATTTAGACTCATTTACATTAAAATTGAATTGCCGTGGTCTGTCAGTGGACTATAGAGAAAACAATTGTAATATGTCATACAGTTAAGGTTCATTTTCTCAACAACACTGGGTGGTCTGCAGGAAAACGTGTGCCACAGTCCAAGCCACTATTCGTGGACAAATGCAGACAGCGTTTATATTCTATATATTTCTATCTCTAGTCTCTGAACATATGCATTAGTTAAAATGGAAAGAAATAGGACATAAGGGTGTCATACATTACAGGCAGAAGGCAGGAGAATGGAATTGAGATGGAGAATGGTCAGTGAGACTAGAACTGGGGGACCTAGCCTCAAGATTCAGGGGAGTAAATTTAGGATGAAGATGAGGAGAAACTGCTTTTCCCAGAGGGTGGTAAACCTGTCGAATTCTCTGCCCAATGAAGCAGTGGAGCCTACCTCAGTAAATGTATTTAAGACAAGGTTGGATAGATTTTTGCATAGTAGGAGAATTAAGGGTTATGGGGAAAAGGCAGGTAGGTGGAAATGAGTCCATGGTCAGATCAGCCGGATGCACCATCAATAACTCTCGGAGACGGGAAGTGAACGATAGGCTCCGAGAGTTATTGATGGTGCTTCAATTTTATTAGCAGCAAAAAGGGAGCACGACATCTCGGAGACCGAGGGAGGAGCAGTACTCCAATTGCCTTTATACAGGGGTCTGTGGGAGGAGCCACAGGAGCAGTCAGCAGAGGGGCGTGTCCAGACAGGTATATATAGTTTACCACACAGCCATGATCTTATTAAATGACAGAGCAGGCTCGACGGGCCGGATGGCCTACTCCTGCTCCTATTTCTTATGTTCTTACGTAAATCAACCACGATCAATCGTTGGAGCAGACTCAATGGGCCGAATGGCACAATTCTGCTCCTATGTCTTATGGTCGTATGAACCCTAAATTTAACATCAAATAAAATTAAGATCAGGGAGATTCTATAAGAGGTTACCCTTTGTTACATCTCCTCCACAGCCTCAATACCCTTAAAGAAGTGTGATGTGAATTATTAATTGTTTGAATATATGGTGCACTATGTTTCTTAGACAGTGATTTTATCAATATAATCCAAAACCACACTGGCTTTTCCCAGACCACTTCCTATGTACTTTTATTATTCTCTCTAGATCCCCTCATCAATTACTGCACATTATATTGAGTTTTCCTTGTACTAGACCACAGGTTCCTTAAGGTCATTATAGACAGTGGGTGGTATTAGGGACAAACTCCCAATGATGTTTAACTCAAATAGCCTCTGACAATCAAGTCCAGCTCTTTGTGGCTTAGCTACTAAGCCTAGCAGAACCGTTTCTACTGACAGGAGAAGGGGCCAAGGTGGGTTACTGACTCCTTAGAACCGATTGCTTCGAGCAGATGGGCTGCTCAGCTGTGGTTGGCAGCTCATCTGGGAACAGGAAAAGCCTGATCTCAAACCTGCACTTCGTTGTGGCTATACCCAACCACGAGGAAGGCTTTGGGAGTAAACCCTGAAGAAAATTCCAAGCTGGAGTCCCTAAGGCAGCCCTACATTCAGTTCAAAGCTGACTGACAACTCCTGCAATGCTGCTGGTGCCAAACTGTATCGGTCTCAGCTGTTCCTTTGGATACATCAGCTGAATGGAGAGGGGAAGCCTGCTACATGGGCAACAGCTCGATCTTGATATCATACTGCCCTGGCTTTGTATTACGGAGGCAGCTAGGATGCAACATCCATAGCTGACCACGAACAACGGAGGGCCTCACACCACATGAAAGTGCATTCTTCAGTTTCAGGTACATGTCCTCTATAATTTAGACAGCATTAGCATATAGCCTTGAATGACTCTTTTTGTTTTTTTTCTCCTGCAACAAAAAAGACAATAAACGTTTCCATTTTAATTCGCATAGTCAGTGATTCCAATCATTGCAGTGGAGAAGAAAGTACAAAGGAGCAAATGACCGAATTTTAATTCTTCAAATCAAAGCTTTACAGTCTGCAAAAAAAAGATGCAATGGTATTTCAGTTTTGTGAATAACTAGCAATGGAAGTAGTGCTTTTCAGAGCAGATATTGTTAAGGGTCAAAATCATGGAGCGTCTCATCAGGGTAAATGAGGAGAAGCCGTTTCAGTTGTCTGAGTATGGCTAAGTGGGGAATTCAGATTTACAGAATTGTTTAAGGGACTTCTCGGGAACATGAGAGAAAAATTATTTGCAGAAATCAAATCTGCTCTGGGGTCCTGTGCCTGAAAGGATGAATTGCTGTTTCTATTATAATATTCAAGGGGAATTGGATAAATACTTGACAGGGGAAATACAACATGGTTATGGAAGAAGAGCAATTAAGTGGGACTAATTGGCTTGTTCTTCCAAATAACTGCTGGAGGCGATGTGGACTATTTTCCTACTGTTCTCTATGAGCTTTGATGTACTTGATTTCTCAAATAGTATTCAAGCAGTTCATTCATGCAAATAGCTATAATTTTTGTACTGGCGATGCTGATATTCTTCAGAAGATAGCTAGTTTCTAAGAAAATCTGTAATGGTAAAGGAAACATGATGAGTTATCAAAGAAAAATGAGAAATAAATTAAATTCATAATCATTCACTTTAGAATGCTTGCATGTCTGTGAACATACCAATGTGCTGCAATCTTTTCCCCCTGATATGAGCAAAGCAAAGAGACGTGAATTTCAAATGTTCCAGGTATCAAAATAAGAATCGCTGACATATGTTGTGAAATTAGTTGCTTTCTAGCAGGAGTTCCGTGCAAGGGGGTGTATGGGGTGTCTAGGGAGGGGCAGTACCTCTGGTGGGGGACCTGCCGTGTCCTTTTCAGGGCAGCTCGTCCACCTTTGGTCCCCACCTGGAGCTCAGCACTCACCTATGGCTCCAAGTAGCTGTAACACGCACAGCGGCCACAGCCTGGTAAACCGTCTCGGCAGGCGGGCCAAATCAGGTGAGGGTAGCTGGCGGGTCTTTGACCCTCGGTGAGGTAGGGGATCTGTCTGTCCCAGCGTGTGAAGTCTGGTCCCGGCGGATTGAGCAGAGGAGACCGATTAATGGTCCAATGGTCAAGAAGGCAGGCCAGCAGGCGTTGTGGAGTGCTAAGAGCACGACTAGACACTTAGACGTCCTGGTCATCCATTGCAGCAGGAGAGGTCTCCAGCCGTAACGGTTGTCCATGCCACTGGATCAAGGTCTCTTCTGCTGAGAGAGTGGGATTGTCCCTGTACAACGGCCGTTCCACTTAAACCTCCATCACTCACAGGTTTCCATGTCTTCTTCGAATCCGAAGGACTACCACTACCGTGCAAGGCATAAAAGTTACTACAACTTACAATAAGTGAATAAATTAAATAGTGCAAGGTAGTGTTCATTGGAGGTGAAGGAGCTGTTCCTAAATTTTGAGTCTGACTCTTGAGGATCCCTCCCCACGGTAGTAAAGAGAAGAGAGCTTGTCCTGCATGGTGAGGAACCTCATTGATGGATGCCACATCCTTGAGGCAACGCCTCTTGAAATTGTCTTTGATGAAGGGGTGGGCTGTGCTAGTCTGAGTCTACCAGCCCCTGTAGCCTCTTCCGATCATCCCTATTAAAGCCTCCATACCAGGCACGATGCAACCGTCAGAGTACTTGCCACTGTACATCGCAGAGACTTTCTGGAGTCTTTGTTTGAATGCTTATTAAATGATTGGCTGTGCCTAGTTTTAAGATATCAGAAGGGGTAACTACTCAAAGCCCAAGGTTCAGACAAAGCAATGGGCACTTTTGATCAATATCACCCTGATCTAAGTTTATGTAGAAACATCTACCTATCTTAAACTTTGTTTCCTAGAATCCATATTCAAACAAATTAACAGTTTTGGAAGCCAATTCCTCGTATTAGTCCAATTAAATCCAGAACCTACTTTCAGTTGCATCGAACTGCTGAAATCCCCATTGGCTGCCTCATCGAAGATTCACCACACTGCATCTTCTAAAGCCTGATTATTGGATGGACTCTGTGTAATGTTACAGTTTTGAGATTGCCTCAAAGGGAAGTGAAGTAGTTATAGCATATTATGTTAGAGTCCTTATACCATGTCCAATGGCTTCAAATCAAACTGAACCAAAATACCTATGGCATTTACTTATTTGTGGAACTGATGTCAAAACAGAAACAGACGTATGAACAGAGGCAGCCCTGATTGTAATATTTAGGATATACCTTCCTCATAACATCTTTTTTTTTCCCAACCACATCTCTGGGTGGCTTGTATCTTTCATCCAGCTATCCAGGTTTACATAGACTTTTTCAGCATTGACCAGAAGATGCCCTTCTCCAACATCAGAAACTAAGTTCCCAAGTCACTGTTTTACAAAATCAGGGCGTTTGCTTTTCTCAGCTGTGATGAGTGTTGTGTAACCCCCCCCCCCCCCTCTGAAATATTGAGAATTAGTTGCACAATGTTGGTAGCCAAACCACAAAATCATTATACAACCATTTTCATTTGTTTTTGGCCTGGAGAGATGTAACATGAATTATAGAGCTCTTCAAGCATGCATCACAAGAAACATTTATCACAAACTCCAGGTAGTTAGCTTTGTTACTATAAATGTATATATAGAATAACTTTGTTGACACTCCCAGTCTTTCTTGCTTTAGTTCTGATTGTGGGTGGGTTGAGATCATGTCCACTATAATTATGCATTGCTGGATTGGTATTTACACACTGTATAATCTAGTGGAAGATACGGTTCCTCTATATTGAAAGCAGAAAGAGTGTGGCATCGTTTAATTATGCAGGTTAAAAAAACAATCCAGGTTTGGAAAAACTATTGTTTGATATTCTGTCTTTCTTGTAAGTGTAAAAAAGTATTAAAATAGTACAGCAAGTAGACAACGTGGAGTGTGAATTTTCTCGCTGAGACTGTGTGCGTTTCTCTCCAGGTACTCAGATTTCCTCCCACATCCAAAAAAAAAGTGAGATTGATAGGTTAATTGGTCACTGTCTGTTGTGCTTCATGTGCAGTTGAGTGATAGAATCTGGGAGGCTGCTGATGGAAGTACACAGAGAATAAAGTTAAAAATGGGCTCTTGGATGGTTGGCACAAACTCTGAGTTGAAAGATCTGTTTCCATGCTCCATGCTTGAGTAATTGAGGAGAGGCAAAAAGGTTAGAAATGCTCCTCAAACAGCCTGATGAAGCTGTAGGAGACAATGGAGGGCAGAGAAAAAGAGGACAGAGTGAGATAAGTTTGAGGGATCAGGTGTGTGTGTGTGTGTGTGTGTGTGTGTGTGTGTGTGTGTGTGTGTGTGTGTGTGTGTGTGTGTGTGTGTGTGTGTGTGTGTGTGTGTGTGTGTGTGTGTGTGTGTGTGTGTGTGTGTGTGTGTGTGTGTGTGTGTGTGTGTGTGTAGAGGCAGAAAAGGATAGGAAGATAGAGGGAGAGGGAAGGGGTGGGAGAAGAGGGAAAGGGAGGTGGAGGGAGGGAAAGAGGTAGACTGAGAGGGTGGGGGAGAATGCAGGGTGAAGAATGGAATCTCAAGGAACAATACCTCGTTCTCCATCTATGCATGTTGCAGCTTTCCACACCGATTACAGAATTCTTCAATTTTAGATAACATCCTTTTTCATCCTGTTTAAGACATAACTTGATTGCTTTTTCTTTCTGTACATATGCTGGCCTGCTGGGCATGTCCTAGAAGACCAGAAATACATTAGGAATTGTTTAACAGTCACAGTGGCTTAATCTGATCCCACCGATGACATGATTTACCCAATGGGAGACATTCCTTTGTTTCATCCATCATCACCCCCCCACATTCAAAACTCAGGCCTGATGAAGAGTCCCTCATCAGAAATGTGAACTACCATAGATTCCGGACTACAGAGCGCACCTGATTAAAAGCCGCTGGCTCTAATTTTAGAAAGAAAATCAATTTTTTACTTGTACAGGCCGCACCGGATTTTAGGCCGCACCGGATTTTCGGCCGCAGGTGTCCCACGTTGTAATATGAGATATTTACACAGAAAGATATTACACGTGAGGATTTTTTAACTTTTAATTAAATCCATATGGTAACATAAACAAATACATATTGCAAATGCTTTTTTTCGAACCGTGCCTGTAACGCGGCTACTTTTAAATATACGTTGCGTATACTTTTTTACTGAACAACATTCCAATATCTCCTAACGACTGGTAAAAAATATATATACTGCAGCCTACCAGGAAAAGTTATTGATCACCTTTAACTTAAAAGCAGCGTTCGCTCAGATCCAATGCCACTCGCGTAATGCCGCTCGCCCCCCTCCTTCCCGTTTATCGCAAACTGGCATTTTTCCCACAAGACGCGGCGAAACCGGGTGTGACGTCATAGCATCCCGCGATGTAGTACAGAAAACAAATATAGTTAAAACACTTCTAACTTTAACTAGAAAATGAATTACTAAGCGAAAATATTATAAACTAAATAACTGCCATAAAGGCAGCACAATGCTTTTCTTCGAGTGTTTTCCATGTTGATGAGGGTGAGTACAAATGACTGATTTACAATAATTTAATTGTGAAAGTGCGCTTGATTTATCGTACAATTTCATTGGACCTCTGTGAACTACTCATCAATTTTATTGGTCTACTGTTACGAGGCAAAATGTTTTTGGCGGCATGAAAAAAATCATACATTAGCCGCTCTGTATTAAAGGCCGCAGAGTTCAAAGCTGTTCAAAATGTGGGAAAAAAGTAGCGGCTTATAATCCGACATCTACGGTACTTCTCTTTCTCTTTTCACAGATGCTGCTTGAACTGTTGAGTTTTGCTAGGATTTTCTATTTTTTGTTTTTACATTTGATACCTAATTTTTTTTTATCATCCTCAGGTAAATCTGGCCTGCTGGGTGTGCTATTTACAATACACAACAAAGACCCATGATTTTAATGTGCTGCTAATTGTTATCATTAAGCCATTTTGACTCATCTCACACATGGCAGAGTTTCACCCCGAAACATTGATAATTCTTTTCCTCCCACAGATGCTTCTTGATCTGCTGAATTTTTCCAGCAGATATTTTGTTGCTCCATATTCCAGCACCTACAGTGTCTTATGTTACCAAAAATACTTCATTTCTTCTTCATATCTCTCCCCAACCTTCTCTCCTTCTGAAAAGCAACTTGTCTCTCTCTCCCTCTCGGTTCTGATAAAGGGACAAAGACACAAAGCACTAACTCTTTGCACAGAATTACCTGCTGAAATTTCCCAGCACTTTCTGAAAAGAGTCTTGATTCAAAATGGCGACTGTCCATTTTCCTTCACAAATGCTACCTCACCCACTGAGTTCCTCCAGCATCTTGTTTGTTGTTCCAGCTTCCAGCATCTGCAATATCTTATGCCTCTGTTTTTAAACAAGATGTCAAGTCTTTGGGGTTTAAGAGTGAAGAAGGAGCATGGGAGTAGGAGAAAGGACAATGGTAATGGAGGCTCTGGTTTGGGGAAAGGAGAAGATGGAAACAGGGAGCTGTTAGGGGATTGGGTATCAGTAGGGGAATAAAGAGGAAGAGTGAGTAAAAATAGGAGTATCAAAACAGTTTTACAATTTATCATCTCAGTTTCAGAATACTAATTGCCCAATGAACACAAAGCATTCAAATTTCTTTATGTTGCATAAATTACAAAATTTACCTTTCAGCATTTTGCAGTAACTGAAGTTTCACTAAATTTAAGTATAGATAATTCACTTGCCATTTCATATTGCATATAGAACAATGAGGTTGTGCAAGATTTAAGAGAACTTCATATTATTGTTACAAACCTGTATGAAGTGATAATAAAGTAAAAATGTAATACCAACAACACTCTACGAAGTCTAACTGCAGAAAGTACAGTCTGCACCCTAGATTTTCAACCAAACCAAAAGCGAAACCTAAAAGCATATATGAATGGCCTGAACTTTTCTTTACTCACAGGATTATTACAGAGTTGTGCTTGTAAATACATAGACAGGAAAAACAAGTTCTCTCATCTTTGGGAGTTTGCAGGAAGATTGCTATCTGGCTCTCCACATACTATTTAGGACATGAATTATTAACCATTGACAACCAGTGTAGTAGGACTACTGGAAAAATAAATTTAGCTGTAATGTCAAAACAAGTTAGCAATAAATTATATTCTTTATCTATGCGATATTGTTCAGCTTTTATTTAGAATATTGTGTGCAGTATTGTTCCTCTTAAGTGACCAGTGATATAGGTATCTGATGACAGGTATCTAATTAGTCAGGGTATCAAGGGATATGGGGAAAAAGCTGGAAATTGGAACTAGATGGGAGAATAGTTTAGCTCATGGTGGAGTGGCAGAGCAGACTCGATGGGCCGAATGGCCTACTTCTGCTCCTTTGTCTTGTGATAGAAAACTTGAATTTTTAGTTTAGAAATGTATAAGAAAAGCAGTATTGTAGAATATTGGAAGTTCATCTTACAAAGTCAAGTTTTTGCTCTGAATAAGCAATGACCTAAGAAAACTACCCTTTTTTAAAGTGTAATTCTTGTTAATATTATAGAGGAGATCCCCCTTTAAAGACACCAAAATATTACACTACAGGCACTAAGAAGACATACCACAATCACGGGATCAACACAAGCTGCTTTGTTACTGGCTTTCTGCCGGTTTCTCCCTCCATTTCCCACACTGTGCTGTGGTATGATTCCAGAAGCACCTCAGAGTACTTCATCAAACCTGCATTCATGTTTCTAAACATCACTTTTATATAACATAGAAATCTACAGCGCATTACAGGCCCTTCGGCCCACAATGTTGTGCCGACTATGTAACCTACTCTAGAAACTGCCTAGAATTTCCCTACCACATAGCCCTCTATTTTTCTAAGCTCCGGGTACCTATCTAAGAGTTTCTTAAAAGACCCTATTGTATCTGCCTCTACCACCTTCCCTGGAAGCGCATTCCATGCACCCACCCCTCACTGTGTGGAAAAGCTTACCTCTGACATCCCCCCTTGTACCTACTTCCAAGCACCCTAAAACTATGTCCTCTCATGTTAGCCAATTCAGCCCTGGGAAAAAGCCTCTGGCTATCCACACGATCAATGCCTCTCATCATCTTATACATCTCTACCAGGTCACCTCTCATCCCCTGTTGCTCCAAGGAGAAAAGGCCAAGTTCACTCAACCTATTCTCATCATTTGTGCCCTCAAATCCAGGCAACATCCTTGTCAATCTCCTCTGCATTCTCTCTATAGTATCCACATCCTTCCTGTAATGAAGTGACTAGATCTGAACACAATACTCCAAGTGGGGTCTAATTAAGGTCTTATATAGCTGCAACATTACCTCATGGCTCTTGAATTCAATCCCATGGTTGATGGTCATTACACCATACAGCTTCTTAACAACACTGTCAACCTGAGCAGCAACTTTGAGTGCCCTAGGGACATGGACCCCGAGATCTCACTGATCTTCCACAACTGCCAAAAGTCTTACCATTAATATGATATTCTGTCTTCAAATTTGACCTACTGAAATGAACCACTTCACACTTACACGAGGAAATCTGCAGATGCTGGAAATTCAAGCAACACCTTCTGAATCCATGCTGCATCTGTCTAATGGAACCCTGCCTTTCAAAATGTTTCACTATTTCTTCCTTAATGACTGCTTCAAGCATTTTCCCAACTACAGATGTTAAGCTAACTGGCCTATAGTTGCCTGTCTTTTGCCTACATCCTTATTTAAAAAGTGGCGTGACATTTACTGTCTTCCAATCCACTGGGACCTGCCCAGAGTCCAGAGAGTTTTGGTAAATGATTACCAACATGTCTACTATAACCTCCACCAATTCCCTCAGCACCCTGGGATGCATCCCATCAGGACCAGGGGACTTACCTACCTTTAGGCCCTCTAGTTTGCTCATCACTATCTCTTTAGTGACAGTGATTTTATCTAGGTCCTCACCTCCCATTTCGTACGTAACATCCTTCTTTGGCATATTGGACGTGTCCTCCACCGTGAAGACCAACACAAAGTAGTCGTTCAATGCCTCAGCCATTTCCTTATCACCCAATATCAATTTCCCCTTATTGTCTTCCAGGTGACCTAAGTTGACTTTAGCCACCCTCTTCCAGTTTATATTTTATAAAAACTTCTGCAAACTGTTTTTATATTTTGTGCTAATTTACTTTCATACTCTATCTTCCCTTTCTTGTTACTTTTTAAAGTTTTCCCAATCCTGCAGCCTCCCACTACTCTTTGTGACTTTGTACAAATGAGTTTTTAATTTGATACTGTCTTTTCTTTCCTTAGTTATCCAAGGCTGGCTCTTCCTACACTTACTGTCCTTACTTTCGAATAGAATATTCTGTACTTTTGTTGAGCACTGTGAAAAATCTCTTTGAAAGTATTCCATTGTTCCTCAACTGTCCTACCAAATAGCCTGTGCTCCCAATCCACATTAGCCAACTCCTCCCTCATCCCGTTGTAGTCTCCCTTGTTCAAGCATAATACACTAGTTTTAGATCTAACTATTTCATCCTCCATCTGTATGCGAAATTCAGTCATGCTATGATCACTCTTTCCAAGAGGATCCTTGACTACAAGATTGTTAATCTTACCTGTCTCATTGCACGGGACTAGATCGAGGATAGCATTTTCCTTTGTACGTTCACTGGCATGCTGCTCAAGAAAGCCATCACAGATGCATTCTATGAAGTCCTCCTCAAGACTTCCTTGACCAACCTGACTCTCCCAACCTATGTGGAAGTTAAAATCCCCCATGACAACTGCCGTTCTGTTCTTACAAGCCTCAGTTATTTCTTGGTTAATTGCCTCTACCACTGCAATATTTTTATTAAGTGGTCTATAGGCAACTCCACCAACGATGTTTTTTCCCTTTACTATTCTTAATCTCTACCCAGATGGACTCAACATTCTGCTCCGCAGATCTTATATCATCTCTCACAATCACCCTGATCTCATCCTTAATTAAGAGCGCCACCCCACCTCCTCTGCCTTCCTGCCTGTCTTTCCATATTACCTGATACCTTGGATATTTAATTCCCAGTCATCTCCACCTTGCAACCAGATTTCTGTAATGATAGTAAGAGATTTAAAAGTGGGAGGGGGAGATTCGAAATGATAGGAGAAGACAGGAGGGGGGAGGTGTAAGGGCAGGTGTCAGAGAGATCTGACACCTGACCAGGTTCATTTCCCAATACCAGATCAAGTACAGCCTTTCCTCTAGTTGGTTTATCTACATATTGTGTCGGGAAACCTTCCTGAACACATCTACCAAACTCCACCCCATCTAAACCCCTTGCTGTAAGGAGATGCCAGTCAATATTAGGAAAGTTAACATCACCCATCACAACAACCATATTAATATTGCACCATTCCAGAATCTGCCTCCCTATCTGCTCCTCGATGTCTCTGTTGGGGGTCTATAAAAAACACCCAGTAGAAATATAGCCCCCTTCCTGTTTCTGACTTTTACCCACAATAACTCAGTAGACAATCCCTCCATGACTTACTTTTTTTCTGCCACCATGATAATATCCCTGATTAGCAATGCCACACCGCCACCTCTTTTGCCTCTCTTCCTGTCCCTTCTGAAACATCTAAAGCCTGGCACATTCAGCAGCCATTCCTGCCCCTGAGATATTCAAGTGTCTGTAATGGCTACAACATCATAGTTCCTCTTGTACCTCTCCTTTCACTAATGATGTTTTAAGTATCTCTGCTGGGGCCCCTGCAATTTCTGCACTTGCCTCCCATGGGGACCAAGGGAACTCCATGTCAAGCCCTGTGGATTTATCCCCCTTGATTTATTTCAAGGTAGCAAACACCTCCTCCTCTGTAATCTGTTTAGTGTCCATGAAGTTGAGAAGTTGATGCCCCTTTGCCTCGCCTCTGTAGACTCTGTCTTCTGAGTAAGTCTAGATGAAAGAATTCAATTTAGATCTCCCACATCTTTTTTGGCTCCATACATGGATTACCATTCTGGTCTTCCAGCAGACTAATTTTGTCCCTTGCAATCCTTTTGCTTTTAACTTATCTGTAGAATCCCTTAGGATTCCCCTTCACCTTGTCTGCTAGAGCAACTTCATGTCTTCTTTTAGCCTTCCTAATTTCTTTCTTATGCATTCTCTTGCATTTCTTATACTCATTTTGTTCCTACTTGCCTATACCTGCTATGTACCTCCTTTTTTCTCTTAACTGGTTTCTCGATATCTCTTAAAAACCAATGTTCCCTACACTTGTTATTTTTACCTTTTATTCTGGCAGGCACATATAAGCTTTTCTACTCTTAAATTTTATTTTTGAAGATCTCCCACATTCCAAGTTCACCTTTTTCAGAAACAGCCTGTCCCAATCCACACTTGCCAGGTCATTTCTGATACCATCAAAATTGGCCTAGATCCAACTGGGCCAGACCAATCCTTTTGAATACTTACTTTGAATCAAATGTCATTATAGACATTGGATGCAAAGTGTTCCCCTGCACAAACTTCTGTCACCTTCCCTGTCTCATTCCCTGATAGTCTCTCATCAGGACTTCTACGATGAAGGAAACTTTGCTGAACACATTTGACAAACTCTATCCCATCTAGTCCTTTTACAGTATGGGATTCCCAGTATGTGGAAAGTTAAAATCACCAACTATAAGAGCCTTACTTTTGTTCGAACAGTCTGCCAAACTTCACTCATTAGGTCACACACTAATGTAATTACTGCTTGAAGCAGAATCAATTTTGGTTAGTTATTCTTCCAAAATACACATACATTTTTAATTTACAAACTACTGCATAGGGATCAGTTATAGACCATATTTGGCTACATAACGACGGACTCACTCTAAGTGCCCATCTCATTAGTAGTGATCAAAGCCAGAAGAATCAGGATGTGGAGGTCATTTACAGTATTGACCAACATCTCATGTACATTTTAAAAGGCTGCCAATCTCACGTATTTGGGAGTAAACTGCAGTTGTGGTGTTGAAACAGCAATAAAAATTTGAGCCAAACAGCAAGAACTTGGGGAGGAAGGCAAATGCATTAATTACCCAGGTCCATAGCGACATGTTCTGCATATGAAAACAAGCCTAACTTTTCACATACACAGCATTCAGTGAACGGTTAGTTGAAATATACAAGAGCGATGAGAACCATTTATGATTATGTCTCGGCCTAAAACGTCAACTGTACTCTTTTCCATAGATGCTGCCTGGCCTGCTGAGTTCCTCCAGCATTTTGTTTCTGTTGCTTGGATTTCCAGCATCTGCAGATTTTTTTCTTGTTTATGAATGTATCATATATTCTTTGCATACATGGAAGTTACTATGGTTGGTGGATTTCAACTACTTATCAGTCAAAAAGAAATAGCTTCTTATGAGTGTGAATAAGACCATCAGAAATAGGAGAAGAATTAGGCCCTTTTCATCATGGCTGATTTATTATTCCTCTCAACCCCATTCTCCTTCCTTCTCTTTGTAACCTTTGACTCTTTTATTAATCAAGAACCTATCAACTTCCACTTTAAATATACCCAACGATGTGGCCATTGAGAAAATGAATTCCACAGATTCACCATCTTCTGACTGAAGAAATTCATCCTCATTCTTTTCTAAAGGATCACCCTTCTATTTTGGCACCGTGCTCTCTGGCCCTAGGCTCTCCGATATGAGGAAAATAGTGGGTTGAGCACATACCACTTGTATACGTGACGGATTACAGATATTAGAACTATTGATCTGCTTCTGTCTGTTTGTTATTACATTCAATGCCAAAGTAAAGCTTCTATTGTATTCTTCAACTTACACATCTGTTTAGCTTAGTCGGGAACTTTTATTACCTCTAAGTCTTGAAAGTTTTAGGATTATTTCAGAACTTCACCTAGTAAGTCTGACACCTTAGGTTACTGCTTAAAGAGTTGGTGTTGCAGATCCTGAAATTCCATAGGATCTTGGGAAAGCAATACTGGATGTGGGGTAGAGTACTTAAGAATGAAATTAGAAGGGCAAAAAAGGGCATAAAATGTCCTTAAGATTAAGGAGTATCCTAAGCCATTCCATAAGTATATTAGGAACAAGAAGCTGTGAAGTGAACAACTGGGCCCCCTAAGGAACCAAAGGGAAATCTTTGTTTTGCACCAAGCAAATGGACACAGCCTGATTAAATACCCAGCTGCTTCGAGCAGGCTTCAATCATACTGGCACCCACAAAGAGCCTGGTGATCTCCCTCAATGGCCATTGCCCAGTGGCCCTTACATCCACAGTGATGAAGTGTTTTGAGAGGCTGGTGTTGAAATATATCAGTTCCCGTCTCACTAGAGACTTAGATCCGCTCCAATTCACCTACCGAAGCAACAGGTCACAGCAGATGCCATCTCATTGGCTCTCCACACAACCCAAGAATATCTGGACAGCAAAGGTGCATGTATCAGGATGCTCTTTGTCAATTACAGATCAGCATTGAATACCATCATCCCCTCAAGACTAATCAGTAAACTCTGATATCTGGGCCTCAATAGCCCCTTGTGCAATTGGATCCTGGATTTCCTCCCTTGCAGACCCCAGTCAGTTTGGATTGGTAAAAACATCTCCTCCACAATTTCCATCAGCACAGGAGCACCACAGGGGTGTGTACGTAGCTCCCTGCTCGACTTGCTTTACACCTAAGACTATGTAGCTAAGTGCAGCTCCAACACAATAACAAGTTTGATGATGACACCAATGTTGTGGGCCATATCAAGGGTGGTGATGAATCAGTACACGGGAGGGTGCGTGAAAATCTGGCTGACTGGTATATTAACAACAACCTCTCACTCAGTGTTAATAAGACCAGGGAACTGATTGTAGACTTCAGGAGAGGAAAACCAGAGGTCCATGAGCCAGTGCTCATTATAGAATCAGAGGTGGAGAGGGTCAGTAACTTTAAATTACTAGGCGTCACTATTTCAGAGGACCTGTCCTGGAACCATCATATTAATAGAATTGCAAAGAAAGCATGGCAGTGCCTCTACTTCCTCAGGAGTCTGCAGAGATTTACCATGTCATTAAAAACATTGATAAGCTTCTGTAGATGTGTGGTGGAAAGTGTACTGATTGGCTGTATTAAGTCCAGGCATGAGAACACCAATGCCTTTGAGTGAAAACTCCTACAAAAGGTAGTGGATTCGGCCCAGTGTGTCATGGGCAAGCAAAGCCCTTCCAACCACTGAGCATATCTACAGGAAACTTTACCTTGAGAAAGCAGCATCCATCATCAAAGATCCTCACCACCCTGGCCATGCTCTTTTCTCGCTGCTGCAATCAGGTAGAAGGTAGAAGTGCTTCAGGACTCACGCCACCAGGTTCGAGATGGCTCCACCATCAGGCTCCTAAACATTAGGAGATAACTACACTCATTCTATTTCTGGTGTTCCCACAACTGATGGCCGCACTTTAAGGACTCTTTATCTTGTTATTTCATGCCCTCATTATTTATTGATATTTATATTTGCATTTGCATGGTTGTTGTTCCTTGATCCTATTTATATTTACTGTTCTGTAGATTTGCTAAGAATGCCCACAGCAAAAAGAATTTCAGGGTTATATGTGGTGAGATGTATATACACTGATAATAAATTTTAGAATCAGAATCAGGTTTATTATCACCGGCATGTGTCGTGAAATTTGTTAACTTAGCAGTAGCAGTTCAATGCAATACATAATCTAGAAGAAGAAAAAAATAATAATAAATAAGTAAATCAATTACAGTATACGTATATTGAATAGTTTTTAAATTGTGCAAAAACAGAAATGATATATTTTTAAAAAGTGAGGTAGTGTTCAAGGGTTCAATGTCCACTTAGGAATTGGATGGCAGAGAGGAAGAAGATGTTCCTGAATCGCTGAGTGTGTGCCTTCAGGCTTCTGTACCTCCTACCTGATGGTAACAGTGAGAAAAGGGCATGCACTGTGTGATGGGGGTCCTTAATAATGGATGCTGCCTTTCTGAGACACCACTCCTTGAAGATGTCCTGGGTACTTTGTAGGGTAGTACCCAAGATGGAGCTGACTAGATTTACAAACCTCTGCAGCTTCTTTTGGTCCTGTGCAGTAGCCCCACCCCCTGATACTAGACAGTGATGTAGCCTTTCAGAATGCTCTCCATGGTACATCTATAGATGTTTTTGAGTGTACTTGTTCACGTGCTAAATCTCTTCAAACTCTTAATGAAGTATTGTCACTGTCTTGCCTTCTTTATAACTGCATCGATATGTTAGGACGAGGTTATGTCCTCAGAGATCTTGACACCCAGGAACTTGAAACTGCTCACTCTCTCCACTTCTGATCCCTCTGTGAGGATTGGTATGTGTTCCTTCGTCTTACCCTTCCTGAAGTCCACAATCAGCACTTTTGTCTTACTGATGTTGAGTGCAAGGTTGTTGCTGTGACACCACTCCACTAGTTGACATATTTCACTCCTGTACGCCCTCTCGTCACTATTTGAGATTCTACCAATAATGGTAAATAGATGGTATTTGAGTTATGCCGAGCCACACAGTCATGGGTATAGAGAGAGTAGAGCAATGGGCTAAGCACACACCCCTGAGGTCCACCAGTGTTGATCGCCAGCGAGAAGGAGATACTATCACCAATCCTCACAGATTGTGGTCTTCTGGTTAGGAAGTCGAAGATCCAATTGCAGAGGGTGGTACAGAAGCCCAGGTTCTGCAACTTCTCAATCAGGATTATGGGAATGATGGTATTAAAAGCTGAGCTATGATCAGTGAACAGCATTCTGACATAGGTGTTTGTGTTGTCCAGGTGGTCTAAAACCATGTGAAGAGCCATTGAGATTGCATCTGCCATTGATCTATTGTGGCGATGGGCAAATTGCAATGGGTCCAGGTCCTTGCTGAGGCAGGAGTTCAGTCTAGTCATGACCAACTTCTCTAAGTATTTTGTCACTGTAGATGTGAGATGTGAATTTTACAGTGAAGTTTTGAATTTTGAAATACTTACAGAGAAAGAGATTTAGGATTAAAGGTTCAGGGAGGGATACATCGATTGTCTGCCCTATGTAGGTATTAAAAGGTGGAGGTGTTAAGAACCTTGGAACACATATGGGTGGATAAATCTCCAGACGAGATAATATCATCAGAATGCTGTGGAAATCAATGTAGGAGATTGCTGGAGCCATGGCAGAGATTTTTGCATCGAAAGATTGGAGGATAGCTAACATTGTTCCTTTATTTAAGAGGGCAGCTGGGATAGTCTGCACAGGAGAAAGTCTCATATTCACTTCCTACAACTTGTACGTATTCACAGCTATTTAAATAGGACAGGCATATCACTCAAACACCTCCCTCTCCCTTATAAAAATATTCCTGGAGAAACAGAAGTAACTGGAGGAGGACAGACGCTCCTGCTCATCCAGATGATGAATAAGGTGATGCTATTGCCATTATTGAGAAAGGCATTATCAAAGCTTTGCCCGTGGGTGGCAATGGTATCATTCCATCTAATTTCCTTCCTATCTGCTACCCATAAATCGCTTTTGATTTAGAAACTCTGTGTATTTTACTGCTCCTCTTTCATCACAGCTATATTCTTGATATTTTGTCAGTTATTATATCTGACATCCAAAGTGTGACTGGACAGTTTAGAAATATCATGAAATGGTAATGTTAAAGATACACTTAATTTTGTACAAAATGCTGAAGGAACTCAGCAGGTCAGTCAGCATCCATGGAGGGAAATGGACAATCAACATTTTGGGCATGGAAGACATGAAATGGTGGTGGTCCATTTCCTTTTATAGATACTGTCTGACCTGCTGAGTTTTCCAGCATTTTTTGTGTGTTGCTCAAGATTTTCAGCATCTGCAGTCTCTCATGTCTGGACACAGTTCCTTACACTGTGTAAGATGTTGAGGAAAGCATCAAGATGAGATCTACACCGTTTGTGAGGAATTCGCACCTGCACCTGGGTTAAGAAGCAAGAGAAGCAAGGATGCCAGACTATCAGAAGCTAAGGTCACACAGAACGTTTCCTGCATAGAGCTAACCTGGTATGGAGGAGCTAATGCAGGGATTCAAAAAAAGCTACTTGTAAACTTAGTCAGCTCCATCACAGGCATTATCCTCTCCAGTATCCAAAACACCTTCGAAAGGCAATGCATCAGGAAGGCTGCATTCATCATGAAGGACCCCCATCACCCAGGACTTGCCCTCTTCTCATTGCTACCATCAAGAAGGAGGTACAGGAGCATGAAGACACACACTCAATGTTTCAGAAACAGTTTCTCAAAAGTTCAAAGTACTTTTATTCTCTAATTATTGTTACGTACCCCATAACTGGGTGTCTGACCAGCAGAGAAAGGAGAATCCGTTGGAGTCTGGTGGCACCAAACTAAAGGTGTTTATTAGTAAACTACACAATACAATATCAAAAATGCAAATATACATATAAAACAAGCTAGCAGTAATAAACCTAAAAGTGTAGGAATAATAATAATCAATAATAAACAAGCTCTGTCAATGTCTAGGGGTAAATGAATTGTCATAGGAAAGTATAGAGTTCAGTTCATAAATGCTGAGGTGGTTATGGTTGTTGTATTGAAATCGTTGGAGAGAGAGAGAGAGAGAGCGAGCGAGATGTAACAGCAACAGCTGCGGCAGGCAAACCTTTTGTGGCTTTCTTAATCCGTCGTGTCGTTGTGGCCATTCAGTTATGACCCCTCTGGTCTTCAGCTAGACCATTCTTCTGTGGTGGACTCGTCACTCAGGCATGAGTGGACACACACACAAGTCCCCACCGGCCCTGCTGTAACACTGTGAGCTTTACTGACCGATCTCCTGGTTCGGTCTCCGAAGCCCCCACCTTTCTGTGGGTTCACAACACTCAGTCAGTGTCCACTGGGGTATCTGAAGGGTGTCTTCCCAGACCTGTCTTTTATCCCCACTGACGGGGTCTCAGCTATCCATCAACTCTGAATGACCGTGTCCATCAAATCAGGCCACTCCTGCTATCTCCTGAGGTATGTTAACGAGCAAAGTAAAGTCCTTGTAGTGGAAAGTAAATAATCCAGGAAAAGACAAAATATGGTAAATGAACAGTCTCTCTTCCCCTCTTATCTGTAGCAAATGTTCTTGCCTGGTCTTTATCTCTCTCTCTCTCTCATGAGCAGCATAGCAACAGCAATAGTTTGTAGTTCTCAGGGGGGGGGGGGGGTTGGGAATGATTAACTTTGCACCCCATTTCCATCAGGTCTGTCCATCACTCATAGAGGTGTCTCTCCGGACCTGTCTTTTATCCCTACTAACGGGGTCTTGGCTATCCATCAACTCTGAATGACTGTGTCCATCAAATCAGGCCACTCCTGCTGTCTCCTGAGGTATGTTAACGAGCAAAGTAAAGTCCTTGTAGTGGAAAGTAAATAATCCAGGAAAAGACAAAATACGGTAAATGAACAGTCTCTCTTCCCCTCTTATCTGTAGCAAATGTTCTTGCCTGGTCTTTATCTCTCTCTCTCTCTCTCTCTCTCTCATGAGCAGCATAGCAACAGCAATAGTTTGTAGTTCTCAGGGGGGGGGGGGTTGGGAATGATTAACTTTGCACCCCATTTCCATCAGGTCTGTCCATCACTCATAACATTATGTATACAATGTACAACCTTGAAATTCATCTATTTAAGGCAGCCACACAAAGAAACTGAATAGAACCCATTAAAAAAGACAGTCATACACCCAATGTGCAAAAAAAAACAAGATTGTGCAACCAATAAAAAGTAAAATAACTCTCTGAACTAAACTTCACAAAAGTTAAATCCACAGCCATGAAACCAGTCCATCACAGCACTCGGCCCAGGAGCCCGTTAGTTGCCCGTCACAGCCTCAGTCAGCACAGAGACAAGCAAACCTTGTGGAGCACTGAGCTGTACATTGGCCAGGTCCTTGCCTCCGGCCCTCACACCCTAATCTTTCTGATCTAGCCTGGCAATGGCCAAACATCGGCTTGCTCCTCATTCTTGGGCTTCTTCCCCTCTGCCATCAGATTTCTGAAGTAGACAGTGAACGCATGATCACTTCCTCAGTACTTTTCCTTCTCTTCTTGACCAACATTAATTTTAAAATATATACTTTTTATTATAATTTGTTTTTAGTACTACGTATTGCAATGTACTGCCGCTGCAAAAAATCAGAATTCATGATATGCCAGTGATATTAAACCTGATTCTAATTCTAATTAAACATGAGGGTTTTGAAGGGCTAAGCTGCAGAAGGCAGCTGATAGTATGCATAATGTATGGCCTGCCACAAGCCCACGAGCCTTGCTTATATTGTCAGTATACTGTTGTTGATAGCTTATTTCCTTTGCACATTTCAGGAATTAATGTTGATGTAGCTTTTGGTCATAGATTTTGCAGCTGCCATCACAACAGAAGCATCACGCTATGTGTAAGTGGAAGATCAGACTGATGTCAGACCAGGTTAGACTACTGCACTATTAGGTTTGTAGAGCTCCATAGCATTACGTATGAACTGGAGAAGTAAAACTGGCTCCTCGGAGCCTGCTTTTCTCTTTCAGGATGGTAGGTGTGAACTGCCACTGGGGCTCCAGCAGTGCCCTTGATTTTTGGCCCTTGGCCTGTTAGCTCACTTCCAGATGGTGCATTCTAAAGCCAAAACTACGTGCCCAGAGCTGCTGGAAGTCATCCTCAAAAGCTACCTGCAGTTTCCATTGAAAATGGAAAATTACAGCCTTCCATTGGCCATACTGCAGCTCTGAGGAGGTACTGCTGAGGAATATCATAAAGCCTGGTAGTCTGGCACCAAGATACAGTAACTCATAGGAGATTTAGTCAATTCTTGCATGAAAAATAGCATGACTTCATCTAGTAACTTGATGTGAAATATTTATATTGCAATTTTTATTTATTTTTGAATTGTGCCCAAACAAATTAGGAAATATGAAATTAAATGTTTCAATGTTCAAAAAAGGGGGGCAGGGAAAAGAAGCTGTATTTATGTTACAGATTTCACATACTAGACAAGATCTTTTATGAAAAACGTGACCTTGTCTGGATCAGAGCCTGTTTTCCTCTTCTTTATTCCCTTCCTTTCTCACGTTTTCATCCACCCACTTCTCAGCTGCTCACCACAAAGCTGGCGTGTGTCATATGGTGGAGCTGTCTCGCATTGAGCTCTGCAGAGTTCCTGAGGAATAATTTGGGAAATGGAAACATTGTTTAAGAATGCCTATCATATGGGAAGATTTGTGCAATTCAGTAAGTCAGCACACCCTTTCTTGTATGCTGCCTGTGGCCTTGTGCTCATCTTGTGACCCAGTGACTCCCTTGTGTTCAGTGTAGTGGACCAAATGTGCAGCAATTCAGGGTTCCCATGGTACTAAATAGTATTGACAATAACACATAATACTATGTACCAATAGCACATGGTATCTGATCAATACCAGATACATGTATTGATCTGCAAGGAAGGTATTCTCAGGGATATATGAATATTTGGATAGACATGGACAGATTAAGGATAATCAGTATGGCTTCATGCACGGTAGGTCGTGTCTAACCAATCTTTTTGAGGGAGTTACCAGGAAAGTGGATGAAGGCAAGGCAGGGGATGTTGCCTACATGGACTTTAGCAAGAGATTTGACAAGGTCCCGTGTGGGAGGTTGGTCAAGAGTGTTCAGTCGCTCGGCATTCAGGATGAGGTAGTAAACTGGATTAGACATTGGCTTTGTGGGAGAAGCCAGAGGGTGGTCGTAGATGGTTGCCTTTCTGACTGGAAGCCTGTGACTAGTGATATGCCCTATGGATCGATGCTGGATCCATTGTTGTTTGTCATCTATGTCAATGATCTGGATGATAATGTGGTTAACTGGATCAACAGAAAAGTAGATGACACCAAGATTGGGGGTGTAGTGGACAGTGAGGAAGACTATCAGAGCTTGCAGCAGGATCTGGACCAGCTGCATAAATGGGCTGAAAGATGGCAGATGGAATTTAATGCAGACAAGCGCAAGGTGTTGCAGTTTAGTAGAACCAACCAGGGTAGGTCTTACATAGTGAATGGTAGGGCATTGAAGAGTGTGGAAGAACAAAGGGATCTGGAAATACAGGTCCATAATTCATGGAAAGGCATCGATAAGGTCGTAAAGAAAGTTTCTGGCACATTGGCATACATAAATCCAAGTACTGAGTACAGCTGACCTGATGTCATGTTGAAGTTGTATAAGACGTTGGTGAGGCCTAATTTGGAGTATTGTGTGCAGTTTTGGTCACCTACCCACCTACAGGAAAGATGTAAATAAGATTGAAAGAGAACAGAGAAAATTTACAAGGATGTTGCCGGGTCTGGAGGACCCGAGTTATATGGAAAGATTGAATAGGTTAGGACTTTATTCCTTGGAACGTAGAAGATTGAGAGGAGATTTGGTCGAGGTATACAAAATTATGAGGGCTATGGATGGGGTAAATGCAAGCAGGCTTTTTTCACTGAGGTTGGGTGGGACTATAGCCAGAGGTCATGGGTTAAGTGTGAAAGGTGAAATGATTAAGGGGAACATGAGAGGAAACTTCTTCACTCAGTGGGTGGAGCAAGCTGCCAGCACAAGTGGTGCACGCGAGCTCAGTTTCAATGTTTAAGAGAAGTTTGGATTGGTACATAGATGGAAGGGCTGTGGTCTGGGTGCAGGTTGTTGGGAGTAGGCAGATTAAATGGTTCAACACAGACTAGATGGGCTGAAGGGCCTTTTTCTGTACTGTGGTGTTCTATGACTCTAATCAGATGTCTATTGATTTGGATGCATAAGGAGTGAAATTCCTTTTGGATCTACTACAATGCAGATCCAGAATACATTTTCAGTTCAATGGCCTCTTGTACCATGTAGACAACAAGAATTCTGGAAAACAAAATTGTTAAGGACATCAGAGAAACAAAAGATAGAAACAGAGTCATACAGCATGGAAAGAGGCCCTTTGGCCCGACAGGTGTATGCTGACTGTGATGTCCAGCTAGCTAGTCCAATCTGCAAGTTTGACCCATGGCCCTTGAAACCACTCCTATCTACGTAGGTGTTTTGTAAAAGTTGCTAATGTGCCCAACTCTACCACTATTTTTGGCAGCTTGTTCCAAATACATTTGCGTGAAAAAACTGGCACTGATGTCCCTTTTAAATCTCTCTCCTCTGATTGAAACCTATGGACTTGTTTCTTATTGCACCCCTTCCCTGGGAAAATGACTTAAGTGTTTTCACCCTAATGATTTTACATCCCTTTATCAGGCCACCCCCTCAATTTCCCATGTTCAAAGGAATCATCTGTGCAACCATTCCTTGGAATTCATACCCCCAAGTCTAGGTGATATCCCGGTAAGTTATTTCTACATTCTTGGTAGTTTAATAACCTCTTTCTATAACACCGTTGTTGACATAATTGCAACGTAACTTCCCAACTGTATCTCAATGCTCTCACTGATGAAGGCTCGTGTGCCAAATGTCTCCTTTACCACTATATCTACCTATGATGCTGTTTTCAGTTAACTATCCACTTGCATTCAGAAGCCTCTCTGTTCCATAACACTTACGGGACCCTACTATTCACAATAGAAGTCCTACCCAGCTTTGATCTATGAAAAATTGTTACCTCACATTTATTTGGCCATATGCCCATCCTCAGCACATATATCTAGGTGCCGAAGATCCCTCTGTAATTTTTCATTACCTGCTACACTATCTACAACATTACCTGTTTTGAATCATCTGCAAACGTACTAACCCTACTTTTATATTCAGATTCAAATAATTTATATAAATTACAAATAACAAAGGCTCCAGCACTAACCTGTGAGGTATACTAAGAGAATGCAATCCAAGAAACAAACCTCAACAACATTTTCTTCTTCCTACCACTGAGACAATTGTGAATCCAATTCACTACCTCTCCCTGCATCACATGTGATCTAACCTTCCAAACTAGCCTGCCATGAGGGACCTTGTCAAGGTCTTTGCCAACGTTCATAGAACCAACATCCATTGTCTTACCTCCCTCTCCCCACTTAGTTACCTCCTTGAACTACTCCAAAAGATTTGACAGAAGGGGAGGCTGGAGAAAGGGGTTGAGAAGGATAATAAACCAGGCATGGTGGAGCAGACTCAATGGGCCAAGTGGCCTAATTCGGCTCCTCCATCTTATTGTCTTGTATTCCTCCATGCACAAAGTCATGCTGCCTGCACTGAATCTCACTGCCTTTCCAAATGTTGATAGATTCCATCAGTTAGAATCTCCTCCAGCAAATAACTTTTTTTAAACAATGGTACCACATTAGCCCTCCCCAGTCCTCTGGAACTTCATCTGTGGCCAGAGATAGAACAGAGAATGATACAGCACAGGACAGGTCCTCTGACCCACTATGTCTGTGCCAACTACAATATCAATTTAAGCTAATCCTATCTGTGGGGCTGGCCGATTGTGCAGTGGTAACAGCACTGGACTTCGAGGGGGATGGCTCAAATCTGGCCAAGTCCCCACCTAGTCAGCAGCAGTATCTGCATGAAAGAAAGGCCTGACAATCTGCTTCTGTATCTTGCCATGAAAACCCCATGGACAACTACAGTATCTATATGGTGACCTATCCATAGGGTCACATAGGTCGCTATGAGTCAATGATGACACAATGGCACTCAACAACAACATCCGTCTCCACATGGCCTATAATTATCCATTCAATGAAGCAAAATCTCCTCAAAGGCTCCACAATTTCTGATCTCAGGTCTTGAAATATTGACTGTTTGCTCTTTTCCATCAGGGGTGTCAAACTCATTTTAGGTCATGGGCCTGATTGAGCAAAATGCAGCTTCATGCGGGCCGGATCAGTCGGACGTGTGCAAACGCAGCTTTCGTTGCCTCCGTTTTTTCAGCCTGCTCTCATGTGTCTCAGTCTCTGCTATAACTACAAAGTGTTTCACTTTACAAATTCCGTTTCTTATGAAGAAGACTGCCGAGCAAGACTGCCGAATAAACACTAAAAACCCTGAAAACCTGGTACCTGAATAAACTCAGCATTAGCCATATCATACGCCATAGGCGCTTCGATTACTGGGGCTAGCTTTAATAGTAATTAGATATTATCACGCGGGCCAAAGATAATTCCACCACGGGCCGGATTTGGCCCGCGGGCCTTGAGTTTGACATATATACCATAGATGCTTCCTGAGTTTTGTGTGTGTTGCTCACAATTTCTTCTCTGGCTTTCCACAAGGTTCAAGAATGCACCAGGTAAGGCCCTAGGAATTCATCCACTTTGTGGCCTCCAGTACCTCCTCCCTGCTCATTTGCATGTGCTCCAAGCCAGAGCCACTCATTTTCCCTACTTCCTTAGCATCGATCTTTTTCCCCACATTGAAAACATCGCGTCTGCTCTGCCATTCCATCATGGCTGATCCCAGATCCCACTCAATAAAAGTCTCAGCCATTTCCTTTGGTTCCACAAGGACAGTCATGCTGATCTAGAAGGGCACCTATCTCTCTCTCTCTCTCTCTCTCTCTAGCAAACATTTTACTTTCAAAATATCTATAGAATTTCTTGGGATTTTGCCTCACCTGGCCTGCCAGATTCTTCCTATTTCTTCTTTTTTCCTCCCACCTTCTCTTAAGTGCACTCCTTTATTTCTTGTAATCATCAAGTGATTTACTAGTTCCTAATTTCTAATGTGCAATGCATGCTTATCTTTTTCTTAACCAGAGCTTCAACATCTCCCATCAACTATGCTTTCTGAAACCTACCAGTCTTGCCTTTCACCCTAACAGGAACATACAGGCCCTGAACTCTTCACGTCACATGAAGTGAAATGGCTTTCATCTTGACAAGTGCTCCTTTCCCTGCAAACATCATCACCCAACTGACCACGAGAAGATCACACCTAATGGGTTCAGAATTTGCTCTGCCCCAGTTCTTTGGGTTCCCTGTCACCGTGCCATAGAAAATAGGTTGTGATACCTGTGGCATATAAGGTCTGGCACAAGATAGACTCTGAGATAACTTAATAATAACCTTTTAGAATTTTTAAAAGTTTGTGACCAACATAAAAGCTATTAAGCATTACTGAGTGTGCTGATCTCGTTGGAACAGCAAGTGCAGCCTCATATACAAAGGACATTTGTTCACTCATCATGTCAGATTCACTGTTCACAGTCTGGTAGAATCTTACACGTGAAAGGTGGGGAGAGCAGCAATGTCTATCTGAATTCAGAGGGAAAAGTCACTGCTACTTTTATAAATTTACATATGATAAGGCTGGTAATAATGGAAATTGCAAGAGATAAGACCACAAGACCATAAGACATAGGAGCAGAATTAGGCCATTCAGCCCATCGAGTCTGCTCCACCATTCCATCATGGCTGATCCCAGATCTCACTCAACCCCATACACCTGCCTTCTCGCCGTATCCTTTGATGCCCTGACCAATCAGGAAACGATCAACTTCCGCATTAAATATACGCACAGACTTGACCTCCACTGAAGTCTGTGGCAGAGCATTCCACAAATTTACTACTCTCTGGCTAAAAAGAAACCTCCTTACCTCTGTTCTAAAGGGTTGCCCCTCCGCTTTGAGGCTGTGTTCTCTAGTTCTGTATATCCCGACCATAGGAAACATCCTCTTCACATCCCCCCTATCTAGCCCTTTGAACATTCGGTAGATGTTGATATTTACCAGAAAGAGAGCAAAGTTTTTAAGGTAAGAGTTCCAGCCACTATGCAAATCCTGGCAGAGCTACAGAGTTCCAGCAATTCAACTTACGAGAGGTAGTATGAGAGGATGAAGTTGGTAGGCATGTTCCCATTTGGGATGTCTTGTTTTCTTTCCTTCCAATCCTGCTTAAGGGGTCTGAAAATTTCACCTCTGATGAACTTATTATGCAAATTGGAATTATGATGAAGGCAAGAAAGTTCTTTCCCTCTTTTCATATCTGTTCAGATCATCAATGGTTCCTGGGGAAATCACCTGTTCATTATTATCCCAGCCTCAGCATAAGCATACAACTCAACCATCATTTAAAGAGGGTTATAGATCAACATTATGAAGCTGGGATTGAGAACTGGAAAGCAGGAATAAGGAAAATGACAAGGGAGATCCTTTTAGCATCAAACAGGTAATATTTCCAGAACTTCAAAATTCTGCATGGTGAAATTATAGCTTATGATGAGGCAGGATGTGTAACATACATTTAATAAACTAATCCTTTTGAGGGTAGTTCAACTTGGTTAACTTTGATTTCACAATTAGTTTAGCTTCAGCTTTCAGTTCAGATGATTTGTTATATATCCCTGAATGAAAAATTCACACTCACCTTGCATCTTTCGTGTTTCATTGGCATCCAGTTTACAGCCAATACTTTTAAGTATAGCTACTGTTCTTTTGTATCAACAATTTACTTGTTTATTTAGCGATATGGCTCTTTGACCCATACTGCCCCAGCATCTCCAACAACCCAGATTTAACCCCAACCTAATCACGAAACAATCTACGATGACCAATTAACCTACTCAGCATGCCTTTGGACTGTGGGAGGAAACCAGAGCTCCTGGGGAAAACCCACATATACAGAGACTCCCTACAGATTGCGCCAGAATTGAACTCCAAAATCCAACTCCCCAAGCTGTAATAGCATTGCAAAAACTGCTACACCACCATGACAAATTCACAAAAGCTCCTTACTCTGTTGTTTACACACATCAGCCAGAGGAGTAGTTTAACACTGTATCTGAGAATTACAACCTCTAAAACAGGGATTCCCAACCTTTTTTATACCATAGTCCTCTACCATTAACCGAGGGGGACCGTGGACCTCAGTTTGGGAACCCCTTCTGTAAAAGATCTCTAAAAATACAACACTTACTTTTCTTTTTTTAAAATTTTTTTTTATTAGTTTTTCAAAACACTTTACAAAATTAAAAACCCCAAATCCCAATGAGGAGCATTAATACAGAGCAAGGTTAAGCATACAATAACAATATGCTACACAGGAAGAGAATTTAACAAAAAAGCACCTAAATTAAAGACAAGTGAGCTTAGTGTCCTCCCCAAACCCCACAACACAAGAAAAAAAACCAATTCCAGACCAACCACCACACAATATAGAGAGTATAAGTAACACTTCCTTTTCCTGTACTATAAAGGCAGCCTAGATTAAATTCTTCAAATAGGATTCAAACAGCAATGCAAGAATGATATCACTGTGTGATGGATGTCTCCATGGTTTGGAGCACTACTGAGCTTCTGGGTTTCTTCCTCATAGTCAGGAAGACATTGGTAAGGCTGCAATTGGAATATTGTGTGCAATTCTGTACAGGAAAAAGGTTAATAAACTGGAAATGGTGTAGAAAAGATTCACAAGATGTTACAGGGTTGGGATTTTCTTCCCCGGAGTATATACAAGTTTATAAAATCACGAGGGGCATAGATATGATACCGGGTCACAGTCTCTCTCCCAGAGTAGGTGCATGGAAAACTAAAGGGCACAGGTACAAGGTGAGTGGGTAAAGATTTACATGCCACACAGAGGATGGTAGATATAAGGAATGAGCTACCAGAAGCAGTAGAGGCAGGTAGTTACAAAATTTGGAAAGACAGGTACATGATTAAGAAACTTTGGAGTGAGATGGGCCAAGCTTGGGGAAATGGGACTAGCCCAAGTAGGCGACTTGGTTGGTATGGACAATCTGAGCAGAACCTCCAGCACTTTGACTGTGACTCTATGACTTTATCTTCAGTGGCAATGTGACAGGAAGGTTGACATGTATCAACCTCCAGTAAAACTTTGGATTCCAAAGAAATTCACAACAAAATTTCCAATAATAGCCAGACACTTCAAGAAAAGTTCAGTGAAAAAAATCACGATAGAACATGAAGAGCAGGGTATTGCCTCAGACAAACTAATACATAAATCTCTTGGGATCCTAACTTGATGAGCATTTCCAGCATTTTTTGTTTTTATTTCAAGGAATGTACATTTCAGTCAAAATGAGGTTAATTACTTTTTAACTTTTCTTATCAATATACAATTCAATGGCAAGGCATTTTCAATAGAATAAATACATCTCGTATACGTGGAATGCACTGCCTGAGTCAGTGGTGGAGGCAGATACACTAGTGAAGTTTAAGAGATTACTAGACAGGAATATGGAGGAATTTAAGGTGGGGGTTATTTGGGAGGCAGGGTCTGAGGGTTGGCACAACATTGTGGGCCGAAGGGCCTGTAATGTGCTGTACTATTCTATGTTCTATGTTCTCCACATGACATTTGTTTAAAAATAAGGATCATCTACTGAGGTAGAGATGAGGTAATATTTTTCCTCCTGGAGAGAGCGAAGAGATTTTGGAATTATTTCATAAAACGTGGTGGAAGCAAAACCTTGAAATATTTTAAAGAATGTTTTAATAGATTCTTGATAAGTAAGCAGTGAAAAGTTCTAAGGAATAGGCAGGAGTATGGAGTTGAAGTTAAAATAGAATCAGCCGTGACCTTATTGAATAGCAGAGCAAAGCAGAGGGACCAAGTGACCCAATCCTGCATTTGATTCATATGTGTATCATTAAATACTGCTGTACATCGAAGATATTTAATCCCATTGGAATCTATGTGACTGAGCTCAGCACTTCTGGTCTGTGGATAGTGAAGGCATACCGAACCTAATCATACATTCTGGTCATCTGCCAAAATATTGCACATTATGTGTCAGGACATCGCTTAAATTATGTCCAGTTCGGAGAGCAATTGAGGTACTGAGATATTTTCCATTCTAAAATGCATAATCTCATACACCCCCTAAGGCAGTGGGTAGACAATACTTAAGGTTATGTAACAGTTCCAAGGTCCCAAAACTTTGATGATTCATTCTTGGCAGCCCAATAAATTGAGATACTTTTGAGTTCATTTTCCTTTTTTGGTAGATTGTTCTGTTTAATTTTGTAAGTCTTAAGGCTGTTACTGTTTGGAGTATAAACACTATTTAGAACTCAAGATTCATTGCAATCCACAGCTCAGTAAAGAGACAAATGATCTGGAACAGGCTGCAGAAAATGGACGCTACAAAAATGGCACGTTCTGCTGGTGTGAAACATGGCTACTTTTGAGCTGTGGAATACATTTAGTAGGGGATTAGACTTGGTTACTTGACACTTAGATCTTTCTAAAGCAAGACAAGTCCAGAAATTTACAAATAAAAGAGTTCTTTAAACTGAGTAATTGCTATTGCAGTATTAAAGAAAACCCTTTATGCAAATATGGTCCGGCAGCAATAAAATAGAGAATAAAGACTCTCAACAACTGAAAGGAAGAGAGTGCGATCAACCAGGAAGAAGATCACGAAACAGAGAATGATACAAGACTTACTTAATGGGTTCAGCCAGATAGAATAGTTTATTAGATCAAAGAACTTGAAAATGTGTACAATATATTAGGACACAATGCTGACTGAGTAGTACTTATTGATTCTAACATATGGGATAAAAATTAACTCCATGTTCACATATCACTAGTGTATTAGCATCACTATAAACAAACCACATTTTCCCTTTGCTACAGTAGATCTTTGGCTAAAACAATTATCTGGTTACCTCAGAAATGATATTCCAACGTTCAGGTGTCTGGCTTCCTGTTTTGATTCCTCTCTCAGCTTGGGTTCATCCAAACACTGCAACCTTGTAGCTGTCATGATCACTTCACACTTTAACCATTGGCATAGCTTGGCTTCTGACCATCGATATTTTGACTTTAAAAATTGTTATCCATACAATCAAACTTTACATGGCCACCCCATTACTAACTTTGCTAGCTTTTAAAAACAGGAACACTGATGTCTTAAGCCTTTTCACTTTTTACACCCCATTGCTGCAACCAAGCTTATAGAAATATGTTCTATGTTGTAGGCTCCTTTCATTCACCAATTACACCTCCATCTCTTTCTCACACTTTCAGAGTTTCCTTAAAATATACACATAGAGTGCTGGAGGAACTCAGCAAGTCAGGCAACATCCATGGAGGGAAATAAACAGTTGACGTTTCAAGCTGAGACCTTTCATCAGGTCCTGGCCCAACATGTCGACTGTTTATTCTCCTCCATTGATCCTGCCTGACTTGCTGAGTTCCTCCAACACTTTTTATTTTGCTCAAGATTTCCAGCATCTGCAGTAACTTTTGTCCTTAAGATATACTTTGTTGATCAAGCATTCACCCATGGTTTCTAGTATTTTCTGTTTTTTTTTTAACTGTAATGTTTATGATTTCTTCTATACAGCCATTCAGTAAGGCAAGTAATAAAACTGAAATTTCTAATGTAACATCCTTTCTTAAAGGTGAATGGCATTCTACTACTTGCAGGGCTGATATAGTGGAGGTCACATCATTTGGTGCATACGTGTACTACACTGCCTTCCCCTTTAAAAGAAATAAATGTATGATGATAAAGGTTCAGAGGTTCATTCATTCTACAAGTATACAACTCTGAAATTCTTCTTCTCCAGATTGCCATGAAATCAAGAAAGAAAAGAATGGCAGCACCATCATCAACCTCCAAATCCCTCCTCTCCGTACAAAAAATTGGAACAGGTACGTCGACCCCTAAATCCCCCTCACCGCACATTAAAAAATGAGAGATCAGGTGAAAAACACAAAATATAAAAAAACATTAAGACTGAAAAAAGGTCTATGGTCCAAGTCCATATTCAAAATGCAGAAAACCTGGGTATCATTCTCTGGGCACAGTGGGAGGCCTTTCCTTCTCTGGCAGCAGAGCAATCTCACCAGTGATCAAAAGGCAGTCTCCCCTCTCCTGTAGCAGAGTGATCCCCTTTCGTGCAGCAGAGCGATCCCACTAGCGATCAAAAGGCACTCAACTTTTGTGTTTGTCTCTATGTTTCAATCTCCCTCGTTGCTTTAATTGGTGAAATGGGGTCGAACATTGGCTCACGCCCCATCCTGAAGCCTTCTCGTCGTGAGATTTGCCAACGCTGTCCTGGAATCCTCTTGAAGAATGCAGAGCGCTGAAAACCCCAAACGATCTGCAAATTACAGACTCTAAGCATTCCAGAATCACACCCAAGCTGAAAAACAAACATAAAAGGCATAAAAGAAGTGAAATATAAGGTTTCATGATCTATTCAGAAGATGGCAACCGAAGGAGCATTGTAAGCAGGCATTATTTTGACCAGAAGTCAATTACCCTTTATATCAAGTTATTTTGTAAAGTAATTATTTACAATCACAAAACATGTGCCTAAGCATTTTTAACTCTTACTTTGATTATGCTTTGTCTTGAATACATCAGTTGTAACCCTGAAACCTAACACAGACCAACACGCCCATTTACTTTTCCTGCTATAGCTGCAATTATCAGAACTCACCTTCAACAATCTTCAGTCGAGCAGAGCTAATTTACATGACAAATGAGAAATGGTACGACCTTAAAACTGCGTTGACTCATAACTTCAGCAATCAAACTGCAGTCCACATGTAGAATATACACATATATAGATACTATGGCTCACGCCAAATTACTCACGGTCGCACAAGAGACTTTACATGTAACATCCACAAAACGACATAAAGACTTTCCAACATAAACCCACCAGTGGTAATACCTTCCCCTCTTTTCCTTCCTTGCTGCATTCTGCAGAGATCACAGAGTTTGGGACACCCTGATCCCCTCACCCCTCCCCACCTATCTCTTTCTGCACCCTAGCACTTTCCCCTGCAACCAAAGTTGCATCACCTCACCTTCACCACCATTCAGTGACTTAAACAGCCCTTCCAGGTGAAGGTGAGGTTCACTGGTACCTCTTCAAAGGTACATTTAATGCCAGAGAAATGTATACAATACACATCCTGAAATACTCTTTCTTCGCAACCATCCACGAAAGTGCCCCAAAGAATAAATGACAGTTAAATGTTAGAACCTCAAAGCTCCCCCATCCCTCACATAAGCAGCAGCAAAGCAACAATTTCCCTCCCCACCCCACCTGCAAAAAAAAAACACCGGTGCCCCCCACCGAGCACTCAAGTGTGAGCAAAGCATCAGCAAAGACACAAACTTGCAGTACCCCAAAGACTACTTAATCACCCGGCATTCGACATATCACAGGCTCCCTCTCTCACTAATAAGGAAAAAAGAGCTGCCTCCATTTCACAGCGAGGGGGAGATATAACAAACAACTCACTGATTTACAATGTTAAAGGTCCATTGCATTCGAGCTCTGTGCCCACAGCCAGAGATCTTCCATCTCCCACGACACACCGATTTCCTGCATGCATTCTTGCAGATGCACTGACCTCAAGTCCGCCTGCCTCCACAGTCACGAAATCCTGAAACTCTGAAGGTGTGCTAATCTTCCAGGCCACGCCCTTGGTATATCGAATAACAGCCAGTCATGAGACCCCGAGAGCGGGTCCCATTCCCGCAAAGAACCAAAGTCAGCGTGAAACTCCAGGTCAGGGTCTTCAAAAACATCTTTCAGATATTAAAGATGGAAATAGAGCTGCTTCCTAAGATGTAAGCAAATGAATTGCCGTTAGGTGCCATTGTCTCTCCTAAGCTCTTCTACCATGGCCTACTGCTTGTGACGTGGCCTGCTCTAGAAGTGGCATTCTGAAGAGTGACTGCACTCTTTTCATAACAGCCATCTTGAGCATTCACCTTCGTCTTCCTTCCCTCTTGCGCATTTCTATCACACCCTTGCCAAAACTTCTGCTCTATTTCAGTTCAAGAGCTGTGAGGTAACGTTACAGTTATACAAGACCTTAGTTAGACCCCACTTGAAGTACTGACCTCAGTTCTGGTCACCTCACTGCAGGAAGGATGTGGAAGCCATAGAAAGAGTGTAGAGGAGATTTACAAGGATGTTGCCTGGGCTGGAGAGCATGCCTTATGAGAATAGGTTGAGTGAACTTGACTGTTTCTCCCTGGAGCGATGGAGGATGAGAGGTGACCTGATAGAGGTGTATAAGATGACAAGAGGCATTGACCATGTAGATAGCCAGAGGCTTTTTCCCAGGGCCGAAATGGGTACCATAAGGGGGCATAGTTTTAAGGTGCTTGGAAGTAGGTACAAAGGGGATGTCAGAGATAAGGTTTTTTGCACAGAAAGTGGTGGGTGCATGGAATACACTGCCAGCGAAGCTGGTCGAGGCAGGTACAATAGGGTTTTTTTAAGAGACTCTGAGATAGGTACATGGAGCTTAGAAAAATAGAGGGTTATGCAGTAGGGAAATTCTTGGCAGCTTATTAGAGTAGGTTACATGGTTGGCACAACATTGTGGGCTGAAGGGCCTGTAACGTGCTGTAGATTTTCTATGTTCTATCCTTTATACTTTGTTACTAAATTACTATCTGCTCAACAGCAATATGCCAACCACATTGCCCACTGTGTCCTCAGGTTCTTCTATTTTGCTGTTTGGTAAGACAAGAAAGAAGTTGGAGTTTCTAAGCAAATATTTCATTATCATTCAATATACCTGAATGCTTTGTCAGATTGTCACCACATATGGCTGAACTCGTCATGAGATTTGGTCCAGTCAGGATAAAGTTTTATTGCATGGTTCTTATCAGATTTCCTTCCCACCCCACAACAAACTAAAATCTTTGTAAAATCCCTATATCATCTGGAAGAGGTGCCATTGTTTGTCTAGGAGAGGACAAGGAGGCCAAAGTTATACTCAGCTGGCAAATCACTTAATTCTAATATCTGATACCAGACTCCAAACACTCTGTTCTGAGGTGTTTCATGAGAAAAATTCAAAGATGTGCTGAGGACCTCTTTGAAGAAATGGAACATCTCCACTTTGTTCTTGAAATCTCTAGCCCTTGACTGCTTAAGAGTGATGTTCCGCATTCAGGATGGTATCGAGACCTTATAGGCCATAAATCAGGAGCAGACAGATGGCCTATAAGGCTTTACAATTCTACCGCCAAGACTTAAGAACTTTTTAAAAGCTATTATTAATGCTTTTTGAGATAGTGATTTAGATGCATATCATATTTTTTACTGAGTTAAGTATTGTATGTAATTAGTTTTGCTACAACAAGTGTATGGGACATTGGAAAAAAAGTTGAATTTCCCCATGGGGATGAATAAAGTATCTATCTATCTATCCAAGATGCAGAAGGTGCACATCAACTTACCAACTGGAAACACAAGAGATTCTGCAGATGCTGGATATCTCGAGCAAAAAACACAAAATGTTGGAGGAACTCAACAAGTTAGGTGGCATCTATGGAAATGAATAGCCAACATTTTGGGCCAAGACCCTTCATAGGGACCATGCCAACTTTTTCTCCAGGAGTTGAAAACTGTCGTTCCCATATTGACCTCATTAACCACCTCAGAACCCACAAACCAGAATGGAATCAATTCATTTTGCTTACCAGGCATCATCCAGATGAATGGAGTATGTTCCTTAAATCTACAACTGTATAATCAAGGTAGCAAGTAAATACAAATCAGAAAATGCTGGAAATACTCAGCAAGTTTACGAGCATTTGTGGAAAGCAAAACAGAGCTAATATCTAACGTCGCAGGTTCGGTCAGAATTATATTGCAACTCGTAAATGCGGTTCCATCAACTTAAATCAGCATAAATCAGAAATAATCTATTACTTTGCCTAAAATATTTGGATTAAAATACATAATAAGTGAGGTTAACACAAGTGCCTCATTGTTTTGGAGCAAAATATCTCAATCAGTATTTAAAATATATAAGTATCCTGTCCAATGATCGAACTTCTAACAACAATGATTTTTCAGCTGGTCTCTATTACCAGAGGTCTCGTTCAATGCCGAGGATTTCCGAACTTATCCGAGTTCACTCCGCCTACCCTCTCGTTGCCGAGGGTTTCCGAACTTATCCGAGTTCACTCCGCTCAGAGCCGAGGGTTTCCGATCTGAGCCGAGTCCATTCCGCTCACCCGCTTAGAGCCGAGGGTTTCCGATCTGAGCCGAGTTCATTCCGCTCACCCGCTCAGAGCCGAGGGTTTCGTTCGCTCTCTGCTCAGTGTCTCCGAGCTGAGGGTTTCCTCTCGGAGCCGATCTGGTTGTCCCTTCCCCCTCCCTTTCCCCAGAGCCGAGGGTTTCCGATCGGAGCCGCTCACCGTCCTGTGACTGACACAAGAGGAGAAATGGCGCCCACCGAGCCGTAGAGCCAGAGCGGCCGGGAGATAAGGGGGTGGCGGAAAATGGTGCGGACTCGGCGCAACTCGGTGCTCGAGCCGGAGCTGATTGGTGGTCGCATCTCGTCCAGGACCCGTTCGTCTCGTTCCTCGTCTAAACAAGACGATAACAAACGGGTAAGCCCGGTCATTGGCACTCGATGCCTCCTTCCCCGGCAAACCCCCGGCTCAGTGCTGTGGATTTGAAGCGAGCCAAGCGGCTGGGCCCGGTGCCAGCGCTCCTTTTGTTTCGTATGAGGGCGAACCGGTGGCGGTGCCGAGTCCGTTGGCGGAGACTGTTCCTTAGACGTCTCTTGCTCGTCTCTCTCTCTCTCTCCCTGTTTCTGTCTGTCTTCTGGGAAAGTCTTTGTGTGTTTTGCTGTAAGTGGATTAGAGCCTGTTTGTAGAGGGGGAAGGGACAGGGAGGCGCCATCAACGACCAGCTGCAGAATTACAAGCAATAATAAAACTTAAAAAAAAATCCACTGCTCTACAATCCAGAGTTTGTGAAACAAGTACACATGTCATCCCTATCTGTACGGTGAACCCTCGAATGATTTCACCGGCTTTCATATCTTCATGAAACTAAAGGACGTCGTTTTTTAAAAGTTGAGATGTGATGGTCTTGGTTCTAAAACAATATCTTTTTATAGATTGTTTCTGTTTACGGATGTTTGGAAATTTTGCGAAGTAAACACTCTTAAGCATGTTGATGCTTGTCACTTTGTAGGGTTTTGCCCAAGGGTTATCAGTCAGACTCCCGGAAGATGCAGTTCAATACGGGATTAAGAGCTTCTGTATGATTTAAGATGTCAGTCTTTTAATAAGTAGATTATGATGTTCACTTTGGTCGAAGCTCCAAAACGCATCTCGTGGTTTAAATCTAAAAAGGACCTACATTCAGCTTATTTTGGAAAGACAACTGGTACTATTCCAGTGATATTTCAGGCTGGAAAGTAAATATCTTAGCATTATGAAGAATCGTTTTTACAAATAGCACAGTATAAATTTTTTTAAGTTGTCTATAAAAGCTAGTTCCATGACAATGCACTTGAAACTGTAGACTGTATAGTTAAACATTATCTTGTCTTTGGTAAAAATGGAATCTAGATCTTGATTTATTTAAATACCGTATACAAAATTAATTATTATTAATATATATAAAACTCTAAATGAGTTGTTGCCGTAGAAAAGCAACATCCATCATCAAAGATCCTCACCACCCAGGCCATACTCCTTTTCTTCCGATGAAAGGTGCAAGAGCCTCAGGACTTGCACCACCAGGTTCAAGAACGGTTACTACACTTCAACCATCAGACTCTTGTGCAAAAGCGGATAACTGTCTTGTTATTTCATGCTCATTATTTGTTGCTGTTTGTTTATTATCTGCATTGGCACAGTTTATTTACAGTTCTGATGTACGTAGTTTACAGATCCTGTTTACAGTTACATTTCTATAGATTTGCTGAGTATGCCCGCAGATAAAAAAAATCTCAGGGTTGTATATGGTATAATGGATGTATTCTGATACTTTGAGTACTTTGAACATTGATGTTTATATTGTAAATAAAGATAAATATAATCCCAGTTGGATATGGAGAAGACAGAAAGCATCAGCATTACAAATTCATTGTTAAGGAAGTTGTTGCACGATATTTAGAACAAAAATAGTACTACATTCACATTAAGTCAACTTACCTTATGAAGGGGAAAATATAGTGTGACCAATTTATTATGAGATTTTTGACAATAAATGATCATGGATCTAGGGGAACTAATGCATTTGAATATTTGGAGGGCTTTATGAGGTGCTGTGTAAAAGTGTACTGTACAAACAAGAAAGTCATGGCATTGAGTCTGATAGTTTAGTTTATCAGCAACAACATAAGTAGGCCATATCGCTAGTTGTGTCTACACAACTATTCACAAAGCTAATCTGATGCTAACCTTTCAAAAGAGCATGAAAGGATCAACTAACTACAAGATAACAAAAATTGGAATAAATGGGTCATTTTATGGTTGGCAAACTAGCCAGCAGAGTGTCGCAAAGATTGGTACGGGGGGGGGGGGGGGCTCAACTTGCATTAATGATGAATTGAAGAGACCATGTGTAATGGAGGCAAGTTTCCTGACCATCGAAGATAAATGGGAAAGCACGTCTTGAGGAGGATACATGGAGTCTGCAAAGGGATAAATTAAGTGAGGGTGCAAAAAAAAATGACTGTTGGGAAATATAAGTTTATCCCCTTTGGTAAAAAGAATAGAAATGCAGGATGATGTTTAATTTGAGAGGCACTACAGAATGCTCTGGTGAGGAGGAATCTGGCTATCTTCGTACGTGAGAAGTAGAACATTAGCCTAAAATAAGAACAAGTAATTGAAAATGTTAGCATTGATTGTTGAGAGAGTTCAGGGAAAAAAAACCTGCATGTGCTGGAAACCTTAAAAAAACTGAATCTACTCAGGTCAGGCCTCATCAGGGTTTGATTTCAGATTCTGTTTAGAATGAAGGGAAAGGACTGTCTGGACTCCCTAAGGGAACGTACTGTCTGGATTCTCTAACCCAGAAGGCTGTTAGAACCTGAATCATTGAAAATATTTAAGGCTGAGATGGATATGGTTTTGGTCTATGGACATTTGAAAGTTATAGGGAACAAGGTGGAAAATGGAGCAGGTCAGCCAGGTTTTTGTGAATGTATAACAGACATGAGTGGCCATTTAGCATGCTTGTGTAGATGCTAGAAATTTTAGAAGATTCTGGAAATGCAGTAAGTTAGGCAGCATTAATGGAGAGGGAAACATATTTCATGTGTCAGGTTGATTGCCTCTCAAGAAGTAAGGAAATTTCTTCTGAATTTGCAATTTTATTTCTTGAATATTTCTTACATTTTTGGCTTTTAGTTTGTTTTCCCTTTCATCTGATAGCACCTGTCAATGCTGTCCAAAACTTGAATAACTTTGAAGATTCCTATTGGTTTTCCTCTTTTTAAGATTACAGAGACCTATTCAATCTTTTTCCACAGGTATATCTTCACAATTCCAGTTTTACCTTGCAAATCTTTGTTTTTGCAGGTATGTCTTATCATTTTCATATTGTGGGAATCAAAATTGCACAAGGATAATAACCTTGGTTTGCTTCTAATTCTAACAATACAGTATTAATTCCTTTAACTCTAATAGGCTGGCATCTTTGAGGTACTGGTTGTGCCAGACTGGCAGCTTTTCTAGATTGTTGTATGTTACCCACATATTACTATGCAATAACACCTTTTATCACATGTTATAGGGTAGCATAATAAATTTTCCAGTGACCTTGGTGATTTTAAAGAGAACAGGAAATGTACAAATATTTTAGCCTCAAACCTGACCTCAGCACTGGGCGCGTAGTGGACCATTGACTTTGGCAATGCACCTTATTTGTAGGTTAATGGGTGAGAACAATGCTGGACCATCAGGATTGCAGAGTTTTACTGTAAATTTAAATTGATGAGCTCACTGCTTACTTCCCAAAAGGAGTTTGAAGACTACAATCCAGTGGCCTGCATCTTCTAGTTGTAGATTTATACTGGGCAATTGACACTATACACTTCCTGTGACTTAATAGAGTTTCTACTGGATGGTATGTTGCCTCCCAGGTACCAGGGTCAAGGGAGTCACAGATCAAGTCCACAGCATTCTAAAGGGAGGGTGAGCAGGCAGAAGTCATGGTACATTGGTACCAACTGCATGGATAGGAAAAGGGATGAGGTCCTGAAGAGAGAATGTAATTG
Source organism: Hemitrygon akajei (assembly GCF_048418815.1). Lineage (NCBI taxonomy): Eukaryota > Metazoa > Chordata > Chondrichthyes > Myliobatiformes > Dasyatidae > Hemitrygon > Hemitrygon akajei. Next base: position 129,349,887 of record NC_133132.1, read on the forward strand.
AAAGTAAATTTGTTATCAAAGTATGTATATGTCACCACTACGACCCTGAGATTCCTTTTCTAGCTGGCATTCACAGTAGTACAAAGAAATATAACAAAATTAATGAAAACGACACATAAAGACCAACAAATAATTAACAGGCAAAAAAAGACAATCTGCAAATACAAAAAGAAACAAATAAAATAATAATAAATAAGCAAATAAATAATACTGAGAACATGAGTTGCAGAGGCCTTGGAGTTGAGTCCAAAAGTTGTGGAATCAGTTCAGTGTCGAGGTGAGTGAAGTTGTCCATGCAGGTTTAGGGACTTACTGGTTGAAGGGCAATAACTGTTCCTGAACCTGGTGTGTGAGTCCTAAGGTTCCTCTATCTCCTTCCTGATGGCAACACCAAAAAGCTTATCTGGCTGGTGGGGGTTCTTGATGATGGATGCTGCTTTTTTGTGGCAGTCCTTCTTGTAAATATGGTTAATGGTGGGGACGGTTTTTCCTGTGATACATTGTGCTATATCCATTACTTTTGTAGACTTTTCCATTTTTGAGCATTGGTATTACCATACCAGGCCTTAATGCAGCCAGTCAGGATACTTTCCACTGTGCATCTGTAGAAGTTTGTCAAGGTTTTAGATGACATGCTAAATTTGTGCAAACTGTGCCTTTGTAATATTTCCTTTATGTGCTGGTGTCATGGCAGATCCTCTAAAATGATAATGCCAAGGAATTCAAAGTTTCTGACCTCTGATTCCCTAATGAAGACTGGTTCATGGAACTCCAGTTTCTTTCTCCTGTAGTGAATGATAAGCTCTTATGTTTTGCTGATGTTGAGTGAGAGTGCTTGTTGTTGTGGCACCATTTGACCAGATTTTCTTTCTCCTTTCTGTGTGTCAATACGTCTCACTAGGGATCTAGGTAGATAGCTGAACAGCAGGGCCTCATGGGAAGTAATCTCTGGATTGTTGCATGTGTCAGGTGTAGCAAAAGTAAGAATAGGTTGATTTGGTTGATGAATGTGTGTTTGAGGAATTGGTGCAGGGTCTAGGGTTTCTGATTTGTGGATCATTAGGACCCCTTCTTGGTAAGGTATGAACTATATAAAAAGAACGGGTTACATCTGAACTTGAGGGAGACCAATATCCTTGCGAGCAGATTTGTTGGAGCTATTGGGGAGGGTTTAAACTGGTATGATGGGGGGGATGGGTCAGTATGTGGAACTATGGCATAAGGCCATTACAGAGACTTGGCTGCCACAAGGGTAGGAATGGCTGCTGGATGTTCTGGGGTTTGGATGTTTCAAAAGGGACAAAGGAGAGAGGTAAAAGAGATTGGGGGGGCATTGCTAATTACGGATGGCATCACTGCCTCAGAAAGGGAAGATGTTGTGGAGGGATTGTCATTTGGGTGGAAGTCAGAAACAGGAAGGGAGCAGTAACTATTGGGCGTATTCTATAGACCTCCCCAATAGCAACAGAGGCATTGAAGAACAGATGGGGAGGCAGATTTTGGGAAAGTGCAAAAGAACAAGGTTGTCATGGGTGATATTAATTTTCATAAGATTGATTGACACTTCCTTAGTGCAAAGAGTTTAGATGGGGTGGAATTAGTTAGCTGTGTCTAGGAAGAATTCCTGACACAATATATACATAGGCGAACACACACAAAATTCTGGAGGAACTCAGCAGGCCAGGCAGTATCCATGGGGGGAAGAAAAGTACAGTTGACATTTTGGGCTGAGACCCTTTAGCGGGATTGGAGAGAAAAAGGTGAGCAGATTTAAAAGGTGGAGGAGGGGAGACACTCAAAAACTTCTATACAGTCAGCCCTCCTTATCCGCATCCGCAAATTCAACCAACCGTGAATTGAGAAAACCCGGAAGTGCTCTTTCAGCGCTTGTTGTTCGAGCGTGTACAGACTTTTCTTCTTGTCATTATTCCCTAAACAATGTAGAATAACAACTATTTTACATAGCATTTACATTGTATTAGGTATTATAAGTAATCTAGAGATTATTTAAAGTATACGGGAGGATGTGCATGGGTTATTGTGGATTGGGATCGAAAAAGATTGGAAGTTCTCTTACTAAGTAAATCGGAACAGGTATATCCGGTATTATTTAGCGTCAGTTAGTCAAACATTTGTCTTAGTATGTAGTATGTATTTTACCTTTCTATGCATATAAAATGCTTAGGAATGTATGTTTCAGCGCCGGCTTGGGAACGGAAGTTCCCGAGTTCGATCTAGTAACAGACCACTCCACCGTGCTCTCCACCGTGCCGGGTTGATGTGGAGGATCAAAAACCCAAAACCCTAAAACCCAATATATTAAACCACTGCGTTGCTTAGTAATAATTGTAGCTTTCATTGGGGCAGGGCCTTTCTCACTTTATCCTTTAAAATTGTTCCCATCGTTGACTGACGTCGCCTAACGCTTTTACAATGACTGATGGCATTTCACCTCTTTCTGATTGCTTTATTATTTCCACTTTATTTTCAGTTGTGATCGTGATTATTTTCGTGAACTGAAACACTGTGGATTCAGAGCTCACCACTGGGTCCTAATGTCCACCGCAGACAGGTTAAATAAGGTCTGGGGTTCCACTGGACCACCGCATTAAGACAGGTTGAATAAGGGACTTGAGCATCCGCAATTTTTGGTATCCGTGAGGGGTCTCAGAATCAATCCCTCGCAGATAAGGAGGGCCGACTGTAGAGGAGCATTCTGCTGCATCACTGTCTGGTATGTAGGGACTACGGCACAGAACCGAAAGAGGCTGCAGAAGGCAGTAAATCTAGTTAGCTCCATCTTGGGTACTAGCCTACAAAGTACATCTTTAGGGAGCAGTGTCTCAGAAAGGTAGCATCTATTATTAAGGACCTCCAGCACCCAGGACATGCCCTTTTCTCACTGTTATCATCAGATAGGAGATACAGAAACCTGAAGGCACACGTTGAGTGATTCAGGAACAGCTTCTTCCCCTCCGCCATCCGATTCCTAAATGGACATTGAATCTTCGGACACTAACTCACTTTTTAAAAAAATATACAGTATTTCTGTTTCTGCATGTTTATTTTTAATCTATGCAATATGCACAATTGATTTACTTGTTTCTTTATTATTATTTTTATTTTTATTATATTATTTTTTTCCTCTGCTAGGTTATGTATTCCATTGAACTTATGCTGCTAAGTTAACAAATTTCACATCACATTTTGGTGATAAACTTGATTCTGATTCGTCCATTATTAAAGACCTCCAGCACCCTGGGTATTGCCTTTTTCTCACTGTTACCATCAGGTAGGAGGTACAGAATCCTGAAGGTGCGCACTCAGTGATTCAGGAACAGCTTCTTCCCCTCTGCCATCCGATTCCTAAATGGACATTGAACCCTTAGACACTACCCTACTCTTTCAATATATATTATTTCTGTTTTTGGATGATTTTTAATCTCCGATATACATATACTCTAATTTATTTATTTCTTATATATTACGTATTGCATTGAACAAATTTCATGACACATGCCGGTGATAATAAACCAGATTCTGATTCTGATACTAGAGGAGAGCCTGTACTGGATCTGGTACTAGGCAATGAACCTGGTCAGCTGTCAGATCTTTGTGGGTGAGCATTTTGGAGACAGTTACCACAGCTCTCTGATCTTTACCGTAGTCTTGGAGAGGGATAGGAGCAGACATTACGGGAAAGTAATTAATTGAGTGAGGGGGAATTATGCTATTAGGTAGGAACCTGGCAGTGTAAATTGGCAACAGATGTACACAAGGAGATGCACAACATAATTGTGGAGGTTTTTTTTTAGGGAGTACCTACATGGGGTTTGAATAAGTTTGTCCCATTGAAGCAGAGTAGCATAAAATATGTGCCTGTAGTTGGAGGAGGTAGGTGAGGTCCTTAATGAATACTTTGCTTCATTATTTACCAGTGAAAGGGACCTTGAAGTTTGTCAGGACAGTGTAAAACAAATTAATATGCTGGAACATATCATTGTTAAGAAAGGGGATCAGTGCTGGAACTTGGAAAAGACATTAGGAGAGGGCAGGTATATATCAGGTTACTATGGGAAACAAGGGAAGAAATTGTTGTGCCTTTGATCTTTGCGTCTTCCCTGGCCACAGGACTGATACTAGATGATTGGTGGGTGGTAAATCTTCCTCTTGACTAGATATTTCATGTCAACTGTAGTTCCTTCACCTTACTATCTCTTCCCTGTCTCAATGGGCATTGCATATCAAGGGTGGGATAGTAAGTTTGCAGATGACACAAAGATGATATAGAAGGTTGTTGAGCATCACAGTGGGACATTGAAAGGATGCAGAGCTGGGCTGAAAAGTGGTGGATAGAGTTCAATCTGGAAAAGTGTGAAATTTCTTTGGTAGGTTGAATTTGAAAGCTGAGTACAGGATAAATGGTAGGATTCTTAGTAGTGTGGAACATAGAGATATTATGGTACATGTCCATAGATCCCTCATTAGTTGCCACATGAATTGAGAAGATTGTTAAGAAAGTTTATGGTATGTTGGACTTAATTAGTCGAGGGATTGTGTTCAAGAGCTGTGAGGTAATGTTGCAGCTCTATAAAACCCTGGTTAGAACATATTTGGAATATTGCATTCAGTTCTGATCGCCTCATTATAAGAAGGATGTGGAAGCTTTGGAGAGTGCAGAGGAGATTTACCTGTATGCCGCCTGGATTAGAGGGTATGTCTCATGAGGAAAGGCTGAGTGATCTAGGGCTTTTCTCTTTTGCGCGAAGGAGGATGAGAGGCGATTTCAAAGAGGTGTAAAAGATTGTAAGAGATGTAAATTGAGTGGATAGCCAGAGACTTTTTTCCAAGTCAGAATTGGTTAATACGAAGGGTCATAATTATAAGGCAATTGGGGGAACGTATAAGGGGGAAGTTAGAGGTTAGTTTTTTTTACACATAGACATAGACATTTACAACGAACATGCTGGCAGAGGCTGATACATTAAGAACATTTAAGACACTTAGATGGACACTTGAATGGCAAAAAATGGAGGGCTATGTGTTAGGGAAGGGTTAGATTGATTTTAGAGTAGACTAAAAGGCACACAGCTCTAACTGACATAGCCCGCATTTTGTAATTCACCATTATCGCTTTAGCATATTTGCTGTTTATGAAATTCATTCTATTAGCTTCTAATGGCTTTATTTATCTGCCATTGTGTTTTTAGGAAATTATGTACTTCATTTCTTAATTTTTTCACTCCCTTGAGCTTTTTCATTAAGCTTGTTCTGTTTTTGTTTTCTGTCAAAGTATAGTTCTGCATATGTCGTAAAATCACAGGAAGGTCATAATGCAGCAATAGGCCATTTGGCCCATTGAGTCTATAGGTATAAATATGCAAGAGTATTGCAGCTAATCCCAGACTAACCTCTTCACAATTCTACAATTTGTTTTCCTTCAAGTATTTACCCATTTCATTTTTGATGATTATAATTGAATCTGGCTGCATTATTTCCCTTGGGAAAATGTTTCAGATTTTAACCTTTAACTACTTTTTTTTATAAGAAAATGTTTTTCCTCATGCCACTTTTACTACTTTTGCGAATTGCTTTCTTTCATACTATGTCTTTTGGCTATTGGCCCTTCTGCCTGTGTTAATAGTTTATCTTTATCTACACTGTCTAGCCCCTGGATGATTTAAAATTTGTTCAACATGTCCCCTTTCAAGCTCCTGTGTTCCAAGGAATTCATTCCATCTCTCCAGTTTGCTTTTTCATCATTTTCTCAAGTTGCCCTGCTACTTTCGATTATTTACAGTGCCTTGAAAAAGTATTCAGCCCCCGAAACTTTTCATATTTTACTCTCCCATTTTTAGAATACAAAATATATTGAAATAGGATTTTTTTTAGCTCATCTACAAAACATTGTGCACATCATGTCAAATCACAAGAAAAATTCCAAAACTTGTTAACACTTTAAAAAAAAATTAAAAACCAAAATTATGAGGCTGAAATAGTATTCATCCCCTTTATAATTACTATGTTAACTTTTCTCAGGTGCAATATTGTATATTACTTACCAACTCACCCAATATGTTGATGTAAAGAATTAGAAGGTCACCTGTTTCCAATTAATTCATAAGGATAAACATCCCCTCTCTCTGTAAGGTCCAACGGGATGGTATATTTTTAATAGACCAAACCAAAATGAAGATAAAAGAGCATTCAAGACAAGTTAGGGAAATGATAGAGAAGCACAAGCCTGGGGAAGGGTACAAAAGAATCTCAAAGGCCCATTCATTTTCTTTCTGCTCCTTACTCTCCTCTTTCTGGTGAGCTTTTAACTTAATTACTGCCAACTCTGCTGGCAGGCTCACTGCTTCCAGCAGTTGTATTAGGTGCCTGTCCTAAAAGTCCTAGGTGCCCCTGTTAAAGTTACAAATCCTCATTGTACATCAGATAAGCATGCGCCGGCTGTCTGTATGTGTATATCTATATACACAGTGGCATGCAAAAGTTTGGGCACCCTGGTCAAAATTTCTGTTACAGTGAATAGCTAAGTGAGTAAGTAAAAGATGACCTGATTTCCAAAAGGCATAAAGTTAAAGATGATGCATTTCTTTAACACTTTAAGCAAGATTACTTTTTTATTTCTATCTTTTATAGTTTCAAAATAACAAAAAAGGAAAAGGGCCTGAAGCAAAAGTTTGGTCACCCTGCATGGTCAGTACTTAGTAACACCCCCTTGGCAAGTTTGTAAACACTTTCTGTAGCCAGCTGAGAGTCTTTCAGTTCTTCTTTGGGGGATTTTGCGCCCATTCTTCCTTGTAGAAGGCTTCTAGTTCTGTGAGTTACTTTGGCCGTCTTGCATGCACTGCTCTTTTGAGGTCTATCCACAGATTTTCGATGATGTTTAGGTCGGGGGACTGTGAGGGCCATGGCAAATCCTTCAGCTTGTGCCTCTTGAGTTAGTCCATTGTGGATTTTGAGGTGTGTTTAGGATCATTATCCTGTTGTAGAAGCCATCCTCTTTTCATCTTTAGCTTTTTTACAGACGGTGTGATGTTTGCCTCCAGTATTTGCTGGTATTTAATTGAATTCATTCTTCCCTCTACCAGTGAAATGTTCCTTGTGCTTAACAGTTGGAGACGTGTTCTTTTCATGAAATTCTGCACCCTTTTCTCTCCAAGCATACATTTGCTCATTGCGGCCAAAAAGTTCTATTTTAACTTCATCAGTCCACAGGACTTGTTTCCAAAATGCATCAAGGTTTGAGGAATCAGGGTATTTATAAAGCTTTGAAATTTGCATCACCTGGCCTTTCCAAATGATGACTGTGAATAAGCCATAGCCCTAACAAGCTAATTAAGATCTGAGACCTTGGTAAAAGTTATCTGAGAGATCAAATCTCTTGGGGTGCCCAAACTTTTGCATGGTGCTCCATTCCGTTTTTTCACTCTAAAATTATACAAAACAAAAATAATACACTAATCTTGCTTAAAATGTTGAAAAGAATGTTTCATCTTTAACTTTATGACTTTTGGAGATCAGTTCATCTTCTACTCACTTAACTATTCACAGTAACAGTTTTTGAACAGGGGTGCCCAAACTTTTGCATGCCACTGTACCTGCCTTTACTATAGTGCACTGCTTCTATCAGGGCCACCAGTTCTCCCACCTGAGCTGAGCTACCTCCTGGCAGTGTTCCTGAAGCTAATTCTTAATCTGTTTCCTTTACCAAACCCCATGCAGTCTGTGGCTTCCCATCTATGTACCTCTGAGACCTATCTATAAAAAATTCCTGTGCTTCCCCTTCCAGAGGTGTTTCCTTCACATCAATATCTTATTTCTGCTGTATTTCCATTTGACCCACGCTCTGATTAGGAATGCTGTGGCTATGCTGGCTATGTGGTGTACTTCATTGGTTGTATGTATTCGCAGCCCCTGGCTTACCTATATTATTTCTCCCTTTCCTGAATCTATAACAGCCCCTGCTTCCCTTATGATGCCTAATCCAAGGATAGTAATGTCATTATTTGGACCCAGGAATACACAGGAAGCTGAACCGCATTGACTTAGAGTATCTGCAAGTCGCTTCTTTCTGCTTTCACTGTTTTTCCTCCTAACCCATAATATAAATACCCTGTTTTGCTGTCGGCAAGGGTAGGTCAATGAACATATTGCATTGCCAGCCCCCTAACAATGCTGTTGCATACATCCATGGGTCACCAGTGCTGGCAGTGAGGGCCGCTGCCACTTCTTTTTCTGACCTAAAGCCGTTTTCACCAGCTCTGTGATCTGATTGGCTGTCAGTTTGGTCAGACTGGGTACTAATGGATGAAAGATTGTGTGTCTGCTGTGACTTTCACCTGTTTTTCTTCCTGCTTTTTTGGACACTGCCTTCATCCATGTCTCGATAGGTCACAGCTGTAGCATATCAACTTCTTTACTGTTTTAAGCCTGGTCCGGCAGTCCTTTGCTAGGTGCCCTGGTTGCTGGCACACAAAGCAAACCCTCTGTGATGTCACAGTAGATGCATCCACCACAGCCGTTTTACGATTTCTCTTGCACTTTCTTTAGTCTTCTCAATGGCCATGAAACTGTTGTAGTAAGTCAACCCCACTGCTACCATAAATGTAAAACTTCCTGGTGGGCTGAGTTCAGGCCTTCCTTGATCATTTTCAGGAAGATTGGGTCATCCCTTCCTGAATTATCCAACCCAGAAAACTCCTCATATGCTCGATATTTACATTCTGTATAACCCATGGCTGTCTTGTCAGCTCTGAATCACTGCTGTTATCGTTCTCCAGTTACTCTAACTTTCCCCCCCCCCCCCCCAGTTGCTACCTCACTTCCCCTTTAAAAGAGCGATATCTTTCTTCATTGTTGGCGTTCCCAGTAGTTGCCCATGTACCATCCCGCACCCTCTGGGCCATACTGTCCCACATATTCCTCGGGCACTTCGCTTTTATCAACGTGTATATCTTTGGGTGCTTCTGGTGAATTTCAACCATTTCCTTGAGCTTGCCCCAGAATTTCAAATTCCCACATGCGACTCTATGTGAGGGCAACTCTGACAAAGTGCTCTGTTTTTCCCCGGGGTTGAAGGGTTTATGAATGGTTGTAATCAGGGTCAAGGACTGATGTAAATCATTGGGGTTCACAGCCTGATGTTGCCTGACCTTGATAGGTGCCATTCTGATAGATACATCTAGGTAAAACCTCAACCTGAAATATTTCCTTACCAATTCCCACACAACGCAAAATATAAATGACGGATGCAAGTTAAACAGTATACACTTAAAACTGCAGAGTATGTACTCCGTAATCTGCCACTTTTGATTGTCTAAACTCATGATGCCTGCTGTATTCCTTTGCATCACATTCGCAAAATGCGTATGCTAAAGTGCTGCTCTTGGAAAGAACATCCACTGATGACCTGAAACTTCAGTAACTACCCTTTCCCTCACCAAATTAACACAAAATTTTGTCTCTTACCTAAGCACACATGCACACACTACTTTTTATACCTACCAGTTCAGCTCTCCGTGTTCGTGATCCCTCGCCTTCCCATCTACCACTGACCTGACCAGGTCCAAGTGTGAGTGCTAATTAAAAAAATACTCACCTACTTAGACTGTTTCTTCAGGTTGTTGTAGCCAGGGGTGGTAATGAGGACAGACTCCCTCTACCTGTTAAATGCTCCCAATGGCAGGCACCTCAAATAGCCTCTGACACATGTGGCTTAGCTATTAAGCCTGGCAGAACCATTTCTACTGACACGAGAAGGGGCAAAGGCGGGTTGCCGGTGTCTTAAAATCGGTCGCTTTGGCAAATGGGGCTTGTCAGCCGTGGTTGGTAGCTCATCTAGGAGAAGGAAAATTCTGATCTCAAACTTCCGCTGCCTTGCGGCTGTACCCACTCATGGGGAAGACTTTGAGAATAAACCCCAAGGGAAAAATCCGAAGCTGGAGTCCCAAAGGTAGTCCTACATTGAGTTCAGTACTGACTGGCAACTCCTGCGATGATGCTGGTACCAAACTGTATCTGTCTCTGCTGTTCCTTTGGGTTCAGCAGATGCATGGAGAGGGGGAGCTTGCTACATATCATACTGTGCAGGCTTGGGTATCTAGACAACTAGGATGTCAACTCTGTCAACTCTGACAGTTAAGATCACTGCCCACAAAATGGGTCACAGAAGATATCCCACTTCTGACGTCAGGTTCTTGAACCAGAGGGGATAACTTAACTCGCCCCATCACTGAATAAGACTCACTTTCAAGGACTCTTTTTATCTCATGTTCTTGATATTCCTTATTTTTCTGTTTTTGTATTTGCATAGTTTCTTGTTTTTTTTAGTTGTCTGCCTGTTGGGTGTGGTCTTTCATTGATCCTATTGTGTTGTATTTATTGTGATTGCCTGCAAGAAAATGAATCTCAGGGTTGTATATGGTAACATATCTGTACTTTGACAATAAATTTACTTTGATTCATACAAAGTATTTATTTGGCTTCATTTAGGCTATTGCAAATAGTTTTTGTCAATACATTACAGGAAGGATGTAATTGCATTATAAGGGTGCAGCAGATCTTATGAGAATGTTATTAAGACTGGCAAATTTTGGCAATGAGGAAGTATTGTTTTAAGTTTGTTTCCTCCAGCCTAGGGAAGATCTAATAATGTATAAAATGGAGGGAGCAATCCAACTAGAGTCTTGCTGTCTGAGCCCATTGAGATCTGACCTTCTGTCAAACTTGAGTCTGGTGTATATTTTGAAAAACTGTTTGAGGTCAGGTTGTACAGTGTTTTGCCTTATTTGATATTTTAATTGGGGCAGGTTAGTTTGTTTAGTTTTGCTTCCTATCTCTGTTGTTAATTGATTAAGAGTCACAGAAAACTTGCAACACGGAATAAGGGTACATGATTCATCATATCTGTGTTAGTTGATAAAGAGACCCCAATCTACTTGTAACTTCCATCAACAGGTTCATAACCCTGCAGGTCATGCCTATTCCTGCATACATCTCGCTACTTTTTAACTATGTCTGTCATCCTCTCAGGCAGTAATTTCCAAACATAAGGAAAATTGACCTTCCTATTTACTATTTAGGTTCCTCTTAATTTTAAACACCTCAATTAAATCTCAATTTATCCCCCAGAGAAAGTATGCTGAGCTTGTACAATCTTTTCTCATTTATACAATTTTCTAGGATGCATAACATCATTGTAAATCTGCTTTTCACCTTTGCCAGTGCAATCATAACTTCCCTATGACATGGTAACCAGAAATGTACACTGCTCAAATTGTAGCCTTATTACTGTTGTCTGCATTTCCAGCATAATATCCCTACTCCTGTGTGTTACGCCAGTGGTCCCCAACGTGAGGTCATCAGTCGCCTAAACGTAGTGTTACCCTTGCACCCGGGATCACTGGTTGGCCTTGGGTAACTGGCCGCCTCGCACCTGGAGCATGCCTCCTGTTTGGCCTGGAGCGCAGACACCGGGGAACCCGGTGCTAAAATATTTGTGGATGACCTAATTTGGGCTCAGGGTTTCGTAAGTAGCAGAGCGGCTACCTCACCACGATCTACTGAAAGTCATCCCTCCAGACAAACTTTAGTCGGCTGATAGATCCTACCTACCTAAGGGGGGGGGGGGGGGGGCGGGCATGTGCCCTATCGCACTCGTCTCTCGGTCGGGTCGCTCTCTCTGGACTGCGATCGCCGTGGCCCCGGTATGGGGACCTCCGGCCCTTACCTTGTCCTTTCACTGGTGTGTTGCAATAATTTTGTATGTTCATATGAGGAAAATATGCGCTGTGTGTTTAATATTAAATTTGTTAGATAAACCCTTTTAGAAACGAAATTGAGTGTATTAGCCAATTATAAGTGACTAATAGTTGACTTATCACCTATATTCCGGTCGTGATTAACACTCGCACCCCCCGTCGGCCGGTCTGCAAGAATATTTTCAATATTAAACTGGTCTGCAGTGCAAAAAAGGTTGGTGACTCCTGTTTTATGCCATTGCTAATAAAAAAAACATAATTGTGTATTTTTTATTCACTGACCTGTCCTGTCAGATTCTAAAGTCTGTGCTTGTGCACTTCAAAGCCCCTCTGTTAGTTGACACCACTCAATTTCCTATTTATTGCATATTCTCTTTGCTTATTTGTGGAGCTCCTCACGCCATCCTTCACTAGTAACCTTTCCTTCATTATAAAGTTAGAAACAGGGATGCAATTCAATTTATCTTGAGTCTTTTGATGATGATGAATTGTTTGCTCCCATGACACCAAGACTCAAAGCCTTCAGGCAAAGGCTGATTTGGCTAATAACATCTGTATATGATACAAGTGCCAGGTGATGACCACCTTTAGCATGAAGGAGTTTAATACCCCACACTTGAAGTAACTAGAATCACTGAATTCCCAGGAGTTTATATGGTTGATTGACCTCTGCGGCAGGATCTTGTCAGAAGTCGGTTTTCCGTCTTCTGTAAAGCACATCAAGATCATAATAGTATCTTCTTTACTTACCTAAAAGTCTTAAGGAACTCAATGTGATCAACACTGTCCAGAAGAAAACATTGATTACCATGTAATCTTCCACATTAAAATGTCCACATTCTCTAGCAACGGAGCATTGATGAGGGAGGAGTTGAAAATTTTAAGGAGATTGGGTGGCAGACCTGCGATTGTTAAAAATAAATGAAGAAAGACATAAAATGCATGTTGTTTTAAATTGGTATTCTAATGTCTGTGGCTCAATGATCTGGCACTTTCTATTTTATTTTATCTTAGTCATTTCACCGCATGATTGCAATGTTTAAAGAGGAGGGCTGCAGTGTTTCTTGGAGTTGGGCAGGGACTTGCAACAGCTATTTGAACAATTAAAATCTGGTATTGCTGATGACATCTACACCTCCATAAATTTAAAGCATTTAAAGAACCATTTTCTATTGTATTTTGTTTTATTCTGTGAAGCTATTTTGTATTTAATCTTTCTCATTCCCCTTATGAGATTTTTCCATGTTAAAGGCACTAATTAAATTTTTGCTGAAGGCAGTTATCTTGTGGCTGTTTCTTTTTCTGTGTACAACCCCACCCAGTTGTTTGTGCTGTCTTGAAATTGATGAATTCTTCTGGTAATCTGCCCAAGTTTGACTTAAACTTTGGTTCAAAAAGTACTGTGGATTTAATTTAGCACTTTCTATAGTGTTGTTTTATGCAGTACATTTATTTCCTGAATGGTGATGGAATCCTTGGACATTTTGCTGTAGGCATGAAGGTGTGCCTCTATAGAGCAGAATGTAATTTATGCCTTCCGTGACTTAACTCAAAGGGTTGTTGATTGGTTAGTGCAGGTAAGCAGTTCTTCTTGGGTTGGAGATGTGGGAAACAATCACCATGCAAGTCAGTTGAGTCATAGTGTCTGATTTATTGGGCAACAAATGCACAATGCATGAGGAACTCAGCAAGTCTGCACATCAGCCAGGATCTCTTGGTGGCCCCCCATTTCAATTCCACTTGCCATTCCCACAGCAGCATGTCTGCCGATATCCTCCACTGCCTTGAGGATTTGCAGACCAAATACAGGTTGGAGGAGAAACACCTCATATTTAAATTTTTGTAATATCCGACCTGATGGCCTAAGCATCAATTTCTCTGATTTCCTTTGTTTCTCTACACTACCCCCCTCCCTTTATTTCCTTCATTCTGGTGGCCCTCTCATCTCCTGTCATCTTTGGTTCACTCTTACGACCTGCTCATCACCTCCCTCCGGATCCCTATTGCCATCCTTTTATTCCATGGTCTATTGTCCTATCAGATTCATCCTTCAGTCCTTTACCTCTTCCACTTATCACCCCCCCCCCCACCAAAGTTCTTAAATAATTCCCTATCATTCCCCCTTCCCATCCACCTACGTTCTCCCTTACCTGGACTCGCTACCACTGCCAACTTGTGCTTGTCCCCCTTATCCCACCTTCTTTATTCTGGATTCTGCCTTCCTTTCCAATCCTGATAAGGGTTTTGGCCTAAAACATCCATTGTTTATTTTCATCCATAGGTGCTTCCTGATCTGCAGAACTCCTCCAGTATTTTGTGCTTGTTGCTCAAGATTTAAAGCATCTGCAGAATCATTGTGTCTCCATGTGACTTTGGACCTTGTATAATATTGATTGAATCTAAGGCGAGTTACCTATAGAGTATTTGATTGGGAAACACAATTTGATTCATAGAAGATGGGGTAAAGGGGGCTAGGAGAAACAATACCAAATAAAAAGAAACCATTGTAACAATTACTTAACATATTTATGTATTGTTGAAGACTAGTGTTTTGCTATGAAAATTTTCAGATTTGACTTTTCTCTTAGGATGCAAATATGCATATGTTGATCCACTATTCATTTAGGTTGTAACTAATCTGCACTACGTTCCCATTTACGTGTTTTACTCATTACCTATAACATCCTTGTAAAATAAAGCTGTTGAAATATCTTGAAACTTTAATAGAAACAAAGTGCTATCTTGGTTTCATTTGAATTTCTTCATAAACTAACCTTTCTTATTTTAACTTTATATTAATTATATCACAGTACCTTGCATCTTAATACAAATACAGTATTGTGCAAAAGTCTTAGGCACTATAGATTTTTTAAATATAAATTTCATTTATGATTTTTTGTCTTCTGCATTAGTTTGGCAGTAGAAAAAAACATATTTTAGATTTCCATACATTAATTTTCCAAAAAAATTAAATCTTACAGAGAAATGTTTGTATTTTGTTAAAGACTGTAACATACTAAGTAGTGGTCCACTTTTCAAATAAAAACCTGATTACTTTGTAGGTATATAGTCCAGTGCATCATTAAACTAAAAGATCAAACAGATGCTAATTATCAATGACGTAATGAGTTAAATGAACTAAACTGATTAACTGAAATAGAACTGGGTGTAGATTGAATCAGACTGGGTGAAGGTATGGCAGATGTAACAATTTAATCTTCACACCATCAATTCTTATACCATGGCAAGAGTGAGCATAGCAACAAGACACTAGATAGTCATCCTGCATCAACAAGGTTTCTCCCAACCTGAAATTTTGCGACAGACAGGATGTACTGTTCAAGCTCTTCTGAAAAAGCAGAAAGAAAGAGGCAAGGTTGAGGATCTGGCAATGCAGTGAGTGGTCCTCCACAGAAACTGAGTCCGGCAGACAAGCAATACATCAAACTGGGGTCCCTTCTAAATCAGAAGAAGCCTGGTACTGCTATCAGCTCTGAATGCACAGAAACCACTGGAACCTAAGTACACCCCTCTGTAGTTCGGAGAAGTCGTGTTAAAAGTGGTCTTTGTGGAAGAGTTGCTGCCAAAAAGCCATTCCTCCAAATTGAAAACAAAGTCAAGAGACTCACCTATGCACTAAAACGTGGATTTTGGTGCTAAGCAATGGCAGCAAATGCTCTATGCTGATGATTCAAAATTTGACATTTTTGGCTCAAACAGGCAGTTTGTTTGTGGAAGACTGGAGAGTACTTCGTGGATGAGTGTCTGCAGCCAACAT
Source organism: Hemitrygon akajei (assembly GCF_048418815.1). Classification (NCBI taxonomy): domain Eukaryota; kingdom Metazoa; phylum Chordata; class Chondrichthyes; order Myliobatiformes; family Dasyatidae; genus Hemitrygon; species Hemitrygon akajei. Next base: position 129,365,436 of record NC_133132.1, read on the forward strand.
TGGAGCATGGCGGAGGTTCCCTGCATGTTTGGGGCTGCACTTTTGCAAATGGAGTTGGTGATCTGCTTGGAGTTAAGTAAATCCTCGATACTGAGAAGTACAAGCAGATTCTCGTCCATCACACAATACCATCAAGAAGGCATCTGATTGGTCCCAATTTCATTCTGCAGCAGGCCAATGGCTCCCAAACACATGACCAAGTTCATAAAGAACTATCTTCAGTGAAAAGAACAAAGAATTCTGCAATTGATGGTACGGCCTCCGCTGAGCCCTGATCTCAATGTCATTGAAGCTGTCTGGGAATACTGGGAGAGACAGAAGCAAGTGAGGCAGTCAAAGTCTGCAGAAGAACTGTGAAAGTTGTCCTAATTGCTTAGAAGAACTCATCAGCCAATTTCCTTATAAAACTGCACAACAGTGTACCTAGGAGAATCGATGCCGTTGTAAAGGCAAAACGTGGTCACATAAAATTTTGATCTGATTTAGTTTTTACTGTGTACTACTCTTTATTAATAGTTTTTTTTTGATATTTAGAAACATTTCATTTCATTGCTTTTGAAAGCATCTTCGCATTATGGAATCTTTACATGTGCCTAAGACTTTTTGTTCAGAGCTGTATTTTTAGTTATATGGTATTGGCCTTGCCTTGGTTAATTACCGTAGATTCCGGATTTTAAGCCGCTACTTTTTTCCCACATTTTGAACAGCTTTGAACTTTGCGGCCAATAATCCGATGCGGCTAATGCAAGGTTTTTTTCATGCCGCCTCGTAAACATTTTGCCTCGTAACAGTAGACCAATAAAATTGATGAGTAGTTCACAGAGGTCCAATGAAATTGTACGATAAATCAAGCGCACTTTCACAATTAAATTATTGTAAATCAGTCATTTGTACTCACCCTCATCAACATGGAAAACACTCGAAGCATTGTGCTACCTACCCTCTTAGTTTAAACTATATTTGTTTTCTGTACTACATCGCGGGATGCTATGACGACACACCCGGTTTCGCGGCGTCTTGTGGGAAAATGCCGTTTGCGATGAAACGGGACGGAGGGGGTCGAGCGGCGGAGCGGCTTTGGATCTGAGCGAACTCTGCTTTTAAATGCCGTTTGCGATGAAACGGAAAGGAGGGGGGGAGCGGCATTCCGCGAGCGGCTTTGGATCTGAGCGAACTCTGCTTTTAAGTTAAAGGTATCAATAACTTTTCCTGGTAGGCTGCAGTATATATATTTTTTACCAGTCGTTAGGAGATATTGGAATGTTGTTCAGTAAAGAAGTATATGCAACGTATATTTAAAAGTAGCCGCGTACGGGCACGGTTCGAAAAAAAGCATTTGCAATATGTATTTGTTTTTGTTACCATATGGATTTAATTAAAAGTTAAAAAAAATCCTCACGTGTAATATCTTTCTGTGTAAATATCTCATATTACAACGTGGGACACCTGCGGCCTAAAATCCGGTGCGGCCTTTACATTTAAAAAAATGATTTTATTTCTAAAATTAGTGCCAGCGGCTAAAAATCAGGTGCGCTCTGTAGTCCGGAATCTACGGTAGTGTGTTCAAATAAATTCTTTATGTGCAGCATGAAAGAGATCTGTAATTTTAATCTTCAGAAAAGGCACATGCTTGCTTCACTGTGTTGATTTTATAGAACATAGAACACAGTAGAATGTAGCGCAGGAACAGGCTCCGTGGCCCACGTACTTGTGCTGAACTAATTCCACTAGTATTTAGATGCCTATCAAAATGAACCTCTTTTTCCTACACAATGTCTATATCCCTCCATTCTCTGCGCATTCATGTGACTATCCTAGAGCCATTTGAACACCTCTATTGTATTTACCTCGACTTATACCTCAGCTATGTTTTCCAGACTGCCACCACTCTATGAAAAAGACTTGCCCCACTCAGCTTCTTTTAACTTGCCTCCAATCACCTTAAATACATCCCTCTAGTATTAGACATTTGAACCCTTGGAAAAAGATACAGATGTTTACTCTAACTACACCTTGAAATTGAAGAAAAAGAGTTCTGACCAGCGGCCAATCCAGACATCGGAAGTTTGGAGAGGAATCGGGTCCACTGCCTGAGGATAAAAGGCAGCAGCGGGTTGCGGTAGCAATAAGAACTTTGACCAGTGACTGATTGGTGTTGGAATTGATTACCGTAGATTCCGGACTACAGAGCGCACCTGATTTTAAGCCGCTGGCACTAATTTTAGAAATAAAATCATTTTTTTAAATGTAAAGGCCGCACCGGATTTTAGGCCGCACCGGATTTTCGGCCGCAGGTGTCCCACGTTGTAATATGAGATATTTACACAGAAAGATATTACACGTGAGGATTTTTTTAACTTTTAATTAAATCCATATGGTAACAAAAACAAATACATATTGCAAATGCTTTTTTTCGAACCGTGCCCGTACGCGGCTACTTTTAAATATACGTTGCGTATACTTCTTTACTGAACAACATTCCAATATCTCCTAACGACTGGTAAAAAATATATTTACTGCAGCCTACCAGGAAAAGTTATTGATACCTTTAACTTAAAAGCAGAGTTCGCTCAGATCCAAAGCCGCTCGCGTAATCCGCTCCCCCCCTCCTTTCCGTTTCATCGCAAACGGCATTTAAAAGCAGAGTTCGCTCGGATCCAAAGCCGCTCGCGTAATCCGCTCCCCCCTCCTTTCCGTTTCATCGCAAACGGCATTTAAAAGCAGAGTTCGCTCGGATCCAAAGCCGCTTGCGTAATCCGCTCCCCACTCCTTTCCGTTTCATCGCAAACGGCATTTTCCCACAAGACGCCGCGAAACCGGGTGTGACGTCATAGCATCCCGCGATGTAGTACAGAAAACAAATATAGTTTAAACTAAGTAGGGTAGGTAGCACAATGCTTCGAGTGTTTTCCATGTTGATGAGGGTGAGTACAAATGACTGATTTACAATAATTTAATTGTGAAAGTGCGCTTGATTTATCGTACAATTTCATTGGACCTCTGTGAACTACTCATCAATTTTATTGGTCTACTGTTACGAGGCAAAATGTTTACGAGGCGGCATGAAAAAAACCTTGCATTAGCCGCTTCGGATTATTGGCCGCAAAGTTCAAAGCTGTTCAAAATGTGGGAAAAAAGTAGCGGCTTAAAATCCGGAATCTACGGTAGTAATGTTACGTACCCCGTAACTGGGTGACTTACCAGCAAAGATAGAGAGGTCCGCTGAAGTCTGATGGTACTATTTTCAAACGTTTTTATTTATAAAGGGGCACAAACGTATGGTTAATACAAAACATTCAGATCATATACGTCGTCAATACTCAATCTAAAGCACAGGTATAGTAATAATCAATCAGAAATAAGCTCTATCGTTGTCTAGGGGATAATACTGAGTCCAATGGAAATATAAAAGTCACTCAGAAATCTGCAGGCTTTTCTGTTGGAGAGAGGGATTGGTGAGAGAAAGGAACACTTGCCTGTTGTCTTTGCGAAGCAAATCCCTGTTGTTAGTTAAAAACGGTTTTTCCTTTGGTTTCAGCCACAGACTCCCGATCCGGAATCTAACGCATGTGGCTTCCTTCAAAATGGCTTCCCGCTCCGACGAGAAGCGCTATCGTGTCTTCTTAGTGTGTTTCCTTGGTGCGTCTGAGGGGCCGCCTCGGCAGCCCACCTTTTATCGGGACTTGCAGGGTTGTAGCTGTCAATCAGGGTGGGGTGAGGCAATCTCTCCTCATCTCCCAGCCCACGTTGCCCTGAGGGTTTGCACGTAAGCCAGTCCCCATTCCACAAAGGTGTCTCCAAGAGGCAATGGCCATTTCCATGGCTTTTGTCTGGCTGAGAGGCCAGACCACATTCCAAAACCTTGAGGCCTCTCCCTCACTCTCCTGAGTCCAATTCAGCACGTCGCTCTCTCTCTTGGGTCATTGACCCCCCCTTCACTAGGGCTCTTGCGATTCTCACAAAGGAGGGGGCTGGGGTCATAACAGTAAGAGCAAATAAAAGGAAGGTGGGGTAAGTGCAGTGACCAGCATCACAGCGGCTGTTGTCTGAGTAGACACAGAGTGGTGATCTTGAGGCTTTAGTGAAGAGAATGTTCACTCAGAGAAAGCAAAGGAAAGAAAAGCTGAAGTTTTTTTTCCTTCTATTCTTTATATCTGTTCAGCTAGGACAGTAGAGATGCCAGGCAGGACAGTGAAATGCTCCTCTTGCGGGATATGGGAAGGCAAGGAGACCTCCAGTGTTCCTGATGACTACAAATGCGGGAACTGCATCCAGCTACAGCTTCTAACAAACCGCATTATTGAGTTGGAGCTGGAACTGGATGAGCCCTGGATCATCTGGGAGGCCGAGGGGGTGGTCGATAAGACATATACAGAGGTAAACTGGGTGACAGTCAGGAAGGGGAAAGGGGTTAAGAAGCCAGTTCAAAGTACCCCTCTGGCCATCCCCCTCAACAAAAGGTATATCACTTTGGATACTGTCAGGGTGGGGGAAGAATGACCTAACAGAGGAAAGTCACAGTGTCAAGTCTCTGGTACTGTGTCTGCCTCTGTCACTCAAAGGAAGATGGGAGAAGAGCATGCTGTGGTGATAGGAAATTCGTTAGTTAGGGGAATGGACAGGAATTCCATGGGCGAGAATGAGATTCCTAGATGGTATGCTGCCTCCCAGGTGCCAGGGTCCGGGATATCTCGGATCGAGCCCTAGAAGTTGAGGTCCATGTAGGTTTCAATGTCACAAGTAGATTGAGTGACAAGATTCTGTATAGGGAGTTCAGGGAGTTAGATGCTACGTTAAAGGGCAGGACCTCCAGGGTTATAATCTCAAGTTTGCTACCTGTGCCACATGCTACTGAGACCAGAGCCAGGAAGATTATACAGTTCAATATGTGGCTAAGGAGTTGGTGTAGGAGGGAAGGCATAAGACTTTTGGATCATTGGGCTCTCTTCCAGGGAAGGTGGGACCTGCACACAAGGGACAGTTTGTACCTGAACTGGAGGGGGACTAGTATCCCAGTGGGAAGGTTCGTTAATGCAGAACAGAGTGGTTGAAACTCAAATTGCAGGGGATGGGAACCAGAGTGCCAGAACAGTTAGTGGAGAGGTTGTGGAGGCAGATGTTGGTAAGACCTGAGGTGAAGTTAGGAATCAAAAGGTTGAGCATGGAGTGACTAGTGTCCTGAGCTGCCTGTATTTCAATGTGAGAAGTATCACAAGAAAGGCAGATAATAATGCTGAAGATGAAGTAGCTGGTTTATAAACGGAGGTATTGTGTAGTGAGGAGGAACTGTTGATAGGGCAAAATTGTTGTCAACAGATGAGTTGCACCATAAAAGGTGGACAAAATTGAAAAGGGTGAATGCAGGGCTGAAGGTGTTGTATTTGAAGGCACACAGTATAAGCAATAAGGTAGATAAACTTGCAGCACAGTTGCAGATTGGCAGGTATGATGTAGGCATCACCTGGATCATGGCTGAAAGATTATAGCTGGGAGCTTAATATCCAAGGATACACTTTGTATCAAAAGGATAGGCAGGAAGGCGGTGTTACTCTGTTGGTTTTAAAAAAATGAAATCAAATCATTAGAAGGAGATGGCATAGGGTTGGAAGGTATTGGGTTATTGTGGATAGAGCTAAGGAATTGCAAGGGTAAAAAGACTCCAATGGGAGTTGTATACCGCACCTCAAATAGTAGAAAGGCCTGGAGATAAAAAAAAATGCCAAAAGGGCAATAGTCATGGGGGACTTCAATGTGCAGGTAGATAGGGAATATCAGGTTGGTGCTGGGTTCCAGGAGGGGAAGTTTCTAGAATGGCTCTGAGATGGCTTTTTGGAGAAGCTTGTAGTTGACCCCACCAGAGGATCAGCTGGTCTGGATTGGATGTTGTGCAATGAACCGAAATTGATTAGAGAGCTTAAGATAAAGGAACCTTAGGGGAAATTATCATAATATGATCAAATTCACCCTGAAATTTGAGAAGCAGCAGCTAAAGTTAGATGTATCAGTATTACAGTGGAGTAAAGGGAATTAGAGGCATGAGAGACGAGATGACCAGAATTGATTTGGAAAGAAGCATTGGCAGGGATGACAGCAGAGCAGCAATGGCTGGAATTTCTGGAAGTAATTTGAAAGGCACAGGGTATATACTTCCCAAAGAGGAAGAAGTATTCTAAAGGAAAGAAAATACAACTGTGGCTAAGGAGAAGTCAAAGCCAACATAAAAACCAAAGAGAGGGCATGTATAATAGAGCAAAAATTAGTGGGCAGTTATAGGATTGGGAGCTTTTAAAAACCAACAGCAGGCAACAAAAATCATTGAGAAGGTAAAGATGGAATATGAAAGTAAGCTAGTCAATAATATTAAAGAGGATACCAAAAGTTTCTTCAGATACATAAAGTGTAAAAGAGTCAAGAGTGAATATCAGACCACTGGAAAATGATGGGGACAACGAAATGACATACAAACTTAAAAGTATTTTGCATCAGTCTTCACTGTGGAAGAGACTAGCAGTATGGTGGAAGTTCCAGGTGTTAGGAGTCATGAAGTATGTGAAGTTCCCGTAACTAGAGAGAAGATGCTTGGGAAAACTGAAAGATCTAAAGGTAAATAAGTCACCTGGACCAGATGGTGTACACCCAAGGATTCTGAAAGTGACAGGTGAAGAGATTGTGGAGGGATTAGTAATAATCTTTCAAGAATCACTGGATCCTGGAATGGTTCCGGAAGACTAGAAAATTACAAATGTTTCTCCACCCTTCAATAAGGTAGAGAGGCAGAAGAAAGGAAACTACAGTCGGCCCTCCTTATCCGCGGGTTCCACATGCGCGGATTCAACTGACTGCGGATCAGGAAATCCCAGAAATTCTCCCTCCAGCACTCATTGTTTGAGCATGTACGGACTACTTTTTCTTGTCATTATTCCTTGAACAATACAGTATAAGAACTATTTACATAGCATTTACATTGTATTAGGTATTATAAGTAATCTAGAAAAGACTTAAAAGTACAGACAGTCCCCAGGTTATGAATGAGTTCCGTTCCTGAGTCCGTCTTTAAGTCAGATTTGAAGTCGGAACAGGTACATCCGGTATTATTTAGCGTCAGTTAGTCAAACGTTTTTCTTAGTATATAGTACATATTTTACCTTTCTATGCATATAAAACATTTAAGAAACATACATATTTCAATAATTAAACCACTGCATTGCTTAGTAATAATTGTAGCTTTCATCCGTGCCGGGCCTTTCACATGCTCCATTAAAATTGTTCCGATCGTTGACCGACTGTAGCCTAACGCTTTTCCAATGACTGATGGCATTTCACCTCTTTCTGATTGCTTTATTACTTCCACCTTATTTTCAATCATGATCGTGATTATTTTCGTGAACAGAAACACTGTGGATTCAGAGATGTGCTGCCGGGTCCTAATGTCCACCGCACTGAGACAGGTTAAATAAAGTCCGGGGTTCCGCTGGGTCCTAAAGACCACAGCCCTGAGACAGGGTAAATAAGGGACTTAAGCATCCGCGTATTTTGGTATCCTCGGGGGGGGGGGGGGGGTCTCGGAACTAATCCCCCCGGATAAGGAGGGCTGACTGTATAGGCCAGTTAGTCTGATCTCAGTGGTTGGGTCGATGTTGCAGTTGATTATTGAGGACAAGATCTCAGAGTACTTGGAAGCACCTGATAGGGTGTAGTCAGCATGGCTTCCTCAAGGGAAAATCTAGCCTGATAAATCTGCTGGAATTCTTTGAAGAAATAACAAGCAGGATAGACAAAGGAGAATCGGTTAATGTGTACTTGATCTTTCAGAAGGCCTTTGACAAGTTGCTACCCATGAGGATGCTTAAATAGCTACGAGCCCATGGTATTACGGGAAAGCTTCTAGCATGGATAAAGCAGTGGCTGATTGGCAGGAGGCAAAGAGTGGGAGCTTTTTCTGACTGGCTGCCAGTGACTAGTGATGTTCTATAGGGGTCAGTGTTGGACCGATTCTTTTTATGTTATATGTCAATGATTTGGATGATGGAATTTGCAAAATTCTTAGACGATATGAAGATAGGTGGAGGAGCAGGTAGTTTTGAGGAAGTTGAGAAGCTACAGAAGGACTTTTGACAGATTAGGAGAATAAGTAAAGAAATGGCAGGTGGAATACAGTGTTCAGGAAGTGTATGGTCATACACTTTGGTAGAAGAAATGAAGGGGTTGACTATTTTCAGAATAGAGAGAAAATACAAAAAATTGAGGTGCAAAGGGTCTTGGGAGTTCTTGTGCAGTATCCCCTAAAGGTTAACTTGTAGGTTGCGTCTGTGGTGAGGAAGGTAAATGCAATGTTAGCATTCATTTCAAGACGACTAGAATATAAAAGCAAGGATATAATGTTGAGACTTTATAAAGCATTGGTGAAGCCTCACTTGGAGTATTGTGAGCAGGCTTGGGCCCTTTATCTTGGAAAGGATGTGCAGAAACAGGAGAGGATTCAAATGATCACACAAATGATGCCAGAATTGAATGGCTTGTCATAAGAAGAGCGTTTGATGGCTCTGGGCCTGCATTCACTGAAATTCAGAGGAGAAGAGTGACTTAATAGAAACCTATCGAATGGTGAAAGACCTTGATAGAGTGAATTTGGAGAGGATGTTTCCTATGGTGGGAGAGTCTAAGACCAGAGGTCACAGCCTCAGAATAAAGGGGTGTCCTTTCAGAAAGGAGATGAGGAATTTCTTCTGCTAGAGAGTGGTAAATTTGTGGAATTCTTTACCAAAGGCAGCTGTGGAGGTCAAGTCTTTATGTATATTAAAGCAAGGGCTGATAGATTCTTGATCGGTTAGGATATGAAGGGATGTGGGGATGAGGCAAGAGATTGGGACTGAAAGGAAAATTGAGTCATCCATGGTGAAACGGCAGAGCAAACTCGATGGGTCAAATAGCCTGCTTCTGCTCCTATATCTTATGGTCTTGTGGTCTCTTAATTCTCGCATTAATGTGCTTAGGCCCCTGTTGTATTCCTTTCACACTTATGACTGTGTGGCTAAGCACTGCTCCAATGCCATATTTAAGTTTGCTGATGACATCATTGTCGTAGGCCAAGGTGGTGACGAGTCAGCATGTAGGAAGGAGATTGAAAATCTGGCTGAGTGGTGCCATATCAACAACCTCTTAATCAGTGTCATCTAGACAAAAGAGCTGAGTATTGACTTCAGGTGGAGAAAATCAGAGGTGCATAAGCCAATCATTGGGTGATCAGAGGTGGAGAGGCTCAGCATCTTTACATTTCATGTTGTTATCATTTCAGAGGATCTGTTGTGACCCCAGCATATAAGTGCAATTGCAAAGAAGTCTTGGAAGTGTCTCTACTTAGTAGTTTGTGAATTAAGAGTTTGAAGAGATTTGGCATGTCAACAAATTCACTCAAAGACTTCTATAGTTGTACCGTGGAGAGCATTCTGACAGGCTGCATCACTGTCTGGCATGCAGAGGCTACTGCACAGGACCGAAAGAAGCTGCAGAAGGTTGTAAATCTGGTCGGCTCCATCTTGGGCACTAGCCTACAAAGTACCCAGAACATCTTTAGGGAGTGGTGTCTCAGAAAGGCAGCATCCATTGTTAAGGACCTCTAGCACCCAGTGCATGCCCTTTTCTCACTGTTGCTATCAGGTAGAGGAGCCTGAAGGCACACACTCAGTGATTCAGGAGCAGCTTCTTCCCCTCTGTCATCCAATTCCTACATGGACATTGAAGCTTTGGACACTACCTCACTTTTTTCTAAGTATACAGTATTTCTGATATTGCACATTTAAAAAAATCTATTCAAAATATGTAATTGATTTACTTGTTTATTTATTATTTTTTTCTTCTCTGCTAGATTATGTATTGCATTGAACTGCTGCTGCTAAGTTAACAAATTTCATGTCACGTGCTGGTGATAATAAACCTGATTCTGATATCTAGAACTTTTAACAAATTTCTATAGATGTGTGGTGGAGAGTATATTGACTGGCTGCATTACTGCCTTAAATGGAAACACTGATTCCCTTGAATGGAAAATCCTACAAAAGGTAGTGCCATGGCCCTGTCAATCATGGGTCCTCCCCTCCATTGAGCACATCTACAGGGAACGTTGTTGGAAAGCAGCATTCTTCATCAAGGACCCCCACCACCCAGGTCATCATCTTTTCTCGCTGCTGCCATCAGGAAGAGGGTACAGGAACCTGAGGACTCATAGCACCAGATTCAGGAACGGTTATTACTCCTCAACCAACTGGTTCTTAAACCAGAGGGGATAACTTCACTCATCTTTACTTGTCCCATCACTGAACTGTTCCCACAATCTGTGGACTCGCTTTCAAGGACTCTTCATGTCATATTTTTGTTTGTTTTTTGCACACTGGTTGTCTGTCCTTTTATTGATTCTATTATGTTTTTGGATTTATTGAGTAGGCCTGCAAGAAAATGATTTTCAGCGTTGTATATGGTGTGATGTATGTACTTTGGTAATAAATTTACTTTGAACTTTGTTATGGTGAGAAAACTAGATGCTCAGGTACAATAGATATAATTATGTAGTTCAGGCCTTAAGGCATTTTTAGACATTGTGGTGAGTACAGTGTGTTTCAATTCATCACAATCCCACATTTGCTCATATTTAATTGCCCTGGCCAGATGGTAAGTTGTCTTGTTGAACCTCTGCATTCCCGTAGGAATTTGAAGATTTGGTACAACAGTCATGAGGGAACAGCTGCATATTTTGACATGTAGAGTAACTTGCCTGGTTCCATGTTTGCCTTGTCCTAATATAGACACAGAATTTCACTGATTTTACTGAAGTTGAATTGCATTTTGTACTATGCAGCCCCATGGACATTAATGATTGAGAGACTCAATGGTAATGCACAATAAATGTGATTGGGAGGTGGCTGCAAGTCTGAAGCACAAAGTCAATATCCCTTCATCATTTGCTTGAGGGGAATAAAATATTACAGATACTAGAAATCTAAAATGAATGTGAAAATTACTTGAAAATGTCAAGCAAAATTTGTGGGTGGTGAAACAAAATTTTGGGTTGATGATTCCAATTGGAAAAGTTAGAGAATCAATGAGACAGATGTCATTTCTCAAACATTTCCTTTAGTTTGGTACTTTACTGCCAGTGGGAAAATTAATTGACAGGACTGCTGAACTCTTACTTTGAAACAGTTCATAACTTTCTTTTTATAACTTGAGCAGGTTTTGTCAGGTTTGAGTTTATGATCTTAAAATGTCCTTTTGCTTAATGAACAAATAATTGCTGGTGCATTGAAGATGGTGGTGAGTTTCATTACAATTGCCTCTCTTCCCGTTCATCAAAACACAATTTCCAAGACATGGAAAATAATTCATACATTTCAAGTTCTTGTCATGAGTTTTTATTGACAGTAGCATTATGATATATTGGTTTTTATTTAATTGGTGTAGCTCTCCTTAAATGAATGGCTGATAATATCTTGGAGCTTGGGCTCCAGTCATTTGCAAATGCAAAGATTAGCTGCATTTTTTCCCAGAACTATAATAGTTTATTTACACAACAAATACACAAAGTACAAACATTAAGTATTTACAAGACAGTGAATAATTCAAATGAAAATATGATTACTACTGTTTATAAAATTGTCAGTTCCTTGGGGGGCCCCACTGTTCCTGGAAATCACCCACGGTACCCATTGTGACCGTATGCTCCCTCTCCAAAGACAGCCGGGCATGAACATATCCTCGGTAGAGGGGCAGGCAGTCGGCCCTGGCAGAGCCCTCGACTATCTGCTGCCCAGACCTGTAAATGGCCATCTTGGCCCACCAGTGGATCCTCCTTGTGATCTGTCCCCCTTCCATTGTTGGATGGCTGATGTTTGGGTGACATTAATTCTGGAATGTAGTTGCTGTGTATTGAATAGTTTCCCATTAATTCTCAAGCCTGGCTGTACTTCCACAGGATATTTGTTGAAGGTGAGTTGCAACATACAGCAAGAAAGATGGAGGAAGCTTAGGGACAACCATTGTGAATCTGGCACATGTCAAAAATCCATTCACCTATAGGGGGCCATGGGAGGTACTGAAGAAAGGCCACCAACACTCTGCAAAATCCTTCAATTTTGGAAGGGTAAGCTAATCTCTGTCATTTAGATAAGCCACTTTGCTAAAAAAAAACACTCTGTTCCAAGCTCTGTCATTGAAGAGATTGCCAGGTGGTCAGATAAACAGAGTTGAGGATATGCTTGTAAGCTTATTTGAAAAAATGCAAACTCCCACCAACTTCCGGGGGAACCTCTGACCTGTGACTGTCTAAAGTGGAGAAGGATCACTTGCAATGGTGTTGAGAAAATTGAGGCCATGCAATGGGCTCACCTAGAAGCCTGGAAAAGTCAGTGCTCCTTCACAATGTCTCATTAGCTGTTACAGAATCTGGAAAATCAGACTAGAAGCAAATTGGTTTCATTTCTAACTGATTACCTAAGAAGAACAGTTTGGCATCACTTTGTCTGGTGTAGTTCTTGGCATGCAGTTCTCCATTTGTTGGTACCCTGGTTTGACTGCAACAGTAGAGTCTGAGTTTAAAGATTGTAATGGAATACATTCTGCTATTGCTTCCGACTAGAAATGCCTTATGGACGGCCAGTTTTGAATTGTCAGATAGATTCCGGATTTATCTCATTTAATTTGCTGCTCTTACGATGTAAAACATTGCATAATGTAAAGCTGGAACTATTTCTCTGTAAATTTTGTGCAGTGCTCACTGCTTGTTCTCTCAAGAACAGACATTCCTCTGACAGGTGGATTTCTGAAGGATGGAACAAATTGGCTTTTCTTTTGTTTATTACTTCGAAAACTTGCCACAAGCTTAATTAGGCATTGTGTCAAGAAACAAAAAAAAGCTGATGTTGGACATTTGAAATAAAGTAAAAGTGCTGCCTGATCATCTGAATACTCCCACATTTTGCGTTTTTATTTCTGGCATTATCATTCATGTCTTGACTGTCTAGCAGTAGTGGAGTGGTGTGAGTCTTGCCAACGGGCATAGAAGACTCTAACAAGAGTACATTCTGTACTTTTTGTGATCTTCATCGTAGTGGAGTGTTGGCTTGTCAGTTGAGGGAGGTTGGTAATTGATAACAAGCAGGAGGTTTTCTTTCCTATTATTAGTTTAGTACCACGAGAACATAGGGTGCAGAGTCCTTGGTTGGGATTATATTTTATTTTGTTATGCATAGCGACCCCCTTTTCCTAATTTACATTTTTCCCAAGGTACCATCATGAAATTATAATATCTGATTACATAAATGCTGATGTTTACCAGCTCTACCTCACCAACTGCACCACCTACTTCTTCATCCTCCTCCTCCTCTTTCCTGGTCAGTGATCCCTCAATTCAAGGATACTCGATCAATTGTTTAGATTAACAAACTTACTAAAGACCTGTGCTGATCAACTGGCTGGTGCTTTCACTCATATATTTAACCTCTCACTTCGGCAGTCTGATGTACCCACCTACTTTAAGCAGGCTTCATTTACACTGGTGCTAAAGAAGAATGTGGTCACCTGCCCCTATGACTATCATCCAGTAGCACTTTTACATCAACAGTGATTAAGTGTTTTGAGAGGTTTGTTACTCCTGTCTGAGAAGTGACTTGGATCCACTCCAATTTTCCTACTAGCGCCACAGCCCCATATCAGATGCCCTCTCATCGGCTCTTTACTCAAACCTGGAACATCTGGACAGCAAAGGTGCATACATCAGGATGTTCTTTATTGACTAGACTTAGCATTCAATACCATCATCCCCTTAAAACTAATCAATAAACTTCAAGACAGCCTCAATACCCCCTCATACAATTGGATCCTTGATTTCCTTACTTGCAGACCCCAGTCAGAATGGAATGGCAACAATAGCTCCTCCACAATATCCATCAGCATAAGTGCATCACAAGGCTGTGTGATTAGCCCCCTGCTCGACTCACTTCATACTTATGACTGTGTGGCTAAGCACAGCTCCAGTGGCATTTTCAAGATTGCTGCTGACACCACTGTCATAGGCTGAATCCATGGTGGTGACGTATCAGCATATAGGATCGAGATTGAAAATCTGTCTGAATGATGCCACAACAACAACCTCTTACTTAAATGTCTTGCCCCATCACAGAAATCTCACAATCTATGGACTCACCTTCAAGGACACTTCATCTCATGTTCTCAATATTTATTGCTGTTTTATTTATTACTGTTCTTTCTTTATTTGCACAGTTGTCTTTTGCACACTGGTTAAATGCCCAGTTGGTGCTGTCTTCCACTGATTCTATTCTGGTGGTTATTCTATTATGGATTCATTGAACATGCCTGCAAGAAAATGAATTTGAGCTGTATACAATGATATATATGTACTTTGATAATAACTTTACTTTGTACTTAAACTTTGACTGTGTCACAGCACCTCAGTGTTTCGCAGTTCACCAGAAACACTGCATGACATCCTTGGGTAAATTTAGAGGTGGAAGGGCCTGCTTCTTAATCATCACCTTGTGGTGCTCATATGTAGTCATGGCAAGTTCCTATTCACTCAACTTAGAAAATCTGTCATTCATACTGTTACTGTACCTTGTATTACCTTGATATTCTGTTGTAATGAATTGAACTGTATGAATGGTATGCAAGACAAATTTTTCACTGTACCTCTGATGTACAGTATTTTTTAAATTTAGAGATATAACATGGCAACAGGCCCTTCCGGACCAATGAGTGCACGTTGTCCAATTACATCCATGTAACCCACTAACCTGTGTGTATGTGTAACATAGGAGCAGACCTGAGTACCCATGTTCAGTTTTATTATACTCCAAAAAACTGAACACAAAGCGCGGTAATTATGTCATCACTTCAGACCAGCCTCTTAAAGTGAACCTGAACTCAATTTCAGTGGCTGTGAATTATGTATGTTTCCACCAATTACATTACCCTACACACTAACTGCAACACTACTGTGCTGCCCCTATAAGTTAATTTACTAGTCTGTCTTCTGAACACTTAAGACCCCTTTTATTAATGCTTTGGTTAGCATAAGTGCTGTTCGTAGATGATCTGCACTGGCTTCATGTTATACAGTGCTTCATTTTAAAATAGTCTTGTTGTTTTCTAATTCCTCCATTGTTGTGCCTATCGCTGATACATGATGTCTGCTAACCCTGCAACTTCTAATATATTTGTCCTTCTTCATTTCTTGTGTTTTGATCAGTTCAGAATTTAATCTTCATCATTGATGATTCCTTCACTTGTCAAAGCTTTGGAATCAAGGGTGGAAACCATAACTTATCTTCCCTTCTGCATCTTTTCCTGTTTTTAAATACTGCTTAAAGTCTTCCTCTATGTATTTTGTTGTGATATGTTTTGGGATATTTTACTGCTAAAAAAAAATTGCCCTAACTAAATGCTACTTTTTAAACTTTTTTCATATTATGTTATTTAGTCAGTATTACTGATATTAGTCTCTATTGTTTAGTTAAAAACGACTTCCAATTCCCAGACTACCATGCTGGGATTTAAATGTATCCATGCCTCTAAAATTTCTTGTCTGGTAGTATAATTCATGGCCTTTGGTACACTTTTTTTTTGTTTTTTTTGGATTAGGGTTTTATTGGTTAAAACTAGTGCTTATTGTCTGTCTCTGATTGCCTTTGAGGAGATATGGTGAGTGGCCGTCTTGAACTGCTGATTCTTTCTGGTGAAGCTACGCTCATTGTTCTTTTGGGGAGGGAGTCTCATGATATGGACTGAATGTTGATGATCAGTGAGGCTATACAGCACAAAGGGGAATCTATCTGTGGTGTCCTAGATGGTATTGACTGTCTTGAAAGATGTTGGAGCTGGACCTAACCAGACAGGTGGAGAACATGTCATCGTACTTTTCCCTTGTACATGATAGAAAGGTGGGAGGAAGTAAGTGACTTAATGCCTGTTCTTTTAACTGTGGTATTTAGATGGCACATTCACTTTAGTATTCTACTCAAAAAATGCTGATATTAGTGAGACAGTGATGATAAAGCCATTGGACGTCAAGGATGGAAGCAAGATGCTCATTGCTGGACTTAGTTTTACACTGCCCATGTTACCAGACTCATTTTAGCACACGTTTGAATGCTGTGTATGTCTTCCTGCATGCAGGTATGGACTGTTTCATGGAGTTGTTAATGGATGTGAGCTTTGCAGACATCCCCACTTGTGATGGAATGTCTGTCATTGATGAAGCAGCTGTATCCTTAAGATGGAACTAAAGGTAGGACATACCTGGGCAAGATTTCACATTGCTGGACAGTTGCCAGCATTGTGATTGTACTGAAACAGTTTGTGTGGCTAGTTTTGGAAAGCAAAAGTACTGTGGCTAGGCTGTGATAAGGTTTCAAAACCTCCGCTGTATCAAGATTGTATGCTATTTCAGGCAAACTGGTTTGAAAGTTGCAAAAACAATTACATTGAGTTGTAGAATGGAAGGTTGTGGAGGACGTAAGATGAATAAAAGGGAAGAAAGGGTTTGGGAAAGTGTGGAACAACTGACAGAATCCTGTTCATAAAGACAGAATTGATGAGATGGGATTTGGTTGTAAATCTTTTATTTTTACTTTTCAATGTGCATTTGCAGACCTTGAGTTTAATTTTCAAGTAGTGGTTGGTGTGCTGGAGGGGATAGTGTTAGGAGGGTGAGAGGGAAGAAGAGAAAGAATGTAACAATAAATATATGATATCCTTGTGAAAATACTGTATTTTTGCCAACACACTGACAATATGAGCAAAAGTTTTGTGATTTAGTTGTTCTGTCTCATATCTGATAGGCAAATCTAGCTCTAATTTCTGGTGCAAATAATCATCTCGAGTGCTTCTGATATCAAATAACCTTAAGCATTGAAAACATAAATGCAACATGCTGTTGCAATTACTTACAAATGCTGTTGTTGCTATGTATAATGGAATGGTGCAACTCACTTTTTAAAATCTGAAGCATAGCGAATTATATTTCTGTAAAGTCTAAGCTTTCTGAAAATATTAACAGTATTAACAAAAATTTAGTCAGAATTGTCTGAGATTGGTCTTGTTGAAAAATACAATAGCTTTAATGATAACAGATAAATCTTTTGTTTTAATTTCATATTCACCACTTTTATCCCCATTACATTTCGAATGTCTTGAATTGCTTGTTGCTTGGGCCTGAAGGAAAGCTGAACAAGAATTAGCTTGATTGATCTGAAGGGAAAGTATTTAAACCAGGAGTTAATGAAGTTGTTGAGCATTAGTTATTAATACAATTCTAGCCAATGATTCTTTGATTCATCTGAACAGGTACATATGGTATTATATAGCGTCAGTTAGTTAAACGTTTGTCTTAGTATATAGTATATATTTTACCTTTCTATGCATATAAAGCACTTAAGGAACATATGTATTTCAATAATTAAACCACTGCGTTGCTTAGTAATGTAGCTTTCATCGGGGCAGAGCCTTTCACATGCTCCATTAAAACTGTTCCGATCGTTGACTGACTGTAGCCAAACGCTTTTCCAGTGACCGATGGTGTTTCACCTCTTTTCGATCGCTTTATTGCTTCTAACTTATTTTCAATCGTGATCGTGATTATTTTTGTGAACAGAAACATTGCGGATTCAGAGCTGCGCCAGGTCCTAAAGTCCACCGCACCGAGACAGGTTAAATAAAGTCTGGGGTTCTGCTGGGTCCTAAAGACCATTGCACTGAGACAGGTTAAATAAGGGACTTGAGCATCCGTGATTTTTGGTATCCGTTGGGGGTCCCGGAACCATTCCCCCACGGATAAGGAGGGCCGATTGTACAATCAAGTTTCATGTTGAGACCCTTCAGCAGGACTGGCGAAAAAAAATGAGTAGAGTTAAAAGGTGGGGGAGGAGAAAGAAACACTAGGTGAAACCGGGAGGGGAAAAGAGATGAAATAAAGAGCAGGGAAGTTGATTGGTGAAAGAGATACAGGGCTGGAGAAGTGGGGAGTCTGATAGAAGAGGATAGAAGGCCATGGAGAAAAGAAAAGGGGGGAGGAGCACCAGAGGAAGGCAATGGGCAGGTAAGGTGAGAAAGGGAAATGGGGATGAGGAATGATGATGCGTGGAAGGGGGCCTTTACCGGAGTTCAAGAAATCAATGTTCATGCCATCAGGTTGGAGGCTAGTCAGACAGAATATAAGGTATTGTGGCTACTGGCGGATGGAGCGTAGGTACTTGGTGAAGCAGTCTCCCAATCTATGTCAGTTCTCACTGATATACAGTAGGGCACGCTGGGAGCACTGGACACAGTATATGACCCCAACAGACTCACAGGTGAAGTATTGCCTCACTTGGAAGGACTGTTTGAGGCCCTGGAATGGTAGTGAGGGAGGAGGTGTAGATAGATAGATAGATAGATACTTTATTCATCCCCATGGGGAAATTCAACTTTTTTCCAATGTCCCATACACTTGTTGTAGCAAAACCTATTACATACAATACTTAACTCAGTAAAGAATATGATATGCATCTAAATCACTATCTCAAAAAGCATTAATAATAGCTTTTAAAAAAAGTTCTTAAGTCCTGGCGGTAGAATTGTAAAGCCTAATGGCATTGGGGAGTATTGACCTCTTCATCCTGTCTGAGGAGCATTGCATAGATAGTAACCTGTCGCTGAAACTGCTTCTCTGTCTCTGGATGGTGCTATGTAGAGGATGTTCAGAGTTATCCATAATTGACCGTAGCTTACTCAGCGCCCTTCGCTCAGCTACCAATGTTAAACTCTCCAGTACTTTGCCCACGACAGAGCCCGCCTTCCTTACCAGCTTATTAAGACGTGAGGCGTCCCTCTTCTTAATGCTTCCTCCCCAACACGCCACCACAAAGAAGAGGGCGCTCTCCACAACTGACCTGTAGAACATCTTCAGCATCTCACTACAGACATTGAATGACGCCAACCTTCTTAGGAAGTACAGTCGACTCTGTGCCTTCCTGCACAAGGCATCTGTGTTGGCAGTCCAGTCTAGCTTCTCGTCTAACTGTACTCCCAGATACTTGTAGGTCTTAACCTGCTCCACACATTCTCCATTAATGATCACTGGCTCCATATGAGGCCTAGATCTCCTAAAGTCCACCACCATCTCCTTGGTCTTGGTGATATTGAGACGCAGGTAGTTTGAGTTGCACCATATCACAAAGTCCTGTATCAGTTTCCTGTACTCCTCCTCCTGTCCATTCCTGACACACCCCACTATGTAGGGACAGGTGTAGCACTTACTCCGCTTGCAAGTGCCAGGAGGAACTCCCTCCTGGCACATATCCTTGTAAACAGATCTCCTAGTAGCTACCCATTTTAATTCCACTTCCCACTACCCATTCCAATATGTCTATCCCTGGTCTCTTCTACTGTTGCAATGAGGTCACACTCAGGTTGGAGGAACAACACCTTTGTATTCCGTCTGGGTAGCCTCCAGCTTGTAATGGCCCCCCCCCAACCCCTTCACCATTCTCTGTCCTCTTTTCCTTCTCATTGCCTACCCATCACCTCCCTCTGGTGCTTCTCTTCCCTTTTCTTTCTTCCATGGCCTTCTGTCCTCCCCTATTGGATTTCTCCTTCTCCAGCCCTGTACCTCTTTCACCAATCAACTTCCCAGCTCTTTCCCCTTCCCGGTTTCACCTGTCACCTTGTTTTTCTCCATCCTCCTACCCTCCTTTTAACTCTACTCCTCACCTTTTTTCTCCAGTGCTGCTGAAGGGTTTCGGCCCGAAACATAGACTCTATTCTTCCATAGATGCTGCCTGACCTGCTGAGTTCCTCCAGCATTTTGTGTGTGTTGCTCAGTTTTCCAGCATCTGCAGATTTTCTTTTGTTTGTAGCACCGAAGCATCCTTTTTTTTTAGAAATGCCTAACAATTGCTTTGTTATTTCCATTGTACTGAGCAACTCACGTGTAAAGAACTGCATTGGTTTCTTTTTATTCTGTGGTTTCTCACATCTTAAGTGTTTCTTTGCTTGTATTCTGATAAAGAAATAACTTTATTCCTTTTATCTTCTTTGGCCATGTTATTTTATTGAGTTTAGACTTGTGATGCTTCAAGATCTCGAGGGAAGGAACTGAGCAAGTGCAAGAATTCGGAGACTACACTACTGTCTTTAGAGATCTTTCTGATAAACCCTTGCTAGGTGTGTCTGCCTGTTAGTCTTTGAACTTCTGTTGCAACCCTTCCCTCTTGTTTTCTTTTGGGTAATGTTTTTATTATGGAAGATTACTGCCTAATGGAACCCACTTCTTCTCATCTCCACCAATAGTCTCCAACACCCTCCTGCTGTTACAGCATTCCTTTGTAGCTGAAGGATGCTTGCAATGCATGCTTCTTTTAACAGCTGGCTGCAGAGATCACAGCTACTAAGCTAAATGCTGTCAATTGTAAAATCTCAGTAGGAAACCTCAAGGTGGAAGTAACAGTATTCAGATGGAAATTTTACAATATTGTTATGTTAAACTCACAAATGAAAATTTTTATCTTCAGATTTCTTGGGCAATATTAAGATGACATATTATGCTATTTTAATTCCATGGAAAGTTGAAGTTATCTCTAGAACAGCATTTCACGGGTAGTATTTTTAAAATTTTGAATGCAAATAATCAGGTATACGGTCCAATCTATATCTGATGTATCTTTTGCCAGGTGATTCTTTTTTGAATTTGAGTCCCTTTTTGGATGTTGAATCATGTGCAATATAGTATTTCTTTATACCTCATTTCAGTGACCCTTGTTAAGTAATTTCTGGTATTGTTACTGAAATCAAGTTTAAGTTCAATTTATTGTCATTCAACTGTACACATGAAACAACATTCCTTTGGATCAGGGTGCACAGCACAGGACATAAAACTCACACACATAAGTAATATCAAGTGTTATGAATGTACCACAGCTCTGAGGGGCCGAAGGGTGCGGGGTAGCCCCCTCCTTTGTGAGAATCGCAAGATCACTATTGAGTCAATTCAGGAGACCCAGGAAATGAGAGAAAGACATGCAGAATCAACAAGGCGTTGGAATGTGCCTTGGCCTCCGAGAGGCGGACCCATTGATGCCGGCTATTGTCTCTTGGAGACGAACTTGTGTATTGCATCCTGGACGATGCATCGACGCCCCAGGCAATGAACCGAGGGGGAGGTTGGTGGAGGGATTGCATCATCTCAACCTGATTGACATCTGAGACCCTGTGAATCTGTGGGAACAGCCCCTCAGACGCACCAGAAGAAATGCTAGCGATCCCGTAATAGCGAAAGCCGGTGGAAGGCCACGTGCGTCCGCTTCCGTTTGCCCGGAATCGGTGACCTTTGCCACGGAAAAACGGTTTTTAGCTAACAACAGGGAACTCAACTCTCAACGACTCTTGAAGGATTGACATCATAAACGGAATGGGTAAGTTTTAACCCGTCTCTCTCTCTCTCCAACAATTGCCACACAGGGTCCCCAACGGCTGCAGCCTGTATGAACTGAACGAACTATATATTTCCATCGGACAATTCATTATCCCCTAGACAACGATACAGCTTATTTCTTATTGATTATTATTATACCCGCGCTTTTAGATTTAGTATTGACGACGTATATTATCTGTGTGTTTGCATTGATATTATTTTTGTGTATTTCTATCAATAAATACTGTTAAAAATAGTACCATCAGATTTCAACGGACCCCTCTATCTTTGCTGGTAAGTGACCCAGTTATGGGGTACGTAACACAAGAAACAAAAGTTTTCCAGCTGAGGAAGGAAGCCCATGCAGTGCAAACTCCACTCGGACAGCACTCAAGGTTAGGATTGAACTCCTGGTCTCCAGAACTGTGATTCAGCAGCTGTACTTGCTGCGCCATTGTGCCATTCACATTACACTGTGATCACAGAATATAAAAGTGAATTGCCTATTTCTTTCACTTGCATGATCCTGATGGGTGTTACAATTTCTGTCTCTAGTGTGCACTGGAACTAGACAGCTTTGAAGTTGGTTCCTGGTATTGCAAGTTAACTAGTTCTTTGGTAAAATTGTTTGTGTAATTATAATTTTAAAGACAATATAAGACTTTGTTCTGAACTTCAGTTAACTTTGTCAAAGTTTACTGCCCAGGCTTAAACTAATTTTAGTGGTCACCTGAGGTTATCACACCATCTCATCTGCATTACAGAACAAGGTTGAAGGGAAATTTGCTTTCCATTGAAGTTTTGGGATAAGCTTCATAGTGGGAACTTACTTTGCATTTTCCTCCCTCTTTCTGTGACCTTTCCACTGGTAGATATAACACCTGGGCTGGTTATTCTTTGTTAGTAGCAGATGTCATCCTAAGACTCCAGCCTAGACTTGACCCTCTTTGGTCTTGATACTTCTTTACTTGATTATTTTCCTTGATGCTTTTATGAGGAACTATTATGAGCAAAATTATCACAGTATTTCTTGTCGATCAGCAGCAGCGAATATCGGCATTGTAAGTGAACTCTTTAGGATATTTGAAGGATGTTTAGGTGCTATGAAAGTGCTGTTGTTTAGCTATATATTGATTTGTTTTCATGAAGTAATAATTTGCAAAGTGCTGCAAGATAAAGGAGGTGTAGAGAAATGTTAGGTTCTGTAATCTCATAAACTAAACACTTTTTTAAGAAAACCTTTGGAACATCCCTCTATAAGCATAAGCAATAAACTTTAATTTATAAAAAGAAACGTGTAAGTCTCTTGAAATTATATTACTTGTGATAAAATATTGTGATACTTCAGATTTATATCCAATCAAATAACACCCATTAATCCCAACTCTAGGCACCATAGTAGCGTGACGCAATTACAGTTTGAGGCATTGGAGTTTGGAGCTCAGGAGTGCTCCAGTTTCCTCCCATTGTCCAAAGACCTACCGATTAGTAGGTGTAGTGTTCTCGCTCAGGGGTAAGAGAACGCTGAACTAAACACCGAGGTAAACCGTAGTCAATGAAGACAGGATCGCAGTAAGATTAACCATTTACTGTTCACTCTTCCACATTAACGTATGGTGAAAACTGTTGATAAAACAATACAAAATGTATACAGTATTTGTTTCCTTCTTGATATCACATTTACATCGTAAATACTTGCAAAAGTAAAACTACAACAACTAGATTACATTAAAGTGCAACATACAGTCAGAATCTACCTACGCCATTGACTGCTTCAAATACACTTCAACACAAACTATCCGCAACTCTTTAACTGACGAAAACATAAACCTTATCAACCGTCATTACTTTTAACAGAATCAGCGTTAACATTTTTAATTCAACACATGGATTATCTCATGAACTTACGGCGTTGCTTCTCTGATGTTTCTAGTGCGTAGAAAGAAAACTTTTCTTGCGCAGATCCTGCACATGTGAGCCCCCTCCTTCCCGTTTCTCCAAACCGGTATTTTCCCACAAGACGCGGCGAAACCGGGTGTGACGTCATCGCATGCCGCGATATATCACAGACAACGAATTTACTTTAAACAATCCTAACTTTAACTAAAAAATGCTAATAAACGAATTACTAAAGCGAAAATATTATAAACTAAACAAATGCCATAAAGGCAACACAGTAGGTTATTGTTTTGTAATTAGGCTAGGGTTAAATCAGATGTTGCTGGTAGCACAGTTCAAAGGATTGGAAGGGCCTATTCTCTGCTCTATTTTTAAATAGATAAATGTGAAGTAGCTCAACACAAGTTGAAAACATAAGAAACAAGAGCAGGAATAAGCCGCCTTGTCTTTTGAGCCTACACAGCCATTTAATAAGATTGTATCTGATTGCCTGTGGACTCATCTCCACCTACCTGCCTTTACCCCATTACCCATTGTACCATATAGCCTACAGTATAATAAGGGACTACTTTATGCTTTAGTAACACGTCGTTGAATGTGCTGTTAGGTGCGTACTGATCTGTACGTGTGTGTCGAGTTCGTATTCTGCCAGTAAAGAACCATGAAACTCAGCTTCCGTCTCCAACGTTTTTATTAATAGCATTGTTGTGTAACCAGGCCACATACACAACAAATTGCCGATGAGGTTAATAAACCTATATCGTATTGGAACGCCGTGTTTTAATTGATAACGACATTCAGAGGAAGAGTGTAAGGAATGAGCCAAGGAGCGGGAGAAGGAGGCAGAGCGAGGCTGCGAGTCTGAAAGGTAGTGGGAGCACAGCCAGGGTCGGGAACTTCAGGAGACCAAGAGACACAGTCGGAGCTGCAGCACGTCCAGGCGAGCCCACAGCCGGCGCTGACCCCCAGGGGCTGAGGGTTAGTGTGTGACATGCACTGTGAAACCACACAGAAGAAGCTCCTGGGTGAAAAAGACCTTACATTCGAGAAGGTGCTGAACATTGCAATATCAATGGAAAACAGCAGCACGGGGTGCTTCGGAGATACAACAAAAATCTTTGGAATATACTATGAATAAAATGTCACTGAACAGAAATGAAGGAAAGAAATGTTACCGTTGTAGGAACATGTCACATGATCCTGATGACTGTTGATTTAAAGACAAAGAATGCAGAAAATGTAGCAAACAGGGCCACACTGGCAGAGTATGCAAAGCTAGTAAACAGCAGAAAAAGGACAAAATACAGAGAAACAAGAAACCCCAGAAAGGAAAACACAATAATGTACACAAAATGGAAGAAAGCCGTTCTGATGAAAACGACTTAGACAAAAGTGAATTGTCTCCAACTTCACAGCGTGAAAGAGACAGATGATCAAAGAGTAATAAACATCACTCCACAAGTGGCAGGTGTGAGGCTGAAAATGGAGTTGGACGCAGGCTCAGCTTTAACAGCGATCTCTGTACCCGACTACAAACAACTTTTTTCTCACCTCTGAAACGAACTGAACTACAGCTAAAGACTTAGACAGGACAGAAAGTGTGTCCAAAAGGTAAAATTAAAGTGACTGTGACCTATGGAGACAAAACACAGCAGCTGAACCTCTGTGTACTGAAAAATGGAGGACCACCTTTGCTGGGATGTGAATGGCTCAGGAAAATCCAGCTGGATTGGCACACCATAAAGGCACTAGATGTGTCAACAAGTAAGGCAGCTCAGCGGGGAAGATGTCTGCAGCTCTCCTCTCACCCATTGTCGACTATTACGATGACGAGGAGGAACTAGACAGCGTCGACGATGAGAACGAACGCTATATCCGTGGCAGCGACTCGGATGAAGATACAGAGGATGTAAGGGAGACAGATATTGCCAATAAGCAGGATGATGAAGACTACCTGGAAGTAAAAGAGCAGATGTACCAGGAGAAATTGACATCTCTCAAAAGACAGCTGCAGTAGTTACAGGAAGGCACTTTGCAGGAGTATCAGAAAAGGATGAAGAAACTAGATCAATACAAGGAAAGAATACGAAATGCAGAGCTTTTTCTGCAACTGGAGACAGAACAAGTGGAAAGGAATTTATATTAAAGGGAAGAAAGCAGCAGTGAAGGAATTTGAAGATAAATGGATTGATTTAGATGAAAAGAAAAAAATGATTAAGAATGAGAGGCTAACAGTGGAACTCACGGGAGATTTTATGGAGGTAAAGCCAATAATGACTAGGAAACCAAGGAGGAAACCTAATGACCCTGTTCCAATGACAGACAAAAGACAAAAACCTGCACCTGTGCAGTTAAATTACTTGTTAACAGATGAACGGATGATGGAAGATCTGCGAACTTTCAATAAGCTTAAATCTCCGAAAAAGACCAGCATCTCCGTCTTCTCCTGTGCATCTTCCCAGCACTCCTGCTGAATCACCAGCACAAAGATACAAAGCATGAATAGAAGATGGAAAGTTATATTATGATAAGAGATGGTATCATAAAGGTCAGGCTACCTATTTGGAATCTAAGGAGAATATGAAGATTGGCTTTGTAACCGCTCAGTTGGATCAAATGAGATATGAATAAGGAAGACAAGTGATAGCACAAAGATGCATATATATCTAGGACAGCTGCACAGAGGAGTCTTCATTATATGGAGGCGATCTGCTGCCTAGAACTCTTAGCAAGTTGGAGGCGCACATCTCCTTAACTCCCTATGCTCAGAGGTAAACTTTTCAAGACTTTTATATGGAAATCTGTATTAAAACAAACAAGTTTATTGACAGACGTTATCCCGAGAGGCAGAGAAGCCTCCCCCCCCCCGCGAGACTTGAGATATAAATGGGTCTTGGACCAAAAGTTTAAAAAAGGCTTGTTAGATTTGATATTATGTTACTTTGTTATAATTTGATATTAAGTTATTAAGTAAACAAATGGTAGGTGTTTGCATGTTGTAAACATACTTGTTTAGCATAGTGCCCCAGTAAAAAAAACAGTTAATACACTATTAAAATAAAAGGGGAGGAGGCCACATACACAACACCCATAAATTGCTCTATTATGTAAAAAACTGTCTAACTGTGCCTTAAGTATATTTGACAATTCTGGAAAAAGCAGTTCCTCCTCCTATCGATACCTCCTCATACCTACTCTCCTGAAACTTGTGGCCATCTCCCTCAGCCCTAGTCTCACCTACCAGTGGAAATAGCTTTTCTGCCTCTATCTTAACTATCCCTTTCATAATTTTATATGTTTCTATGAGATCCTCTTATCCTTTTGATTTCCAGCAGGTATAGTCTCTAATTCAATCTCTTATAGACTAGCCCCTCATTGCTGAATCAATATGGTGAGCCACCTCTGCACCACCTTGAAAGCCAAAATATCCTTTCTCAAGAAAGAGACCACAACTGCATGTAGTACTCCAGGTACTGCCTCCCCAGTACTCTGTACATTTGCAGCAATTACCTCCCTGATTTTACGTTCAACCTCTTCAGCAATGAAGGCCTTTGTTCCATTTACCTTCTTGATAATCTGTTGCACCTGCAAACCAAACCTGTGATTCATGCACTAGCACTCCCAAGTGCATCTGCACAGTAACATGCTGCAGTCTTTCACTATTTAAATAATATGGTCTTCTATTTTTCCTTCCAAAGTGGATCGTTTACCAACGTTGTACTCCATCTCCTAGATGCATACCACTCATTTAACCTAAGTATATTTCTCAGTGGACTCTTGCATTCTCAGCAGAATCAGCAGCAGGCTTAGATACACTACACTTGGTCCCCTCTTCCAGATGGTTATTGTATATTGTGAACAGTTGTTAGCCTAGCACCGACCTCTGAGGCATCACTGATTGCCAACCATAGAAACACCCATTAACCCCAACTCTCTGCCTTATACTGGTTAACCAATCCTTTATTCATTGAGATACATTACTCCCAACTCCATGCATCTTTAACTTATGGATGCATATTAGATCAGGCTTTTCGAATACTTGATGTCAAATAAATCTAAAACTATTAGAGCTGTTTTCCAGACAACTCTTAGCCTTAAATGTTTTTTTTTGTGTAGGATGCTGCTTTGAGTGTATCTAGTCTTGATTTAAAAGTTTTCTACTATTGTCTTTCACTGTTTACTATTTCTCTAACAAGTAAATATGTTTGTGCTTAGCTCAAGCAATCTATTCTGTTATGATTGCTAGTTGCCTTTTTTTAAATCTGTGCTATTGTAGCGGTGTGCTACACGCAGCGCTAAAATAATGACACGGAGTCGGTAAACTGCAATTAAAGAAGATTTTATTCGAACTTCACAGCCTTGTTTTAAAGCCTCCCTCATCCCGCCCTCCCCGGGCGCGGATGCTGGAGGGGGCACGTACTCACAAAACCCCCGCAGGCTTTTCCCTTTGTTGGTGAAGCAGACCTGGCCTTTGTGCCGGCGCGCTGGCTATTTGTGAGCCGGTTCGAGTGCGCTAGGAAGTGGGTCGCCACACTATTATCTTTAAGTAATGGTCTTATTTCTTTTCATTTGTTGTACATGACAGTAGTTAGTTGCTAGCCCTCTTCCTAATTTTCATGTTTCAGAATCCATGTCTATAAGCAAACACAAGACAAGATCTTTACAAATTGTCTGAAATTCTTCTATTCCTTTCTGAACACTGTGTACATCGTTCTGTCAACAGTTCAGGTTTGTTTCTTTAATTGTCTCCTATAGGCGTTACTTTATCCAGACTTTGACCTTTTAAGTCATCTGCATTTCTTCCAAAATCTCACCTGTGATTTGTTAATTTCTAGTGGTTCTGTCTTGCATCCCATCTCTTTTATGACATTTTAAAAGTATACTAGCTCTTCATGCCCAGACTAGTTCAAGTACAAACTAAGTCAGTGACGGTTTCCTCCTGTCCAATACAGGAAATGGAACTCCTCTTCCTCATATTATCCTTAAAATTAGACCAACTTTTCCATTTAACACACACAAAATGCTGGAGGAACTTCGCAGACCAGGCAGCTGAACTCCAGCATTTTATGCGCGTTGCTTGCATTTCCAGCATCTGCAGATTTTCTCGTGTTTGTGACTTTTCCATTTGCATGGCGAAATGTTTAATCTTTACATAATACTACTGGGATTAGTAGCCTTTACACCCTGCACTCTATACAAGATTGTGATTATCTGTTTTTTAGTTAATATTTTAATTAATTGAGCAGTAGTTCTGTTGACCGTAGGAACATGCAAAGTAGAAGCATGAATAGGCCTTTATGACACTCAAATCTGCTCTGCCATTTGATAACTTCTTGGTTGATCAGGCTGAGAAGAGCGTGGTAACCTGCCTCAATGACTGTTGTCCAATAGTACTTACATCCACTGTGAAGAAATGCTTGAGCGGCTGGTGATGATTCTAGCCTGAAAAGTGACTTGGTCCATTCCAATTTGCCTACTGTCGCAACAGGTCAACGGCTGATCCCATTTCATTGGTTCTTCGTTCAATTCTGGAACAGCTGGACAGCAAAGCTGCAAACATTGGTATGTTCTTCGTTGACTATAGCTTGGCATTCAATACATCCCCTTTCAAGTTCTAGGCCTCAATACTTCCTCATGCAATTGGATCCTCATTTCCTCACTTGCAGACCCCAGTCATTTCGGATTGGCAACAACATCTCCACAATCGCCCTCTGCACTGGTTCACCATAAGGTTGGGTGCTTACACCCCTGCTTTTCTGGCTTGATACTTAGGACTGGCTAACCATGCCGTATTTGAGATTACTGATGGCACCATTATTGTTGGCTAAATCAAAGGCGGTGATGAATCAGCACATGAGAAGGAGATTGCAAATCTGGCTGAGTAGTGCCAAAACAGAAACCTCTCACTTAGTGTTAGCAAGCCCAAGGACATGATTATTGACTTCAGGAGGAGGAAACTGGAGGTCCATGAGCTAGTGCTTATCTGGGGATCAAAGGTGGAGAGGGCCAGTAACTTTAAATTCCTTGGTGTTATCATTTCAGAGTATCTGTCCTGGTTCCAGCATGTAAGTGCCATTACAAAGCAAACATGGAAGCAACTGCACAGTTTGCAAAGATTTGGCATGACATCTAAAACTTTGCTAAGCTAATATAGACATGTGGTGGAGAGCATATTGACTGGTTGCATTGAGGCCTGGTATGGAAACACCAATGCCCTTGTATGGAAAAGCCTACAAAATGTAATGTATACAGCCCACTCTATCACAGGTAAAGTCCTCCCCACCATTCAGCACATCTACATGGTGTGCTGTCACAGGAAAGTCGCTCCATCATCAGAGACCTGCACCACCCAAACTGTGCTTTCTTCTTGCTGCTACCATCAGGAAGAAGGTCAGGAGCCTCAGGACCTACACCACCACATTCAGGAGTAGTTATTACCCTGCAACCATTAGGCTGTTGAACCAAAGGGGATAACTTCTCTCAACTTCACTCACCCCATCACTGAACTGTTCCCACAACCTGAGGACTCACTTTCAAGGAGTCTTCATCTCATGTGTTATCTACCTATCTACCTCCTTCCCAACTTGCCAGTTTGTTTTTTCAGTCATTGGTTGTTGTCTGAACTATTGGATGTGGGTTTTCATTGATTCTATTGTGTTCCTTGTACTTACTGTGATTGTTCCCAAGAAAATAAATCTCAGGGTTGCACATGGTGGCATATAAGGACTTTGATAATTTTACTTTGATCTTTGAACCGTAAGCTGTGATTCTGCTTATCCTGAATAACGTTCTTTCCCTTTTTTATTGAGAATCTATCTAACTCTGTCCTAAAAATACTCTGAATTAAATGCGTGACATTTCAATAGCACCCTCTAGTTTCAGATTCTCCCACAAGAGAAAACATCTTCCCACATCCACTCTATCAAGACTCTTCAGGATCCTGTATGTTTCAATCTTGTCTCTGTTATCAAGCGCCAATGGATTCACGCTTAGCTCGATCAGACTTTCTTTATTAGACACTCTTGCCACTCCAGGTATCAGTTTTGTAAATTTTCTCTGACAGCTTTCCAACACATTAACATTCTTTAAGGAAAGAAGCCAATAGTGTACTTAGTACTCTAAAAGTGGACTTGCTATTTTCCTATATGACTGAAGCATAGCTCCTTACCTTTTGAATTATTTTCTCCAAGAAATTAAGGAAACTAATATACAATACACAAAAAAACGCTACACATACTGTGGTCTGCCAGTTAGGTAGTCCATTATCCAGAATACAGTGGAAGTGCCAATCTGCTTTGAATGGAGCTTTTCCCCCCAGCAATAAGGGCTGTATGGTATTGAAGGCACTTGAGAAATCAAAAAACATGATCCTCACAGTGCTGCCCTGTTTACCAAATGGGAGTAGGCTAGATGACAGCATCATCAACTCCAATGTGCTCCTGGTAGGCAAACTACAGGGGATCAAGGGCTGATCTGATCAGGGGTCAGAGTTGAGCCAGGACCAAGGTCTTCATGATGTGTGATGTTGGGGCTACTGGACATTAGTCATTCAAGACTTTCGCTTGGCCCTTTTTGGTGCTGGGACCATGCATGATGTTTTCTACACACCCTTTCTAGGCTGAGACTCAGACTCAGATTGAAAATGCGCTGGAAAACTTCACACTATAGCTCAGCACACTCCTTCAGGACCTTGGGTTCACAGCATCCGGTCTCAATGCTTTGCTGTGTCTTGAGTTTCCCCAGAGCCCTTCTCAACTGCTCAGTGGTGAAGGTGAGTGCATGATAATTGGGAAGTAGATGTAAGATGGGGTCTGGGAGAAGTGAAGATTGGGACAATAGCAGTTGGTATGTGGATGTAGGTGTAGGACAAGGAAGGGATGTAGACAGTGGTAGCCTATGTTGTTCATCCATGTGTTGAATTGGACAGGAGAGGATGGATGAGAGGAGCTGTTGGTGCTGAGGGAGCATTGGGTGCCTTTGTACCTACTTGCACTGATGTGCTGAGGGGGTGTGAGCAGGGGTACAATTGTCAAACCTATTGAAGAATTGGTTTAACTCATTAGCTCATTCATGGCTGCATTCCAAGGCTCTACAGCTAGGCTGATTGAAGCCAGTAATGTTCTTCATGCACCTCCATACCTCCCATGTGTTACCCTGCCCAAGGTTGTTCTCCAGGTCTCTCCTGTATTCCTCTTTAGTCACATTGATCTTCTCTTTTAGCTTCCTCTCACATGTTTCAGTTCTTCTCGGTCTTTTATCTAAAGGCTCTCCTTTTGTGGATGAGAGGAGTCTTCAGATCATTGATGACCCATGGTTTGTTGTTAGGGAAGCAGTGAACAGTCCCTGATGGTATTACAGTGCCTACACAGAAGTCGATGCAGCCAGTGATGCCCATATGGTTCACAAAGCACAATCCGGTCAGTAGCCTCAAAGCAGTCCTTCAGCCCTCTGGAGACCATTTCTTTACTATCTTAATGGTAGCTAGCTGTTGCTGTACTTTGGGCTTGTACGACGGCATGAGGTGAACCAGGTTGTGTTCTGATCTTTCAATTGGGGGACAAGCTGTTTAGTTGTATGCAACTTTAACATTTACATACAAGAGATCCAGTGTTTTATTTTCTCATGCAATACACTTTACAAACTGGAGATAAGTAGGGTTGTTGAGAGAGAAACACGGCTGAAGTCTCCTGATACTGCAATGAACGCATTGGGGTGTTCAGTCTGGAGTCTTGTGATGAGAATGTTTTATGACGTCACATGCAGCATCGGGACTGCATTGGGAAGGCAGAATATAGACAACGAACAATATGGTGTGGCTGAACTCATGTGGTAGATAAAACAGACACAAGCTCACAGCAAGCAGTTCGATGTCGTTCTTTTACAGAAATGTGACCAGAATTACACCATCTGTTGTTCACAAGCACAGCAAGCTCACCTCCCTTCCACTTACTGCACTATAGATTAACTCTGCTTGTATCATTGTAAACCTATTCACAGTAGCATTGGATTCCGGGATTTGCTCATATAACCGTGTCTCGGTGAAACGCATAACACTGCATTCCAGATATTCATTCTATTATTCATAATATTATTGGATGTTAGGAAAATTTTGTTTTAGTAACTTTTTTCTTCTTCCCAGAAGTTTTTTATTTCATTTTAGATACTTATATATTTTATTCTATCAGTATTATAGAATCAGTTGTAATTGGGGTTTTGAAACTATTTTAAGGCCTTTTAAGTGCTGAAGCCATTTTAGATATTGTGAAAGTAAAAGTAGTTGTATATTTTAATTATTGCTTAGGAAAGGGATAACAGATTTGGAAATTAAAGCTTTGAATTGAGTGAAAGCAATTATATTATCATAATAAAAGATCTGGCAAATGTAGACCTTTTGCAATATTGACTAAGGAACTGATTACTGTGCTAATTAGGGAAGGTGTTCTACAAGGCTTTCCAGATAAGGCCATATGAGTAGTGTTTAGGAATAAAAAGTAGGGAGTTCGAATGACAACAAATGTAAAAAGACATATAAGAATATTAGGGTTTTCGTAGTAGGAGATTTTAGCTTCTCCAGTTTTACTGGGATTGCTTTGGTATGAAAGGCAAAGGAGGAGTGAGATTTTTAAAATGTACCCAGAGGAGTTTTTTGTCCAGTTTAAGATGGTGTTGGTGAAGCTCAGTGACTACTTGCCAACGGCAAACTGAACAAACAAAACTATTAATCACACCTTCTCTGGTAAGTGATCACTGCAGTCAAAAGTCTGTAACTTTTGAACTGCCTGCATGACTTGACATTTTTGTGGCAAAGTCGCAGGATAGTTGCGGCATGGCGGGTATGGGCTGAATCGAAGAGGCTTGGCCCAGGCATGAGAGCGGGGAATGAGCAGTTGTTTGGCCATTGCTGGAGTGGACTTGGAGGCGATTCGATGCAGCAGAACCAAGCCAAAGCAGAGATGAGGCGGCGGGGCATGGCCTGAGAGTGAGGAAAAACCAGAGGTTTGATTGATTTTAAGTGTTGGGCTGCGTCGAGCCAGTAGGCCCGAGAGAGTATCAAAGTGGCAGGGTCTGAGTCCGAGAGTGAGGAATGACCTGAGGTTTGGATAATTTAAGCGCTGGGCTAGATTGAAAAGGTCACGTTGTCAGGGCTGGAGGTGAGGAACCGGCTGGTTCAGCTCACTGTTCCACGAGGTTTACTCATCTTTGTGCTGAACTGAGGCTATGGCCTGCAACTAATGGGCTCCTGAATTTGGTGCAGACTTTTATGTTTGTGGACTCATTTTCGTGAACCTCAGTTCTGAATGCTGTTTATTTGTTTGTTTGATTTACTTTCTCTGTACATTGCTCTTTGATTTTTTTAAAAAATGGGTTCTGTTAGGTTTCTTTGTTTTGTGGCTGCCTATGAGGTGACGAATCTCAAGGTTGTATGTGGTATATATGCTTCGATAACAAATGTACTTTGAACTTTTGAGTCAGTTTGCAGGTGTTCTATCTAGAGAAGGGTAAGTACCGGACTTAATCATGGGAATGTAGCTGAAAAAGTGGTTGAGACGTTATTGGGAATGCATTTTGGTGATAGTGTCCATAACTCTTTTAAAGTTTCAAGATAGTTATGTAAAGCATCAAGGTTGGCCTGAAAACTAACCTTAATTGACTGTTTACGATATCGGAGGATGGTGGGTTGGAGATGCGTCCCTACCAAAGGAGGTGTAAGATGCTCCTTTCCTCCGCTAGCCTGCCGGAGACCCTTGTGCAAGATGTAGCATCAGCTTAATCCCCCAATTAGGGTCACATGGAGCCATGGGAGCAGGTGGTGGATGGTCATATGAGCAGCTGGTACATATCATGGCTGGGCTCACCTGACTGTAAAGACACTGCAAGAAGACAACAACGGCAAACCATTTCTGAAGAAAAATTTGCCAAGAATAACCATAGTCATGGAAAAACCCATGATCGCCCTCGTCAAATGACACAGCACAAAAACGAATGAATAAGCAATATCTGAAATCAGCACCTAGGAAGGGTAGACTGGAAGTAGCTACAGTAAATGCAGATAGTACTTGCAAGTAATTCAGAAGTTAAATAATGATAATTCAGGATCAATGTGTTCCTGTGAAGGTACAGAGAAAACGTTAAGGAATCCTGGATGGCAAAGAATATTGAGGGCTACAAGAAGGAAAGTAAAGAAACAAATGGTAGAAAGAGAAAAATGAAAGCAGTGGAGGCCCTTGAGGAGTGCATTAAGTATGGGGCATATTTAAAGAAGAATTTAGAAGGGCAAATAGTTAGAGTATGAAATACCACTGGCAGATAATGTTAAACCATTTTATAAACGTACTAAGGTCAAGCTGGTACGCAGGAAAGTAATAGGGACCATTAGGGACTAAAGAGGACATGAGTGAGGTCTTAAAATTAATACTTATTCCTTTAGGTAGCACAGTAGTTTAGCAGTTACTGCAACACTTTACAGCACCAGCAATCAGTGATTGAGGTTCAATTCTCACTGCTGTCTGTAAGGAGTTTGTACGCTCTCCCCATGATTGTGAGTTTTACTCCAGGTACTCTGGTTTCCTCCCACATTACAAAGACATACAGTTGGGCTTAGTAAGTTATGGACATGCTATTTTGGCACCAGCAGCTTGATGACATTCGTGGGCTGTACCCAGCATCTCCTCAGACTGTTGGCTGTTGATGAAAATTACATATTTCACGGTATGCTTTCATGTTTTGATATATATGTGACAAATGGAACTAATCTTGATTTAAAAGAAATTATTCCTTATAAAGAAGGATTTTGCATCTAGAAAATGCAGGGAGGTGGGTAGTTAAATTCTAGAACATTTTTAGGAGCGGGGTAATTAGATGTCTTGATGGCCTTAAAATCTTTGTTAGCTATTTATGGTCATAAAGTTGGTGATAGAATGAGTAAAGGCATAGACTATTTTCTGAATGGGGAGAAAATTCAGAAATCAGAGGTACAAAGGGACTTGGGAGTCCTTATGCAAGATTCCCTAAAGGTTAACTTGCAAGTTGAGTCATTGGTAAGGAAGTCAAATGCAATGTTAGCATTCCTTTCGAGAGAACTAGAATATGAGGATGTCATACTGAGGTTTTGTAAGGCATTGGTCAGATTGCACTTGGAGTATTGTGAGCAGTTTTAGGCCCCTTATCTAAGAAAGGACGTGCTGGCAGCTGGCATTGGAGAAGGTCTAGAGAAGATTCATGAATGATTCCGGAAATGAAAGGTTAATGTGTTACCTCTGGGCCTGTTCTCACTGGAGCCTTTGATATCATTGGAACCTATTGAATATTGAATATTGAATGGCCTAGATTGAGTAGCATGTTGCCTAGTGGGGGAGTCTAGGACCACAGGGTACAGACTCAGAATAGAGGGAAGTCCATTTAGAACACAGGAGAAATTTCTTTAGCCATAGGGTTAAATCAGCTCTGGAGTTCATTGCCAGAGACAGCTGTGGAGGCCAAGTCATTGAGGTATATTTAAAATGGAAGCTGATAAGTTCTTGGTTACTAACAGTGTTAAAGATTATGGAGAAACAGTAGGAGAATGGGGTTGAGGGAGCTAATAAATTAGCCATGCTGTAATGCCGATGCAGAATGGCGGAACTTACTTGATGGACTGAAGTGCCAGATGGCTGGAAGGTAACAAATATGGTACTTTGATTAAAGAAGGGGACTAACGATAAGACATTAATTGCAGACCAGAGAGTCTAACATTTGTGATAGGAGTGTTATTAGAAAAAGTTGAGGAGTACTTGGAAAGGCAGGGATTAATTAAAGATATCATCATGGGTTTGTTATGGAGCTATCATGTCTGGCCAATTTCTTTGAATTTTTTGAATAACAAAATGCATTACTTGGGGCTTTGCAATTAATATGGTCTGCACTGATTTCAGAAAGGCTGAGATAATGTCCTACTATGGAAACTAGTCCAAAAGGTTATGTCTGATTGGATCAGAGGCAATTGGATCTAAAAATGATTTAATAATTGGAGGCAGATAGTGATTGTGGAAGGTTTCTTTGTGATAACATGCCATTGACATGGTATTGTACAAGTTTTGCTTCAGGGATTTTTACTGTTGTGTACACTCAGTAGCCACTATTGGGTACACATGTACACCTGCTCATTAATGCAGATATACAGAAGACACTTCTGTATGCAGACGACTCAGCCCTGGTTGCTACTGATGTTAATGTGATTCAAGAAATTGTAGACCGCTTCTCATTTGCTGCCACTCTTTTTGGCCTAAGGATCAATGTCTCCAAAACAGAACTTATGTGTCAGCCTCCTCCTCTCTGTTGTCCCAGTGAGATCCAACCACCAGTCATATCAGTCAATGCGGTAGCGCTGAAATGTTCTGACTCTTTCACATACTTAGGAAGCACTGTGATCAACACCAACTCATCAGATCTGGAAGTTGAGAGGAGAATTCAATCAGCTACAAAAGTCTTTGGTGCTTTGCAGAAGCGACTTTGGTCTCGCCAGGACATTAAAATGGCAAACAAGGTCAAAGTGTATAACACAGCTGTTTTACCATCTCTGCTTTATTCAGCTGAAACAATGACATTGTATTGGAAGCACATCAAGAAATTGACCAATACACAACTCAGGCATTTATTGCCAAATATTACACATCAAATGCCAAGAGAGGGTACCAAATGTGGAGGTGCTCAAACATGCTGGGACAATCAGCATAGAATCGCTCATCACAGCTTCTCAGCTGTGTTGTACTGATCATGTTACAAGAATGAGTGATGGTCGTTTACCCAAAGCTGTTTTCTATGGTGAGCTATATGAAGGAAAGAGGAAGCATGGTGGTCAGAAGCTGCGTTACAAAGATGTGCTCAAGCGCCATATGAAGAACACTGACATGAATGTCAACACCTGGGAGAAAGATGCTTTGGACCGAAGAAGTTGGCGCTGCATTGTCAAGAAGTCAATCCCAGCTATCGAGAAGAAAAGGCAGAAGAAATATGAAGCAGGTCATGAACGCAGATATTCAGTGCTAGACCAGTCAAATCACAAATGCAACCAGTGTGGGAGACAGTGCTAATCCAATGCTGGTCTTGTGGCCCATAAACGTGCCTGCAGAGACTAAACTCTCAGTACAGTCGACATTGAAATTGATGGACAGCCGAAGAAGAATGCAGATATCTAATCAGCCAAATGTGGCAGCAATTTAATGCATAAGAGCGTGCAGACATGGTCAAAAGGCTCACTTGTTGTTTAGACCAAAAATTCTGAATGGGGAAGATATATGACCTAAGATGACTTGAATGTGGAATTATTGTCAGTGCCATACGGGGTGGTTTGAGTATTTCAGAAATTGCTGATCTCCTGGGAATTTCACACATAGTGGTCTCTAGAGTTTACAGGGAATAATACGAAAAATAAAAATAATCCAGTGTGTGTCAGTTCTGTTCACAAAAACACCTTGTTATGAGAAGTCAGTAGAGAACCGCTAGACTGGTTCAAGCTGACAGGAAGGTGATAGTAACTGAAATAACTATATGTTGCAACATTGGTGTGCAGAACATACATAAGAACATAAGAAATAGGAGCAGGAGTGGGCCATCTGGCCCGTTGAACCTACTCTGCCATTCAGTAAGATTGTGACTGATCTGGCCATGGACTCATCTCCACCTACCTGCCTTTCCCCAAAATCCTTAATTCTCCTACTATACAAAAATCTATCCAACTTTTTCTTAAATATATTTACTGAGGTAGCCTTCGCTGCCTCATTGCGCAGAAAATTCCACAGATTCACCACCCTCTAGGAGGATCTCAGTGCATGACACATCAAACCTTGAAGTGGATGGGCTACAGCAGCAAAAAATCATACAGGATTGCAGTCCTGTGCCTAATAAAGTGGCCACTAAGTGTATATTAACAATTTGGATATGAGAGTATTAGGTTTGATTAGTAAACATTAATGACATGAAAATATGGTGTGTCTGATATCGTGAAAGATGGTCTTTGGGTAAAGAATGACACTGGTCAGTAAATGAAAATCAAAAGATATCAGAAACTGAAACAAAAACAGCAAATACTAGAAAAACTCAGACCATCATGCCTGCCTATACTAATACTATTTGCTTGGATTAATTCCATTTCCTTCTATACTGAATCCAGTATCTGTTGAGATGCTCCTTAAATATTGTTTCTATTCCTACCTCTACCACCTCTTCCGGCAACTCATTCCACATACTAACTATTTTTTGTGTGCGAAGCTTTACCCCTCTGATCACTTTAAACTTCCTTCTTTTAACCTTAAATTTGTGCCTCTCTAGTTTTAGATGCCCTAGCTTGGGGAAAAAAGGATACTGGTTACCTATGCTGAGGATGTTCTACGAGTCTGTGGTGGCCAGTGCTATCATGTTTGCTGTTGTGTGCTGGGGCAGCTGGCTGAGGGTAGCAGACACCAACAGAATCAACAAACTCATAAGGCCAGTGATGTTGTGGGGGTGGAACTGGACTCTCTGACGGTCGTGTCTGAAAAGAGGATGCTGTCCAAGTTGCATGCCATCTTGGACAATGTCTCCCATCCACTCCATAATGTACTGGTTAGGCACAGGAGTCCATTCAGCCAGAGACTCATTCCACCGAGATGCAACACTGAGCGTCGTAGGAAGTCATTCCTGCCTGCGGCCATCAAACTTTACAACTCCTCCCTCAGAATGTCAGACACCTTGAGCCAATAGGCTGGTCCTGTACTAATTTCCACTTGGCATAATTTACTTATTATTATTTAATTATTTATGGTTTTATATTGCTATAATTCTACACTATTCTTGGTTGGTGCGACTGTAACAAAACCCAATTTCTCTCGGGATCAATAAAGTATGTCTGTCTGTTTGCCTATCCTCTCTCTGCTTTTCATAAATATATATACCCTTATCATATCACTTCACAGTTTCTTTTTCTCCAAGGAATTTGACTTGCTAATGGTAAAGCTAAGCCATGATTAAATGGCAGACCATACTCGATGGGCCAAATGGCCTAATTCTGCTCCTATCTATTGTGGTCTTATGGTAATAATAGGAAAAACAACTTGAATTACAGTAAACACGAGGAAATCTACCGTCTGGGTAGCCTCCAACCTGATGGCAAGAACATTGACTTCTCTAACTTCTGTTAATGCCCCTCCTCTCCTTACCCCATCCTTGATATATTTAGGTTTTTTTTCTCTCTGCCCATCACTCTGCCTGTTCTCCATCTCCCTCTGGTGCTCCCCTCCCCCTTTCTTTCTCCCTAGGCCTCCTGTCCCATGATCCTTTCCCTTCTCCAGCTCTGTATCACTTTTGCCAATCACCTTTCCAGCTCTCAGCTTCACCCCACCCACTCCGGTCTTCTATCATTTTGCATTTCCCCCTCCCCCTCCTACTTTCAAATCTCTTACTATCTTTCCTTTCAGTTAGTCCTGACGAAGGGTCTTGGTCCGAAATGTCGACAGTGCTTCTCCCTGTAGATGCTGTCTGGCCTGCTGCGTTCCACCAGCATTTTGTGTGTGTTGCATGAATTACACTAAATGTCTAGTTGCAAGGAAGTTTGTGAACCCTTTGCAATTAATTGGTTTTCTGTATTAACTACTCATAATACATGGTTTAATCTTCATCTAAGTCACAATAAAAGACAAACACATTTGCCTAAACTAATAACACACCAACAATTGTACTTTTCATTTGTTCATTGAACACATTGTCTAATCATTCACAGTCCAGGCTGGAAAAAGTGTGAACCCTTGTATTTAATAACTGGTAGAACCTCCTGTAGCTGCTGATCAGACATGCAGAACAGCAAGGAGGAATTTTAGACCATGCCTCTAAAAAAAACCATTTCAGTTCACCACTATTTTTGGAATACCTTGTATGAGTAACCCTTTTCAGGTCATTCCACAGCATTTCAGTTGAGTTAAGGTCTGGATTCTGACTTGGCCATGAATTTTCTTCTTTTGAAACCATTCTGTTGTTGATTTACTCTTGCCTT
Source organism: Hemitrygon akajei (assembly GCF_048418815.1). NCBI lineage: Eukaryota > Metazoa > Chordata > Chondrichthyes > Myliobatiformes > Dasyatidae > Hemitrygon > Hemitrygon akajei. The sequence goes on from NC_133132.1 coordinate 129,405,791, forward strand.
TTGGATCATTAACTTGTTGCATCATCCACCTTCTATTAAGCTTCAGGTGATGGACTGATACCCTGACATTCTCTTGTAAAATGTCTTGACACAATTTTGTATTAATTGTTCCCTCAACGATTGCTAGCTGTCCAGGCCCTGAGGCCAAACCATGATGCTCTTTCCACCATGCTTCCCAGTTGGGATAAGGTTTTGGTATTGGTCTGCAGTGCCCTTTTTCCTTGAAACATAGTGGTGTGCATTTCTGACATAAAGTTCAACTTTTGTCTCATCTGTCCACAGAACATTGTCCCAGAAGTGTTGTGGATCATCCAGGTGGTCTTCTGCAAATTGAGACATGCAGCAATTTTTTTTCGAGAGCAGTGATTTCCTCTGTGGTGTTCTTCCATGACCATGATTCCTGTTCAGTGTTTTTCTTACAGTGCACACATGATTAGAGATTTTAGCAAGTTCTAGAAATTTCTGTAGGGCTTTTGTTGTTACCCTTGGGTTCTTCTTCACCTCCTTCAGCATTGCACATGGTGCTGTTGCTGTGATCTTTGCAGGACACCCACTCCTAGAGAGAGTAGTGACAGTACTAAATTTCCTCCATTTGTAGACAATTTCTCTTACTCTGGACTGATGAACATGCAGGTCTTTAGAAATGCTTTTGTAGCCTTTTTCAACTTCACGCATCTCTACAATTCTTCTAAGGTCCTCTGAAATTTGTTTTGATTGAGGCATGGTGCACATAAACAGATTTTTCTTGAGAAGAGCAGACTTGTCAGTTACCTGACTGTCTTTTTCATAGGGCAGGGCACCTCTACAACCTATACCTCCGATTTCATCTCATTGATTGGAACACCTGACTATTGTGTTTGCCTATTATTGTGACTTAGATGAAGATCAGACCACATTTTATGAGTAATTAATGAAGAAAACCAGGTAATTGCAAAGGGTTCAAAAACTTCCATGCAATTTTATGTATATGTGTATGTGTGTAGTTTACTTTGTTTACTTTGATCTTGTGCAGTAGCCCCCCCCCACCTCCCATACCAGACGGCGATGCAGCCAGTTAGAATGCTCTTCATAATAAAAACTAGAAATTTTTGAGAGTTATTGGAGGTGTGATTGGCAACTAAATATTCCTGGATTTTGTTGCTTCAGGTATGATAGAATCAGAGGGACAAGAGGGCGAGGTGTTGCATTGCTTGTCAGAGAAAATATTACAGCGGTGCTTTGGCAGGATAGATTAGAGAGCTCATCTAGGGAGGCTATTTGGGTGGAGTTGAGGAATGGGAAAGGTGTAGTAACACTTATAGGGATGTATTATAGACCACCTAATGGGGAGCGAGAATTGGAGGAGCAAATTTGTAAGGAGATAGCAGATATTTGCAGTAAGCACAAGGTTGTGATTGTGGGAGATTTTAATTTTCCACACGTAGACTGGGAAGCCCATTCTGTAAAAGGGCTGGATGGTTTGGAGTTTGTAAAATGTGCGCAGGATAGTTTTTTGCAGAAATACATAGAGGTACCGACTAGAGAAGGGGCAGTGTTGGATCTCCTGTTAGGGAATGAGATAGGTCAGGTGATGGAGGTATGTGTTGGGGAGCACTTCGGGTCCAGTGATCACAATGCCATTAGTTTCAATATAATTATGGAGAAGGATAGGACTGGACCCAGGGTTGAGATTTTTGATTGGAGAAAGGCTAACTTTGAGGAGATGCGAAAGGATTTAGAAGGGTTGGATTGGGATAATTTGCTTTATGGGAAGGCTGTAATAGAGAAATGGAGGTAATTTAAAGGTGAAGTTTTGAGGGTACAGAATCTTTATGTTCCTGTTAGGTTGAAAGGAAAGGTTAAAAGTTTGAGAGAGCCATGGTTTTCAAGGGATATTGGAAGCTTGGTTCGGAAAAAAAGAGAGATCTACAATAAATATAGGCAGCATGGAGTAAATGAGGTGCTTGAGGAATATAAAGAATGTAAAAAGAATCTTAAGAAAGAGTTTAGAAAAGCTAAAAGAAGATACGAAGTTGCTTTGGCAAGTAAGGTGTAGGTAAATCCAAAGGGTTTCTACAGATATATTAATAGCAAAAGGATAGTGAGGGATAAAATTGTTCCCTTAGAGAATCAGAGTGGACAGCTGTGTGTGGAGCCAAAAGACATGGGGGAGATTTTGAACAATTTCTTTACTTCGGTATTCACTAAGGAGAAGGATATTGAATTGTGTAAGGTAAGGGAAACAGGTAGGGAAGTTATGGAAACTATGATGATTAAAGAAGAGGAAGTACTGGTGCTTTTAAGGAATATAAAAGTGGATAAATCTCCAGGTCCTGAGAGAAGTTAGTGTAGAAATATCAGGGGCTCTGACAGAAATATTTCAAATGTCATTAGAAATGGGGATGGTGCCAGAGGATTGACGTATTGCTCATGTGGTTCCATTGTTTAAAAAGGGTTCTAAGAGTAAACCTAGCAATTATAGGCCTGTCAGTTTGACGTCAGTGGTGGGTAAATTAATGGAAAATATTCTTAGAGGTGGTATATATAATTATCTGGATAGACAGAGTCTGATTAGGAACAGTCAACATGGATTTGTGCGTGGAAGGTCATGTTTGACAAATCTTATTGATTTTTTTGAAGAAATTACTAGGAAAGTTGACAAGGGTAAAGCAGTGGATGTTGTCTATATGGACTTCAGTAAGGCCTTTGACAAGGTTCCGCACGGAAGGTTAGTTAGGAAGGTTCAATCTTTATGTTAATATTGAAGTAGTAAAATGGATTCAACAGTGGTTGGATGGGAGATGCCGGAGAGTAGTGGTGGCTAACTGTTTGTCAGGTTGGAGGCCGGTGACTAGTGGTGTGCCTCAGGGATCTGTACTGGGTCCAATTTGTATGTCATATACATTAATGATCTGGATGATGGGGTGGTAAGTTGGATTAGTAAGTATGCAGATGATACTAAGATAGGTGGCGTTATGGATAATGAAGTAGATTTTCTAAGCTTGCAGAGAGATTTAGGCCATTTAGAAGAGTGGGCTGAAAGATGGCAGATGGAGTTTAATGCTGATAAGTGTGAGGTTCTACATTTTGGTAGGAATAATCAAAATAAGACATACATGGTAAATGGTAGGGCATTGAAGAATGCAGTAGAGCAGAGTGATCTAGGAATAATGGTGTATAGTTCCCTGAAGGTGGAATCTCATGTGGATAGGGTGGTGAAGAAAGCTTTTGGTATGCTGGCCTTTACAAATCAGAGCATTGAGTATAGGAGTTGGGATGTAATGTTAAAATTGTACAAGGCATTGGTAAGGCCAAATTTGGAGTATTGTGTGCGGTTCTGGTCACCGAATTATAGGAAAGATGTCAACAAAATAGAGAGAGTACAGAGGAAATTTACTAGAATGTTACCTGGGTTTGAGCACCTAAGTTACAGGGAAAGATTGAACTAGTTAGGTCTTTATTTTTTGGAGCGTAGAAGGTTGAGGGGGGACTTGATAGAGGTAGTTAAAATTATGTGGGGGATAGATAGTGTTGACGTTGATAGGCTTTTTCCATTGAGAGTAGGGGAGATGGGGACGTCACATGATGACGTAGGATCGAGACGTGGAAATCCAGCTCTCCCGTAAAAAACTAGTAAAATAGTGTTTAAGTGAAGAAAAGTTAGTAAATACTTTCTAAAAACTACTTATAAGCTACTCAGGATCATTTTTAGATATGCCTCCTTAACAGAAACAGAAGAGACCTACTACTTTGAAGATAGCCCGAGTTGGAAAAGAACAAGGCCCGACCATTATGATGGAGCCCCGTGCTCAGGTTGGACCTCTTCTCGGTGAAATGCATTTAGCCACTGGCAGTGCAGAACAGGAAACTGCGACAATATCAACAGTCTCCAAGAAAAAGCAGCAGGAACTGCACATGCGTGAAGAAAAGGGTATGCACAAACAGATGCAAACCAAACTACAAGTTCCAGCTGCAATTGAAAGTGAAAGTGAACCGGAAGTAAAAGTGGAGTCTCTGGACAACACAGATGAGGAAGAAGAGGAACTGGAAGAAATCAAAAAGAGAGGACCGTCTGAAGACATAAGAGAAGCTTTGATACAAATAATGTATGAATTAAAAGCAATAAAGATTGCGCTTGATAAAGTTGTGAAAAAACAGGAGAAAACGGATAAGAAAGTTAAAAAGCTGGAACAAATAATGGGAGACACCACTGATAGAATGGAAAAAATGGAATATAATATCCTTGCCTGGACATCAGAAAGAAAACAGTTGCTGGAAAAAGTGGATGTGCTTGAAAATTTTAGCAGACAAAATAATATTAAGATTGTTAGTCTTAAAGAAGGTATAGAAGGAGAAGATCCAATAAAATTCTTTCAAAAATGGATCCCAGAGACTTTGGAAATGGAAGAAGGTGGTCAGTTAATTGAAATCAAAAGGGCCCATAGAGCTTTAAGACCAAAACCCCAACAAGATCAAAATCCACGATCAATCTTGATAAAATGCTTAAGATATCAAGATAAAGAAAGGATTCTGAAGGCAGCTGCTCAAGGTGCCAGAAAGAGAAACGAGCCATTGATGATAGAAGGGAAAAGAGTTTTTTTCTATCCTGATATAAGTTATAACCTTTTGAAGAGGAGGAAGGAATTTAACCCAGTGAAAAAAATCTTATGGGAAAAGGGTTATAAATTTATATTACGCTACCCAGCAACGCTGGTAATTTATTTGGATGTTGAAGAAAGAAGATTTTTTACTGATTATAGGAAAGCAGAGGAGTTTGCACAAGAACTTCCAAATATTCGCTAGACACAATAAAGAATTTATGGAAATGAAATGGATTAAAGATGAAGACTGAGACTGGGAATGGAGTTGATGGATATTTAAGGGTAGAAGAATATATAAATATATTTTAACTATATGATAGAAGGGGATGAAGGTAAAAATTTAAATATTAATCAGGAGTTGTGATATTAATTTTTTTCCTTCTCTTATATGTGTTTTTTTAATTACGGGGGAGCTGGAGGAACTTCTGATCGATTGCTACGGAATTCATGTGTGAAATCATGGCAATTGCCATGACCCGTAAAACAGAGGAGGGGTAATGTTGTGATTTTTTTTCTATTCACAACATTAGTAGGGGGGTATTTTGTTACCTTTTTTTTATAATTTATCTTTTTTCTACTTTTCTTTCTTTGCCTGGATAATTGGGTGGGGGGGTGGGGAAACACATAGCAACATGGAGGATCTTAAAGAGATTCCCCAAGGTACTATAAGAGCTGAGATATTATATACTGTTATAGATTGGAGTAACCTTGTTAAAAACAATGACTAATTTACTGAATTTTTAAAGTTTTAATGTTAAATGGGCTTAATGGACCTGTGAAAAGAAAAAGAGTTGTAACATACATTAAGAAAATGAAAGTAGATATAGCATTTTTGCAGGAAACACATTTAACAGAGACAGAACATCAGAAATTAAGAAGAGATTGGGTCGGGAATGTTATTGCAGCTTCATTCAATTCAAAGGCGAGGGGAGTTGCAATTTTGGTTAATAAAACCTTACCAATTAAAATACAAAATGTATTAATTGATTCTGCAGGGAGATATGTGATCATACGTTGTCAAATTTTTTCAGAGTTATGGACCCTTATGAATATTTATTCAGGTTGTAGGTTCAGAGTGCAGGTTGGTGGGACTAGGTGAAGGTAAGCGTTCGGCACGGACTAGAAGGGCCGACCGAGATGGCCTGTTTCCATGCTGTAATTGTTATATGGTTATAACAAGTCTTCTCAAACTCCTAATGAAATGTAGCCTCTGTCATGTCTTCTGTGTATCTGTATCAATATGTTGGGTCCATATCCTCAGAGATATTAACACTCAGGAATTTAAAATTGATAATTATTATCACTTCTGCTCCCTCTGAGGACTGGTATATGTTCCCTTATCTTACTCTTTCTGAAGTCCACAATCAATTCTTTGGTCTTACTGATGTTGAGTGCAAGGTTGTTGCTACGACATGCTCAGCTACCTGATATATCTCATTCGTGGATGCCTTCTTGTCACTGTCTGACATTCTGCCAGGAACGTTTGTATCATCAGCAGATTTATAGATGACATGCGAGCTGTGCCGAGCCTGCAGTGATGGGTGTAGATAGAGTAGAGTGGGCTACGCACACCTTGCTGAGATGCACCGGCTTTGTTTGTCAGCGAGGTGGAGGTGTTGTTCTGATCCACACAGATTGTGGTCTACAGGTTAGGAAGTTAAGGATCCAGTTGCAGAGGGAGGGGTACAGAAGCCAAGGTTCTGGACCTTTTTGATCAGAACTCTAGAAATGATTGTGTTCAGTGTTGAGCTGTAGTCAATAAACAGCATCCTGACAGAAGTATTTGTATTGTTTAGGTGATCCAAGGCATTATGTCAGTGTTTTGAATCTGCTCTGTTTTTATTTCCAGTAAAGTGATTTTACCGTGTATAGTAGTTTTCTATTGTTTTGCACTCTCAGGATTTGGTGCCACACTGCTAGGTTTTCTAGATTATTGCAAGCTATTTCTATGAATATTGGATTGCTTCATTAATTCTTTTATTATTATTATCAATAGGTTTCAATAGGTATATTTAATGTCAGAGAAATGTATACAATATTCATCCTGAAATGCGTTTTCTTTGCAAACATCCACGAAAACAGAGGAGTTACCTGAAGAATGAATGACAGTTAAATGTTAGAACCTCAAAGCTTCCCCCAACTCTCTCCTCCCATGCATAAGCAGCAGCAAGGCAATGAACCCCCCCCCCCCGCCAGCAAGAAGCTTCAGCACACTCCGCCAAGCACTCAAGTGTGCAGTAAAGCAGCAATAAAGAGACAGACTTGCAGTACCCCAAAGACTACTTGTTCACCTGGTAATTTGACATTCCACAGTCTCTCTCTCTCCCTAATAGGGAAAAAGGATGTCCCCATTTCACAGCAAGAGGAGAGACATAACAAAACAACTCGCTGATTTATGGTGTTAAAAGTATGTTGCGTCGCTTTTTCTGCACCAGTCTTCTTGGCTGCATCCTTGGCATATTGAAAAGCGACCTGTCGTGAGGTCCCAAGAGCAGGTCCCATTTCCACAAAAAACTCAAGTCGGTGTGTAATTCCATGCCAGGGTCTTCAAAAGAACCTTGAAAGGAGAAAAAAAGAGATATCAAAGATAAAAATAGTGCTGTTTCCAAAGATGCAAGCAAAGGAGTTGCCATTAGATGCCATCATCCTCCTAAACTCTGCCCACTCAAATTGGTAGTGTAATGAATTCTCCAATGAACCCATTGAGTTTCAAGAGGACAGGGGAGCTCTGAGCCAGGTGTGTTAAAGGGGACCATGGGGAATTGGGACACCAGTGTGTCAAAGAGAACATGGGAATTGAGAGTCCTGCCCTTCATTGAGAGCATGGGAACTAGGAGTCCTGTACATCAGCAGGAGCATGAGAACTGAGAGCCCTCTGCATAAGTGGAAGTGTCGGATCTGGGAACCCTCTGCTTCTACATGATAGTGGGAACTGGGAGCCCTATATGTCTGTGGGTACGTCTGAACTGGGAGCCCTGTGCCTCTGCCAGAGTGTTTGACTGGAGGGTTTGAATTGGGAGTGCTGTTTGTCTGCTGGAGTGCTTGAATTGGGAACCCTGTGTTTTATATAGAGCATAAGCACTGGAACCCTGCTGTTTGAAAGGGAGTGCAAGTGCTATGGTTTTCTTTGTTAAGTGTGAGTACAGAAATCAGGTGCCAAACCACTGGAATTTTCAAACAATGGGATGGCAGATTGTTAAAGTTTTAATGTTTAGTGTTTGAAATGGGTATGGTGCTGGAATGGTGCAATCATTTGCTCCTAACTGTTGCTTCTTTTTGTTAGGGTTATTCAATATTGTAACATCTTTTTCTAATTCTGGCCAACAAATGAAAGGAAAAATAAACTTGTGTAATGACATCAAGCAACGTCTTTGGTATTTAGACTATATGGCCATATGACATTTATTATCCCTCTCAACCCCATTTTCCTGCCTTCTCCCCATAACTTTTGATGCCCTGACTAATCAAGAACCTATAAACCAATGACTTAGCCTCCACAGCAGTCTGTGGCAATGAATTCCACAGATTCACCATTCTCTAGCTCAAGGAATTCCTCCTCATTTTCTGTTTTTAAATGGACATCCCTGTTTTCTGAGGCTGTGCCCTCTGGTACATACTAGACTCACCCACTGTTGGAATATGGGTGCCCTTGTTAAGCAACCTCATTTGTGGCACTTTGTCAAAGGCCTTCTGAAACTCCAAGCAAGCAACATCCACTGACTCTCCTTTGTCTACCCTGCCTGTTGTTTCTTCAAAGAATTCAGTCAGATTTGTCATGCAGGATTTCCCCTTAAGGAAACCATGCAAACTTCGGCCTACTTTATCATATGCCTCCGAATATCCTGAAAGTTCAACCTTAATAATGGACTCCAGTATCTTCCCAACCATTGAAGTCAGGCTGACTGGTACATAACTTCCTTTCTTCTGCTTCTTAAAGAGCAGTGACATTTGAAATTCAAAGTAACTACCGTAGATTCCGGATTTTAAGCCGCTACTTTTTTCCCACATTTTGAACAGCTTTGAACTTTGCGGCCTTTAAAACGGAGCGGCTAATACATGATTTTTTTCATGCCGCCTCGTAAACATTTTGCCTCATAACAGTAGACCAATAAAATTGATGAGTAGTTCACAGAGGTCCAGTGAAATTGTACGATAAATCAAGCGCACTTTCGCAATTATTGTAAATCAGTCATTTGTACTCACCCTCATCAACATGGAAAACACTCGAAGCATTGTGCTGCCTTATGGCAGTTATTTAGTTTATAATATTTTCGCTTAGTAATTCATTTTCTAGTTAAAGTTAGAAGAGTTTTAACTATATTTGTTTTCTGTACTACATCGCGGGATGCTATGACGTCACACCCGGTTTCGCGGTGTCTTGTGGGAAAACGCCGTTTGCGAATAAACGGAAAGGTGGGGGTCGAGCGGCGGAGCGAAACGCTGCTTTTAAGTTAAAGGTGATCAATAACTTTTCCTGGTAGGCTGCAGTATATATATTTTTTACCAGTCGTTAGGAGATATTGGAATGTTGTTCAGTAAAGAAGTATACGCAACGTATATTTAAAAGTAGCCGCGTTACGGGCACGGTTCGAAAAAAAGCATTTGCAATATGTATTTGTTTTTGTTACCATATGGATTTAATTAAAAGTTAAAAAATCCTCACGTGTAATATCTTTCTGTGTAAATATCTCATATTACAACGTGGGACACCTGCGGCCGAAAATCCGGTGCGGCCTAAAATCCGGTGCGGCCTAAAATCCGGTGCGGCCTTTACAATTAAAAAATTGATTTTATTTCTAAAATTAGAGCCAGCGGCTTTTAATCAGGTGCGCTCTGTAGTCCGGAATCTACGGTAGTTTCTTTTTAAAAGATTTGTCATTTTGATTGCAGGTGGAAATTACTCTGTATCCTATAAGTCAATTCTTGGATTATCTCTCCTCTTGGTGACTCTTGATTTTCTTTTGCCTGTGTTTCTTTTGCATTATTGCTTGGAGTAATCCTTGTCGTTTTGGTTAGTACTGTGACAAAGAAAGAATAAATAATAAATTTATGCTATGTGTTGTTGAAAAACATTGGCATTTGTTCCTTTCTCATAACCTAGCAGACTATATAATTATAATGACACAGGAGGAGTTCATTTGACTTTCTGATTCTATCCAGCTCTTTACACAGTAATATAGTTTCATTTCTCAGTACCCTTTCCCAGCATTTTCCCCATGGCCATGCAGTTATTTTCTCTGAAAGTCTGTCCTGTTCATTTTGAAAGCCCTAGTAGATCGTTTTCACCACCCTTCAAAGCAGTTCCAATTCTTAATCACTCTGCAGAAAAATACTTTATGATACACATGGTAAACAATTGTGAAGGAATATACAGCAATAACAACTGTAGATGTAAAGATAGATTGTGCAACAAAAGGATGTGGGTACTAGTTCGACTCGTGAGTCTTTCTGTTTAAATAAATCATTTTGCAAGAAAGTGTGACATGATTTTAAAAAGAAGTTATCTCCAGTATATTTAACTATTTGCATCAAGAAGCATAATATCTGAAAACTTTTGTCAGTTTATGTTTCAACAAACATTAAAACAACATCAGATTGTCAGTTCAAGCATAAAGATTGCTTAAGAAACAACAGATACAAGACTACTTTTTTTTTCTTTATTTACACCTGTTTTAGAAGCCATTACTTAAGAGTACTATTTAGGAATACAGCAAATTCTGGTTAATTGGGACAGATCAGGGACCAGCACATTTTGGCCCAATTAAGCAGCTGTCCCAATTAGCTGAAGTTTCATGAAAATAGTTTAAAAGGTATGGAAAAAGTCAAACTAGGTAACAAATTAGGTATTTAAATGAAATACAGATCAAATTAGAACCTATCAATACTACAATACCACAAAAAACTATATTAGTTCCTAATGTTTATTGATGGAGAAATTCATCAGGTGTATGCTATGGTTTTTTTCAATGATTGTAAATGAACAAAATCAGCCCAGACACCTGGTGCAGATAACGGACTGCCTTTATACAATGCTTTTGATGATTGCATCTTCTAAATCTTCATTTTCATTGTAACATTCAAGATGATTGTTAATACCTTCAAATTCTCTGCAGTTCCTAACTTGTTGGAAGTAGTGAAAGCTTTTCATTTTCACTTCTAGCCATTTCTGGTATCTCCAAGCCTGAATGCTTGAAATTGCTGTGTGCAAAACAGTTCTTAATTGTCTTACTGCTTATTTCTCACCAGTTATCAGTGCCAAAAATCACTGATTTTTGAACACAAACACACACAACAGACATTATTTAAAAACCGTTTGCTCTAAGTACCGTGTGGTGACTACTGGCCACACAACTACACATGACTCACTCAGTTAGACACAGTTTGGCAGCAGTCTTCTACCCCATTTAAATGAAGGAAATCACAACAATTTTCTCGATCAGTTTTTGTTCTTTAAGAGAGGTGTCCTAAATAAACAGGCCCTATTAATCGATAGCCCAATTAACCTTTGAAATAGCTACTAAGCTATTTCTTTCAAGTTAAAATTATTGTAATGATAGAAGTTAAATGAATTTAATCAATATTATCCCTGAATAATTTGGATTTTCCTGATTTTTGGATCCAATAGTTTCTGTATTGTCCAACAGAAAGTATTGTACGTGCTCAGCAGTTATTAATGAACCTTGGAGAGGGGAAGAGTTAATTCCTCAATTGGATGTCCTTTGATCAGAACTGCAATCAGAAAAGTTTATACCTCAGACTTTTAGAAAAGGGAGAGGAGACAGAAGAAGGGGAATTGACATCTGAGTGGTAAAGGCCCAATTTCTGTACGTGATCAACAGTTATTTGGAATATATTCCATTCTTGTAATATTCTATCTATTATTGGATTTCTTTCTTTCTTTTTCAATACTTCTATTAATTTCTTACTTAAAAGAATACAGAGTACAGTAAGATATATAATATATATCGATTACAATATATTGAAATTGCAGATGAAGTGTAATTACCCCAAATTAAATTTAAACATAAAATTGAAAGGAAATAATTTTATTATACAAAAAATCTAGACCCACTACCAGACAAAAAAAACAGCTGTTTGGTTAAAAAAAACAAAAGGAAAAAATCCTTAACATATAGTAAAACGTATTATTAGCCAACATCTGTGCTTAATAGCAAATCAAAGATTTTGAAAATAATTCAAAAAAGGTCCCCACAATGTTAAAAAAATCTTGTCTAGATTCAGAAATTGAACAGCGAAACTTCTCTAAATTTAAGCGAGACATAACATCATGTAACCAATCAGTATGAGTAGGCGGAGTGGCATCCTTCCACTTAAGCAACAATGCCCTCCTGGCTACAAGAGAAATAAAGGCCAAAATATGCAAATCATGTGAACCAAAATAATATAATTTCCTCCAACAATACCAAATAAGGCAGTCAAAGGATTAGGTTTAAAATTTACTTTTAAAAAGCACAGACAAAGTTTGAAATACTTCCTTCCAATAGTTTTCAAGACTCGGAGAAGTCCAAAACATATGGATTCGTGAAGCTTCTCCATTATTACATCTATCACAATAGGGAGGTATATCCAAATAAAACCAAGACAGCTTATCTTTAGACATATGGGCTCTATGAACCACTTTAAATTGTAGAAGGGAATGACGGGCACATAACGATGAGGTATTGACCAATTTAAAAATTTCATTCCAAGTGTCCTCAGAAATTGAAATCTGTATATCTTGTTCCCAAAGATTTTTAATTTTATTTAAAGGAATATTTTTCATTCCCAACAATGTACCATAAATATTAGATATAGATGCATTATGGAAGGGTTTTAAATTAAAAATTATATCAAGTAAATTTTTAATAGATTCTTTTGATTCTATTATATCTTATATATAGAATAATAAAATTTCTCGATTAAATAAAGCTAAAAAAGCTAAAAAGAATGGAGGTTTAGCCTTACTCAATTTTAGGTTTTATTACTGGGCAGTCAATATATGGAATCTTATGTTTTAGTTATATTAATCGAGAGGACTGTTCGGTCTGGGTTTCTGTAGAAACTAAAACTCTGTTAATAAATTTTCTATCATTTCTCTTCTCAGATCCTCAATTTCTTTATCTTTAAATAATTTAACTGATAATTTTGTAGGTAAGCACACTTTGAGGATTTGGGTACAATTTAGAAAATATTTTGGTTTATTGAGTTTTTCACTTTCCAGTCCCATTTTTTCTAACTTTTTTTTAAACCTTCTATGTCTGATGTAGTTTTTAAAGAGTGGAATAGATTGGGTATTAAATGTTCTCATGATTTGGTGGAGATAGTCTCTCTTCATTAGAACAACTGACAATTAAGTACCGTAGATTCCGGATTATAAGCCGCTACTTTTTTCCCACATTTTGAACAGCTTTGAACTCTGCGGCCTTTAATCCAGAGCGGCTAATACATGGTTTTTTTTCATGCCGCCTCGTAAACATTTTGCCTCGTAACAGTAGACCAATAAAATTGATGAGTAGTTCACAGAGGTCCAATGAAATTGTACGATAAATCAAGCGCACTTTCACAATTAAATTATTGTAAATCAGTCATTTGTACTCACCCTCATCAACATGGAAAATACTCGAAGAAAAGCAAGACCCGAGCGCGTCAGACCCGAGCGCATCAGACCCGATTAGACCCGATCGCGTTACGCAAGCGCGTCAGACCCGAGCGCATCAGACCCGATTAGACCCGATCGCGTTACGCAAGCGCGTCAGACCCGAGCGCGTCAGACCCGATTAGACCCGATCGCATTACGCAAGCGCGTCAGACCCGAGCGCGTCAGACCCGATTAGACCCAATCGCGTTACGCAAGTGCGTCAGACCCGAGCGCGTCAGACCCGAGCGCATCAGACCCGATTAGACCCGATCGCGTTACGCAAGCGCGTCAGACCCGAGCGAAAACGCTGCTTTTAAGTTAAAGGCGATCAATAACTTTTCCTGGTAGGCTGCAGTATATATATTTTTACCAGTCGCTAGGAGATATTGGAATGTTGTTCGTGCTGTTCAGTAAAAAAGTATATGCAACGTAATTTGTGTTACCGATACGTATGTATATTTAAAAGTAGCGGTGCGGCCTAAAATCCGGTGCGGCCTTTACAATTAAAAAATTGATTTTATTTCTAAAATTAGAGCCAGCGGCTTTTAATCAGGTGCGCTCTGTAGTCCGGAATCTACGGTATATAGTCTATGGAGAATTCACTTTTTTCGATATTTACAAATTAGAGACTTTATGCGTTCTCAAGTACATATATTTCTTAAAAGTCCAGATAAATATTTACTTGATATAATTTTTAATTTGAAACCCTTCTATAATGCATCTATATCTAATATTGGATTTCTATGAATTTTCTTTTTAACATTTCTTTGATGTACTTGATCATTTAATGTACATTTTATTATAGTTGCCCAATAATTTCACTTGATATTCCATTCAGTACTGATTTTACATCGTGGTTTTTGACTCTCACATAATTTTATCTTAACAGCAAATTATTTTTCATTTGACAATTGCTAGACAATAAAATTGGAAAGGAAATTTTAGCCAAAACAAAAGCGTGTTTATTGATGAGTTTGGTTTGAGAAGATGTTAATTTGAAGTGTTTGTTTGCACCAAAAGCATTTTTATTCAATGCTATTTGACCTGAATATGTTGGCTGGGAGAGAGAAAAACTTTGTTCAAGTAGTTTGCATAAGATTTGTTTTTAAATGTGTGGCCACCCTTATTATACAACATAAAATATGTATCTTTTATTACAGCAGGATCCTGGTAATGATGAAACTAGTTTGAGTGATTGTCAGGCAGAACCACCTGCAAAGCTTAGGCGAAGGAATGCAGATCCAGTTTCTAGTGATATTTCAACTGAACATAGCCCCCATAACAGTGGACCAGCAGAAGAATGGTGTGGCTCAACAAGGCAATCCAGGTCAGTTGCATTAGCTCTGCTTTTTGTGTGAAAGCATTGGGTGACAAAGCTTATTTTAGTACATTATTATCTGTAATATATTTACTATCATTTTATAAATTTGTGGATGTGCTTGAAAAATACCCTTTAACTTCGAATTTTCAAGTTTGGCTTGGGAAGTGATTGTTTGGTCCATAGGTATTAATCGGTATCCAATTTGGATAAAATACAGTACTTTTCATTTCTAGCCTAGCCCTCAACTTCTTTCTCACTGTTAATATCCCTGTAAAATTATCTTATATAAACTGTTTTCTACCACCATCACAGTGAATCAAAATTTCAAGTTTTTAATACCTCCTGTATTTTTTAATAATGAATTGCACAATAACTATATAATACTTCAAATTTTATGGAAGCATCCAAACCAAGGTTAACAGTTTTGATTTAATATACTCAGCAATATTAATAAATAACTGCTTTCTCAGGTGTATTACACATGTACTTTCTTTTATAAACTTGAATCAGCCACTCCACTAACTTGCTCACGTGATTTCAGTTAAAAATAAACACAGCTGTGTACACTTGTCAGCACTTTGTCCCAGTTATAACCATAGCAACTGCAGCTGAGTTTTCTGTGATGCTGGTATGGCAGAGAAATTGTATTTCCACTGTGTGGCTGATGTGATTTAAAAAAAAATAAAGGACATTGTTATAAGGGTTCATAGAGCCTGATTGTGATTTCTTCTGCTTCATTACCTGTACATAACTAGTTACTATTTACTTCCATAAACATCTGTGGATAACCACTGTGCTTCTGCTATCACATGCTTCATTGATTTAAACAGATTTGGGTTCAAAATCCACTCCAAAGATAACAGTAATCCATGGACGGAATGCTATGTTTGTTTTGGAGATGCGGCCTTTTAGCTGATAAATCAAGTTCTTCCCCACTCATTTAAGTGGATGTAAAAGATTGCAAAACTGTATTTTGAAGAGCAGCAATGGAGTTATTTGTTCTCTCAGTCAATGTATTAAAACACGATCTAGTTATGATTATATGAAGTTTGTGATTTACATGATTATTGTGTTTTGAATATTCCAACAATGATTTCACTCAAGACATATATACTGTATTCCTCTTTGTGTTATCCTGAGATTGTGAAAGGCACTATACAAAAGCCAGTTGTTCTTATTTCAACAGTGCTACATTAAATTGCCAATTATTAGAAAATGTGCTTCAGCTTAATGCCAAAATTGGTTGAAGAACTGAAGTTGGTGCTCTCACTTTTTATTCAGCAGTAAAATGAATGATTACCTGGCTCATTAAAGGAGTAGAGGAATGAACCTCTGGTAGAAAGTAACCAATGGGTGAAAAAAATCACCAAAAATATGACTGCTGGGGGATGTCACGTGATGACGTAGGATCGAGACGTGGAAATCCAGCTCTCCCGTAAAAAACCAGTAAAATAATGTTTAAGTGAAGAAAAGTTAGTAAATACTTTTTAAAAACTACTTATAAACTATTCAGGATTGTCTTAAGATAAGCCTCCTAAATAGAAGCAGAAGAAAACTACTACTTTGAAGACAACACAAGTTGGAAAAGAATCAAGGCCAGTCGCTATGAAAGAGCCTCGGGCTCAACTGTATTTTACCTCTGGCGATACAGAACAGGAAACTGCGGCAACATCAACCGTTTCCAAAAAAAAGAGCAACAGGAATTGCGCATGTGTGAAGGAAAGGGCATGCACAAACGTGAGCAACCCAAACTACAAATCCCAGCTGCGATTGGAACTGAAAGTGAAAGTGAAGATGAGGTGGAATCAGATTCTCTGGATAAATCAGATGAAGATGAAGAGACAAACAAAGAAGAGCAACAGGAAGAGGTTGGAGGTGATGGAGACATAAGAAAAACTTTAGTGCAAATAATGCATGAATTAAAGCATTAAAAGTAATTTAAAAAGATATTAAAAATATGAAGATTATGTTTGATAAAATGATGAAAAGACAGGACAAAATGGACAAGAAAATTAAAAACTTGGAAGAAACAATGGGAGACACCATTGACAGAGTGAATAGAATGGAAGATAATATTTCTGCCTGGACATCAGAAAGAAAACGGTTGTTGGAAAAAGTGGATGTGCTTGAAAATTTTAGCAGACGAAACAATATTGAGATTGTTGGACTTAAAGAAGGTATAGAGGGAGAGGATCCAATAAATTTTTTTCAAAAATGGATCCCGGAAATTTTGGAAATGGAAGAAGGAACCCAGTTAATTGAAATTGAAAAGGCTCACCAAGCCTTAAGACCAAGACCTCAAGTTGATCAAAACCCACGATCAATCTTGATAAAATGCTTAAGATATCAAGATAAAGAAAAGATCCAGAAGGCGGCTGCCCAATGTGCCAGAAAGAGAAATGGGCCTTTGATGATAGAAGGGAAAACAGTTCTTTTCTATCCTGATATAAGTTATGACCTTTTGAAGAGAAAGAAGGAATTTAACCCAGTGAAAAAAGTTTTATGGGAAAAAGGCTATAAATTTATATTGCGCCACCCGGCAACCCTGATAATTTTTTTGGATGACGGAAAAAGAAGATTTTTTACTGATTATCGGGATGCAGAAGAATTCGCACAAGAACTCCCAAATATTCGCTAATTACTGTTAAAGATTTAAAAGTGAAACGGATTAAAGATGAATGGTGAATGGTGAATGGAACTGATGGATGTTTATGGACAGAAGAATATTTAAATATATTCTTAATTATATGATACAGGGGGAAAAAGGTAAAAATTTGAGAAATATTAATCGAGAGTAGTGACATTTTTTTTCTTATATATACTTTTTTATGTTGCGGGGGAGCTGGGGGAACTTCGGATCGATTGCTACGGGATTCACGTGTGTAATCATGGCGATTGCCATGACCCGTACAACGGAGGGGGGTAATGTTGTGTTTTTTTTCATTCACAACATTAGTAGGGGGGTATTTTGTTATTTTTTTTCTTTATAATCTATTTTTTGTTATCTTTCTTTGCTTGGACAATCGGGGGGGGGGGGGGGCGGCGGGAGACACATAGCAACATGAAGAATTTTAAAAAGATTCCCCAAGGTACTATGAAAGTTGAAAGAGTTAGGTATTATTATAGATTGGAGTTACCTTATTAAAAATAATGACTAATTTACTGAATTTTTAAAGTTTTAATGTTAATGGGCTTAATGGGCCGGTGAAAAGAAAAAGAATTTTAACATATATTAAGAAAATGAAAATAGATATAGCTTTTTTTTACAAGAAACACACTTAACAGAGATAGAACATCAGAAATTAAAGAGAGATTGGGTCGGAAATGCTTCATTTAACTCAAAGGTGAGGGGAGTTGCAATTTTAGTTAATAAAACTTTACCAATGAAAATACAAAATGTATTAATTGATTCTGCGGGGAGATATGTAATTATACTGTCAAATTTTTTCAGAACTATGGACTCTTATGAATATTTATGCACCAAATGAAAACGATGTAAAATTTATACAAGAGGCCTTTTTGAATTTGGCTGATGCATATGACAAAATATTAATAGGTGGAGATTTTAATTTTTGTTTAGACCCAGTTTTAGATAGATCAACAAAGGTTGTTACAAAATCAAAAGTAGCAAAATTAACTTTATCATTGATGAAAGATTTAAATTTGAATGATATATGGAGAAGAATTAATCCAAAAGAAAGAGATTATTCATTTTATTCAAATAGACATAAAACTTATTCAAGGATAGATTTTTTTCTATTATCAACGAATATTCAAGACAGAGTGAAAAATATGGAATATAAAGCAAGAATATTGTCAGATCATTCCCCCTTGATAATGACAATGATAATGATGGATAAAGAGGAATCGATTTACAGATGGAGATTTAATTCAATATCATTAAAACGTCAAGATTTTTGAAATTTCATGAAAAAGCTGATTCAGTTTTTTTTAG
The DNA here is from genome assembly GCF_048418815.1 of Hemitrygon akajei. Lineage (NCBI taxonomy): Eukaryota > Metazoa > Chordata > Chondrichthyes > Myliobatiformes > Dasyatidae > Hemitrygon > Hemitrygon akajei. The sequence continues at coordinate 129,424,285 of NC_133132.1, forward strand.
ATACAAATTTACATTCAGTTGATGATAAATTTATTGTATGGGAAGCAATGAAGGCATATTTGAGAGGTCAGATAATAAGTTATACTTCTAAAATTAAGAAGGAATATATGGTAGAAACAGATCAATTGGAGAAAGAGATTACAAAATTAGAAAAAGAATCTCAAAGATATATGACAGAAGAAAAAAGATAGATAGATAGATACTTTATTCATCCCCATGGGGAAATTCAACATTTTTTCGAATGTCCCATACACTTATTGTAGCAAAACTAATTACATACAATACTTAACTCAGTAAAAATATGATATGCATCTAAAATCACCCTCTCAAAAAGCATTAATAATAGCTTTTAAAAAGTTCTTAAGTAGTTTACTTAAATACATTGAGTCCTAACCCCGGCACTTTAACATATCTTACTCCTGGCGGTTGAATTGTAAAGCCGAATGGCATTGGGGAGTATTGATCTCTTCATCCTGTCTGAGGAGCATTGCATCGATAGCAACCTGTCACTGAAACTGCTTCTCTGTCTCTGGATGGTGCTAAAAGACAACTTGTTAACAAGAAGTTACAATATAATACACTTCAGACATACCAAACAGAAAAAGCAAGTATGAGAACTAAACAGAGATATTACGAACTAGGTGAAAGATCACACAAGCTTCTTGCTTGGCAGTTAAAAACAGACCAGACTTCCAAAAGGATAAATGCAATTAGAACAAGTGTAAATAAAATTACTTATAAACCTTTAGAAATTAATAAAATTTTTAAGAATTTTTATTCTGAACTGTATCAATCAGAATCACAAAATGATAATGTTGAGATAGAAAGGTTTTTATCACAAATAACTCTTCCAAAATTGAATTCGGAAGAACAGAAGGGATTAGATATGCCTTTTACATTAAAAGAGGTCGAAGAAGCTCTAGGATCACTTCAGAATAATAAATCCCCAGGAGAAGATGGTTTTCCACCCGAATTTTACAAAAAGTTTAAAGATTTACCAATTCCTCCTTTTATGGAGTTAATACACCAAGCGGAAAGAATGCATAAACTTCCAGAATCTTTTCGACAGCTATTTTAATAGTATTGCCAAAAAAAGATAGAGATCTTTTAAAGCCAACATCATATAGACCTATTTCTTTGTTGGAACACCGACTATAAAATAATAGCAAAAATTTTATCTAATAGATTATCTAAATACTTAACAAAATTAATACATATGGATCAAACAGTATTTATCAAAAATAGACAATTGGCAGATAATGTAACTTGGTTACTTAGTATAATTCATCTGGCACAAAAGAGGGATGAAATGAGTGTGGCAGTTGCTTTAGATGCAGAAAAAGCATTTGATAGATTGGAATGGGATTTTTTATTTAAGGTATTGGAAAAGTATGGGTTAGGAAAATCTTTTATAAAATGTATTAAAACCTTAAATACTAATCCCAAAGCTAAAGTAATGACAAATGGTCAAATTTCAACATCATTTCAGTTAACAAGGTCAACTAGACAAGGTTGTCCATTATCACCTGCTTTATTTGTGTTGGCAATAGAACTATTAGCTGAATTAATTAGAACAGACCCAGATATTATGGGTTTCAGAGTTAACCAGGAGGAATATAAGATTAATTTATTTGCTGACGATGTTTTGCTTTATTTAACAAACCCATTGTATTCGCTGCGTAAATTATCTTCTAGATTGGAAGCATGTGGGAAAATATCAGGCTACAAAATGGGATAAAAGTGAAATTCTACCCCTTACTAAAGGAGATTATAATCAATGTCAATTAATAACTCAATTTAGACGGCCAATAAATGGTATAAAATATTTAGGTATAAGAGTTGATAATGATATAAAGAATTTATATAAATTAAATTATTTACCATTATTGAAAAAAATTCAAGAAGATCTTGATAAATGGATGATGTTACCAATAACATTAGTAGGCAGAGTAAATGCTGTAAAAATGAATGTATTCCCTAGATTACAATATTTATTCCAAACACTACCAATACAATTACCGCAGAAGTTTCTTCAAGAGTTAAATAAATGTGTGAGGAAGTTCCTTTGCAAAGGTAAGATGTCAAGAATATCGTTGGAAAAATTGACATGGAAATTTGACCTAGGAGGGTTACAACTTCCAAACTTTAAAAATTATTATAAAGCAAATCAACTTAGATTTATTGCATCTTTTTTTGATGAAGATAAACCGGCATGGATTAGAATAGAACTAGATAAAATAGGAGAAAATATACCAGAAGATTTTATATATAAGTGGGAATCTAAATGGATACGGGAAAAGAAAGAATCTCCTATATTAAAACATTTGATTGATTTATGGAGTAAGATAAATGTTGATGATGAGATAAAGAAATCTTTATTAGCAAAGAGACCTTTAATTCAAAATAAACTTATTCTTTTTACAATGGATAACCAACTTTTATACAACTGGTTTCAAAAAGGGATTAGATATATAGGAGATTGTTTTGAAGGAGGTATATTAATGTCATTTGATCAATTAAAGAATAAATATAAAATATCAAACAACACTTTTTTATTATTTCAATTTAAGGGCTTATTTAAGAGATAAATTGGGTCAAACAATGTTATTGCCGAAACCTAATGAAATAGAAACTTTAATTAAAAACGGAAAAATTAAAAAAAATATTTCTTGTATGTATAGTTTGATTCAAAAGCAGGCAATTAAACAAGGATTTCATAAGTCAAGACAAAAATGGGAAACTGATTTGAATATTAAAATTGAAGAAACAAATTGGTCAAGACTATATCTTGACAGTATGACAAATACAACAAATGTCCGGCTAAGACTAGTGCAATATAATTTTTTACATCAATTATATATTACACCTCAAAAAATAAATAAATTAAACTCAAATTTATCTGATCAATGCTTCCGGCGTAATCAAGAAATTGGTACTTTTTTACACTCTACTTGGTCTTGTTTTAAAATTCAACCTTTTTGGACAAATTTAAGAGTTTTACTGGAACAAATTATTGGAATACAACTTCCACATAATCCAACATTATTTTTACTAGGCGATATTGAAGGGATAAAATCGAAATCCAAATTGAATAAATATCAGAAAGAATTCATAAAACTTGCATTGGCAGTAGCCAAAAAGGCTATTGCAGTTACTTGGAAATCGGATTCATACTTAAGTATAGATCATTGGAAGAATGAAATTTTTAGCTGCATTCCACTTGAGAAAATTGCTTATAATTTAAGAGATAAATATGAACTATTTCTGAAAATTTGGCGCCTTTATTTACAAAAGATAGGATTAAATATATAGGTGCTCCGAAGATAAAATTATTGGTTATCTGGGGAAAGAAATAAATATACATATTAAAGCTATTATGAACTCCATGGAGCATGTGGGGATCTTCCGATATCCAGGCATTCTTTCTTTCTTTCTTTTTTCTTTCTTTCTTTCTTTTTTCTTCTCTTTTTTTTCTATAGGGATATGTTAGGTGGGAGGGGTTGATAATTTTTTTTCTTTCTGTAACCTATTTGAAAATTCAATAAAAAAATTTATTAAAAAAAATCACTGCTTCTATTATCCTACAATTATTTAATTTTTAAATGAGCGCAGCAGTAATAAAACTTCAATGTAACAGATATACAGTAATTTAATTATTTTACAAAATCATGCTGATCTCAAATTTAGCTGAAATCATAATTTCATACCATAGTAATAGTTTTTGTTTAAACCTTTTTTTTTGCCAGGTTAACAACTCGGGCTGGTGCTTCAATGCAAAATGGGCATAGTAGTTTGGGTAAGTTTGCTTAATACAACGAAATTAGATAAAACATTTCGAGCTTTAAGTTGTGCCCTTTGCAGAGGAAGAAGAGGAAGTCAGCAAAAACTAATTTCCCACAAAGTTTAAATGTACCTTTGAAGGAGATATAATTCTACTTAGGTTGATGCTTGTCGATTAAAAGCTTCTTCCCAATGCATTAAATATTTTTTCTGGATTACTTGGTATAGCCTCATGTTTGAAGTTATTTTAAAAAGCAAAAATCTGAAGATGCAGGAAATTGAAATAAGTATAAAATGCTGGAAATAGAAGCAGATCAGACAGCATTTGCTGTGACAGAGAGGAGGACAGGTTATGATCTGGTGAAATTGTGCTTATTGTTAAGTTTTCTTCTACCTTTCCTGCCATTTGTATTCAGCACTCAAATTATGAACGTACAAATTCAAAATGGAAATAGGCCATTTGACCCCTATACACTCTCATCAAAAGTACTCTGCTTCCACTGCTTTATGGAGAAGAGACTAACAATCTTCTGAGAGGAAATAAAACCTTCCAACTGAGATATTCTTATTTGATATTAGAATTTAACTACAACATGAAAACAAATTTGAGAAGAGGGTTGGTGAATACAGGACTCAAGGTTTTAATATTGTAATATTTGAAAGCATGCTGTATCAGAATAAGAATTAGAATCAGAATCAGGTTTATTATCACTGGCATGTGTCGTGAAATGTATTAACTTAGCAGCAGCAGTAGCTCAATGCAGTACATAATATAGAAGGGAGAAAAATAATAAATAAATAAGTAAATCAATTACAGTATGCGTATATTGAATAGATTAAAAACTGTGCAAAAATACCCCAGAAATAATATAAATTAAAAAGTGAGGTAGTGTTCACAGGTTCAATGTTCACTTAGGAATTGGATGGCAAAGGGGAAGAAGCTGCTTGTGAATTGCTGAGTGTGTGCCTTCAGGCTTCTTTATCTCCTACTTGATGGTAACAGTGAGAAAAGAGCATGCCCTGGCTGTTAGGGGTCCTTAATAATGGATGCTGCCTTTCTGAGACACTGCTCCTTGAAGATGTCCTGGGTACTTTGCAGGCTAGTACCCAAGATGAAGCCCTCTTGCAGCTTCTTTTGGTCCTGTGTAGTAGCCCCCACCCCCAATACCAGACAGTGATGCAGCCTGTCAGAATGCTCTCCACGGTACATCTATAGAAGTTTTTGAGTGTATTTGTTGGCATACCAGATCTCTTCAAACTCCTAATGAACTCCTCCCTTGCCTTTTTTATAACTGCATCGATATTTTGGGAGCGGGTTAGGTCCTCAGAGATATTGACACCCAGGAACTTGAAACTGCTCACTCTCTCCACTTCTGATCTCTTTTTGAGGATTGGTATGTGTTCCTTCATCTTGTCCTTCCTGAAGTACACAATCAGCTCTTTAGTCTTACTGATGTTGAGTGCAAGATTGTTGCTGCAACACCACTCCACTAGTTGGCATACCTTGCTCCTGTATGCCGCCTTGTCTCTCATCTGAGATTCTACCAACAATGGTTGTATCATCAGCAAATTTATAGATTATATTTGAGCAATGCCTAGCCACGCAGTCATGGATATAGAGAGAGTAGAGCAGTGGGCTAAGCACACACCCCTGAGGTGCACCAGTGTTGATCATCAGCGAGGAGGAGATACTATCACCAATCTGCACAGATTGTGGTCTTCTGGTTAGGAACTGGAGGATCCAATTGCAGAGGGACTAGGGATCTTCACAGCTGTAGTTATATTCTCCCTTTCAAAGCGGGCATAGAAGGTGTTGGGTTCATCTGGTAGTGAAGCATCGCTACCACATGAAACAAGCTAGAAAGATTATAGTGCAGTTAAAATTGGCAGGTAAGACATGACTGAAAGAAGAGGACAGGTGGGAAATAAACCAGGATATATATATATACTAGCAAAACGATCGGGCATATGGACAGAGGGGGATAGGGTGGCTTTGTTGTTAAATACTGAAATCAACTACTTGGCAAGAAGTGACATAGGATTGGAAGATTTAGAATCCTTGTGGGTAGAGTTAAGAAACATCAATGGGTAAAAAGACCTTGATATGAGTTATATACAGGCTGATAAAGGAAGCTGAAGACAGCATAAAGTAAATGAGAGGGTATACAATATTGCAAAAATTAGCAGGGAGTGAGCGGATTGGGAAGCTTTTATAAATCAACAGTAATAAAAAAAGGTAATAAGGGAAGAATGCATGAAACAGGAAGGTAAGCTAGGCAACTGTGTGTGTGTATAATATATATATATAAAAACAACTGTACGAAGATATTCTTTCAGATGTACAAAGGGTAAAACAGAAACAAGCGTGGACATCAGAATGCCGGAATAGCAGTAATGGGGAAATGGCAGACATACTGAATTAATATTTCTTATCAGTCTTCACTGTGGAAAACACCAGCAAAATGTCAGATATTTGAGAGGGTCAAGGGGGCAGAATTTGAGTGTAGCTAAAGAGGAGGGGCTTGGGAAGTTGAAAGGTTTAAAAGCGGTTAAGTTACCAGTACTAGACAGACTGCACTCCAGGGTTCTGAAAGGTAGCTGAAGAGATTGTGGAGGCATTTGTAGAAATCTCTCAACAATCACTAAAATCAGAAATGGTTACAGAGAAGTGGAAAATCACAAATGTCACTTCACTGTTTAAGATGGAAGGAAGGGAAAAGACAGGAAGTTATAGGGCAGTTAGCCTGACTGCAGTGGTTGGTAAAATTTGGGAGTCCATTAATAAGATTGAAGTTTTGAGGTTACTTGTAGGCACATGACAAAATAGGCCGAAAGCAGCATGGTTTCTTTAAATATTTTGGAGTTCTTTGAGGAAATAACAGGCATGATAAACAAAGGAGAGTTTTTGGATTTTGTGTTTACGTGAATTTTCAGAAGGCCCTTGTAAAGGTGCCACACATGTGGCTGCTAAACAAGACAAGAACCTATGGTATTACTGTCAGGGATAGAATATTGGTTGACTGGCAGGAGGCAAAGAGGCAGAATAAAGGGGAGCCTATTCTGGGTTGGGTGCTGATGGACGAGTGGTATTCCACAGGGGACAGTGTTGGGTCCACTACTTTTCAACGTTATTTGTTAATGAACTTGATGATGGAATTGTTGGCTTTGTATCTAAGTTTGCTGATGATAGAAATACAGGTGCAGGGACAGATAGTGTTAAGGAAGCAGAAGGTCTGCAGGAGGATTTGGACAGATTAGGAGAATAGATAAAGAACTGGCAGATGGAATACAGTGTATGGAAGTGTATAGTTGTGCACCTAGGGTGAAGGAAAAAAGTTACAGATTATTTTCTAAATGGAGAGTAAGTTCAGCAATCAGAAGTGCAAAGGGGCTTCAAAGCAAGGAAGGCAATTGCAGTGCTGGTATTCATTTCAAGAGGCTTTTTAAATCATTGACCAGACCACATTAGGGTACCATGAGCAGTTTTGGGCCCCATATCTAAAAAGGATGTGCTGGCATTGGAGAGGGTACAGCGGAAGTTCACAAGAATGATCCTGGGAATGGAAGAGTCAACATGTGAGGAGCATTTGATGGCTCTCGGCCTGTACTTGCTGGAATTGATAAGAATGAGGCAGCATCTCATTCAAACCTAGCACATATTGACAGAGTGGACGTGGAGAAGATGTTTTCAATAAAGGGAGAGTCTAGGACTAGTAGAACAGCCTCAGAATAGAAAAATGTCCCTTTAGAACAGAACTGACAAGGAATTACTTTAGCCGGAAGGTCATGTATCCGAGAAATTAATTGCCACAGACAGGTGTGAAGGCCAAGGCATTGGGTACATTTAAAGTGGAGGTTGATAAGTTCTTGATTAGTCAGGGAATCAAGTGTTACAGAGAGAAAGCAGGAGAGTAGGGTTGAGAGATATAGTAAATCAGCCATGATAGAATGATGGATCAGGCCTGATGGGCTGAATGGCCACATTCTGCTTTAATGTTTATGATTTTGAGGTCTGTTGGACCCATATCTAAGAAAGGATTTACAGGTGTTGGAAAAGTTCCAGAGGAGGATTACAAGAATGATCCTGGTAATGAAAGGGTTAATCTTTGAGGACCGTTTGATGGCTCTGGGCTTGTGTTTGCTGGAGTTTAGAAGGATTGAGGGGGATTTCATTGAAACCTACTGACTATTGAATGCCTGGATAGAATGGACATGGAGAGAATGTTTCCAGTAGTGGAAGAGACCCAGAGGGCAGCATCTCAGAATAAAAGGATGCTCCTTTAGAACAGAAATTAGGTGGAATTTCTTCAGCTAGATCAGGGGTAGGAGGGGTTTTCTATCATGCGTTATTCATTAATTTGAGGCAAAGCATAACTAGATGTATTTAAATGGATAATTCCCATATTTCAAGTTTCTTATGGCATTTATCTGGTCCACCGTCAGCTCATTAATATGTGATCCGGCCCACAGAGGCAAAAAGGTCGACCCCTGAGCTAGATCGTGGGGAATCTCTGCAATTTATTCCCACAGACAGCTGTGAAGTCTAAGTCATTGGGTATATTTAAAGCAGAGTTTGATTAGTCAGAGATTCAGAGGTTACAGGGAGTTGGAAGGAGGATGGAATTGAGAGGATGAATAAAGTAGTCATGATTGAATGGCAGAGTAGAATCTTATAGCTGAAAGGCCCAATTCTGCTGCTATGCCTTATGGTCTTTGGTGTCTAAATGGGTAATGCCTTCATTTGAAGCTGTGATTTTCAGTTTTTAGCTTTAGACCATAGACAATAGACAGTAAGTGCAGGAATAGGCCATTCGGCCCTTCTAGCCAGCACCACCATTCACTGTGATCATGGCTGATCATACACAATCAGTACCCTGTTCCTGCCCTCTCCCCATATCCCTTGACCCCGCTATCTATGAGAGCTCTATCTAACTCTCTCTTGAATGCATCCAGAGACTTGGCCTCCACTGCCTTCTGGGGCAGAGCATTCCACATATTCACCACTCTCTGCGTGAAAAAGTTTTTCCGCATCTCTGTTCTAAATGGCCTACCCCTTATTCTTAAACTGTGGCCTCTAGTTCTGGACTCACCCATCAGCGGGAACATGCTTCCTGCCTCCAGTGTGTCCAATCCCTTAATAATCTTATATGTTTCAATCAGATCCCCTCTCATCCTTCTGAATTCCAGTGTATACAAGCCCAGTCGCTCCAATCTTTCAACATATGACAGTCCCCCCATTCTGGGAATTAACCTTGTGAACCTACACTGCACTCCCTCAATAGCAAGAATGTCCTTCCTCAAATTTGGAGACCAAAACTGCACACAATACTCCAGGTGGGGTCTCACCAGGGCCCTATACAGCTGCAGAAGGACCTCTTTACTCCTATACTCAATTCCTCTTGTTATAAAGGCCAGCATGCCATTAGCTTTCTTCACTGCCTGCTGTACCTGCATGCTTGCTTTCAAGAACAAGAACAAGGTTTCATGTACAAGAACACCTAGATCTCGTTGTACTTCCCCTTTTCCTAACTTGACTCCATTTAGATATCCACATTAAACTGCATCTGCCATACATTTGCCCACTCACTCAACCTGTCCAAGTCACCCTGCATTCTCATAACATCCTCCTGACATTTCACACTGCCACCCAGCTTTGTGTCATCAGCAAATTTGCTAATGTTACTTTTAATCCCTTCATCTAAATCATTAATGTATATTGTAAACAGCTGCGGTCCCAGCACTGAACCTTACGGTACCCCACTGGTCACAGCCTGCCATTCCGAAAGGGACCCGTTAATCACTACTCTTTGTTTCCAGTCAGCCAGCCAATTTTCAATCCATGTCAGTACTCTGCCCCCAATACCATGTGCCCTAATTTTGCCCACTCATCTCTTATGTGGGACTTTATCAAAAGCTTTCTGGAAGTTTTCACAGTTACATCCTCAAAAAACTCCAGAAGATTACTGATCCTTCTACTGCTATCCAAATGTGTTGTAATTTCCTCTTTTATAATTGACTCCAGCATCTTTCCCACCACTGACATCAGGCTAACCGGTCTATAATTCCCTGTTTTCTCTCTCCCTCCTTTCTTGAAAAGTGGGACAACATTAGCCACCCTCCAATCAGCAGGAACTGTTCCTGAATCTATAGAACATTGGAAAATGATTACCAATGCGTCCATGATTTCTAGAGCCACCTCTTTAAGTACCCTGGGATGCAGACCATCAGGTCCCGGGGACTTATAAGCCTTCAGACTCAACAGTCTATCCGACACTGTATCTTGCCTAATATAAATTTCCTTCACTTCATCCTTTACCCTATTTCCTTTGGCCACTATTACATCTGAGAGATTGTTTGTGTCTTCCCTAGTGAAGACAGATCCAAAGTACCTGTTCAACTCATCTGCCATTTCCTTGTTCCCCATAATAAATTCACCCGTTTCTGTCTTCAGTGGCCCAATTTTGAGGCAATGAGTCTCAAGCTCATCTACTTTATTCCTTTAACCAGGAATCATTCTCTGCCCTTTTACCTAGTCCACACTCCTCAGGACCTTGAATGTTTCAATTAATTCTCCTTTCACTCCACTAAACTTCAGCAGAGGCAATTCTTGCCTGTCCATACTTTCTTCGTAAGACAAACCTGTTCATTCTAGGTTTTTAGCAGTTAAGTCTTCCCTGAAATCTATCCTCTGAATGAGGATGCCATGACTGTACAGCAGTGGAAAAGTGAAAATGTTTTTCACCAAAAGGCTACAGTCTCAAGATAGATATCATTGATGGTAATTTAAATTGTCCAGTTAACCTACCAATTTGCATTAGTTTGGGATGTGAAGGAAACAGAGCTGCCAGACTAAACCCACATAGTCACAAATAAAACGTTTAGGCTGCATGCAGTTGGCTCTGGAAGTCAGGACTGAACCTGGGTCACTGGTACTTTGTTGTAGTAGTTACACTAGTTCTTTCTTTCAGATGTGAACAGAACTATTTGTCACAAAAGTTTTGTAGTTTCCACATTTCTTGCAAAATCACAAGAGATAGGATTCAGGTTACTTGAATTTCTTTTAAGCAGAAGTTAGCTAATGTAGTGTGGTTATTGCAATGATGTGGATCATCAAGCACTGCTGGCCCATAGAAGTTTGCAACAATAATTGACCTTTAAATTTTGTTTAGATTTGAGCAGCAGTCTTAAAGGTTACTCAACTTAAAAAAAAAATGCTGCAGATTGCAATCTGTCCATACACTCTTGTCACAAAATATTTGTGTCTGTGAGGCCCCTTACTCTGAAGTTTTCTTTTGAAATGTCTGTAATCTCATTTCAGCTGTGATCATGTCTCAATCTTAATTCCCTTATTTGAAAGACATGTGGTTTCAGAGAGAAGTTAAGCTTAAATCCATAGCTGTTTACGTGAAACTGAACCAAGCTAATTTTGCATAGTAAAATTTATAAATTGTCATAAATATATAAATCAAAATGTTAAAATTGTTGATAATCTACTGCTACCCTAACAAGTTCTCAGAAATCCTGGAAGTCGACGTGAATCCCAGGAGGATGGGAGTCATTCTCACATGAATGGTGATTCAGAAGTTAGAAGAAGTGGCCGTGCAAGGAGAAACAAATTTGAAACCCTCAACCAAAGCCTTCTGTTTGATCAACTAGTAAACAGGTAAATACATTTTGCTGTTTCATATGAAGTCAAGGGCAGAAATTGCAGGACAGATCACCTCAACCAATTCCTGCTGTACCTTGCCTTATGATATTGATGTCAATGGAGATTTTTGAATTCCTTGAGAAATATCCTGTTTAAAATATAGTGGATTAAGAGTGTGTTTAAAACTATCTTGCTGCATCCCTAAATCTATTCTGATTGCTAATTTTGTCACTAATATTTATATCAAGTATAAACCATTGGCTTTAAACTGATGATTTGTATAAGTAATTCCATTGCAATTACTACTAAAAGCTTAATTTCTTTGTCTTTTTGGCCATTGTTTTATTACATTGGGTATTGGCCAGGGCCAGATGGGATATACCTCAAGTTACCATGGGAAACGAGGCACTGGTGGATTGGAGGATGTCAGTAATTGTTTTGTTGTTTGAAAATGGTACTATGGACAGTCCTGGATATTATAGACTAATGAATCTTATGCCAGTGGTGGGTAAACTATTGGAGAGCACTCTTGAGAATTGTATTTATGGATATTTGGAGAAGTATAGCCTTATTACAGATAGTCTGCATGGCCTCACAGCTTAGTTGTGTTTTGCAAAGAGGTGTTAAAAGAATTTGATGTAGGTAAAGCGGTGAATGTGCTAGATGTAGATTTTGGTGAGGTATTTGACAGGATTCCCCATTATAGACTCATCCAGAAAGTCATGGGATGTTGGATCTGTGGATAACTGGCTGCATGGTTTTAGAATTGGCTTGCCTTTAGAAGGCAGGGAAGTGTAGTGGATAGGGTATATTCTCACTGCGGGCCATGACTAGTGGTGTTCAGAAGGAATTTGTTATGGACTTTTACATTGTGATTTTTATAAGTGACTTGGATGAGGAAGTGGAGGGCTGGTATGTTAAGAGTGCAAATGACAAAGGTTGGAGGTGTTGTGAACAGTGGCGAAGGTTCTTGTAGGTAACAGTGGGATATAAACAGGATGCAGAGTTGGGTAGTTCAATCATGGAAAGTGTGAAGTGATACACTTTTGAAGATGGAATGCAAGGTTAATAGCAGGATTCTTAGTGAGGAGAGCAGAGAGATCGTGGGATGCATGTCCATACTGCTGGACAAATTGATAAGAGTGGTTCAGAAGACATGGTCTGCTGGCCCTCATTAGTCGGGTGATTGAGTTCAAGAACTTGAAGTAATGTTGCAGCTCTTAAAAACTCTGGTTAGACCACAGTTAAGAGTATTGTGTTCAATTCTGGTCACCTCATAATAGGATGTAGAAGCGAGAATGAAAAGGAGATTTAGCAAGCTGCTGCCCGGATTAGAGAACATCTCTTAAGATAAAAATTTGAACAAGCTCGTTTTTTTTCCTCTGTGGAACAACGAAGGATGAGAGGTGATGATAAGAATGTATAAGATTATGAGAGGCATAAATAGAGCAGACAGCCAGCACATTTCTTCCAGGGTGGCAATGGTTAATAACAGAGAGCAACTGTTAAGGTAGGAGTCAAAGATGGCTTTTTTACACAAGTGATAGGTGTCTGGTATGTACTAGGGGTGGTGGGGTTATAGAGACTGATACAATAGGGCCATTTAAAGACTTATGGAAAAAAAATGTGTGCTATTTGAAGAGGTTTATATTGGTTGGCACAGTACCATGGATCAAAGGGGCCTGTATTGTGGTGTGCTATTCTATGTTCTCTAGGTTGTTCTACTGCCTCTTTACTTTGTTTCTTTTATTTATAAATGATGTGATGTCAATTTCGGATCTTGTTAACTTCAAATCTCAACCAATATCTACTTCCATGCAAGAAAATTTGGCTCATTGAACTTTCTGGGTTTCTTTTCATGGTATCATTTGGCCAAATCCCAGACTGGTTGTGATAATTATGTTCATAATAAAAGTGCATTTCAAAATCATGAATTATTGTTTAATTATATATTCCATTGATCTAGTACTGCAGAGGCTGTTCTGCAAGAAATGGACAACATCACAAGTAACATAAGGCAAAACAGAAGACCTGGAGAAGTGGAGCGTCTCAGAATGTGGACAGATACAGAGTTTGTGAGTATTGTTCTTCCTGATTTAGGAGACTGATCAATCTGAAGGTATTCTTCACTACCAAGATGTACAAGCATCATTTTGCTAGTTTATTGTCTTTGAATAGCTAAGACAGATGAGAGCAAAATGGAGATTGTTTTATGCCTTTAAATGTAGCTCCGTAGGTATGCATGTACTGCTTTAAACTGATTTGTTGTTCTTCTCTAGTTACAAGACAGTTAAATTTCAGACAGAAAGCATATTTCTAACACACAAAATGCTGGAGGAACTCAGCAAGCCACGCAGCATCCATGGCAAAAAGTAAACAGTTGACGTTTTGAGCTGAGACCCTTCAACTTCATGTCAGTGATTTAGATGACGAAATAGATGGCTTTGCTTCCAAGTTTGTTGATGATACAAAGATTGGTGGAGAGGTAGATAGTATTGAGGAAACAGGTAGACTGCAGAAAGACTTTGACAGATTAGGAGAATGGCAAGAAAGTGCCAAATGAAATACAGTGTTGGGAAATGCATGGTCATGCCTTTGATAGTAAAAATAAGTGTGCAGACTATTTTCTAAACGGGGAGAAAAACCAAAAATCTGATAAGGTCTTGATTGGCCACGGCATCGAAGGTTAAGGGTGAAGGCTGGGGAATGGGGCTGAGGAGGGGAAATATGATCAGCCATGATTGAATGGCAGAGCAGACTTGATGGGCCAGATGGCCTATTTCTGCTCCTATGTCTTATGGTCTTGTAATGATTTACTCTCCTTGTAAAGTATTACCTGCTTAGTATATAAATATTCTAAAGCATGATACTTGAAGAGTACAGTATTTTAAGATATGAAGTTATTTCATTTTTTTCCAGTTCCTTTCACAGCTCAACTGTAGTTGTGGCAGAACCTAAGTACAGGAGCAGCACATTAGATAAATTTGTGGAAAATTTAGAGGATGTAATTGTAATGATGCCGCCAGATGCAGGATGATTATGTACTTGTAAAATAAAGGACTATTGAATTAATTGAGATTTAACAATCTGAAGAACTACCACTGTCCATGTTATAATAAAGAAAAAAGAGAACTGAATTTAGCATTGGAGCATTAATAGTCATACTGTAGAGAGGTGGGAATGTTATGTTCTCTTGTTCCACTGTTATCTTGGTTAGAGAACTCAGCATTTCCACTCATCCATCTCTTTCCACCAGCAATCTCCCTATAATGGAGTTGGTCACGTGGTGTCAAAACTGTTTTCTAAAAGACATGGAGCAGAGTTAAGTTATTTGGCCCATCAAGTCTGCTCCACCTTTCAATCTTTGCTGATTTATTATCCCTCTCAACCCCATTTTCCTGCCTTATCCCCAGAATCTTTGATGCCCTTTCTAATCATGAACATATCAACCTCTGCTTTAAATATATCCATTGGCTTAGTCTCCACAGCTACCTGTGACAATGATTCATTACCCACCAGGTCAGGGGTTCCCAATCTTTTTTATGCCATGGATCCCTACAATTAACTGAGGAGTCCCTGGAGCCCAGGTTGGGAATCCCTGCTCAACGTAAAGAAATTCCTCCTCTAAAGGAATGTCCTTCTGAGACTCCCCCACTGTAGGAAACATCCTCTCCATGTCCACTCCACTTATATAGGTATCTGTTAGTCTCATGAGACCATGGATTTGCGCCTTGGAAGGTTTCCAAGGAAGTTGGCCGAGCTGCAAGCCTTCCCCTCTCCACACCACTGATGTTGTCCAAGGGAAGGGCACTAGGACCCAGGCAGCTTGGCACCGGTGTTGTCGCAGAGCAATGTGTTGTTAAGTCTCTTGCTCAAAGTGTCATGCTGCCTCAGCTGAGGCTCAAACCAGTGACCTTCCGATCACTAGACCGATGCCTTATCCACTAGGCCAAGTGCCAATACCCACTCCATTTAGGTCTATCAATTTTCAGTAGGTTTCAATGAGATCCCCCCTCCCCCACTCTTCTAAACTCCAGGGAGTACATGTTCAGAGCCATCAAATGTGCCTCATACATTAACCCTTTCATTCCCAGGATAATTCTAGAACTTCCTCTAACCCACACCAATGCCATCACAACCTTTCTTAGATAAGGGGCCCAAAATTGTCCATAGTATTTCAAGTGGAGTCTGACCAATGCCTTATAAAGACTCAACATTACATTCTTGCTTTTATATTCTAGTCCTCACGAAATGAATGCTGGCATTGCATGTGCTTTCCTTACCACTGATTCAACCTGCAAGTTAACCTTTAGGGAATCCTACGCAAACACTCCCAAGTCCCTTTGTACCTCTGATTTCTGAATTTTCTCCGTTTAGAGCTTAGTCTATGCTTTTATTTCTTATACCAAAGTGCATGACCATACATTATGTCTCATTTGCCACTTCTTTGCCCATTCTCCTAATCAATCTTAAATCCTGTAGATTCTCTGCTTCCTCAACACTCTGTCCCTTCACCTATCTTCGTATCGTCCGCAAACTTGGCCACAAAGCCATCAATTCCATCATCCAAATGATCACCATATAACATGAAAAGAAGCGGTCCCAACACCAATCTCTGTGGAATGCCACTAGTCCATGAAGACTTGTAGCGCTTACTTCCACAGTGCTGAAGTATTTTGAGAGGTTAGTTTCAGCTGCTGTCTATGAGTGGCACCTTGGATCCATTCCAATTTGCTTACCAAACCAACAGGTCCACACCAAATGCCATCTCATTGGCTCTTCACACAACCTTGGAACATCTGGACAGCAAGCATCAGAGAATGCTCTTTATCGATTACATTTAATACTATCATCCCCTCAAAACTAATCAGTAAACTCCAAGACCTGGGCCTCAATACCCCCTTGTGCAATTGGATTCTAGATTTCCTCACTTGCAGAACCCAGTCAGTTCGGATTGACGTTAAGTATCTCCTCCACAATCTCCCATCAGGACAGGAACACCATAGGGATGTGTGCTTAGCCCCCTGCTCTAATTGCTTTACACCTATGACTGTGTGGCTAAGTACAGCTCCAAAGCCATGTGCAAGTTTGCTTATGACATCACTGTTGTGGGCTGTATGAAGGGTGGTGATGAATCAGCATACAGGAGGGAGATTGAAAATTTGGTTAGTGGTGTAATGTCAACAATCTCTCACTTAATGTCAATAAGACCAAGGAACTGATTGTAGACTTCAAGAGAGGGAAACCAGAGGTCCATTGAGCCAGTGCTTATTGGAGGATCAGAGGTGAAGAGGGTCAGTAACTTTTAAATTCCTGGGTGTCACTATCTCAGAGGACCTGTCCTGGACCCATCATGTAACTATAATTACAAAAAGAAGCATGAAATTCTCTCTACTTCCTCAGGAGTCTACAGACTTCTTGCAGCCTTTTCTGTGCAAGGTTTGGAAAATTTGTTTTGGAGAAGTATTGTACCATATAGCCTACTGTGTAATATGGGACTGTTTTATGTTGTAGTAACACGTTATTGAGCATGCGCTATTGGGCGCGTATTGATCTGTTTATACGTGTTCAGTTCGGGTTCTGTAAGTAAAAACCCCTGTTAACTTAGCTCCAGTCTCTAGTGTTTTTATTTATAGTTTTGTTGTGTAACTGGTCACATATACCACAAATTGGTGACGAGGTTAATGAACCTACATCATATCGGCCGCCGTGTTTTAATTGATAACGACAATCGGAAGGAAGCGCGAGTTCAGCCGCAGTCGGGTATGTTGGGATACCGAAAGACACAGTCAGAACCGCGGTGTGTCCAGGTGAGACCACAGCCGGCGCTGAACCCCAGGGCTGAGGGTCTGCCTGTCTCAGAAGGGAGATTTCTTAAAAAAAAGGGAGCGAGAGTCAAAAAGAAAACAAGGGACTGTGGTTAAATTAACAAGGGATCGTGGCTAAATTCACATAAGAAGGATAAATTAACGCAACAAAGATGGTGTTAATTGGAACCATTACAGCATTTGATAGTGTCATTGAAGACTGGGCATCATACATGGAGAGGGTGGAGTTATATTGTGATGCTAATAATATTGATGATGAAAAGAAATCCCACTTACTACTCAGCGTTATGGGCGCGAACACATATGGCCTACTGCGGAGCTAGTTAACCCCTGAAAAGCCAGCTAACAAAATGTTCAAGTAAATAGTAGACACCTTCCAACAGCATTTAAACCCCAAGCCACTGATCATTACTGAAAAATTTAAATTTTACAATCGGAGCCAGAGCAAAAACGAAAGCATTTCTGAATATTGTGCTGAATTGCGCAAGTTATCAGAACATTGTCAATTTGGAGCGGATCTATCAGACGCATTGAGGGACAGGTTAGTGTGTGGCATGTACTGTGAAACCACCCAGAAGAAGCTCCTGTGTGAAAAAGACCTTAAGTTCGAGAAGGCGATAAACATCTCAATATCATTCACGAGGTGCTTCAGAGATACAACAAAAATCTCTGGAATATGCTACGAATAAAATGTCATTGCGCAAAAATGAAGGAAAGAAATGTTACCGTTGTGGGAACAGGTCACATGACCCTGATGGTTGTTGGTTTAAAGATAAAGAATGCTGAAACTGGCAAACAGGGTCACGCTGTCGGAGTATGCAAAACTAAACAGTAGGAAAAGGGCAAAATACAGAGAAACAAGAAAATACAACAATGTGCACAAAATGAAAGAAAGCAATTCTGATGAAAGTGACTCAGACAAAAGTGAATTGTCTTGTCTCCCACTTCACAGTGTGCAAGAGAAAGATGATTGAAGAGTAATATGGATCACTCCACAAGTGGCAGGTGTGAGACTGAAAATGGAGTTGGACACAGGCTCAGCTTTAACAGTGATCTCTGTACACGACTACAAACGACTGTTTTCTCACATACCTCTGAAACAAACTAAACTAGAGTCGGCCCTCTCTATCCGCGGGGGATTGGTTCCGCGACCCCCGCGGATACCAAAAGATGCGGGTGCTGAAGTCCCTTATTTATCCTGTCTCAGTGCAGTGGTCTTTAGGACCCAGCAGAACCCCAGACTTTATTTTAATTTGTCTCGGTGTGGTGGACATTAGGACCCGGCGTCACAGCTTGAATCCGCAGTGTTTCTGTTCACGAAAATAATCACGATCATGATTGAAAATAAGGTGGAAGTAATAAAGTGATCAGAAAGAGGTGAAACGCCATCAGTCATTGGAAAAGCATTAGGCTACAGTTGATCAATGATCGGAACAATTTTAATGGAGCATGTGAAAGGCCCTGCCCCGATGAAAGCTACAATTATTACTAAGCAACGCAGTGGTTTAATTATTGAAATACATATGTTTCTTAAGTGTTTTATATGCCTAGAAAGGTAAAATATGTACTATATGTTAAGACAAACGATTGACTAACTGACGCTAAATAATTCCGATGTACCTGTTCTGACTTCAAATCCAACTTAAAGACGGACTCAGGAACGGAACTTATTTATAACCCGGGGACTGCTGTATTTTTAAGTCATTTCTAGATTACCTAATACAATATAAATGCTATGTAAATAGTTGTTATACTGTATTGTTTAGGGAATAATGACAAGAAAAAAATAGTCTGTACATGCTCAAACAACGAGTGCTGGAGAGAGAAGTTCCGGGTCTTCCCGAACCGCGGTTGGTTGAATCCGCGCATGCAGAATCCACGGATAAGGAAGGCAGACTGCACTGCTAAAAGACTTACATAGGACAGAAAGTGCGTCACAAAGGTAAACTTAAAGTGACAGTGACCCACGGGGGACAAAACACAGCAGCTGAACGTCTATGTACTGGAAAATGGAGGACCACCGTTGCTGGGACGTGAATGGCTCAGGAAAATCCAGTTGGATTGGCACACCATCAAGGCACTAGATGTGTCAACAAAGGCAGACAGTTTGGCGGGGAAGATGTCCGCAGCTCTCCTCTCACCCATTGTCGACTATTACAGTGACGACGATGAGATGGACATTGTCGACAGGGAGACAGATATTGCCAATAAGCAGGATGATGAAGACTACCTGGAAATAAAAGGCAGATGTACCAGGAGAAATTGACATCTCTCAAAAGACAGCTAGCTACAGCAGTTACAGGAAGGCACTTTGCAGGAGTATCAGAAAAGGATGAAGAAACTAGATCAACAATACATGCAAGAAATATGAAATGCAGAGCTTTTTCTGCATCTGGAGACAGAAAAAGTGGAAAGGAATTGTATTAGACAGAAGAAAGAAATGAGGGAAACGCGGGAGGCCCCACTTTAGACCTGCCTGTACCGCAACCACCTCACGCAGCCTGTCAACACTATGAGTGAGGCCGAGACGGAGCAGCAATCTGTCAGCAGCAGCAGTAGCAACAGCCAGACAAACCCAAATTGCCCAGGGAGAAGAAAGTCATTACAACAAAGGTTCTTGGAACAGTAAAGTGTTTGAATGTACAAAATGGATATGGATTCATCAACAGGATTGATGTAAAGGAAGATGTGTTTGTATATCAGACTGCGATTAAAGAATAACCCACGGAAATACCTCCGCAGTGTTGGAGACGGTGAAACTGGAGTTCGACGTACTGGAAGGCGAAAAGGGCGCAGAAGCGGCAAATGCAACTGGTCCCGGAGGAGTTGCAGTCCAAGGAAGCCGATAAGTCACAGACAGAAATCGTTATCGTCGATGCAACCCTCGCTACCGAGGTCCACCACGTAATTACCAACAGAACATTGAAGGTGGAGAGAAAGGAGATGGAGCAGAGTCAGCAACAGATGGAGAAAACCAAGATTATCAAAATCTTTTTATTATTATTATTATTCAAAAATAGCACAAGTACAGCGAAGTAACAATGCTTTACAATGCCTCGAAAAGGAAGAAATTATTTTAAAGATTGGAAATTTCTGTGAATAAAAAACCCTACTAAGCAAGAAAAGTGAGAAAAAAAAGAAACCCATTGGAGGTACAACCCCGGAGCCATGCGTCATACAGAAAGCTTCTAAAAATAAACATCAAACTGCCAACAAGAGAAAAAGATATTTCAAAAAAAAATTTACATTTAGATTGTGGAGGAAATCTATCAGTTAACTGAAATGATAATAACGAGCAAATGAGCCCCATCTCTTCTCAAAATCAAATAAAAGTTCAAAGGGTCGACTTCTATTTTTCTCCAAACTAAGACACAGCATCACTTGAGAGAACCATTGTGACAAAGTAGGAGCTGATATATCCTTCCATTTCAACAAGATGGCCCTTCTAGCTATCAATGTAACAAACGCAATAACATGTTGGTCAGACACAGAAATACCATGGATATTTTGAGGAATTATTCCAAAAAGCACAGTCAATTTATTAGGTTGTAAGTTGATTCTGAGTGCTTTAGAAATTGTCGAAAAGACTGACTTCCAAAACTGTTTTAATATAGTACATGACCAGAACATATGTGTCAGTGTAGCTATCTCAGTTTTACATCTATCACAATACTTGTCAACATTGGGAAATATTTTAGAAAGTCTCTCCTTCGTCAAATGGTAATGATGTACAATTTTAAATTGAATCAGTGAATGACTAGCACAGATCGAAGAAGAGTTAACCAGCTTCAGAATCTGTGTCCAATTCTCCCATATAAAAGTCAAATTGAGTTCCTTCTCCCAATCCTGTTTAATCTTAAGTAATGGATGCTTATTCCATTGTAATAACAAATTATAAATTCTTCCAATTGAACCTTTCATCGAGGGGTTCATATTCATAATAGTATCTAACAAGTCAGCCTCCATCCAATATGTAGGGAAAATTACTTAAATATTTTTGTAAAAAATGTCTAACTTGAAGATATTGTAAAAAGTGTGAATATGAGAGCGAATACTTATTGATTAATTGTTCAAAAGACATCAATCTGCCTTCGTTAAATAAATCCAAAAATGAATTAATACCTTTATTTTTCCAAAGTAAAAAAATTGGATCGCTCCAAGAAGGTTTAAAAAAGTAATTACGATAAATTAAACTAGAAAGTTTAAATTTTTTAAGATTAAAAATATTACGGAACTGGAGCCAAATTTGTAAAGAGTGCTTAACCCCAAGATATAGGTTTAAATTAGCAACTTTAGCTAATTGTATAGGTAGAGCAACTCCTAATAACGAAGTTAAATAAAACTGTTTCACAGCTCTCAGTTCCCAAAATACTCTCCAACCGATTGGCCATTATCTTTGAGAGAATCTTAGCATCAACATTCAATAATTAGATTGGTTTGTATGAGGCACAATCAGTAGGATCTTTATCCTTTTTGAGAATTAAAGAAATAGAAGCTTCATAAAAAGTAGAGGGTAAATCACTTTTCATTAAAGAATCTTTAAACATCTTCAACATATATGGAGAAAGCAATTTTCCATTTTTTAAATAAAATTCTACAGGATAACCATCAAGTCCCGGGGCCTTACCAGATTGCATTGAAAAAATAGCTTTATGAATTTCGGATTCAGTAATTTGGGCATCAAGAGTTTTTTGATCCTCGGCAGAAATTTTAGGAAAAACAATCTTTCGTAAAAAAGAAGCATTCATTTCAGAAGAGTCTACTAGACATTGAGATTTATAAAGTTCAGTATAAACATCTTGAAAAATCTTATTAATTTCTTCATATTCCCGAGCCAGGGTACCATCCTTTCTACAAATTTTCAAAATTTGCCTTTTGGTTCCAGCCGATTTTAATTGAGATGCAGGTAGTTTATTATTTTTATCTCCAAACATATAAAATTGGCTCTTTAACTTAAGTAGATAATCTTCAATTGGATGAGTTAATAATAGGTTATATTGTGATTGAAGTTCCACCCTTTTTTTAAATGTCAATATTAGGGGAAATCGCATAGATATTATCTAAATCTTTAATTTGTTTTGAAATTTTATCTAATTCTGCTTTAGTCTGTTTTTTAAGTTTAGCTGAATAAGAAATAATCTGACCATGTAAAAATGCTTTGAATGTATTCCATATAATTAATTTAGACATACCTCCTATATTATTAAAAAGAAAAAATTCTTTTATCTGGCTTTCAATAAAACTGATAAAGTCAGAGTTTTGCAATAAAGTCTGAGACATGCAAAAATGTGGACAGGCAAAAATGACATCATCAAATTCAAAGGACAAACTCAAAGGCGCAGGATCAGATATAACAATAGCGTCATATTCACAGTTTTTAACATTAGGCAAAAGGCTGGGATCAATTATAATCAGTCGTTGAATATTTTTTATAAACATGTGAAAAAAAGGAATATTCTCTGTTATCAGGGTGTAAATGCCTCCATAATTCGATCAACCCAAAATTGGTCAAAAAGGAGTTAATAACAGACGCAGAACGATTTGGAAGTCGCTGATTAGTTGAGCTCTTGTCAATCATAGGATTTAAACAACAGTTAAAATCCCCACCCATGATCAACATATATTCATTTAAATCTGGCAATAAAGCAAATACTTTTTTAAAAAAAGGATCAGCTAAATTAGAACCATACAAATTAACCAAAACAACCTAGATTGGAAACAATATCAGATTGGAATCGATTAATAATTTTAAGTCTTTTTTCATTTAATAGGACGATTCCAGTCACGTACATTCCAACTTATTACGTTAATCCGTTTAACTGCCATACTATAATTTTATTCCAATTTACTTTATACATACGCAGAACACATACCAATACGGGATTATCAAAGATGGCAGTGATGAAGAATACAACCATATAGAAAACACTCATGCTCCGGAACCACCCAATGGGGAAAAAACTCCTAACTCTAAACCCACCCACCCTCCCAAAAGCCAGAAACAAAAAAGCCATCGAACTAAGATAGATATGAAGCCATGGGCCGCTCTGTCGGGCTTGTCTCTCCCTCCTCCCAGCCAGTACACAAAAAAAAAATAAACTGACCTTGCAAGAAAGACAGTAATGTCTCAACAAAGTAGAGTGTTTACATTCCATCATGTATTAAACAGAAAAAGAACCAAAATAATATAATCTCTTAGAGAGAAAAACCAATGCCATCTTAATTTTAGCTTTAAATTCCTAAGAAAATTTTAAATTCGGTTATAGGGCACTATAATAAAACAGATTAAAAAAAGGTTGTAAGTGAATTAGGTTGAACATCCACATCTGTAACTTTAGATAATATTCCAAACACATCCCTCCAAAAATTGTTTAAGCTTACACATGACCAAAACATATGAGTTAGAGTAGCCACTTCTGCGTTACATCTGTCACAAATAGGGCTTATATTGGGAAAAATATGCGCCAATTTATCTTTGGACATATAGGCCCTGTGTACTATCTTAAATTGAATTAAGATATGGCGTGTGCCGATTGATGAATTATTGACTAGATAATAAATTTTACTCCATTGATTGTCTGAAAGTGAGTGTTGAAGTTCTACTTCCCAGATGTGTTGAACTCTATCATTAGGCGACATGCGAGCATTCATTAACTGTTTATAAATGATAGCTATTAATCATTTTTGAAAAGGTTTAAGCTGAAAAATAGCATAAGCCAAATTTAAAGAGCAGGCCAAGGGGTAATTCGGTAAAAAATCACCTAAAAATTCCTTACCTGTAAATATCTGAAAAAATGTGTATTAGAGATATCATATTTATCCATTAACTGTGAAAAGGATGTTAAACAGTCCTGTAAAAACAAAAAAGTTTTTATTCCCTTCATTTTCCATGTTTAAAAAGCCTTATCCAAAGTTGATGGTTTAAAAAAGAAATTAGAATAAATATTACTAGAAAGTAGAAAATCATTTAATTCAAAAAATCTACGAACCTGAAACCAAATTTTTAGAGTATGTTTAACAATAGGGTTGAGAGCTTGTCTACCTATTCTGGAGAGCGAAAATGGAAGAGGAGCTCCTAATAAAGAAGCTAACGAAAACCCCATTACTGAATTTTCCTTCAAATGTAACCATGAAGGGCGAGCTTGGTCATCTATATCATAATTCCAAAAAGGTAATATAATGAATATTAATTGCCCAATAATAAAATCTAAAGTTTGGTAAGGCCAGTCCTCCATCTTTTTTTTTGGTTTTTGCAATAAAAATTTATTCACTCTAGAGCTTTTGTTATTCCAAACGTAAGACAAAATCAGAGAATCTATTTTATTAAAAAATGTTTTTGGAACAGAAGAGGAAACTGCTTGAAATATATATAAAAATTTCGGTAGAATAACCATTTTTATAGCATTTATTCGACCTATCAATGACATCGACATAGGTGACCATTTAGAAAGCGCCTGTTGAGTATATTCAACTAAAGGGGAGAAATTATACCTATATAGGTCACTTACAGCAATTTTTGGGATTATTCCAGAGGAAGCAAGCAAAGTGTTTGCTTCCGCTCAACATATGATAGCCTTTTCAACTGTACTGGCTAGGAGAGTTATTTTGCTACACTGGAAAGAATCTAACCCACCTACTGTTTTTTATTGGTTCTCCTCCATTATGTCATGTCTAAGCTTGGAGAAAATTAGAAGCCGGACATTTGATACATCCTTTAATTTTGAACAAGTCTGGTGACCCTTTATTCAATATTTTCACGATTTAATTTATTTTTTATTTATTTATTTTTCTTTACTCTTTTCGGAAGATCCTTATCCGTGAAGGCTCGGAGATGACTGGAAGGATTTTTTTTCCCTCTCTTTTTTAATTCTATCCTCAATTGGACTGCCCAATCTTTCTTTTTCTTTCTTTTTTCTTTCTCTTTTCTTTCGTCTTAATTAGTTAGTGGGTTTTTTTTTCCTTTATGAAATAAAATTTCCAATCTTTTTTTTAATGATTGCTATGAAGAGTTGTTTTTTTTTGAGCATTGTATATATAACAGTGTAACATTTTACCAATCTGATTTTGACATTATATATTCTGTTTTTTTTATTGCTGTTTATATGTCTTTTATATTATCTGTTTGCTAAACTCCTCTGATTTGTATATTCTTTATTTGAAAATCGATAAAAAGATTGAAAAATGAAAAAAGGTTAATAGTATATTTAACTGAACTAAATTTACAAAAATATTAATTAGTAATATCATAGTAACTAAACCCTCCCAGATAAATATACCGTAGATTCCGGACTACAGAGCACACCTGATTAAAAGCCGCTGGCTCTAATTTTAGAAATAAAATCAATTTTTTAATTGTAAAGGCCGCACCGGATTTTAGGCCGCACCGGATTTTAGGCCGCACCGGATTTTCGGCCGCAGGTGTCCCACGTTGTAATATGAGATATTTACACAGAAAGATATTACACGTGAGGATTTTTTAACTTTTAATTAAATCCATATGGTAACAAAAACAAATACATATTGCAAATGCTTTTTTTCGAACCGTGCCCGTAACGCGGCTACTTTTAAATATACGTTGCGTATACTTCTTTACTGAACAACATTCCAATATCTCCTAACGACTGGTAAAAAATATATATACTGCAGCCTACCAGGAAAAGTTATTGATCGCCTTTAACTTAAAAGCAGCGTTTCGCTCCGCCGCTCGACCCCCACCTTTCCGTTTATTCGCAAACGGCGTTTTCCCACAAGACACCGCGAAACTGGGTGTGACGTCATAGCATCCCGCGATGTAGTACAGAAAACAAATATAGTTAAAACTCTTCTAACTTTAACTAGAAAATGAATTACTAAGCGAAAATATTATAAACTAAATAACTGCCATAAGGCAGCACAATGCTTCGAGTGTTTTCCATGTTGATGAGGGTGAGTACAAATGACTGATTTACAATAATTTAATTGTGAAAGTGCGCTTGATTTATCGTACAATTTCATTGGACCTCTGTGAACTACTCATCAATTTTATTGGTCTGTTATGAGGCAAAATGTTTACGAGGCGGCATGAAAAAAATCATGTATTAGCCGCTCCGTTTTAAAGGCCGCAAAGTTCAAAGCTGTTCAAAATGTGGGAAAAAAGTAGCGGCTTAAAATCCGGAATCTACGGTATGTAAAAAGAAACCCTATTAGTAGGAAAAAAAACTACCAGTTAGTAAGTTAAGAAACAACAAAAAAAACATCAAACCAAATATTAGATAAAAGGAACAAATCCTTTTATCCTCTTTTCTCAGTCAAATATGTAATTAACCATTTAAACAAATTTGAACCGTAAATTTTCTTTCCAAAAAAAAATCCACTAGGATGTAACGATGAGCAGGTTTTCTTATCTTCTTTTATTAATCTGTCAATGAAATATCCAAATAGTCTTCATATATTTTCATATATCTTCTTTTCGAAATGTGAGTAATATACAGGTAATCAAACAGCTTTTCAGATAGTTCATTTGGTAGTAACGTCAGTGGTGGTGACAGGTATAGCCTGAACAAAATCCAGCGTGACTTTTGGGTCAAAGAAAGTACATGGGGAAGAATTAGGAGGAAAAACTTTCATTTTTGTCAGGTAACTCAAAGAGGGAAATAGTTTCTTATCATATGCTTGTTTCATTACCAAAGCAAATCTTGATCTTTGTTCCATTACTTCTTTTGGATAATCTTCATAAAAATGGAACTCAGGCTCGTTGAATCTGAAAACTCTCTGTTTTCTTGCCTGTCGCATTATTTGATCTTTAATTTTAAAGAGATGAAAACAAACCAAAATAAATCTTGGTCCGTTTGAATCTCTAGATTTCGAAGTGGACAGTCTGTGTGCTCTTTCAATAGCAGGCGGCTGTGATAAAATAGTCGGAAATAGATTATGAAAGAGCTTACCAAAGTAAACCGTTAAGTCTCCATTTTCAGCTCCTTCTTGCAATCCAATGATTCGTATGTTGTTTCGGCGAGACCTAGTTTCCAGATCAATAATCTTATTATGATATTTTTCCAAACGGGTTTAATTTCAGACAGTTTTTGCTTAGTTGACTTCAATTCCCCTTCATGTTTAGTAACTTGAGTTTCCACATCTTTAAGTTTTCCCAGAAATAACTTCATTTCGTTATTATTCTTTTCCAGTTGATCTTTAATTGCCTTATTCTGATCTTGAATTGAATTCAGTGTCCGAATGATATCTACAGCCCATTCTGGCATTTCATCAGATCTTTCCTTTTCCATTACCTTTGTTAGTAGGTTCATGCGGATTCTTCCCACTTCTCGTAGACATAGACATATTACTCCCCTTCAAGAATCAGCAATTAAAAACTTTTAAATTCAAAATTTAAGCTGGTGGGAGAGAGAGAAAACTAAGAGCAGCACAGAATTACTGCTACTCCATTGACAGTCTCCCCAAGATTATCAAAATCAGCAACATCATCCTCCATACAGAAGACAGCATTACCCTCCTTACCTTGTTCGTCATTGCTATGGTCTCCGCCCACAATATAGCAACCAGCCTCGGAGAAATTACTGAGGGTGGTGAAATAAATGAAAACCACGTTGCTGGGGAAGAAGGTAAACTTAACACAGGACAAAATCAATTCTATTCAAACAGAACAGCTTTCGCAGAAGGTAAATCTTGTACCAGTTTTTTCCTCCATTGAGAATCACACACTTAATCCTTTGCGGAAAGTTTCTTTTGCATGTACATATTTTGAATCCTCAAATTATGTCTTGTTTTTCACAAAGAAGTTGGGAAACAACATCAAAACAGAGGTGAATTCTGGCAACAAACTGTAAGGTTTCAATTGTTGAATTTTCACACTTGTGTTGAATGTGCATCTGAAGGAATTCTCCTTGAGCCAGACAGATAGCACTGCAGATAATCTTTAATATCAGCAAAACTTTACTTTAACAGCAGCTTAAGAGCAATGGAATGAACACCAGGATTTCGATCAACTGCTGCATCAAATGGTGAAAGATTACTGGTAAAGTGCTGATCTTTCTGTGAGTCATCGGATTGCCCTGACTAGTAGAGACAGCAGATCACCAGCTACTTCTTTTGTTGGTGGCAAGTCATCTTTGAAGCAGACCATGGAAACTCCCTATGCTCAGACATCAACTGTTCATGACTTTTGTATGGAAATCTGTATTAAAACAAACAAGTTTATTGACAGACGTTACTCAGAGGGGCAGAGAAGACCCCCCCCACAAAGACTTGAGTTATAATTTATAATTATTACATTACTTTGTTATAATTTCATATTATTAAGTTACTAATTAAACAGTGGGTGGGCATTTGTATATTAAGGGTAAACATACAGTATTTGTTTAGCGTAAAAAAGTTCATACACTTTTTAAATAAAAGGGGAGGAGTGTGTACCATATATCCTACTGTATAATATGGGACTATTTTATGTTATTGTAACATGTTATTGAGCATGTGCTATTGGGCGCGTATTGATCTGTATATACGTGTTCAGTTCGGGTTCTGTAAGTAAAAACCCCTGTTAGATAGATAGATACTTTATTCATCCCCATGGGGAAATTCAACTTTTTTTCCAATGTCCCATACACTTGTTGTAGCAAAACTAATTACATACAATGTTAACTTAGCTCTAGTCTCTAGTGTTTTTGTTTATAGTTTTGTTGTGTAACCGGTCACATACACAAGTATCATAGTATCTTCAGACTTTTAATTTAGATCTTAGGTTGCTATGGAGTATGTATTTTCTAAAATGACTGAAGAATTCTGTTAATCCTTATTTAAGTAGGATTTGATGTTGTTTGACTCCTGGTGATTAGTTTTCAGCTTTTCTAATTAGATTATTTTTTTCTATTTTCTAGTATTTAGTAATAATTATGATAAAATGCTGCTGTGATATTTGAATATAAGCATCATTGCTAGTCTTAAATTTTCACATTTGTATTTAACAGTGCTACAGCTTGTGTAATTGATCAGTCAGTAAATTTCCTTCTCTGCTGCACCTTCTGAGTAGGGTATGGACTTGCAACATGCTAGTTGGTTTGAGCTGCCTCTGAAAGTTCTGGTGAATGTTCGTTTTACAAAACAAGATTTTTTTAATTCCTTAGTGACAGTATTTTTATACTAGTGCATATATATTTCTTCTTGAGCCCAGTTACTAGGCTTGAAGTACTTTGTAATTTATGATATGTTGACATTATAAATGTATCTGAATTGTGTGTGTTCTTTATATAATTTGGGCAAATATTGTATTTATTACATTATCTTAGGAAAACATGGATATGTATTCCCGTGTGAAGAGGAAAAGAAAACCTTTGAGAAGAAACATGTATGGAATGCCTATTCATGTTGAAGAAACTAGTGAAGGAGATGAAGAGGAGGAAGAAGAAGAGGAGGAGGAGGAGGAGGAAGAAGGAAGTGAAGGTATCCTTTACCTTAAGTTTTCTTATGCTAATCTGATAGTTTCCAACTTTTGTATCCAAACCTATATGAAAATCCTATTCGTTTTGTTAGTTGGAGCATTGCTTCCTTCTCATTCACTGTCCTATAAATAAACTGCTATGATAGATGTCTTAAATATTGAGAGTTGCTGGGAAAGTAATTTACTTATTTGCACATGATTTAATATTAAAAAAAAAACAAAGCCCCTGCACTTTTATCTTTGTATGATAGAGTTGCAGCTAGTATTAGAAACCTGTAGGGTTTAAGCCAGAATTTATCTTATCCATGTAATAGTAGACTGCTGCTCCAATATATTGCATCATCTTAGATTTGTTTGTTTGTGGCATAAAATTCTGTATATTTGTTTAATTTAATGATTACCAGATTATGACATTGTGAATAGTTCAGTCTGTGTATTTGAGTTCAGAATAGAATAATACCTCCTCTTTCAACTAAAATGAAAAATACTAATATTTTTCATCAATCTAGTTTTAGAAAGTAATTTGTATACAGGTAAAGTGGGGATTCCATCTTAAACTTGGGTTTGAGGTAGAGTTCATTGCTTGTACCTGTATACCAAATTTGCAGTAGATATATATATTTTCAGGCATAAGCTACTTTTTAATTATGTTATGCTGATTAAATGTAGTAAAGGAGTACTGTTACCAAAATGAACTGTCTATTATTTGTATCTTTATTCACCTTACTGAAGCAATTTTACTTGAAATTCTATATATTGGGAACTTGGCCCAACCATTGTAGCATCAATGTAACTGTATTTGAACTGGCTCAGAAAATTGCAAGCTGATTCTGTTCCCTCATTGCTAACAGGGAATCACTTAAAATTCATTTCATTTCAGTAGCAGTAAAATAACTAGTAATGACTGGTGTGATGATATTTTTTAGAATAGCTTTCAAACATAAATGGATACTTGAGTACAAATAGTAAATGCAGAAAATGCTCAACAAATGAGACAACAACTGTGAAAAGACTTAAGAACACTAGTTCCTCAATATTTTAGGAACAACTTCTTCCCTTCTGACATTAGATCTGTGAACCGTTCATGAGCTCTGCCTTGTCATTTTTCTTTTTTGTAACTTATCGTAACTTCTATGTCAAATTCTGACTCTGAGCTTGAGTTATCTGCATATTTTCTGTTTTGATTTCAGCCGTTTAGCATCTCTAATTTTTATGTTTTACATGGATAGTTCACTTAAAAGCATGAGATTTATTGATTATAAATCTTATGGGGTTCCCCTTCAACATAAACAGTCATTGCCATAGTATTTTTAGTAGTGGTGTGACAAGTAACATAATAATTGGAATTCATGCGACTTCTAGTGTCTGCAGTGTCCTTGTGTAATTAAAAAAAATTAGTATTGTATTAAAATGTATTAGATGACTGGATGTCATTGCAGCAATTGAATTACCGTAGATTTCACACTACAGAGCGCACCTGATTAAAAGCCGCTGGCTCTAATTTTAGAAAGAAAATCAATTTTGTACTTGTACAGGCCGCACCGGATTTTAGGCCGCAGGTGTCCCACGTTGTAATATGAGATATTTACACAGAAAGATATTACACGTGAGGATTTTTTAACTTTTAATTAAATCCATATGGTAACAAACAAATACATATTGCAAATGCTTTTTTTCGAACCGTGCCTGTAATACGGCTACTTTTAAATATACATACGTATCGGTAACACACAAATTACGTTGCATATATATTCCAATATCTCCTAGCAACTGGTAAAAATATATATACTGCAGCCTACCAGGAAAAGTTATTGATTGCCTTTAACTTAAAAGCAGCGTTTTGGCTCCGCCGCTCCCCCCCCCACCTTCCCGTTTATCGCAAACCGGTATTTCCCACAAGATGCGGCGAAACCGGATGTAGCGTCTAGCATTCCGGGCTGTAGTACAGAAAACATACTAACAAATGAATTACTAAGCGAAAATATTATAAACTAAATAACTGCCATAAAGGCAGCACAATGCTTTTCTTCGAGTGTTTTCCATGTTGATGAGGGTGAGTACAAATGACTGATTTACAATAATTTAATTGTGAAAGTGCGCTTGATTTATCGTACAATTTCATTGGACCTCTGTGAACTACTCATCAATTTTATTGGTCTACTGTTACGAGGCAAAATGTTTTTGGCGGCTTGAAAAAAAATCATGCATTAGCCGCACCGTAGTAAAGGCCGCAGTGTTCAAAGCTGATCAAAATGTGGGAAAAAAGTAGCGGCTTAAAATCCGGAATCTACGGTAGAGTATTTTTAAGCCCATTTTTCACTAAAAGCCATTAGGCCTGTACATTGCTTTGAAAATGACTACAGTAAAGAAAATTTCTAAACAAAGGCCAACAGCTAATTTCAAACCCTTATCCAGAAGCATCATTTCATCATATTTTACCTTTGGCTCAGCATGATACACTCTGCTTAGAAGAATGGACCTCGACTGGCATGGTACTCACCATGGCAGCTATTGGCAAGAGCAGAGTCTTTTGAGCAATGCTCACTTAGCTGATCAATATCTAAAATTCCAGAAGTAAATGTTTGATGGCCTCTCAAGATATACTCTAGCGATACCACGGTCCTGGCTTTTGGCCTTTACATGCTGTTCACTTTAAGCATTCTGTGAGTGCTCTCCATTTTGTCAGTCTTCTCCCTCTGGCACTCTTCATTCATTTGACTGTTGAGATGTACAGGGCACTTATGTAATTTTCTGACATGTCAAGTATTTTCAAAATGTTTGATTTCCACCTAGGTTGGAAGTGACATGCATTATGTATGAATATTTTGATGAATTAAAAATAGGAGTAGGCCTTTTGACCCCTTAAGCAGGCCCTACCATTGAATAAGATCGTAGCAAATCTGATTGTAACCTCGACCTTGCATTCCCACTTTTCCAGAGGTAACTTCACTCTTTTTTTAATCACATATTGATGTACTTCTTAAGCATATTCAAAGACTTTGTCTCAACTTTAAATAAGAGAGTTCATAAAAAAGAAGCTGTATCTCTGTTTTAAATTGGTGATAGTTATCTTTGAATACTCCCTAGATTTTCTCACAGAAGAAAATATCCTCTCCACAGCTATTCTCTCAATACCTATTAGGATCTTGTTTGTGTCAGTCAAGTCTCTCCTAAACTCCAGTGGATACACACCTGGTGTGTTTAAATTTTATCCTAAAGATAGTCACCTGTTCTAGATATTAGTTTAGTAAGTTTAATCAGAATTGCGTCCAATGCATTAACAAGCCTTCTATAAATGAGATCCATATTGTACAGAGTACTTAAGATTTAGTAGCATCAATGCTCTATATTATTGAAACATTGATCTTATTTTAATATGTAATTTACTTTACACTAAATGATGCCATTCTATTGGTTTCCTAATTACTTGACATACATGTATATAGACCATCTGTGAATTAATGCATTGATACTCCGATCCCGTCACCTCAAAGCTCCCAGTGTTCTCACTCTTTGGGTAATTTGCTTTTTTATCTTTTTCCTGCCAAACTGGACAATTTTACATTTTATTCTATTTGTTAGTTCTTTGCTTACCTTACCCCTTTGCAGAGCCTTAGTGCCTATTTATGAATCCTGATTACAGATTCTGTGTATTGCTTTCTTTGATAAAATCCAATGCAACAGTCCATTTATAGTTTTTCCTTTCCACTTCTGTGACATTTGTGTTTAATATATCCATTTGTAGTAATAAGAATATTTAAATCCAACAAAAGAGTAAAAATGCAGTATCAAATATAAACAAAGGGCTTTATTTGAACAGATTACATAAATTGCTTTAAATATATGAGACTTAAGGAATATAAAACATATTTGAAGCTGGCAGACTGATGCTTTCTCTTGGAAATTAATGCACTGAAATGATACGATTAAAAATAAAAACACAAAATGCTGGCAGAACTCAGCAGGCCAGACAGCATCTATGGGAGGAGGTAGTGACCACTCTCGGCTTTCCACAGGGATCGCTCCCTACGCGACTCCCTTGTCCATTCATCCCCCCCATCCCTCCCCACCGACCTCCCTCCAGGCACTTATCCCTGCAAACGGAAGAAGGGCTACACCTGCCCTCACATTTCTTCCCTCACCACCATCCTAGGCCCCAGACAGTCCTTTCAGGTGAGGCACCACTTCACCTGTGAGTCAACTGGGGTGATATACTGTATCCGGTGCTCCCAATGTGGCCATTTATACATTGGGGAGACCCGCCGCAGACTGGGAGACCGTTTCGCCGAACACCGGCGCTCGGTCCTCCAGCAGTGGCGTGATCTCCCTGTGGCCACACACTTCAATTCCACAGACCACTCCCACTCCGATATGTCTGTCCATGGCCTCCTCTACCGTCAAGGTGAGGCCACACGCAGGTTGATGGAGCAATACCTTATCTCCCGCCTAGGTAGCCTCCTACCTGCCGGCATGAATATTCAGTTCACAGACCTTCGTTGATACCCCTGCGCCCCCACCCCTTACCCCATCCCTGTCTGTAATTTTAGTCTGGTTCTCTTTCTCTCTCTTTTTGCCCCCTCTCTATAATCTCCCTCCAGCCCTACCTTTCTTTCTCTTTTATTTCCCATAATTCTCCACCTTCCCCCAGCCCATTTCCCTTCAGCCTATCAGTTCCCAGCTCTCTACTTCATCCCTCCCCCCACTCCTTATCCCCCCTCGACCATCCCATGTTACTTAACTCCTGATGAAGGGTTTTGGCCCGAAACATCGTCATTACCTCCTCCCATAGATGCTGTCTGGCCTGCTGAGTTCTGCCAGCATTTTGTATTTTTATTTATTTCCAGCATCTGCAGATTCACTCGTGTTGCCTTTGATACAATTAAAAGCTCAGTTTAGTAGTGGATAACCATCTGCCCTTTTATGTTCTGTCAATTGAGGTAACATTAGCTTACTTTAAGTAAATAAATGATATTCAGTGATCCCAATGAATTATTTCATTTTCAAAGTGATTGTAACAGTACCATGCACTGTGATCTTTATTATTTATCTCATTAGAATCTCAAGAAGAGGAAGAAGATGGAGATGAAGTAGAAGAGGCTGAAGAAAATGACAGACCGTACAACTTGAGACAACGGAAAGCTGTACAGAGATATCAAGCCCCTCCAATAGGTAAATGTAGAAAATAATTTTTCTTGTGAAATCCTACAAATGTTCTGTGATACAAAGGCTGTAGTATTTTGCTTTTTCATTTTGTTAGACTCTAACTTCATTGATTGTGAATGAGACTGCATCTAATCAAAATTGTGTAGAAATTTCAGTGGAAGTTTCTTGAAAGAGCATTTGTTTCTAGTTAAGAATTATGCCCTATATTTTCTATTTGGAGTAAAAGCTATGAAAATAACATAACTGAGATCCTAAACATTTTATAAAGTGGCATCGAAAAAGTTATTCTTAAAAGGAAAGCACCATATTAATTTTGCCTTCAGCTGCTTCATACATTAGCCTGCACCTGAACTCATTGTTGCTTAAATCTGGGAATTAACTTGTTTCTTCAGAGCCTGTTCATCGAAGACAAAGACAAAGCACACTATTTGATACACTCAGATCTCCTGCAAGAAGAAGCCACATTAGGTAAAAATAATACAAAATTTATTGAATACTTTGTACTTTTAACAACTGAAATTATTTTCAGGTTTTGTGAGGGAAGCAGGAGTGTGTAGGGCTGACAATGATTTTATCGTTGTACTTGGAAATGTAGAGGGCACTGAGTAGGAGCATTTTCAGGGAATATGTGAAAATGGCAGGTAGTCAGTCCATCAAGTGTCACCTGCAATCATGTTTTTTTCAAATAAAAATATAAATTTATTACTCTTAACTTGCTTTTTGCTTTAAAAAGAAGGAAGAAACATGCAATCCATAGCAGCGATACCACCTCATCATCCGATGAAGAACGTTTTGAAAGAAGAAAGTCCAAAAGCATGGCAAGAGCTAGAAACAGGTGAAATATAGTAACAAGTATCTGTGTTTTAAAAGAAAATGATCATTATGTGTTTTAGCATGACTTAAAAGTAATATATGATGATATAACTATTTGAAGTATGGAAGTTACATTTGATTGTAATTTGTCAGTTTTCATGTATTTTCTATTGTGCTATTTTCCTCGCTTGAATTTTTTGAATTCTTAAAGGACAATCTTGATTATTTTGTAATATAATGTGCAAGTTTGGTCAGTCAGTACTGGTGTACAGAAATGTTAGGTGATGAGATTTGTGAAAACACTGGATTTGAAAGTTCATCAGATTGATATTTTTTCCCTGTATGTTGAGTAACAGAACCATTCCTCACTATGATTCAATTATAATCTTAATTTTAATCATATGTTACCTAATGGTACAGCAGTTAAAGTTGCTACTTCACAGCACCAGGGATCCTGTTTCAATTCTGACCTATGGTTCCGCTTTAGCGGAGTTTGGATGTTTTTTCCATGATTGTGTGGATTTCCTTTGAGTGCCCCAGTTTCCTTCCAAATTTCAAAGACATTCTGTAAGATTAATTCACTGTTGTCAATTACTCCTTAATGTAAGTGGATAGATGTAAAGAGAATGAGAGGGAACTTTATGGTGTATGGGAGAAAGATAAAGGAAATAATTGATTTGATAAAACTAATGCTATTACTCCCCTTGGAACTGGGGTGAATCCTGTGGGCCAAAGGACTTTTTACTTTGTACGTTTAAAAAAAATGACACAGCAGGATGTCTGCTGTATTTAATGAAAATGATTTGCTGATTCTGCAGGAACCTCTTCCTGAAGTTAGACCAAAACAAAGAGCTGTATCTAATTTTGCCAAATTTGATGGTGTTTCATATCAGCATTTAATGCAATAAAAAGACTAAAGTTTATTCTGCCCGAAATATTGATGAAAGTTATGGAGAGTGAAGTAAAACTTAAAATTCAGGTAGAATTTGAAAATTTTGCATTAAATTTGTAACCTAGTAATGATTGAACAGGTGTCTTCCAATGAACGTTAGAACAGAAGATTTGACAAGTGAAATCCTTAGGGAACGTGCGAAAGTTGGTGCCAGTCTCGCTGATGTAGATCCAATGCACTTAGATGCATCAGTAAGTGTTCTGTTTTTTAAAAATACATAGAATATATTTTTTTCTAATTTTATGTCATTTAATACAAGTTAATTATTATGCATTGCATGGTGGCATAATTTGATGATCTATGATTGTTCCTGTTTCCAGAACAGTTGACCTAGATAGGAAAATGCAAGGCCATAACAAATTTCTGGCAAGGATCAAAACACTAATTTCCATCAGTTGTGCATTTCTTCAAATTTTAGAACATAGAAACACAGAAAATCTACAGCACATATGTTATGCCGACCATGTAACCTACTCTAGAAGCTGCCTAGTATTTCCCTACTACATAGCCCTCTATTTTTCAGAGATCACTGTACCTATTTAAGAGGCTCATAGAAGATCCTATTGTATCTGCCTCTACCACCTTTGCTGGCAGTGCATTCCACGCACCCATCACTCTCTGTGGATGCCTCTGACATCCCCCTTGTACCTGCTACCAAGCACCTTAAAACTATGCCCCTTCATGTTAGCCATTTCAGCCCTGGGAAAAAGCCTCTGGCTTTCCACATGATTAATGCCTGTCATCATCTTATGCACCTCCATCAGGTCACCTCTCATCCTCCGTTGCCCCAAGGAGAAAAGGTCAAGTTCACTCAACCTACTCTCATAAGGCATTTTCTCTAATCCAGGCAACATCCTTGTAAATCTCCTATACAGTTTCTCTATAGTATCCACATCCTTCCTGTAATAAGGTGACCAGAACTGAGCACAGTACTCCAGGTCAGGTCTAACTAAGGTCTTGTGTAGCGGAAACATTACCTCATGGCTCTTAAT
The DNA here is from genome assembly GCF_048418815.1 of Hemitrygon akajei. NCBI lineage: Eukaryota > Metazoa > Chordata > Chondrichthyes > Myliobatiformes > Dasyatidae > Hemitrygon > Hemitrygon akajei. The sequence goes on from NC_133132.1 coordinate 129,461,891, forward strand.
CCCACGGTTAATGAAGGCCAACACACCATACACCTTCTTAACAACACTGTCAACTTATGCAGCAGCTTTCATCCATTGTCTTTTAGATTTTGTACACATGCTCCCTTTACATTTCACCTGGATAACCCCAATCTACATTTACACAATCAGCACTCGTACACTCCTCATTTAAGCTCAAGCTTGTGTCCCTAGATTCTGGAATTCGTAACCGCTTTTGAAATATTATTAACATTCAATTTTTCTATTCATTGAATCTTTAATACTTATATTCTTGTGCTACTCAGAGAAAAAACATAGTTTTAAAAACAGTTTTCAAACCATTAATGTGTTTGCCTGAATTTTTATTGCAGAGCCTTGTACTTTCCATGTTTGAATGGTGTTAATGAGCTCAGTAATCAAAACTATATGCGGTATACTTGTTGTTGTCTTGTTCAGATTCATATTGTCAGGTATAACATTACCTTATCGTACAATAAAAGAGATATGTAAATGTAAGTTTTTATCCCTCCAGCTATATATTGAAATCTGTTATTTTCCCTGTGTTGGTCTGTGCTTTCTGTTTCTTACATTCTTTAAACTATTCATCACTTCCTTCAGGGTCCTCTTCTATGTTGTGTCTCTTGGCCTCATTAGTTTCTATTTCGATCTTTATTCCCCTCCTTAGAATGTTTTCTAGCAGTTGTTCATATTAAATTTCATTTATAGACAATAGACAATAGGTGCAGGAGTAGGCCATTCGGCCCTTCTAGCCAACACGGCCATTCACTGTGATCATGGCTGATCATACACAATCAGTACCCCGTTCCTGCCCTCTCCCTATATCCCTTGACCCCGCTATCTATAAGAGCTCTATCTAACTCTCACTTGAATGCATCCAGAGACTGAGCCTCTACTGCCTTCTGGGGCAGAGCATTCCACATATCCACCACTCTCTGGGTGAAAAAGTTTTTCCGCATCTCTGTTCTAAATGGCCTACCCCTTATACTTAAACTGTGGCCTCTAGTTCTGGACTCACCCATCAGTGGGAACATGCTTCCTGCCTCCAGTGTGTCCAATCCCTTAATAATCTTATATGTTTCAATCAGATCCCCTCTCATCCTTCTAAATTCCAGTGTATACAAGCCCAGTCGCTCCAATCTTTCAACATATGACAGTCCCGCCATTCCGGGACTTAACCTTGTGAACCTACGCTGCACTCCCTCAATAGCAAGAATGTCCTTCCTCAAATTTGGAGACCAAAACTGCACACAATAACACAATACTCCAGGTGGGGTCTCACCAGGGCCCTGTACAGCTGCAGAAGGACCTCTCTACTCCTATACTCAATTCCTCTTGTTATAAAGGCCAGCATGCCATTAGTTTTCTTCACTGCCTGCTGTACCTGCATGCTTGCTTTCAAGAACAAGAACAAGGTTTCATGTACAAGAACACCTAGATCTCGTTGTACTTCCCCTTTTCCTAACTTGACTCCATTTAGATAGTAATCTGCCTTCCCGTTCTTGCCACCAAAGTGGATAACCTCACATTTATCCACATTAAACTGCATCTGCCATACATTTGCCCACTCACCCAACCTGTCCAAGTCACCCTGCGTTCTCATAACATCCTCCTGACATTTCACACTGCCACCCAGCTTTGTGTCATCAGCAAATTTGCTAATTTGCTTCATCTAAATCATTAATGTATATTGTAAACAGCTGCGGTCCCAGCACTGAACCTTGCAATACCCCACTGGTCACAGCCTGCCATTCCGAAAGCGACCCGTTAATCACTACTCTTTGTTTCCTGTCAGCCAGCCAATTTTCAATCCATGTCAGTACTCTGCCCCCAATACCATGTGCCCTAATTTTGCCCACTCATCTCTTATGTGGGACTTTATCAAAAGCTTTCTGGAAGTTTTCATAGTTACATCCTCAAAAAACTCCAGAAGATTAGTCAAGCATGATTTTCCCTTCATAAATCCATGCTGACTCGGACTGATCCTTCTACTGCTATCCAAATGTGTTGTAATTTCCTCTTTTATAATTGACTCCAGCATCTTTCCCACCACTGACGTCAGGCTAACCGGTCTATAATTCCCTGTTTTCTCTCTCCCTCCTTTCTTGAAAAGTGGGACAACATTAGCCACCCTCCAATCAGCAGGAACTGTTCCTGACTCTATAGAACATTGGAAAATGATTACCAATGCGTCCACGATTTCTAGAGCCACCTTTTTAAGTACCCTGGGATGCAGACCATCAGGTCCCGGGGACTTATAAGCCTTCAGACTCAACAGTCTATCTGACACTGTTTCTTGCCTAATATAAATTTCCTTCAGTTCATCCTTTACCCTATTTCCTTTGGCCACTATTACATCTGAGGGATTGTTTGTTTTTTTTTGCTATTCACATACCTAAAGAAGCTTTTACTATCCTCCTTTATATTCTTGGCTAGTTTACCTTCGTACCTCATTTTTTCTTGGCATATTGCCTTTTTTGTTATCTTCTGTTGCTCTTTAAAAGCTTCCCAGTCCTCCGGTTTCCCGCTCATCTTTGCTATGTTATACTTCTCTTTTATTTTTATACTGCCCTTTACTTCCCTCGTCAGCCACGGCCGCCCCTTACTCCCCTTAGGATCTTTCTTCCTCTTTGGAATGAACCGATCCTGCACCTTCTGCATTATTCCCAGAAATACCTGCCATTTTTGTTCCACTGTCTTCCCTGCTAGGGTATTGTTCCGTTGAACTTTGGCCAGCTCCGCCCTCATAGCTCCATAGTTCCCTTTGTTGAACTGTAATACTGACACATTTGATTTTCCCTTCTCCTTCTCAAATTGTAGGTTAAAACATATCATATTATGGTCACTACCTCCTAATGGTTCCTTTACCTCGAGGTCCCTGATCAAATCCGGTTCATTGCACAACACTAAATCTAGAATTGCCTTCTCCCTGGTAGGCTCCAGTACAAGCTGTTCTAAGAATTCATCTCGGAGGCACTCCACAAACTCCCTTTCTTGGGGTCCAGTACCATTCTGATTCTCACAGTCTACCTGCATGTTGAAATCCCCCATGACAACTGTATCATTACCTTTGCAACATTCCAATTTAACTCTTCATTCAACTTACACCCTACATCCAGACTGCTGTTTGGGGTCTGTAGATAACTCCCACTAGGGTCTTTCTACCCATAGAATTTCTCAGTTCTATCCATACTGACTCTACATCCCCAGATTCTATGTCCTCCCTCGCAAGGGACTGAATATCATTCCTCACCATCAGAGCCACCCCACCCCCTCTGCCAATCAGTCTGTCCTTTCGATAAGATGTATATCCTTGAATATTCATTTCCCAGGCCCTGTCTGCTTGAAGCCATGTCTCAGTTATTCCCACAACATCGTGCTTGCCAATTTCCAACTGAGCCTCAAGCTCATCTACTTTATTCCTTATACTTCGTGCATTCATATATAATACTTTTAATTCGGTACTCCCCTCTCCTTTCATATCAATTCCTATTTCACTTGGCCATACTGTATGATTTCTTCTTGAGCTTTCTACTCCATTGATTCTGTTGTCCTTTTTAACTTTTCTTATTTTCACTTTCCCTTTAACTCCATCCTTATCTTTCCAGTTCATCCCCTCCCAATAGTATTTGTCATCAATTTGGTATTATTTTCTTAATCTTTTCAGGCTGTGCATTCGTTTGCTGCTGTTCCTTTTGAAATTGATGTCATTAGTTTTGTTTCTGTCAACAGATTATTTACCTTGTAAAACAGCAATCCTCCTTACAGCTAGTAAGATATCTTGAAGTATTCTTGAGCCTTTTTTTCCCCAAATAAACAGCTAATTGTTCACTAACCTGTTGAAAGTTGGTTTAGGCAATTGTATAATAGTTGACCAGGCTTTTTTTTTAACATAACAATTAGTTTTCTTTTGTATATATAATCTGTTAATTTTGGCGAACAACTCAACTCAGTCTCTAAACTGAACTGTTGGTTTTGCATTTGTTACATTATTTAATACACACCAGGTAGTCTATTAAGTTTATATCATAACCAAATTTATTTTCAGTGCTAGTTTTATTGAGCTATAAATCTAATATATTCTACAGTTCATTTTTTAATGATGTAGTTTACATCAACCTTGTGAAGATTTATGATTCCTCATTTAATTTTTATGAATTGTTTTATTAGGTACGGTTTGATAGTGTTGGAGGGTTAAGTCAGCATATTCAAGCTCTTAAAGAAATGGTCGTTTTTCCTCTACTCTATTCTGAAGTATTTGAACGATTCAAGATTCAACCACCAAGGTATTGTTTTTAAATGTTAGAATTGAATAATGGGATATTTTCCTTCTAGTCTCCAGCATCGAAGTCCTTCAGCTCTGCTCAGCCTTGCTCCAAAAGCCCGTCTGCCCCATTGAATGTTTCAGCCTGCTCTTGCCATAATTTTATTTCTGCCTTGACTTCTTTTCCTCCTTTTTGAGTCCCTTTGCACTTGCATCCATGAAACCTGTGCTCACTGCCACTTTGATATTTTCCATATTTAGTCTGTTTGCCCCATCCTGTGCTCAGATGGCCTGATGATCCTTCTTCCTTGAACAATCTTCCTCCACCTCTATCCTCATTTGTTCATGTGAAATTGTCTTATATTGAACAGTTTCTCCTTTAACTTTGCATCAGAGTCAGATTTTAGTTTAGGGAACACACAGGAGTGTAAGCTATCCTGTTACTCACTGGCATAGGTGGATATGCTTCAGTCCTACTTGGGGATTGGTGGTGCTTCCCACATCCACTTTTTTCCTAATACTTTGACAATTATATTGGTGCTGCTTCTTGCACTACTAATCATGGGAAGAATTAGATTTGATGATCATTTGATCATTTCCATTCTGTTTTCACTTTCACGTGGCCTTTATCTTCCTTGACTTCTCCAATTCCATCTCAGGGAATAGGTCAGTGACTAATATCCATTATGTGTTGAGATATTCCCTCAGTTATAACACAAAGCATCTTCCCACCCTGATTCCTGGAAAATTATTCCATTTGTATTATATCTATTCTGGTGACGAGACTTCCTATACCAGTGCTTCTGAGATGCCTTTGTTTTTTTCTATAATCCTCATTCTCATCTTCCATGGTTAGTATAGCCTTTATACAGCACTTCTCTATTCATTCCACTTCTGCTTTTACTTTTTTCCTTCCATCCAGAGAAATTGTAGGATTTATGTTGCCCTCTCCTTCCTCTTGGCCATCACCCACTGTAATTTTTGTCATTTCCAGGCGTATCTTCCCCACCCTTCTCCTTTCAGCATTCCAAATGATTTGTTCTGTCTGTGATCCTCTGGTTTTCGCTGCTATCTCCATGAGCATCATGACCAATAACATCATGAAGTATCCCATCCACCCTGCTCATGGAGTGTTGAGGCTACTTAGCATCCATGACAGGACCACCAAACTCAAAAACAGTTATTTTCCCCTAGTAGTAAGGCTGATCGACACCTCTACCCACTAATCCACCCCCCCACATCCCCCACCACCAATACTTTATCATTTCCTGGATTATGTATTTATATTTATTGTTTTTTTTAAAAATTGTGTTTCTTTTCCGCTACATCAGAATAACAATTATTTTGTCCTTCTTTACACTTGTGTACTGGAAGTTACATTAAGCAATCTTGAAAACCCATTCCCTTTCTCATAGCACTTCTCATGCAATCAAGGGGGGTGCAATACCTGCTCTTTTGGCAACCCTGGAATTAATCAGTCTTCTAGATGCAATGTTTACACTTCCAGTTTAATATACAGTCGGCCCTCCTCATCCGCGAATTCTGCATGTACGAATTAAACCAACCTAGAATTGTGAAAACCCGGAAGTGCTCTTCCAGCACTTGTTGTTCGAGCATGAACAGACTATTTTTTCTTGTCATTATTCCCTAGACAATGCAGTATAATAACTATTTTACATAGTATTTACATTGTATTAGGTATTATAAGTAATCTAGAGATGATTTAAAGTATACGGGAGGATGTGCGTGGGTTATCGTGGATTGGGATAGAAAAAAATATTAAGTTCTCTTACTAAGTAAGTCAGAACAGGTACATCCGGTGTTATTTTGCGTCATTTAGTCAAATGTTTGTCTTAGTATATAGTATATATTTTACCTTTCTATGCATATAAAACACTTAAGAACGTATGTTTCAGCACCGGGCTCGGGAAAGGAATTTCCCAAGTTCGATCCAGTGACAGATCGCTCCCGAGTGCACTCTCTGTGGTTGATGTGAAGGATCAAAAACGCAAAACCCAATAATTAAACCACTGCGTTGCTTCGTAATAAGGTAGTGAAGCGGGGAAGATTTAAAAAGGGCAGAAATTCTAAATCGGGCTTCATTTGGAGAAGGAAGTCGGAGGATCAGAACGGGAGTGTGGCGGGAGCCATTTTGACTTTCTCTTATTCTCATCGGAGTTAAGAGGCTGGACTGTGTAGGCGTGTGACGTCGGGCAGTGAAGCAGGGAATATTTTAAAAGGGCAGAAATTCTAAATCAGGTTTCATTTGGAGAAGGAAGTCGGATCAGAACAGGAGTGTGGCGGGAGCCATTTTGACTTTCTCTTATTCTCATCGGAGTTAAGAGAGGCGGGACTGCGCAGATGTGTGACGTCGGGCAGTGAAGCAGGGAAGATTTTAAAAAGGCAGAAATTCTAAATCGGGTTTCATTTGGAGAAGGAAGTCGGAGGATCAGAACGGGAGTGTGGCGAGAGCCATTTTGACTTTTTCTTATTCTCATCGGAGTTAAGAGAGGCGGGACTGCGCAGGCGTATGATGTCGGGCAGTGAAGCGGGGAAGGTTTAAAAAGGACACAGCCTTATACAGCGAGCAGTGGAGTGAGCCAGGAGCAGAGTGTAGGCTTAAGGGCTTTGGCTCAATGAGCTTAGGCGGAAGTGGACGAGGCAAGGTAGGTTTAGGTTTCAGTTTTTCCTGTTATTTGAGGAAAGGAGAAGTATGAGTGTGAGGGCAGCTTGTTGTTCTTGGTGTTGGATGTGGGAGGTCCTGGAGTCTCCTAGCCTCCCAGATGTCCACATCTGCACCAGGTGCGCCAAGCTGCAGCTCCTAAGGGACCGTGTGAGGGAACTAGAGATGCAGCTCACTGACCTTCATCTGGTCAGGGAGAGTGAGGAGTTGATAGAAAGGAGTTCCAGGCAGGTGGTCTCACTGGGGCCATGGGAGACAGACAGGTGGGTCAGGGTTAGGAGGAGGAAGGGGAGGAGTTAAGGTACTAGAGAGTACCTTACTCTATAAGGTAATAGAGAGCACGCAGCAAGAGGAATAAGGTGAATGATCTTTTTTTTTAAAAACTTTTTTTATTGTTTTCAAGTAGTTACAGAATAAATGTGTATGAAAAAAAAAGTGTTACCCAGCCCCCCTCCCCTTAACTCCTCCCCCCTAACATCCCTATTAAAAAAAATAAGAAAGAAAAAAAAAGGGAATGCCTGGATATTGGAAGATCCCCACATGCTCCACGGAGTTCTCATTTTTTTAATATATGTTAAAATTCTTTTTCTTTTTACTGGCTCATTAAGCCCATTAACATTAAAACTTAAAAAATTTAGTAGATTAGTCATTTTTTTTTATTATATTACTCCAATCTATAATAATACCTAATCTTTCCACTTTCGTGGTATCCTGGGAAATCTTTATAAAAATCTCCATGTTGCTATGTGTGTCCCCACCAATCATCCAGGCAAAAAGATAGAAGAAAATTAAAATATAAAGAAAAAAAAACAAAATACCCCCCTACTAATGTTGTGGAAAAAAAACACAACATTACCCCCCTCTGCTGTACGGGTCATGGCAACCGCCATGATTACACACGTGAATCCCGCAGTAACCGATCCAAAGCTCCCCAGCGCCCCCGCAACATAAAAAAGTATATGTATAAGAAGAGAAAAAAAAAATACTATTCTCATTTAGTATTTCTAAAATTTTGCTTTTCTCTTCTATAATATCCATAAATGTCCATCACTTCTGTTCGTTGGGTCTATCTTCATCTTTAATCCATTACGTTTGGAAGCCTCTATGTGTAATTAGCGAATAGATGGAAGTTCTTGTACAAACTCCTCTGCTTTTCGATAATCGGAAAAAAAATTTTTTCCCTCCTCCAAAAAAATTATCAGTGTTGCTGGATGACGCATTGTAAATTTATAACCCTTTTCCCATAAGGCTTTTTTCGCTGGGTTAAATTCCTTCTTTCTCTTCAACAGGTTGTAACTTATATCAGGATAAAAAAGAACTGGTTTCCCTGCTATCATCAGTGGCCCGTTTCTATTTTTGGCACTTTGGGCAGCGGCCTTCAGGATCTTTTCTTTGTCTTGGTATCGTAAGCATTTTATCAAAATTGATCGTGGGTTTTGATCAGCTCGAGGTCTTGACCTTAAAGATCTATGCGCCCTTTCAATCTCAATTGGAGTTTCTCTTTCCATTTCCAATTTTTTAGGGATCCATTTTTGAAAAAAATTTATTGGATCTTCTCCTTCTATATCTTCTTTAAGTCCAACAATTTTAATATTATTTCGTCTACTGAGATTTTCAAGCTTATCAATTTTTTCCATAAATTGTTTTCTTTCTGATGTCCAAGCAGTATTTTCATTTTCCATTTTGTCCATTCTTTCAACCATGTCTTCCGTTGTAGTTTCCAAGTCCGTAATTCTTTTTTCCATTTTTTCCTGTCTCTTTGTCATTTTATCAAGCATAATCTCCATATTGGTCATTTTTTTTTTGAGTATTTTTTGATTATTTTTAATTACTTTTAATGTGTCTAATTTACGCATTATTTGCCTCAAAGTCTTTTCTATATTTCTAGAAGGACTTTTAACTCCTTCTTCATCTGATCCTTCCGAGAGATTTGACTCTCCCTCCGATTCGCTATCACTTTCAGTTGCAGTGGTAGCTGGGTTTTGTAGTTCTTGTTGCTCCCGTTTGCGCATGCTCCATCCTTCGCGTTTGCGCAGTTCACGATGGTCTTTTCCTTTGGAAGTGGCCAATGTTGCCACAGTCTCCTGTTCCGTATCGCCGGTGATATAATGTACCTGAGACCGCGGTTCCTCAGTAGACGTGGGCCTTGTTCTTGTTCCAACTTGCGTAGTCTTCCCGGTATTAGTTTTCTTCATCTTCCTTCCTTGAGGCATAGCTTGACACAGTCCGGAGTAGTTTATAAGTAACTTTTAGAAAGTATTGACTAACTTTTCTTCATTTAAACATTAATTTATTAACTTTTTACGGGAGAGCTGGGTTCCTGCGTCTCGATCCTACGTCATCACGTGATGTCCCCCAAGGTGAATGATCTTGTACAGTTACAGATTGGCAGGTATGATATTGTGGCCGTCACTGAGACATGGCTACAGGGTGCATGTCTCTGTTTGCTGAACATCCAAGGATACACGGTGTATCGGAAGGATAGGCAGGTAGGTAGAGGGGGTGGTGTGGCTTTAATGGTAAGAAATGACAATAAATCATTAGAAAGAGTTGACATAGGATCGGAAGGTACAGAATCTTTATGGGTTGAGCTAAGAAATCGCAGGGGTAAAAGGACCCTGATGGCAGTTATTTTTCAGGCCTATAAACAGCTGCAGTGATGTGGACTACAAATTACAACAGGAAATAGAAAAGGCTTACCAGAAGGGCAGTGTTATGATAATTGTAGGGGATTTTAACATGCAAGTGGATTGGGAAAATCAGGTCTGCACTGGATCTCGAGAGAATTTGTAGAATGTCTACAAGATGGCTTTTTAGATCAGCTTGTTGTTGAGCCCACTAGGGGATCGGCTGTACTGGATTGGGTATTGTGTAATGAACCAGAGGTGATTAGAGAGATGGAAGTGAAGGAACCATTAGGAGGCAGTGATCACAACATGATTGAGTTCACTGTGAAATTTGAGAAAGAGAAGCTGAAATCTGATGTGTCGGTATTTCAGTGGAGTAAAGGAAATTACAGTGGCATGAGAGAGAAACTGGCCAAGGTTGACTGGAAAGAGACACTAGCGGGAATGATGGCAGAGCAGCAGTGGCTGGAGTTTATGTGAGAAGTGAGGAAGGTGGAAGACAGATAAATTCCAGAGAAGAAATTTTCAAATAGAAAAAGGATGCAACCATGACAAGAGAAGTCAAAGCCAAAGTAAAGGTAAAGCAGAGGGCATACAAGGAAGCAAAAATTAGTGGGAAGACAGAGGATTGGGACGTTTTTAAAAGCTTACAAAGGGAAACTAAGAAGGTCATTAAGAGAGAAAAGATGAACTATGAAAGGAAGCTAGCAAATAATATCAAAGCGGATACTAAAAGCTTTTTCAAGTATATAAAGAGTAAATGACAGGTGAGAGTAGATATAGGACCGATAGAAAATGATGCTGGAGAAATTGTAATGGGAGATAGGAGATGGCGGAGGAACTGAACGAGTATTTTGCATCAGTCTTCACTGAGGAAGACATCAGCAATATACCGAACATTCAAGGGTGTCAGGGAAGAGAAATATGCGCAGTCACAATTACGACAGAGAAAGTACTCAGGAAGCTGAATAGTCTAAGGGTAGATAAACTGGACCGGTTGGAATGCACCCTCGTGTTCTGAAGGAAGTAGCAGTGGAGATTGCAGAGGCATTAGCAATAATCTTTCAAAAGTCGATAGATTCTGGCCTGGTTCTGGAGGACTGGAAAGTTGCAAATGTTGCTCCGCTATTTAAGAAGGGGGCAAGGAAGCAAAAAGGAAATTATAGACCTGTTAGCTTGACATCGGTGGTTGCGAAGTTGTTGGAGTCGTTTGTCAAGGATGAGGTTACGGAGTACTTGGCGGCATATGACAAGATAGGCAGAACTCAACATGGTTTCCTTAAAGGAAAAACCTGCCTGACAAACCTAGTGCAATTTTTTGAGGAAATTACAAGTAGGCTAGACAAGGGAGATGCAGTCTATGTTGTGTATTTGGATTTTCAGAAGGCCTTTAACAAGGTGCTGCACATGAGGCTGCTAGACAAGATAAGAGCCCATGGAATTACAGGAAAGTTACATACGTGGATAGAGCGTTGGCTGATTGGCAGGAAACAGAGAGTGGGAATAAAGGGATCCCATTCTGGTTGGCTGCTGGTTACAAGTGGTGTTACAGGGGTCTGAGGTTGGGGCCGCTTCTTTTTATGTTGTATATCAACGATTTGGATTATGGAATAGATGGCTTTATGGCTAAGTTTGCTAATGATACAAAGATAGGTGGAGGGGCTGGTAGTGCTGAGGAAACAGAGAGTCTGCAGAGAGACTTGGATAGATTGGGGGCATGGGCGAAGAAGTGGCAAATGAATTACAGTGTTGGAAAGTGTACGGTCATTCACTTTGATAGAAGAAATAAACAGGCAGACTCTTATATATAAGGGGAGAGAATTCAAAGTTCTGAGATGCAACGGGACTTGGGAGTCCTCATGCAGGATGCCCTTAAGGTTAACCTCCAGGTTGAGTTGGTGGTGAAGAAGGCGAATGCAATGTTGGCATTCATTTCTAGAGGAATAGAGTATAGGAGCAGGGATGTGATGTTGAGGCTCTATAAGGCACTGGTAAGACCTCACTTGGAATACTGTGTGCGGTTTTGGGCTTCTTATTTAAGAAAGGATGTGCTGACATTGGAGAGGGTTCAGAGAAGATTCACTAGAATGATTCCGGGAATGAGAAGCTTAACATATGAGGAACGTTTGACCTCTCTTGGACTGTACTCCTTGGAGTTTAGAACTATGAGGGGGGACCTCATAGAAACAGTTTGAATGTTGAAAGGCATGGACAGAGTGGATGTGGCAAAGTTGTTTCCCATGGTGGGGGAGTCTAGTACAAGAGGATATGACTTAAGGATTGCAGGGCGCCCATTCAGAACAGAGATGTGAAGAAAATTTTTTAGCCAGAGGGTGGTGAATCTATGGAATTTGTTGCCACGGGCGGCAGTGGAGGCCAAGTCATTGGGTGTATTTAAGGCAGAGATTGATAGGTTTCTGAGTAGTCAGGGCATCAAAGGTTATGGTGAGAAGGCGGGGGAATGGGACTAAAGGGGAGATTGGATCAGCTCATGATGAAATGGTGGAGCAGACTCGATGGGCCGAATGGCCAACTTCTGCTCCTTTGTCTTATGGTCTTATGGTCTAATAATTGTAGCTTTCATCGGGGCAGAACCTTTCTCACTGTATCCTTTAAAATTGTTCCAGTCGTTGACCGACATAGCCTAATGCTTCTCCAATGACAGATGGCGTTTCACCTCTTTCCAATCACTTTATTATTTCCACTTTATTTTCAATTGTGATTGTGATTATTTTCATGAACAGAAACGCGGATTCAGATCTCTGCCGCCAGGTCCTAATGTCCACTTCACCTTTGACAGGTTAAATAAGGTCTGGGGTTCCGCTGGGTCCTAAGGTCCAGTGCATTGAGACAGGTTGAATAAGGGACTTGAGCATCTGCAATTTTTGGTATCTGCGAGGGGTCCCGGAGCCAATCCCTCGCAGATAAGGAGGGCGGACTGTATTACATTTAGTGTTCGCCTTGCTCAACACTGAAAAAGCCAGATTGAATCACTGCTTTGCAGAACACTTTTCCGTTCATTGTGCTAAGGTATCTGTGAGCTTCCAGTTGACTGCTATTTTAAATCATGTCATTGTCTTTTCCCTTTAACTCTGACTGGCTTACCACACTGATCCATTGTAGGCTCATTTTACTGCACCTTATCTTCCATCAAGGGACATTCTAGCCTTCGGGACCAGTTCTATCTATTTTGTAATATTAGCTTGACTTTAGATTAATCCTGTAGAGGTACTTCTGTTTGCCCCAGGTGTTGTGTAATTAAGATGATTGACAATGGTCAGTGTATTTTTGTAATCTTGGATAACAATATGATTAGTCAATAAGCACGCTGACGATCACATCACTTTTACAAATCATGCAGTATGTTATAGGGAAGTGTACACAAAAGAGCAATGTACTTTCATTTTAAAACTTTAATGTATTAGGTTGAGTAAATATTCATATAAAATACACTGCAAAAATTCTTGTACTTCAGATTGCATTTTGTAATTAGTAGATTAAGATTTATTTTAATACCTTGTAATTCAGAAGTGTTGTGTTTATTGTTTTTTGACCCGTGTTTATGATTGACTGTAGAATGTTTGGATATGGATTCAGATGTAGGTATAATATTGGTTTAAACAGGGATCTGTAGTTGACTATACACTTTACAGAACATGAAAATAGTACTAATTTAAGTGTCATGTAGTGTTATTAGTTATTCTCTTTTTAGTGATTGTATAAAAGGCATGTGATTGCTTTTAGTACAGCTGTCAGCAACATTTGTATGGTATCTTTTGAGAAAAAAACAGCTCAAGGTGCTTTAGTACCTATCAAAAAAGTAAAAGTTCTTCCTGAATGTTCTAAAATGAAGTTCAATTGACGTAATTTTAGTCTGTTTATTTATTTAGTTTATACTTGTTGGTTGCTCAACAGAGTTAGAGTACAGGTTTCCCCCACTATCCAAAGGTAGAGCGTTCCTATGAAACCGTTTATAAGCTGAAATGTCGTAATGCGAAGAAGCAATTACCATTAATTTGTATGGGAAAAATTTTTGAGCGTTCCCAGACCCAAAAAATAACCTACCAAATCATACCTAATAACACATAAAACCTAAAATAACACTAACATATAGTAAAAGCAGGAATGATATGATAAATATACAGCCTATATAAAGTAGAAATATTGTATGTATGGTGTCGTTTCACTTATCAAAATCGAGAAGTCAGCGAGCCAGAATCGATGTGGAGAAAAAAAATCAGCACGTACACGCATGTGTATGTACATGAGTATGCACGTACACGTACACGCATGTACATGCATGCACACACAACTGCCCGCACAAGGCTTCACGGTCATAGTAGTCTTTCTCGGGGTAAACACACGTATAAAGCAGGCGTCTTTTTTACATAAAAGTAAAAATCCTCTTTGGTTAGCGAAAACAGGTACTAATGTATGTCTTTCGTACCAGCGAGCTGTTGTAAAGCAAACGTTTGAAAATCGGGGGCCACCTGTATAATGATTGTTTAAAGCAATCACTTCAAAGTTCAAAGTAAATTTATTATCAAACTACATATGTGTCATCATATAAACCTTGAGATTTGTTTTCTTATGGGCATATTCAGTAAATCCAAGAACCATAACAGTCAATGAAAGTCTGCACCCAACAGGATGAACAACCAATATATAAAAGACTACAAATTGTGCAAATACAGAAGGAAAAAAGAAATAATTCTATAAATAAGCAATAAACATTGAGAACATGAGATGAAGAGTCCTTGAAAATGAGCCCATATCTTGTGGAAATAGTTCGGTGATGGGGCGAGTGAAGTTATACTCACTAGATTAAATATAGGTTTTCTTTATTTTATTGCTGGAAGCCATAGTACTATTTAACTAATATTGTCTGTCCTGATATGTTTATTAGTTCCTCCATATGAAGAAAATCTATGATTTTTGACTTACAGTAAATAAATGTCTACTCTTTAAATGAAAGAAATGTCTCTTAAGCCACATGTTGATCTTAGTTCAATGATTGCAGATTCAGACCGAGATGGAATGTTCTGAATTGAGACTTACCTTGGAGCCCTAACTATGTCATTGGGTTTGAGAAGGTTCTATACCATTTTTAAGATGTAGCATTAACTTTAGGTATGTTTGAAAAGTCAAGGGCTGTAATATATCTGGAAGAGAGGAGAAATAGGAAATATTTATATATTTCCAAAGTTCTGTGAAGGTAATTAAAACATTGAAAATATGTCCATTTTTAAATTCCATTTTTGTTGAATGACATAGGGGTTGTTTATTCTATGGGCCTCCTGGAACAGGCAAGACCTTGATGGCTAGAGCCTTGGCAAATGAATGCAGCGTGGGAGACAAGAAGGTTTCATTCTTCATGCGGAAAGGTGCAGATTGCCTTAGCAAATGGGTAGGAGAGTCTGAGCGCCAACTCAGGCTGCTGTTTGATCAGGTAAAGAAAACATTTGGCAACATATTTCCCATTGATATTGCATGCATAATTCTTGTTTTTATATAGAATTTGTAGGCCTAGTTCAAAATTTAATTTTTTATAGGCTTACTTAATGCGACCGTCCATAATTTTTTTTGATGAAATTGATGGCCTGGCACCAGTTCGTTCAAGCAGACAAGATCAAATTCATAGGTAAGGAATTATGAATTCTGTTGTAGCTGCAATCTTGTGGAGTTGTTTGGAGGGCAAGAATTTGCCAACTTGTTTGACATATGAACATGTTGAACACCATTACTCAAATCCTTTGCAGTTGCCACATCCAAAGAATTATTCCTCTACTAGTAATAGAAATAGCAGGAAAATTGATTTCAGAGCCTGTGTTAATTTATTTGTTTTCCTGAATACTTTTCCATGTTGAATTTTTAAAGTTTTGGAATGAGCTAGCTAGAGAACAGCGAAATTCTCATTTAACATACATTAAGTTGAAATTCCATCTGTACCTGAAAATTTAGAATTTGAATTCAATGCTAAATTTAAAACATTTTGCCGTGGTAATTGTCTGGTTTTTGTTATGTGGGTTGGTAATGTGTGGGGAGTAGGAAGATGGATACCTCTCAACACCAGTCACCAGGTTCAGCCCATTAACCTATCAATCTGCATGTCTTGGGAAATGTGTTTCCACATGCTTCCTTAAGATGTGTGTTTATATGTTAATGGCAGAGCAAATCGTGATAGAATCTGGGGTGAATTGATTGGATATTGAAGAGAGTAAAATAGGTTTGGTATAGTTGCATGTTTGATGTTCATTATAGACTGTCACGTACATGGAACCCTGTAAAAGTATCAGCAGCATACAGAACACACCTGGAGTCTGGTTTTGCTGTTAACAAAACACTGTTTTATTAGTAACTACACAATATAGTAACTTAAACCAGGTAAATCAAGAGCTAACAGTGTTATGCATATATAGGTGTAAATAAAGTTCCCAAACTTATTCAAGCTCAGGTAGCAAGAGTTACAGTTTTATGACGGTATGTAAGAAAAGTTCAGTTCAGATGCATGGGATTGAAGTGAGATGTTTGTAATCAAAAGGTGAATGTTGTGAGAAGGCAATTACGTCGATATTCCAAAGATTCCACAACAGCAATACAAAATAACATTAGCAGTAGGTTTTATCTCTGAAGTTGTTCCACTCCACACACAAAGTATCACAGACAGTGATCTTCAACGAATATCCTTTCAACACAAGTGGTACCACACTCGAGTTCAGCTATGGGACATCTCAAAGTGGTAGCCACAGGATACTTGAACAGAATCCACATATGGATTATCACCAACAGTAGAATATCACAAAGGGGACCATCTTCAATGGAACCACCACCCAGACATGGGTCGACACACTGGTAGATTCCACAAGGTTACCCCAGTCACATGACATGATAGCCACTTATCCAGTTTCAAGACTATAAAATAACTCCAACAGTGATTTGCCACAGGGGTGCCTTTCTTCAGTGAATTACCACACTCAGACAAAGGGTAAACAAACACGAATTCACAAAGGTTTCCCCTCACCAGAGAACCCACTCCTGTGGATTAACTAAGTGACAATCACACTTTCGTAGCCGAATGGAATCAAACTCACCCTCATGAGCTACTTAGAGAGTCCAAACAGTGGTCTCTTAGTCACTATGTTTCTTCTGTTTCAAACCTTCCTCTCCTCTCTTCTCTTCTCTGCAAACTTGTTCTAGTTGCAGAAAACTTGTGAGAGTCATTTATCAATACTCAGGATCGATTGCAACTCACTCCATTAGAATCTCTGCAGTTTTGGACAATATTCTTTGAGTAGTTGTCCATTCCTAATGTAACATTTATCTGTAGGATAAACTTGATGAGCATTTCTATTTTATAGTTACCCAAGTTGGACACCCTGAAGCAACACTCTACTTTCATAGTTATGATCCATAATGTTTTTTGAAGTTAACTATCTGTGGTGGCCAAAGCAATTGAAATTTACATTTTTACATCTAGTTATACTCTCAGTGTTGTACAGTATACTGTATTTGATAGTAGAAATGCTGTTGGGTTCTGACTATTCATATTTATCAATGAGGATAAATGACTAATTCTTGTGTTTTTCAGTTCTATAGTGTCAACATTACTGGCACTGATGGATGGACTGGACAATAGGGGGGAAATAGTTATAATTGGTGCTACAAATAGACTTGATTCGATTGATCCTGCACTCAGGAGACCTGGTCGTTTTGATAGAGAATTCCTTTTTAACCTGCCTGATAAAAAGGTAAATGAAAAATATCTTCTGATATATTCCCCCCTTTTATAAAGCTCTTCTATTAGTACCTTTCCTATGACTCTTGTCCAATCTTAGCGGTAGTAAGCTGCAATTTTTAGTGATTTTGTTCAGTTCCAAATAATTTCAATAAAACAATGATTTGGTCATTTCAGTAATAGTTTACTGAGAAGCCAAACACAATGACTAAAGGTGTGCATATTATCCAAGTATCTGACAAATCCCAAATTCCACTTGCAAGTTTAAAAACAAACTTAACTGTCCAACAGTGTTTTTTTAATATCAACATTCAGTATAGCTATGTTATGATCATAGGGAGAGTATCATGTTTTCTATTTATTAAAGGCTCTGCAGTTTTCTCTATTATTTTAGTTGCTCCACATACATTTATAATATTATGAAGAAATTGTTTCTTATTTGTTTGTACCTCTAAAATCTCTTACATTAAATTATTTGGTGTGTAATCACCATGGTCATAATTTGCAGTTCTGGAATTTGGATTTTCCACAGATACTTCTTCCCATGCTATTTTATTTAATCTTTATCCCATTATACACATAATTTGACTTTCTCATCACACAATTCATTGCAACTACATTCTTATCAAAGGTGTTAAAGGAATTTCTTCTGGAATACTTAAGTGGAAGTAATCTCTCTATGTCTTCTGAGTGGATATAGTGCAAAATGTTCCAGTATAATACTTGAATTTTTGGTAATAGTTTTGTAGAATTTTTAAAAATTCAATTGGTTTCAATTGATTTTTTTTCAATAGGGACTTGAATTTGGTGTATTCAATTTGGTGCTGCTTGGCAGAATATTTTAGACTTTGTTATTTCACCGCCTGCTGTTCGCAATGTCCTTGACCTTTGTGTTTGTGGGGGTTGTCAAAGTCCATTGGGTAGTGCTAGGTGAGAGGCCTTGCATTCCTTGCTTGAAGTCTGCTTGTCATTCATGGCTTGTTTCAGTTTTTTTGAACAGCCAGAAAGTAGAGTTCCCCAGTAAGGTTATTCCAGTGGGTGCAACATCAGGTAAATGTGACCATGGAGTTTCTGGTTGGCTGCCAGTGACTAGTGGCTTTCTTGCCTTGCCCTACATGGTATTACAGGAAAGATTGTAGCTTGGATAAAATAGTGGCTAATTGGCAGGAAGCAAAGAATGGGAATAAAGGGTGCCTTTTCTGATTGGCTGCTGGTGACCAGTGATGTTCCACAGGGGTCTATGTTGAGACTGATTCATTTTACGTTATATGCCAGTGATTTGGATAATGGAATTGATGGCTTTGTTGCAAAGTTTGCAGATAATACAAATAAGATAGGCGGAGGGACAGGTAGTTTTGAGGAAATATGGAGGCTACAGAAGGATTTAGATTAGTAGAATGGACAAGGAAGTAACAGATGGAATATGATGTCAGGAAGTGTATGGTCAGGCACTTCGTTATAAGAAATTAAAGGGTTGACTATTTTCTAACTGGTGAGAAAATACAGAAATCTGAGGCACAAAGAGATTTGGGAGTCCTTGTGCAGAATTCTGTAAAGGTTAATTTTTAGGTGGAATCTGTGGTGAGGAAGGCAAATGCAATGTTAGCATTCATTTCATGAAGACTAGAATGTCAAAGCAAGGATGTAATGTTGAGACTTTATAAAGTACTGGTGAGGCCTCACTTGGAGTATTATGAGTAGGTATGGGCCCATTATCTTAGAAAGGTTGTGCTGAAACTGGAGGGGGTTCAAAGGAGGTTCACAAAAGTGATTCCAGGATTAAACAGCTTGTCGTATGAAGAGAGTTTGATGGCTCTGGGCCTGCATTTAGTAAATTTAGTCAATTTAGTAAAATGAGGGGTGACCTAATTGAAATCTATTGAATGGTAAAAGGCCTTGATAGAGTGGATGGAGAAAGGATGTTTCCTATGGTGGGAGACCAGAGGACACAGCCTCAAAATAGAGGGGTTTCTTTTTAGAACACACATGAGGAGGCATTTCTTTAACCAGAGAGTGGTCAATCTGTGGAATTCTTTGCCACAGGCAGCTGTGCCGAATCTCTATGTACATTTAAGGCAGAAGTTTATAGATTCTTGATTGGTCAGGAAATGAAGGGATTGGTGGGGTGGGGGGGAGGGAAAGGCAGGAGATTGGGGCTGAGAGGAAAATGGATCAGCCATGATGAAATAGCAGAGGAAACTCAATGGGTCAAATGACCTAATTCTGCTCCTATATCTTGTGGTCTAGATCAATTCATAAAATACTAGTTTTTATTTACATTATTGTTTAGATTATGAAAAATGACATTGGTTAAAATATTTTTATTTCCTCCTCCATTTGCTATAACTCTCTTTCTAAATTTTGTGTCTTGTGTGATTCAGATTGTTATAGTCCACTCTTAGTAATTTCATAGGAATATAGCTGCAATGATTGATCACTGAAAGGGACATTTAGGAATGTCTCTAACACAAGATTGATCTGAAATTTCCTAAATTGAGACAAGGCAGAACTCAAATCTTCTAGATATGGAAAGGAGTATTTACTTAGAGCTCTGGGTGTGGTGAGGAATGCAGTGGTTTTGAATATTAAGTGATTAATTGAATGTCCAAGTTAAAAATTTTTGAATGTATAATTTTGTTAGACTATTGATTAATTTACTGAGAAATAGGTATAATAATAGAAATTTTGCAAAATCAATATTGTTTAAGTATTGTACAGTTGTATATTTCTGATTTGAAGTGTTTAGCCTACATCTTGTTGATTTTTCAATCATATATAGGCACGGAAGCACATATTTCAGATCCATACCAGAGACTGGAATCCAAAACCTTTGCAGGGTTTCCTTGAAGAATTAGCTGAAAAGTGTGTAGGTGAGTTAAAATAATGACATTTCTATTCATCATTGCATGTATTATTAAAGTATTATGATAAGTATTAGTTACTTGAAAGAATTGTATTGTTTTAACTGCAGTGAAAATAAATGAAGTTATGTGATTGACCTATTTCAACTCTATTTCATTGGAAGCATTATTGAGTTACATTGAATATATAAAAGACTGTTCTTCAACTAGTTTTATTTTTTAAATGTTGTGGTCCACTTTATGTATGCAAACGTTTACTTGGTATTTGACTTTTTCTACATTCTTAATTGAGCTCTATGTTTAAGGGCGTCTGATTTTTAATTCTGCACTTTCAGCAGGATTGGAGGTTAAATGGTAGTATCTTTTAACCGTATAACAATTACAGGCCAGAAACAGGCCATCTCGGCCCTTCTAGTCCGTGCCGAATGCTTACTCTCACCTCGTCCCACCGACCTGCACTCAGTCCATAACCCTCCATTTCTTTCCTGTCCATATACCTATCCAATTTTTTTTAAATGACAATATCAAACCTGCCTCTACCACTTCTACTGGAAGCTCGTTCCACACAGCTACCACTCTCTGAGTAAAGAAGTTCCCACTTGTGTTACCCCTAAACTTTTGCCCCCTAACTCTCATCTCATGTCCTCTTGTTTGAATCTCCCCTACTCTCAATGGAAAACCCCTATCCACGTCAACTCTATCCCCCTCATAATTTTAAATACCTCTATTAAGTCCCCCCTCAACCTTCTACGCTCCAAAGAATAAAGACCTAACTTGTTCAGCCTTTCCCTGTAACTTAGGTGCTGAAACCCAGGTAACATTCTAGTAAATCTCCTCTGTACTCTCTCTATTATACAGAGTACTCCAATGTACTCTCTCTTTTATCATCTATTTTAATGGATATTTTTAAATGTGAGTTTTATGAAATGCATTGTGTTTCACAATTAATTCTCAGCATATGGGTGTCACTGCTGGAACTTCCATCTTTTTCTTGATGTAATTTGTCCTAAAGTCAGAAGTATTTTTTTTCAAAGTGCTTAGTGCATGCCTACTATTAAATATTTTTAAACATGAATGAATGAAAGGATACTATACTGAATAAGTAATATGTATATATATGTTTCTGTCCTCTGAATCAAAAGCATTTTACATTTTCACAGTTTAAAGTCAGGTTTGAGGAATTGTAAAATGAAAGATTTGTTTTGGTTATTTTTTCTCTTCAAAAAGTATTTAATTTCCTTCCCAAAAGGGTACTGTGGAGCTGATATTAAAGCACTTTGCACTGAGGCAGCCTTGTTTGCCCTTCGTCGGCGTTACCCTCAGATTTATGCAACCAGTCAGAAGCTGCAGCTGGATGTCTCATCTATTGTCATAAGTGCGCAGGACTTCTATCTTGCCATGCAGAACATTGTGCCTGCTTCTCAACGAGCTGTGACCTCATCAGGAGAAGCACTATCACACATCATTAGACCTCTGCTGGAGAATGCCTTCAATGGAATTCTGATTGCTTTGTACAAGGTGTTTCCTCATGCGGAACCAACACCGAATGACAACAAAGATGGTCTGTATTTAAATAGCATTTTATTGCTGTTGTCTTGTTACTGCTGCATGGCTAAGATAAACCTCTTTTGTGATTGGGGTCCAGAAAAGTGTGATATTAAGTAATTTATGTGTTCACTAATACTTTTGAATTTTGGTGATGGTAGTAATATTCGTGTAAAATTTAACCAGCTGTACAGACTTAGCAATTATTTTAATTAATGTATTTCCATGAAGGGTTTCTGCCTGAAAGGTGAACTGTTTATTCCTCTCCATTGATGTTGCCTGAATTGCAGAGTTCCTTAAGAATTTAGTGTGTATTGCTCTGGATTTCCAGCACCCACAGAATCTCTTATGTCCACTTCTGAATTGACAATTGACTTCCATTAGTGTGGAGACCATAGCTGTACACAATATCCTGGCTGTGACCTAACCAAAATAATATTGTGGCGAACATTTGGTCCATAATGACAGATGAGGAAGCTCGTTAACTCATCAACTGTTTTATTATGGTAAACACAAAACAGACCGGGTACCATGACCCGGAGGTGAACCCCACCAGTCAGGGGAGGTGACCATCACACACCCTGGTTACAGTTAGGGTCACCCACAAATACACAAAAAAGAATTGTATAACCCAAGCTAAAATGTAATGAACTGGAACTTCCCACCATAATCCCACAAAAGCATTTCAACAGAAGAGCAATAAAGAGTGCCTGCCATTAGAAATGCAGGGATGGGCTGGACCACGCGCCCCCCCCCCCCCACCCAAGAGCGTCACAATATAAAATTGTATCATGACCTCCATGCTCTCATATTTTATATCCTAGCAAAAAGTAAGCGTCCTTTCCACCTTCTGCACAATCTTATCTAATGGGCCGCTTCCCTTGGGGATCTGTAGACTCGTACACCAAGGTGTACAGTATGTCCTATTGCTATTAGAGTTCCAGAATATATCACCTTGCACTTATTGAGTTTAATGCCCATCTTCCGTTGTTCTGCCCAACCTATAAGCTGATCAGAATTCTTCTGTGCCCTAAAATGTCCCTCTTCATTGTCATTAGAGTGAGGCCCTCCGTTGATCGAGGTCAACCATGGATGTCGCATAGTAGCTGTCTACGTGATATATAAGCCAGTATGCAAGCCAGGGCAGTACAATATGAAGAGCAAGCTGTTGGCCATGCAGCAGCTTCTTCCTCTCCACACAGTTGATGCCTGCAGGAATGCAGAGACGGATACAGTTTAGCAGAAGTTGCCAGTTAGATTGAACTCATAAGTCTGCCTTTGTGACTCCAGCTCCAGATTTTTTCTTGGTTTTTCCTCCTGAAATTTTCCCTATGAGTGGGTATAGCTGCAAGACAGAGGTTTGAGATCAGTTCTCCTTCTCCTAGATGAACTACCAACCATTGTTGACAAACCCTATCTGTCCAAAGCAGTTGGTTTTAAGGCACCAGTAATACACTATTACCCCTTCTGTCAGTAGAAACAGTTATGCTGGGTTTAGTAGCTAAGCCACACATGAAGGCCAGAGGTGGACATGGTTATCAGAGGATCTTTGAGACGCAAGTCATTGGGAGCATTTAATAGGTATTGGGAGTTTATCCCACTACCTCCCCCCAAACCAATATCAATAGCAATAATAAAAACAGTAACAACTGTTATCAATAACAACAATAAAATTTGCATAATCTGAAAGCCTAGTTGTATTTCATACATTCACATTCAAATCACCAATTTGTATAATGAATAGTAAGAGCTTCAATCCCAGTCCTCATGGTACAGACTTAGTTGTAGGGTTCCATTCACAAAGTAACCTTCTGCCCTTGGTCATAAACCATCCATTATGGAAAATGAGCTAATTAATAAAGCAAGAATTATTTAGTGTGGATTTGTTTGATCTATTTACTTTTTAAATATTGGAAGTGATTTGTAATAATCCTGACACTTGCAGCTTAGATTTGTACTGGGAAGCAAATCAGCAAATCAGGTGACCACAAAGTGCCAAATTGCTGCAAGAAAAAGTCAAACTGAAACTTCTCCTGTACTGTAACCAAAACTTCTCTACTCCTTAGCCCACTTTTGTTAAAATTGGATTGTGTTATTCAGGCTGATCTCAGTTATATTTTATATACCATCATTCTGTTGACTAACACTTATAGTTTCCATTGAGTTCCGACTGTTTTGATGGTCAGTGCTCATATTGGACTTCTGCAATTTTCAGCTGTTTATATTTGTTTGGATGTTAGTTCTTCCTGTGTTGACTTGCTAAGTCAGGTTCATTTGACTGTCGTATTTGTTCATTCTTACACACATATTAAATTATAGTAAGAGCTCAGCTTATTTCCAGTGAGAGTTACCTTGTTGCAATTTTAATAGAATTAGAGCTAAAATTACACCATTTTTTTTAATGGTGTGCTTGTTTAAGTTAGTGCTTTCTGATCTCATCAAGAATCCAAAGAAAGACGTGATAGACATTATAACTCGGAATAAAAAAAGCTGTATTAATTAACTCCACTACAAAACTGAAAATGACAAGGAGCATTTTTCTCCTAAAAGTAACATTACTGCACAATTTAAAGTTGGTAATGTTTCTCTTTGAGGACTTCATTGTGTAAGCCAAATGTGTCTAATTTTATTGTGGTGTTATGCTTCCTGTGGTTTTCTGATAGGAAGCAGCTGATCCATAAGAGACATAATTGAAATCTGAAAATAGTATCATTAAGATTTTCTTTAAGATTTGTTGATGAACAGGCATAGAAATGTGAGTTTAGCTTTGATCAAAGTGAACTTTTTTAAACAGCAAAACAAATGTAACAATTTATAAGTGAAAAGAAATAGCACATTTAATATCATTAATTTTGTTAATCATTTTGGAACATTTAACAGTAAAACTTGACTATTATTTTACAATACTTTTCTAATATTTAATTTAGGACTTGATTTAATGTGTGTAGTTTGCCAATCTGTAGTTAGCTGGTGTGATATAATTCTATTAACTTAAATTGTTGGCTATTATTATAAACTGATAATGAATAAATATGATGAAGAAGAAGAATAGCCCTTAACTCGCCAGTGGAGTTATCGGGGCACCGTCTTTTGATGGTGTTTCCGTAGCAAGCTATTCTTGTTTAATGTGGCCGAGTTGCTAGCTTGACGCTCAACCTGACTTGGATTCGAACTTGGGAACCTTCGCTCAGATATTATTGTGCAACCAAGAAGGACTAATGAATAAATATAGTTCATAATAAAGATACACTTGTTGAACACATTAAATTAACTAAGATTTTGGATGATGTAGATGTTTTTCAGATGATCAATATTTTATGTTCAGTAACTGGTTAATGTATGTGTTTGCATTGTGAATTCCTTTTTGGTGCCATTGTGATAAAATATATTGTTGGAAAATGTGATATTTTGAAATGTTTTCTGAGAAGTTTGTGATTTTCACATACCTTTATATCTGTATTGTGCTTTATAAAACAGTTTTAAGAGATAATACTCCATCACCTTACACTTGCTTTTCTTTGTCAGATGCTGTGAATCACATTCTGGAAGATTACATCCACAGTGATGATGAGGTTGAGCAAACTATTTTTGAGAGTTCTTCACTGGGATCACCAAAGAAACAAACTCCAGCTACTAAACATAAACCCTTTATGCACTTCTCCATGTGAGTACCTAGATATAATGTACTGAAAGTATGCTGTTTGGCTATTGAGTTCTATTAATGTAAAGGTACAGTAGAAATTCCCTTGTGCAAAAGGCTTGTTGGATTTCTGATGTTTTTAAATTTATATAGGTAAAGATTAAATAATTACAGGTAAAATAATAATACCTATTCAATGTGTATTAATTTTCCCCAGACACCATGTATTTTGCGTGTTAATTTCCTGTTGGTTATGTTCACCTTAAAATATAGGTGAACAGTGAACATCTTAAATATAAACAAGCCAAACTCCAAATAATTAACAAATGAATTCCTGTCTGTTCATCTCCTGATATATCATTATGAGAGTAATACTATTTGCCTGGTGCCTGCTAAATGCATTGAGCTAGTTCAGTGTGTTCAGGGTTTGCACTGGGTAAGAAGTGTTGACTTTGTCACAAGGAAACATTGAATATTAAGTGAATTAAATCAGCTTAAATTTTTATTATTTGTTCAGGAAAGTCCCCATATTATTAAAGAATAATTGAAAATATATGGGCTTGGAAGTTCAGTTTCATTGCAGATTTTGCCCCAGTGTGATTGAAAAGCTATTGAGCTTGGTGTAAACTTTTTATCATTTTATTATGTGTGTGCCATTCCAGCACACCTGTTATTGTGCACTAGAGCTTCTGGGGAAGTGATCGCTAGTTAGAAATGTTGATGAACTTTTAATTTATTAAATAATAGCTTGAGTCATCATCACTAAATTAGATTTGTTTTGAACTCTTTTTCAATGCAAGAATTATTGTAGGAAAGGCGATGTGCTTAACATCAACACTTGTGGATCAACACCTGGAATTATGATATTGCAGCCATTAGTGAGACTTGGTTGCTGGAGGGGCAGGACTGGCAGCTCAGTATTCAGGGGTCACGTTGTTTTAGATGTGACAGATGGAGGGATTATAAGAGGAGAGGTGCCATTACTAGTCAGGAAAAATGTCAGAGCAATGCTCTGTCAAGACAAACTGGAGAACTTGACTAATGAGGTGTTATGGCTGGAACTGAGAAATAAGAAAGGTATGACCACATTAATGGGGCTATATTACAGACTACTCAACAGTCCTAGGGATTTAGAAGAACAAATTTGTAAGGAGATCACAAACTGTGGAAAGAAACATAAGGGTGTTATTGTAGGTGATTTTGGCTTTCCACATACTGACTGGGAATCCCACACTGCAAAAGGACTAGATGGGAAAGAATTTATCAAATGTGTTTAGGAAAGTGTCCTTCATCAGTACGTAGAAGTCCCAATGAGAAAGTGTGCAATATTTTATTTGCTGTTAGGGAATGTGACAGGGCAGGTGACTCAAGTTTGTGCAGGGGAACACTTTGCATCCAGTGGCCACGATGCCATTAATTTCAAAGTAAGTATGCAAAAAGATAGGTCTGGTCCGTGGGTTGAGATTCTAAATTGGAGAAAGGCCAATTTTGATGGTATCAGAAATGATCTGTCAAGTGTGGATTGCGACAGGCTGTTTTCTGGCAAAGGTATACTTGTTAAGTGGGAGGCCTTCAAAAAATTTCAGAGTACGAAGCTTGCATGTGCCTGTCAAAATAAAAGGTAAAGATAATAAGTGTAGAGAACTTTGGGTTTCAAGAGATATTGAGGCACTAGTTAAGAGGAGAAAGGTGGTGCATAGCAGGTATAGGCAAGTAGGAACAAATAAGATGCTTCTGGAGTATAAGAAATGCAAGAGAACACTTAAAGAAATTGGGAAAGCTAAACGAAGGCATGAAGTTACTGCTAATAGGATTCTTCAGGTATGTTGAGCAAAAGGATTGCAAGGGACAAAATTGGTCATCTGGAAGACCAGAATGGGAATCCATATGTGGAGCTAAAACAAGAGATCTTAAATGAATTCTTTGCATCTGTATTTACTCAGGTGATGGGCACCGAGTCTATAGAAATGAGGCAAAACAGCAGCAACTTCATGGACTCTGTACAGATTTCAGAGGAGAAGGTGTTTGCTATCCTAAGGCAACTCAGGGTGGATAAATCTATAGGGCCTGACAAGGTGTTCCCTCGGACCCTATGGGAGGCAAGTGCAGAAGTTGCAGGGGCAGCAGGAGAGATATTTAAACATCCTTAGCGAAAGAAGAGGAACCAGAGGATTGGAGGATAGCCAATGTTGTTCCATTGTTTAAAAAAGGCTCTAAACAGAAACTCAGGAAATTATAGGCTGGTGAGTTTGACATCAGTTGTGTGAAAGTTATCGGAAAGTATAGCAAGGGTGGATATATAAGTATTTGGATAGACATGGATGATGAAGGATAGTCAGCTTGTTTTGTGCATGATAGGTCATGTCTAACTAATCTTGTAGAGTTTTTCAAGGAAGTTATCAGGAAAGAGGATGAAGGCAAGGCAGTGGATGTCTACATGGACTCTAGTATGGCACTTGACAAAGGTTCCACATGAAGCTTCAGTCGCTCGGCATTCATGCTGACATAGTGAATTGGATTAGACATTGGCTTTGTGGGAGAAGCCAGAGAGTGGTGTGCCACAGGGATTGGTGCTGGATCCGTTGTTGTTTGTCATCTACATCAATGATCTGGATGATAATGTTCTGAACTGGATCAGCAAATTTGCGGATGACGTGAAGATTGATGGTGTAGTGCAAAGTGAGGGAGGCTGTTATGGCTTGCAGAGGGATCTGTATCAGCTGGAAAAATGGACTGAAAAATGGCAGATGGAATTTAGTGCAAACAAGTGCGAAGTTGTGCACTTTGGTAGGACCATCCAGGGTTGATCTTGTACAGTGAATGGTAGGGCACTGAGGAGTACGATAGAACAGAGCAATCTGGGATACAGGTTCATAATTTGTTGAACGTGGCATCAGATAGCCAAGGTTATAAAGAAAGCTTTTGGCACATCGTCTTTCATAAATCAATGTATTAAGTACAGGAGATGGGATTTTGCAGGGTTTGGAGGACCTGAGGGACTGTATTCTTTAGAACATGCAAGTTTGAGAAGAGATTTGATAGAGATATACAAAACTGAGGGGTATAGATATGGTAAATGTAAATAGGCTATTTCCACTAAAGCTGGGTGGACTACAACCAAAGGTTATAGGTTATGGATGAAAGGTGAGAAGTTAAAGGGGAATATGAGGGGAAACTTCATCACTCAGAAGGTTGTGAGAGTGTGGAATGAGCCGCCTGTACAAGTGGTGCATACAGGCTTGATTTCAATGTTTAAGAGAAGTTTGGATAGGTACATGAATAGTAGGGGTATGGAGGGTGCAGGTCGTTGGGAGTAGACAGCCACTCAAGTAGTTTTAGTATGGGCTCGATGGACTTTTTCTGTGCTGTACCCCATTATGACTGTATGTTGAGTGATATATGTAGCAGGAATTTCATATCTTTTTTCCTAAGATGCTATCCCATTTAGATCGAGAGAATGAAAAATATCTGTCCTTAAATTTCGTTACTCGTCTGAATATACTTCAACTGACTAAGGGTTCAGAACTCTATTCATACACATGATATATTTTTTGACAAATGCCCAAGTTTATGGCTACCTGAGATATTTGAAGCACTGTTTTTCTGAAGCATAGGGCTTGCTGCAGTTTTGTTTGGAAAGCTGGTTTTCATCTGATCAGTGTGACACTCATAACGTATAACTGACTGATTAAGCAATGCATCCAGGCTCTTTGGGATGTGAGCAAAAAATACTAAATTCATCAAATTTTAAGAAAAAATATGAACAGTTTTAATTTCCAACAATTTTTTAAAAAGCTAAGGAACAGTAAACATAAATATTCAAATTGTACATCAACTTGGTTAATTCAGAAAGAAAGGAAATTGTCTTTCTTTATTGTTGTTTCTTCCTATTAAAATGATGGGACCCATTCAGTGGGCATGTTTCCCATGTAAGTGGCAGGAACTTTATTAAAATCTGCGCATCGGGTCTGGATTGGAGATCTGTTGGGGCTCCACCTCATTTGGTCAATAAAAGCCGGTAATTTTGAGTGGAACTGTTGACTTTTAAGTGGAAGATATGAATCATACTCTATTTTGGGTCACTACCTAAGCTCCTCACTTCACTACTTCTGCTAAAATTTGCTTTTTCAGTCCTAACACCTACTGCTTTGACTCCATATCAACTTATTTCTCAAGATCACCTGCTATATTTTTCTGCATTAAAGTTATAATATAAATACAAAATTTTAAATGTTGCATTTTAAAGTTATGACTTATCTTTAAAAGGTAGTTCTGTAACTAACATACCATTGACAAATACATGCCTCCTGTCTCTTTATACATGTGTTCTAAATTGTACAAATCCTTTTTGAATTTAGTATTGCCCAAAAATGCCACCTGAAATTATATTAATTTTAGTTCCTGTGTCCTTTGAGACCTGTGCAACTTACCTGGAACAAATTTTATTTCTATTTTCGGGATACCTAATCTAAAATATAAGTGAGCATAGGTTTAAATGGGTGAAAAATAAATTCAGAACATATTATGTGATTATTATTTATATATGTTCATAATAAACTTTACTAGACCACTTTCTAAATTATGGTAACATTTTCTGACAGAGAATATTGGGAATTGTAAGGACATTATAAGGAATATTGGGAATTAGGCTAATATGGCAGGGGATGGGAATCAGTGTGATAGAGCTGAGGATGAGCCAGCAGGTTTACAAGTAGATGATGGGTGTAACATGAATGGAAGGAAGGACAAGCCAATGATAGGGTACAAATGCAGACAGAGCAAAGAGTTAAATTGTACTACAGGCAAAATTCAAAAAGGCAAAGCATTTGGAATAAGGTGGACAAACTCGTGGTGCAATTAGGGATTAGTTGGTATGACATTGTGGGCATCATTGAGTTGTGTCTGAAAGAAGGCCAAGTTGGGAACTTAACATCAAAGGATATACTTTGTATTGAAAGGACAGGCAGGAAGACATAGGCAGTGATGTGGTTCTGTTGGTAAGAGATGGAATTACACCTGTAGAAAGAGGTGACATGGGGTCAGAGAATGTTGAATCTTTGTAGATGATGTAAAAAATTGCAAGGGTGAAAAAGACCATTATAGGAATCATATATAGGCCTCCAAATAGTAGCCAAGATGTGGGGTTGAGATTGCAAAGGGAGCTGGAAAAGGCATGTAATAAAGGTAATGATGCGATTGTAATGGGGGATTTAAATATGCAGGGAATTAGGAAACACAGGTTGGTGTCGGATTGCAGGAGAGGGAATTTGTTGAATGCCTTAGAGATGGCTTTTTAGAGCAGCTTGTGCTTGAGCTGAGTTGGGGAAGGGCAATCTTAGATTGGGTGTTGTGCAATAACACAGATCTTATTAGGGAACTTAACATAAAGAAACCCTTAGAAGGAAGGGATCATAAGATGTTCGAATTCATACTGTAATTTGAGAGGGAGAAGCATATTGCAATGGAATAAAGCGAATTACAGAGGCACGAGAGAGCAGCTTGCCCAAGTGGATTGGAGGAGGATATTGGTGGAGATGGTGGCAGAGTGTAGATCGCTGAAGTTTCTGGGAATAGCTAACGAAGCACAGGAAAGGTATGTCCACAGAGGAAGAAGTTCTCAAATGGCAGGGATAGGCAACTTTGGCTGATAAAGGACTGCATAAAAGCCAAGGAAAGGGCATATAAGGAGCAAAATGAGTGGGAAGTTGGATGATTGAGAAGTTTTTAAAATCCAAATAAAGGCAACTAGAAGAAAGAAGGGAAAAGATGAAATATGAGGGCAGACTAGCCAATCATATAAAGCAGGATATCAAAAGTTTCTTCAGTTTTATAAAGAGTAAAAGGGAGGTGAGAGTTGATATTGGCCCACTGGAAAACGATGTTGGGGAGGTAGTAATGGAGGACAAAGCAATGGCAGATGAA
Organism: Hemitrygon akajei; assembly: GCF_048418815.1. Classification (NCBI taxonomy): domain Eukaryota; kingdom Metazoa; phylum Chordata; class Chondrichthyes; order Myliobatiformes; family Dasyatidae; genus Hemitrygon; species Hemitrygon akajei. Next base: position 129,493,165 of record NC_133132.1, read on the forward strand.
CTTAATAAGTACTTCACAAACACGAGGAAATCTCCAAATGCTGGAAATTCAAGTAACACACACAAAATGCTGGTGGAATGCAGCAGGCCAGGCAGCATCTATAGGAAGAAGTGCAGTTGATGTTTCAGGTCGAGACCCTTTGTCAGGACGTTTACAAGTATTTTGCATCTGACTTTACTGTGGATGGCATTAGCAGTATGCCAGAGGTCTGTGAGTGTCAGGGAATAGGAGTGAGTGCCGTTGCTGTTGCATAGGAAAAAGTACAAGGGAAACTCAAAGGTCTTGGATAAGTCACCTGGGCCAGATGGACTACATCCCAAGGTTCTGAGAGAAGTTGCTAAAGAGGTAACGGATGATTGGTCATAATCTTCCAAGAATCACATGATTTTGGCTTGGTCCTGGAGGACTGGAAGATTGCATATGTCACTCCACTCTTTAAGAAGGGAAGAAGGCAAAAGAAAAGAAGTTATAGGCTGGTTATCTTAACCTTAGTGGCTGGAAACGTGTTGGAGTCTATTATTAAGGATGAGGTTTCGGGTACTTGGAGATTAATGAAAAAGTAAGTTAAAGTCATCATGGTTTCTGTAAAGGGAAATCTTGCTTGACAAATCTGTTAGAGTTCTTCAAGAAAGTAACATGCAGGGTGGATAAAGGAGAGGCAGTGGATGTCATTTACTTGGATTTTCAGAAAGCAGTTGATAGGTGCCATACATGAGGCTGCTTAACAAGATAAATTCCTATAGCACTGCAGGAAAGATACTGAAATGGATAGCAGATTGGCTGACAGGCAGGAGGCAGCCAGTGGGAATAAAAGGGACCTTTTCTGGTTGGCTGCCAGTGTTACGTACCCCGTAACTGGGTGTCAGACCAGCAAAAATAGAAGAATCCGTTGGAGTCTGGTGGTACCAAAACTAAAGATGTTTATTAGTAAACTACACAATACAGTATCAAAAATGCAAATATACATACAAAAAAAGTTAGCAATAATAAACCTAAAAGTGTAGGAACAATAATAAGCAATAATAAACAAGCTCTATCGATGTCTAGGGGTAAATGAATTGTCATAGAAAAGTATGAAGTTCAGTTCATGCGTGCTGAGGTAGTTATGGTTGTTGTGTTGTAATTGTTGTAGAGGGAGAGAGCGAACAAGATGTAACAGCTGCAGCAGGCAAACCTTCTATTGCTTTCTTATTCTGTCGTATCGTTGTGGTGGTCATTCAGCTATGACCCCTCTGTTCTTCAGCTAGACCGTTCTTCTGTGGTAGACTCGTCACTCTGCCATGAGTGGACACACACACAAGTCCCCACCGGCCCTGCCGTCACTCTGTGAGCTTTACTGACCGATCTCCTGATTCGGTCCTCGAAGCCCCCACCTTTCTGTGGGTTCACAACACTAAGTCAGTGTCCACTGGTGTGTCTGAAGGGTGTCTCTCCAGACCTGTCTTTTATCCCTACTAACGGGGTCTCAGCTATCCATCAACTCTGAATGACTGTGTCCATCAAATCAGGCCACTCCTGCTGTCTCCCGAGGAATGTTAATAAGCAAAGTAAAGTCCTTGTAGTGAAAGGTGAATAATCCAGGAAGAGTCAAAATACAATAAATCAACAGTCTCTCCCTCTTATCTGCAGCAGATGTTCTTGCCTGGGCATCATCTCTCTCTCTCTCAGTAGCAGCATAGCAACAGCAATAGTTCATAGTTCTCGGGGGGGGGGGGGAATGGTTAACTCTGCACCCCATTTCCATTAGGTCTGTCCATCACTCATAACACCAGTGACTAGTGGTGTTCCTCAGGGGTCAGTATTGGGACCGCTGCTTTTCACATTGTGTGTTAATGATAATGGAATTGACGGCTTTATGGCAAAGTTTGCAGGTCATACAAAGATAGGTGGAGGTGTAAGTAGTGTTGAGGAAGCAATGTGATTGCAGCAGGACTAATTGGAAGAATGTGCGAAAAAGTGGCGGATAGAATACAGTGTTGGGAAATATATGATAATACATTTTGGCAAAAGGAATAATAGTGTGGATGATTATCTAAATGGGGAGATGGTTCAAACATTAGAGGTGCAGAGAGACTTCGGTGTCCTTGTACAAGACTCCCAGAAAGTTAATTTACAAGTTGAGTCTTTGGTATAGAAGGCAAATGCAATTTTGTCATTCATTTCAAAGAGAATAGAATTTAAAAACAAGGAGATAATGCTGGGGCTTTATAAGAGATTAGACAGGCCACACTTGGAATATTGTCAACAGTTTTGGCCCTGTATCTCAGAGAGGATGTGTTGTCATTGGAGAGAGTCCAGAGGAGATTCACAAGGATGATTCTGGGAATGAAGGGCTTAACATATCGGGAGTGTTTGGCAGCTTTGGGCCTGTACTAATTGGAATTCAGAAGTATGCGTGGGGATCGCATTATAACCTACCGAATATTGAAAGGACAAGATAAGGTGGATGTGGAGAGGATGTTTTCTCTGGTGGGGGTATCCAGAACTAGATAACTGAGGGGTAACACTTTAGAACAGAGGTAAGGAGAATTTTTTTTATACAGAGAGTAGTAGAAACATAGAACATGGAAAAACTACAGCACAATACAGGCCCTTTGGCCCACAAAGCTGTGACGAACATGCCTTTACCTTAGAAATTACCTAGGGTTACCTACAGCCCTCTCTTTTTTCTGAGCTCTATGTACCTGTCCCGGAGTCTCTTAAAAGACCCTATCGTATCCGCCTCCACCACCGTTGCTGGCAGCCCGTTCCAGGCATTCACCACGCTCTGTGTAAAAAAAAAACCTTAGCTCTCTCATCTCTGTACCTACTTCCAAGCACCTTAAAACTATGCCCTCTCGTGCTAGCTATTCCAGCCCTGGGAAGAAGCCTCTGACTGTCCTCATGATCAATGCCTCTCATCATCTTATACACCTCTATCAGGTCATCTCTCATCCTCCATTGCTCCAAGGAAAAAAGGCCGAGTTGACTCAACCTATTCTCATAGGGCATGCTCCCCAATCCAGGCAACATCCTTGTAAATCTCCTCTGCACCCTTTCTATTGTTTCCACATCCTTCCTATAGTGAGCCCTCCACACTATCTACAACACCCCCAACCTATGTGTCATCAGCAAATTCACAAATCCATCCTTCCACTTCTACATCCAAGTCATTTCTAAAAATCACAAAGAGCTGGGGTCCCAGAACAAATCCCTGAGGCACACCACTGGTAACCGACCTCCATGCAGAATATGACCCATCCAGAACCACTCTTTGCCTTCTGTGGGGATGCCAGTTCTGGACCCACAAGGCAATGTCCCCTTGGATCCCATGCCTCCTTACTTTCTCAATAAGCCTTGCATGGAGTATCTTGTCAAATGCCTTGCTGAAAGCCATATACACTACACCTACTGCTCTACCTTCATCAATGTGTTTAGTCACACCCTCAAAAAATTCAGTCAGGCTCATAAGGCACGACTTGCCTTTCACAAAGCCATGCTGACTACAGGCAGTCCCTGGGTTACGTATGAGTTCTGTTCCTGAGTCCATCTTTAAGTCGGATTTGTACGTAATCCAGAGCAAGTACATCCGGTATTATTTAGCGTCAGTTAGTCAAATGTTTGTCTTAGTATATAGTATATATTTTACCTTTCTACGCATACAAAACACTTAAGAAACGTATGTATTCCAAGAATTAAACCACTGCGTTGCTTAGTAATAATTGTAGCTTCCATCGGGGCAGGGCCTTTCACATGCTCCATTATTCTCACTTTATCCGTTATCCTTTAAAATTGTTCCAATCGTTGACCAACTGTAGCCTAACGCTTTTCCATTGACTGTTGGTGTTTCACCTCTTTCCAAACACTATTATTTCCACTTTATTTTCAATCGCGATCGCTTTCCGTCAATGGAACAGAAATACTGCGGGCGGTGGGTCCCGAAATCCGCCGGCTCCCGAGGTCCGCTGGGTCCTAAGGACCACCGCACTGAGACAGGCTAAGTAGGACAAGTGGGGGCTGTGCTGGGTTTGGGTATTTGATCCTCCACAATATTCCACAGGGGAATTTAAACTGGAGGTGGCAGTGTTTTTCTTTTACGAGGTCAAGTTGCGAGCTGGACATCAACCCAGCACGGTTGGTACGGGAGTCACTGGATCGACATCAACCTGACACGGGAGCGGTCTGTCACTGGATCAAACTTGGAAACCTCTGTTCTTGAGCCCGGCACTGATCTCACTGCGCCACCAGCCGACTGGAACGGTGGGGGGGGGGGGGTCAGGGTGAATCTTACTAAGAAAAATTTAAGCCAAATACAAAGCTAAACACTCAACACAGTGTCAATGGCAATGACTTAAAATGGCGAACTGCGTCACAATCTGACTTAAAATGGCGGACAGCGTTCTCCTTCCTTGGTTCATAAGTACGAGTTGTCCGTAAGTCGGACGTTTGTAACTCGGGGACTACCTCTATTCCTAATCATGTTATGCCTCTCCAAATGTTCATAAATCCTGCCTCTCAGGATCTTCTCCATCAACTTACCAATCACTGAAATAAGACTCACTGGTCTATAATTTCCTGGGCTATCTCTAGTCCCTTTCTTGAATAATGGAACAACATCCACAACCCTCCAATCCTCCGGAATCTCTCCTGTTCCCATTGATGATGCAAAGATCATCGCCAGAGGCTCAGCAATCTCCTCTCTTGGTAGACTGGGATACATCTTGTCCGGTCCTGGTGACTTATCCAACTTGATTCTTTCCAAAAGCTCTAGCACATTCTCTTTCTTAATATCTGCATGCTCAATTTTTAAGTCATCCCTACAATTGCCAAGATCTTTTTCCGTAGTGAATACTGAAACAATGCATTCATTAAGTACCTCAGCTATCTCCTCCGGTTCCATACATACTTTTCCACTGTCACACTTGATTGGTCCTATTCTCTGACATCTTATCCTCTTGCTCTTCACATACTTGTAGAATGCCTTGGGGTTTTCCTTAATCCTATCCACAAGTGCCTTCTCTTGGCCTCTTCTGGTTCTCCTAATTTCTTTCTTAAGCTCCTTACTGCTAGCCTTATAATCTTCTGGATCTCTAGTTTTTTCAACTTTTCATAAGCTCTTGTTTTCCTTCTTGACTTGATTTACAACAGCCTTTGTACAGGTAGGCCGTCCCTCACCAAAAGTACTCAAGCAGGAATACTTATTGTTAAAGGGTACAGCCACAGGGGTGCTCTCTAGCCTCTGATTCCTACATTTCCCTCTCCTGACTATTACCTACTTATCTGTCCCCCCAGGCCCCAGTAAATCTGTGAAATGCTCTGCTGCAGGCTGTGGTAGAGCCCAAGTCAGTGAATATACTTATGGCAGAAGATGATAGTTTCATCAAAGGATATGGCAAGAAGGCTTGTGTATGAGGTCGAGTGGGATTCGGGATCAGCTGTGATGGAATGGCGGAGCAGACTCGATGGGCTGAATGGTCTAATTTGCTCCTCTATGTTTTATGGTCTTATGAAAAGAGTTTGTGATTACGTGGAATATGAACAAAATATTAAAAGACTATTCTCGATTCCGAATACTTTGTGTTGGTTTCAACACACCGTTGAATAGTTAGGGTTTTACAATAATATATTTTTATCTGTTTAATAGAATTGTTTTGCTTTATTCAAAATTGATATAGTGCTAATCTAACATGAAATCTGAATGTGTTTTGATGGTGATTTGCCTCAAAAAATATATCTATGAATTATTTGGTTGTATAGTTGATTTTTTCTTTAGAAAAAAGGAAGTGGAATATTGCCATCTTCTGGAAGATTTAGGATTTGTGATCAACTAATAATAGGATTAATGCAGCAGGCTGCATTGTATTGTATCTGGACTGAGTGAACCAACCTTCAACTAATGAATTACTGAACTGATTGGGTGGCTATTTTAAGTGGTTCAAATATTGAGAGTTTTGTATAATGTGGTTTGTATTCGAGCTTCTTCGGAAGTTAAGGAGGAAAAAACTTCTTGTTTGTGATCATTTACTAAGTGTCACAAGAACAAAGTATGAGGGAAGGAAGATGAAGGATGAGGGAGGGAGGGGGAGGGCACAGGGAGAGTGAGAAAAAATTAGCAAACAGTAGCTGGTTTCCATGTGGAGCTGCTGACAGTCATCCCACTCAGTTCATCCATTTTTATTCTGAAGATTCTGTTCACTTGTTAGTTCTCGAAGGCCTCAATATTATGGTCTTAGGTACATGTTCTTAACTGCTGTGATGCATGGTTTATCAGCAATAATTAGAATCAGGTTTATTATCACTGGCATGTGACGTGAAATTTGTTAACTTAGCTGCAGCAGTTCAATGTAATGCATAATCTAGCAGAGAGAAAAAATAAATAAAATAAAACAAATAAAACAAGGAAATCAGTTGCGTATATTGAATAGATTTTTTTTTAAATGTGCAAAAACTGAGATACTGTATATTTAAAAATAAAGTGAGTTAGTGCCCAAAACTTCAATGTCCATTTAGGAATCGGATGGCAGAGGGGAAGAAAACACAAAAATTCACCATTATGTACCATGACCTCTGGCTGTTCTCTTTGTTCTGGTACAAATTCACCATTCCGGGCCCCAGACAGTCCTTCCAGGTGAGACAACACTTCACCTGCAAGTCTGCTGGAGTCGTCTATTGCATCCGGTGCTCCCGGTGCGGCCTCCTCTACATCGGCGAGACCCAAAGCAGATTGGGGGACCGCTTCGTCGAGCACCTACGCTCCGTCCGTCACAATAGACAGGACCTCCCGGTTGCCACCCACTTCAACTCTGCTTCTCATTCCCATCTAGATATGTCCATACATGTCCTCCTCTACTGCCATGATGAGGCCAAACTCAGGGTGGAGGAGAAACACCTCATCTACCGTCTGGGTAGCCTCCAGCCTGGTGGTATGAACATTGAATTCTCCAATTTCTGGTAATTCCCTCCCCCTCCCCCTTCCCCTATCCCAGGTCCCTCTCTGCCTCTGTCCCCTTTCAACTTTCTGCTTCTTTATCTCTACAGTTCTTTCATGCTTATCCCCTCCCCCTCCCCCCTTTATCTTTCCTCTGATTGGTTTTCCACCTGGCGCCTCTAGGCCCTACCCCCTCTTCAATCTCTATTACTGGGCTTTGGCCCTCTCTTCCCCCCCATTCCTGATGAAGGGTCTTGTCCCAAAACGTTGGCTACTCTTTTCCCACGGATGCTGCCTGACCTGCTGAGTTGTGTACGTATTCCTAGAGGGGAAGAAGCTGTTTCTGAATCGCTGAGTGTGTGCCTTCAGGCTTCTGAACCTCCTATCTGATGGTAACAGTGAGAAAAGGGTATGCCCTAGGTGCTGGAGGTCCTTAATAATGGGCGCTGCCTTTCTGAGACATTGATCCCTAAAGATGTCCTGGGTACTTTGTAGGCTAGTGTCCAAGATGGAGCTGACTAGATATACAACCTTCTGCAGCTTCTTACGGTCCTGTGCAGTAGCCCCTCCATACCAGACAGTGATGCAGCCTCTCAGAATAATAGAACAAAGTATCCTTATATATTGCTGTAATAATATCACAATACCCTATTTTGCATTCTTATGAAAGTTTGTACTAGTAAATAGATGATATTGCAATTTTTTTTGTTGAAAATAAATGCATTTAAACATTTTATATATAATCAGATTACCATTATGATTCTGTGTTAATTCTGTGAAGAGGCATTATCTTGGTTAAGGCCTGAAATGCTTCTATCAAGGACATCCTCCTTGGTCATTATAAAGTTTAAATACTTATCTTTTCTACTAATTTAAAGTTGTGGTGGCGTTCTGCTTTCATTCATCTGAGGCAGTAGCTACATTTTTTTGAACACTGCATGTGCAAGCTTGAATTGGGAAGTCATCTAAGATTTCTTCTTGTAGGTCAGCACTTCACCAGCCAATATCCCATCGTCCTCGGTTACTTCTTTGTGGAAACAAGGGATCTGGTCAAAGTTCACATCTTGCTCCTGCTTTGCTCCATTCACTTGAGAAATTCTCAGTGTACAGACTAGATTTGCCAGCATTGTACTCTGTTAGTGCCAAAACACCAGAGGAGTCTTGTGCACAGGTGAGAATGATGTAAGAAAGAAAGCCTAGTCCATATGTTTCATATGTTTAAACTTCAGTCTAGGTGTTGAAAATCTCAAAGCACTTTATTTTTCTTTCTGCCTCCTCTTTTCTCCTTTCCTTAAAAATGAATTATATCCCCTCCTATACCAATGTTCTCCCTTGATTGCTCATCCTCTTTAGATGTTCCGTGAGGCGCGTCGGACAGTACCGAGTGTCGTTTATGTGCCTCATATTAGAGAGTGGTGGGATGCAATCAGTGATACGGTGAAAGCTACTTTCCTGACTCTGCTGCAGGACATACCACCATTTTCTCCTATTTTGATATTGGCTACCTCTGAAACAACATATGCTGAGCTACCAGATGAGGTAGGATATCAACTTCATCATCTACATTTGATATGTCCATTTGCATGTTCAAAATCTTCTATCAATTAGTCTAAGGTAAAGAGATGGGAATCTCTTTTGTTAAGCTAGTTTAGACAAAGGTGGATAAGACCACAAAAATATTTCAAGCAACTATTATGTGACCTAATGCTGAGGGTCTGAATTTAATCCTTTGCTACTGAAGTATTAATGTATTGCATTCTAAAAGTAACAGTATTTTTATACAATATGAGTGTTTTCAAGCATCCGAGCCTCTCTGATGCTGTGCATCTGATTAACATGCAAGTAATGAGCAATATACTTTGATTGTGATTATGCTATGATGCTATGTTATCTATAATATCTTTATTGCAAGATAAATCAGCAGGTAGTATTCATTAGTTCTGGTTCATCTACTGAATACTACTGTCAGAGTTGTAAAATCTAATTTCCTTATCCACACCTAGTTTTCTTAGCTATTAAAATGAGTTATGTTGTTTTAACAAGTGTATGTTTAGAATGGTCAAGTGCATGAATTCCAAGTAAATGTCTTAATAAAATATATGTCCATGCAGTGATATATGTCCCAACAAATGAGCATGAACTAAGTATACATTGCTTCTGTCTCTGACTTACTGCTTGACTTGATTTCCTTGTTCTTTCGTCCATAAGATGTAGGAGCAGAATTAGGCCATTTGGCCCATTGAGTCTGCTCTGCCATTCCATCATGGCTCATTATCTGTCTCAACTCCATTCTCCTGCCTTCTTGTAATCTTTGATGCTGTGATTATTCAAGAACCTATCAACCTCTGCCTTCAATATACTAATGACTTGGCCTGTACAGCTGCCTGTGGCAATGAATTCCAGATTCACCACCATCTGGCTAAAGAAATGTTTCATTTCTGTTCTAAATGGATGTCCCTCAATCCTGAGACTGTGCCTTCTGGTCCTAGACTCCCCCACTATAAGAAACACCTTCTCCACACCCACTTCACCCAGACCTTTCAATATTCAGTAGATTGTAATGAGATCCCCTCTCACTCTTCTAAGTTCCAGTGAGTACAAGAATAGAGCTATCAAGCACTCCTCATATGTTAACCCTTTTATTCCTAGGATCATTCCTGTGTACCTCCTCTGGCCCCTCTCCAATGCTGCCACATCTTTGCATAGATAAGGGGTCTAAAATTGCTGACTGGTGTCTGTCCAATGGCTTATAAAGCCCCAGCATTACATCCTTGCTATTGTATTCTAGTCCTCTCAAAAATGAATGCTAACATTGCATTTGCCTTTCTGCCCACTCACTCAACCTGCAAGTTAACCTTTAGGGAATCCTGCAAGAGGATTCCCAAGTCCCTCTGCACCTCTAATTTTTGTATTTTCTCCCTATTATTCCTTTTGGTAAAAGTGCACCACCACGCACTTACCCACATTATATTCCATCTGCCACTTCGTTGCTCATTCCCCCAATCTAATTCCTTTTGCAGACACAGTGCTGCTTCCACACTTCCTGTCCCTCCACCTATATTCATATTATCTGCAAACTTGTCATGAAATAACCTTTGATTTACTAACATTGCAAATACTAATAAGCATATTTAAGCCTAAAGTTTGCTATGAGAATCTTTTTCTTTTGAAAATTAGGTTAAATGCATTTTTGAAATTAATTATGGAGAAGTTATAGATTTACAGAGACCTACTGAAGATGAAAGAACAAGATTCTTTGAAGATTTGATATTGAACCAAGCAGCAAAGCCTCCACCTACAAAGAAAAAGTCTGGTAAGAGCTAATGGTAAAGGAAAACAAATGATGTATTTATTAAGATGTTCAAATTATATTTGATATAATAGATGTTAGTGCAATTAAATACAGATTACAGCACCTTTGCTGGGTAGATGATGTATTTTTTACTGAGTAGACTATGTATTGAATATTTTACTCAGTAATTATCAATACCAGAAGATATTAATACTTTTTTGATATTAATGGGATCTTCCTAGGCAAAAAAAGTTATTTTTATATCTATCAAATAACTTGTAATTTTTTCGTGTGAACACCTTGGAATGTTTGGCAGTCATGATAAGGTATTAACCTTGTGCTTTATTGCTTTGTCATTTTCAGTCTTTAACTTTTCTTTGATCATTGAAACTTGTTTCCAGTATTCTTGATTTTATTGTAAATGTGATTACAATCAGCATCTGTTCTCACTGTTCTTAGGTTTTTAGATTTGCAAATAAGCATAAATTGTATTTCACATATTTATCTGTGAAACATGACACTGCATCATTAGCTTAGATTGGTTTCAGTATTTAACAAGTGTTTATCAAACATTCTGAACCAGAATGTATATTGCAATCCCTCTTAACCCCACAATATCCTCTGTAAAAAGAAACATCGGTGGTTTTACATTATCTTGTGTCTATACATCCTGTTAAATCAACAAAAGCAGATCACCTTATCCTGGATATGACTGAGCTAGGTAAAAACATCTTCCACCAAAATGCTGAAGGGAACTCAGCAGGTCATACAGAATCTTCCTTTCCATAGATGCTAACACGAGGAGATCTGCAGATGCTGGAAATTCAAGCAACACACACAAAATGCTGGTGGAACGCAGCAGGCCAGGCAGCATCTACAGGGAGAAGCACTGTCAACGTTTTGGGCTGAGACCTTCGTCGTCCCGAAACGGCGACAATGCTTCTCCCTATAGATGCTGCCTGGCCTGCTGCATTCCACCAGCATTTTGTGTGTGTTGCTTTCCATAGATGCTTGCTGATTTGTTGAGCTCCTCCAGCATTTTGTATGTTATTCTGGATTCCAACATCTGTAGAATTACCAACGTGTCAAGAGATTAACTTTTTGGGACAAAACCAAGTTGTTCTCAAAAGTTACCTTTCACTCTCACTGTTCTGTTACTTTTGGCAGTTAATGTTATCGAAGTTTCTCTATTCTGCAGGAGCCTGGTACCCAAATTACATAGTTACGGCTGTTCACTAGTCTGACAAGCAAAATTAACCTTATTCAAAAGATGCTAGTATCGAGATGGGCAGAGAGTTGGATTGTTTTGGTTGTATGAGTCCTGGGATCTAACCATACCACTGACTATGCAGTTATGTACTTTTGTATGGAAGCCTCAATGTTTTACTTTGATACTGAATCAAATAACCTGAGGAATCTTAGCAAGAGCCATAGTGATAACCAGGATAACCATTGTTAGAAGCAACTTTTGTTTTCTTTTCCCCCAACTCAAATCTGGGTTAGCTTCTGTTGACGGTGCCACGTAGTTCTAAAAGGTGGGAACCAAGCATGCTGCAAACTTCATTTGACAGTTCTGACCAATTGTTCAGGTGAAGCAACAATGCAGTGGTACCTAAAATTTATCTTGGATTTAATTGTTAGGTTTGCAGTTATCAAAATGCAATGTAATCATTTTCAGTCCTCAAATACTCAAGAATTTTATGTAAAATTGATCATTTATAACCTGGTACTAATAGCCAATTATCTGTCAAGTCAAGCAGAGCAAATATGCCTCTGAGAAACTGTTTAGATTATTATTCAGCAGGCAGTTGTCATGGCCTAACAACTCAATTATGTTATCAGCACACATTCTTATGATGAGGCATTGTAGCAGGACATTAATCGTCATTTTGCTTTAAGCAGCCGTTTTGGTGTATTTGTAGCTGTTCAGATTGATTGTTATTCTTTTGGAATGTTTACAAATCATAAAGGGGGTTGGGTTATCTCATACTCATTGGCCCAGATGCAGCACTAGCCGAAGGTGCTGGTAATGACTCAATGGGCAGGACATTCAACCCAAATTAGATGGTTCTAAATTCAGGTCCCATTCATTAGAATGGGATGACGTGAGCACAAAATCTTGTTTGATGTTCTTAATACAGTGCTGCATTGCCAGAGGTCTTGGCTTTGAAGAAGTATGATAGAGTCTCCGAGAAAAAGTTTACCTTCCCAGTGATAAAAAATGATTCATGACATTGTTTTGAAACAAGGTAGGGAGATACATCCCTAAAGTTCATGCTAATATCCTTCAAATAATATTTTGAAAATGAATTGTATTGTCGTTACCACTGTTGTTTACGGATGCCTGCTGTGTGCAAATTGCATTTTTTTTTTAGTGGTTGCATTTCAGATTTACTTACTTTGTAAAGTGTTTTCAGATCAGTCATGAAATGCAATTCTGCAAATTTCAGTCTTAAACCCAAATGTAATACTGTAAAGTTTCCTCTAGAGCAGGGTTCCCAACCTTTTTTATGCCATGGAACCCTTCCATTAGTCAAGGAGTCAATGGACCACGTGTTGGGAACCCTGCTCGAGAGAATCACTCACCAAGTGGAGTTTTATTAATTTAGCTACATACTTTTTTCAGCTTTGCTTGCCTTGGAAGTCCTTCCACCTGCATTACCTCCTCCACCAAGACAATTATCAGAGGAGGAACAAAAACGAATGGAAGAACAAGAGGAAAATACCTTTCGGGAACTTCGACTATTTCTCAGGGATATTACCAAAAGACTTGCCACTGACAAACGATTTAATATCTTTAGTAAACCTGTGGATATTGAAGAGGTATATTAATAGCAGTTACAAGTGAAGACTTTTAAAAGCTGATAAGGTTTTTGATCAGGTACCATTTTGGTAATTCCTGCTGCTAAGATTCTTGGGAGTGTAATGATGAAATGTATGAGGCTAGATCATTGCAACTTTGATTCCGTTTTTGGCATAATTGCATGTAGGGGATGACACAAACATCACATCAAAGGTGAGGTGGGGATCTAAGTTAAGAGGGAGATGCATGCAATAAGTTGAAGAGAATCATCTTAGCTGAACTGAAAAGTAATAGCTATAACCATTCGAAGGATGGCAAGCATTCAGTTTAAAGGGGAATAAAATACAGAGGCAAAATTAATAATAGAGTAGTCTAGATATGTATATATCTCCCAGTCAGCAACACATTGATATTATCGTCATAAGAGAAATTATTGTTGGAAATGTTTAAAATTTATATGTGTTGGTCTTTGATTTTGAACACTGTTTTCTTTTTTAAAAATGTAGGTTTCTGACTATCTCGAAGTCATCCTACAACCTATGGATTTATCAACCATGATGATGAAAATTGATAACCACAAGTATGAAACAGTGAAGGATTTCCTGATAGATATTAACCTCATCTGTAGCAATGCTCTTGAATACAATCCTGATAAAGTTCCTGGAGGTAAGATGGAATTTAATACACCTAAGCAGTGATTTTGTGGCTATCTATCAAGCTAATTGTAACTAAATTAACTAAATGCAGTTCCTGAATTACGTCTCTGGTCTCTTGACACAACAATAAGCAAGCAAACATTATGCGTTTACATTGTTCTGAAGTTGCTGATAAAAGTCTACCAACCATCAGAATGTTGAAAACGTGGGAGCTGAATGTAACCCTCAAACTAGATTTAGATTTATTGTACTTGTCAGAATTGTGAATTTTGCTCTGTGAGATTGAATTGAATAGTCAAAATTCATTTTAGATAAAGATATATGATCTTAATACTTTCATTTGGCATCTCTTGGTATAAAACTCACATAGTTCAATATAACTGGTTTAGTGAGGCAGCAAGTACTGCATCAGGGATTGCATTTATGAGATTGGGATTTGTGTTCATTTCTGTCAGAAAAGAAGGAGGAGTTTCTATTTTTTTCTTCAGTGGATCATTGGGAGTGTTTTGGAGTTGGAAAAACCATACAGAAACAAGCTCTACAAATCAGCAAACCTTTGCTGACCTTCAAGCGCCCACTTTTATGCTAATCATATCCTAACCCAATTTATATTCCCCAAAGTCCCTATTCTCTCTGTTTCTCTGTATCTCACTCATACCCACACATACACTCTCTCTCTCTCTCTCTCACACACACACACACACACGCACACGCACACGCTCATAAACGCATGCATACACTTCTCCTGATTGAGTGGTCTTATCTATTTTGGGGTAATTTGCAGTAGTCAATTAAACTATGGACCTGCACAATTTTTGCATGTGAGAGAAAACCTGGAAGAAACCTTCATGGTCCACAGACTTGCATATTCCTATTGTCTTATTATCCTTTTGATAATCTAAAATGTAAATTATTCTATTACCTAGCCCAAAAGTTGTTGCGTTGACCACATAAACTCATTTTGAAATAACCGAAGTAGGCTATAAAATTCAATTAAATTCAATTTTGAATAGACTTTACCTTTTTGGATAATACTTTGTCTATCTTTTTGAAAATAAAATCAAAGTAATACAGATGCCAGAAACCTGAAAATTAAACAACAAATTGCTGAAAATACCTAGAAATCAGGTAGCATCTGTGGAGAGAAACAGTTTATGGTCCAGATTTCACAAAATAACGATGGTAAAACTATCAACCTTCACATTACTCCATGTGACTGACAGCAACTTCAGAGCTATTTATGGGCGGACTACTTCACGCCGCCCCACGTGATGCTTCTTTTACATCCTTAGGCCCTTCAACGCGCAGGGCCTTGATGCGGAGGATCCTGTCAACTTTTTCCCTCACAAGTTCCTGATGAAAGGATCATTTAAGGTAAGTTTGTATCTTTTTATTGAACTCAGCAGTGAGTGGAGTTGGTTCACCACTGTGTAAAATCTAGCCAATTGTTTCAGCTGATGACCTTTCATCAGATATGTTCTGATGAAAGATTATTGACATGAAACAGCACTATGGTTTCTCTCTCCACAGATGTTGCCAGACAGTATTCCGAATATATCTAACTTCATTTTACATTATTTCATTTTGCCCAGTTTGCTGAAATATGACCCAATAGCCTTTAAATATATTGTCGATTTCATTAAAACATTGCCATTGACACCTCTCCTCTTGGTCTAAGTAAGAAAGAACATTTGATGTTTCTATAAATCTTCAAGTGACATTCATTAAATGATGCATACACTTTCAGTTACTATGAGAATAGGTTACGTTATTGGCTTGCTTTTTGTAATAGTTAATTTGAAACTGGAATTGCTTAGTATAAGATTCCACCCATAATTTATGTAATCAAAATGTAGAAATTTCATGTCACGTTGATTGTTTGAAGATGCAGTTCATCATGCAATCATCTGAATGTATGATTTTGTGCAGTCAAATTCAATTATTAATGTCAATCTGCCTCTCAATTTTTTTTCTTCTTCTGTCTCCACAATGCATTATACTTTGACAGAAGAAGGTTGTTGGATAGTCAGAATATTTGTCATTGAGCTCAAATCTGTGTAAATGACTATTACGCATGAGCAAGCCAATAAGGTAACCTGTTCTCACAGTAACTAGATGCATAGAGAGACTATGAGAAGTACTTAATTCCAAACAAGAATGTAATAACAGTTTACTTTGTGCCAATGTAACTGTGTGGTGTTTCTTTTCATAGATCGCATGATTCGGCACAGAGCCTGCACACTCAAGGATACTGCACATGCAATGATAGCTGCTGAGCTGGATCCTGAGTTTAACAAACTCTGTGAAGATATCAAAGAGTCCAGGAGAAAGCGAAGTGAGTAGCTGCTCAAACTAATAATGACTATAATAAAGCAAAATAGATTTTGCAGTTTTCCGTGTTACCTTGCTTGAATGCTGCAACATATTGTATCATATTTCCTCCAAAGACCAGAGCATATAGTGGATTTAATGTAAAGCTGTGGGAGTGATTTTAAACCAATCAGACTACACAGTGCATCTCCCACATTACAGAAAGGTTGTGTTCCCAGACAACCAGATGTTGCCAGATGTTTCAAGCAAGAGAAAATCTGCAGATGCTAGAAATCCAAGCAACACACAAAAGTGCCGGAGGAACTCAGCAGGCCAAGCAGCCTCTGTGGTAAAATGTATAGTCGATATTTTAGGGCTGAGGTCCTTCGGCAGAACTGGAGAAAAAAAGATGAGGAATTGATTGAACAGGTGGGGGAGGGGAGAGAGAAACACAAGGTGATAGGTGAAACCAGGAGGGGCTTTTCATACTAGAATGAAGGAGATATACTTGTTTTTCAAAGAAAAGGGCTTCCATTCCTCCACCATCAATGCTGCCCTTAACTGCATCTCTTACATTTCACCCACGTCTGCTCTTACCCCATCCTCCCACCACACTAGTAGGGATCGGGTTCTCCTTGTTCTCGCCTATCACCCCACCAGCCTCCGTGTCCAGCACGTAACTTTTCAAAACTTCTGCCATCTCTGATGGGATCCCACCACCAAACACATCTTTCCTTCCCACCCCCCCCCAACTTCCTGCTTTCTGCAACAATCTATGTGACTCCCTTAGCCATTCATCTCTCCCCAGTGATCTCCCTCCTGGCAAATATCCATGCAAGCAGAACAAATGCTACACCTGCCCCTACACCAGAGTATAGTTGGAAAGAGGACATGAGAGAATCTCAGTTTCCAGGTATTTTCTGTTCAGTACCTTCTAGGTAATACTAGTCAAGCTTTTGGAAGCTGTTATCAATAAGTGTTGGCAAGTTATTACTGGGAGCCTTGGAGATGATGGCCACCTTAACTAGGATGTATTGGTAGTGGAGAGATTGACTTTTTATTGTGGAGGGTGAAGAGTGAATAAAGTAGCTAGCTGTGCTCAGATGAGGAATAACTCCTTAGGTTGGAATTGCTCTTGCTCTGCAAAATGGAGGATATTCTGTTACTTCTGACACCCTTTATAAGTGGTGGTAAAGCCTTCAGAAGTAGAAGTGAAGTACTTCAAATTCAAAGTAAATTTATTATCAAAGTATGTATCTGTTACCATATGCTACCTTGAGGTTCATTTTCCTTCAGGCTTTTACAGAGGAAAAAACAGTAGAATTTTACAAAGAACTATGCATAAGCAGAAAAGACTGATAAACAACCAATGTGCAAAAGAATATAAGAGTCCTTGTAGGTTGTAGAATCAGGTCAGAATAGTGGTGAACGAAGTTATTTATGCTGATTCAGGAGCCTGATGGTTGTAGGGCTATAACTGTTCCTGAACCTCGTACTGTGGGACCTTAGGCTTCTGTATCTCTTTCCTGATTGCAGTGGCAAGGACAATGCATGGTTAGGATATTGCTGGGGCAGGGGGGTTCATTGATGATGGATGCTGCTTTCTTGTGGCATTGCTCCATGTAACTGTACTCGCTGGTATGAAGGGTTTTGTCGGTGATGATCTGGACTGTATCCACCCCTTTCTGTAGCTTTTTCCATTTCTGGGCATTGGTGTATTGGTGTTTCTATACAAAGCTGTGATGCAACCAGTTAGGATATTCTCCAGTGTGCATCTATAGAAGTTTGTCAAAGCCTTTGGTGACATGCCAAATCTACACAAACTCTGTCTTCTTTGTGTTGGTTCCAGTACAGATTCTCTGATGTGTTAATGCCAAAGAATTTAAAGCTACTGACCATCTTTACTTTCATTACCCTGGTGAGGACCATCTCAGGGGCCTTCAGTATCTTCCTCCTGTAGCTCTTTGTGAGAGGTTTTCGTTGTGGCACCATTCAACTGAATTTTCAGTTTCTCATTCATATACCAAATTTTGATGCAGCCAACAACAATGGTGTCATCAGCAAACTTAAATACAGCATTAAGCTGTACTCTGAGTCTCAATCATACGAATAGAGCAGACAATATGCTGCATTTGTTGCCAGAGTGTTTGTGGTTGGCACATTTAGTCCATTTCAATTTCTGTTGACTTCTTGCCTCGGCATTATTGTTTGTATGGACTTGGTTGTGCTTTTTGAGTGTCATGTCCAGAGAAGAAGGCTCAACCTTGTTCTGAGTGAAATGCTTACTGTTTTGACAGGCCTGTCAGCTACCTTGTTTGTAGTGATCAATCCTGGTCTGCATATATTGAACATGTCTTAATTTATTTGGGTGAGGACTGATTCATTTTATAAGAAACATAAGAAATAGGAACAGGAGTAGACCATCTGGTCTATCGAGCCTGTTCCGTCATTCAATAAAATCATTGCTGATCTGACCATGGACTTATCTTCACCTACCTACCTTTTCCTCATAACCCTTAATTCCCCTACTATGCAAAAATCCTACCCAACCTTGTCTTAAATATACTTACTGAGGTAGCCTCCACTGCTTCATTGGGCAGAGAATTCCAACAATTCACCACTCTTTGGGAAAAGTAGTTCCTCCTCATCTCGGTCCTAAATTTACTCCCCTGAATCTTGAGGCTATGTCTCCTAGTTCTGATCTCACTTACCAATAGAAACAACTTTCCTGCCTCTGTCTTGTCTATCCTGTTCATAATTTTATATGTTTCTATAAGATTTCTTCTCATTCTTCTAAATTTCAATGAGTACAGTCCCAGGCTACTCAATCTCTCATGGTCTAACCCTCCTGTCTCTGGAATCAACCTGGTGAACCTCCTGTGCACCGCCCCCAAATCCAATATATCCTTCCTCAAGTAAGGAGACCAGAACTACGTGCAGTAGTCCGGATGCGGCCTCGCCAGTACCCTGTACAGTTGCAGCATTACCCCCTTCTAGCAATGAAGGCCAACAGTAAATTCAATCCCTCTAGCATTGAAGGCCAACATTCCATTTGCCTTCTCGATAGCCTGCTGCACCTGCAAACCAACCTATTGTGATTCATGCACAAGCACTCCCAAGTCCTCCTTCAATCTTTTACCATTAAATAATAATCTGATCTTCCATTTTTCATTCCTAAGTGGATGACCTCGCATTTACCAATATTGTACCCCATCTGCCAGATCCTTGCCCACTCACTTAACCTATCTATAAATCTCTGCAGACTCTCTGTATCATCTGCACAATTTGCCTTTCCACTCAATTTAATATCATCAGCAATTTGAGATACACTACGCTCGATCCCATCTTCCAGATCATTAATATATATCTTGAACAATTGTGGGCTCAGCACCGGCCTCTGCAGCACACCGCACATCACTGATTGCCAACCAGAGAAACACCTACGTATTCCAACTCTGCTTCCTATTGTTAACCAGTTTTCTATCCATACTAATACATCACCCCAACTATATGCATCCTTAACTTATGGATGTCTTTTATGTGGCACCTTATTGAACGCCTTCTGGAAATCCAAGTAAATAACGCCCATCTGATCCCCTCTATCCACTGTGCTTGTTATATCCTCAAATAACTCCAGTAAATTTGTCAAAAAAGACCTGCCTTTGCTGAATTCATGCAGCGTCTGCCTGATAGATCTATTTCTTTTTAGATACCTCACTATTTCTTCTTTAATGATAGCTTCAGGCATTTTCGCAACTACAGATGTTAAACCAACTTACCTGCCTTTTTCCTGCATTTTTTTTTTGAATAGTGGCATGATAAAAGATACATGGAGCTTAGAAAAATAGAGGGCTATGCAATAGGGTAATTCTAGGCAGTTTCTAGAGTAGGTTACATGGTTGGCACAACATTGTGGGCCGAAGGGCCTGTAATGTACTGTAAATTTCTATGATTCTAAACTGAGGAAAGGCTAATTTTGATGGTATCAGAAATAATCTGGTGAGTGTGGATTGGGACAGGCTGTTTTCTGGCAAAGGTGTACTTGGAAAGTGGAAGGTTGTCAGAATAAAAGGTAAAGATAACAGGTGTAGGGAACAAACACGAGGAAATCTGCAGATGCTGGAAATTCAAACAACAACACATACAAAGTGCTGGTAGAACACAGCAGGCCAGGCAGCATCTATAGGGAGAAGCGCTGTCGATGTTTCGGGCCGAAACCCTTCGTCAGGACTAACCGAAAGGAAAGATAGTAAGAGATTTGAAAGTAGTGGGGAGAGGGGGAAATGCGAAATGATAGGAGTAGACCGGAGGGGGTGGGATGAAGCTAAGAGCTGGAAAGGTGATTGGCGAAAGTGATACAGAGCTGGAGAAGGGAAAGGATCATGGGACGGGAGGCCTCAGGAGAAAGAAAGGAGGGGAGGGGAAGCACCAGAGGGAGATGGAGAACAGGCAAACAACTATTTAGAGAATAGTTAGAGAAGTCAATGTTCATGCCATCAGGTTAGAGGCTACCCAGCCGGTATATAAGGTGTTGTTCCTCCAACCTGAGTTTGGATTCATTTTGACAATAGAGGAGGCCATGGATAGACATATCAGAATGGGAATGGGACGTGGAATTAAAATGTGTGGCCACTGGGAGATCCTGCTTTTTCTGGCGGACCAAGCGTAGGTGTTCCACGAAATGGTCTCCCAGTCTGCGTTGGGTCTCGCCAATATATAAAAGGCCACACCAGGAGCACCGGACGCAGTATACCACACCAGCCGACTCACAGGTGAAGTGTCGCCTCACCTGGAAGGCCTGTCTGGGGCCCTGAATGGTGGTGAGGAAGGAAGTGTAAGGGCAGGTGTAGCACTTGTTCCGTTTACAAGGGTAAGTGCCAGGAGGGAGATCGGTGGGAAGGGATGGGGTGGGGGGGGGGGGGGAGACGAGTGGACAAGGGAGTCGCGTAGGGAGCGATCCCTGCGAAAAGCAGAAAGAGCAGGGGGAGGGAAAATGTGTTTGGTAGTGGGATCCCGTTGGAGGTGGCGGAAGTTACGGAGAATTATATGTTGGACCTGGAGGCTGGTGGGGTGGTAGGTAAGGACAAGGGGAACCCTATCCCGGGTGGGGTGAGGGCAGATGTGCGGGAAATGGGAGAGATGCGTTTGAGAGCAGAGTTGATGCTGGACGAAGGGAAGCCCCTTTGCTTAAAAAAGGAAGACATCTCCTTCGTCCTGGAAAGAAAAGCCTCAGCCTGAGAGCAGATGCAGCAGAGATGGAGGAATTGTGAAAAGGGGATAGCCTTTTGGCAAGAGACAGGGTGGGAAGAGGAATAGTCCAGGTAGCTGTGAGAGTCTGTAGGTTTATAGTAGATATTAGTAGATAGGCCGTCTCCAGAGATGGAGACAGAAAGATCAAGAAAGGGGAGGGAGGTGTCGGAAATGGACCAGGTAAATTTGAGGGCAGGGTGAAAGTTGGAGGCAAAGTTAATGAAGTCGATGAGCTCAGCACGCGTGCAAGAGGCAGTGCCAATGCAGTCGTCGATGTAGTGAAGGAAAAGAGGGGGATGGATACCGGTATAGCCTTGGAACATGGACTGTTCCACAAAGCCAATAAAAAGGCAGGCATAACTGGGACCCATATGGGTGCCCATGGCTACACCCTTGGTTTGGAGGAAGTGGGAGGAGCCAAAGGAGAAATTATTGAGAGTAAGAACTAATTCCGCTAGACGGAGGAGAGTGGTGGTAGAGTGGATTTGGTTAGGTCTGGAATCCAAAAAAAACCGAAGAGCTTCGAGACCATCTCGGAGGGGGATGGAGGTATATAGGGACTGGATGTCCATGATGAAAATAAGACGGAGGGGGCCAGGGAACTTAAAATCATTGAAAAAATTCAAAGCATGAAAAGTGTCACGAACATAGGTGGGAAGAGATTGAACAAGGGGGGATAAGACAGTGTCAAGGTATGCAGAAATGAGTTCAGTGGGGCAGGAGCAAGCTGAGACAATAGGTCTACCTGGACAGGCAGCTTTGTGGATCTTGGGTAGGAGGTAGAAACGGGAAGTGCGGGGTGTGGGAACTATGAGGTTTGTGGCAGTGGATGGGAGATCCCCAGAGATAATAAGGTTGGTGATGGTATTGGAGACAATGGCCTGGTGCTCCTTAGTGGGATCATGATCAAGGCGTAAATAAGAGGTGTTATCAGAGAGTTGTCGCTGTGCCTCGGCCAGGTAGAGGTCAGTACGCCAGACAACAACAGTTCCCCCCTTATCAGCAGGTTTTATAGTGAGGTTGGGATTGGTGCGGAGGGAGCGGAGAGCAGAGCATTTGGAAGGAGTGAGGTTGGAATCTTGGTTTACAAGAGATATTGAGGCCCTGGTTAAGAGAGAAAAGGAGATGCATAGCAGATATAGGCAAGTAGGAACAATTGAGGTACTATTGTACCTCAACAATTGAGGTTCAAGAAATGCAAGAGAACACTTCAGAAAGAAATCAGGGAGGCTAAAAGAAGACATGAAGTTACTCTAGTAGACAATGTGAAGGAGAATCCTAGGGTATTGTACAGGTATGTTTGGAGCAAAAGGATTGCAAGGGACAAAATTGGTTCTCTGGTAGACCAGAATGGAGCCAAACCAGATGGGGGAGATCTTACATGAATTCTTTGCAGCTATATTTACTCGGGACGGATACAGAGACTATAGAAGTAAGGCGAAACGGCATAAACTTCATGGTCCATGTACATATTACAGAGGATAAAGTGTTTGCTATCCTGCGGCAAATCAGCGTAGAAAAATCCGCAGAGCCTGACAAGGTGTTCCCTCGAACCCTATGGGAGGCAAGTGCATAAATTGGAAGGACTCTAGCAGAGATATTTAAAACACCCTTAGCAACTGGAGAGGTATCAGGATTGGAGGATAGCCAATGTTATTCCGTTGCTTAAAAAAAAACTCTAAACATACATCAGGCAATTAAAAGCTGGTGAGTCTGACATCAGTTGTGGGAAAGTTATTGGAAGGTATTCTAAGGCACTGGATATGTAAATATTTGGATGGACATGGACTGGTTAAGGTTTGTCAGCATGGCTTTGTGTATGGTAAGTTATGTCTAACCAATCCTGTAGAGTTTTTCCAAGGAAATTGCTAGGAAAGTGGACAAAGAGAAGGTAGTAGATGTCAGGCACATCCTGATGTCATGGATACATGGACCTTTGTCAGGCATTTCACAATGTCCCGCATTGGAGGCTGGTCAAGAAGGTTCAATCACTTGACACTTAGGATCAGGTAGTAAATTAGATTAGACATTGGCTTTGTGGAAGAAGCCAGAAAGTGATATCAGAGGGTTGCCTCTTTGACTGGAAGCTTGTGACTAATGGAGTGCCGCAGGGATTGGTGCTGTGTCCTTTTGTTGTTTGTCATCTAGATCAATGATCTGAATAATACTGTGGTTAACTTGATTAGCAAATTTGCAGATGACACCAAGATTGGTGGTATAGTGGACAGAGAGGAAGGCCCTCGTGGCTTGCAGAGGGATCTGCCTCAGCTGGAAAAACGGGCTGAAAAATGGCAGATGGAATTTACTGCAGACAATTGCGAGGTTTTGAACTTTGGTAGGACCAATCAGCATAGCTCTTACACAGTGAACAGTAGGACACTGGGGAGTGTGGTAGAACATAGGGATCTGAGAATAGAGGTCCATAATTTGTTGAAAGTGGCAACACCGGTAGGTAGGGTCATAGCGAAAGCTTTGTTGGCCTTCATAAATCAAAGTATTGAGTACAGAAGATGGATGTTATGTTGAAGTTGTATAAGATGTTGCTGAGGCCTAATTTGGAGTATTGTGTGCAGTTTTGGTCACCTACCTACAGGAAAGATGTAAACAAGGATGAAAGAGTACAGAGAAAATTCACAAGGATTTTGCTGGATTTCGAGGTCCTGAGTTATAAGGAACAATTGCATAGGGTAGGACTGTATTCTTTACAACATAGAAGATTGAGAGGAGATTTGATAAAGTTATACAAAATTATGAGGGGTATAGGTAGGGTAAATGTAAGCAGGCTTTTTCCATTGAGGTTAGGTAGGTCTACAACCAGAGGTCATGGGTTAAGGATGAAAGGTGAGGGGAAACTTCAATCAGAATATTGTGAAAGTGTGGAATGATCTGGTAGGACAAGTGGTGATGTGAGCTTGATCTTAGCACTTAAGAGAAGTTTGGATAGGTACATGAATAGTAGGGGTATGGAGGGCTATGGTCCCAGTGCAAGTCAATTGGAGTAGGCAGTTTAAATGGCTTCAGCTTGGACTAGATGGGCTGAAGGGCCTGTTTTTGTGCTTTATCTCTCCATGACTCTAAGAAAAAAAATACTGGAAGGAGAAATCACTGTTCATGCCATCTGGTTGGAGGCATCTGTTCCAGATTGAGATACTTTGCCTTCAACTTCTACCCTGTCCTTAAATAGACTTAGTTCATTTCTAACACCTCCCTCCCCTTTCTTGATCTCTCTGTTTTCATCACTGGATACAAGCTGTCTACTGACATATTTTATAAACCTACCAATTCCCACGTACCTCTTCTAACCTGTCTGCCTGCTGTAAAAATACTATTCCCTTTCTTCTGTTCCTTTGTCTCCGCTGCATCTGTTCCCAGGATGTCTTTCCTTTCCAGTACATCAGAGATGTCTGCCTCCTTCAAAGAACAGCTGCTTGATGTTGGAGTATTGATGAGATGGGTCCTCTTAGTCATGTGAGGGTAGGTGGGATACAGTCAATTAAGTTGCGTATACTTAAAGTGGAGGTTGATAGGTTCTTGATTGGTAATTATGTCAGAGGTTATGGGGAGAAGGCATGAGAATGAAAATAAATCAGCTATGACTGAAGGATGGAGCAGTCTTGATGGGTAGAATGGCCTAATTTAATTCCTGTGTATTATGGTTTTATGACATGAACAAGCAGGGAATGGAGGGATACAACTATATACAGGCTGATGGGATAAGCATCATGGTCAGTGCAGACATAGTGGGCTGAATGGCCTCTTCCTGAGCTGTGCATTTCTATGTTCTATATGCCCCAAAATTATAAATGCACACATTTTGAAATATGTCAAGCTAGATATATAGATAGAATAGGGAAAATTTAGTGTTTGTGTTGCATAGGGTTTGCTGAGCAGTGATTATGTCCTGGGAAATCTTTTTTAAAAAAAGACCATGTTGCACCTTGTACAGCAAAGGATAACTGTCAGAATTTACTGTCTGTCATAAGAATAGTTCATAAATACCTGAAGGTTTCATTAGTTCACTGATCCTGCTGATTATGCAACTGGATGTTTGAAAAGGCAGTTTCCATCTTCAGTGATTTCTGGATTTCCATAATTCAAGGGATGTGTACACTTAAGAATTTGTTGTCAGTTTCATGGCAAACAATGACAGCTTTGTGATCAATACAACAAAGTTGGGGTCAGTATTGTTCTGCCCCATGGATTAATGCTTGTTGCTGGATTAGGTCCAGCAATGGTGTTTAGAGAAAACTGCACTGTTCGGTATTTTGTTCGTTTATGAACCCTAATTTTTTCCTGCAGTCTATTGAATTTTGTTTTGACTGATAAACTCCTTAAGTTATCATTCTTGATCTACTTTTCTAACTGCTTTACATGCTTATTGCATTCAAATTTCTGGTTCTTTACTTAAAACCTGTTGTATATTTGTATTCATTGTGCTTTTATTTGCTGCTGGTTATTCCAGCTTTTTAAGGGATAAAGTATTTCTAAATTATGTTGCATTGTTTCTCATTTTAATCTTATTTGTAATTTTGAAAGTGAATAAAAACTTATTAATTTCCTGGAATATAGGCACAGATACAATTTATTGCCTATCCTTGATTGTCCATGAGAAGATGGTGGTGAATTGGCTACTCGGATTTGCTGCAGTTATTTTCATCAAAATATTCCCGTCATGTTTTTGAGTTGCAGTTCCAGAGTTTTGGTGATACTGCAGTGGGTTTATATTTCAGTGACTTGACAAGCAACCTGCAGATGATGATGCTGTTATAATTATAGTCCACCTTATTCTTGACTATGATTTAACAAACTATAATTAATACTTTGATCACCAGTGTCCTATGCAGATCCTTCTATTATATATGCTCAATGCACTTAATTGTTCATATTCCATTTTATTAGCTTTCTTTACAATTATACAGACTTAATATCCTGTGTTTAAGTACCTGTTGCTTTGATCATATTGAATGTGTGTTTCTTTTCCACTCTTCATTTGCCAAGATGAAATTCAGCTGCTGAATTTCCAATTTTTTATTTTGAACATCTGCCATTTTTCCTTGTAGACTTGTTCTCAGGAGCCTTCATTTGATTTATCCCATTGAGTATCTGATCTTTAAAAGTTTAAGCACTTCAATAAGCCCTCATGTTTGTTTGAGTTCTGATTGATAAGTTCACCTGTTGCTTCCCAGTTTGAATTGAATTTGCTACACCTATTTTTTTTTCCAAAGAAAATAGGCTTTAAAAATCCTGTTGTAATGAATCAGCACAATCTGTGATAAACCTTAGCAATAAACCTAGTTAATTTATTTTTAAACACTGTTCGGTTAATTTTTAAGGACATTTAAACCTCTTTTAAATAATGGTTGCTGGAAAAATTAATGTAGATTGAGACTGATGTTTTATTATTAAGAAATTTTCTTGCAGTATTGTGAACTATTTTTATTTACTGTGTGCAGATTTAGCAGCAACAACAGCAGCAGCAAATCAGACAAATCACAGTTCAGAAGCAAATAGAGATGTGGCTCAAGACTTAACTCGGAATTTAGAAACAACTACCCCAAATGGGGAATGCAGGCATGCAAGTAAGTTTGAATATTGAACATTGTGTCAATAAATGGATCTCATGCTGAATTTTATATTTGTTAATATGAAATACAATGTATATTAATATATTTTGTAAATATTTTTGTAATATTGTTTTAAAGATAATCAGCATTTTATCATTAAGTTGCATTAGCTCAGAACTTTATTAGGCCTCAGAGATTTGGGATTTAATGTTGAGTTTTGAAAAATGGCCTCAAAGAGTAACCAGGCCAAACTTGTGTTTGTGGCTTAAAATGTCATATTGGCCAATGTAGTTGATCTTTAATGTTCGAAAGAACGGCAATAAAATTGTCTCCAAAGGAATAACTCACAGCAGGTGTTACTTTGTTGCTATTTCAACCCGATAAGTCTAAAGTTACAATCTTTGAAAAGAAAGTTGCCTTCTGAGTTTCAGCATTTCTTTCTTTTACATGTAGTTTCTATAGAATGTAAGGTCTGCGATTTTCCCTGGTATTCACTGTAAGTCTTTTATTTACATTTGTCTAGTTCATTGTGCTTTTTGCCAGTAAATTGAATCTTCCAAAAATGCTTATTTGGACATGACTGGATTTGGTAGTGTATTAAATAATTCAGTTAACACGTGCACTGATCCATTCAGGGTGAGTTGAAGCAGTTGACAGAGGCTTCTACAGTTCACTGTTATTGGTGCCATTACTATTCATGAATGCTTTCAATCATTTGTATATTTGGTGATAATTGTTAACTTTTATGTTTGATCTCATGCATAGAGTGCAGTAGAGGAAAAGGACCCATCAGATCTTGTTGCTTTTGGGTGGAGGGAAAGGTAGGGTGAAAAATAGCTATTGATAATTGATGGTATCTACAGTGAGGAGAGTATTTAGGCGTAGGTACTCGAGGTTGGGGAGAGATGGGAGATGAGGTACTGGCAAAGTTAGAGGAACGTTGCAGGCAGTGGGAAAGGGATATGAGATAGATGTGGATAGGGATGGGGTAAATGGGAGAATAACTAAAAATAGTAATTTATTTCTCAATTCTAACATTTGTAGTTTTTTTTTAAATTTCAGTCTTTGGCTATGTTCTCTTCTTGGCTGTACTTTGTAATATTCCCCATCAATGGATTTGAAAATTCTAATGGGAACACTTAGTTCATCAGTCTTTTGTAAGGTTGATACCAAAGAATATCTAGTGATCATGCCAAATCTGGCTGGAAAATTTTCTGTTGCATGCTGATATTAATATGGAGATCAGGAAATCTGCATAAATTTTTTTAAAAAACTGCAGAAGTTATTGTTTTCTATGCATTGCTCAAAAAATTATTGTCATCCTTAGCCTTCCTGTGTTTATTTACAAAACCATGCTGGATTTGTACATTGTTTGGTTGTTAAACTCACTAAAGGTAAATCTGGTAATTAACTGCGTAAGTATTGTTTAATGATGTGATAGATTGACAATCAACCTCTAATCCAAATAATCGAAAATATTTTTTTCATTTTTCCTGTTTATTTTACAGCACAGAACAGTACAGCACAGTATAGGCCCTTTAACCACAGTATTGTGCTGACCTTTCAACTTGCTCTTAGATCATCAGTCTAATCTTTCCCTCCTAAATAGCCCTCAATTTTTCATTCATCCCTGTGCATGTCTCAGTCTTTGAAATGTCCATAATGTAAATGCCTTTACCACTACCCTTTGCAGCATGTTCCATGTACCTACCACTCAGTGCAAAAAATTAGCTCGTTCAAACTGAACTCACAAGATTTGCTCGGGTGTATCTCTCCATCTTTCCTAAAGGTATAATGTGGTAACTGGAACTGAACACAATATTCCAAATGTGTTTCTAACTAGGGTTTTACAGAGCTGCGACATTTCCTTGTGGCTCTTGAATTCAATCCCAATGAAGGCCAACTTTCTTAATGTACACTTTCTTAACCACCCTAACAACCTGTGCTGCAACTTTGGGAGATCTATGGTTGTGGACTCTAAGATCCCTCTGTCGTTCACACTGTCAAGAATCGTCATTAACTTTAAACACAAAGTATACTGCAGGTGCTGTGGTCAAATAAACACGTACAAACAAGCTGGATGAACTCAGCAGGTCGGGCAGCATCCATTGAAAGGAGCAGTCAACAGATGCTGCCTGACCTGCTGAGTTCATCCAGCTTGTTTGTACGTGTTTATTATGTTACTAACTTCGTATCTGCTATCAGGTTTGACCTTCCAAAGTGCATTACTTCACTCTTTTCTGGATTGAGTTCCATGCGCCATTTTTCAGTTCAACTCTGCATCCTGTCCCATTGTAACCTGTCCATAACATCAGCAACTTTTCTTTGCTTCTTCTTGTTCTGTATTGGAAATTATTCAAATTTGATTCACTGTTAGCCTATTATATTTTAATACCAGCATATCATTGATTGAGAAAACATTCGGCATGGCTTTGTCAGGGGCAGGTCATGCCTTACGAGCCTGTTTGAATTTTCTGAGGAATGAAGGAAGAGCAGTGGCTGTAGTGTATATGGACTTCAGCAAGGCATTTGATAAGGTACTCCATGCAAGGCTTATTCAGAAAGTAAGGAGACATGGGATTCAAGGGGACATTGCTTTATGGATCCAGAATTGGCTTGCCCACAGAAGGCAAAGAGTGGTTGTAGACAGGTCACATTCTGCATGGAGCTCAGTGACTACTGGTGTGCCTTAGGGATCTGTTCTGGGACCATAACGCTTTGTGATTTTTATAAATGATCTGGATGAGGAAGTAGAGGGGTGGGTTAGTAAGTATGCTGATGACACAAAGGTTGGGGGTGTTGTGGATAGTGTGGAGGGCTGTCAGAGGTTACAGCGGGACATTGATAGGATGCAAAACTGGGCTGAGAAGTGGCAGATGGAGTTCAACCCAGCTAAGTATGAAGTGGTTCATTTTGGTAGGTCAAATATGATGGCAGAATATAGTATTAATGGTAAGACTCTTGGCAGTGTGGAGGATCAGAGGGATCTTGGGGTCCAAGTCCATAGGATGCTCAAAGCAGCTGCGCAGGTTGACTCTGGTTAAGAAGGCATATGGTGTATTGGCCTTCATTAATGGTAGAATTGAATTTAGGAGCCAAGAGGTAATGTTGCAGCTATATAGGACCCTTGTCAGACCCTACTTGGAGTACTGTGTTCAGTTCTGTTTGCCTCACAACAGGAAGGATGTGGAAGCCATAGAAAGGGTGCAGAAGAGATTTACAAGGATGTTACCTGGATTGGGGAACATGCCTTATGAAAACAGATTGAGTGAACTCGGTCTTTTCTCCTTGGAGCGACGGAGGATGAGAGGTGTCCTGATAGAGGTTTATAAGATGATGAGAGGCATTGATCGTGTGGATAGTCAGAAGCTTTTTCCCAGGGCTGAAATGGCTGCCACAAGAGGGCACAGGTTTTATAGGTGCTTGGGAGTAGGTACAGAGGAGATGTCGGGTAAGTTTTTTTACACAGAGTGGTGAGTGTGTGGAATGGGCTGCTGGCAATGGTGGTGGAGGCGGATACTATAGGGTCTTTTAAATGGCTCCTGGATAGGTACATGGAGCTTAGAAAAATAGAGAGCTATGGGGTAATTTTAAGGTAGGGACATGTTCGGCACAACTTTGTGGGCCGAGGGGCCTGTATTGTGCTGTAGGTTTTCTATGTTCTATGTTCTGAAATGGTCATTAAGCATCCGAGTGTTCTGTTTCCTTTGCCATATCATCAACGGTATTTCTCCAGTAAATCATAATGTAAGAATGTTTGGAGTTGCAGAATGCAGAGAAGTAGAATCATTTTAGGTAGACCACATTCTGGCATGATCCAGTAAAGATTCCTCTAACAAAATCTATTCTACAATGCCATCATGTGGTCAGAGATGGTGGTACCTTAGAACTTTGCTTTTTAAGCACACCCTCTTGTTGTGCGACTCCAGATTTGAGCGATTTTAAAATGAATCAGAGCAGTTGCACTGTTGCCTACTGATAATAAAGGTCATATAAGTAAACCTCAGAATAAGGTGCTACAGCCCTTCTTCTTAAAATGCTCTTAAAATGGGATTTTAAGCAAGCCCATTATATAATCTTAATTGTGAAACAATGAAATTTTGCAGCATACAACGAAGTAACATCCCTAGTTGTGACAAGAAAACTAAATTACCTTTTAACAATTATAGTATAGCATCAGATCAATGTGCTTCTGTGAAGATTTGTGTAGACAAGGTCATATTTTATTGTTAACTTGTAAGGTTGTTTGTAACTATTAGATACCAAATGTTGAAACAGATTATACAATCGTAGATTTGTATTATTTTGTTTAATCTTAAATTAAAAAGAAACCGGGAGCGCAGAAAAGTTTTTGGCTCACACTTAAAGACTGTTTGTAATTCATACCAGTATTCTGTAGTTATACAGTTATTCAGTTTGTGTTTTTGGAACTTAGCAGAATGCATATGCAGTTGCAAGAAAAAAATTGGGAATCCTTTGCGATTACCTGGTTTTCTGCATTAATTACTCATAAAATGTTGTCTGATCTTCATCTAAGTCACAATAATAGACAAACACAATTTGCCTAAGCTAATAACACACAAACAATTGTCCCTTTCATGTCATTATTGAACACCTTGTTTAATCATTCACAGTCCAGGCTGGAAAAAGTTTGTGAACCCTTGTACATATTTAATAAATGGCAGAGCCTCATTTAGCAGCAACAACCTCCACCAGACATTTCCTGTAGCTGCTGATCAGACTTGCACAATGGGGAGGAGGAACTTTGGACCATTCCTCCAGTCAAAACTGTTTCAGTACATTGATATTTCTGGGATATCTGAACTCTGACTTGGTCATTCAAAACATGAATTTTCTTCTTTTTAAACCATTCTGTTGTCGATTTACTCTAGTGTTTTGGATCATTGTCTTGTTGCATCATCCAAAACTTCTATTAAGGTTCAGGCATTGGACCATTACCATAACATTTTTCTGTAAAATGCAAGCTGTCCAGGCCCTGAGGCAGAAAAGTGGCCCAAAATCATGATGCTCCTTCCACCATGCTTCGCATTTGGGATGAGGTTTTAGTGTTGGTGCGCAGTGCCTTTTTACCTCCAAACATAGCGGTTCCATTTTTGTCTTGTCTGTGAACAGAACATGGTCCCAGAAGTGTTGTGGATTAGCCAGGTGGTCTTGTGCAAACTTGAGAGGTGTAGCAATGCTTTTTTTGGGGAGAGTAGTGGTTTTCTCCATAGTGTCCTTCCATGAACACTATCCTTGTTCAGTGTTTTTCTTATAGTGGACTCATGAGCAGAGACTAGCAAGTTCTAGAGATTTCTGCAGGTCCTTTGCTGTTACCCTTGGGTTCTTTTTCACTGTCTTCAGCGTTGCATGTTGTGCTGTTGTTGTGATCTTTTCAGGATGCCCACTCCTGGGGAGAGCAGCAATACTACGGAGTTTTCTCCATTTGTAGACAAATTCTCTTACTGCGGCTGATGAAGTAAGCCTGGTCTTTAGAAGTGCTTTTGTAGCCTTTTCCAGCTTCATTCATCTCTACAATTCTTCTATGGTGCTCAGAGTTGTTATGATTGAGGCAGGGCACACATAGATCTTTCTTGAGAAGAGCATGTTCTGCTATAACCTGACTCTGCCTTTTTTATAGGGCAGGGCACCTGTACAACTCACACCTCCAATCTCATCTCATTGATTGGAACATCTGACTCCAAATAGCTTTTGTAAAAGGCATTATCTCAGAGACTCATGTACTCTTTTCAGCCTAGACTGTGATTGTTTAAATGGTGTGCTTAGTATTGACGAGAATTATATTGCTAGTTTAGGCAGATTGTGTTTGTCTATTATCATGACTTAGATGACTCAGACCACATTTTATGTTTAATTAATGTAGTAAACCATGTAATTGCAAAGGGTTCACAAACTTTGTTTCAACTTCACAGTAGATTAAGAACTCTTCTAATCCATGTATCTGTTGAAGTTTATTTTTTGGCAGTTACTGTATCATTACTTAATGTTATTGGATTTTTGGGACAATTTTGAGAAGGTCTTAGGAAATCAAATTAATTGGGCACCTTGCAAATGTGAAACTCTCATTTTTAATATTAAAGTTGGCCTCCAAGTTTTTACATCTTAATGTTGCTACTGTTTTTAAAATGATCAGGATTAATGTGCTCAGAATCATATTTAAAGCTTTGATCTCAGTTGAGAGAGTAACCTGGCGTTGTTTAGCCAAAATTAATCCATTAAGCAGTGGGATATAATAATCTTGAAGAAAACCTATATGGTAGTTTTGCATGATGGTGCCTATCATGGATTAAGTATTGAAAGCAGTAGTAAGTGAAATACTTATCAGCAGATCATTGAAAAACCAACATGAATTGCTGTAAGTTTTGTTGTATTATTAGTCAATATTAATTTCTGTCATGTGTTACTCAACAGTTCACATTAAAAGGAAACCACGTCGTCGTTCTAAGTGGGGCCGTGGTATTATTAGAAAGCCAAAAAAAGTGAGCCACCTGAAGAAAGAAGATGATGACATTAAACATGATGAACGTGATGGTGACCAAGGTGAAGAAAGTGAGCTAGCAGAGAATGGAGAATTGGAAGTTAGTACAGATTATCATGAGAATGGAGATCTCTCTTTGACCAATGATGAATCATCATGTGATATCATGGATGTTGGCCAGGTGGAAAATAAACTTGAAAATGGTACAGTGGAAAAAAGGAATAGTGATCTCAAATCCCCAAAGAAAGATGGGTCAGCAAGCTTTCAACTAGATGGTAATAATGAGTTTTCTGTAAGGAAAACAAATGCTGCCCCAGGAGAACAATGTGTACCTAATGATGCCTGCACAAATGGCAAAGGGACAGTACCAAATGAGTGCACATGGAGTGATGAATCTATGGCAAGTGCTGAAAGTGAACCTGTTCAAGAATGTTTAGCTCACAGGACATGTACACCTGCTAATTCTGCACCTGACATTGATTTGTCTGTTGCAAAACATGAGCCTGGAAAGGAGCTTGAACCCACCAAGGAGTTAATGACTCAGCTCGTGCCAAACTCAAAGATATCAGTAAGAGAAGATGACAAAAAACAACTGGTTGAAGATGGCTCACAAACTGTAATTGGTACAACACAGGCAACCATGGCAACAAAGTGTTCTCAGAATAAAGATGTTGATCTTAAAGCATTAGGACCAGAAAAAGATGGTAATTTTATTTACTTGCTTTTAGGTTCTTTTAATGTAGTATTTATTTGATTAAGTGAAGTCACTGTAATATGTCATTCTGTAAATTCACTTTTACAGTTGCAGAGGTAAAATAAATCTGTGCCACATATTTTTGAGATTAGTTGGTATGAAGCTGTCACTGTAGCCCAATAGTAAATTAACAAAGTAATTAATAGAAAAATGGGATAATGGATGGGAAGCTGACAAAGTTATTTTCATCTGTGTGATCAGAATTTAAATCTAATGATCAAGACAGAAAATCTACCCATTATAATAGTACTTATAATGAGTGGGTACCATTTGTTGCTCTTTTGTGAGATGAGAACTAGGAGGTACTGGAGTTTTAAGTTTGGAATTGAGACAGATTTGAGGACATATGTATGACCTTGATCTTTACGTCATAAATTAAACACAATGTACAGGATCAAGGAGTACTAACTGAATGAATGGGGAAAATAAAGTTCTAAAGTCTGTATAGAGAAGTGCAAATTTGACTGCTTCAAAAGTAAAATAACAAGGAAACGGTGCTGTTGACTGAAATTATTAAATTAATGTGATTATTGCAAAGCCTTATAATACAATACTAAGAACAATATTATTAAAGTCATGTTCTGAAGCTACTGCAATCAAATTAAAATTCCTTTAGTTTAAGATTTGTGCTTGGGTTATCAACAGTTATAATACATAAAATGAATTGCAGAGTTGAATTAATCCTAGACCCTTTGTAGTTTCCTTTAAGTTAACTGTTTTAGTATTTTGAATTATCTATTTTTGTCTATTTAGGAGTTTTGTAACTGCCCTTTGTGTTAACACTATCTTTTCAGTGTAGTTTTCTATGGATGCATCCTTGCTGTGGATTAGAATGGACACTTCCTTCCTGAGTGCTGTCAGGCAAAGGACGTTCTGCTGTTATTAAGATTTAAAACATGCATTGAGGGCAATCTCTTTCTGTTTGTTGTCAGTTTTCTTCTTTTAATAAGAATAAAAAAGATAACAATTCTTTGTTTTTATGAAGTCCACAAGCCAATTAATGATGTTGCCAGAACTGAGATAGGAGAAGTAATAAATTACCATTTAATAAGCTGTCACTTTACCTGATGAGTTCTCCTGAAGGCATAGGTTTGTTATGACCACACAGTGATGATCTGAAATAGTATTTAGTTGATACAGTTGAGGGAATGTAATTTGTAATTTCTAATATCCAATACCACTGCCACAGTTGACTAACACTGGGACAGGTCTTGTTTTGACCAGCAAAACATCAGAATTTTTCTGTTGTATTCCCCTAACAGCAAGCTGCTTGTGTTGACCTCCCTCCACCCCTCCTCTTGCATTCACTTTGTCTCTGTTTCACTCTTCTCCACCCTTGGTAATACTGGTGATTAACAACATTCAAAGATTTTGTAGAAATTCTGTGGATTTGTTTATGCTTTAGAGTAGTGGTCACCAACTTTTTTAAACCCAAGATCCCCTACCTCGGCCTTAGTGAAAGGCAAGATCGACCCCAGATTGATTAGTTACATGCATGCATACCGGGGCAGAAAAGACCGGAAGTAAAACCCCGCAACCCGGAAGTAGAAATAATGTATAAACACCAGGGGTACCTGGCCTTTTTTGCACCGCGGACCGGTTTGATATTGACAGTATTCTTGCGGACTGGCTGACGGTGGGGGGTGGGGGGGGAGTGTTAAACGTGACCGGATACAGCGATACTCGAAGCAGGTTCCTTATGTCCAGTCTGTTCCACAATTTAGTTTTCGCGGCTATCGGCACTTAGCTTCTGTCCCGCTTGCTCACGTTTTTTCCGCTCAGAAAACTCAATGGGTTTGTCTTTAAGTGCAGGGTGCTTGGTCTCAGTGTACTGAAGCAGTTTTGAGGGCTTCATTGCCTCATTTGACAGCCTCCGGGCCTGAACTCCAGCCTCCTGCCCACCAGACACCTTGGCCAGGTGCGGCTGTTCCCATTCCGGGGCCACGGTGGTCGCAGTCCAGAGAGAGTGACCGACCGAGCGAGCGGAGAGAGCGACAGGGCACCAGCCCACACTCCCCTCCCCCGTAGGATCTATCGGCTGACAAAAGTTTACTTCAGTAGATCGCAGCGAGGTAGTGGCTCTGCTACTTATGAAACCCTGAGCCCAAATTAGGTCGTCTGTGAATATTTTAGCACCGGGTTCCCCACAAACATTCGGTGTGCTGAACAGGTTTAGAGGCGGTGCCCATCGGTCCACGCTCCAGGCCAGTAGCAACGGCACTTCCCGCTGGCTTCACGAGGCCAACCAGTGATCCCTGGCGCAAGGGTGTCACTGCATTTAGTCGACTGATGACCTCGCGTGGGTTCAAATTCAACAGTGGGCGTGACAGGGAATGAGGAAAGATGCAGCTGACTCATATCGTTTCCTCGCGGCCTTGTGGTTGGGGACCACTGATGTACACTGTGTAGTGCAGGGGAGCTACGCGCATGCGCACTGGGCAGAAAGAATGGAACTAAAACCCCTCAACCCGGAAACAATCTCTCAACGGTGTTTGTGTACTTGTTTTTCTTTTTTTTTCGGGACCTACTGGGAAAGTCTCAAAGATCGATGGGTTGGCGACCACTATTTAGAGTTTAGTCCCAGTGTTCTGTTTTGTTGTCTTAGAATTTGGATTTTAGTCCATCATCAATCAGAAGGTGGCTGAGCTCAAAGTCCAGTTGAATTTGATACTTTTGTTCCTAAAATGGGCATTAGGTCTTTCCATTACGGAAAAAAAAACTTAAGTATTTCCTTAAGTTTCTGTCACATAACCCTGGAGATGAGATGTTGCTGCAATGAGGGCTGACTGGGCAGATGCATTTCAATTTGGTACATTTGCACCACTTAACTGTTGTAAGAAGATGAAGGTGGTCCAAACTGCTGATTGGTTACCATGAAAATAGACTCTTACATGTTCTGTGGGTAAATGTATACAGAGGCTAACTTTGTCAGCACTGTCTGTATTTAAAGAACTGGCAGATGAAACAGGAGTTTGAACTGGGACACTGAAGTCTGTGGAGTGCTTGGTGTCACCGTGGAGTCGCTTCAAGATTCATGGTTGGCAAATCAAAAGATAATCAAATGAGCTTGAATAGGCACTCACTGAACATACAAGAAGAAATGTCTGTAAATGAGGATAGTTACTGGAGCAACATCTAGTGGTATTTTGGAAATTCTGCCTCACTGTTTCTCCTTGTGATATCTGCTTAAATGTGCATATCATCTTTAATGACAAACTTAACCAGACAGTAGCTCTTTGTTTATGATTGAAAGGATATTCTACGGTCTGGTTGGGATTTTTAATTAGATAATAATGACTGGCTGTGCAAAGGTCAGAGATTTCCCCTTGCAAATGAAGTTTTAGCAGTCTATGGATATTTCATAGGTAAGAGTCCAATCAATTTTGAACATTGCAATTGAAAACCAAAAGACTCTTAATGTTTTATATCTTTGAAGAAGTGGATTGCAGTTTGCATTTAATTATTCTTTTGCTTTAAGGTGTTGCTCTAGAGAGAAAAGGATTTGCTTCTCCATATTTTTTCAGATTTCAAACAAAATATATTTTCATGTTCGAAGCTCAACTGTCAACATGTTATATGTTAAAATTTATGTATTTCCTGCAGGATTGAAACTCCAGTTTTATTTGAAGATGGTTACTGTTATACTGTTGTCATTAGACTAGCACTATATTGTTCAGTGGTTTATGGTGATTCATATATTTTGCCATATTTCTCAGACAAATTTTCAAATGTACTAATAATGGTGTGTGCTGTGAACTTACTGCTATTTTTCCAGCAAATTAGGGCCTTTGCAAAAGTGTAATGCTAAAAAGGTAGGGATGTATTCCTATAAGGCAGCTCATTTTCACTTCAATTTTTAAAAATAACTAGCTGAACAGAAATCAATTATAAAATACCAGTTATTCTGCTTCTTGAGTTTATTTTGGGCTTGGGGAAATTTTACAACCAAGTAATGTCAGAATAATGTTTGCTTTGTGATGTCCTGAGGTAATGAAAGATGCTATGGAGGTGCAAATCTTTTATTGTCCATTTGAAATGCAGCTTTTTGAAAATATGTTAAAATTTTCTGGGTGCTTGTGACTATCTTAACTCAATTGATGATCAGGTTAAGTGATTTAAATAAAAATTTCCAGAATATATATAACCTGTGTGTATCTTAGCTGGCTTGTGGAAAAAAGTGATTTAATGTTAATAATTTTAAAATTTGTTTCTCACTATTGAAGTTTTGGAAATTA
The DNA here is from genome assembly GCF_048418815.1 of Hemitrygon akajei. Lineage (NCBI taxonomy): Eukaryota > Metazoa > Chordata > Chondrichthyes > Myliobatiformes > Dasyatidae > Hemitrygon > Hemitrygon akajei. The sequence continues at coordinate 129,531,435 of NC_133132.1, forward strand.
AGGTGCAAAGTTATATGATAGTTTCTGTCTGGTTATTGTGAATGAAGGAAATTTACTGAAAATCTCCTTTAGTTTTGGGCAAGATGAAATCCAGTCATCCAGAACAAGGGGAACAGAAGACAGTGGTCCACATGGAGCAGGACGTACCTGAACCCATCCCTCCAGTAATTGTGGACCATGCACGATTGAAGGTACATAGCTGACTGGCACCTGAAAACAACATAATGAAAATGCTGTAAATCTGAAAGTCAAAGCTGAACTAATTTTAAGTTTGAATTTTTAAAGGACTTGAGATTTTTTAATGTTAATTGAAGTCATAAAAGTCAATTGAAAAAGAGGTATTAATTCATAAACATAAGAAAGTCTGCAGATGCTGGAAATCCAAAGCAACACACACAAAATGGTTTTGAAGAAGGGTCTTGGCGTGAAACGTTGATTGTTTATTCATTTCCATAGATGCTGCCTGATCTGCAGCATTTCTCCAGCATTTTGTGTGTGTTGCTAAGGGGTTATAATTGGTGGTTTCCTTCACATATTAAGGGTAGTCCATGAATGGAATATCCATGGAATAATACTCACCAGCAATATTATTTACAAACAATTTATATATCTATACACACAGTTGATATTAACAAGAATTTCCATCTTTTGTAGCATATTCTCCAATTGGCCACTAAGACGAGCAATAACTTCACAGTTGATCAACTTGAAAAGCTTTATTCTTTGCTTAGTCAATGTATCTATCATCATCGCAAGGAGTATGACAAAACTCAGTTACTTGAGGTAAGCATTGACTTATCTAATATTTACTTAGTGGCAAATAATTCACAGTTAAGAGAACAATAGTCTTACATCTTTTAAAAGTGATGCTGGTTGTACTCAATCACTGGGGCAGTATCTGGAAAAAAATGAACTTTTTTTTCGAGATGATGCATAATCAGTTCACAAATGCTGTCTGACCTTTGTAATGCTTAAAAATATCAATCATGCTGTTTTTGAATCAGTATTATTTTTAAGATTACTAATTACCTGATAAGCCTCATATGTTTAAAACCTAATGAACCGGATTGCAATACATTTGGATGTTCAATTTCTTTGTACTGTAAATGATCTGTATTTAAGAATTTTCTTCTTTTAACAAAACATAACTTTTGAGTGTAAAGATTTTTGACATTTTAATAGTTGGTAATTTTATTTCAGTTACAACTACTGTACATGTATATCTCACAGAACCATTGTTTTTTCTTGGGGTTTTAACTTGGAATAATGCACAGTTTGGAATATCTTATAAAGCAGTAAGTCAGTTAATGGAAGAGGCCATTGCATTGAAAAAGTATTTAAACTTATATACTGTCAAGGGAGAGGAATTTTCTTTGTTAGTTGATGAGTTTTGGCCACATGTAAATAAAGTTCAGTTCACTGATGCAAAAGAATATTATCTGCAGTATGTTACAATATAGTTTGACAATGACTATCCCTGTAATGAAATTCCACTTCTGTAACTTCCCTGTAACTTCTAAGAAAATTAATACCTTAATTTAGGAAACTTAGGAATCTTGCATACCTAAAATAATTCCACTGTATATCAGGAAGTATTTATTACAATTGTTTAAAAATTGTAATGAAAACTTCGCACTTCATAAATATTTGCAGTATTTATCTGTGTAAGAGGAAAAATAGCTTTTGAGACAAGTATGAGACAAGGTAGTTAAGAAGAAACAATTATGACATAAATATGAGATTTTCAAGTATATAGGTAATAAAAATCATTTGGTAATGGGTTATAGAGATGGAATCTTAATTTTACAAATATTAAAATATATAGGGTGGCAGCTCCAGGCAATTTTGATACTATTAGTAGGAATTTTACATTTTTGCACCATAAGCAAGTATTTTGTGTATTCTGGTTTCTCCCCATGGCCTGTTAGCTGGAAGATTAACTGGCTGCAGTAAGAACATAGAAATTTACAGCTTATTACAGGCCATTCGGCCCACAGTGTTGTGCTGACCATGTAACCTACCCTAGAGACTGCCTGGAATTTCCCTAGCACATAGCTCTCTATTTTTCTAAGCTCCATGCACCTATCTAAGAGGCTCTTAAAAGACCTTATTGTATCGGTTTCCACCATCACCACCGGCAGTACATTCCATGCACCCACCACTTTCTGTGTGAAAACTTAGCTCCAACATCCCCTTGATACCTATTTCCAAGCACCTTAAAACTATGCCCGCTTGTATTAGCCATTTCTGCCCTGGGAAAAAGCCTCTGGCTATCCACATGATCAATGCCCCTCATCTTATACATCTCTATCAGGTCACCTCTCATTCTTCATTGCTCCTAGGAGAAAAGGCCAAGTACATTCAACATATTCTCATATGGTACACCCTCCAATCCAGGCAACATCCTTGTAAATCCCCTCTGCACTCTCTCTATAGTATCCATATCCTTCCTGTAGTGAGGTGACCAGAACTGAACACAGTACTCCAAGTGGGTTCTAACCAAGGTCTTGTATAGCTGTAACATTACCTCACGGCTCTTGAACTCAATCCCACGGTTGATGAATGCCAACACACCATACACCTTCTTAACAGCACTGTCAACCTGCGCAACAGGTTATATTCTGTCCTCAAATTGGACCTACCAAAATGAACCATTTCACACTTATCGGGTTGAAGACCATCTCCCACTTATCAGCCCAGTTCTACATCCTATCGATGTCCCACTGTAACCTCTGACAATCCTCCAGACTATCCACAACATCCCCAACCTTTGTGTCACTAGCAAACTTACTAAACCACCCTTCTACTTCTTCATCCAGGTCATTTATAAAAATTACAAAGAGGAGGGTTCCCAGAACAGATCCCTGCAGAACACCGCTAGTCATGACCACCATGCAGAATACAAACCATCTACGACCACCCTTTGCCTTCTGTGGGCAATCCAATTCTAGATCCACAAAGCAAGGTCTCCTTGGATCCCATGCCTCCTTACTTTCTGAAGGAACCTTATCAAATGCCTTACTGAAATCCAGATACACTACATCCACTGCTCTACCTTCATTAATGTGTTTTATTACATCCTCAATGAATTCAATCAGACTCATAAGGCATGACCTGCCCTTGACAAAGCCATGCTGACTATCCCTAATCAGATTATGTCTCTCTAAATGCTCATAAATTCCGCCTCTCAGGATCTTCTCCAACAACTTGTCCACCACTGAAGTCAGACTCACTGGTGTATAATTTCCTGGGTTATCTCCACACCCTTTCTTGAACAAGGGAACAACATTTGCAACCCTCCAATTCTCTGGTACTTCTCTTGTCCCTATTGATGATGCAAAGGTCATCTCAAGAGGCTCAGCAAACTCCTCCCTCGCTTTCCATTGTAGCCTGGTGTATATCTCATCTGGTCCCAGTGACTTATCCAACTAAATGCTTTTCAAAATCTCCAGCACATCCTCTTTCTTAATGTCTATATGTTTCACTCTGCTGAAAATCATCCACACAATTGCTAAGGTCTTTTGCCTTGGTGAATACTGAAGCAAAGTATTTATTAAGTACCTCTGCAACTCCTCTGACTCCATGCACATGTTTCCACTATTGCACCTGATTGGTCCTATTCTCACACAGCTCATTCTCTTGCTCTTCACATACTTGTAGAAGGCCTTGGGGGTTTTCCTTAAAGTCCCGCTCACCAAGACCTTCTCGTGGCCCCTTCTGGCTCTCCTAATTCCATTCTTAAGCTCCTTCCTTGCAACCTGGTAAATTTTCTGGAGCTGTAACAGTACCTAGTTTCTTGAACCTTTCATAAGCTTTCTTCTGAATTAGATTTTCTATATACTTTGTACACCATGTTTCTTTAACTCTACCATCCTTCCCCTGCTTCAATGGAACATACCTATGCAGAACTCCATGCAAGTGTTCCTTGAAAATTTCTGCCGTGCATTTCCCTGAGAACATCTGCTCCCAATTTATGATCCCAAGTTCTGCCTAATAGCATCATATTTCCCTTACTCCAATTAAGTGTTTTCCCAAATTGTTTGCTCCTTTCCCGCTCCAGGAAATAGTTGTGGTCACTGCCTCCAAAGTGCTCTCCCACCGAGAGATCTGACACCTGACCAGATTTATTTCCCTATACCAGATCAAGTACAGCCTCTCCTCTAGTTGGCTTATCTATATATTGTGTCAGGAAACCTTCCTGAACACACTTAACAAACTCCACCCCTACTAAACCCCTTGCGCTAAGGAGATGCCAATCAATATTAGGAAAGTTAAAATTTCCCATCACAACAATCCTATTGGCAACCCAAAGCTTGCACTTTGGTACAGATTATTGGCAAAAGAAACAAAGGGAATTGATGGACTTGAGAGGGCAAGTAATTTGCAGGGGTAAATAGAAATATGGAAATGGCAACTGTATTAATGGGATTGTTCTGTGGAAGTTGTGATGGATCAAATGCGTCAGATTGCCACCTTTTGAGTTCTGATAAGATAGAAATGAGGAAAGGCAATGTTGATGCAGGCCCTTCTCTTGGATTCAAGCTAATGTGTTGGGTTGATGTGAAGCAAAATCACTACAATAATGAAGCAGCTATAAATTAACCTTAAAAACAATATTCTAAGTGTCCCTTCCTATAATCTGGACCACTGTCCAGTAAGAAAGAAGGTGTATTTATAAGTTGGTGGTTAACTTGATTATTTGGATTACATAACAGTATGAATATGTTAAAGATATGAGAAGGATAAATTTTGTTATTTGATCTTTGAATTAACTAATAATGTGCTCTTGAATGTCAAGGTATTTGCTTTTGAGATTTTGAAAACAAAACCTTTGAGGATTATTTAACAACATACCTCTTACCCTTCATTCAATTAAGGGGTTGTGTTCCTTGGTTGAAACTTAACCTCTGATATCCTGTTTGCAGATAATTAAATTTATGTTTTTTTTGCATACGGTTTTATTGATTTTCTCAAGTTTAATAGCAAGCTATTAAATGTTCATTTTAAGTGACGACTGAACCACATCAGCGAATCAATCATTGACCATTCAGAGTAGTAAAGGACAGTGGCAGGATGTTGTTTTCCATCCAAATTTTGTAATGCCAGGTGGTGGAAATTTGACACATTAATATAATACTTAAAATGGGCAGCTGTTATCATTGTGGCTTTTGTTGGGACAGGGGAGTCAGCTTATCACTCCAGATTTCAAATTATCTGGAACCCAGTGTTCCAAAAAGTGAAAGATTGCAAGCAAAAAGACACAAATGGAAGAGTGTAAATATAGCTTATTTTACCCCTGTTTAACCTCTGAAGGAGCAATCTACATTGGGAATATACTTCCTGTAATGTAGATTTTTTAATAGTATCTCTTAAACATGGGTTTCCACATGTGCCAGGAAGTTAGCTGACTAAAAGCAATGGAAAGTACTTTAAAAGATTGTAGATAACAAACTTTATTTAAACAGAACATTTATACAATTTTCTTGTAGTATAGTGCATTTAATGAGTTGTTTCTATAAAAAAATCCCACCCTCCCCATGAATATTTTAATCCTTCTTTACATCGTTTGACATTTGGAAAGCATAATTACCAGCAACCTGGGTTAATTAATGCTGTAGTTATTCATTGACTTGTACAAGATATATAAATTTTGTGTCTTCTCCAGCACTTTTAAAGTGAAATAGATAAATGTGCATGTATTTGTAGTGTTATTTTGCAGAGTTATGTATTAGTCTCATTCCAGACAGAGGTCTATGATATTTTGTCTAAATGATCTTCCACTTTGTTGTACAGTTGAAAGTTGAGTGCATGCAGTTTTTATGTAACGGTAAATATTTTTGATAATTGTACAGTTTTCGTATTGTTTGAAAAGTTAAACGTTAATAACTGCTTCCAGTCAGACCCCCAAAACACAAGTTTTCTGTGACTCCATTATCCACTCATCCATCTCCACAAATCTCTTTCCTGGCACTTATTACAAGTGCTGCACTTGCCCTGATGCCTCCTTCCTCACCACCTTTCAGGGTTCTAAACAGTCTTTCAGATAAGTCAGGGCTTCACCTGCGAATCTGCCTAGGGTCATTTATTGTTTCCGGTGCCTCGCAGTGTGGCTTCCTCTATATCGGTGAGTTATGATGCAGATTTGGGGATTGCTTCAAGCACTTTTGCTCTATCTGCTGCACAGCCATTCCCACACCAGTCTGTCTATGGCTTATACTGCCACAAGGAGAACAAATGCAATTTGGAGGAACAATACCTGGGTAGTCTCTGATGGCATGGATTTTGATTTCTCTAATGTCCAGAAACCACTTTCCACTTTTCCCTCTCCTGCCCTTCTTTATTGTTTTTCCTCTTATTGGTGGCTCTTTCGCCTTTCCTGCCCTTATGATCTGTCCATAACCTCCCTGTTGTTCCTTACCTCCTCCTTTATTCCATGGTCTACTCTCCTATTCAATTCCTCATTTTTCAGCCTTTTTCACCTTTTATCTCCCGGCTTCTCATGTAATTCCCTTTCATCCCTTCACCCCCACCTGTAATTCCATTTCATCCCTTCACCCCCACCTACTCACCTTCCCTTTCACCTAGCTGCTGCCAGCTTATTCTCCTCTCCTTTCTCTGGCTTCTGACTCCTTCCTTTTCAGTCCTGATGATGGGTCTCAGCCCAGTGATATCGACTATTTATTTCCCTCTGTATATACTTCCTGACGTGCTGATTTCCTCCAGCATTGTGTGTGTGCAGGAGAACCTTGCTTCATAGTTCTATTGTCAAGTCAGACTCTATTTCAAAATGTTGATTCCACCAACACTAAATATTGCAAGTACACTAGGGTAAGATTACCAGTTTATTGTAGTTTTCCTTTGGTTGGTGAATTCTGCAACTTGAATTAGATTATTTTTTTCTGTTTATGAGACTTTGTACCTCATTGTTGCTATACTGATCTGAATAAATCTCTGTAGAAGATCAGCCAGTAGTTTGCCATTTTTAGTCCCAGTATTTTTGGCAAGGAATTTTAAAATATGGATATGAAAGTTTATTGTTATTATCTTGGCAAGAGAAAGCCTTTATGTGTGAAAAGAATATTGCTGGCTTTAGAAATCAAATTCATACCATGTGCAGGGTCAGTTTCATTTTTCTGAGTAAAAGACAGTTTCCAATTTTCCAAGTCCTCAGGGAAAGAATAGATGTCACATAACAGTCCCCACATGATGCATACTTAAATACACTAAGATGAGGTCAAACTTGCAATAGTCTAGGTTTGAACCAGTATAGCAAGACTTCTAATGAAATCTTAGATTCATTTCTGCACGGAAAATAGAATACAGCAGATGCTGGATTTCTGAAAATAAAACAGAAAATGTTGAGAGTACTCAGCATGTTGGGCAGCATCTTTGTAGAGTAATAGAATTCAAGTTTCAGGTCATTTATTCTATTGAAATGGTTTTTTATTGTCTCTGCATGACGTACTGCCTGACTTATTGAATATTCCCAGCAATTTCTCATTTAATAACTCTTACACCTTTTCAATTCAAAAGTTTTTTGTGCAGTGAGTTGCAGAAAGACCATGCTGATAATGGTGCGCAAATGGAAACAGCACCTCTGGGAATGTCAGTGAATATAGTAAGGTATTACTTTAACCAATGGGATTTAAGAATTGAGAAATTAACAGGGAAGGTTAAAAAGGAATTTAAAGTGGAATAATTCTATGTTAATTCTGGTATGGAAAGAAGGAAGTGATTCTAGTGGCTAACTCTAGTGTTTTTTAAAAAGATAAATTTCTTCATCATTGTTCTCTTAAACAGTAGAATTTGTGTTTTTTTTTAATTGGAAAGGATGTTTCCTTCTTAATTTGTGCTCAGTTCAATGATTCTTTGCCAGATCAAGCATTGTCTTGGTATAGCTGTTGTGTAATATTGTAAGCTGTTTACTATTATCTTTTTTTTGTTTTGATTGATTTAGGAAATGGAGAATCTATTAAAGACCTTTCATACATTCCTGTGAACCTTTGAAGAGGAACAGGTTCATCACATAAACTGCTTGCAAGGAAGCAGTCTTCTGAGCCATTCAGCAACATTCAGAGCCTTGGTCTTAATCTTTTTTTGTGAATTGGTGCTATTGTCTCAGGTACCTGGAACAGACTAGCCTACAGAACCAAACTGGACTTCATTGAGATTTCAGAGTAAAACCACTTGCCATCACTGTTGCACAGTCTGGTGCTATAAAATATAAAAGTGGTTCACATTGTTTTTCTCCCAACATTAATTTGCCATCAGTGAAGCAGAAACTTCTTAATTTAAGAAACTGGATGGAGTGATTCAACTATTTTATTGATTTTTTGACGATATTTAGCTTAAGATTTGCTTTTTATTGATGGATTTTGGAATTTGAATGTTCATTTTGTAGTGGATTGATCCCTTAAGCTTGCGTCATGATAAATAGCTGGAGTAACTGGATGCAATTTTTAGAATTTTCAAGCCACTGACCGCTGTAATAGTGTTGTCTTTATTCCTAAATTGAAGCTGGCATTTTGTTTTCTTTCCAATCACAGAATGTGACAGATTTTTTTTCAAACAATTGCACGTCCAGTGTTATAAAGCCCACTATCCAAATATCCACTACAGCCTCTTCAAAATTTAAGGTGCATTTAATAAAATATGCAAAACATAGTAACTTATACAAACCAACAGTAATCTTGGACTACTGCAGCTATATTGTTGAGCTACCTCAGCTTTTTCAGTCACACAGTTTACCAGTTACCATCAGTGTTTACTGAATACTGTAATAAATGTGTGTGTGCGCAACAGTTTACTTTCTAAAGCTAAGGTACTTGATTATAAGATATTTTGCAGTCCTCACTCAACTTGCAAATTTTTGGCTTCAAGAAACTGCAGTAATCCAAAGTGCTCTTCAGAATTTCCATCTGAGCCTTCAATTCCCGACTTGAATATATTCAATAAAATGACTGCTTGGGACTATCTATTTAAAATGTAGAGAAATAAAAGTTTATAGAAATTTAATAAGACTAATAGGAACTCGCATAAATTCATTAACATATGTTTTCATAGTGATGTTTTCCTTTCCTATTTATTAAAAAGTATAATTGCAAGAGGGTATTTTACAATCTAAATTACACTAAACTTGCAGCAATTTTTTATGGAGCAGATTTGGGAAATTATTACAAACTGTACATTTGTTGAGAAACATAGCTGAATTTTGTAGCAAGTTTCTGATAAAAAGGGTTGAATAGGTCTCAGGAACTGCTGCGTCCTTACTGTTTTTGAAATTAATTCATTTGTTCTCTATTTCATTTGCAATTTAATGTCCTGTGCCAGTAGCAGCATTGGTAGCATTTAATAAAACCCAGAAATGTTTTTACAAGTTACCAAAATTGATTAACATTTTTCAACTCCCACCACCTTGCCATTGTTTTATCTAAATTCCTTTCATTAGAGTTTTTTTTGTCTTTCCTATTGCTTTATTTCATTTGTCTCATAATCCCATTTCCACTGAATATGAGAATGCCAGGTTATGTAGATGAACATGGGATTCATCATAATATAAGCTTGAATTCCTTTGAAAAGCAGCATTGGCTGTTGTATTTGTACATTTATTTTCTTAGTCATTGGTGTCTTGTTTTGGTTTCCTATAAAGGTGTGTCTATTTTTGTTTGAATTGCGTAGCTTTGCAACGTTATGCTATATATTGAATTCTATAGTTATTGAGCATTGTATTAAAATAACTTTCCATTTCATATTAGAATGATAATAAATTATTTAAATGTTTTGATTTTGAACTTTTGGAATTTTGAACACTTTTACTGTAATTTGTAAGCCAACTGCTGTGAAATACTTGAATAAAGGTGAGAAGCAAGAACACTTGTTGTTTTTATTTGAATCTAATAATGTAGAAAGATTTTGTAATCCAAAGCTGACAACAGCCTCTGTTTTTTGAATGAATTTTGACATTTAATGATCAAACTTGAGCAGATGGCATTTAATTGGTCATAGATGTATTGAACTGTGTATCTGTGCTATCAGAGAATAAAATGCCTAATATACTGCATGTTGCAGGATCATTCACCAGAATTGTTTTCTTTCTTATCTGAAAGAATAGTTCTGTAGTTCCTAACTATTTTGGAAAAAAAAAATTGAGTTTGTGTCCTGCTCTTGATTTGAAAATCCCTTTCATATAGTATATAAAATGTTATCTGTTAAACTGTGGATGGACCAGTTCTTTGCTGCTTGATGAAATTATTTGTTTGTGGTAAATTTATGGTTATTCAGAACACCTGGGTAGGCATAATAGGGAATTCCTGATTTCTCCAAATTTTTAGAATACAGGGAAAAAGAGGACTATGTCTGCCTTGCTATTGAATAAAATTGAAGATGATCTTGGAGTTTTTGCATCCTGATCCCTGCTGGAATATTGGATATATTCCTATTAATTATTATGGTACTTTTTCCAGTGAACCCAGTGTGTTTAAAAGGATTGTGGAAATCAACTCATTGAGTTTCAAGTAAACATAGGAATTGGCATGTCAATGATTTGGAAGGGAGTGAAGAAATCAGCAGCTGGGAAGGTAGCTGCTGAACAACTGGGATTTCTGAACAGTCAGATATGAAATTATTAGAGCTTTAATGCATTCAGACTGAGCTTGGACAAATTGGATACCAGGTCTTGACTCCAAACATCAATCGTCAGCCTTTACAGATGCTGCCTGACCCAATGAGTTCTTCCAACAGTGTATTCTTTGCTTTACAATTTAATGAAACCTGAATGGGAACTAGCTTTTAGTTAAAATTAGTGCATTGATAAACTTTGTAATTTAGAATTACAATACTTTATGCATCTAAAGATAAAATCTGGTAGAGTTGACCTTAACATGAAAAGTATTTTTATTTGGAAAAAAACTGTTTAGCATTGATTCCATTCTTGTGACTAAACAAAATTCTGCTGTAATTCTAATGGTAGCTTGGAACATGCATTTACATTGTTTGTGGTGCCAATATATGTTCCTGCATTTGCTTATTATGATTTTGCTGATAGAGATCTGTCTGAAGAAGGATGCAAGAAAACGTCACACAAACCTGATTGTTTTATTTGGTGAGGGTGAAGTATCCACAGCAGTTCATTCTGCATCTGTATGAATATGTTCAGGTATTTATAGTGTTAGATAGTATCTATAAATATAAGTTTAACAAATAAGATTGATAACTTGGAATTTGCTCTTTAGATTTGGTTTAATCAAGGATTCCATAGAAAGAGCATTGCTTTGTGTTGATAATTCCATTCTGATAACAAAACAAAAAGAATGAGAATTTCACAATCCATATACTTTGGTTAAATTAGAATCCATTTTCCATTTTAAAAAGGCTGATTTGTACTGTATTGCTGGAATTTACCTAATGCTTTTGTGCTTCGCATATCCTTCAGACTGTTGGTATACTATCTGCTTATACTGTGATCATATGCAGTACTTGCTTATTTCAATTGCTTAATGCCAGAACATATTCTAGACTTATAAAGATTAAATAAAAGTAGAGTAACTATGAATTATAATGATCATAAAAAATATTTTAAAAAAATGATGGCTTGCATGTCTGCGTGTGACTCCGTTACACAGATTTAGTGCGTCATAAGAAAAATTAACTAGTAGTCTTTCTTTTCTCTATATAAATTTTAGTCTTGCCTTCCTGAGAGAATGTAGTATTGTCACCTTTGAGACAAACTCCATTCAGACATTTGCTGTTCAAGGTTGATGCTTCATTGTAGTTCTGGGGACTACAGCATATTCACCCATGCTGTCTACTGTCAGGTGAATGTAAAATATTCCATGTGACTATTTAAAGAAAAACAAGAATTCTTTCTGTGATCTACCCAATATTTTCCTTTAATTCAAAACTATGATGTTGTTAGCACTATGTTGTGAGCAAATGACTATATTACAACATTGACCAAATCTTGAAGGTGGTTAATTTGATTTAATGTACTTTGGAAACAATAGTTTTTTTACTTAAATGCTTCAAGTACTTTTTTTCATTATGCAACAATTAGAATTGTGTAATATTAAGTAGAGCGCTAACAATTGATCTATTAATTTTAATGAAGGAGAAAATAAAACAGAAATTTGGTTATGCCCAGTTTTTGAATATAAGTGTCCTGTGTTTTACATTATTTACATTGTTTTTTAACATGGAGGAAGACATTCCAAAGCATTTCCGAAGGTCTGAACATTCAAAGTTGTTTGTTAAACCTGAGAAAGTGATGTTCCAGTGAAGAGAAGCTTGTTTACATTTTACTGTTTAAAGGAATATGAGGAGGAGGAGGATGTTCCCAAAGTTGGAAGTGGAGAGTTTAGGAAGATAATACTGGAACAAGAAGTAACATGTCTGAAGGTACACCCAATGCTTGCATGGGAAGGGATATATAAAATCTTCGTTGGAGTGGAGACTTCAGTTGGATTGAGTAGAGATGATAATGGACATTTGTAAGGATGAATGAGGTTAAACAGTTAAGAGGGTTTGGGTTATGAATAGATAGAAGATGAATTCAACTGAAGGTACATGATTTGTGATAGAAGGCTGTTCAATATTATGGTAAAAGATGGAGAGAAACTGGTAAGGGGATTCAGTTATGTAATTGGAAGAATAACTACAGAGATTAGGAATGCTACAACATATTTATGAGTTTTGAATGGAGAAGTGGTTGTTGCAAAGACAGAGGCTGGGGTGTTTTAAAAGTGCCAGAGTAACAATTTTGATATGGAGTAACATAGTTTGATATGGTGCCCAAGGGAAATTAACTATTTCTGCCATTAACTTATATATGGTCCGAGGAAAGTTGGATCTGGATTTCGGTGGCAACTTGGATAAAGGGAGCAGAACAATAGGGTTCATGTTAAACATAAGCTCAAAGGTCGTGAATTGACAAAAGGGAAGCTGGAAATTCATAAATGTTGAGGGCTGAAGTTGGAGGAAGCTCGAAATAGGTTGTGGTACAGTGCTGAAGTCAAGCCAACATGGTGATGGTCAGGAGTCCAGGGCTGGATTTAGATGAGCCTGGTAATAGATACAGAGGAGAGTTCTGTTGGAGGATTGGGTTAGTGGTCAAGGACTGCCAGATTCAGCTTAATTGGCATATCAAGTTTGCTGATTGGCCTCTTCGGCAACAATGATGAGCTGGCATATAGAGAGGAGGTTGAGAGGCTTGTTGGATAGTGCAAGAACTGCCACCTGAGCCGCAACATGGACAAGACAAATGAAATGATTGTGGACTTCAGGAAGGAACAAGTTGACCACTCTACATTGCACATTAATGGCTCTGCTGTGGAGAGTGAAGAGCACAAAGTTCCTTGGTGTGGACATAATGAATGATCTAACCTGAACCCACAATACTCCCCCACTAGTCAAGAAGGCATAGTTAGAGGTGTGCAAGGCTCCCTGCTCCCATTTAAACAATTTTCTGTAGGAACACCATTGAGAGTGTCCTGTCTGGCTGCATCATTGTGTGATACGGAGACTGCAAGTTATCAGACCACAAGACCCTACATAGGATAGTTAAGACCGCCAAGAGGACCACCTGAGTCTCCCACCCCTAATTTGTGTCATTTACTGAAATCATTGCAGATGGGCCCAAAACATTGGGCCCCACCACGATCACTTTGACCCACTACTGTCAGGAAGGATGTACAGAAGCATCAGGACTAGGACTGCCAGAGGTTAACAGCTTCTTCCCTCTGGCTGCAAGACTAATGAATGCACTGCCACCACCAAGGTCTCGTCACTAGGTCAACGTGCTGTTATCTGTGCTGCGTGCATTTTGAATTGTATTTTATTAACTTTTCTATGGTATTTATGTGCTATATGTGTTATGTTTTGTGAGTGCACCATGGTCAAGAGGAATGTTGTTTCATTTGGTTGCATTTGAACAGTTCGATGACAAGCTTGAACTTGAAAAGTAGATAAGCTACTGATGTATCTAAACTTCAGTGAGAACATTGAGTCATCCAGATGAGGTACTGGGTCATGGAGTATAAGAGATTGTTCTGTTTGCTCCCTAGGCTGAGTGAGCTATGGATGGGAGATCATGGCCCAATAATAATTGATGTGGTCCAGCCGGAACTATTGATTTCTGATCCATTTGCTTCCTGGATATGCTTGAATTTATGCCTGTTTACTTGGACGGAATCCAGAAAATGTCAGAGAAAGTAAATCCAGCTGGGAGCAAAGGAATTGAAGGTGGTCAGGGGAGACTGAAAATATTGACTGTGGAAGCTGCATTCTGGTGGATTTATTGCTGTGGTTAGGCAGCTGAGATTAGTTGAGAAATTTTGCAAGGATAGAGCCAGAAGTAATGGAGAAATATAATAAATGGTGAAGGAAATGAATAAACTACCCAAATCAAATTGAAGATAGGCTGAATGAGTTTCGAACACAGATCCAGTCTCCAATCCCTTGCATGGGGTTAGGCAGAGTAAAGATGAACAAAAACTGATGGCAATATTCAACAAAGATTCAGCAAACTTCAGATCTGTCAAAAGGAGTTTGACCTAAAATGTTAGCTCAGTTTCACTTTTGCTATGGCCTGAACTACTGAATGTTTCCAGCATTTTCTGTTTTTATTTCAGATTTTAAGGATCTGCAATTCTTTAGATTTTTCAAGACAAAAGACAAAGTCTTCTTTCACAGGAAAGAAAGCCGATAATTTTGCTTAAGCCATGTCACCATGCTATTGTTTGCTTAGCATACCTATGTTGATGAGAGAAAATCCCTACAGCTTGTGGGACAAAACTGCATTTGAAGTATTATGAGAATAACTGCTCCAAATGAAGGTGCTTTATCATCTCTCATTTTGTATATAATAGACTGCTACTTTTATAACATTGTCTTAAAGGTTGGAACACATGTTTATTGATGATTAGGGAAAGAGATTTCTTGTCAAAATACAGATTTTTTAGCATCTGTACTTGGTCACAGGATAGGAATGCTTCAAGTAGACTCATAAATATAGACTTGCATTTGGTATCTTATAGTGACTGTAAATATAATTGCTCTGATCCAAACAAATTGTAATTTCATGACATCTAAAGCATGGACATAAATTGCCTGGACTCATTTGGTTCTTCAATGGACAGGATGATCGATAATTTGTTCTGTCAACATAGTGATATGTTTAGTTTTGAAATTTTAAAACAAAAATAGCAATTTTTCATTCCAGGAAACACTCAACAGGTCTGGTTGCATATGTGGAAAGGTTAACCATTCATGTTTTGGCTCAGAGCTGTTCATCTGCATTTGGAAAGAGAAAATATTAGTCTTCAGCAGAAGTCAGTAGAGAATAGAATACAGTAAAGGTATAGTTCTGATAGAATGAGGCCAAATGAATTAATATAACAGTTAGTGGCATGTTAAGCTGCTTACTCTATTACGTGTTGTTGATAAGCCTGTGTAATATGCTTAACCACAGGAAAAAGAGCCAGACCAAAATGATGACAGGCTGAACTGGTCAGTTCCTCATGCAGATAGAAAGACCAAGTTAGCTGAAGTTGAAGAATTCAATATTGAGTGTTGAAGGCTGCATATACCCAAGTATTGTTTCTTATGCTTGTATCTGGCATCATTGTAACAGAGTAGAAAGCCAGAGACAGACTGACTGGAGTGGGATGGGTGGGGGAATTGAAGTGAGAACTAAAATGGTCTCATTTGACAAATAAATTCAAATTGCTATGTTTCACTAGTAAATATATCTCCAACACTAACATATGATTCATGGAAATGTTCTTCCTATTGCCTTGTATAGTGACTGCCTGGGCAGCTGAGTGCTGAACAATTTTATCTAAACATTTTTTCTCAAACTTAAATTTCTCCATTGTTTCATCTCATTCTGTCTCTAATCCTGTCTGGTCCTGTAACTGCCCTAGAGCACATGATTACTTAAATATTGACATTTATTTTTCCTTGCTGGTGTCTTCTCCTCCTGTTGCTGTTCATGGAGGTTAAGGATTTTTCCTCTCCATTCTGTTTAAGTGGGTTTAAGGGGCAACTATTGAAGCCATTGTGGCAATACATTTTGTTTTAGAGATGAGGCAGTATGTAGCCAGGGTTTCTGCATCCCTCCAGCACGTAGATTTGGGTATCTTATCACCACACCAAATGCTGCTCCTCCACTTGGAGCAGTTATAGGCCAGAGATTCTTAGGAGTCAGTGAGAATGTTTCATTTTTTTCAAGGTTTGGGCTAGATCAGAGCTGGCTGGGATGCATACTAGAACTTCACACCTTAAACCTTCTGTCTCCACTTTGCTCAATTCATTTAAGATGTGCCAAAAGCTTTTTTTATGATGTTATCTACCTGTGACACCACTTTCAATTAATTATGGGTCTGTATTCCCAGACCCCTTTGTTCGACCTAATGGTTTCCAACATTTTCTCCTGTCTGATGTTAGGCCTATAGTTTCTTTCTTTCTCTCTTCCTCCTTTTTTGACCAGAGCAGATTCAGTTGTGGCTTTCCAATCCTCTGAATTCTTCGGGGAATTTTGGAAGTCTCAACCAGTACATCTCCACTGCTACCTCTTCAGAAATTCACTAGGATGCAGGCTATCAGGACAAAAATACATTTAGTCCCATTGGTTTGCCTGGCACTTTGCTAATGCCTCTCCTCTCCTTTTTCACTTTTGATGTTCTACTATTATTGTGGTGCTTTGTGTGTTCTTCGCTATGAAGCAGATATAAAAAAAAACTCCTTTAAAGTCTCTGCTACTTCTTATTTCTTTCTGTCTTATGTTGTTTGATGTAATAGGCTTAAGAAATGAACCTGACTTTTGGAGATTCCAATGCATAGGATCAACAAAAGCTACAGAGGGTTTCATTCTCAACCATCTCCACCATGGGCACCAACTAGCCTCCACAGCATTGAGGATGTCTTCAAAAGGTGTGCCTCAAGAAGGTGGCATCCATTATTAAAGACCCTCAGCTTCCAAGACACACCCTCTTCTCATTATTACCATCAGGGAGGAAGTACAGGAGCCTGAAGACACACACTGAACATTTTAGGAGCAACTCCTTCCCCTCTGTCATTAGATTTCTGAATAGACCATTAACCATGAACACTACCTCAATATTTTGTGCTTTTTTTTGGCACTATTTTATTATTTATATATTTCTTATTGTAACTTACAGTAATTGTTTTATGTATTGTGATATATTGATGCCACAAAACAACAAATTTCACAATACGTCAGTGAAAATAAATATGATTTTGATATTTATTTCAGTGTTTCATCGCTTCACTTTAGCTAAATTTGTCCTTTTATCTTGATTTCATCAGTTACTTTTTTTTTCCTTTTCTAGAATTATTTGTGGATGGAAATACATTTTCAAAATTTATCAGTGAAACTAAATTGGAAAGAAAGTTTTTTTTTAAAAAAAGGAAGTTTGTGATATAGTTCCCAAATGAATTTAAGTGCACTGTAGATCAGTGTAGAATGATGCGATTTGGTAGTAGGTAGAAAATTGTACACTTTTTACAATGTAAAATACCAAAGGGAATCTGGAACATAGATTTGGAAACCATTAAAACTAACAACATAGATTAACAGATTGTTTTGAAAGAAACTAAAAGCAATGGGGTCCACTTCCAAAGGAACAAAACTGAAAAACAGTTGAATTATTTAAAATAAAACATAATGCTGGAAGTGCTCACCAGGTAATACCTATGAGGGAAAAAATCCATTAAACCTTCATCTTAAGTTATTTCAAATTTATACATAATATCTATATTTTAAAATAGCTAAGATCCATGAAATAAGAGACAGAACAATCTCTAAATTTTAGGGGGGAAATGGCTATGGAGTAACCCAGGAAAAGTCTTTAAAATTACTCCGAAGTCTGACAGAAGGGGTCTGTAAGGTATGAAAACTCTGTCCATAGCCGATTGGAATGTGGAACGTATTACCAAATGAGTCAACTGAGTCAAATCACAGAGTGCTTTAAGGAGAAGGTTATGAGGGGGAGAGGATCAGTAGGAACAACTGCTATCATGAAGTGAGGTAAAATGTAAAGAAACTCAAGTAGAACTTGTGTATCAACACTAAATAGAAGTAACAGTCCCAAAGTATGTTTCTGCGTTAACAGAAAATTTTATAGAAAGTATATAACACAATATCTAAATGAATATTTCACTTTATTGCATACAAAAATGAAGTATATGGTATAATTTAATAGTCATTTCTACTTACACTAAATGCAAAAAAATCTTTTCTACAGACTTTTATTGAAAACATTCTAGTTACGTTTTACTGCAATTGAGAAATGAAACATCTCTGATACACTGTTACTCTCTTCACTGCATTATTGTGCTTTTTCACTGCAAATGATAAATATACTTTGAAGGTCAAACAAATAACATTCCTCTTTTAACTGTCCATTTCTGTTTGATTCCTTCAGAATGGGGAACATTTTGTATTGTTTCTAAAGAAATGACTAAATAACTATTTTGCTGCTTTAGTGCTGCACTTTAAGAAGGGGAGAGGTGGCAGAAACCTGAACTTGAAATTTATCCTGTAGTGCAGAACTAGATCACCTGAAGAGCATCAGTTTTAAGTATTTGTGGCTGACAATGACAGTAGGGTTGCAAAATCACATTTCATCCTTCACACTGAAAAGAAAATTAGAGACTGCAATTGGAAGGCTAAGCATTCTACGGTAGTATAGGTTTTGTGATAATACAATTAAGGACTTTTTCAATTCTGTGTCATGAATCTGCTTAGCATTCACTTTAGTGCTTGAAATACTGTGGATCCTTAGCTATGCGATGTTCTGAGAGGCAATAAGATGCTGATTTTGAAGGGGGGGGTTCATTTCCATGTGATCTTGCTACCAATGTTTGAGTCAAGGAAAACTTATATTTCATTAAAATTATGTGCAGTCCACTTCAGTACTAATACAATACCACCTTTGAGCTCAATGCCATTTTACCATATGTAGATGCAGATGCTAAGTAAAATACAGAATGGTTAGTTTCTTGTGGTATTTTCTCTTTGCTCTTTTATTTCAAATCAAGTGAGAGATAATGTTCTTGGGGAACAAACCCTTTTCATCTTTGGTTGACATGTATCAAGAAATAACTTCAAGCCCCTTTATATTCCATAACAAATAATAGACCAGAAAATGTTTTACTGCATAACTATGTAATTCTTCCAATTTTGTATCTGCCATCCTGTCAATGTTCTCTTGAGTGAGTTGGTTAGTTTATTGCTGAATAAGATTTGTTAAGAATACATTTTCTTTTCTACCCAATGTCTGGCATTTGAGAAGAATGCAAATAGTATTTATAGAAGAATATGCCAGGTAGGGCTGAATTCATGTTTTTTAATGATGTGTACCATTCCATACCCCAGGGCTGAAGACTAAATTTGGAAAACTTCACATTTGAAAACATTACTGTCACAAATGGTCAGTGCTCTGCATGGTTGGATCTTTCAACGTACGTGCCTGCACATCTAAAAGTAGGTTAAATCTTATTTCTTCCCAGAAACTAATAACCACCCAGAGAAGGTCTGCATGATGAATGTTAATGTTAAGTGTCTCAGTGGAGTGTGAAGGTATAGTTGTTGATTGCATATCATTTTAAGAATCAAAGTAACTCCACCTAGGAAGTTCATCTATTTTTTTTCATTCTCTGTAAACTAAGGTAGCATATCAAAATATGCCAGACTTAAGCTACAATTTGGCATCTCTGAACATCAGCTGTTAAGTCCTATCTGCCAAAATTATTATTGCACCTTGTGGCTTAATTTAGATGAGCAGTAATGTTTAGCATGAGCATTTCCCCATGTACTGATTTTCCATACTCTCTCTCCTACAACCTCATTGAGCCCTGTCCTAGATTCACGTGCAAATGAGCTTCAATGATTATTCCTCCAAAGGATTTTTAAGCAAGGTATTGGCAAGGATGCATGGAACCATCAAAGTTAGCCTTTGACCTTTGAAATAAGTGAAATGCATTCCTTTCTACAAATCGAAAATTTATATAAAATTTGCTGCTGGGGTTTGATTACGAGATACGATTCAGGATTTTTCTCTGAATTGTTGTGTTTTAGGTGAATGGGAAGTGGGGAAAAGAGGAAATAAATCCATATACTTTATGTTCACTGCTTCATGAATACACAGTATCAATGGAACTAACATTTGTTCAAGCATTGTATGACACTGGGATCTCTGGGCTGACCTTACTACCTTATCACCAGCTACTTTAACACAGTTCGCAAATATGCCAATAATATTTTGGTACTGGCAATCTCTCAACATGAGAAATTTTAAGAAATTTGGCATGGTCTGTTACTGAAGCTATGTGAACTCATGGTTTTGTAGCAATTTGATGAGTCTAGGATTGACTAGTTCTGGATGGATTTCGGAGTATCCTATTTTAAATAATGTAACATATACACTACATTATGTATAATGTATAAAGCTATGCTTTAAGAATGCGATATTTGTGAATTGAGAAGTTGGCAAACTTTGAGATAAACATTTTATTTATGTGAGATTGTGCACTATGGAATAAAAGTGAAATACTGCATTCTGCACTATATTCAACACTTGGCGGATGTAAATAATTATATGATAACGCAACTATGGAAGAGATGATTATTAACTGCCAGTAACTTGAATGAGAAACTTAAATTGAAGGTTTTACATTGCTTTACAAAACTATGTGCCTATACAAATGGAAAGGTTATACATGTTATGCATAAATGAAATGGGGGTTGTGACCAATTCTCCCAAGTTCTTCCAGAATGGATGAGTAAAAATGTTTGTTAAGTAGAATTTTAATAATGAGTTTCAATGGATAATTGATGATGCAAATTAAGAATGTACAAAATCTACAAAATACTTCCTTAATGTCAAAAGACCTCTATCTTAAATGTGAATGGACTTTCTGCATTACATTATCTGCCAGAAAACATCATTAATTTCAAGGATTTTATCTCATTATATGATGTGTATTGTATGTTAAAATTTTGATTTATTTAATTTGCATATAGGTTGAGCTGGGAATACTTTAGATATGGCCCAAAGCAACATGGTTAAAAATATCCTAATAATTTATTAAATAAGATTACAATAGTCAGAAAATACTGTACATAAGTATATTTGGTCCATAGTTCTAGATACTCACTGCTAATGAAAAAATGTGGTTTTATTTTGAAGTTTACTTTGAACTGCTGTACATGGTATATTAATTATTCATAGGGTTGAAACTTAAGATACTACTTAATACGTGACCATATAGATAATTTCCTTATAGTACACATGGAAGAGCTGAAGCTGATATGTGTCATACTAAATTTATATAAGAAACCTAATCTGTATCACAGAGATGTACACGTTATGTAGCTATCCAAAATGCCACAAGTTAGTTTGACTTCCATCTTTAATAGCGTATATTACTCAGTTCTATTAGCTACTGTGCAATTGATGTTTTTGTTTAATCCTATAACTTTCTATTAAAACCAGATATAAATTCTTCAACATTTCATGATCCATCCTGACCTGAACCCCAATATTGCATGAAATGTAAGAAGTAATTGTGATCATTAAATTTTAATTTTAATAGGGGTTTACTAGGATAAAATATCTTACCTTCCTAAAATAACTATTAGAATATTCTGTAATTTTTAGTAAAATAAATCTATAATGATCAGATACTTTTGTTTATTAGCTTAAAATGGGTCATGTCAAAATAAGGGAAATATCTCCATCTGAATTGCACTATATTGGATGCTGTAAAAGTAATGGCAGAAACAAATACCAGATCAGTTCATATTTACCATAATGCTGGAATTTTGCTTTATATCATCTATGGTATGATATCATATATGGAAAAATCCAGTACAAATCAAAACATAAGACTTTGTCGGTACACCCTCTTGAAAACTAATAAATTTAGTCTTATGACTTCTGCTCAGTAACTACCTGAATGACAGTATCACACATCTCTAAAAGTTGTTTAAAATCACCACCAGTGGCACCACTGATAATAAAACAAAGTGGATCTAAAATTCTTCTTTCAAATATAGATTCTTTCCAAAATTTTTTTAAATTTTACTGCTTTTGCAGGTGAAGGAAATTGCCTCTTGATTTGCTTTTATTTTTCTAGATTTGGTTTGGAAACTGCATGACTTTCAGTGTAGCTTCTGCTTCTGTTCATTTCAGATACACCCGATGTACGGAACTATCCAAGCTCCCTTTTGGTCAGGTCCCTCTGTACGATGTAGTGCTTGAAATCTTCAGCACATTCTTAGGATTTCTTGTGCTCTGTGGGACTGCAATTTGCTTTTGGTGAGCTGTTTACATGCTGCTACTCTGGTACTGCAGTTGTTACACTCTACAAACCGATTTACCTTCTAAATGGCCATAACAATATAAAGGTAAACTGTTTGAAAGCAAAACAGATGATTGTTATAAAACAGGCATTCTTACCCGATTTGCCCAATATCTAAAACAGTGCCATGTCTTGTGACACTACTAGAAGTTATACTATCATACATCCATAGGGACTTTTACCCTATCTCACCTAATGGTGACTGTGGAATCTACGTTGAATGTAGATGGTAAAGAGCAACATATTCATTGTTTTAGTACACTGCTGCAGCAGGATAAAACAATTCAAGAACTGATATCGTGTCACAGTGTTAACCACTTTGAATGTACTTTTTAATGACTACACACCCATGCCTGAACACTGGGCAAGGCATGTTTGGCAGGAGTGTCCAACCGTTAGTGCGGGGATCATATGTTTCCATATTTCCCAGTGCAGGTCCTTCACTGCTGACTATCCCTCCTGTAGCATAGATTTTCCCATCCAGGACCACGGCACTGTAATATAAATAATTATTATGAGTGAACTATTCAAGCAATCTTAAATATGCTAATTTTTAAGTTGATGGGTAAATTTAATTGCCATTTATACATGTGCTGCACACACAGCCTTAACATTTTATGCTGCTTTAACAAATCTTATTCTTCAACATTGTGGACACTAGAATAAATAGAAAAAGTCTTTCCGATTGGTTATCTGAAAATAACAAAATCGAGAACCAGCTGCTTGAACATGTGAAGAAATGAATGCAATAAATAATCTAGAGGTAAGAGTTCAAATCCAATTATCATAGCAAGGGAAGTTAAATACCATTTAATCAAATGAATCTGTGATTAAATGCTAGTAACAGTGATGGTCACCATGTAACCAAGCAGCTGGATATAATAACTATTTTAGTATAGATTTTAGAAGACAAGAGACTGTAGATGCTGAAATCTGGAACAAAAAACACAATGCTGGTAGAACTCAGCAGGTCAGGCAGCATCTGTAGAAGCAAAAAGTGGAAGTCAACATTTTGGATTGAAACCATGCATCAGGACTTTGATCCTACCCCAGACGCATTACAACATAGATAACTCCTAACTACAATCATTTATTGGCATCAAACAGTCCCCCAAAAAGGATAAAACTAGAGATGACCTAACACTAAACTTGGCATAGGATTCTGGCATGAATTAGGACATGATCTGGCCTTCTACTTGCCTTAGGGTTATGCTTTCATGAAGTGGGGTAATCCATGGGTTGTGGCTAGGTTACAGTCCAGGCCACCACCCCCCCCCCCCCATCAGTCTGATGGCATTCTAACTATCTCTGCTGACTGGAAACCAGAATGGTTGCAAAAATAATTTATAAATAAATTTACTTACATAAATATTTAACTGAGTCAGTTAGTTAAAACCAAAGTTAAAAATGGAAGTTAAGGTTTTTTTTTGGTGAAGTAACTGACTCTAGTAGGATTACTTTTGATATTAACAGAGTTGAGTAGTTAGACACACAATTTATCTGGCTCCTCAGCTCAATTAGTTACAGCACGAACTAACTTAAGTGAAGCTAGAGATTAAATGTTCTTTAAATGCTCGTTGATAGTTTCTATGGAACTATTGGCCAGCCATTGGTGTCACCTGGCCCTATATTTTTCAACAATTAATTCAGAAGTGACTGCTAGAAAACCCTAGTCCCAGAGATCAATCAGAAGCGATGTATAGGGGAAAATAGTTGGAATAGAGTTGATTTGGCTCTCCTCTGGATCATGTCAAGTTTAAGACAGGAAACGAGCTGATTTTGCTTGGCTGATGAAGAAGTGCTTAGAAGAATTAAAGAGCAGAGATGTACTTGAGGGGTCTTTGGTGTCCATTACAAAGATGGATCAGTGGTGATTTTATTGAATAAGTTAATGTAGCTGCAGCACAGGGGAATAATCTTGAAAAAGCTGTGTGTGATGGTTAAGGGAGAAAATAGGACGTGGCAACTCCAGGTTTCTGTGTTGCAGAACTAGCTGTGCCTCTGGCCAAGTTGATCCTATCCAGTTATAACATTGTGGCATCTAAACATTAGAGATTAGCTTTATTTGTCACATGTACAGTACTTCAGAATGTTAAAACATACAGTGAAATGTTCTTAGATGCACTGGTGGCAGCCTGCAAGCGTTGCCATGCAACATAGCATGTCCACAAACCCATACGTCTTTGGGATGGGGGTGATCCAGCAGTGCAAATTGAACTTAGGTTATTGGTGCCATGAAGAGTTAAGCTAACGGTTAAGCTATTGCGCTGCCCCAACACTCTACTACTTAATACAGAAAACTGACCAGGTATGTGCATTAACAAAACATAAGAAATATAACCCAGTGGCTGTAAATTTGCTCTCACTTATCAGCATATTAGAGAAGGTATTGGACCGCCCCACCATGTCAAGACGTCCATGTGGGCAAGAGACATGAGGGCCTGTGAGCCCCTCTGCCTACCAATTGGTGAGTCCTGGGATCTGAGGACCTTGCAAGTCTGGAGTTCAAGGCCTGGATTTCAAAGTCTGTGTTTGGTAAATTCTGGGATCAAGTTGAGGCCCTCAGGTTGAAAACAGAAGTCGGCGAATCCGGAAGTAGAGTTCTGATGTCTGTGACTCCGCAACTGCAGGTCCAGGCCAAGTGTCTTTGAGTCTGAAAGTCTGGGGCCAGTCAGGGGCAGATTGTCCTGTGGTTGGTCTGTCTGTGTTTGTGAGTGAGTGGGTGGGAGGAAGGAAAGGGACTTGTGTTGCTACTGTTGTTGTTGATTGTTTTTTTGCTGAACATTGTGGGCATGATATATTGTCATTGGAATATGGGCCCCCCCGGCACTAAACACTACGCTACCATGCCATCCTTGCATGTGATAAATGAAAAAATAAATAAATGAAAATAAATTCAACCTGCTTGATATTTTTCTTTGGCTTTCTGCAGGACCACAGCTCCAGACTTCATCACTAACATGCTTCTTAGGCAAATGAACATGATTCAAGATTTAAGGTAAGAATTACACCTTACATACATGACATATTTGAAAGCTCAGAGTCAGACCTAGTGGAATGCATAATGACTTACTGGATGTCAATCGGCTCTCACCCAGCTGTTTCCTCTCTAAGGTTGCATCTAATGCTCAGTCTTCATCAGATGCATCATCAGTGAATGACTGCATATTAATCATAGTTGGGGCTGTTTACTGATAAATGCAGCATTCTGTCTCATTCACATTGCCTCACACATTCAGATGTAACCGATTAGTGGTAAGTTATGTTTCAATCATAAGTACAGAGATAGGGAGAGTTAAGAATTGTGTTACGACTGTGCCCCAACTCTGAGGGGCCGAAGGGTACAAAGTAGCCCCCTCCTTTTTGAGAATCGCAAGATCGCTATTAATTCAGGTCAGGAGACCCAGGAAATGAGAGAAAGACACGCAGAATCCACAAGGGGTTTGGAATGTCCTGGCCCCTCAGCGATACAAAGCCAAGGGAAATGGCCATTGTCTCTTGGAGACGGAATTGTGTATTGAGCACTCTGCTATTCATCGAAGCCCTCAAGGAATGACCAGAGTGGGCTGGTTGAGGGATTGCATCATCCCAACCTGATTGACATCTGAGACCCCGTGAGTAAGGATAAAAGAGGGTCTGGGGAACAACCCCTTTAGACGCACCAGGAGAAACGCTAGAAATCCCGTGACAGCGTTTAATAGCGACAGCTGGTGGAAGGCCCACTTGTGTCCTTTCCCGTTGCCCGGGATTGAGGCCTTACCACGGAAGACAGCTTAGCTAAAGAAGAGATCACCACCGACGACATTTCGAAGGATCGACATCATAAAAAGGAAAAGGGGCAAGTTCTAAAAAAATCGTCTCTCTCTCCAACCAAAAGCTGCAGCCTGAATGAACTGAAGTGACTTTTATATTTCCATCGGACAATACATTATCCCCTAGACAACGATAGAGCTATTTCTTATTGATTATTATTATACCCGCGCTTTTAGATTTAGTATTGATGACATATATTATCTGTATATTTGCATTGATATTATTTTTGTGTATTTTTATCAATAAATGCTGTTAAAAATAGTACCATCAGACTTCAACGGACCTCTCTATCTTTGCTGGTAAGTGACCCAGTTACGGGGTACGTAACAATTGAATGTGGATCTTTCAATGTATGGTTTAAGTTTATGGAGCCAATTTACACTGATGCATCCAAAATCCAATGGTTTAAATGGAGAGATGAGATATTTGTACAAATATGACATAGTAGGGTAGCAGTTAGTGTGATGCTATTGCAGCTCGGGCATTAAGAATTTGGAGTTCAGTTCCCATATCATCTGTAATGAGTTTGTACGTCCTCTCTGTGAATGCGTGGGCTTCCTCCTACAGTTCAAAGACGTAGCAGTTAGTAGTTAGTCATTATAAATAGGGCTAGGGTGAAATCAGGGGGTTGCTGGCAGTGTGGCTGAGAGGGCCTATTCTGCACAGTAACTCTAAATTTAAAAAAAACAGATCTATTTCACTTCTGTGAGTCTTTTCATATTGCTGTTAGTGTTAGAAATTTACAGAGTTGCATAATGAATCAAAACACTGAAGACAGACTCAGTGGCCACATTCTTAGGTACACATACTCATCAATGCAAATACATAATCATCTATTCATGTGGCAGCAACTCAATGCAGAAAAGCATGTAGGCATGCTCGAGGTTCAGTTGTTGTTCAAACCAAGCATCAGAATGAGGAAGAAATATGATCTAAGTGACTTTGATTCTGGAATGATTGTTGGTGCCAGGCAGGATGGTTTGGATATCTCAGAAACTGCTGATTTCCTGGGATTTTCACACACAGAATGATACAAAAAGCAAAAAAAGAGCAAGCCAGTGAGCAGCAGTTCTATGGGTGAAAATATCTTGTTAGTGAGAGTGGCCAGACTGGTTCCAGCTGACCGGAAGGCGAGAGTAACTTAAACTGAGTGTATATACTGTAGACATTTATGGTACTTGAAATTTGTTATCTATATAAATGATATGGATGTAAATCAGTAAGTTTGTTGAAGATGTGAAATTAGGTGTTGTTCATAGCGAAGAAGATTATCATAGGTACAAGGAGATCTTAATCAGTTAAGGAAGTGGGCTGAGGGGTGGATTTGAATACCGATAAGTATGAGGTGAAACATTTTGTAAAGTCAAACCAGCAAAAGACTTACACTATGAATGGTAGGGATCCAGGAATTGTGCACAGTTCATTAAAAGGGTGTCGCAGGTATACTGGATGGTGAAAAAGGCTTT